>NW_027093974.1:1852855-3267390 GCF_022343315.1 Plenodomus lingam
AGTATCTCTGTATTTGTTGGTATCCAAATCTTGTCCTGGGAGGTTGTGGTGTTCTCCTGTGGGTAGTAGACTCAAAGCGGGCTAGCGAGATCTGTCAGCCACAGTGTGGCGCAAATACCACGATCGCAAAACACGACACGACGTCATTGCCCGTTGTGTCATCTACCTCGTTCCATTACACCCACAGCAGCATCCATTGTCCACGAGTGAAGTTTCCCAAGGAAACCCAAGACATCTCAACTCCTTCTCTGTCGCCTCTGGGAACCTACGCCCCTCTCTGTGTCTCAGTCGCGTTGGTAGATCGCTCTCCTCGCCTTGTGAGCCACCACCACCTATAATCAGTCATCTCGCTCTGCCAGTATAATTCCAAGGATACATCCTATGGTGGAGGTCACGATGACTACGCGGCGCAAAATCGATTCCTCCGACGACACCACCGTGCCCCTTTCAACCAGCATGCCCGCCGTCACGCCTGCCGCTTCGGCGCGTCGCTCGCCTTTCTTACCCACCCGCCTCGAAGCCCTCCTCATTGCCATCTACCCTGCCACCCTCCTTCTCGGCAGTATATTCAGCATCGTCTCCCCAGCTGCGCGCGCCGCCCCCTACTCCGCCGACTCGCAATCACACCTACCCGAGTTTGCGCCCAGCTACTTTGCGCAAAAGAAGAACGTCTTCAATGTCTACTTTGTCAAAGTAGGATGGTTCTGGACAACGGTCGCATTTGCAATGTTTGTCACTCTTCATCCTAGCTTTGGGCGTGGCTTCAGCAAGAGACGTGTCCAGGCGGTGCTGAGATATGCGGCCGTGACGACGTGGTGGACGTTTTTGACACAGTGGTTCTTTGGGCCACCACTTATCGACCGCGGCTTCCGGTTTACGGGCGGCATGTGCGAGCTCATTCGTGATCCCGATGCGAGGGCGGACATGTCAGATGCGAAGGAGTTCATCACAGCCGCCACGTGCAAGGCTGTGGGTGGAACGTGGAAGGGCGGCCATGACATCTCCGGACACGTTTTCCTCCTTATCCTCGGCTCGGCGCTGCTTTGGCTCGAGTTTCTGCCGGCATTAACGCGCATGGAGGGTCTGCGAGATGGCCGCCTCATCACGCTTGCAGATGGCAAGGTGGCCAGTGTGATTGTGGAGAAGGAGCGGGTCAAGGAGGAGGGAGATGCTACGACAAAGGGTGTCAAGTTTGCTCTGGGTGTTGCTGGCCTCATGTGGTGGATGTTGCTCATGACGGCCGCCTACTTCCATACCTGGTTCGAGAAGTTTACGGGCCTGCTTGTGGCTTTTGCGGGGCTTTGGACTGTCTACTTTCTTCCCCGCGGTGTTCCGCAGATTAGAACTTGGTTGGGAATGCCTGGCGTATAGACGATTTGTTGGA
This sequence comes from Plenodomus lingam, assembly GCF_022343315.1. Taxonomy (NCBI): domain Eukaryota; kingdom Fungi; phylum Ascomycota; class Dothideomycetes; order Pleosporales; family Leptosphaeriaceae; genus Plenodomus; species Plenodomus lingam. The sequence goes on from NW_027093974.1 coordinate 1,854,240, forward strand.
ATGGGCACCACTTGGAGTAATGCAGCAGGGTGCGTATCAGTATTATAATCTTGTCGTAAAGTGCATAGCATACAGAGGCGCGATACCGTTGGCGCAAATATATTTTTACTTGTATAATTAATGGCATCTGTCAAATCTGTCCTGGCGCCTTTTTGTTCATTCCCATCTTATGTAATATGGCTTGCAATCATCGTTGTGAATAAGAAGTATACGTGCAATTCCACAATGAGAAAGCGAAGGCGCAACTAGCACCAAGACCAGCACACACTACATCGAGATCATGCTGACACAAACGCTCGCATTGGAAGCAGTGCTTAAGGGCCATCATTGTCACCCGCATATACAAAGATATGATGTGAAAGGTAATATCATGTTGTTTCGCTTGAGACCTCAAATTTTGTATTTATACTATAAGGCAGGCTACAGTGAAACATGCTCAAAGATCTTCTGCCAACAATGCGTAGCCCTGCGTAAGCCCGCAGAAACCTGCCGTGAGAGGCGAGTACAGACCCTTCGCTAAACTATGAATTAAAGCCTGCGAATTATCTCCAAGTGTCGTTGACGGTGACGGTGCTTCCGCATCCACTCGAGGTGGTGAACCTGCGGTTAGGATCGCTCTCCCACGTAAAAGCACCGGAAGAAGATCTCCTGATGTACTTGTAGTCAAAAGCCGTAGAAGCCGGGAGATCCACGGAACCCGACCAGATAGGGTTGCTGCTGGTGTATTGACTGGCACTCAGAGGTCTTGCGTCGTTGGGAGTCCAGTTACCAAGCTGAGTCAACTGTCCAACGACAAAGACGTTCTCGCCGAAGACGGTGGTGGCTCGGACGTTGAAGGTGACCCTGGAGTTGCAGGCAGGGGGTGCAGTGCAGGTCTGAGGAGGACGGTTATTGGAGGTCTCTCCCCAGCTGGGGGTGAGGACACCGGCGCGGCGCTCAGTGGCGGTGAGGAAGGCGGCGTAGGACCAAGTGAGGTCGACGGCAGAGACAGGCGAACCATTGTTCTTGTCGAATTGCTCGGCAAGCATGCCGTTGGAAGGAGTGTACCTCTGGACAACGGAAATGTAGTCGTCCGCGTAGGTCCTGACAGCAGCAATTATGGAATTGTAGGTAGCAGAATCCCTGGCATATGTTCCGGTAGCGACAGAAGGCAGGATATCCCTAAAAAATGGCAGGGAAACGCTGTTGACAACAATGGAGCCTACGGTGTTCCATTGGTAGATAGCGGCGTAGAGTTGCTCGGCTGCAGCAAGAGTTGCTAGGTACCATGGGTTTCCGTTAAAGTAAACATCCTCAGAGTATCTTCCTACAGCAACAGCCCTGCCCTGGGCAATTCCCCTGTTGATACCGTAGACAGAGCGGAAAGAGTCGGTAACGGCCTTGTGGTTGGCCAGAGCGCGAGACGAGCAGGGTTGGAACGTAGCGTCAGTGCACGCGGAGGCGGGATCGAAAGTGTGAATAGATGACAGGATCGAGTTGACGTCCCTGCCAGTGCGTCCATCGTTAAGGTTGATGTTGGAGTCGATGTAGCTTCCAGTCCAGAAGCTCTGCATAAAGCACAAGATTTGAGGAGCGTTAGCAGCACAACCCTCGCATGGCCTTCCGAGCCTCGTTGCGAGGGCTGCGCCTTCAACAAGCGCACGATGGCTAGCAGAGAGAGTGAAGAACGACGAGCCATTCACCTCTTCCCAGAGATCGAAACCAGTCTGATTCCAAAAGCGTACAGTGTAAGCAAGATCCTTGGCGATGACAGGCCAGACTGTGTTGGCAGCTTGGGTCTGACCGCCGTTCTCGATCAGCCAGTTGGCATAGAGAATAAGGGCAGTTGCGCGCAGAGGAGGTCCATCGCGCTGAGGACGTCCCCAAGACCCGGTGAATGCCGTACGATCGACATTGAACTTTGGCTCGCCTAGACCCCCAGTATCAGGTCCACCAGAGGGGTTGGATACAGTCTGCAAAAAGGCTTGGGAAGAAACATAATCGTCAAGTCTGGATCGAAGGGAAGTATCCCCGGCGATCAGCCGTTCCACGAGCGCTTTATAAGTCAAGGCGGCATCTCGAGTCCAGGTGTAGAAGTCTAGACGATATACGGTATTAGCCGAATGCACTGGGTTACAGGGGTGGCTGTACAAACAATCTGGGTTTGTTCGTGATGGACTGGCAATCAGAATACCTGCAGGCACGCCTGGAGCCTTTGCACCATCGGGACCAATATTGGCAAGCACGCCGTTGATGGAAATCTCAGTCTGAGATTTGATGAAGGTCTCAAGGGACGCTTGCCGCTTTTCATTCACAGGCGAGCCATTGGCACCTGCAAGGAGCAGAGCCGCCGGAAGAGATCGTAGAAGAGAGGTGAAGAGCATCGTACTCTGGGGTTCTCAGAGCGAGCTGAAGTGAAGAGAGGCGAGTGATGATGGACTTTTCAGTGCACATCGTGGAGCGTTATATAGACGGTCATCATGGTGGCTAGAGGTTGACGGCTTCTCAAGGTTAGTACGCCTGTACATGCGCGTTCCTGTCGGATGCCAATAAAGACTGCCAGGCGCATTGCGGAGAGCAGCGGGAACTAGGCAAGCGTCTTGCTACTACGGAAGCGAGGACGAAGGGGCGAGGGTGTACAGAGAGCGGACCGACGATGAACGAATGAGCTCCCTGGCCGGACGAGCCTCATCTAAAGCGTCTGGTAGTGTATGAGACCATGACGAATCAGATCGAGCGAGGAAGAGTGATGTTCCGTGCATGTGAAGAACTCTGACGTTAAATTAGACGTCGTCCCCAGACGCCAATCAATTCACGTGAATCGCTTCCTTCTCCCTTTGTCCTAGCGTCTGGGGGCTAGTCCCGACTTGACTCTCATACCAGGGCCGTTGTTTCTCCACCACTCGACGCCATGCCAGCTGGAGTTGCATCCCCATATTGACTGACTCCTCTTCCCATCCGCAGGACCTTTGGTGACATACGGACCGACATTGCACGCGTTACTTTGAATTTCCTTCCCAGAGCCTACGAAGCAATGCATGACAACGGCCCGAGATGGCTAGTCACGCGCAACGGCAGATTTCAACGCACTGCCGAAGAAGAAAAAAGTGCGAGGGGATTGTGGGGAGCACTGGTTCAAGAGCCTAGCTGGCACCGGGCAGAATTGCACCTGCGACTCTCGCGCGAATGGACAGGACACTGCTCTTGGAATCGGAAACCATGATATGATAAAGCAGGGAAAGTGTACCGGTACTCTAGCATCGGCATGTAGCTACTCGGGTCCTCGTAACTTGATCGTCGATCAACTGGTCGACTACGGATACAATCTGTATAGTAAATCGATTCCGACAGCTGCTATCCTGCAATAAGGACCTCCGGTCTGTCCACACAGATCCCGAAGTGTGCACGGTGGGGATATCCCCACATGTTCTCGAACGCTCCAAGATGAATCGTGGAACCCCCTGTCCCATGGCTCCGAACGTCCGATCTAACGGGCAATGTCCGTATCTTGATCTCCATCTTGTACCACCCCACCATAGTACACCAAACGCTTTCCATTGCATTTCGCGTCATGCACACCCTGTATGATATTTGCGTGGATCCTGTGCTCAGTCGCCTGTGGAACACGCCTGGACGGACCATCCTCCACTCGAATAAGTCTTATCTTGAGACAGATAGCCAATGTGCTGTGATGATCGCACTTCAGCGCCATGGTGAATGCGATGCGGCAGAAGAGCCAGCTCAACTTCGTCAGGCCCGTCTGATATCGGGGTCGTCGAGGATGGAATAAAATACGGTGGTAAATTTGCATGACGCGAGATACAGTCGATATCACTGTCTGACGTTGGTAGTTGGCTGGTACATTGACTATGACGTTCAACGGAGGGTACCTGGAGCTGATGTTAGCGTGCATAGTTCGAAGGAGAGGCTGAATCGGTCACGTGCAAACTGGTCAGATATGCCCAGAGCTCTCACTTTGTTCGACCAACTTGGAGGAAGTGTACTTACTTGTAAAAGGTGCTTGGGTAAGTCTTTCTATACTCGTGTGCGCGAAGCACGAATGTTGCAAGGGCCTTGGCAGATACTCGGTCCTCATTGTCTAGCAGGCCGCGCACTCTCAGCCACGACTTCATCGTGAGGTATGCCTCCTCGCTTCCTGATTTGCGGTATCCGTGGATGCTCTGCAGGGTTGTTGCAACTTTTACAGCCCGCAGAATCCTGTCCAGAATGTCGTACTCGTATCTAAAACTGTCGTCGAAGTTTAAAAGGCCGATGAGGTCTTTAGCCGCGATCTGGATTTCGGGTGGTGTCTTGAGAATGCGAGTTAGGTGTGGCTTGAGGATATGTGATGCCTCTTGGTTAATCTGGCGACATGTGGCTAGAATGCGAATACCGGATATGGAGGGATTCACAAGGGTGATGTAGTGATGTGGCCTTTTCGAAGGTATGAGGTGCAAATTCGTGGTGATGGGAAGATTCTCATAAACCATAAGACGAATATCCTTTGGTAATTTCAGAAAAGGAAACGACTTGTACAAGACATGGCGATCTAGGTCTGGCGGCGGTGGAGAAAAGGGTGCCGAGCGTGTTGAGTGAAACATTTTGTCGACTCGTTTGTCGTGTTAGCTTTTCAGAAGTGAGTGGTAAAGGGTGAGAGCAGAGGAGGGCTTGGGCTAGATTATATATATACAGGTTGTGACGCCAGTGCCAACACCAGCGTAGTCTACCGCTTTCACTTTCATCGCGCGTTCGTGGCGAGAATATTCGATGAAGGCGGGCGGTGCGGAAAAGCGTCTGACAGCAGTAGTCTCAACTTGACAGCTCAACAAGCCTTTCAAACCTACGAAGGGGCTCGTAGTGCTTCACGTCGCATTTGAATTTGATTCATCTACCAGTAGCTTGAGGAAGTACATTACACTTCTTCATAAATTCATTTGCAACATATATCATCAATAGACATGCCGTATTAGGAGTACATATTTTTGGGACGGCCAGCAATCACCGTGGCACACGCACAGTGATCAGTTGTCGAGACAGACTTGAGCCTAAATCAACAGTGTATACCATTGGGAGTGGAGGTATTGGCAAAGAGAAAACAGGTTATGTTTGTTGGTCGGCATCCAACAGTCACAATATCCTGATATCCCAATGAGCACACACACACACCCAACATACGCCTCCCATCTATTCAAGCCACATCACCTAATTATACCCCTCCCACAATCCTCTCCAAAGTCTTAGCAATCTTCTTCTCCCACCTTTCCAAAACCCACCACACCCAGCTCCACGAACCCCAATACTGCCCACAATCTGGCGTCACCCACCTACCACCCCGCACCCCGACCACATCCATATGGTGAATACCTTCAGCTTGCCTGCCCTTTTCGTATAAAACCATGTCCCAGTCTTCCAGATCAGCAATCGTACACGGCGTAAACACAGCTGCCGTGACACGTTCTTTCTGGGTATCTGCTATGGCGGAAAGCAGGACGTAGTAGCCTAGCGCGTGACGGTTGTCAGAGTAGAATTCGGGGAGGAAGGCGATGGAAATCCTGGTCGAGGTTGGCAGGTGGGAGGAAGGTAGATCGCCGGTGAAAATGCCTACCGGTAACGAGGGCAGCGGATCGGAGGGTGAGAGATTGGGTAGATGGTTGGCAGCAGAGGTGAAGTCGATAAACGGTAAATTCTTCTCCGCGATGCGTACTATTGCCAGGCACACTGCACTGCTGGTAGTTGTGGCATGGTAGATGTCACTATGGTACTCTGAGCGTGCTGCGGGTGCGGGGCGCGTGGTGTAGTTTATGGATCGATCGAGTGGACTGGAGCGCGTGGATTGAGAGGTATCGAGGTCCAAGATGGTGTCTGAGGGCGCTTCAGCTCTGTCTCGATATTCCTTGACGAAGTCTGTGCAGATTCTCGGGTAGGTTCGTTGCGTTTGAAGGATGTGGCGGTAGTGCGTCACACCTGTGGTGTATAGTTGGGGACCGGTGAGCTCGACTGAGTTTATGACGGCGCTCTGGTGGGAATCCCACGGGTACTTGGTGGAGGACATGCCTAGATTCAGGTGTCTGCGAGTGGTAGGCGTATCCTTTTACCTGAGGCTTGGATTGGGTGATGTAGTCGTGCTGTGTTGGGTGAAAACCAATCAAGGCGGCGTTTGTTCACGTCCGCCGTTGACGTGACAGCCGAGACTAGAAGTTATGGCTAGTGTTTGCTATGTGAGGAACATGTGAGAGAATGACCGGGATCACAAGTGTAAAATAGAGATCGCTGCTTTGTTGCTGCATATTTGGTATTGCGCATGCGTGGAATTATCTTCACATCACCCAATGTCGGCTGGGGTTATCACACTATATGAATATCGAGCTACTCTCTACTCCGACTCGTCATCAGTATCTTGTCCAAATACAAGGGGTATAATCTCATCGTTATCGCTATCACCGTCAACAGGCTTTGGGAGTTCTGGTACAGCAGAAGCTGTGCTGGTCGCAGTGAAGTCGGAAGTAGCTGGTACAAACGAGCCAGAATCTGGTTCGCCTGACTGGGCTGTGCCTGAGGAGGATTTCGTACTTGGAGCCGACCCGCGTTCGACTGTCTTTACTCGTTTCGAAGGCAACGATGTTGCTTGATCGTTCAAGTATCGTTTTGCAGTATCGCTGATGGTCGATGGCACAACAATAAATTCCTGCGCAATGGTATTCCAGCCATTGTTTCCTTCTGCTAGGACAGAGTCAGGTTTGGATTGGGATGTGCTGGGCATTGTGGCATCGTCCGGCATTTGCTTTGTCCGTTCAGCACATTCCAATAAATGGCCCAAATCATGACCAACGAACGACTCGTCTGGCGCTTCCAAGCTTTGTGTGGCTGCAAAATCCTCCTCTATCTCGCGACTTAGCTCTTGCTCCTCTTTCTTGTCCTCGTCCATATCCTCGTCAGTAGTCTCTTCCACCTCGAGTTCCTCGCCACACAGACGTATCACTGGCATTCTTGGCCGCAACATGCCCTCAACGCTTTTGTCATCGGGAAACGAGCGAGCCATGAGCGGTAGAACACTGGCAGCTGGCTTTCCAAACTTTTTGCTTGGAGGTGGATTTAGTACGCTAGCTACCATAGCGTCCTTGTGTTGGGTTAAGATAGCGGTTCGGTCAAGTCGTGCTCGCAGTGAGTCTGAGAAGAACTGGGCAGGGATGTTGGTAAGTAGCACTGGCAGGAGACCATATGCTGCCTCCTTCAGACCGCAGAAGCCAATATGGGCATCTACCATTGTCTTGGAAGAACCGAGAAACGTGTCAGCGTTCGATGTAGTCTGCGGTTGACTATTGCCGCTCGCTTTGGCTTGTCCAGGGGTCTGTTTTGCTGAGCCATCAACAGGCTCAGAAGGCAGAAGATCGTCACAGCAAGAACGTACGATTGGAACGAGCGAGTCAATTGTCGCTTTGTGCAGAGCCACTCCGGACCGTTCCAGTAAAGCCGCAATGGCCGAATAACAAGCAGTCCTGATATTCCCGTTGTCTTTCTCAGATGAGAATAGCCAGACTACCTGATCGATGACAGCTGAGTCGAGTGCCAGTGTACTTGTTTGAGATCTTTGTGCAAGCACCAATAATAAATCGATAGACGCAACGTGTACGTCCGGCAGTAGGAGCCACAAATTTTCACGCTCTTCTTTGCTGACTTGGCTATTCAGTCTCACTGCGTTCTGAAACGCTTTCCCTCCCACAGTGGGTACAGTCAGTGATAGCATCCTCGTAATTAGATCCATGATCATGCCGACATTGAAATATACCGTACTCGCCGTGGGGCTCTCGAGATACTGTTTCAAGACATGCAAAAGGCCTGTCAGTCGTTCAGTTCCTGCGTATATACCGGACCATGGTGGTAAATTGGCGCTGTTGGAATCAAGATCTTGAAGCTCGTCGTCCAAAGTATGGCCATTCGTAGCGGGCGCTTCTCGTGCGGTAGACTGCCAGTCTTCGAGTACGGCGCGGAAGACTTTGTCTGCCGTCTTGTGCACATGGTTGACCGTGCTTTTGACAGACTTGCTCCACTCTTCGCTGGAGCCACCTTTGGGTGCGCACGAGGGGATTTGGACATAGATCTGGCGCGCAGCTGACACGATATCGGAGGTCATTCCAGTTCTCAGTCCAGGGGCCTGCTCCTTGCTGATCTTACTTGAGGGTGTCGGTGCAATGAGTTGTGCTAAGAGTGGTTGGATCTGCTTGAGGTACGATCGGAAGATGGTAGGGTGCCGTGGCAGAAGTTCGTTGAAGCTTTCGAGGATCGTTTGCAATAAGATTGAAGACGTCGTGGAATTGGCCATTTGCAGAGTAGCCTGGATGAATGCAGGTAGTGAAGGCGTGGTGATTTCACGAATCAGAGTTGGGTACTCTCGCGTGAGGAGAAAGATGCGAGTCAACGTGATGATGCATAGCTTTTTCGAAGATGGTGGATCCGGCTTATTGAGGAATCCAAGTAGTCCGCGAACCCATGGGAGAGACTTTTGCAACGTCTCCCAACCTCCCACCTCGATGGCAGCTTTGACGAGGACGATGGCAGACCATCTTCCTTGGACTGTGCGGTCATGGAGTAGGGAGGAGATCAGGGTCCGAAACTTGTGAACAGCAACGGAAGCCTCCGAAGAGGATGCTTTGACACCCGAAGCCTGAGTCGAGGAAAGAAGTGCTCTGCAATTGGCCAAAGATGCGGCTACAGCTGGCACGTGTTGGGGGAGCTGTAAGGTAGGCGTAGATGATATGCGAAACGTCAGAGCCTTGAGCGTAGACAGCTCGGATGTAACGGGTGTCATGGTGCCAGCGCTTTTTTTTCCTCTTCCTCCCTCACTTCCAACACCCTCTTTTCTCTTTTGTCGGACTGTGTATGGTTTGATGGGCGCTGGAGCCCCCCCCAAAAAAAGTTGAATCGGACGGAGGTTCAGTCGGGCCGCAGACCGTACCGGTACCTAGCGCCAACACGGCCAGGGTCCGCGCAACGAGCCCCAGTACCTCAGAGACACTTTCTGCGGTGTGCAATACCAACATGGCAGGCTTCGTCGCATTCCGTATTGCTCCTCGAACATGACTTTTGGTGCCTTGCGACTCCGTCTAGTGCAGAAGCCAGTATCTTTAACAAAATGGTGGTAGGTCACGGTCTACGTCCATGTTTACACGGTGGAGGTGTGCTTCAGTAGTTGTTGTCAAGCATGCTGAAACAACGTCATTTGCCCGCATTGGTAGCTTACCGTCCTCACCCAGAACCCCCCCGAGAGCGACAAGGCCCAGCGCTATCTGCAGCAACTGGACGAGGCGCGATGTGCTGGACGATGGAGCGACGTGCCGGAGCTGTGTAGGAAGGTGGACAAACATGCACCACACCGTAAATGTCAGTCATCATCCTTTTGCTCTGGCAAACATCTCGAGGACTGTTCTGTACGGTATAGCTAATCTGCCTGGCCAGATCTTACACTCACAGCGCGCTCCGAGGTGCAAGTAGCCGCCTATAGTACCCAACGACCCTCTACGGCCTCGTCGACCGCGTCCACAGGCCTCTCACATGTGATCCCAACGCTGCTCACTGCCATAGAGGAAGCCGACAGCCATGCACAGGATGCTTTCCAGGCCACCGTTTGCCTTGGCTGGCTTCACTACGTCTTGGACGAGCCCGACCTTGCTGTGGCGCGCCTTCCCAAGGATTTCGGGGCAGTTGCAACCCAGCTGTCCGGGGAAGCAGCGACCCTGACCGGGTGGTCACGGGTCTGCTTGGTCAAGGGCACCTACCTCAAAGGTACATACACACTTCAGTCGCGACTTCCCCCTATGACCTACCCCATGTGTTAGGCGGGGAACTGGACTGATTTGGTACAGGATCGGCCCTTGAGAAGACCGGCGCCGTCAAAGAGGCCGTCGCGACCTACTCGTCCATAGTCCCATGGTTGGCCACGACCACCAGCCCAAACACCGAGTCGGTTCAGTTCAAGATGTGGAGCGAGAACGCACTCGTCCGGCTCTGTCAGCTCTCAGATCAGTCCTCCGGCGCCGGCACCCATGTCGACCCGTCCGAAGCTCTTCGCACCTACCGTCAGTGGGCCAAACATTGGGATGCTACAGCAAAAAGCGGAGGATCCGATGAAGCACACCAGGCTCGACATCGTCGGTTGGCATGGAAATCTTATTACGACACTCTTTCCACCATATTGCGCAATGACCTTCCCTACGAGCCCGATTCGACGCCTGAGACACAGGAAAAGTCATCTCTTTACAGCCAGTCAAGCATGCGGTTGAGGCAGCGAGCAGAGCTAAAAAGGGTCGAGACCATCTATGAGAATCTGCTAATCAAAGAGACGCATTTCCCCAAAGCAAGTGAAACGAACCACGAAATAGAGACCTGGGTAGATTCTGTCATGGACAATTGGCGTCTGCTGTGTGGTCCAACATGGGACGATAATGACCTTGGCGAGGGAGGAAAAGAGGGCATCGGGCGAAGCGTGCTTGATGTTGGTACCCATTCGCCAACGTCTGGACGATATATAGCTGACGACATGATAGATTCTATACCGAGCAGCCACCAAAACGTTCCACTCCACCCAGATCCTACGACACCTATTCGTGGTCCATGCGTCGCTCGCTGAGTTTGACCTGGCCTTCAAAGCATACGATTCCTACGTTGTCATCATCACGCGAGGCAAGGACCGCGCTGAAAAATCTGGAGAAGAAGACGCCCATATCGACGACGATAGTACCGTGCTGCGGACCTCTGCAGAAGCTATCCGAGTGCTTTGTAAATTTGGATGCAGAAAAGAAGCGGAGAAGGCGCTCGAAATTGGACACAACATTGAGAAATGGTTGGAGCAAACCAATCACATCCAATCAGCGTCCGATGCCAGCTCTGTCACGTCAATAGAAGCCCTCGTAGAGCCTTCTGCCCTTGCGGTGGCGTATTGCGCAATTGGCGTCAGTCAAGCGCATTGGGCCCGGTTTACGTACGAAGTCGAAGCGCGGGCAAGCATCCAAGCCAAAGCTGTGCAGTACTTGCGCAAATCCCTAGCTCAAGGTCTTGGGGAATCGAATAACGTAGAAGCGCTTTACGCATTGTCGCTCGTGCTTGCTGAAACCAGAGATATTCCAGGAGCTATCAAAGCAGTCAAGCGCGCCCTGACGCAAGCTCCAAGGGCTACGACGACGTCCACCCCTGATGGTGTCCTGTCCGATGGCATAGCTACTGAATTCGGTCGAGAGCGCAAATTAATTCCGCTGTGGCACTTGCTCGCCTTGCTGTTGACCTCGCGATCCGATTACACCGCTGCAGCGAAAGCCTGCGAGGCGGCGTTTGAGCAATTCGGTGATCCTGCTATACTTTTTGGCAGAGAAGAGTCAGGCTTGTTCCGCAGTGAACACTTGAACGAGGCCACGGGCAAAGATATCCCTAGTTCAGGCATCGTTGATCGCATGGAGCGCTACGAAAAGACCAGCATATTGCAAATCAAAATGACACAGCTAGCCTTGGTAGAAGTGACTGACGGTACACTTGCTGCCGTGGACGGTTGCGATGAGCTCCTCGCGCTATACGGCAGGCTTTTCGGTGATCCTTCTTCCGAGAAACCCAAATTGCAACCTCCAACGACGTTGGTACCTCCAAAGAGTGCTGCAGGCACAGTTCGGGGGAGCATCTTCCGTGGACGAGGCACTGTCAAAGCTCCTCCACAAGGAACTGATATCCGAAACTCATCCGTCATTAGCGCCAAAAGCTCTGGAGCTGTCGCTCAGCAGGGCGCACCCCCTGCGATCCAGGTCACTGATGGCGATAAGAGTCAATCCAGCGGTCATCATCGCCACCATCTATTCCATCATCACAAGCATGAGGATAGCGCAACAAGCCTTGGACGCAGTGGTAGTAAACTGCAGAAGCGCAGTGCTAGTGCGCGCCGATCAACAGTGACAGATGGGGACCAACCGCATGAGGTACCTCCTCTCCCAGAGAATTCAGTCAATGGGACTACTACTCAGACGAGTCCTGGTCCTAACAAGTCCCCGCGACGCCAGTCGAATGCAAGCACACCCAGGAAGTCGCTCGAAAGTAGCGACAGGCCGCTACGGTCGATACCGCACAATCTGCCTCATGCATCACCGCCTTTGAATCATTCCGATCCGCCCCAACAGGACACCCGACTGCCATCACGAGTGCCTCATTCCGATTTTGTTCCTCTGGATCCTCATTTCTCCAAACTTCAGGAGCGACGGCAAAAGGTATCACTGCTAATCAGCGTGTGGCTGTTCATCTCGGGGCTTTATACCCGAGCCCAGATGTTCTCGGATGCTAGAGAGGCAATTGCAGAGGCATTGAAATTAGTAGAAGCTTTTGAAGCTGAGGCATCGCTTGAATCATCGACAGCGAAAGCGCTCGCAGACAAAGGATGGGGTGGCGGCAAAAGTGTTGAGGAGCTGTGGGCTGATGCCTATACTGCAGTAAGTTCTTTTTCCCAATTCCGCGACTCATAACTGACATGACATGCAGCGTGGTGATCTGCTCGCAGCCCAATCTCACAAGCATCAAGCACGGGCTGAATTTGAGCGCGCCCTGATGCACCATCCCGATCACCCTGAAGCCATTGTTGGCTTGTCAAACATTCTTTTGGACATATACAGTGAAGTGATCCCTCTTGAACCGGCTTTGACAGCAGATCACACAAGTCCACCCGCCTGTCCTTCTCCCTCAGTCGAGCAGTCAATCTCACATTCCAAGACGCAATACTTGACATCCCATACTCCATCCGTGGAAAATCAGCTATCCCCTCCAGAATTGACTCGACTTGCTGCTCGCGATCGTGCGTTTGCTTTGTTGTCAACCCTGACGAAATTTGGCACCGGATGGGATTACTCTGAAGCTTGGTTTGCGCTCGCACGAGCCTATGAGGAAAGCGGCCAAATCGAGAAGGCAAAGGAAGTCCTTTGGTGGTGCGTTCAACTCGAGGACACACATCCTGTGCGAAACTGGAAACATGTCACCATAGGTGGTTTTGTCTTGTGATTGTCTGGTTTGAAAAGTAAATAATTCTTGGCAACCCCTTATACCCTGGACGAGTACATCCTCATACCGAGCTTGGATATGAAGTTTGTCAAATGCAAATGTAATTCAAGTCACCCAAGTCGAGGGATTTACGCTTTACTATTTATGCACATGTATAAATCATTGGGCTTTCTTCGCTTGCTGTTTCCCAGCTTTGGTGTCGGATGTGTTTACATTGCCATCCCATTTATCAGTCTCCTCAGTCCCAGAGTACGAACGTTGTATCTCGCAACCATCCATTCCCAGGATGCCCTTGTATCTTTCTTCGTTTGGTGGGAAAGTGATAAGTTTGTCTGATCCCATCTCGATTCAAATCATCACATTGGACAGCAATCTACACACTCAACACTTTCATTCAGGCAGCAATCCAAGTCTGCATATTTGAAACGTCTATATCCTGTCTCTTTTTTGGCCCCATATTGTTGCAGTATATCGAGCAAGTTTATCAAATTCGGCCTGGAGCTGAGCTAGCGTATCTGCCTTCACCATGAATTGGTATCACGCTTCTTGCTCTCACCTCAGACCTGCGCTTCTACAACAGCACCGATACAACTTTTCCCAACTCCTTTTTTGCAGCCGTCTTGGTAGATTCAGCGCGCGTATCCGGTACACAGTTGCAGTTTCTCGTAGTCGACCATGGCCAATCCAGATCCAGTCACCTTATGGCTAAGCTCCTTGACCCTCGATGACGAGGATGACAAGACCACCACCGAACCCAAGAAAAAGCAGCTCGGAGACCCCAAGCGCGCCAAAATCGAACCTCTTACACCGCCGCGGCGTGCTTCGGAGGCGCAGAGCTCAGAGGACCCGTCTCCGATTTCTACAGTGTTCTCAGTGGACCGGGATTTGGTTTTTGATGCGGCTTTGCAAAAGACATATGTGTGGCACGGGCACGGGGAGATATATGAGGATGTTTCGGAGTGTACGAGTGTTGATGATGAGGACGAGGACGAAGATGAGGAGGACGATCGCAAGGACGACAACGACAATGACAAACGCAATATCAAACCCCTCATCCTCGATACCGCACCTACTCCTTCATCGCTACAACAACCACCGAGTCAAAGTCCAAGTCCAAAGCCCCCACCAACTCTCTTCTCCCTCTCCCCCCCTTCCTCCAACGCCTCCCTTGCCCGCGCAGAAACACCCCCTACAAACGCACCCCCCAAACCCCACGACGCCTCAATCCCCCGCTTGGTCCTCATGACCTCCTGTATCCAATGCACACTGGCCTCACTCCCCTGCTCGCGCACACCCCCCTCTTGCACGCGCTGTATACGCAACGGACACGCAGAAACTTGTCTGCTCACGCGGCGCCTCTTCCTCGACGAGCCGATCCGGTACCCATCACATCTATACTCTCATCCTGGTGCGGGAGGGATCTCAAGCGCTTATGGCAACGGCGATGGGATTTCCATGGGCAGTGTTGTGCTGCTCAAGGTTGTGGGGCAGGATGAGGGAGTGGTGTGGGAGCACAAGAGGGCGGTTTTGGAGCGGTTGATGGGGGCGTGGTGGGATGGGTATGAGCGGGAGAATTGGGTGTTGCCGTGTTGGGGTCGGGTTGGAGATGTAAGTGTGGGTGTGGGTGTGGGTGCGGGGGGGAGGAAGAGGAGGAAGAGGAGGTGGATGTCGTGGGAGGGGGAGGGGAGTGATGTGGTTAGGGAGTTGTGTGTTGAGTCGCAGGGTTGGGATTGAGATTGAGATTGAGGATTGAGACGATAACATGGGGAAATGGAGATGGAAGACTGAGATGCGGTGGGAAATCTTGAGACTGGAAGCGGTTGGAGACCGTTTGAAGTTTCCAAGACGGGGCGTATGCGTCGAGCGTGATTGCGAAGTGGATTGCGATTTTTGGGGGTTTGCGGCAGCCCCTTGGAGGGGGGTGGATATCTCCCATTACCACGACTGAGATGTCACTGGCGTCAGACATGCAAGTGTCGTATCGCCCCTCGAAATGTCGCCTTTCGATACTTTGAATCTATGCAATACTTTGATAGTAAAGTAACATGGACGGCGATTTCCCCTTTCACAAATATCATGACTTACGTACTTACCAGCACGACGAATGCTAGCGAAATTCTCCCAGGATATGTCTCCTCGTGATGCACACACCAAAACCTACATAGTCTTCCATCTTCACAACTCATCGGTTCCTTCCTGCCCCTCCCTCCCCTTTCTCCACACTTCACCACAACACTACAACTTCGCCCCTCCTCCAACCCCCCTCATCAACTCCTCCACCCCAACCTCACTCGTCATCAAAATCGCCGTATCCCTCAAACTAGGCACCCTAAACCTCGCATTCACCCGCTGATACTCGGCACTCGTCAACATGTCCCTAAAATGGCGAATACTAGGATAATGTGCCAGGGCAATCTCGTCCCACTCCCCGCCCAACTCGCCCACCTTGGTCAAGCCGGCGGTAGCGGGGGTGCCGGAAGATCGAGACAGCGAGGGCTGTCCATTGGTGTTGATGACGTTGCCTACGAGTTTGGCGTTGCCACCGTGGGCGGAGCCAATGTAGGCGGCGAAAGCGGCGCCGTACTGCAGGTAGGAGGACTTCATGCCTGGGTTGAAGGAGAGGAGGTTGAACATGGAGACTGCGCCTAGGTCCTCTGCGCCTCCTCTTTCCACGGCCCCATCGATCCAGGCGTTGAGGTCGGCGGATAATTCGAGATTTTGGGCGGACGAGGTGGTTGATTTTGTGGCGTCGTCGCCGCGTAGAGGGGGCACAGAGCCGGGATCGGGGTGTATCAGAGCGTGGTTTTTGGCGGCAAAGTTTTGGGTGAGTCGGGATGGGATGCCGGCGGTGATGGACCAGTGGTGTGCGATTTGTTGGATGAGGGGTGGGGGGAGGGCGCTGGTGGAGGGGAGGATGAGGAGAATGTCCCAATGGATGTTGCGAGCGAGGAGGTGTTCGGTCGAGATTTTTGTGGGGAGGATTATCCAGCGTACTACGTGGGATATAACCAAGGGTGTCAAGTTTGAGGATTTGAGGGTGGAGAGGAAAGTGGGCAGAGCGATGGTTGGGTGGAGGGATATGAGATGGAGAGTACAGAGTGGCATTGTGAAAATTGAAGGTAATGGATCGCAAGGGGTGACTATACTCAGTCCTGTATCTACGAAGTATTAAGATATGTATGTCTAGGTGTTGGGTAGTTGATGGATGACGTAAAGGCCGTGTTGGTTTGCCGAGGCTCAGAAAGAGGAGACGTGAGGTAGACTAAGTAGCCTCCAGTTGCAAGTAGGTACAATTTGTATTCATTGGCGATGTCATAGCTATTTGCTCTGTAGTTTGTTATAGAAATTAGAATGCTTGATGGCTTATCTCAAGATGCGACCCTCTGCAGCTTCCTCAGCATGAGTCTTCAACCTGCCCAACGCCTTCGCTTCAGCGTCAATGATCTCAGGAAGTAGGTCAAGTGCACTCTTCTGGGTGGGTTTCCAGTCCAATAGCTTTCGCGCGCGGATGGCTCTACCGCGAGAATTGAATCCCCACAGATAGCCTCCCATAGCTATCAGCTTATTGGCGCCGTCCTTGTCAAGAGTATCAAGCTCGTTGCTGTTGATCAACTTCTTGTCGAATGCGCATCTTGCGATCTCCCGGGCGATGTCTCCCCATGCAAATTCTCCATTCTCAGCGAAGTAGTAGCCCTTGTCGTTCCAGGTGGCTTTGCCGCCATTGGGAGACAAAGCTGCTTTTATGAGAGCGACAAATAGCTCGCTGAGATCTTGGACATGGACCTGATTCCATATGTTGGCACCTTCTTCGACAAGAAAGCCCTTGCTTCGTTCCAGGGTGGCCTTGACGTAACCCTCCACTTGCATACTTCGCTGATTGCCCGGGCCACGGCCTGGTCCATATATGCAAGGCGGACAGACGATTGTAGTGTCAATATTTCCTCCAGATGCTGCGTGAGCGCCTAGGATGATCTTATCGACGTTGCGATGGACAGCAGCATCAGGCAAAGATGTGACTTCGTCAATACCATCCCAGTCATCGAATACCTTCTCTCGCATGATGCCAAAGGTGCCAGCTGCAATGTCAGGGAAACACAGGATGCCGGCACCTGACGTGTGGATGAAATAAGTTTTCTTGTCTTGAGTGGCAAGTCCAGCAATCAGAGCTTCAGCACAAGCAACGTGATCACAGTCGGCGATTTGAAGTACAATATCTGCGTGCGAGGCTTCCTTCTTGAGTAGGTCGGCATTGTCGAGATCACCATAGACTAGGCGGACCTTGGGATATTGAGCGGCAACCGTTGCGCCTTTGTCGCTGTTGCGAACCAGGGCAGTGATTTCTAGATCGGGACATGCATTTGCTATGACATGGAGTGCATCACCTCCAACGTAGCCAGTAGCACCTAGACTGTGAGTAGATGATTAGCGATGTTGCTGTAGGAGGACTGCTTGACTGACAGAAAGAGTCTATTCATTGAGATATGATGCTGACGAGAAAGTGAGAGAGGCTGTCGCTTTTATGACGGGGAAGGAAGAGCAGAGCAGAAATGTCTGTGAGAGTGGTATGAAAGTATATAGGGGGGACAAGACTCCTTAGGTAGGTAGCCAAGGGAAGACTGCAGCTGGCCCATTATGCATGCGTCTACATAGCCATAACGTTATGTAGTAAGTGAATACGTCACTGAGTGGCTAAAGTCGTCTGTGAACACCCCAACGAGCTTCCCTCTCATCCGCATGGTCTGGATTTCGAGACAACAGGGCTTACCGGTAACTTATGCGTACCGGTACCCCGCCATGGGAGACGCCTGTCTAGACCACTCCTCCAGCGGTCGACCATCACGACGAGAGGTAATTGAGGGGGGTGAGTATTACTAGAGACATTTGTGCGGGAATTGCTCAAGTTTGGTTTCTTGTACATGTTCCTTGACGTTAGATATCGACGAAGTACCGGTACTGGTAGCTCCTCACAGTCTCCAAAGCTCGAGCCACTTGCCAACTTCACCTAACCACCAACCACGATGGCCGACTGAATACTCATGCACGATTACACGCAAGTACACAACATGGAGCTGCAGGCAACACGCATAACTTGACCATATCGCGTCTCAAAGTAGCCGCGTTATCCCAAAAGAAATATCATCATAGGGAGTACCTAGTAACTACACACGTGCGCCACCATGGACATCGTACAGGCCGTCTCGGGCTACATCACCAAGATGGTGTCGGTCGGCGACAAGACGGCGACAAGCACCTCCGCGGCCAAGATGAAGATCCTTCTCCTCGACAACGAGACTGTGGGTTTGTCTCCTCTCCCTCTCCCTCTCCCAGGTGAAGCGTGCGCATGCATGTGCTCGTATATGCTCATACCAGCCAGGTGTCGATTGTATCCACTGCGACAACGCAGTCTGCCCTGCTCAGCCATGAAGTCTACCTCACCGAGTACCGCTGCCTCCCATATTCGACCTCCGACCCGTGGCTAATGCCCTATATAGCCGACTGGACAACCAGAAGCGCGAGAAGATGCGCCACCTCCGCTGCCTCTGCTTCGTTCGCCCTTCTCCCGAATCGATACAGAACTTGATCGAAGAGCTGAGAGAGCCAAAGTACGGCGAATACCACATCTGTATGCATTGGGCTTTGCTGCACAAGGCTACCTGCTGACCGGCTATAGACTTCAGCAACATTATCAAGAAATCTTCGTTGGAGAGACTGGCCGAGGCAGACGACCATGAGGTCGTACGTGCAGTCCAGGAGTACTTCGCCGATTTCCTTGTCATCAACCCCGACCTCATGTCCCTGAACCTCGGCTTCCCAGACCACAGGATATGGAGCACAAGCCCGGATTCATGGAATCAGGATGCGCTACAAAGATCGACGGAAGCTGTCATGGCTTTGTTGCTTGCGCTGAAGAAGAAGCCTTTGATACGTTACCAGAAGAACAGCCTGCTCGTAAAGAAGCTGGCCACAGAAGTGAGATATCACATGACTCAGGAGGATCAATTATTCGACTTCCGGAAAACAGACACGCCTCCTATACTGCTGATAGTGGATCGAAGGGACGACCCAGTGACACCCTTGCTAACGCAATGGACATATCAGGCCATGGTGCATGAGCTACTTGGGATCAAGAACGGCCGAGTCGACCTCCGGGACGTACCAGAAATCCGCCCCGAGCTCAAAGAGATTGTGCTGTCACCAGACCAAGACCCCTTCTTCAAGAAGAACATGTACCTGAACTTTGGTGATCTCGGTCAGAATGCCAAGGAGTACGTGGAGCAATTCGCATCCAAGCAGCAAGGGTCGCAAAAGCTCGAATCGATAGCTGATATGAAGCGATTTATCGAGGACTTTCCAGAGTTTCGTAAGCTGTCTGGCAATGTCACAAAGCACGTTACACTGGTTGGTGAGCTAAGTCGGAGAGTAGGAGAAGAGAGCCTCCTGGACATAAGTGAGCTGGAACAAAGTCTGGCATGCACGGACAATCACTCGAACGACGTCAAGTCATTACAGAGAATAATACAAGACCCCAAGGTGCCCGCTGATAACAAGTTGCGACTTGTCGCCATCTATGCGCTGCGATACTCGAAAACATCTTCCAACTCAACTGCCATGCTACTGGATCTCCTTGCTGTTGCTGGCGGTCTTTCAAGAAATCGCATTAACCTCATCACAAAACTCTTGACCTACCATGATTCATTGCAAACGACGACTGCCACGGGCGGAGTACCAGACCTGTTCCAACCCGGCTCATTCTTTGGTGGCGCTCGAGACCGACTAAAAGGCCTCAAGGGCGTCGAGAACGTGTATACACAACACTCGCCCCGATTAGAAACCACGTTGCAAGACATGATCAAGGGCAGACTGAGTCAACAAGTCTATCCATTTGTAGAAGGAGGGGGATCGACAAAGGACAAGCCACAGGATATCATCGTTTTCATGGTTGGTGGGGCCACCTATGAGGAGGCCAAGATGGTTGCGCAGGTTAACGCGAGTTCGCCCGGGGTACGCGTTGTACTCGGCGGCACCACGGTGCATAACAGCACTTCGTTCCTGCAGGAGGTTGAGGATGCTGTAGAATCATGGCCAGAGCCTCCCCCAACTTCAGCCGCAGCCCGGTTAAGACGGGAAGTGGGCAGGTAATGGGGAGTATTGGTGTTGTGTTCGCATCTACTTCATAGCTCGCCTTTCCACACAATAAGCTCAACAACCTGACGGAACCAGGTCTCGGGACTTTGACATGCATACAGAGTGTCTTTCCCTGTTTCTTTAGATTTCTGTTGGTGATCGGTAACATGCTGCGGCACGCCTACCATTAGGGATAAGGAGGAAGTAGAGCTAGCTATGCCCAATGCATATTAATGCCTCAGCTGCCTCTGTGGCTGTGAACTGTCTGAAGACGCAGGGCAAGTGGAGACGATCCTACAGGCAACAGGGCATGCAATGTCATGCACATACATTGCGTGTACTAATCGAAGCCGCGCCATTTGCCAAGTGTTGGAGAAGTTCACAACACAACAATCTCTTGCCTGCACGAATTTGATTCTGGTGGTACCTGCATCGTCTCTCCGAATCCCAAGGACGGCAAACTTTCAGTATTGATCGGGGTAAGCGAGTCGGCCGCAGTGTAGCCAAGCAGCATCTCGCAAGGCTGAAGAGAGCCCGTGTCACGTGTGATCAGCAGAGTAGCTTCACGAGTTAAAGAAGGCCAAGGTTCCCCCCCAACGCCAACGGGCCGACATCCGATTTCCCTTAACCACCATCCATACCTACTCCACACCATTCGGAGCCTCCGGCAATCGACACACTTCGAAAGCGCAGCAGATGGCAGCATCGTCTCAATAAACAACGGAACCATGCAGATGATATACCGGTAATGCCCGTTCTGCAGTGACGTGAGAGAATGCCCGACCAAGGAACCGTCTTGCAGTCTCGAGTGGTCCGGCGTCGAAATCCACGACCGATTAATTCGTGCGTCGAGTGTCGCACGCGCAAGAGTAGGTGTTCGAAAACGCATCCGTGCCAGAATTGCACGGCGTTTGGACGAGAATGCATCTTCATCACCGTCCCTGAGAGCGCGGCGCGCAAGAAAGAGAGGGAGCAGCGCGAACGCGCGTCAAGTAAGAGTGGCGGCGGGAGTGGTGTTACGATTCCGGATTGGACCAAGAACCTGCCGGTGCGTACGCAGAGTAGCACGAGCGTGGTGGACAAGTTTGAGAGCTCCAATTCAGTAGATTTGACGACTACGCCGGGGACGCCGCCTAGAGATTACGATTGGGAGGCGTACCAGCAGGATGTTGAGCCCGAGGGTGATGCATGGGAGAGGTTGCCGGCTGAGAGGGAAGAGGCGCAGGACGATGTGTATGAGGATGAGAATGACGACGAGGATCAGATTGCAACGGATCTGACGATTCGGATCGGAAGAATGATCATCTGTGAGAATGTCACCGGGTTCTTCCGGCCGCAATATGCTGAAGAGGTACTGTCCGCCCTCTCCGCTCTGCCTTCGCTCTGCGCCGGGACAGGCCAAGTATTGAGAACTAGCTGAATCGCCATGTGTAGCTGGGCAAGCTTTTGTCAGAGAGCTTCACTCCAACATCGTCTGTTGCTGGTCAAAGAGCGCCGCATTCTTCTGCACTCTTGTCAGCAGAGCAGATGCCGTCACTGGCGCCGTCGCTAAATCTACTCCTAGGTGGTTCATTATCATTGCATCAGAACAATGACATCGAACCACCACAGCTACCCTCCAAGCTCGAAGCAGAAGCCCTGTTTCAGCGGTATTTGGAAGCTGTGAGCCCACTGGCACATGTCTTGCACATTCCCTCGTTCAAACGAATGTTTGATCGTTTCTGGCTGAACATTGAAATGGGAAGTCCAAACCAAAACTCATGCACCGCCCTGATTTTGGCCGTGTGCATGGCAGCGGCAGCATCTGTGTCGCCACTACAAGCAAAATCGCAGTTTGGCATCACAAAAGAGGACTTGTTCTTGAGGTTGCAAAAGGCGACTGAAAGAGCTCTGCTACGAGCCAATTGGGCAAAGACGTCGAACATCAGAACGCTCCAAGCACTGACGATATACTTGGTAACGCTGCTCGCTGTCTTTCTTCTCGCTTGTTCACGCTAACTGCGAAATAGATACCCCTCTGTAGGGCCCAAATATCCCGTGCAACCTCGGTCGTAGTGGGCGCCCTCGTCCGTCTCGCCCAATGCATTGGCATCCATCGCCTCTCGCACAGTTCCGCAAATAGCCTAACCCCTCTCCAACGCCATGTGCGCTCCCTCTTATGGTATCAAATCTGCTTCCTCGACTTCAAAACGGCCGAGGCGCAGGGCCCCCACCCTTCAATCCGCAGTGATGACTTTGACATTGCGCTTCCCCTCAATGTCGATGACGACGTGTTTGAATTCGGGAGCTCATCATGGCAACAGCATCCTTCTTCCTCAAACGGATGGACAGACGTGACCTTATCCCTGATACGCTACGAGGTGAATGAAATCCACAGACTCATCTTCCGCGGTAGAATCGAAATGGACCGTAAACACCTCACCCTCCATGACCTCCGCGCCCGCGTCGAAGCCCGCAAGAAAATGATTCAAAGCAAATACCTCCAATACCTCGACGCCGGCGTGCCCATCCAGCGGTACGCAGGCCTCGTCGCAACCCTCCTCATGGCCCGCTGCGACTCCATGCTCCTCTACCGCCACCTCCCGCAGACCACGCTATCGACACGCTCCGACTCTGAAAACCGGCTGCGCGACGTGCTCCTCAGCGCGGCCCTGACCACGCTCGAAATCGGGGCCACGCTGGACACGCTGCCGAGCCTGAGCGCCTGGGCCTGGTACTCGACCACCTACCAGCAATACCACGCCGTCCTCCTGCTCCTCACCGAACTCTACCGCACCCCAGATCTGCCGCGCAAAGACCGCATGGCCACCATCATCGACCACATCTTCGGCCACTGCTACGGCGTCGGCGTGCGCGAGCGCTGCTCCGATCTCCTCTGGACCGTAAAGGAGAACCTAGAGGCCTTTTACGTTATGAAGGGCTTCAATCGCAAAAGAGCTCAAATGGCTCCCCAGCAACATCCTACCCTCCAACCCCTCCCTTCCTTTGGCTCCGTCACAAGTCCCGGCTTCGGCGCCGCCGTGTCCGCCAATTCCCAGGCTAATAACGGGACGGGCGCCGGGTCCGCATCGCTGCAGGGACGCATGCAGCGAACGAATACGTCGGGGGCAATGGATGCGTTGAATGTCGACTTTGATGCCCTGCTGGGTTCGCTGAATGGAGGGGGCGGAGGAGGAGGTGGTGGTGCCGGTCATGCATCGGATGATCTCGACTTCTTTACGAGTATGGGTGGGGCGGGCCAGGATGCAGGCGCGATCTTTGTGCCGGTTGATACGGGAGCGCAGGGCGGTCACGCAGGGGATTTTGGCACTGCGAGCCCAAATGGCGGGTTGCAGCAATGGGTAAGTTTCTTTTCGCCTCGAGAGACTTTTTGCTTCTCTAGTCTGGATTATTGTTATTTTCGTTCGGGCATGAAGCTGACCAAGGATGATCTAGGAGAATTGGAATTTCCCACAGCAGCCGCAAAAGTATGAGTAATGACGTGTAGAGCTTGGGAACGATACAGGGTGCATTCAGGGGGCCTAGAAAATTTAGCGATACTTTGTCGTATAGCCGGACAGATGCATCTTCTCTCTTGCGCAACATTCATCATCAACATATTGGGTTTCATGTGCAACACGAATGAGCTGACCCAGAATTTCAACCATGCTAATTCCTTGTTTGGAGCATGGCGATCTATACCTGCGGACTTGATGCATATCCTATACAGTGCACCCACAGCAATGTGTTGCTGTACAAAAAAAAGCCAGCTGATTTTCAACTTTCCCCCCAAGACGGAATAACAGAAAATTCTCAACGCCGTATACGCCTGACCGCGCTGCAGTCGTCCAAGCAGATCTTCTCCAAGTACACACGGTCAAGTGCAATGCGCTTGGACACTGCTATCTGACCGATGTAAATGCAACGTTCTTACCAGGTCACGATTCGACTGGAAGAAGACATTGGCTCTGCTCAATACACACATTAGCCAAGAGAAAAATCAAGCATTTGATCATTTTCAGCTAGTATCGAGCGAGTTCAGAAGCACTCAACGCACTTCGCTTCATTGGCGGTGGCGGTGGCGGTGGCTTCTTAGCCCTGGAAGGGGGCGGTGGTGGAGGTGCCTTCTTTGCGCTTCCTGGATCGGATGCTTGTGTCCAGCTTGCAGCTCGTGACATGACACTGCCACGCGCACTACCAACAGATGAGTTATCGGGGCTGGGAGGTGATCGATCGCGTCTATAGTTGTTGCTACTATTGTTGTTCGAGTAATCATCTTCGTACTCGTCGGCGAATGCGTTGGCGTTGCGAGCCGGTCGGAGGTTATTGCGGGAGGATATGACAGTGCCAGGGTCGGTCGGTACACGAGTCACTCGCCGAGCTGGAGAGTCATCACGCGCGCCATCATCATAGGTAGAGGTGCGGCTAAGGGAAGGCCGGAGGGCATAACCACCAGAAGATTGTGACTCGGCACCTGGTGAGCGACTGCGAGAGCTCAGCTTGGGTATTGTGATGCGCGGCACTTCCGGAGCTGGCTCCTCCTCAACGGGATTGAATCGGTCCGCATATCCATGAGCAGTATTGGACCGAGATCGGGGTGGTCGAGCAGGTGCTGCACGAGCGTCTCTGCAGAGCATGTCAGCACTTTGTTCGCGGTCAGACGGTGGCAACTGCCTCACCTGGCGGGCCATTCTCGCTTGACGTTGAGAAGGATCTCACGGCAGCGGTCATGGTAGCTCAACTCGGCTTCGAGGAAAGCAGTAAGGTCCTGGACCATGTCGACCTCGGACTCCTTGATGTCCTGCATGCGACGAAACACCTCTTCACTCGTCTCTTCATATTTGGCCTTTTGAGAGCGCAGCTCCTCCTCCATGCGGAAGTCTTCCTTCTTTGACTTTTGCATTTTGGCGAGCGAGGTATCGTAGGCGAGACGGCGGGCGTCGAGCTTCTTGCGTGCAGCCTAGGCTAGTCAGTCCATGCGGTGTCTCGAGGGATTCCATGTGAAGTTGCGTACCTGGTATTCCTTCATCTGGACTAGAGAGCGCTCGAGACCCTCAAGCCACGATGTAGTAGCGTTGGCGACATAGGTCTCCTGCACTCGTGCCAGGCGTTCATTTGCGCGGCCCAGAGCTGCTAGCTGTCAGTATGTTCATGGGCGGGCTTCGACTGGTGGGTACGTACACGATAGACAATTGCCAAACTCGGAATCTGGTTCAAAGTCCTCGCCATGTGTGACCATGGAGGAGCCGAGATGGCCACCAGGAAGCTGCTTCTCCTTGTCATCACCTTCTGCGCGCTTGGAGAGTGATTTGACATAGACAGCCATGGCCCGCTGCATTTTATCCATGCCTAGACAGAGAGTCAGCATTCACCATTATGTGCGTCATGACTGCAAGGGGTCAAGCAGCGTGCATACCCTCGTGACGTAGGTTCATCTCCACCTCCAACGCCTTGAATTCGTCGGAGAGGCCTGTACGGGCTTCGGCGCCCATTTTCTCGTTGGTCCATTGCTTGAGGCGGTCGAATTTTTTGGTGACGTTCATGGTGGCGGTGGTGAAGGAGGGGAGGTTAGGAGGAGTGGCGATGTGGTGTCGTGACAGTGGAGTGAGAGTAGGTAGTAGGTAGGCCAAGTTGCAGCCGCCGTCTTGCAGGGAGCAGGTAGCTAACTACTCTACCTGGTTTATCGATAGGGAGGAGAGGAACCTTATGTACTCTATGCAAACATGCATGCACGCATGCACGCAACGCCAGCACGGTAGAGCCCAGCAAAACCAGCACCCGAATGGTGCAATAGCAGATAGCAGGCAGGGTTGAGTACTTTGGTGTTCAAGAAGCAACAACAAGTGCTGTGGAAGCTGTTGTGCACCTCGAGTACAACCACCAAGGCACCAAGGGTAGTAACCACAGTATGGACAGGTGGAAATGAATGAATGAATGGACGGGTGAGTGAGTGAATGAATGAATGAATGAGGGGAAATAGAAACAGGGATCGGGTTTTTCCGAAAATAGTGGAAAGAGCAGGAGACCAAACGCGTGTCAATAACTTTACGGGCAAGAAGCACGCTCCTGCCCCAATTCCAGAACCCCACAGCTTCGGGTCCGTGCATGGGCCCGCCCCTCCCTTCCTCTTCCCAGTCACGCACTTGGTGCTTGTTCCACCCGTTGATCATCTCTCCCTCCCTCCCTCTCTCCCTCCCCCCTCCTCTCTGAAGCTCTGAAGCCTTTCCCAGCCGATGCCAGTAAATCCATCCCATCTCACGCCAATGGCCCGATGTCCTCAAACACTGCCCGCATCCTCATCAGTTTCATCCCGTTTCTGTCCACCCAATTGATTTGCCCCTGGTGTCTTTTTCCATCTCTGGCAATTTTAACTCACATCAACCGTGCGTCGCCACAGGAGAGCGCACAGCACATCGATAATAGGCCGGTTGTCGTCGTCCCTTTCGACATGGTATCCTCACTGCCTCTCTCAGCACACACACACACACACACAAATACATACGATGCCATTGTGATCTAATCATGGTAACCGCCTGAATCAAAGATGATCCCTGCAGAATCGAGCTCATATAGTACATACCCTCTTTCGCCTTCGACTACAGCAATAGGCAATAGGGTAGTAAGCAACATCTAGCACGCCGGAAGCGCGGATTAGCACATTGGCACTCCTAGTCGACATTCCAGACTGTGGGCCATGCGTCAACACCAAGAAGCACGAGCTTCAATCGAATCGCCCTGCTCAATCAACACTTTTCCCCACTGCTGCAGGCTCTTCCCGTGCCTAGCAGTAAAGAGGCGTGGTCTGTCTCGAGGAACATCAATGAACTGGGGGGCGACGTCCAATGCACGTGACTAGGATGCACCCAACCTCACGAAACCCACACTTTGCTCCTATTTTCTCTCCCCCCGACCGCGCCCATCCCAAATGCATGGCAGTTCTCAAAATTCCAGTGAGTATCACATTGCGCTCATCATTTTGACGTTTACTGTATTTTTATATGCCCTTTCGTCATTTCTCATCTCTGCGATAGCATCATTGTCATCTTCCGTCTTCCTCCTGAATTCTTATCTTATTTCTACGCCTTTTCCGAAACTCTCGCTCTTCTGGGAGACGTGGTGGGTGAGAAGACTCTGGAATGTGGTTCCTTAGCCCCACAGTGACAAGAGCAGATCTTGGGCTCGCTTTAGGCGCATTACGACCCTGACAGATGGCAAGCGCTTTGAACAACCCAACCACTCTCTAAGAGATGGCGTGCTTCTTGAGTGCAAATGCCGAACAGATAAAGAGGCCCCCAGATGCTCAAGAAGCAGCGCACTCTGCATATACCGCGAAAGAGTTGTATTGGGTGTGTGGGCGCCTGCGCAAAAAGCATAAAACACCTCGGACTTGCTCCAACCAAAATTTCGCCAGGTTGCAGTTGTTCTGGTGGGTGTGATGATCAGATCCCCCGCATGTTTGGGCATTGCAGGGCTTCAAATCCGGCGTGTGCAGTGGACCGGAAACCACCAATGTAGAGTCTGGCCTAGCACAACACAACTTGCACGGCATCACAATGATGGCACCACCACCACCGACTCCGCTGTCAGCGACGTTCGAGCTGGAACACAAGAGAGCGGTTGCTGCCCGCATAGCCAAGTACATAGGGTTCGTGTCGGCCAGGAATATGGCATATGAACAACTCTACTGTACTTATGATAGCACAATGATCCAATCTGGACGGACACTCGACTCGCGTTGATGAAGGGTCGATTGGATGGTTGAGTTGGAATGGGTAACGCGCGGAGGAAGGAAGAAAGTTGGGGCAAAGGCCGATCAACTCAGCTCCTCCCATGCTTTTACAAGCCAAGACACAAACGACGACGAGAGACACTATACATCACAATGCATAGTAGAACAATAGCAAGTTTCTCGGTCACGTCTCACGTTTCACTCTCATAGCTGGGGTCAAAATTCGTCAAAGTATGCCATTTCATGTCTGGTGATTAAAACACGCTCTATTAGCCTTCGCTTGCTAGGATTTAATTAGTCGAATCATCGGCGATTACCTCATACGTGCCTACCCGTGCTCCATTCGTTGTTCCCTCTTACATCCCGCGACTTCAATTGCGACCACCACCACAATTGAACCCCAACATACAGCAAACATGGCTGACTCCGACTCTTCCCTTTCCTCGCCTCCAGCGACAGATGACGAAATGCCCGTCGATACCGCACCTGCAATGTCGGAGAAGCCGTCGCCCCAAAAGAAGAAGAAGAAGAAGAATGGCACTATCTTGACTTTTTTCAAACAGCGCTCGCCGTCACCACCTCCGAAGAAGCGGCCAGCTTCGCCGCCTCACCAGCCCGTTCCAGAGGATAATCCAGACATTGCTGTACGTGTTGGACGCGTCTGTCGCGTGGTGTCGCGACGCGATTGTGCGCGGCTACAGAGGATGGCTACTTTCTGTGCACCGCTAACTTTTGGTGCCATAGTTTATTGTCATGTTTCGATCGCGCTTCAATGAAGCCTTCCCTCGCGGCGCGCCTCATGTTGGACCTCAGGACATCGAGCAGGGCGTTGTTGGAGAGACGCCCTCTGCCGATGTCGAGGGTCTATTGTGCGCTTTACTCGGCCTCGTCCTCAATCGCAAAAAGCCTGTCGAGTCAGTCTCACCCTTTGATATCATGAGATCATGTACACGCTGGTCGCCAAGCTGTACCGGACCATCTAGAGAAAAGCAAGCTGACATTATGGTGTTGAACAGAAAAGGGCATTATGGCCGCGCCCTTGAAGAAGCCATCCAAACCCAAAAATCACAATGGCCACGCAAGTGGACGGCAAACCCCCTCAACGGCGGTCGCAGCTTTAATACCATGACGGCGGTCGAACGTGTGAGTGTTTATCAAGGCGACTGGCCGAATGCGACTAACGTGTATCCCAGATCACTCTTCTTCACACCCTCGCACTCTGGAGTCTAAACCAAAATGAACAGGTCAAAGCAATGGTCAATGACGCATACAAGGCTCGAACCACAAAGGACAGACTGGACACAAACATTCCGCTCTCGGTTCAACCGTGGGGCCGCGATGGGGACAAGCGCCGGTACTGGCTGGTCGAGGGGCAGAACGACACACATTTCCGCATCTACCGCGAGAGCGACCCAAAGCTGAAGAATGTGCAATGGATTAGCGTTGCAGGCTCTATTGAAGAGCTGCAGGTGCTAGCTAAGAAGTTGGACGAAGAGGATGGTCACCGAGAGGCAAAGGCCCTCGGCGAGCGCATGCTCAACGCCATCCCCCGCTTCGAAGCTTCAGAAGGCGTAAGACTCTTTGCGCAAACTTTCTTCTATAGAATGACAATCTAACATTGCGAACAGAAACGAAAACGACGCGAATACCGCGTGCAGCGCAGCGCAGCCTTCTCGCGACCTGGTCCCGACTACCCCTCGCTCTACGAAGGCCGCACGCGTGGCAAGCGTCTGCGATACAACTATGCAGATGAAGAAGACGAGTTCGCATCAGAAGACCTTCCCGCTCGCCGTTCTGGACGGAATTCTGGGCGTGAGACGTCTGTTGCGCCATCTGGGCCGACGGTTACGGCTAGTGGTCGGCAGGTCCGATCTCGGGCCACAGGCGCATACGGCGAGACACTGCACAGCGGACAGGTTGATGATCGCGTGTCGCCTGCGATGGGAGACTATGTTCGATCGTCTGAGGAGCCACAGCATAGTCGGGCAACACGCGCCGGCAAGCGGGATGCCACGAATGGTCGGCCCGTCCACGGCACAGTCGACTCGGATGAGGAGGACGCGACATCTTGGGATGGCGGCGATGAAGAAGAAGAAGAAGATCAGGAGCCTGAGCAGATGGATCTGGACGAGGATGAAGGCGATGCAGCAGACGACTCCATGGATCAAGGAGACGAACCACAATCCCTAACGGTCACCCTACGCTATCGCAAGAGCACTTCTGCCCAGCCATCTGTCCAGCCTCCGGCAACAACGAATGGAATCGTGAAAGACGATGTACACACGAGCGATCCACCCTCCACAGGCCTCCCAGCACAACCTGAACTCGCGCCTACCCCAGCGCAACCACCCCACCCAACTCTTCCACCCTCTCAACACGCACCAGCTTCCCCAATCCCAAACGGCATCTCCACGCACCCACCGCAACATTCGATTCCGCCTGCCTCCCCGATTCCCCCTTCCACGGCACCTGCTCCGTCAGCCCAACAAACCCAGCCCTTGACCCTGGCCCCGTCCGACACGGCTCCCAAACCAGAAGGCTTCTTTGCGCCTACACCGCCGTATAGTGCGCGAGACGAGGGCAAGGTGGAGCAGAGTCGTGGGTGAAACCTGGACAAATCACTGGATGAGTTGGGAATGGCGAGGATGTATGACGGTACTTGAATACCAGTACGTTGTGGGTGGGCGGAGTTTGTTTTTTCATCCAAGTTCTACGAGGCGATGTGATTCAGTGGTTGATGTTGGGATAGGATAGAGTCGAATGCGGTAAGATGGATACACTAGACCAGGTCGAGGATTTTTTTCGTATCGTTTGTGGATTGTGGATTGTGGACAATGAGCTGTAGACTATGCAGCATGAAGCATACAGCACAAAACAGCCTCAAGCCTGGACGACCTTCCATCTCGTTTTCAGCGATGGAACAGTAATGATCGAGTAGAAAAACGGGAATCTTGCGGTTGGTTTTTTATCTTCATCATCTACGGCTAGGTCTAACAATAGCATTCATATATGGGAGTAGATGTAGGTGGTAAAAGGGCAAGCGTGCTGTTGAGCGCGAGTTGGAGGGTGGGATATGTTATGCTTGATATACATATTCATCCTCTCGATCCCTCCATTCGGCTTGAATGTAATAGATAGACTAGTATGAAGCCTGATGATTCTTTCACAGTACATCATTTGCATACCTCCATATCAAAGGCGCAATTTTCATACCCCGGGGGAAAAAAAAGAAGAGAGAATGTGAATCATTTCCACTCATCAACATCATCATCATCATCATTATAATCATCATCATGACATCTCCCCCAACCTATCGTACACATGCAGATTTCTAATAATACAAGCTTCACCGAGGCATAGCCCCAGGTATACTATCCAACAAGCCAGAAAGCCTATTCGCAGGCCTAGGTCGCCTCGCGGGGGCCGAGTCCGGCGCTGCGCCGCGTTCATTGGCGCGCCGGCGCATGTTGTCGAGCGTGTCGTCGCGGGGTTGAGTGCTGCTGCTTCTACCAGTAGTAGTACTGGTGTTGTTCTTGCTGGTGTGCTCGTGCTGCGTCCCGGCCTTTCTTACACCAGCGCGGATCTCTGCGTCGCGCATCTTGGCGCCCTCGGCTTCGATGCGCTCTTCCAGGGTGGCGGGGGATGGGGCAAAAGGTCGCAGACCGGCTGTGAGTGTGGGATCGTTGTCGTCGGTGTCTGAGTCTTGGCCTAGGTGGATGCCTTCATCGTCATCATCGTTGTTGTCTGCTGCGGCTACGTCTTCAGTGGTGGCGCCGCCGCGGGTGTTGTGTTTGCGGGGCCAGAGTGAGGGAAGGACAATCTGTTGGAAGCGCGGTTCGACGGCGCGTTCGTCGAACCAGGCGTGGACGCGGGATTCGATGAGCTGGGCGATCTTGGGCACGTCTTGAAGGCGAGAGCGGGAGCCGACGAGGGAGCGTACGGAGAGGTCGAGACGGTAGTCGTCGAGAAAGGTGAAGGCGAGGGTGGTTGGGCGGTGTGGCGTAGTTGGGTTGGAGCCAGATGTGGAGGGTCGGTCGGGGTCGGAGCTAGGGGGGTGTCTGGCTGTTGCTGAGGGCGAGGAGGGAGCGGTTGGTGGAGGGGAGGAAGAGGGGATGAAGGAGACGGCGAGGGTGCCTGAGAAGCGGACGATACTGACTGCGAGGGCGACGGGGAGGACGGCGGACATGGGCTTGGGCCAGTTGAGGTTGAGCGTGGTTTCTATTCCGATGGTGATGACGTCGCTGAGATCGAGGTCCATACGAGCCTGGAGCCGGCCTTCTTCGTTGTTGTTGCCCGTGTGGCCTGGCCCATACCAGAAACCGTCTTCGGCGGGCATGACGCGGCAATTGCTGAAGATGGGGAACTCGTCGCCCAGCGCAATCTCGGTGACGGTGATGTCGCCAATCCAGTCTGGCTTGCTCCCCGAGTTCAGCACTTCGGTCAGCGAGCTGAGGATGGCATCGTCTTGTCTGGCGTCGGCCCGCAGCTGGGCGATTGTTTGTGCGATGAGCACGTTGAACCAGTCCAGGCTCTCTGGCTGGTGGCCTTTGACATTGTAGTACGTCTTTGCGAGGATGGTGGCAATGCTGGGCCCGCCGCCGCGACTCTCTTCGCCTTTGCGGATCACCGTTCGCGACGGCTTGTGGCGTAGGGAGAGCGACGTCGAGTTTGCACGAGTCCGCAGCTGCTGCTTGATGGATTGCTGGTGTGCCAGTGTGCGCGCGCGCCGGAGCGAGTTGAGATGGACAGCCCGTTCGTCGGCCGAGGGAGGTTCGCCAAAGATGAAGAACTTGATGAAGAAGAAGATGAGCAGGGCAATGGAGAGCTGGCCCAGCAGAAAGCCCTGGGTGAAGGAGAGGCTGTTGGATGAGGATGCAGGTTGGACGACAGAAACGGCTGGCGTTGCCATACTGGTAGACATTATGGTATACTCGTCAGCGCATCATCATGGCCATTTGACATTGCGACCGACCGGAGGGGGGCTGAGGGGGGGAGAGTCGTGTCTTCTGGTCAGTGGTGTTGATACTAGACGGCGTAATAGCTCCCAGATCAAAGTTGTCCAATTCCTCTGCAGGGATGTCAATCGATACCTAAACTTAACAGAGAAGGACTAGAGTAAGTAAGTATCTATGTCATCTTCTCGCTCACAACCAACCACCCCCCCCCCCCCCCCCGTCTCCACGATCCGGTCCTCTGATCTCCCCATTACCACTACCACCACCACCATCCCCCCTCTATCGTGTTCTTCCCCGTCGGCCGTGTAGCATGCCCTACTTCCGTAAGATTGTCCGCTTTCAAAGAGCCGCTGGGGGGAAGCAGGCGGCACGGGCAGCGTGCGTCATTGGCAATATCAAGCGCAGGTATCGAGCACAGGCTTTCTTGTTCCTGGCCTACCACTTCTTCCTCACATCGCCCATGCACTTGGACATCTTCATCATGTTCTTCATCCTAGTCAGCAACTTTATGAACCGCCAACATGCTCATCCCAGCCAGTTGTTCTTTGACGCTCTGCGCTTCCTGCTCGATGAGAGGAGGTTCATCATGCCTTGAACAGGAGGCAGCACTGGGTATCAACGGACGACCGAACACCATAGACCAATTCCGCACATGATCCCCACTGCCGCATCCTAGTCTGTTCGAATCTGCCTATCGAGTCCTCAACAGAGAGTCTCCATCACAAATCGCGGCTCCTGCCATCTTTCCTCCGTTTTCCTTCGGTGTTAAGGCAATTCAAACTACCGCACTTTCAGCGTCTCCGATTGGCTGAGACAGCACACCTAACGTTACCGGTACCCGGTGCCCGCGCCCATGGACAGACAGCATCCTCTCGAGCCTCGACAATGAACGCACAACTCCTCCCATCTTCTGATGGACTTCGATACCGCTAGCCAGAGTCTGTCGCCGGGCGCCGCTATCCATAATCCCTCCCTGCGGTTGCCTTCAACCTGCGATCCTCCCTCCGACCACAATCCACCAAAGCGCGCAGTATGGATCGTGAGTACCGTCCACCAGCCAACTCGGATCAAGGAGCTAAAAGGATCCTCCCTAGGTCTTTGGAGCTACTGGGCATATGGGCCGATCCCTTGTGCGCGCTGTCTTGGCACACGGTGATCAATGTACGGCAGTCGGCTGGACGCAGGAGAATACGGCAGAACAGATGGATAAGTGGCAGGACACGAATTGTCTGGGGCTACTATGCGATGTCAGAGTACGTGAGACGGTAGACCAGGTCATAAAACGAAGCATGGAGTACTGGGGCCGCGTGGATGTCATCGCGAACAGTACCGGCTTCGGCGTCATAGCAGCCTGCGAAGACCAGGACGACTACGACTTGCGCAATCAGTTCAATACAAACTTCCTCGGCACCCTGCACATCATCCAACTCTCTCTCCCATATTTTCGCGCTCAGAACTCTGGCCGCTATCTCATATTCTCTTCGACCGCTGGTGCGCTTGGTGTACCGGGTCTTGGTCCCTACTGCGCAACAAAGTACGCCGTAGAGGGTCTTATCGAGTCGATGCTTTACGAGATTGACGTCTTCAATATCAAGGCGACTCTTGTTGAGCCTGGGCATGTGCGGCTGGACGAGCCGGATGACCACGTGATACCTCCGAGTTATACTTCAGCGCCCATGATTGGATCAGGCCCTCCTAAACCGAAGCGATACGGACACTTTTTCGTGAAGCCAAACCCAAGCGAACCATATTCTGGGGTAACAAATCCTGCGCAACACGCGCGGCGGTTGGTGCAGTGGCTGAATGACAGACAGCCCGTGAGTAGTGTGAGAAGCGCCGAGCTGGTGTGGCAGCTAGGTCACTGCAGATATCCGCCCTTGAGATTGATCTTGGGGAGCTATGCTGTCGACAGCATTCGCGATCGTCTGAGGAGTATTACTGAGGAGGTAAGAATACACACCTGTATTAATCTGATAAGATCTAATCTGTCTTAGATTGAGGACTGGAAACACCTGTCGTTCCCTGTTTCCATGCCACCTGATGATGAGACTGGCGAGGACAAAGATGAAAAAGACGAAAAAGACGAAGGAGAGCAAGATGAAGTCCAGGACCAGGAGTGAGAGGAGTTGTTGGGAAGACGACGTTGTAAGATAGAGGTTATGCGCTCATCATAAAGATTTACCCGTAGAGAAGAACGAATAATCCCATGGGTCTGCTCTCCGTCAAATAAGAACCCCCTTCTCTGACTAGTCAAGTACTTGAATGTCTGCCACCTTCAGCATGTTCAAGAGTCAGCCAGTGATCTTCTCAGTATTAATTTGGTGGGCTGCATATTCCCCCAGCTTGATTTGCGAAACGGAATCGTATGAACGAGGAATGATTACAACATCTTGTGCAGAAGAATGGCGAATGCAAGATGATACTGGAAGAGATGAGGACGATTTCGTCTCTTCGTGATAATTACTCGATCTAAATTCGAAACGTGTTGTAAATAGAACACATGTCTACAAATTTGAAGGCACAGCCCTTTGTACCATCGCCAAGTACGCGCAATAACTATCCCAGGCGAACTTGGCAGCTGGGGTGGAGTGGAGTGAAGAGCATGGTGCATGAGGCATTTCTTTGTGAATATGACAGCGCAATATCTTCTAGATATCTGATGTGAGACATTAGGATTCTTTATATCACGCTTGTCGAGCTTGTGGGTCGTGTTACGTGTACTGCTACAGCGGTAGGGATTGCGAGACTAGTCACTGTAGCCAGCGGCCATATGCAACAAGTCATGATTGGTCAATTTCTGGAAGAGTACGATGTTGTTCCTGGAGCATCGGAATCAGCATACTGGAGTGCTAGGACTGATGGTAGTTTGACTAGGTTATGTTTGAGGGATGTAGTTCTGCATCCGTGGTTGTAAGACTGTGCTACACATGTCTACTGTGGCCGGTGACTACTATTTACCGTATAACGTGCCTGACATTTGATCTACTTGGCTACCAGCTATGTGCAAGACATGATGACGATATCCACGTAAGTAGGTAATCTGAGTATCTGATCTTACCATGACTCTGTCTAGTGCCTTACCGTATCCAAACTCCAACCAAAAAGAATCCTATCCGTAGCATTCGCATCCTAACACTGCAAACGCATCTCCCCTCCCTCCGCAAAGCGCGAATTAACCATGTAATCCAAAATCAACCGTAGGGCTAGAGTAGGACCGAAGCAAGCTCCCTTTAAGGTGATCACAGCCCAGCTGAAAGTAGCTTCTTTTATTCCCTCACCATTACTTGCTTGCGCAGCAGCTACAGCATCATTTGCAGGAGGCAATGGAGTAAAAGTGATTGATTCCGACAAAGTATTTATACTGCAGAGTAATTTCGCCATGTAAAATATAGTGCATAACAGCATCATAGTGCACATAGGAGAACATCTATGAGGGACAGCGACATTGGGATCCTGCCTTTTCGCCATGTGCGCACAGGCCAAATCATAACCGCTTGAGCCATCATACGGTACTAAATATTTTAGATATATCAAATAATATACATCTGATCTAGCATGCAAGCCTAGGTACCGGAACTGCGGGGGGGGGAGAAACAAGGAAACTGGGGATTGTGTTCTCTGACCCTTGCTGTTTCAGAATCACACCCACTCAACGTAATTAGCTACGTACCGGTATGCCGGTCCCTCCGAAACAGACGGCATTTTTAGGCACACGTATTTTAAGATCATGATGGACAGTTTGTTTACACTGTTTGGGCAGGTGTTTGGTTTGAGGGATGGATGGGGTGGGCGGTGATTGGAAGGTGACGCGACCTCCGTCTTGGGGGGCTTGGCTTCGCCTGTTTTGGGGTGTACAGCCATATTTGTAGGGCTTATGAATGGTATTTTGGTCGCCCAGAGTTGCGTGAAATATGGCTGGGTTGTTAGAAGTTAATTAGGGATCTGAGGTGAGGAGAAGGGATGTGGTGTATGTACTACCGGTATGTTGAGGGATCGATGGTGGTTCTCGAGAGTAGGATTGCAAAAGCAACATTTACATATCTTCTCGCCCTTACCTGTCTCAGTTTTACCTACCGTCCTATCAATTTACATACTCTCAGTCCATCGTTGCTCAGGCTCCCTCCTCATATATATATCTCACCATGCATTTCTCTGCCCTTCTCGTACTCGCGGCCTACGTCTCCAGCACCTCTGCAGCCATAACATGGACACTCCAAAAGACGACGAACCCCACCGCCGACCAAAGTGACGCATACGCCAAAATCGAAGATGCAATGACCAAAGCAGTTGCACGCTATGCACGCTTCTCTGACGCTGTCAAGACGCTCCGCGTCGCATATGTCCCGGGCGTGCCCACGGCAGAAGCAAACTACAATGGAGATGTACGCTTCGGGACAAACCGTGCGTACATGAATGAGCGCACAGCGTTGCATGAGATTAGCCATACGTTGGGGGTGGGTCAGACTGCCGCGTTTGATAGGAAGTGTGCGGCTGGTGACTGGAAGACTGCGCTGCCTTTGTTAAGGAGCTTTGATGGTCCGTCTGCGACTATTACGTGTGGAGGAAGACATTTTTGGCCGTATGGGTTGAACTTTGACTCGGAGTGGAGCGAGACAAATGCCGATCGCCATGTGCAGATTGTGGAGGCCATGCTTACAGATGGCATGTAAAAACATTGATTGGTTGTGACTTTGCTTCGTGTATATATTTTCGACCTCCAACACCAAAGTTTACTTGAGCTTCCATACACTGATCATGTCTTCGCCACGACTTTGTTCAAATGATTCGGGTGGGCTCCAATATGTGATTCGTTCGAATGCTCCTTTGCCTGGGCTTCCCCCTGTCAGCTGGCCTGATTCATCAATCGTGCCATTACCACCCTCAGCAAGCAGGTTCTGGTGAACACCTTTGAGGCCATATGGGGGACCTGGCGCCTTTAGAGGCTTCCACATGGGAAATTCTAGGCAGACGAGCACTCCGGTGGGTGAAAGAAGTTGCGACATGCGCTCGGCCCAATCTTTTCGCATCTCGGGAAGCAATGCGCATAGGAACTAGACATTTTCAGTAACGAGTAATGAATGTTTTCCCTTATATAGAACAGAGGAACTGACGGTATAATCGTAAACGATATCAAAGCCCTGGAAGTCTGCTGCGATCTGAGACTCCCAGTCCCTTTGAAAGAAATCCCCCAAAATGACCTTTGCGCCTGCCGATACTGGTCGGCTTGCGTTCGCACCAAAATTGCTAGGCGCGGGGTTTTGCAGTTGGGACTTGACATTCTCGTTTGCTATCTTCACGGCATCCTCGGCCACTTCTAGTCCCCAAGTCTCAATGCCATGGAGAGCGAGCATGGCGACATCATGACCTCTGCCGCATCCCTAGAATATTCATCTCAGCAGTGGAATATGCAGTTCGATTCAACTAATCCATACTGGGACGAAGGCCTTCAGCGGCTTATCCTGAGCCAGAAGATCTTTACCATTTGGATGGTCTTCAAGAAATGCAACTAAGGCTGGTGAGGGTCGGCCACGATCCCACAAGTCAGATTCGTTGGATTCCCACAAGCTAGACCAGCCTGCACTCTGTTTATCGCGGGACCTGAGAGTAGGTTAGCGATAGTCAGGGATGATATAATTGCCACGCAAACGTACTTGTACTCATCGAAATGAGACACCAAGCGGTTCCTGTTCTCGACGGAACGCGCTTCCGTGGCCATGATTCTATGGGACGAATTGTGTGGGATTATGCTACTTTGAAGTGAGGCCTTCGAGTCCGAAGTTCCGAAATGATGTCGTTTAGACTGATATGACTGGTAATTTCGAGGATGAGATGGCAATGCAAGCGCTTGGTGGGGTCGATTTTGGTGGCATGTCATATGACCATGGGTTTAGCGTCGGGCGACTTGGGCTTTACTCTAAGTGGTTAGAATATCCCTGTAGGTTCAAGTCCACGTTATAGCGGCAAATTTTTATAGTTATATAAACTAGCCTATAGTTAAGTATAAATTAGGGTAATTTAAGCAAGTAAACGTAGTTTTTATTACTATCTTTTTTAAATATATTCTAAACCTATTCTTAATAATATATAGGTATTCCTAAATACTATACTAGAGTTTAGTATAGTAGTACTAGATAATATATCTAAACTAGATAGTAATATTAGAGATAAATTTAGGTAACTATATAAAGTGCTAGAGGAGGATAGTAGTAGTAGTATTAAGGAAGTAAGTAAAAGTAAATAGAATAAGTTTAGAATAGGTTAGTAATATATTATAGGGGTATAATATATACCTTACTTATAGTAATAGTTAAGGACTACTACTTATACTAGCAATTATTAAGTATATAGCTATTCTCCTAGTATACCCTTAATTATATAGCTAAGGGTATAGGTATATAATACTAGTTTAGCAATATAAAGATAGCTCTTACCTAATAAGAGAAGAGGTGCTTATATAGGCTATATAGGTAACATGTTAAGAATATATTCTTAAATTATTCTAATTCTAGCAGGTATAATATTCCTACTAGTCTATCTATCTTAATAGGCCTATAACTTTACTATTCTTTAATAGCTAGCTAGTAAGCTAGTATAAATACTAATACTCTAGGGTAAAAGTGTATAAGTATCTTAAGAATATATTATAAACGTGTTCTTATTATATTATTAATAATATATTATATAATTAGATCTAAACCTTAAAAAGTATAGTACCTAAGAAAATTTTATAAAGAGAACTATAAATAAGAAGCTATTATTATAGCCTTATTAAGCGCTTCTTTTTAAGGATTTATAAGGACTACTAGGTATCTTATTATCCTATAATAAGGACTATAGTAAATTAGGTAGGGAGTAAAACTTAAATATATTTAAAATATATTAATAATAAGTTAGTAAATTATAGAATAGGCTTAACTATATATTAGCTATTAGAACTATAGCCTAATATCTACTACTAGGAAAAAATATTATTTTAGTTAGGTACTACTAGAGGTAGACTCTATATATCTATAAGGTCTTCTAACTAGGGAGATATTAAATCTTTCTAGTAGTCCTGCTTTATATTCTATAGTTAAGCTATAGTTAAGCTAGATAAAGAAGTGTAGTAGGTATATTGCAACCTATTCCTAATATATTCCTAATATATTCTAGGCGTTAATTATTTATAAGGGTAAGAATCTCTATTTAAAATCCTATATAAAGTTACCTTCTAAGTAATTATACTAATAGATATAGTAGTAATACCTTTTTTTACTATTATTTCTTTTAGTATATATATATATATACCTCCTCCTCCCTTAACACTATCTAATAGTAATATTAAGGAAGTAGTAAAGGTGTTATAGCCTATACTTACTCTATAGCTTATATAATATAAGTTATTTGCAACCTATTATAAATATATTCCTAACTTATTATAGCCTAGTTCCTAAACTTAACCTAGCTCTAAACCTATCTCTAACTTAAAGGTTTCTATTCTATTAAAGAAATATATATTAGCTTTGCAAATAAAGATAAAATCTTACGTATTATAAAGCGTGAAAAGCTTCTATAGTTCCTATTTAAGAGTAGCCTTAGAGGAGTATACTATAAGTAAAGGATAAAGTATTAGGATCCTAAAACTATATATAGTATAAGAGAATAGGTTTAGAATATATTACTAACACGTTACTATAGGCATATATATAGCAAATCTTTATATTAAGCTTAGGTAACTTAATTATTTACCTTTTTAAAGAGTAGGTATTAATTCTATTAGATTAAGATATATTCTAGATAGATATGTTATATAAGAGGTTATATAGGGCATAGGCAGAGATTCTAATAGTAATCTTCTACCTATAGGAAAAGAAGCGTATATATTAAGAATAGGTTTATAATATGTTTCTAATATATTATAGTTATTACACTTAGCTAAATTATTATAGATAAGGATATAACTAAGATATATTAAGTTGCTATTACTAACTTCTTTTAGAAGTATAAAGCACTTATAAAAAGATAAGTGTTATAGAGGTATATTTACTTATAGGGATTCTATAGGACTACTATTAATATATATAATAAGTAGATAATAGGCAAGTTTTATAGCGCACCGCAACCTGTTTATAACGTGTTTCTAACTTGTTTCTAGGACTTAGGCACTATCTCTAGTTAATTAAT
Organism: Plenodomus lingam; assembly: GCF_022343315.1. Lineage (NCBI taxonomy): Eukaryota > Fungi > Ascomycota > Dothideomycetes > Pleosporales > Leptosphaeriaceae > Plenodomus > Plenodomus lingam. Next base: position 1,895,190 of record NW_027093974.1, read on the forward strand.
CCCTATAAGCGTAACTAGCGCTAGCAACTTTAATCTTATATAAGATTTTATTAAGTATATCTACAAAGAAGTATTTATAAAGTATATAAAAGAGAGCTAGATAATACTACCTCTTTATATCTAAGTAAATTACTATAGGTATTAATAGTAGAGGAATACTTTTAGCTTGCTAACCTCCTCTTATATAAGTAAATATATTCTAAACCTGTTCTAAACGTGTTCCTAACTTGTTCTTATATAATTAGAACATAAACCCTCTAAAGATACCTAAAACTAGGCAATCTATAAGAAAAACCTAGTAATTGCTACTAGGATTATATAATGCTATAGTAAAATATTAAAAGAGGTATAGGAAAAACTAGAATCTTATTTAAATATAGCTAAGTAAGTAGGCTAGAAAGGATATAAAACTAGTAAGCATATAAGTATTCTTAAGGCTACTTAGAAGTAAGTTTATAACCTATTCTTAACCTGTTAGAATTGTATAAGTAATATTGTATAGTGCACACTAGATAGATCTATAGGATATAAAAGAGTTTAAAGCCTAGAGCAAGTTTAGAATACGCTATAACTATAGAACTCCTAATAGGCTTAAGCAAAGGTACCTTAAAAAGCTTTAGAGGGGAGAAAGTAAGTCTTACGCTAGCCGTTATGCACATTTGCTAATTGAAACGTTACTAGCGATATATTAAGCTTAAGTTACTTCTATCTAATGCTAGGGCATTCTCTCCTATAATATCCTACCTAAATAATAGGTGTATAGTATTTCCTAGCGAGCTTTTCTACTAGGCTATTTAGGCTAGATTAGGGGTATAGGAACTTTATAGAGTATATATACATGCGAGTTAGAATATATTTATAATATATTAATAACTATTTTAGTGTTGCTTCTCTAATAGAGGTAATCTTATCTACTACCTTAAGAGGTATTATCCTAAGGTTTAAATAGCCCTAGTAAACTATAGTAGAACTATAATACAAAGTATTATAGAAGTAAGGATCTTCTATAGGAGCTTAATAGTAAATGCTTAAGAATGTGTTCTAAATATATTAATAATACATTCTCTGCTAGTAAAGTAGACTACACTAAGTGCCTCCTCTAAGGTTTAAGAACCCTCTAAGATAGCTAGTCTATAATAAGAAGTAGTAGCTAGAGTAGAGGCTAAAGAGGAAGTAAAGAGTAAAGAAGAGGAGTAAATAGTTGCTCTCCTTTACACTATAAATAATATTTAGTAAAAGTAGTAAAAAGGAGATATAAGTCTAGTCTCTTAAAATATATTTAGAATATATTAATAATATATTATAGCTAGACACCTATAAATACTAGATTCTTCTTTAATCTAAGGGACTACTAGAGCTTTATAATACCTATAAAAGTTAAAAGAAAAAGTTATATACTATTAAAGGACCTTATAAAAGTAAATAGTACTTTACTTTTAGTAGATAAAAAAAAAAAAGAAGAGTAGAGAGTTTATTTTAGTAATTACTACTACCCCTTTAGGTTATATACTATTATATATTATTTATTAGAACCTATTCTTAATATATTCTTAATATATTCCTACTTATTACTATTATTATCTCCCTCCCCCTCTCTAGTATCTTCTCTATCCTCCCTATCCTCCCTAGGCTCTATAAAAGTATACTGTAAGTAGAACTAGGTAGTATTCTAGCAGGAATTAGTAAGGTCTACACTAGTATTAAAGTAATAGTCTTAAAATATATTAGGAATAGGTTAATAATATATTATAAATAACTTACTATAGCTAGGATAATTATAAGTATAGATAGTATAAGGAACCTAATAACCTTAAATCCTTAGTAGGGTAGATATAGTAATAAAGTTAAGCTATAATAAGTTAGTAACGTGTTTTTAACAGGTTCTTATAGGCTATACCTTATTACTATTATAGCTAGTGCAAGTCTTCTTCTAAATTATATTTAGGAGGGTATTAGTATTTACTAGGGGGCCTATAGTAGCTACTAGCTAGGCTTAAAGAACTTCTATAAAATATATTAGTAATAAGTTTTAAATATATTCTAAATAACTTATAGTAAGGAGTATTCTAGTAATTATATATAACCTTTATATAGAAGTCTATATATATTAGTATAATAAGTTAAGAATAGGTTAATAATATATTTACTCTTTACCTTATAGACCTCTATTATAGAGGGCTAGCTAGTCTTCTTAACCCTACTAACCTTATAGTAGGCTATATTAAGCCTATAATCTTTTTTAGTATAGGTATATAGAGTGCCCCTAGTACCTAGAATAGCCTAAGAATATTAGAACCTATTTAGAATATATTTAGAACCTATTCTTACTCTATATAAGGTGCCCTTATTATTAATCTTAGTATAGTAGTAGCGCTCTCTACTCTCTATCTTAACTACCCTATTAGGGCTAACTATAGGCTATACCCTAATATTATCTAGGATATAGCTAAAGGCAAGGTACTATTAATAGTACTTCTATAACCTATTAAGAACATATTCTAAATATATTTTAATCTACTTATATAGGATATAAGGGATACGTTAGTAATAGGTATAGTAGTAGTAGCTTATAGTATTACTAGTATAGAATATATTTAGAATAGGTTTAGAATATATTACAAAATCTTATAGTATAATATTTAGTTAACCTTGCTTAGCTAGCTAGTAGAGCTTAGTATAGCCTAACCCTATGCTAAATACAAGTTCACGCAGCGCTAATTCCATGGTTATATAAACTGCGCCCTTGGTCGATTTCATGTTTCAGTCACTGCACGTTTGATAGGCGAGGGCATGTTCGAACCTCGGCTATGACATCACGCTCCTGGCTCCCAACCACAATCCTTTCTACCTTTCTCTTGGATGGCATTCCGAAGATGAGAGACTATGTTTTTGAAGGATGGCAAACTACAGTCTTACGGGGTACCACGATGCTCCTTGCAACAAAGTGGGTAACCGCTATGATCCACCCCAGGTCCAAGAGCACAGTCCTCATCCGTCGAACGGTCAAAAACTTGACTGAACCCACCAAGACCTGAGTCTCGATAACCTCCAGTCATCGTCATACTCAAGGATAGATGGAAGCCACGGGACCTTAGTTGGACGTTACTGGGCAAGCTAATTGGACATTCACGTGTGGCTGTGGTCGCCTACCGAGGCACTAGCACTACGTTCCCTGTTTCGAGCAAAGCTCCCGAAGAACATTGAGCAATGCCTCCACCACCTAAGCGATGCCATACTCGATTTCGATGTTAGAGCTTTGCAGTGCCGCACTGGAAATAGCCATGTATCAGCGGATGAGAGGCCGTGTGTGCCTGAAAGGCTTACTGACACTTCAGCGACTCCACTCAGGCAACCAAGCAAGGCCTAACAAGTCGCTTAACTTCCTTGAGTCTTTTGGCATGATGGTTTACTACGTTTGCTCATGAGTACTCAAAGGGAGGTGTGCTGTCATTGGATTGGAAAACATATCCCTCTTATTCCTCCCTTGCACCAGCGCGTTCTGCGCAGAGTTACGCCATGGGACGACCCTTTCTGAGCTCCATACCGCATAGCTCCCGATACATGCATAACCTCCGATACCGTTGTATGATAGTGGCTTGTATCCTTGCTCTTCTCCAGCAACAATATCTATACACATCTTATCGTCTGTCATTAGCAGCTAAGTACTCGCCTACAACATTCAGCTTCGATTATCAGGCCACGCGCGCATTGCTCGAAAAGCCGGTCAATCAGGAGACTTCTTTCCAACAGAATCTCATAGCACATCGAGCGCTGTGGAAGGTGCTTGGAAAGGGATGGGAAGGGACTGTATACACGTACAACGAGTCCGTGATCAAAACGTTCTTACCCCAAAGCCCTTTGCGTAACTGCGCGCCAGGAGAGGATAATGTGAAATGGCCTACTGAGATTCCAGGAAATCTTTACTTTGGAGGCACTGGGCTGGGAAATCAAATCGAGGACGATTCGCAAACCACGAGAAATCGTACCTCAGACGGCTTCCTACCGGTCGAGGGCTTCTTCAAAATTTCGACTTCTCCCTCTGATCCTCCGGAATGGCATTTGGTGACTCCATTACTAAGAAATGGGAACCTGAATACGCTTGCGAAGAAACTTTTGCAGGAAGAGCAGAGTAAAACTGTTCACGAGAGAGACGTAAGGTTCCGTCCAGCTTTCAACCAGCTACTCGTCACTTTGGACACCCTCCACAGCTCCGGGTACTGCCACGACGACATCAAGCCAGACAACATATTCGTCCGGGACGAATCCCACTGGGTATTGGGCGATCTGGGCAACTTGCGAAACATCTTGCATCCTTATCACAAATCACGACTATGGAAGAGCAATCAACAACTTGCAGACTGCCGTGCAAACGACACTATCCGACTATTAAAATCCTATCTCAAGTTCATTCGATCATCGCTTGACGCTGATTCTTTCAACATGGAGCTCTATGACGGCCAAGCGCCCCTCGGCAGACTGTTCTGGTGGGCGCTTGCAGACGCACACACCCTGAGTGCAGTTGAACTGCAGAGACGATCACTCATCGAGAATCCCACGTCGCCAAGTGAAAATTCCATGAATGAGGCATCATTCGCACCTGCCGTCCATCAACATCTCTGGAGTCTGATCCCGCGCCGGACAGCGCTCAGATATGCCGCTGATAGGATCTTGATGACACAAATGAGTGAGAAGGCGGCGCGTTGGTGGGCTATGGTCTGGTTGTTTGGCGTGCCTGTCCCGGATCTTTGCGGAGTTTGAAATTCAAATACCCTCTTGGTGCAACTTGTAGCTTGTAGCATATCATGATAATGACTGAAGATTACTTTACTAGTTGGATAACTTAATAACCGAAACTTTCTGGAACAAGAGCAGTGCACATACATTACATGATGGCGATGCTCAAAAGATGCAGGTTTAAAAAATGCATCACAAGTATTATTTTGTTCCGATATTGTCTCCATACTACCGTGAGCTGGGTAATGAGTGACGTCTAACAATGGTTGATTTTGGCTTCTTCAGAAGCATAACTCTCCTTATTTGTATAAACGTAATCATGTGCTATCCCTTATATTGACATAAACATGGTATCGATCGCTAAATGACTGTCTATAAATTATACAACCTATAATGGCTCACATAACTTTCCACCTTGAAGCTGATCCGTGCGAAGAAATTCGACCTTCGAATCGCCCGCTTCCAAATCAAAGCTAGTCTCAAGACTGTTCGAACGAACATTCGCGTCAACAGTGTAATAAACGTACTCATTAGTCTCCTTGTCGCTTCGCTTCATTTCAATGACTTCAGGCTTAAGGGCCGGGATGAAGTTTCGCGGTTGTTCAATCCTGTGGATGACTCGGATCTTGGGTACAGCACCGGTGCTGAGAAGGGATTTCGAGACAGCGGCCACAATCGTCAAGGTTCCGTTCTGGGGTAGCGACTCAAGGTCATACTTGATGCAAGATTGACGGAGTTGGTAGAGAATGTCTGGGTTGACGGGGTAGCCACCCGTACCGGCATTGTCAAAGGTGGTGTTGTCAAGACGGAGGTTGAACGTCTTCAGAGCTTGGTTGGCAGGTAGCGTCTGGCTGAATTCATGCCATTTAAACACTTCGCGGAGGTAGCCGGAGGACATGCCGCCTTGCCATCTGGCGGGGGTTGTCGAGATAACTGCACCCTCTTTCCCGTCGTGATAGGTGGGCAATAGGGCCACTGTGAGAGCCTCGCTATCACGGCCCGTATCGGCCGAAACACGAACACGGACCGAACCAGAGAATTGGATGGAGCCGTTGGTGTCGAGTTGGTAGACGTCGATGTATGGTCTGATTTCTGATGGCCTGAGAGGCTCAGACAGTTGGACGTCTCCGGGTACCACATCAATCATACGCTCGAGGAGAACTTCGCATTGAGCTTTGAAGTGAGCTGGATCCATCAGTCTCTTCATGGTGGCATGGCCGTCAGAGTTGAAGATGCGCTTGTCTGAGTTCAGGGTGTCGTTGGTGTTGACAACCAGAGGATTGGTGGTGGAGTTGTTGAGGAACTCAGTGACGACAGCATTGTCGAATGAGTCGTTGGTGGTATCGAAATGAGCGATGTTTTCAGGCGCAGGTGTTCCGGACACAATCTCAGGATGATCGACGGAGTGTACTGCTCCAATGGTGTGCCCACATGCAATCAAAGTGATCATTTCGGCTGTGTCGATGTGTTAATAACGTTGCGTGCAGGCAACAGGCAGGATAAAAAGACTACTTACACTGGTTGAAGGTGGCCATCTCAAATCTCCGTCTGGAAGTCTCGAGATCAGTGTGGGCTTCTGGAACACCCATGGGACCAGCAACTGTCGCGTCCTTGCGGCCAGTTCTAAGTGGGACACGGAGATCACCACAACGAGCCACAGCCATGACCATAGAAAGGGCGATCAAATCGGCTGCGGAGTTGTGGACATTGACTGAGCTGGCGATATCTGCCAGGGTACTGTTCAAAGCAGAGCCCAAATTTTCTTGGCGGTCCAGCTCATATTGTATCGAGGCGTCCAGACCTCCAGTCTTAGCATCTTTATCGTAGGTCACAGCGTCATGGAAAGCAGTTCGGAGCCCTACGAACTGACATTAGTAGACATTCCAAGGCGTTTCATGACTGGCCCGAGAGAGCACGAATTTTCTTACATTCAGCGGACTTTTGAATACCAGGCTCCAAAGCGCCGAAGGCACAATCCTTAACCTCTACAATGCATTAGTGTATGCTGGATTTTTCGCCTGGTGACACCTAAATACGTACGGTCTGAAAGAGCGCCATTACGGTTGTAGCCAGCTTGATTGAAGAGCAGATCGTCCATTGCGTCCGTTTTGGCTGGCCAGACATATTCCGCTGAAGCTGGTGCGACTAGCGCCAGCTTCGCTATTAAATCCCACTTCATGGTGTATGATGAGATGGATTCGATGTGCTCGAGAAAGTCTTTCCAGGTATTCTCAGCAGACGAGGAAGAACAACTGAGACTCGCTGGATTCACAGGAAAAGGCCAAATTAAGGTAAAAAGCGAATGTATGATATATGTACAAGCGAAGGTAAACCTGTATGTGAGAAGACAAGAAGCGAACGTGTTGTGAAACTCAGCGTTCTCTGTGTCTTCTAGAATGCTGGAGTGAAATCGGTATATATACACATTTGAGCCACTGCCACATACAAACGTTGAACTAGCGGTCCGACACGAGATCCCGTTGAACTATTCTATTCATAGAAGGCAGTCCTCGTGAATTGCCTACCCACATCTCGGCCAACAAGTGATGGCCACCCCGAGTCACGTTGTTCTGGAAGCTTGACAGGGACGAATGAAAAGTTGAGAGTTTGGCTGTCCTGGCTAGCTAATTTGTTTAAGCTTAAAGAATACGAACAGACGATGATACCCCATGTAGCCCAGTTGAATGAACCACTCATGATTAGGGGGCTGTGGCTCTTGCACGAGTTACCGGTACTAGGATTTGGCCGAAAGCCACTACGGCACGCACGGAAATGGCCTATTGTACCGTACCTTAGCCAAACTCAAAAGCGGGTATTTCAAGGTATTAAACTTCTTCGGCTTATCCACTACTATCCAATTGGTCAATCTCATAGGATCTTGGCACTTGGCGATACTGTTCTAAGCATTTTCTCAGACTCTAGCGCTACTACCATACTATGAATATACGAAGCGGGAGAGGAATGAAAGATACCTAGATGACACGTTCCGATGCTGCAACGTCACAGCAATACGGGTCCACAGACATGCGCGCAACATTATGCTTCTCCGCTACCTGCTCATTTGGCCGCATATATGCATTTTTGCATGCCTGCCCTGCCCTGCCCTGCCTGCCTCATCAGGCATGTCGGTACTCGTGCGTCGTCCCAGGGGCAGTCCGGCTGTTGTTTGGGGATGGGTGGTAAGCTTCCGAGATAAAAGTACCACAAAATAGGCGCTGACTGCCATGCTGTAGAACACCACCCATTTACTTGACACAAATTGTTACGCGGGATGCAGATTTGAGCATGCTCAACCGAAAATTGCGTTGACAGTGGGCTTAAGTTCTCTCAAAGTAGTACGGAACTCGACGAGACATCCTTACAGGGACGCTGGAGGCAGATTCCAGGTGACTTCGATAGTTTTGTACTCGAGTTTGGTTATACTTTTACATCACCTACGCAGTTGGTGTACACCGAGTAGTGAACTGTCACACTCTAAAACGCAAAACCCGTTGCTAAATCGTCTCTCCTAGGGTGCGCGTGCTCAGTTGCTCGAATCGCGCTTTGAATGGCATGACCGTACATACTACTAGATACCAAGGACATTAGATGTACAACAGTATTACACAGGCTTTTTGCCCTGGTCCATGGGATCGTTCCAGGGGTTAGATGCCAGGCCTTAAGAAGCATTCCGACTCCACTACATCTCAGAGCTTGTCAGTAAACTCCACTTCCGCCCAGACATACTGCTAGGTCTGCAGCAGTTGGGTGGTGATGACCCGTGATGTCTTTCTAGAACTTCATCTTCATGGAAGCTTTCATATTCTCATTTGCTATTGGGCTTTCGATTAGTCCATTGTAGGTTTCCCTTGTCTGCCGGAACCTTTCGCGGGAATGGAATAGAATTTTGGCCGCAGAATGTGAGTTAGAGGCACATGAATCTTGGCTAAGGGCTGTGTGGTGGTCGCAGCCCACAGCTGGCCCGTGAACTGGAAGCCGCCCCTGTGAGCAAAGTCTCTGGGGTCTGGGTAGGCCCGAGCGACTCAGGGGGCAGTCAGGGGCGCGCTCAAGATCTTCCTCACCCTAGCTACTGCAGCTCGCCTATTATCCTGAGCAATTGACGGAGAAGACATGATATCTGCGTAAAGTTGGAACGAAAATTGGAACGAAAGTTGGAACGTGGATATAAGCGATGAGCTGACGCATACGGAAGCGTGGGTGTACTCTATGGAAGCAAGCGTGATGTTAGGCGGACACTAGTTTGATTTTAGAACTGTTCGTCACAGAGACTGTGAAAGCAACCCTTTAGAACAATTCTGTAACCCAAAGTAGACAGCAAAGTGTGGGAAATCAATGCTCCATTCTAGGAATTGGAAACCTGCAAGATCCAGATGTCAGCCACTTCTACTCTCACTGTATCAGTCTTTAACAGTTCTTCCAGTGGTTTATATCGAGGATAGCAATTTGCGAGAGAACTGTATTACAACTGACAAAGCAGTCTCGGCTCTCAGCGCCTCGAGAGAAGGAAAAGAACGATGCATTTACCTGTGCAGAAGATATGCAATGCGCTTTACCAGAGCTCTAACCAAATTAATTCAATGCCACAGTTTATGTGAATCGTGATCATCGTAGCGTCAAGCATAAGCGGTGTCGGTCGTATAATACATCTTGACTTATTTGGATAGAATAAGCAGTGACTTGATAAAACATTGTCTTTGACATATTATTTCTTAGCCATTTAGGAGTCATAACTATTACCGTGGTGAAGCGGATTTGCGAGCGTCGCGGTAGGTAACCGGGTCATATTCTGCACTCTTTGTGCAGGCGGCCTATGGCACAGGATTTTCTGTTGTATTTGCCATGGCGACAGAAAAAATTGATATCTGGAGGTAGTTTTGCTCAAAAGGAGGAAGAAACGACAGTGTGAAAACTCCACGTCCATAGCTTTGGTATTTGGCCATTGGTGACATCAAATACACGATGGCTGATGAGACAGCGAAAGCCGCAAATGCTTTTCGGATAGCATGTACCACCGTCTCTCATGATTTCTCTGCGGAGAAGCACAACAAAACCCCAATGACCATGTAGGTGGAAAAAGTTGGAATAGTTGTATGCAACTGGGATCGCGCGTAGAATTATACCTGGCGCCAAGCCATGGACCCTTGCCGACTAATCGACCGCGGCTCACCAGATGTCAACTGCAAAGGCATACAACAGCTTACACATGGTCGCCTTAGCTTCTCCAAGAAACCCACTCTAGGTCGTACCAATAACCTTTGCGACTGAAGCTATCAGTGTACGTCGCTTTGCGCTGACCAAGCGCCCCTGTATCCGCCTCGGACCTCCACCAGAACGCAATTGCTCGTACAATCACCCACATTGCCAACCAAGTTTCCTCTATACGATACGACGACCACAAGAACAAGAACCCCAAGGCAATCATTCCTCAATTCTGCCCACAATGGCAAGTCCCACCCCGCCAACCACATCCGAACCCTCCTCCTCCTACACGGACCCCACATTCTCCCTCCTCAACAGTACATGCCTCGACTTCCTCTTAATCGAGCTCGTCCCCATGGCTTACCGCATAACCGCCGATCTTGCCGCCCGAGAAGACGAATGGATACACGGGTCTTCCTCTGCAGCACGGCCGAAGCGGAATTCCAGCACAAGCAATGACGCGTCCAGCACAACGGCTGGCACAGTACGAGGGGGCGCCGGGACAGACGGGGGGCCTGTGGGCGGGACGGCGACGATAGATGAGGAGGAGGCACGGGAGGCGGTGTTTCATCGATTGGAGAGTTTGGGGTACAGAGTGGGTTTGGGGGTTGTGGAACGGTATGTTGGCTTTCTTGCATGCTCCACTTCTCCTAGTGCAAGTGCTGGGTTATTTGGCTTTTTACTGATGATGCATGCCGTGTAGGTTCTCCCGCGACGCACCACGACCAACTGCGCCCTTGGATGCTATCAAGTTCCTTTGCAAAGATCTATGGACGTTGCTCTTCCGCAAGCAGATCGATAACCTCAAGACAAATCATCGTGGCATCTATGTGCTCACGGATAATACGTTCAAACCACTCACGCGAATGAGCTTTGATACCAAAAAATTTGATGCGGCAATGCAGGCAGCGCTGGTAGCACAGACTGGGGATGTAGCATTAGGTCGGGACGCGAATAGTCAAGCGCGAGTGCAGCCCTTTCTCTACTTCCCGGCAGGTCTTATAAGGGGATGTCTGGCCTCTCTGGGAATAACGGCGACCGTCACTGCGGAGTCATTAGCGTTACCTGGCGCGACTTTCCAAATACGAACAGCGGGAGCCAAGAATTGAACATTAAAAGTCGCACAGAACTTGTTTTAGCGGCATTGCAAGGCGTTACGGATTTTGAATGTTGTAAGGCAGATCATAGGCATGAAGGGACGACACAATGGCACAGAGCTTTTCATTTTGAGCTATCTGACCAGGATCGACAGATCCATCCATGTTCTGGCAAGGGTGGAATCATACCACGCTAAGACGTATTTTCGTAAAAGTTCATCTATCATCATATTCGATGGACTGCTTCAATTTATCTACCACCAGCTGTCAGTGCTCTGTTTGAGAAGAAAGCCGGTTGTATAAGCGGTAAGACATCACAGCTTACTTGGCAGGGGGGTTCGCAACGAAGTCGACACCCTTGGCGATGTTGCCCTTCAGACCGTCGTAGCAAGCCTGGAGAAGCTTCTTTTCATGGTCGTTGACCTTGCTGACAAGATCAATGGCCTTTTCAGCACCGCTGACCTGTTGAAGTGTTAGTGACCGCACAAGCGATGCATAGCTGTTTCATCACTTACGCCGAGCTCGATAGGCACAGAGAAGAATTCAGTGCCAGTGGCCTTGGAGATGACATCGCCACCCTCGACGCCAGGAAGGTAAACGAAGCTGGGTTCAACGATGCCCTTCTCACCCTTGGACGCCCTGATGACCTTCTCGGCAAAACGGTATCCAGCGTGGGCCATGGAAAGAGTGGCTGATCCAGCACCCTCCTTGGCCTTGACGACCTCGTCACCACCGAATTGCACGCGGTTCACGAGCGCGTCTAGCTTGTCGGAGGGAATGTTGACACTGGGTTGTGCCTGACTGAAGAGAGGGACGATGGTCTCGCCGGAGTGACCGCCAATGACGGGAATGTTCAACTTTCCGGGGTTCTTCTCGCCAGTGATCTCGGCAACGAATGTCTCGGCACGAACGACATCGAGGGTGGTGACACCGAAGAGCTTCTTGGGGTCAAAGACGCCAGCCTTCTTGAGCACCTCGGCGGCGATGGGGACGGTCGAATTGACAGGGTTGGAGATGACGAGGACGAAGGCCTTGGGACAGAACTTGGCGACACCCTCAATCAGACCCTGGACGATACCAGCGTTAATCTTGAAGAGATCGTCACGGGTCATGCCGGGCTTGCCTGAGCGGTGTGAGCTGGCGAAGGTGGACCGAGTAACTCCTACTTACGAGGAATACCGGCGGGAATGACTACGATATCAGCGCCAGTCAAGGCATGCTGCAGACCATCGTCCTTGGGAAGGTATCCCGTTACTTTCTAATCGAGCTTAGCAATCCTGTGGTATTTGTTCCATCATCTAAGGTAAGCGTACTGCTGGGGTGGAGATGTGTGACAGATCGGTAGCAACGCCGGGGGAGTTGACAACATCGTAGAGAGCAAGCTCGTCAACAAGCTGGCAGGACTTGAGAAGGAGGGACAGAGGCTACCAAGGGGTTAGCAATGTAATGTACCATTGTAAACTGGGTCTGTCTGTATGTGAACCAATGCAGCTGTCGTCCGCCTCTGACAGCTTCATCGAGACGCCTGATCATCGCTTCAACTCACCTGTCCAATGCCTCCTGCCGCACCAGCAACAACTGCCTTGACCATCTTGACGGGAAAACGTATAAAGTACGGGGGGGGGTGTAAGACTTGAAGTTTAATGAGGAAGGCAAGAGAAGCAGTGAGGAGAAATCAGAGGAGGAGCAGTAGTGTGTTGAGAAGAAGTAGCTTCAGTCCACGCGTTGGCTCCTGGAAGGTGGGGTGTGTCTAGGCTCAGCACGGGCCAATGGCGGGGTACTGAGACGGTTTCACGATGTTGGACGTGGGTACAAGTTGACATTTAACGTTGGGTAAGCGCCTTATATGTTGTTGCAATGGGAAAAGCACAAGACAATGCATGATGCATGCATTCTGGGGGATGTCTCGGTGGTTCCCAGGCCTTGTTTCATTGTTGGTTCCGTTGTCGGTTCCATGGTCGGAAGAGATCGGGCGCATAAACCATCCTCAAACGCGTTCTTCACCAAGGTAGAAGGGAAACAATCTATTGCTAGCTAAATACACATGTCTGCTTGGTATCTGCCACGTGACGCCCAGCCAAGGCCTCCGCGGCCGTTCTGTTACCCATAGTCCAAAACGCCGTATCCAAGATCAATTCACAGTTCTGTCGTCATTCCGTACACCTGTCGTGCCCATACCGACCATTCACCGAGTGAATCTACCCTTACCACGAGGGTGGTGACCCCCGCTAGGGGCCAAAGTCCTCGCGCTCACCCTCGGCATCAGCATCAGCCTCTTCATGACGATACCCGCCTTGAGGGTCCCCAGCATTAGGATCAGGGCCTCGCTGTCCAACGGGGTACATCTGTGGCTGCTGTGCCATTGGATAAGCTCCATAAACATTCACATTGGGATCGAACATCTGCTGTTGACCATACGCGCCCGGGTCACCCTGTACAGGTCCTGGGTACATAGTGGGCTGGCGAAAGTCTTCTTGTTGGGGCATGTGTTGTCCCATGCCGTAGTCTGTGGGCGGCCCCATTTGATGTTGGGCGTGCACAGGTTGAGGCATACCGCCAGGGGGCACGACTGCTGCCGACGACTGAACGGTCGCGTTTTGCCCAGCACTTCTCTTGTGAGGATGGGCTTCCTCTCTAGGGACAATGTCGATGAGAAAGTCAAACATGTCCGACTTGGACAATGCTGAAGCAATGTCGGACCGCTGCAGAGTGCGGCGTTTATTCTCCTCTGCATGGATCCAGGCACGCATGGTGAGCTCTGTAATGAAGATGTCACAGCCTTTTGCAAACAGAATGGGGGCTTCGGCCGAAATCATTTTCACTTCCGGATCAGCCTTCATGACCTTCTTGATGCGCGCCAGCGGAAGCTGGTGAAGCTTGTAGTCGTGCTCGTCCGTTTCGAGCTTGGTGACTTGCTGCTGCCAGTACGTGTTCAGGATATCACGGTAGTTGCCCGAAAGCCCCTGGTTGACCTGTAATCGTCAGTCTGCCGTCCCTAGATGCCAATATCAACCTCTGGTGACATACATTTTGCCACGAGCCGGTGAAGAGCTGTGGGTCGGGAGCGTGACCTTGCGAGGCAATCTGGACCAAAATAATCAGCGCCTATATGTATATATGTGTGTGTTTCGCGGGAGCTGGGTGATCAGCATGGGCGCGCAGAAGACATACAAATGCAGAGGCGCCTGGAGCCTTGTCAGCTAGAGATTCAGGTAGGATGAAGGCGACACGGGGCAGTGTCGTGGGCAGCAGTGCGCCAACATACCGTAATGACCGCCATTGGCCGGATCGTACAACGGATTGCCGCCCTGTCCGTCATAGCGACGGGGTGCGGCGGGAGCCTGGCGCATCTTCTGCTGGCCGTGGCCTTGGAGGTTGACTTGGTCCATGGCGGAGGCGGCGGCGGCGGCTGTGTCGCGCAGAGGTTACGCGATGGCAGGGTTCACGTGTTCGTCGCCGGCTCTGCAGTGGCAGCGCAAGCTCAGAGGCGACGGGAGGGTGCAGGAATCTATGCGCGACGTCCAATGGCTGCTCAGAGGATCGTGGTGGGCGCGTGGTGAGAGGAGCTTCGTGGTGGTGGTTGCGTCCAAAGGTGCGGTCTGAGTGGCCGGGCGAAGCTGCAGATAGCTCTCAGGGCGGCGGGGGGAGGCGCAGGTACCTGGCTTTTACGGCTGTGCGGTACCGTTCTCTGTGTGCGGCCTGCCATGGTGTGAGTGAGGGTGAGCTTGCTGCTGTATTGCACGCGCTGCTCGTCCAGGTCTCTTTCTCTGTACAGTATGGAAATGCGACTCACCTGTGCGATGTTCTCCGACGAATCAAATTCCGGCGCGATTATATTCTGGCGGAGTTGATGCTTGGTTGGCCACCGTTGGTGGATGCCCTCGTCGCCCCTCTAACGAGTCAACGAACCACACTCGAGCGACTAAGCAAGGGCAGCCTAACGTTACTCAGGAACACACTACGACAACGACAACGACAATGACAAGGAACAACGAATAACGAACAACGAGCAACGAGCAATGTCGATGGCAGAACAGCGCAATTCGCTGCACGGTGTACAGTGCAGACAAACCACACAGGCTGGTGGATGGACTGCACGCCTGCTGATCGAATCGAAAGTTTCTTTTGCCAGCTCTTGTGGGGGGTAAGAGGAAGACAGTCTTTGTGGTGACAGCTCTCGGACAGCATCGCACCGGTGCTGCTTTGCTTATAGCGCACCATCGCGGTAGAAATTGACAGCACGACTACAATGCACTTCTGCCGGCTGTCACATCTTCGTCCTTCCGCACGCGGCCGGGCTTGAACGCATCGAGATCATTACCCAGCTGAAGGTGACGGCAGTCTGCTAGGGGCAATACACCTTGCACTCAGGCGATACCTAGCACTAGACACTACTCTAGACGCAACAACACTATGCTATGGCGCCGTAGAAAGGATCCCGCGCCAGCTGGGAGGAGAACCACGGTGGGATGGAATGGCCATTGGCCGGCCATCTGCTCCATGATTGGCCCCGCACGTCACGCCAATGATGTATCGTGATGAGTTGTTCATCTGCCAGGTTTACTCGACTTGCGCCATGATATGCACGCATGCATCATAGCCTCCCAACACGGAGCGTCTGCCAGGGGAAAATGAAGCGGACTCCTGCCATCGTCATGGTGGCCATGGTGGTGGTGAACTTGACGTGGCCGAGGTGAGCATCCCGGAACCTAGTTTTACCGACCTGGCTCGTGCTTTAACAGGGTCTCAAGAAAAGCTCCCGTCTAAAAAAAAATCCTCCCTTCCTCTGTGTATCCCAAACCTGCAACATCAAACATGGAGTCGTTGCCAGCGCACCAGCCTCTTCTTGGGGATGACACCGATGAAGAACTCAGCGATGAGCAAATCCGCGAGCTGTTTACCGAAGCTGCCCAACGAATGCAGGCCAAGGCTGCTTCACAGTCTTCCACCGAAGCTCCTTTCAAGCTTCCCAAGCTGAGGCCCGGTCACATTGCCGACACATATGAGACAACAGAGGGCAACATCACACGCTTAGACAAGTCCAAGCTCATCGACAAAGAGCAGCAGGCGCTCGCTAGTCGCATCAAGAAGATTGACGATCCTCTTCAAATCCGGAAGAAAAGAAAAGAGGTACGTGCTTGCATTCCCCGTAATACTTGTTCAATGCCCGTGATGATATCTATCCCAAATTTTGTACTGAGCAGACTGGAGCCCCGTCTTGGGTGCTCTCCTGCCAAACTGAAGGTTTTCTTAGTTCATAGTTACACTGAGGCATTTGCTACTTCTTGGTTTCCCTTTTTTCTGTATGCCATGCAGTCAACTGACAACCAACAGGAGAAGAAAGCCAGTGCTGGAGCCCAATGGTTCAATATGCCAAAGACTGAGCTCACCCCTGAGCTGCGCCGAGACTTGCAGCTACTCAAGATGAGAAACGTTCTCGATCCAAAGCGCCACTACAAAAAGGACAACTCCAAGAACGACGTGCCAGAATACTCGCAGGTTGGGACGATCATTGAGGGCGCCACCGAATTCTACAGTAGCCGCTTGACGAATAAGGAACGCAAGCAGACTCTACTAGAAGAGATTGTATCTCAGGAACAAGCCAACGGACGCTTCAAGAGGAAATACGATGACATCTCGAAAGCCAAGAGCAGCGGAAAGAAGAGTTTCTACAAAGCACTCAAGGCAAAGCGGAATAAGGGCAAGGTCATCAAGCCGTGATCACGGTATTCTTGAGAATCACCTGAGTATGATGATTATGCTCGACGGCGAAAAACGACCGTGACGCGCACGCTCTGGCCCTCCGGACTGAATGCACACCGATCGTGAGTTCGATAGAAAGTGATTTCAGGCTCGAAGATCCAGTGACAGGAATCATGGTCATAGAAGGCCTTCGCAGGCTTCTGCGATACATAATGCCACAGAAGTCTACAACCGTATGCTGCCTATAGATCCGACGCGATCTGCTTTACCAGCGCCTGCATATCTTTGGCAGCTTCACGGCCCGCGTCCAACACCTCTTGGTGATTTGCCATACCTTTGCTTAGATGCGCCGTCAGCTCTACCTGGCTCATACTCTGGATCTCAGCATCGTCCCCTCGAGGTCCGGCTTCAAGGACAGCCACATTTGTCACGAGACTGAAGGCGAGTACTCGCATGCCTGCATGCCGTGCGACAATGATTTCTGGGACCGTCGACATCCCGACAACATCGGCACCAAGCAAAGTCAGTGCTCGACATTCAGCACGCGTCTCGTATCTTGGGATGATCAACTTTCATCTAGGACGTGCGACCTTCAGGGAGGGAGAGGATTAACGTACGTTGGACCAGCCACAAATGCGTATACACCTTCGTGCAGTCGCCTTTCCTGTTGGTCAAGCCCGAGCTGCTTCCAGGCTTTGTGAGTTCGTCTTCTTAGATCCAGGTCGTATGCGTCTGAGAGCGGAGGAAATCGCACACCAAACTCATCAATGTTGGGACCCCGCAACGGATGGACGCCGGTAAGGCCAGCCAGGAATAAGTGCTACTGCATGTCAATCGGATGCCACTAAACTATCAAGAGTGCCAGCTTACGTCATTCAAGCATACAATGTCTCCAACACGGTAAGTTTGATTCAGACCGCCGGCTGCGTTGGTGACTGCACGTCGGTCAGATGATGATGTCGTTGTAGAGTAATTCTTGACATACCTATGATGGTCTCAACTCCTAGAAGTTTGCACACTCGGGTAGCAAAGGTGGCGGCGTCCATGCTGTGACCTTCGTAGAAGCTGGCTTCGTTAGCACCACTACTATCTTGGAACCAGTGTCTCCAAGGAGGACTGACTGTGCACGTCCAACCAACAAGGCTACAGGCGTCTTCTGAGGTCCAATCTGACCGAAGACGAATTTACCAGCATGTCCTTGAACTATGAGCAGAATGTCAGCAAGTTTATAAATGAATACATGGTGTACTCGAGATTCTTCTCTCAATGTACCATCAGAAATGCTTACCCGTGCTCTGAGGAAAGTTGGGAATCGTTGCGTATGCCAATTCAACTTTGGGGCCTGATTCGATGGTCTCTGCAAGCCCACCAAGACCGGAGCCACAGACGATGGCTATCTTGGGCTTTTGGAGCACCTCGGGTAGCTGAGAGCGCACATATTCGGCGGTCTCGGTAGCGCGGACATATGCGCTCGTTGATACAGAGAGTGCGTCGGCCATGATTATTGAATCTTGTAGCCGCGAAATGTAGGATGGCTCTGTGAAGACAGCGTTGGCAAGAGGGAAATCTATACCAAATATACTCGGGAAATGACTGTCTCGCTGACTTGTATGATATTTTCACAATCTAAGGTTGGAGGGGGAAGGCGCGGCCAATTCCGACAGGCGGTACTGCCCAGGGCGGTAAGACGGATATGCGCTAGTGCGGCTGGTCGAGAAGTTCAATGTCGGATGTCAGTGTGCGAGAGCAACGCGACCATCAGCAATCATGGCCGCGCCACGGTGTATGCGTTCCTTTTTGGGGCCGGCAAAGAGGGTCAAGGTAAGCTTTGTACAATATTGAATCAGTGGCACCAGAGGGAAGATGCTGATGCGCAAACAGATTGTCCACGCCCCTCGACCATGCACACAGAGTTTCTCGCGGGCGAAGTCATCCAAGAGCGAGGACGACGATGGCGGGCACAGTGAGAAGAATGATGTGAGACTAATGGATCAATTAAAGGCGGATATCAGCAATGGGGACATGCCGCTTGATGCGCGGTTGCAGGACATGGGCTTCGACCCGGACGAGTTCAAAAAGTACAATCGACCGATGACTGATCAGGCGAGGAAGTGAGATATACTGACTTCATGGTAGACTATGGCACAGCCAACAACGTGCGAACGAACGGCTGGCAGAATGGGAACCCCAGACCCGCGAAGAAGCACAAAAGAAGTGGAAGGAAATGCAGGACACACCCGACCATCTCACCCTCCTACACATGTACAAGCGAGCCGGCGTCGAGCCCATCAAAGTCGCAAAGTACCTCTCCACCCTCCCCTCCCCCCTTTGCATATACTGACACACGCACAGGGAACGCGGCATAACGCTCCCCAACGACCCCCCACCACTCGACCCCCAGACCCAAGCCGCGCTCGACAGCCTTCGCACCCCCATCAACGTTCGCGCCGTGCACCTCCGGCCCCTCCGCCGCAGCCCCGAATACGGCGTCCCCGTCTGCGACCTTCAGCTCCGTACCTACAGCATCCGCAACCTGCTCCTCTTCGCCGACTTCGCCGTCCGCGCAGCCTACTATCTCGGCCTCCCTGCGCGCGGCCCAATTCCTCTGCCCCGCATCACAGAGCGCTGGACGGTCCCGCGCTCCAACTTCATTTTCAAAAAATCCCAGGAGAACTTTGAGCGCATCACCATGCGCCGTCTGATTCAGATTCAGGATGGCCATCCAGATGTCGTCAAGGCGTGGTTGGCGTTTTTACTTAAACATCAGTATCATGGCGTTGGCATGAAGGCGAATATTTGGGAGTATGAGGGCTTGGAGGGCGCGTTGAGGGCGGGAGTCGAGGGCGATGAGGATGGATTTGGGAGCAGGAGGGAGGGCGCGGTAATGAGGAAGGTCGAAGAGATTTTGGGCGGAGATGCGTTTCAGAAGGCGTTGAAGGGCGAGGGCGGGATGGAGGTTAGGCCGTAGAGAGGGGAGGGAGTTTGTGCGGCCCGTGTTGAAGGTATATACTGTAAGAGTGACTTGAGTTGGGAGTCGGGCGGTTGATGTAGTTTGTACGAAATTATGCATGAGGTCAATGGAGGTTCGGCGCAATGTACATTCAGCCTATGTCACGATATTGTGTTGCATCAACTGCTAGTATATACGAAAAGGAAATTCCGCGTCTCCAAAAAAAAGGGGGCCCACGATTCATCCAACTCGTCCGGACCCTTATCAAATATCAACTATTCACCAAAAAAAAGACTATCGCCCCTCCTACTACAACACTTCCTCCCCTTCCCCCTCCCCCTCCTCCTCGCCAGCGTACCTCTCATCCGCCAACAACAACTCCAACACCGCATCCACCACCCCAGCACTCAATCCCCTATTCTGCAGCGCCCGCACCTTATTCAGCACCGGCTCCGTATTATTCACGCAGTTCCAAACATCCCACTTCTTATCGAGGGCGAAGCCGCTGGCGTCAATAATGTGCCAGATACGGGGATTTGGGTCGAGGACGTCGAGGCGCGGGTGCGGGGCGAGCTCGATGGTGAGGGAGTGGTCGCTGGGGATGGGGGCGCAGAGGGTGATGAGGGTGCCGGTGGGGTCGGAGGTTGTGGTGTGGGATATGGGTTTGGGGATGGGACGTTTGGTGTGCGGGGCCGTGGTGAAGCAGCGGATGGGTGGAGGGGGTGGGTGGTGGTGGTGGTGGGAGGATGGGGATTTGGGGGTGTGAGCCAAGAGGCGGATTTTCCAGGAGCGGTGTTTGGGTGTGCATGATGGGATGGAGGGGGTGGTTGGGCCTATGTGAAGGACGCCTGTGGATTGCTTAAAGGTGATTGGGGTTTGGGCGAAGCGGACATTGTCGTTTGAGGGTTCGGCGCCCGTGTCGTCGAGGATGCTGAAGCCGCCGTCGTCGACGTGGGTTCCGGTTCCGTCGTCTTCGAGCATGGTGAAGGCGCCGTCGGCGCCCACGACGATGAGCACTTCGAGGCTGTCTGGGTTTGGGGAGCCGCTCTTGGGACGCCAGGCGCCGTCTAGCGGGATGATGGCGCCTTCTGGGGCGAGAACGGGGACACGGTCGAGAGGCCGGTGAACTTGGAGTTCGCCTTTGCGGCTGTAGACGATGCCCGTGAAGACGTCGACGTAGCGGCCGGCTGGGAGCCAGACGTTCGCCGCGCCGAGATGGGTGACGCTGTCGCGAGGCTGGGTGATGGGGGCGACGAGCAGCTCACTGCCGAATTTGTATTGGTTGGGTACGTTGTACGCTTCGTCGTTCTCCGGGTAATCCCAGTACATTGGCTGGATGAGGGGTTCATCGTCGGATGCAGAGCGAGCATTCATGGTGTAAAGATAGGGGATCAAGCGATGACGGAAGCGCAGCGTGTCTTCTACGATCAAGCGTGCTTCTTCGTTGAACCGCCAGGGTTCACGCGTATTGAACGGATTGTTGTCGGAATGAAGACGAAGGATGGGCGACCAGCATCCCAGCTGCACCCATCGAGTGTACAGTTCATCATTCTTGTAGCCGTGGGTGTGGCCGCCAATGTCGTTGCTCCACCACCCGTAGCCAATGTTGGAAGCAGTGGACGTAAACTCTGGCTGGAAGTGAAGCGAGTCCCATGTGATAATGGCATCGCCGGAGAAGCCAATTTGATAACGTTGTGCACCCGGACCACCAAAGCGAGACAGAATCAACGGCCTCTGGCTTCCTCGGCCGCTGTCTAGAAAGTGAAAGTGGTTCAGCACCCACAGCGGATCTACGCCGGGGATCTTGGACGTGTTGCCTTGCTGCCAGTCCACCCACCAAAAGTCCACGCCCCGTTTCTCATGCTGGTGATGAACAATATCAAAATATGCGTCCATGAATGTTTTGTCAGTGCAGTCGAATGGGACGGGCTGCTTGGTTGCCGGGTCGATTCCCACATATCTTGCCACTTCCTCGTACTGGTCTTCATGAGCTCGGATGCCATCTGCGGGGTGTAGGTTGAGTGTCAACCTCATGCCACGATCATGCAACTTCTTCATGAACTTGTCTGGATCAGGAAACAATTTCTTGTTCCAGGTGTATCCAGTCCAGCCATTGACACCACCAGGGATATCCCATACAAGATGCCAGTCCATGTCCACAACGGCAACGTTCATAGGGACGTCGTCCTTTTCAAAGTGGTCGTGGAGCTCGAGATATTCCTTCTCGTCGTAGGCGTGGTAGCGACTCCACCAGTTGCCCATGGCATATCGTGGCAACAAGGGCTGGCTTCCTGACACGGCATAGAAGGCGCGCATAGCTTCGCGATAATCGCGGCCATACATGAAGATGTACTGGTCACTCCTCTCGCCGCTTCGGCGTCCTGCAATCCAGCCGTTGTCTTGGAACAGCATGGAACTGGAGTCATCCAAGACTGCCATGCCCTCTCTCGACAGCACTCCGGGCCCCAACGCTATCCTCCCATTTACGCCATCCAGTGTTCGAGTAGTACCACCAAGGTTGGAGACGGGCTGGCCATAGGTCCAAGTGCCCGTCACAGCACCCTTGAGATGAATCTTGAAGCCCTCTGCGCTAAACTTCTTCTTATTGTACACCACGTGGAGGCGTTTGGTGACGATTTCAAGGCCTCCGTGGCCACGGTCCCAGACATAAAAGTCGGGAATCGCCAACCGACGATTGATAGCAAAGGTAGAGGCCCGGTCCTCGAAGCGGCCATCCTCGGCCCATTCGAAGCGCAGCAAGCCATCGGTCAAAACGGTGAAGCGATACTTGTCGCCAGCAACAATGGCATCAGGGTGCGCAACCGGGCGCGTCTTGAAGTCGTAACGTGCAGGCTTCGTCATGGCTGCTTACGGCGGCAGAGTGGACGACAAATGTCAGGTTGTGTATTGTGTGGGCCCTGTGGGATTCGTCCATGGCTAAATGAGTGCCCGAGTAAGGGAGCTTGGACATGGGACCAGCCATGAGGTGGCTTCGCGTGACCTCGGTTCAGGCCTGAAAGGCCCCTCTTGATCGTTGATGGTCGTCAGACGACTGTAGGTAGTCTGTGCCAAAGTCGCCATAGTCTGCCCAGAGCCCGCTGCCAAAGTCATGGCAGGAGAGTCTGGGGATGGAGTTGGCGCCATGGCAGAGTGGTGCTTTCTGAGGGTGTTGTACCCAGTCCAGTCCACGCGATTGTGTCAGTCGAGACCGACGATGCAGGTTTGGCTGCAGGCTGCAAGCCAGTGTGCGGCAGAACCATGGCTCTGGATATGCTGAACCACAATCCCATGCCCATGCCCATCTTGCATCGCACACAAATAGAACTGCAGCCACTGGCTATCTTCATACTATGGCACTCTAGAATCACGGGCGACCGCTGTTCTGGGTGCCGACATGGTCAACGCCCCACGAGTCCAGTTTTGGCGTGCAGGGCTATCCAAGACCTGCAGGATCAAACTTCACATGAAAACGCTTGCAAAGCTATGTCGATCAGATGCGAAGAGTCTCCTTCAGTCGCTTCCCAAGCACGTGAGAGACTTTGTTTTCCTCGCTTTCCGGGCGTGGCAGTAGTGAAAAGCCAAAAGAACAAAGGAAAATCTCAAAGGGCGCATCAAGTGTCCAAAAAAAAAAGGTTTGGAATGGTGTAGTAATCTTGTATTTATTGTAATTATGTGCGAACCTCCTCCAAAGACGTGGTATCATCCAGAAATGCGGCGCATGCCTTTTCTAGGCAGCAAAACTGAAAACGCCGTGCAAATGCTGAACCCAATAAACGCCAATATGTCGTAAATCATGTCCTCTTCTTACCAACACGCGATCCGTTGTAAGGCTTCAAGGCGCCCTTGCCACGCGAGGTAGGGAAAGTGACCCTGTTCTGGGGCTTTCTACGCAGCTGCTTCCGAGTCTGGCTCTTGTCCTTGTTCTTGCGCAGCTTCTTGGCGGCGGTGGCCGAAACGGAACCGTCGACTTGCATGTCTACGCAACACTTGTTAGCCCTTGATTCTCACTCAACCAGTGTGGTGGAAGCGGGTCAAAGGCGAGCTGAAGACGGCCGGCATGGTCGAAGCCAACGATATCGGAGCAGAGCCCGAGATGGAAGCACAGATTCCGCAGTTCACGGTCTTCTTGTGCAGCATCAACACGCTTGGCGGCAGTGGTGTTGGTGGTGTTGGTGTCGGACAGGGAGCGAGGTATGGAGGCAGCAGTTAGAAAAGACGAACCTTTTGGCAAGTCCTCCTCGTCCTTTGCTTCCGTAGTGGATGCTGCGATATTGTCAGTTGACAGCATTTCTGGAGCGTGTCCCAAAGTGCACTCACTCTCGTCGACATCCATGGCCGTCTTTTCGGGCTTGGGCTGGTTGATGGTCTCGAGGAGCTTTGCGTGGATGCGCTCGGCGCGGGCTTTCTCGGCGGGCCCAAAGACGCGGGCGCGCAGCTTGGTGTGGTTGGCTTTTTTGCTGCTTGCTCGTGCACTCTTCGCCATTGTGTAGGGACTGGGAAGTGTTTTTCTGTGTGGGGGGGGGGGGGGGCGGGGAGAGGATATGGAGAGTAGTGTTCTGAGTTGTGTGTAGATCAACTATGTGAAGTCTACTAGTGAACGTGAAGTGTGAAGTGTGAAGTGTGGAGTGTGGAGGAAGAAGGGTGAAGGGTGAAGCCTGGGAGTGGGAGAGGAGGGGGATGTTTGTCGAGGGAGGAGAAGGGTGTGGAGTCGGGAAATAATAATTTCGGTGGCGAAGCTGGCGGGCGGGCGGGCAGGCAGGCAGTTGAAGAGGCGGCCCGTGCTCAAGTCGCGTTCGCCTAGTGACGCTGACTTTGCGACAAGAGGGGAGCTTTGGTGTGTGTGTGTGTGTGTGTGTGTGTGTGTGAGTGAGAGAGAGTGAGAGAGACAGCGAGGAAGAAAGCAAGAAAGAGAGAATTAGAGCGGCCGCGAGAGCCGCCGAGCATGCTGGACCGCCGACCTTTCCATCTGCCTTTACTGCTGCGACGGCCAACACCACTGAGACAGTGGCCGACCTGCTAGCTTGCCCGTCTGTTCTCCGTGTCTCGCAGTCCAGGTACTTGTTGTTTGCTTGTCTTGCCATCCCAGCGCCTGCGCAACTTTTTTTTCTTTTCTCTTTTGGGGGGGAAGAGGAGAGAAGTTGCGACCAACTTATCATATCACGACCACACACACGACGGCACACACGACACGCACAACCACGCAACCACACAACTACACATTGGCACGCCCACTCTCCCAGGCTCCTAGACATATCTGCCATCTGCCATCTGCCAATCTGCCCTCACTGTTTTGGGCCCCCCCAGCACTTCTTCTCGCTCCTGCGCGCGCGCTCTCTCTCTCTCTCTCTCTCTCTCTCTTCCTAGCCCGCTCTATCACCTACACAGGCCCATAGAGACAAAGATCCCCCACATATGCCCAAACAGCCCCCCATGCCTTCGCGACCACACATGTCCTGGTAGCCTTCGATCGTCCTGCTCGCCGCCATCACCACAGACCTTGACTCGTCGGCTCTGCCCTCGTCGAGCCGCCGTGGCCGCGCATCAATCAGCATCATGGCCTCCAGCCTGCAGCAAATGGCTGCCACTATCACCGAGCGCTCGCGAACCCTCATCAACAACGACCTGAAGAAGATCCTAAAAGAGGAAGGCTCATCACAGACAGGCAACAAGGCAGCCCTCCAGACTCGAGTCATCAGCCGTACGTGATGTCCACCATCCATACCCACACCCCGCGGCTGGCAGGCCCGGGGAAGCTGGCATCTGCTAACTGACTCACCCTCACCACAGTCATCAATAATGCTGTCCAAGAGGGCAACGCGGACCTGTTGCGCCGGCTTCAGTACCGCATCCAGCACCACGGAGAGGCTCCTCGAGCCGCTGCAGCGAGCAGTCCCTCGACCCCTTCTTTTCCCCGACCTACGCCGCCAGCAGCGAACGGGTACAGCATGGCGGCCAATGGATACCAGGCCAGCGGCTCACCCTACTCGGCCTACCAGCAACCCCACATATCTACTCGTACGCAGTCATTGCGCTCTGGTCACGCGCCCCAACTTCCGTTATTGACGTTATCCAGGTCCCAATGGCTACTTCTTCAAGGACAGCCCGTTTTTCGAGATACGCGAGCTGATCATGAGCAACATTTCTCTTGATGGTTCGTCTGCCCCTTAACGGAGAGCATACCCCCAATGTACTGACCCAGCGCAGCTTCGCCCAGTCATCGTCAGAGTGTTACGCGAACCCTGATACCCTCGGAACATGTGGCTGCCCGCCTCAAATCAGATAAATCGCTACGATTACTCTTGTTTTCGGCACTCGAACAGCCACTTGCACCGTATGCGCGGCTAGATATCAGCTTTCCATCCCAGATCGAAGTCCGCATCAATGCTCAAGAGGTCAAGGCTAATTACAAGGGCTTGAAGAACAAGCCCGGTTCGACTCGCCCTGCTGATATCACAGAGTTTGTGCGAATCACGCCAACTAATCATCGCAATTCTCTCGTCATCACCTATGCTCTGACGCAGAAGGCAAGTCAACAGGTTTTTTTATCCCCTTGATCCACTCTGTGAGTGCTACCAGCTAACTCGAGACTCAGAAGTATAACTTGTTCATATACATGGTCAAGAAGTTTTCTGTTGAAGAACTGACACGACGGATCAAGTTGCGCAACCTCATCACCCGGCAATCCGTGTTGAATGAGAGTATGGCTCGCCTGCCTGACCATCTTCTGATCTTGAACTAACAGAGATAGTGTTGAAAAATGCCAACGACCCCGACATCGAAGTCGGTTCTAGCGTCATGTCACTAAAGGACCCCATTTCCACCCTCAGGATACAAACACCGTGCAGGTCGACAGTGTGTACTCACAATCAGTGTTTCGACGCTGAATCTTTTTTGCAACTTCAAGAGCAAGCACCCACTTGGACTTGCCCGATCTGTAACAAGACGATATCGTACGAAGCTCTCGCAGTCGATCAGTATGTGGAAGAGATTCTGAACAAGGCTCGAAATGTAGACCAGGTCACTATTGAACCAAACGGCGATTGGTCACTCGACAAAGAGGCTTCGCCCAAACGAAATGATCACAGCGCTCATGGCGCTCACGACGATGATAGCGATGAGGATCTGGTCGAGATACCCGACTATCGTATTCGAGCCATCAGGTCCGAAGCAATCCCCACGCCGACATCACTGAGTACGCCACCGCAACTCTCGCGAGATTCGTCCATGGCTCCTCGCTCCGGTCAGAAGCGGACATCTGAGGTGGTGGATTTAACATTGAGTGACGATGAAGAGCCGGTGCGGCCAGCCAAAAAGGTAGCGTACAGTACCCCGAATAGCTTCCCAGATTTGCCACGTCGCCAGTTACCTCCCCTTGGTCACTCCAGTTATGGTGCACATAGCCGACCGATACCGCCTGCCTATGGCGTGGGCTCGAGCTTTCCCCGGCCCTCTGCAACTCCTACATCACCTCCACCACGCACTGCGTACGTCTCGTACCGGCCCGCGCCTCCCGCAACACGCCCGCAGTATTCCAGACAGGGATCCGCCAATCATCCTACCTATCTTGATTCCTCTCCTTGACACGTTTTTGTTGCGCGAATCTCTGTAGTTTTCCTGATGATTATGACGAGTGTTCTTCAGCTAATATCGCACCGGGTGAGTAGCGCAGACAATAAACATGATAATTCTCGGCTCGTAGTTGGTCTCATGGCCTCGTCGGCCAAAGGCTGGTCACTTCGTGGGCATCCTTTGTCCAAACCGGTCGGCCAACCCTACACCCGTACATTTTTCTTCCAGCTCGTCTCCTCCCTCTTTGTTATCCCAACAGAAGAGAATTTTTTAGCATAGGGCGTTTTGGAAAGCGACATATTGTGATCATCTATCGGACTACGGCGCAAAAAACTCTGGTTTGAGACCGGGAACTGATACCATCGCATGCGTGTTTGCATGCCTTTTTTTTGTCGAGGGCGATCCTTTTGGTTTTTGTAATTAATGGTGATGCGGGGTCCATGTGAAGGAGGACAGGGCCAGGCCTTGAGAAGAAAAGGACGGCTGGGAAAGTGGGGGGCAGGAAGACAGTGAACAAGTAGTAGCTGCGTGTGAAGAGCAGATCAAAAACACTGCGTCAAGATATGAGGAGCGAAGAACTGTCCGAAGGCGGGTGGGGAGGGTGAGATATACATGTATAAAAGACGAAGAGGCCTTTTTTTTTTGCAGAGCAATGATGAGAGTTTTGAATTGGGCTCATGGGTATCTTGTGCCACTGTTTGGTTTTGGTACTATACGAAGAGTCTAGACAGTGAACAGTGACGATTGGTGAGTGGGGCTATATGCGATGAGCCTTCTCCTTCTCCTTCTCCTTCTCCTTCTCCTTTTCCTTCTCCTTCTCCTTCTCCCTCTTCCCCAATCTTTCTCTCTCTCCACCCAAAATTAGCACCCCCTCCCCCCCTTGCCTTCTCTCTCCCTACCCGTGCAACAAGCGCGCATAGAGCATACCAACATTTTGGATCAGCAGTACGGTTCGGCCGATACAAATACGAGCCGGCTCATTGATTTTCCCTGGGTGATGGCGTGAGGGCAGTGACATGGACTGGGTATGGTAGTTATCAGGGCACTCGTCGGCATCTGTCATCTGCGGATAAGGTTACGAGATGGCCGTGGGATAAGCCATGGAGCCACAGCAAGGGTAATAGTGAGGTGTTAGCACTTGATCACGGTCAAGTGTAAGCTTGTAAACAAGGTGTACCTAATGGCCCGCCCCATTCCTATCGGGCCGATTGCACAACGAAACACAATGGATGCCGCATCTCGCGAATCTGATCGGGGGGAAAGAAGCGAGCTGTCATCTCCAATCTCCAAATCTCCATCTCCAATCTAACTTCTCACTTCTCATCTCCAACCTCGCCCCCAACGTCTGCTCCGCCCCACCCCGTCGGTACTCATCCGTGTTTTCAACTCGCACAACAGCCCGCCCTATTGCCAGCTTCGGGTCGTGCAACATGTACTAGCGGCTTCAGAGAAGTCTGAATCGAGCTGCTCGCATGCTCCATCGCGATGGAAACCTCGTTGCTGGAATAGATCTAAAGCCACGCCTTTGCGCCCGCATAATGTCTGAGAAGAGATCGGTGTGCTGGATACCACAACTCTTGTCAACAAAGAACGAACGAGATTGATGCAATCCTAAACAGAGGGCTTGAAGCATTGCTCAAGAGCCGAGGAGATTAATGTGCCGACAATGTCTATCGGCCGTGTTCAGTAAGGCCGTTTGCCGTTGCCCGAACGATTAGGTAGTATTTAATATGAGACTCCACCTCCGTTCATTCACTTCCTCATCTTATAATGCATCTGCCCGCCCCGCGCCAAATCTCGCCCGTGTTTCGGTCATCACACCCCTCCCTCCACCACCCTTTCCCACCACACAAACACCCACCACCCACTACACCGATATCAGAGAATATGTGACACATGCTGACGACAAACAACCCCACATTCCCTTTTTTTTCCCATCCGCAGAAACAAGATCTCGTAGTCCGCTTTGCCGCTCAGTGGTGCAGACATGCATCTTGCCGCTCACCATGCCAACCAACCCCCCCGCAGCAGCCCCCATGCACGCTCGGAATTGTAGTTTTTAGATCCTGTAGGAGCTCCTAAATCGGGTTACGGCCAGATCATCGAAACCCTTGCGGATACTCCCTTGCAAACTCCCCACCTCCCCCCCCCCGCTCATCGCCATGAACAGGCCGACCCATGATGGTGTTTTTACATCTTGACATGCTAACGTCTCTAGTGTCTAGTTGCTCAAGGCGGGTGCAAACTTGCGTGTGAACCGGGTTGTGGACGCAAATGCAATATAGGCAAATGCAAGAAGATATTAGACACACCATTTTTCAGACTTTGGACTGGGGGGAATTGACACCGAGTCACTGATCTACCGCATGACTTGACTTTGCGAGGCTGTAAGTCAGTCCAGCCTTGCTCTCGATCCCAGGACGTTTGACTCGGAAGACAATGGATCCAGAATATCCCAGGGCAAAGATCGACCTGAACCTACCGTGTTGGTCGGTTCAAGCATGCATCGTGTTCCTGCACGGCGAATCCGAAGCCTCACTTTCCCATCTTCGCCACGCTCGACGATCACGGCGAAGTGAAGCATAGGAGGAGAATCTGCATGTGGAATCATGCATTTCTCCTTTTGAATAATGGACAAAGGAGTGTTTCCAAGGCCGACGGCTTCGTAGTCGAGACCCATCTCAGTCTTGGAAAAAGGGGTCGTCGCCGCTTGAGCCGAATGATGAGGCCGCTACATACGGCAGACCCGTTGATAGATTCGAAGGCAGCGCTTTTCCTGAACAGATCTTACAGAATGAACTTTATTTCAGCTTGAGTGGTCAAGGGATCATGGGTCACCCGCTACAAAGAGCCGTTCCTGGGCTACATGAGTGCCCTGCATCAGCTTGCCCGACTGAGCTGGACCCTTTAGAAGCTGATGGCCCGTTTCTGTCTTGCAAATTTCAACTCTCCCAACAATTGGAACTTTTGATGAAACCCGTCTCCTTGCCCTTCCCTCTCTCTTTGAATTGAGGCCCCCTCATGGACCTACATGGAGTTAAGCGCTGAGCCTGTCTATAACGACCCAACTATCGGTTGCCTGTTACCCATGCACTCTCCTGAACTGGGTCATGCCCAACCAGAACCAGCCGAAGGACAAAAGAGCCGGACAAGACAGGCCCAGGGACCCTATCCGTGGGGAACCTCGTGGATTCCAAGTTTCAACCTCAATCTTCCCGTCTTGGTCGGGCAGCAACGCGGAGAAAAAAAATAACTGTATACCGCCTCTCCATCATCGTGAAAAAACCCCATCATCGTCACGCCCATCTCCACTGATCGGTTGGGACTTTCAGCCTGTCTCACCTGCTAGGACAAAGCGTGCATCACGCCGGACGCCCAAGCAATCCTCTGAATCCAGCTCGCTACTCCCAGCAGTCACAGACATGCAGCTCGCCCAAACAAGGTAGGCAGTCGGAACTACACAACTACACCAGCGCTCAATCTCCAAAAATCGCATCCCGCTTTGCTCTACGATAATGCTTGTGGAATGAATTCCCGGGTTTTCAAATCCTTCACAACACACTTCCATTTTTGTCAGTGCAACAGTATTGGCCTTGAAACTCCCGGCCTCATGCACGTCGATAGATGGGCGAGTCGGCAAGGTACTCGGGTTTTTGATCACTCTTTTACAGGACCGATGATGGCGACATAGACTCCTGACTTGGACGCATGGATGGTAGTAGAGCAACTGATATGAGCTTGCTTACCTTGGTTGTCGAAGAAGGCATTTAAGATCGAGGGCTCCAGGGGTCGCAAATCTCCAATCCAAGACGGCAGGGCTGTTATATCGCGAGGTTTGTAGTAGCTCCGGCTCCAGCTCCGCAGCTCCGCGAGCATGAGCAGCAGGTTCTAGCGAGGGCTCGTTTGTTCTCGGGCCTAGTGCCGCGAACGTTTTATAGGTGGGAGAAATTATCGTGCTATGGACCAACGGCTTAGTACCTTTTCCTCTATACTCAATGTCAAAGTAGTGGTGACGGTTTGCAGGAGACCGTTGTGTCAGAGAGTTTTTGCCGACATGGACAATTGCTGTAGGTCTGCCCGGGGAGAAATGCACGATTACACACGAGCTTAGTTTGGTAGGATACATGTGCGTTTGATCAACGTTAGGTATACAGTTGTGAGATGATGACTGAAATATTGATTGACCAGTTTAACGAGATATTCGCACGGGCATAGAAGACATTATTCGCTTCAGCAGTGGCACATATGATCAGGGAAACCGGCTTCATATGGTCTGCAAAAGCTCAACAGATACCTCATAGGGGGTTCTCAATGAACGACAAGATTGAAAATCTGCAGCTCACGACCAAAACAGACTTTCATCGGTGATGCTGTGCCTCGTTCCGATATTCAGTCGGCAAGGCACAAGCAGTTATCGTCCACGTCAGACTGCGCTCTTCGCACACACGAGCCTGGTAATGATGACTGCATCTGCAGCATCTCATTGAATTTTGGAGAGTACACAGTACGCCAGGGGCAACGGTCACAGCTGAACATCGTCGTTCCGATTGCAAGCACGTTACCACGTCGGATATTCTGTTCCGGGTCAGCAAAAAGCCCACAATTGTCCATTGAAGCTCCAGCGGCCCCTGACTTGATCGCGTTCATTCGTTAGAATGTACATTTGGCGAGTATGGCAACAGTAGATGTATAGTATCACAGGAGGATGTTGTCGAACCCCGTACGATGTCGATTGCAGGGAACCCTGATCTATGTCTCTCACAAACAGAGGCTATCAGGCACATTTGCTGGATCACTGTATTTGACGCTAGATCCGATAGAGTCTGACAGCTGATGCCAAACGTCTTGGCGATACACAGCTAGAACCAATGTTCTTTGATAAACGTACCAATGTCCTCGACAGCCATGAAGAGTACTCTGTGCATTGTACATTCCGTCGTTTGTGGTGAGGATATCGAAATTGCGCACGTGCATGGTCTGAACAGAGGACACGAAAGTGCGAGACGGATGCCTGGTCGATTGCGCGTCATATGCTCCCGACAAAGGGCCGCGGCAGGCAAAGCCGCAGCTTCCGCGTGCCGCGCCGTGCGTATCAACATGGGGTTCGGGCCAAAAGGGTCGTTGCCATGACCATTGGCCAGCCGCTAGATGCGAATCCGAGGCGGGAGGGAAAGTAGTTACCGCAGATGAGATCTCGACCTGGGGTACGCGTTCTAAGAGCGTGCGTGGGACTGAGAAAACTCTATCTCGCTCGTTCCGTAAGCGGCCAACGCCAACCAAACATGAGCATGCTCATAGCGTGTGGATACCTCCATGGTCTTTTCGAGTTGTGAATCCTTCGAAAGGCGGAGAGCGCGACTACTAGTTTAGTCCTTACATGCATAA
Source organism: Plenodomus lingam (assembly GCF_022343315.1). Taxonomy (NCBI): domain Eukaryota; kingdom Fungi; phylum Ascomycota; class Dothideomycetes; order Pleosporales; family Leptosphaeriaceae; genus Plenodomus; species Plenodomus lingam. The sequence continues at coordinate 1,927,827 of NW_027093974.1, forward strand.
GCTCAGTCCATATTTCTCTGCCATTTGGAGACGACATAGCGAGATCCAAATACTACCAGCGATGGGGTTCCTGTGGCATGTTTGAGGCTACTGCAGGTCCACCGATTTGGATAGGAAGACGGATGTCCCAACGATCAGAGACCCCTCGCCCACATGCGTCATGCCCATGTCTGTCTTAGATTTAGCAGCTGACAGTCCGCCAATACACGAAGCCGGGTCGTTGTTGTGTGTTTGGCAGCCTGCAGTAAGACCTCGCTTCTTCTCTGACTGCGAACGCGAGGCCGACACGAAGGCGAGTGTAAAATCCGTCAGGTACATACTTTGAGCTTGCCGCCAGTGCTAGTTTGGTATCAATTCCTACCTGGATAGATCTGCAAAGTATACGGTAGTGGGGAAGAAGACAGCGTAATAACCGAGTCATTCCTATTTCAGCAGGGAGGGGAGGGTCTGGCCTTCTAGGTCGGCCAAAACAGGGTATCCATGGAAGCGTGGACTACATCCAGTCAGGACAGGAAGCAGGAATGGTATAGACAGACAGTGGGGGGAATATCTCCTCAAATCTTCTCATTGACCGTCGCGGGGCATTTGATATCCTTCTGCTCTGCACTAAAAAGTTCAAGACAAACGAGGTGAAGAAGATGGGAACAGCAAACAAAGAAGTTCATGGGTCGACTATAGCAACTCTGAAGTGTTCAGTTGAATGGCAATCAGCCTGGCTCAGGGAGAGACACGGAGGGGCGAAGATCCCAGACACATGTGGGCAAGCTTGAAGAAGTCAGAAGAGCAATTCGAGGCAATTCGAACGTGTCTAAAACATGGCTTGCCAGTTGCGATCAAGGCTGCCTACGGCCATGGTACTGGGACAACGTCGGCACTGAGTCGACCGCAAGAGGAGAGAAGGCAAGTCCCGGCAGAGTGCGCCTTGTATACAGAAGCGCGGGAGGTCGGCGAGGAAGATACAGCCCAGTCTGGCAGAGATGGTGATGGGGTGGGCAACAAGGTGGCGGCTAGGTAGGGACAAACTTGGTCGTACAAGGGTGCTCTAGAGTCGAGACAGGGACCGGGGACTGTTGTCTTGCTGCACGGCTTTCTAGAAGCGGCAATGTGGAAGGCTAAGGCGGAGAAAACAAGTGCCAGAGTGCAGAGTGCAGAGTGCAGAGTGCAGAGTGCCAGTGCCAGTGCCAAGTGGTGGTAGTGGTATAGTAGTAGGTAGACTGGTATGGGTATGTGGTGGTGGAGGAGTTTGGTCAAGAGTCAAGACTCGTCAAAACAAAGCGCCAAGGTCCCGAGGGGCTGGGACAGACGCTAGCTAAGATCGGGCGGCTTCAGTGGGGTGGACGGATAAGTCAGCGGCGTAATGTAATCGCGTTGTCAATCTTCAAGGGCTTTGCTCACAAACACCTAGAGTGTACATACACCCCTACACCCCAACACCCCTACACCCCTACACCCATGTCCGGCACTGCCATGGCCCACTCGTATGTTCTCCCTTGGTCTGGCAAGCTCCTGAATATTTCATCTGATACATATCGTGGCAGCCATGTCCCGCTCCCCTCGCCCACTGGGCCACGGCAGACCCGAAAATGGGGATCCAATTATCGCCGAAATGGGGCCAGGAGTCCAGGACTGGAAATCGAACAAGCGAACAATGGGAACCCGGCCAGGAGAACGCTTTGCTGTGCTTTGCCTTGCCTTGCTTTGCTTTCTGCTCGAGTGAATGACAGCCTGGGGGTACCATACGAGCTAAAACGCCCCTCTCGGCTTGGGCATTGCCCGTCTCGTTACATAACGTGTTACCACGAATGAGGCTCACCCATTCGCCATCCGTTTATGAGGCGTTCCTCATGAGGCGTATGGACTTGTCCCAAAGAGTGGGGAGATTGGCGAGTATGAGCATCTCACAGCCTCGGGAGCAAGCGGTCATGCGCGGCGGCGGCCGTCGCTATTTTGAACATGGGCGCCTACTTGCGCCCACGTGTGGAGGTGCTGACCGCTCACGGTTACTCCTGATCGTACGAAGAGCACGAGATGTACATAGTACCTCGAAATTGCAATGACAGCCCAGCCAAGACAAACGGACCTGAGATCCTCACCAGGGTTGTAGGTAGCGGGCCGGACGGAGACATTTCAATCTCAGAATGCGATTTTCGGTCCTGAAGAACGAATTCACGGACATGGTCAAGTACCTACTCTATATCAACTAGCTGTGGTCCGAAGCCAACACAACCTTCTCCATGGGCCTGGCAACTACATGAATATGGTAATCGAGGGGATCGGGTGCATTGATGCGGCAGACTGATGAACCTCACTGGTCATCTACAACACCGCCGCCAATGAAATGCGACATGGGCGTTTGTCTCATTGGAAGACCCCCACACGCGGTGACCTGAGTCTAAGCTGCGCAGCCACTACGTCTGTTCACACTGGTGCCATGACCCCGGTTCCGTTCGGACTACGCTTGTAAGCATACACGGACACCCCTGTCGTGCCGCAAGCCCCGGCGCCCCCATTCTGCGACTCTGCAGATTGACCTCCCCTGCACTTTCGCGGTCTGTGTGGGCGTCACTAAACCTCCTAAGCCGAACAGCGTCTGTGGCAGACGTACACCTTGGCCTGGCTGCAGGTGGGACGAACTCCCTTGTCCATGTCCATGACCATGTCTATTCTGCTGCATGTGAACTGGTCGCGATTCCGAATCCCTCACTGCCACCAGGCCCTTTGACTTGCTCCACGACAATCCATCATCCTTGCCATCTGCGGGACGCTGGGAAGAGTGGACTGGCCCAACCATATGTATACCCCCATATGCTCCCCCAACCGCAGATGATATCGACCAAGCATAACGACATCCATTGATCGCATAGCTCCCGCGCCATTTGAACCTTACTGTTCCACTAGTTCGTCGTTGAGACACAGTCCTTCCAGATCCCATCATAGTCAGCCGTCGGCCTAAGCCGCTCACTGTTCATCTCAAGACTCATACGCTCGGTCGCTAAACACATAGCCTCTTCACCCCCACCGTCCGCTCTGTGGCGCCAACTCCTCCTCTCTGTTATGGCTGCAGTTGTTGCTTCGCATCACGTCGGATTTTGGCATGAACGAAGAGATCCTACCATACACGTCACAAACCTGCATCTGGCCAACATGATGTCTCCGTACGATATTCCCAGAACAGTGGCAAATACATCGGCATCCCGAAGTTATCAGCCAACAACTACGCAAATGGACATGGGTATGCCCATCTTCTCCGCCACTGGCCTGTCGAGCTCGGTACCGTATCAATCAGGAGCGTTCGCTTTCGACCCGATCTCGACCAACCCCTACAATATGCAACAATCCTCGTACTATTCATCGAACATTGCGCAGGCTGTTACCTATGGCACAGCCCCAGATGTACAGTCACATCCTACTGTTCGAGACGCTCATAGCTCGTTCCTAATGAATCGGAACACGATGGTCAAATCTGAGAGCGCTTCGCCCATATCCTCAGCTCCCATGTACAACGACCACTCTTACGTGGCAGAGTGCAGGCGTGCTGCTTCCGAGCAGACGGATCGCACCGGTGTAAACTTCGCCACCGATGTGGATACTCTCATGAGAGCCATCCAAGCTAAAGAACCCACAACGCCGCAAGCAAAGGAGGCAAAGGTATGAACTTCTTCTCTACCACGAATGATCCGGTACTCACTTGTCATAGCAGGAGACCGAGGTCAAGATTAGCCAGAAAACGCGTAAGAGGTACCAATGCAACATACCAGACTGCAGCAAGAGCTTCTTCCAGAAGACACATCTAGACATCCACATCCGCGCACACACCGGCGCGAAACCATTTGTGAGCTTTCACTAACCCATTCATCCAGACAATAGCTAACGCACAGCTTAGAACTGTAAAGCACCTGGTTGTGGGCAGTCATTTTCGCAGCTCGGCAATCTCAAGGTAAGACGCGCGTCATCTCCCTGTTGATATGGTACTGACATACGTACTACTTAGACGCACGAAAGGCGACACACTGGAGAACGACCGTATAGTTGTGACATTTGTGGCAAGACGTTTGCTCAAAGAGGCAATGTTCGTGCACACAAGATTGTTCATCAACAGATCAAGCCATTCACTTGCAGGCTCGATGACTGTGGCAAGCAATTCACTCAGCTTGGCAACTTAAAGGTGAGCATTCCACACTAATTAGAGTCACATGGCTAACGAAGAGCAGTCACACCAAAACAAGTTCCACGCCGCCACGCTAAGATACTTGACGCAAAAGTTTGCCACCATCACTCCCAGTGACTACGTGTCACAAGAGGATAAAGAGCTCTGGGAGTACTTTGCATCGCTTTACAAGAACTCCAACAAAGGAATCAAGGGCCGCGGAAAGGATCGACGCATCTCTGCAATCTCCTCCATGGCGAATTCAAACCCTTCATCGTACGCTCCTATGCCCATGACTTCGATGTCCCAGAGCTACAGTGGTTATCTTCATCATAGTGGAAGTGACCGTAGTAGTCGAAGTTCCTCCATGTCGACAGATGCTATCCGCAGGATCGACAATAGCTATGACTTTAACGCTCCCATGCCTACTGGTTATCACCATCAAACTCAAGGAACCGGCTATGATGACATGGTATTCCCTGAGCGCAAATTGTACTGAGGCTACTTGGAAACTTGCACATACATCAGATCAGCTTAGAACACACGTTATGGGAGTTAGACGGGATATATATGCGCAAGCATCACTGCGGATGGGCATTGGGATATGGCACAGTACCCAAGCTAGCGCAGCAAAAGGTACAGCTTCTCTTTGGGGCTATACAACTGAGATTGGCGTTATGGGATACCTTCGTTTATTCGTTCATGTCATTTTCTCCCACACCACACTTTCATGTATCACCATACTTTGTACGCCCGACCTTGACTGGACTGCAAGGTAGGTAATATCTTTCTCCATATCTCAATGTCTGTTTCATACAAGTCGCCCACTATCACAACGATGAGGCGATCTCATGTAAAAATAATACTACGACTAGACGGTCAACGCCCAAGTCAATCACTCACTTCAACTATAACGTAATCCATCAACTCGCAGAGAGCAAGCTATGCTAGCCATGGCCGGCCCTACTGGCAAATTCACTCCTCGCTTACTCAATGTCGGGCTCGTGAGGCGTGCGCAGGCAATTGCGCATGGTGGCTATAGTATGACCATGGCGCTCCCTCAACGCGCCTCACCACTCGCTCGCAGGCTGGCAGCTTACCGTACCGGTACCCCTCCGCATCCAACTGCACCATCGGCTCGGTAGGATCTTGATGGGTCGCGATTCGAAACCTACCGTAAACCAAACGTCTTCGCTTTACGTCAGTTTGCCCCTATTCATGTCCCTATTACTGCATGTTAGAAAGACAGCGTTCTGATCTTGGTCCTGAACCACAGGTCTGTGCCAAGTTGGGCTGGCCTGACGTTGGTCCTGTGAGATTGGCTATAGCCACTCGCCTCACCTTGACTGCCGGAGGCTGTAGGTAACTAGACGGGCCGAATGGCGGTTCTTCTTGCGAATGAGTTTCGCGCGGTACGCTCCCTTCTCGCTTTCGGATTGGCCCATCACAACAGTGTAGCTTACCGGTACTCGTTTTTCTCGGACCATACCGACATATTAGATCTGGATCGCAGAACAGATGACTTATCTGACACTTTCCTCCCCGTCTACATTTCCTACAGACTACTTCTCCGCGGGTTTGTGATTGGTCAAGTATTCGAGCGACAGCAGATGTACATCCCACGTAGGTACTCAAACCCAACCCCCCCCCAACCCCCCTCCGGCGGCCAGATCTTGGACTAGGTTCCCCGGCTTAGCCATATGCACGCGACGAGTTTGAGCTGGAGAATGCATCCCCAGGCAACCAATAGCAATATTGGCTGCTCCTATGTGCCAGTTTCCAAGAGCGGAGGTGCATCCCACGTCTGTGACTGAAACTCGATTCCTTCAGTGACCATTTTCTGATGCGCAACAACTGAAGCTTCCGCATGTACCTGGGCCTACTATGAACAGGCAAGGGCCAGCCGCGAGAGCCGCTCCATCACACACCACCCACCTTCCTCTCCCCACGATATTCGGTGAGATTTACATGTCTGATACGATGATTGACAGTGGGTGGGTATGATCGGCGCAGTGCTAGCCGTCGATCCACTCGTTTCAGCAGGTCCAGAACTTGCAGTGGGTATGACGTCTATTCGTCGACAGTCTCACACGCACAACATTGGGAGACTTCTAGCCAGGAATTCCTTGTTCCTAGGATGGATTCTTCGACTTGGCTAAGACTGTCTCGACCTGGTATCTACGTAGTTGTTGTTGTTGTTGTTGTGCGTGCGTGTGTGAGCATGGCTTCGTGGGGGAGACTCAGGGGGGAGCTGGTCAGATCCGACGTGGGGAATATAGCAGGGGTTCGTGATATCCTCTTATCAGATGCTGAATGGCCACCGAGTGAAAGGCGTTCTTCCCGGTATAGCATCTACTCAATGAATATGCCCCATGGCCGCGTTCAAGGTTAGAAGTGGTCACAAACATGTTTTCAAGTACTTGCATGTCCCTGAATCATCACACTATGTACGGGCGTGGTCTACATTGTCCAAACAGCGTGCGAGTCCCACGCCCGACGTAACGTTAATCGCACCGGCATGTCATTGCTACCGGTAGCGTCCCAGTTGCACTACCGTACCGATGGGCACCCAACTCCACTTGGACGATACCCAATGTCTTCGACCACCACGTGGTATCGAATTTGCTCTCGTGAGCTGTCTCGATGATAAATCGAATGCCCTTCCAAGCTCTTGAATAATGCCCTCTAGCTGCGGCGGCCCGTCAGCGCACGCCGCAAGTTGCCTGTCACGCCTGCCAGTGCCCCCGGACCGAAACGCAGCCACAGCCTCTGCCGAAGCACGCCCATGACTCTCGCCACACTCAAGGCTTCGCAATGAGTTCAGCCCACGCTCCCCAGGCCAGGCCGGTCCGGATATACTCCGAGCACAGGCTGGACCAGCTCTCTGTGCCATATTTTTTCTTGTTTCTACGTCTTTGGTAACCTGAAGTCGTACTTCGAGTCATTCAACGTGGGTATTGGAATCCTTATTGGCAAAAACCAGGCTTACAGCGGTTCATCCCGGTGAATAACAAGGGCACATGAATCGAAGTTCACGTATTCGCATGGAACGAGAAAGAGCCGGGTTGTTTCGTCCTAGGCAACAAATACGACTTGGTCATGTGCTCATCAGCTTCACCTTGGCGCCTCAATACACCATCGTGGGACTCGTTTGGGCAGTTGCGCACCGAGCGTCAAAATGAACGGCGAAGTGGCAGCCCAGGTTCATCATCAGACTCGCACTACAAAGCCTTACGTCACCGGCACAACTTCGTCATCTTGGGAAACTGTCTCATCGAAGGATAATCGCTCAGAGAAGTGGGGTGGTGGAGACGAGACCTTTCCAGCGCCATGCATCTCACTCCAAGTGTACCCCCTGATCCATTCTGCCCATCTATGCTCGAGATTCTCGCAGGAACATTGCATATGCGAGCGAGCACAGAGTCTCAGACGCCTGGCTTGAGTAACCAGCCACGCGCCGTGAACGTGCGGCTGTGCGGTCTAGGACTCGTTATGGTATCACCAAGCCCGCAATCTCGCTAACTGGAATAGACTGGTCTTCATCAATGTGCGCCTGCATTGTCGCTACATAGTCATTTTGAGCGAGTGAAGCAGTGAGGGGCTGTCGACCTACAGTGCCTCCTTACGAGGCCTTGAGAGCACAATGATCAGAGATGCACTGTTAGTTCACGCCGTAGAAATAACGAAGATGCTCTCACTTAATTCGCATGTGTAAGACTGCATTAGATGAAAGCATGGGTCAAGCGAACGATTGGATATCTTGTAGGTACCACAACGCTAGAAGACCGCTGAAGCTCTCAAACCTCTCTACTCACTCTTAGTTTTCATTTCACGAGGAGCATCCATACTCTTTTCTCAATTAAACATCGTTTAGGTTACACGAATACGTCCAAACACTTCTCCGTCGGGTAACGCGATTCCCTATATCGGACCCCTTTACATACTGTGTGACCGTTCCAACCAACACTCCGGGCCTTCGATATCACATCTCGCTAGCATACAGGATCTGAGCCTATTGTAGGGATCACAGCATGCTGCAACAAGGTCTCTTCTTCACGGTGGTACAGTGGTGAAGGTGCATCGCCCCCGGCCCTCAGGTGTCCAAATTTTCCACTATCTGTGGGTCGCGTGCCGTGAACTTGCTTCTCCGTACACGACATTTATTCGAGAAGGGGACTGCCGTGTAACGGATAACCGGTCGTTCCTTTATTCCGAGGATGCAGGGAATCCGAACTCTACCGTACCGCTTCTCTTCGGCTCTTACGCCGCCACTTTCAAGGTCAATCGATGCATCGCCACGCTATGGCGAGAACGCCTCGTCTGTGACTGCAGGTCCGGCGCTCCTCTCCACCTCTCCTGCATGCACGCTTTGCTCATCTTAGTAAACATACGCGTAGTTGCACGGCGTTTGCATGGATTGAATGATTGGAGTCCTCCGATGACTGTGGAGAAAAGCGGACGATGAGAGCCCTCTTGCCTTGCCCCTGAACCAAAATACTACGTCTATCCGAAGCAGGGACTTGAACGGGCTTACCAGATATTTCACCTGCCTTGTGTGTAACCTTTTTGGCCGCCTAGGAACCAGAATACACGGCTAGATACTAATTGGGCTCCAATGACATATCTTTTTTGCAAGGTGCTATGCTGAGTAATGTTGGCCCATATGAAGAAGTCAATACTGTATGATAGCATAAGAAAAGACAACTTTATATACGTCAGAATATTATGACGTTCAATTGAGTAAGCGAACCTATAGCTTGGATTCGGAGATAAGCGAGCGCTGGGCCCTGCTTGATTCAGATAGATTGGTGCGATGACACTTGACAACCATTCGGAGGCGACACTTGCAAGTTGTACATTCGACCCGAGGAAACACGAGAGCGAGGTGTATAGCGCATCCCCGTGCCCACGAAACGAGGGAGAATCGGATTGTTTGATTCGATATCGGTGGTTGACCTCTGGGATGAACACAAGCTGAGTGAAATCATAATGAAGGACTTCTCAATAGAGCATTCAGCTTTGAGCAGTCTGCACTGACATCAAACAGTCCCAAGGAACGTTTTTCATGATTGACTGGTTCAAGAATGCTTTGCTGCCTCAAGTGGCTCCACTCCTCGCAACCGTTATCGTCTGGTTTCTTCTCAGACACCTTTCTTTCATTTCCAACCCCCAGTTCGTACTCCTCATGTTACCACCTCGCCGGATAGTCTACAAAAGCAGGCCTGTAAACTTTCCAGAGTATGTCCATACGACCATGCAGTCATCATTGCATGAATTTCATATCCCATTATACTTTCGCTTACTCCTAACTTTTCCCCTCCACTTATCGCCTATTGTCACCAATGACTCCCCTCGAAATCCAAGGCAGGTAGTATCACCACTCGCTAACGCAACGATATTGCAAGTTCCAGCCTAAGCGACTCAATAATCCCACTGGGGCAAATTCTCTACAAGTGAGATTATTACACTACAGCAGCATATGTCACCAACTGGCCTCGCTTCCACACGGCAATCCACGTGGCTCCGTTGAGACGATATTTCTTGCACCATGGAACACGGAAGTCGCGTATACCACACGTATACGCGAGATTCCGTATTCAAGAGGGAGATTAGGCAGTGGGATGCATGTAAATGCTCTCGATGAATTCCTTTTACATGATCGGCATCAGCATCGTTCATCGGCATGGGCACCACCAGTGCCACAACGGACAAGCATAGCACGAATCCCAACCCCATCTACCTAATCCAGAGAGACGTACACGTCGTGGCAAACGAGAACGATCAGATACCACTTGTGCACCGGCCGATAGGACACCCTGGACCGTTGCATCGAATTGGATGTCAACTGACGTCTAGCTGATATCGTGGTTGGCCCGACCCGAGGACCCGCTGCAAACACCATGGAGCTGAAGAGGTGGGCGGCAGTGCCATGGAAGTGTAGTCAACCATTTCAAAACGAGTTGGGTTCTCAACAACATGTCGCGTGTACCATGTGTCTGGGCGGGTGCTTTTCATATCAATTGTTCTCGGGTTGATGCAGTTCTGGCCACAGTAGGGGCGCTAACAGATGCTGCTAACACATGACCCGAGAAGCGGCGAAATTTGGTATTTGATATCGACCCGCAAGCGGCGTACCTGGCGATCGATTCACTCTACTGATCCCCAAGGTACTGTCATCATGTCGAGTGCCAAACACAGACATGTCCTTTGCGGTTCCAACACATGATCAGCATACCTAGCATCATTCTCCACTACGGTAAAAAATTGTTTACTGTAGAATGGTACGCTAGGGGTTTACTATATAGGTGTAAACTGACCTCGTGTATACCCGTAAATAGGTTTAAAGTGGTGGTTTACTTTTATTATAGGTGGTTTAAATTAAGTATAAAAAGTAGTTTTATATCTATTATACGCTATAATACCTAACTAAGACTAAAAGGGGTAGAAAAGATTAGCTTCACGCTATACGCATATATGACATAATAATGAGTTATAATATTTTTACTAATAGGAGGTGGTGATAATAGAGGTGGTGGTGATAATAGAGGTGGTGGTGATAGAGGTGGTGGTAGAGGTAGTGGTAGAGGTGGTGGTAGAGGTGGTGGAGGTGGTGGTAGTGATAGAGGTGGTGGTGGTGGAGGTGGTGGAGGTGGTGGTGGTGATAGAGGTGGTGGAGGTGGTGGAGGTGGTGGTAGAGGTGGTGATAGAGGTGGTGATAGAGGTGGTGAAGAAGATTAAAGAAAGGAGGGGTAAAATACTTAAATAGTAGGAAACTGGGTATTACTACGTAATACTAGTAGATTAATAGAAGTAGAAATAAAAGTAGTTTACTTTTGTGGATTACATGGTATAATAAACCCTATTTAGGTTTACTTCTTCTACCTAAACCACTTCTTAGTCTACTTTAGATAAATATGGCTACTGTAAACCGGTTTTGTACCGTAGTGCTCCGACTCTTCACTATCATTGCAAGAAATCAAATCCCAACAACATACCTAGCACCCACCCACGCCCTTCTCTTACATCAACCACCCCACCCCATCTTTCAAACAAAACATCCCCAGGTCAATACCCAAACAAAGTGAATCTCCTCCTACCTAAGGGCAAAACCGCAAATCCACATATCCGCCGCAGTACGGGGCTGGGATACAGGTAGTGATGGAGAGTAACAACACTTGTACATATAATATCGTACGCGCTAGAAAGCAAAAATTGGATATCAAGATTCAACGACAATCATCTTTTTCGCGCCTATAGAGCCTAGACCAAACCACATGCGCCTATCAAACAACCATACTTACTGAAAGAACATACCCACCAACCCGCACCCTGCAAAATCTCAAGCACAACACGCAGTTGACCAGATTGTAAAGGATGTAGGTAGCTAGTTAGCACAGTGACACATGATCCGCGTCTAAAGACTGCAGAGTACAATTACGTACGGGAGAGAAAAGAGCAGGGGCTGAACTTTGAAGTAGACTTTGAAGTAGACGTACCGGTACAGCGCTGGGCTAGCCCGAGATTTCTCTCCAGTGAAAACGGTACATTAAACCCATCCCCCATCCGCATCCCCATCCCCATCCCCGCATACTTCCCCTAGAGAACCAGAAAATCAAAGAGAAAACCCGCGCAACACGATCTGCCCACCCACTCTCCTTACACACAGATATGCCAAAAAAAGAAAAAAACATACGGGAGGCCATAAATTCCAAGTATCTGTTTTATGTTTAGGAGCAAAGAAGAGAAGAGAAGAGCAAAGAAGAGAAGAGAAGAGCAAAGAAGAGAAGAGAAGAGCAAAGAAGAGAAGAGAAGAGCAAAGAAAAGGAGGAGTTTGGGAAGAAAAGGATGTGGGATTGTATGTATACTGGGGCTTTTAGGGGAGGTGGGAAGGAAGGAGTTGGAGGAAGAAAAAGAGAGAAAAAGTACGACAGCAATACCAACGCAGCCAATACAGCATTTACCCTGATATCCCCCCTCGAAACAAAACAACCCAGTCAAACAAGCCAACACAACACCACACAAAACACAACCCAATGATTAACAAAAAAATCCAACTTCACAATCAAAAAAGTACGAATTTTTGTTTAAAAACACCCCACCAAAATACACACCCATTCCCAACCTCCCTTCCACAACCCCCTCTCACACATCCCCCCCTCCATCCCCTCCACAACCCAACATTTAACCCAACATTTAACCCAACACACACATCATCAGCACACAAGTCATCCCAAGAGAGCAAAAAAGCCAACTCAAAGAATACCAAATATAAATGGAGACATAACAAAGGGCCCCGAAAAATAAAATAAAAAACTCGTCTCCTAGATAACACGGCAATACAAAAGTATCCAGGGACCCAGCATCCCCACCAACCCCCCATTCCTCCTCGCGCCCAAGTCCAGGTAGAAGAGAGAGAGAGAGAGAGAGAGAGAGAGAAGAAAATAGCTCGTCATCGTGTGTGACCCATGGCATTCAGCAAGAGCAGAAGAGAGACCCAGACAGGGTAGGGCATATTGCAGGTAGCGACGGGGTGATTGTTCTTCTTCCTCGCAGCTCCCGTGTACCAAGGGAAAAGTCACTGCATCGGCGGAGAGCTGCAGGCAGAGTATTCGTCGACCGAGGGAGGAACAGACTAAGGTCCAGGATACCTGTCGAATCTACAGCGTGTTAGTACAAGTGTTCTTGAAAGCGGACGAGGGGGGTGGGAATAGGACGTACCGCCAGATGCGTGCGCGCATGTCGCCACTGCCTGTTGCGAAGACACCGCCTGCAGGGCTGGGAGCAACGGAAATAACTGGAGATCATTAGTATGTGATCGGGAAAGGTCGCCGTATGATGACACATAGACTTACCGGAGTTCTTGTGTCCCTGAAGCATGAGTTGGGCAACACCCGTGTGGGGGTCCCAGAATTGAACGCCGCGATCCTTGGAACCACTGAGGACCCAATCGCCATGGGGAGTGAGTGCGACACTAAGCACAAAGTCCTACATTTTTGTCAGTCCGTGTCAGCGGGAAAAGGCATCCACTTGAGCATACCTTATGGCCTTCGAATGTACGAATGCACTTGCCACTGGGAGGATGGCCTGGAGCGAAGCTCCTCGAGGTGGACAGTTCCCACATTTTGATCGTCTTGTCCAGACTGCCACTGACTAAGCGGTTGCCCGAAGGAGCAAAGGCCACCGAGTAAACGCTGTCCTTGTGGCCCTGCTCGCCTTCGAGGCGTACGACCAACGCACCCGTCTGGATATCCCACACGCGAACACTCTTGTCCAAAGATCCAGCAGCGACGAAAAGGTTGTCAGGGGAAATGGCAACAGTCGTGACGCCGTCCTCGATGGAGAAGTTGGAGACTTGGGTGTTGGACTCAAGATCCCACAGACGAACACTACGGTCACCACTGCCCGAGGCGATGAGCTTGCCATTCCTAGCAAAGTCCAACGAGTAGATGTCCTGCTCGTGTCCGGTGAACTGGTGCTTGATGGTACGGGAGTTGATGTCCCAGACCCTGATGACCTTGTCTTCGGCACCCGTCGCAAGGTATACGCTGTTGGGGCTGAAGCAAACGCTCCTGATGTACAAATCGCCGTCTTCAGGCAAGCTGCCATCCTGGAGATGTGCGACTGGGTTTCCAGAGTCCACCTCGAAAATCTGGGCCGAGCGGTTGCAGCCCGTTGCGACCAATCGCCCGTCCAAACTGAAGCGCACGCAGCACACGACGCTCTGGTGGGGTAGATTGTGGATGAGATCGACGTCCAAGACACGTCTCGAGCGTGGGTTGAAGACGGCAAACCAATCATTGCCCTCCTTCTTCAGGTTGTCTGGCAATTGCTCGATATCGAGGTCAGCCAGCACATTGCTTTGGCTCAGTGGGATGTTATTCGGGGCCATGGGGGCACCGTGCGGGTGGTGGGGCGGAGGGGTCGGTCGAGGAATGGCGGGCGAGCCAGGGTATGGGCCTGGGTTGTTCTGCTGGGGGGTGGCAGGTGCTGGAGGACCACGTCCAGGACCACCCGGGCGCTTCGCACCAGGCGAAGCCGTGGGCTGCGGAGGTTGTCCATAACCTGTCACAGATTAGCATCAAACCAGGCAATGATCTAGCCACCACAACGTTTACCATTTACGGATGGCCCAGGCTGATAGCCCCCAAAGTGCTGAGGGGGACCCGGCGGCGGGTTGAGACCTGGCGGACCCTGGGGCCCTAGGTGTGGAGGCATGCCCTGCGGCTGCTGCGGTTCCTGGGGAGGAGGAGCCAGTCCTGGACCACCTTGGGCAGCGCTGCCTGCCATGATACCACCAAAAAGATTGCTGGGTCCATGACCGATCTGTGGGGGCTGGGGCTGCGAGGGACCATGGTGCTGCGAATTCTGGCTGGGCCCGCCACGAGCCTCGACCTCACGCTCCAGCTGGGCGATTCTGTCTTCGTACCTGCGAAAAGCTGTCAGCCAAGTGGAGGCACGCCTCAGACGCGATGCATGCTCACTTTGCTTTCATCTGGTTGTGCTGCTGCTCAAGCGAGTAGACCTTGCCGCGGATCAGTTCAATCTCTTGAATATGACGAGTGACTATTGATGTGATGGTCAGCCAAGTTTCTACGATTGCGCGCGACACTGTTTGCTTGTGTTGCGCCCAGGTCCGCCAGCTGGTGGCGCCATGCGCGGCGAAGCGAAGCGACCGCTATACCGAGTTGTACTCACTCTGCCCCTCGTAGTCGACGCTGCGCTGAGATTCGGTCTCGAATTCAGTTCTGATGCTGTCGAGCAGGTCGTTCAGACGCTGGCTGGGCCCGCTCTGGGGCCCGCCCATGACGCGGGGAGGGTAGCCGTGATTCATGGCCACGGGATGGATGCGTTCGGCCAGGATGACGGATTGTTGGGGAGGTCGGGGGAGGAGTGGTGGTGATGGTAGTGGTGGTGGTGGTGGTGGTGGTGGTGGTGGTGGTAGTCGTATGCGCTGTTAGAGGGAGGGGGGTTATTGCGACGGTGGTGGTCAGGGTGCCTGACTTGGGCGCAAGGCTGGCAAGGCTGGACGGCGCGCAGCTATCACTAGCAGTCGCAGCAACAGCAGCAGCACTAGTAGTAGCAGGTAAATGTAGGGCCGATGCGGGTGTGGAAGCAACAGACGGTGAATGGGATGGAAGCAGGAGGAGGAGGAGGAGGAGGTCGCAATGTCCTGGCGGTGCGAACTGGTGATGGGTGATGGGTGATTTGGGGGGGGGGGGAGTAGCAAGTGTAGGCACAGTGGCTGGCTGCTCTTCTCCTCTGTGGACGAGGTTGAGGGAAGCGCGACTTTCTTAGCGGAGGAGCCAAGGGTGGGTCCCATTGCCCGTGCGGTGCTGATGCTTGGCCATGTATCCCAACGTTAGACCGTCCCTTCTAGAGTAGTGCTTGTACCGGGTACATAGATACTTTACCAGGGAGTCAGTCGTACAATCGTCTAGGGAATCATTGTCTTTGGACCCAGCCGACCGCCGACCAGAGAACCCAAACAGCAATCCATCCATCCCGTCCCATCACAATCCACACACACACACACACACACACACACACACACACACACACACACACACACACACACACACACACACGTCATGGCCGTCCATCATCCCTCATACCCTCATCCATCGTCCATCATCCATCTACCTTATTCCATCCATGTCGGGTAGGTAGGAGTACTACTGGATAGGGCCTACGCCGGATTGTTTCGGTTCTTCGTCACGTGGGAGGATCTTGCTCCCGAGACATGGTTTTGCAGTGTACACACTGTATATCGCACGCGTAACATGCACACACATGACTCTACGCAAGCAGCCACTCACGCTCTTGATCACCTGATCCCGCACCCTCTCCCCACCGCCTTGACATGTGATAGCTATGGAGATATGCTAAACCATGGCTACAGGCAATAAACCGTGGTTTGCTCTACACAGGTACCCTAACTTCAAAAAACGTATCCATTCGACTTTCTATCTCTAACCATCGAGTAGCCACTCCGTGGGCCTTGGCTGCACATGGGCAACCGCGTCCACTCCCCTCCCCCCCTCCTCCCACCACAACCGGCTTAGCGCTTCCGCCTGCCGTTGCTCGCTAAGCAAGCAAGCCCACATCACCCACCCGTACTTGTTTGTATCTCTACCTCTTTGTATCCATGTACCTGTTTGTATCCTTGCACCTGTCCTATGTATTGCCACGCCCCTTGGAATCCATTCATTGAATCATCCAATCCAAAGCACGTCAACTGATCTCTCTCCAACCAGACGTCGTCGGCTCCTGTTGCACGCCAAATCACCCACTCAATCCATCTTTCCTACCATCACCACCCTTTTGTCGTGCCAGCAGCCTACTACCTGAATATCAATTCATTCATATATATATATATATATATATATATATTTCCTACACACTATCTCACAGCTCGCGTTGGCTTGTGTTGGCACACTCGATGACTTGACGACGGCTGCTAACTCACTCCTTTCAGCCTTCCCTCCTTGACCTATCACATCACGACATCAACACTCACCTGGACCCTAGTCACTAAGCACTTCTTCCGTCTGTCCAAAGTGTCTGTCCACCCAGCTATCAATCACGATAGTTACACAATGTGATCAATTCGCCCAAGAGCCACAGTCCGCTCACTCCCCACTCACTCCCCACGCAACCCACAGCTTCCAGTCCCTCGACACCCCCCACGTGTCCTGCAGTCATCCATCGGTAGAGCCACTCGCTACCATTCGCAGAACACAGAAAACTCGTTCATGTCAAACGACCCGCCACACGCTCTCCCTGTAAGACGCCAGCACAACGCCTCCCAAGGCAACTTGCCTTCCCTACCGCTCGACGCTGCGTCGGATGACGGTCTGATGTGCTTCCCCACGCTCGCTCCTTTCCATGAGTAGGCTAGGCCTTGGCTCACACGCCCACGCAGTTCCCGAGCTCCTTTCAAGAACATCATCGTGTCACCCCATTTCCCCTCCCTTCAGGCTAACGACGATACCTCACACCCATCGCCACAGCCCACGTAGCCTGTGGTACCCTGTCATTCAATTCACCGCCCGTTTCCTGACTTGAATTGAAAAAGAGCATGATGATGATGATGACAGGAGCTATAGCGTCGCAATTTCCTTCCATCATCGCCCCCTCCCGACAGTCACAGCATACGGTGGAGCACGTGTGCAATCAGAATGGTGCATCTTCAAAGCCACTGCAGTCACAAAATTGGTGATCTGGCAAATCTCTGGTTGCCTATAAAGGGCCATGTCTGCCTGCACCTTGACATTTGGTTCTCTATTCTACCCCACGACTCTGATTCTACCCAATAGTCTCTCGATAGTACTGTATCCTGCTATTTTTCAGCTCACATCCACTCGAGCTCACCTATACAATGTCTTCATTGGCCACCTTCAACCTTGAAAGCTCTCCAGAGCGTCCCGTTTATCCTGGCCATCGGCATACGGCCACACAAGAGTCTTTTAGGGCAGCGAATGCAATTGAGAAGAAGAGGGCCAAGAATGGCATCTCGTTTACAGGCATCGAGGTTTGTCTGGAGAACGTTGCAGATTTGGCATAGCTAATTCTCTCAGGTCTTCTATGTCGGTATCTCCATTTCGCAGAATGAGAAAGGAGTATACCGGTATGCGATCGTGCTACATGATGGTATCGAGAGGATTAGCTATTTCAGCGAAGACCTCCTACTCGGCGGTGGAGCAGACTCTAGCGCATCGTCTCGGAGCGGATCGAGAGCTTCTACACCACCAACTACTGACGAACTCGCACGCTTCATCAAGAAAAAAGTCACGACCTATCTCTCCAATTATAGAGATGTGCATATATCTAAGCCCGTAGGTGCCGGTTTGACGGAAACTCTTGCGAAGCTGAGCCCTCAACTCTCTGTCGACTTGTGGCGTAAGCTGGACATAGTTCCCTTCATTTTTGCGCCCAATCGAGGACCCGCCGTCATGGAATTAGATGAAGAGGCTGATCACATGGCTAGGAAGACTGTTGAGTAGGTTCGCGCTCTATTTGGGTTTTCAACATGCTGACACACTGATAGGCACTTCACCGTTACAGGGGATGTACGCATCACATTTGGACACCGTCATGAGGTAGAAGTCGACTCCAAGGGTCGAGCACAAATGACCAATATCGAGAGCTACCTTGATACCGTGAATCAGCAGACTACATGGGCTGCTACAATGAAGTACGCCGAGTCTCTCAAGCGAAACAACACAAAGATCGCATTCTTCAACAGTACTCCTCAGGGTGGTGGAGTGGCCCTGATGAGACACGCACTGATACGATTTCTACGACTCATTGGTGTCAACTGCACTTGGTATGTTCAGATCCTACTCCATAGTAAAATTCCTCACTAACATAGGGCCAGGTACGTACCCTATGGCCGACCCAAGGTATTTCGATTCACCAAGGACAATCACAACATCCTTCAAGGTGTGGCCGAAGATAATGAGCGTCTGACCGACGAGCGAATAGTCGAGCTGGACCAGTGGACCTTGGAAGAAGCAGAGCGCTGCCACTGGCTGGAATATGGTGGCCCACTTTCTCCACGCGACAGAGGTGGAGCTGATGTCATCATTGTGGACGATCCTCAGATGCCCAGCCTTGTGAAGCTCGCAAAAGAGCGTGACCCTACGCGTCCTGTTCTCTTCCGCAGCCATATACAAGTTCGCGCTGACCTTGCTGATCGGGAGGGCACCGCGACCTCTGAGGTCTGGAATTGGATCTGGAACCATGTCAAGGACTGTGATGTATTCGTCAGCCACCCGGTTCGTGCCTTTGTCCCCGAGGTCGTGACGCAGGAGAAGGTGGGCTACCTACCCGCGACCACTGACTGGAAAGATGGCCTGAACAAGCGTCTGCGCACCTGGGATAGTCAGTACTACATGCACGAGTTCAAAGCCCAGTGTTTCAAGGCCGGTATGCGCCAGCTTGTCTATCCAGAGCGTGACTATATTGTACAAATCGCGCGCTTCGATCCTGCAAAGGGCATTCCGGACGTTCTCCAGTCGTACGCCCTATTCCGCCAAAAATTTCCCGTTGATACTCCCATTAAAAATATCCCACAGCTAGTCATCGCAGGTCACGGTGCCGTAGACGACCCAGACGCTACGCGCATCTTTGATGAAACGGAAGCCGCTCTCAAAGGTTCCTATCATGAATACAAAGAAGACGTCGTGGTTATGCGTCTAGGACCCTCTGACCAAATCCTCAACGCGCTCATGAGCTGTGCCAAAGTCGCTCTCCAGCTCTCTACGCGCGAGGGCTTCGAAGTCAAAGTCAGCGAGGCTCTTCACCATGGTACGCCCATCATCGCTACAAAAGCCGGCGGGATCCCACTGCAGGTCCAACACGGCCAGTCTGGATTCCTCGTTGCACCCGGTGATGCCGAGGCCGTGGCCAAGTACCTGCACGAGTTGTTTGCCAACCAGGAGCTTCATGTGAACATGTCGGCGTTTGCAGAGACGCATGTTAGTGATGAGGTGGGCACGGTTGGCAACGCTCTTGCATGGCTTTATTTGGCGGATTCGCTGGCCAGGGGCGAGACGGTCACGCCAAATGGGCAGTGGATCAATGATATGGCGAGGGAGAGAGCGGGACTGCCATATCTTGGGGGGGAGACGAGGTTGCCTAGGAAGATCTAAGGGTGACTGATAGTACCTTTAGCACGCTTGAGCATGCTGAGTCTACTGGGAGAAGGTAATGGCATTATCGTAATCAAGCAGATGAAAGATGAGTACTGAATGATCAAAGAAATGGGGTTGCGAAGTAGTCATGCAGGATACTCTGGGTATGTTTGAAACAGTAGCGGTATCCTAAATCTGCATGCTATGGTCGAAACAAGATCATACATGCACATACAACCACCCCCTCACGTCACGTCTCATGCCTCACCAGCACCTCCTCATGCGACTGTTTCCCAGTCATGCCATCCTATCCCTTGATGGGACTCCCTTTATCTTCCCAACCAGCGCACCCACATGCACATGCTTGTGATATCTCGTGGTCAGCGTGGGCGCCTTCGCGCCAAGCCTTGAAGATGTCTACCTAGAAGGCCCGCTCATAGGTACTGGGACCTACTGTAGGGCCCAGTCGTTTAGCATACTGTGTGACCCAGGCAAATAACTCTGGCTCACGAATCGCCCGGCTCTTTCTCCAAAATATCTCCTGTATATAGGACACCAACACTGCGGCAAGGTTTGTTTGTCTCCATCAATAGTGGCACACCTCTGGCACGTGACGGTGCGTGTGTACCGGTACTTTTTTTTCTCCTAAGCCATGTCGGGCTAGGTAGATGGGTCCTACCTAAGCGAGCGGTTGCACCCGGACTTTCTTTGCATCAACTCTTTCGTTCCAACCCCAGCATAATCAGCGACCCCCCCTCCCCTCACAAACTCTAAAGAATCAAGTCTGACACATCGCCTCTATTTCCGTTGCCTTCCGGACGGGCATCCTCGTCGTCACACGTCATGTCTATGGCGTCTGCAAACCGTAGGATTCTGTCTCGCATCCAGCCCGAGCGCATAGCCTCGTGGCCCGCCTCCTGGGGCAGTTTCCGGCCATGTCGGACTCGGGTGGCGATGTGGCAGTCGCCGTGTAGGTGGGAGTACTGGAGGCAGTCCGGGTTGGCTTGACATTGTCTCCTGCAATCTGCTGCCGAGTCTGTCGGAATGGCGTCGCCCAAGGGCTGCGTGTCGCTGGAAAGATTGTCCCAGCCAGAGACGTCGTCGTCGCTGAGTTTGGGGACTATGTACTCCCGAAGGATATGTCTGTACTGTAGCTGCGCACCTGGGTTCTGGCGCCGCCAGGTCTGCTCAAAGGTGTACAGGTCGGCAATGGCGTCAACATGCATATGATGATAGGAAACCGGCGCAAGGCACCAGAGAGACTGGTTCTCCGGTAGAGCCAACGGGTCGACCTCTGAAACTGGTTCTCTCTGCAACGAGAGGGCCCTTTTGAATGGTATACCGGCATCTTGCGCCAGTTTGCCCAGCACAAAGTCGCCCGCCCATTCCTTCACCGTGAACCGATCATAGTCGTCCAGATATGCGTTTCTATGCTCCACAATCCGCTGCAGCGCAGGCTGGGAAAGAATAAAGCCAGATCCGCCGTAGGCAAAGGGCACAGGGCTTGCAAGATTATACATGCGGCGGCCAAGATACAGCGCCTCGCTCGCATCCATCGTAGCCAGGTAGTCGATCAGATTCGGCCACAGCAGATAGGTGTCCGGCTCCACAAAGACATACCACATCGCATTCGGCCGATGGCGCAGCGTCTCCTCCATCATGGGCAAGAACTTGAACCGATCTAGCTTCCAGCCCGGATTATCAGACCCCTGCGCACTGCTGCCTTCAAACGTCGTATTCGCCAGCCCTTCCCTCCCCAGCTGCTGCAAGTGTCGATAGATGGCAAAGTCGGGCTCCCGCGCTACGAGCGTCTCGTTGACGTGCTGCAGCACATTGCGCACCACCTGGCCCCGCACCGTCTCTTCGTAGTCGGAGAAGATCAAGAGGTCAGTCAAGCAGCGCAGTGTTGTGTCCAGTTGCACGGGTAGCTTTTGGTGGATTTCCGTGGCCCCGGTGCGCATGACGACGACGATGTCGTCGAGGTTGGGGGACGACGGACATGGCGCCTCGTGTCCGCCTGGCACGTCCAAGGACGGTGATAGTCTGGAGTTTTCAGAGTGGAACAAGTAGCCGAATGTCAAGAGGTTGGTCAAGAGGATGACCAACACCTTGTATCTACGCTGTTGTCGCCTAAAGCCAGTGGCCATGGCGTGCCGGCTAGGTATAAGAAAAGAAATGGAACGCGAGGAACGCGAGGAACGCGAGGAACGCGAGGAACAGGTGAAGGGAAAGTTCTCATCTGCTGTCTTTCCTCTTTATCTACTGTAACCATCGAGGCCGCCGGGTATGGTTCGGATTTGATGGCGTACCCCATACTTTTTCCCTGCAAGTAGCGCGAACCCGTGGCGTGATTGCTTTGTCTTTTCTTCTTTGCTCTATGCCATGCTTAATCAATTTGGGACGGATAGGCATGTTTGGAGTCAAAAGTATGACAGGGGTTCAAAGGTCTTTAGAGTTTTGACTGTTGTGACAGATTATCGTGGTTGCCTGTGTCGATCTACAAACTTGGTAACTCGCGCGGATAAGGCCCAGAACCGGAGGCCCAGAACAGGAATTATAAAAAAAAAAAAGAATACAAACAAGGATGGGACAAAGAGTTGAGTGGATAGAATGGCATCGATACTGGTGCGTATACTATACAGATTGTTGTTGAAGCATCGTCAGAGGACTAGAACCACCAAGGCTCTTCTTTCTCTCTCTCGCGAGGCTTCTCCCCAAACGCACATTCGCTCTTGCTCTTGCCCAAATGAGCAAAGACAAAGTGCCAAACACCTCCCCCAAACCCATCTACTCGTCCTTGACACCGCCACGGCCAGCCCGCTCCGCAGCCTCGATACTCTTCTTATCCGTCTTAATCTCGCCTCCACCCATAGCCCCCATCATACCCCCGCTCGCCTTCCAGGGCCTTGCCAAATCGCCCGTCGCCGGCTGTCCAAGGAGATGGACCTTGACGAGGTTCCCTTCAAAAGCGCCCTTGAGCGGGATAATCGACTGAATGAGCAGCGGGTTTGTATATTTGAAGTAGAGATGCATGACAGCCATCATGCCCACGCCCATGAGCTGGGCCTTGAACAACTCGCGCAATTTGGACAAGTCGTATGCCTTGACCGTCGTGGCTACGAATTTGGGCTCTTCGCCGGATCCCATGGGCGCGGGCTCGACGTACTTTACTACCGTCATGTCTGTCCGTCTTTGTTAGTTGGTGTTCGCTCAGGATGTCTCAATTGCAGCAGCATGGCTGGGCGATCAAGCGTGACGGGTGGGGGCGGTGCGTACCATTCTTCTTGTTGATCTGGGCCTGGACATAGAGGTAGATGCCCAGAATGATGGCGTTGGACGTGATGTACAGCGCGCGTACGGCATTGAGGACGGTGGGATTGTCAAAGGGCACCTTTTTGGAAATCTGCATAAAGGCCCTGTGTCTGGGTCAGATGTCTCCTACTGCCCTGTGCGGCCATCACACGACGTACAAGATAATGACCAGATTGGTTCTGCGCGGTTGTGTTAGCCTTGCGAAAACTCGAGGGGTGGTGTCCGGGCAGAGGACATACATTTGCGGACTGATGGCCATGATGAATTTATGATGCGATGGTCGCAGAGCTTGGCAGGTGGGCAGATATTGGGGCTCAGAGTCCGAGATGGGTGGTGCGGGCACAAGTAGTGGAAGTGAGGGTGAAGTTCAACGCGGACCGAAGGCTTTTGTCGTGGGTGAGGCGAGGGTCATCTTAGCGCGACCCAAGAGGCCAGGTTGCCTACGGCTGTCTAGCCACAACAAAAACGCCGCCCTTCTAGATACGTCTAACGCCTTGCTCTGTACACCTTCAAGGCTCATCACTTTCATCCTGTCATCTCCCCCTCTAGTTATCTGAATTCACGTTCAAATGCCATAGCTACAATTTCAACATGCTCAGTAACAGTGCTCGTCGAGTGAAGTCCATACATAGACTGTGGTATCGCAACTGATCTTAGCGTGCCGTATGCCCTATCCTGATGTCTAGAATCCTTCAAAGCGTATTCAATATGCCAAACCCACCCTTGATGTATGCTATAACGCCTCGCTAATGCATCAAATAATCCCAAACGCGTTTTTACATACGAGCAACGACCAAGACCGGTTCGCTGCATCGTCCTTGCTCACATTACTAAACATTCCCGTTCAGGTCGGTTCTTGCTCTTGCTCTTTCCCTTACCCTTTTCCAAGCTAGAGCCAGCATCCCGGCTCTTACTCCTATTTTTGTCTTTCTTCTCCTTCTTGCTCTTGCTTCGTGAGACGCCAACATCCTTCTTCTCCTTTCCACCACTAGGCCCTGGTTTTCCATCCTCCAAAGTCTGCACTTCCTCGATAACTATCACGGGATCTTCGACGGCGGTATCAATCGACAAGAGCTTGTCTTTACTGGCCCGGCCTGTCAGTCGAGATATCGTGAGTGACAATCGACTCTCATTGGTGGGACTCCCTGTTCGACTTCTGTTACCACCTGTCCATACGCGAGAACTCCGACGGGATGCTGATAGGAAGCCAGTTTTCTGGTCGTCAGGTGTAGGCGGTTCCGTTCGGCCTCGTGAAGCACTATATACGCTGCCCTCGGCATCTTCAATCGCAATGCTGCTCCGACCATTACTTGAAAAACTTAGTCGTGTGAAAGTTTCCTCTGGAGGGGTCGGCTCAGGGTTCAAGTCCGATGGCGTTATCTTCTCACCGTCACTAACAATTTCTGGGCCAGTGGTAGACGCAGATGCAGGCGTTGATGCCATAGAGCTCAGTGTCTCTCGTGACGGACCAAGAGGAGGGAAGCCGGATTGTACCTCTGCGTAGGACGGAGGATCGCCTCTGGAGGCAAGTTCTTCGTCGATTGGCTGGACCTGATAAAATAAGAGATACGGAGACTCCTCGCGCAAAGCCTCCTTGATATCGACCTCGGTGACTCGCGGCTCAGAGAGATCATCAAAGCGTAACCAGGCCTCTGGTGCATCCTCTTCGTTTGTGTGCGAGGTGCCCGGTCTCTCGTGGCAGTCGGCTCGGACAAGCGCTATGTAGTGTCCAGAGTCCACGGAAACCCCGCGATGACAGACTACAGACTGGAGAACGAGCTTGAAGTTGCCAAACAAGGGACCTTCTTCCTTCATCCTATCATCCGAGATGAAGTGAGGCAAGCCAATCTCCAGTGGAATGTCGATATATGTGTCAAGACGCTTGGGTGCGCCATTTGGAAGCATGGTGTATCGCTTCAGGCAAATTCCCAGGACAGGACGTTTTACAGAGAAGTGCGCGGCTACCTGGGCATCTGTCTGTGGAACATTATCCGTATACCAAGCTGAATGAGAGTTAGAAAAACCCAGACGAATTTTTTAACAAGACGTACGGATGAGACTGAAGAACTGCCAGGCTGGCATCAGAATCTCCTTTCTAAGAAGTGAGGCTGATCGGGGCCTACCACCAGAGCTGTGATCCAACATGTCCTCCAAATGTCTTTTCTCATCAAAGTGGCTGGCTTCCGGGGACTTGTGAGCGGGCCGTTGACTGAAAATGCTATCTGCGCGTCGCCTGCCGCTGAGTGTTGGTCGTCCAGAAAGTGTGGGGGTCGAAGGGCCGAAAGAGGTTGGAGTAGCAACAATTGGTGTCGTGGGTCCAGCAAGTTCGACGGTCTCCACATACATGATCTCTTTTTTCTCTGCATCCTCGCTGAAGAAGTCATCCTCTCGTGACTGGATAGAAGCGATTGTATTTTGACGCTGCAGGTATCGTTTCACTTCAATACGGTTGTTGAAGTAGGTTTCAAGGCAGTCTTCCAGGCAGATGACATGGCCACCCTGCTGCTCTGGAATTGCCACTTCAAGCAATCTCTCATTGACGAATTTGTGGTCATCTTCCTTGTCCTCCCGACCGGTATGGTATATATCCATCTTCAGGGTAAGCAGTGGCAACTCAAGAGTACCTGTAATAAATGTGAAGGCCTCGGAGGCGTCTTGTTGACACACCAAAGCAGCTTCTTCCCATCCACACTCGGCCAGAGAATCCTGAAGGTGCTTGGTCTGGTGCGCATATCAGTAATGCAAATGTGCGGTGGGTCCATGAACAAACCAATTCGACTTGTATGAGCTGCCCGGTCCTCAGCAGATTGACCCAGAGTCTTAACGTTGCTGCGAGTTTCTTCCTCGGTTCGTCATCAAAATTATCGTAAAGCATGGCCTCGAAGCTGTCCAGCCGGGCAAACATGGCAAAGAGAAGAGCATCCAAGTAGCAAGTGACCATGTTACGGTTGATGGCTCCCAGCATAGGAACTCCCGGGTTGTAGTCCTTGACTTCACCCTCGATGGATTCGTTGGCGAGCAGCAGAAGATTGTATGCCTTGTCAATGTCCTCGGGGTACCACGAGAGCGCATGGTGCACCTGTTCTTCACCCATGCTCGAGATTCCAGCGCCGTGCAGTCGCGAGAGGAGCATTTTGACCTGGTCACATGAATACAGCAGCCCTCGCCTTTGCTGGAGCAACGTACCTTCTTGTCCGCCTCCTTGTCCGCGGTAGTTTTTGCGTCTTCATTGGTGAATATCTTGTAGAGGTCGGGGGGGATTTGTGAGGGACGTGACTGTGGGAAGACATGGTCAGAAGGATTCGAGGTGGAAGAGCAGATTGTATCGTGTATAAGAAATGCATGGCATGGCGTCTTTTGATGAAGGAATAGTAGACTGTCTAGTACAGATGACCGCACCGCCGACGGAAGCTTATGGAATAGCAGCTCAAGAGTGCATGGCTTAGGCCGCGGAGAGGCAGATATGGAAATCGAGATATCTGGAGAGGATAACAGAGGGCTTGACGAATCAGCAGACGAAGGGGAAAGCAGGCGTACTTTGTGGTTGGAGCTCTTGGATGCGCGCTTCTCATGGTGCTTGTCTCGCCGGCTGAGGAAGCGCGAGACGCCGTTCATGGTGATTGAATGCGACGTTGACACCCATTCAGGGAAGAGAGAGAGAGAGAGAGAGAGATTGAGAGGCTGAGAGAATGCCCTGGCCGCCAGGTGGGAGCAAGACAGGCGGCAGACTATGAACAGGCAGCTGTCAGCAGTGGAGCAGGCAGTCAGCTCAAGCTGGAAGTCTGAAGTGGGGACGGGGGGGGAGGGGGGAAAGAAGGCAGGCACAGGCGAGGATGAGGCTATGTTACCTTTAGTGGGGGGGGGGAGGGGAGGAAAGAGAAAGGGCTCCGGTGTCCGAAAGGTTCAGCCAAAGAGGGCGATGACGTGCGAACGAAGGTTTCACCGGGAGTGGCGGACGGATGATGGAGAGAGGCACAAGGACATGGCTGGTCATCCGAGTTGTCAAGCTCTTGACTTTGACGATGCAAACCACACGCTTCAAGCGATCCGGTCAGTGCAGTTGGTAGTAAGTACTTTGGCGGTAGAGTAGAGATAAAGTCAACCAGGTCTCGAACCGAACTTGGTGGTCTACTCTAGTTACTCTACCTAACAAGCTGCGGTAGTTCGACCCCGCCTATTGGCTGCGGCACGGGGAGGCCCCTAGTAAGGGCCCAAACTGATCCCTGCCAGCGCTCGCGCATCGTCCAAAAGTCCCTCCGTCGACAAAACGAGACTTTTTCGGTGTTGCCTGTGTTGCTGCTGCTGGCTATCCACGCCCTCCACGCTTCCACCCATGCCCGCCAAAGCCATGGCCCTACGCGAACTGCCCATCGGGGCAGTGATGGCGCTGTCTAGGCCCGCCGTCCGCATCCTCCCCTCCGCCATGCGCCGCAATGCCTCGACCAGCGCCGTGCAGGACCTGGAGCCTTCATCCTCGCTAGAGGTGCCACTACCAACCCCAGACCTGGTCAAAGACTACGACCCACTCGCGCGGAGTAAACTGCGCAGGAGAGGGAACAAGCAGCTTCCACCAAGCAGGTAAGGGCATGCTGGCGGGCCCGGCCCCCAAAGAGACCCTCACAGCACACCGGGGCTCACAACATTCACTCAGGTACCAATATCGCTCGCCCAAATACTACCGTGGCCCGCTGCATCCCCATCAGCCCCCGCCCAAGTCAGACCCGTCGTCTCGCGAATTCCAACCGGGCCCCTTCAGCCTGCCCCGCCTGGAGCAGACATACCAAAGTACCATTGCCGCCGACCTGCTTACCCTCACTTATCAGCACTATCCTCCTGGCTTCAGAGCGCCCAAGACGGAGCAGAGACTGCGAGAATGGACAGGTGACTCGCCATACTACAAGAACCGCCCGCTGCGGCCGCCACGAGGAAAGGGCGAGGTGCTGCGCTTGCTCACCCCGCCACGCACCTTCCGCAACATTCCCAGAATCACCAAAGTCACCATTCACTCCATGGTGCCCGAAGCCCAAGAGAACAGCGCCCACCTTCACGTGGCTGGCATGATCTTGCAGGCAATCAGCAACGTGCGTGCCGTGTCGCACAAGGCGAGACACAATGTCGTCGGCTGGGGCCTACGGGAAGGCCGATACGTCTCCGCCACGGTCGCGCTGGAGCGAGAGGATGGGCAAGACTTTCTGGCCAAGTTCATCGACGTCGTCTTGCCCAGAATCAAAGAGTGGAAGGGCGTGCCAGGCTCATCGGGAGACGGTCATGGCAACATGAGCTTTGGTCTCACGCCAGATCAAGTGGCTTTGTTCCCCGAAATAGAGGTCAACTACGACGCGTATGTAATGTCTATACTTGGCCATTGCCCACCCACACGCTAACAAAAGACAGATATCCTCCCAAGATGATTCCTGGTTGCCATGTTACCATCGGTACAGACGCCACGAACAACAAAGAGGCTCGTTTACTACTACAAGCAATAGGCCTGCCGTTCTATGGCAAGCTGAACGACTAGAAGAGTATATCTGTATAACGTCTACCAAGAAACTGTAACTTCTGAGAGGATTCACCAACCGCCTGCTCTAGGCCTTCCTACCTTGTGCCCGCAGACAAGGCAGTTGAGTCCGACTTCTTTGTTGTCTCAAGTACAATTGTGATGTCTTGCACCTTTGATCTCTATAGCCGTGGCGGCTTTGTTGTGCACCCTTCTCACAATGCGATTGTTGTCTTGCAGCATTTCGCGAAGCAGACGTGAGTTTATTTGCTCTTGAAGGGCCCTGTTTCCATCCAGAAAAAAAAAACGCTCTTTCCAATCATCTCAAACGCTCTTTCCCATCGATCCCAAGCAGATTCTCTTCGCGTCTACCAATACTTTCGCCACCCCTGCATTCACTCTTATTCCAAACCTGTGCAGCATCATGCGCTCTACCACCACTACTCACCAATCACGCAGATCTGCAGCAAAGCAGCCTGCAGGTGTAACAAAACAGGTCCAAAAACCCTCACGCAAAACTGCCAGGGCATTACGAAGTCAGAGTAGTTACTTCTGGTGTACTTCCACCGATGGCGTTGATCGCCTTGCAACTTGTAGCAGCACGAACTCCGAAGTTCCGCGACATATTAACGACTACACGCTCGACCCTAGCCTTTTCGCAAATCACCCCTATCCAGCCACGTTTCCCCCAGGCGGCTCATGGCCGCCCCAAACAGCTCAGGACATCCTCCATGCGGTAGGCTACGAATTCAACAGCTGTGTTGGCGATCGTTGCTATACCGACGACGTCTGTGAAGAGCCATACTGCGACCACACATTCAAAAACTGGAAGCAAGCAACGCAAGATTGGCAGAAGTACTTTGAATTACGAAAAACAAAAGACCGTGGCATTGGAGTCTACACGAAACGAGCCTTCAAGCAGGACGACGTCCTCGGCTGGTACGCAGGCGAGATCATGCCCAGCGAGAGCAGTCGGTTCGACAACGCCTACCTCATGGAAATCCCAATCGGCAAGTCCGAAGAAGACATGGACCAAGAAAATGCAGGTTCCGATTCCGACAGCGGCTATGGCTCATCCTGCTCCGAGTCCTCCAAGGCTCCCTCCATCGCACCCGTCGAGGAAACAGTCATGATCGACGGCGAGAAAAACGGCAACTGGACACGTTTCATCAACCATTCCTGCGCACCGCACTGCGATTTCCGCGTCCGTCGTGTCGGTATGATGAGAATTATGACGGTGGAAGCTATTCGCAATATACCCGCCGGCGTCGAGCTCACTGTCAGCTATGGGCTGTCGTACTATGGACCCGAGTCGAATAAGATTTGCTATTGCGGGACGAAGAAATGTGTGAGTAGGGACAGGAAGGCTAAGACGGAAGACAGGCCGCGGCCCAAGGAGAAGAGGAGGGTGAAGAAGTGTAAGCGTGTTGCGCCGCCGTGATGGGAACTGGGAGTGAGTAATGGCAAGTTTTTTGGGGGTCAAATATAATAAAGCGGGTTGTTTTGGTAGCGATGCTGCTTCTTGTGACGGTTTCGTGGTACCTAACAATGTACCCTGTTATCCCATACCCATTGATCCATTACCTTGTTTCTTCGTTAGCGGTCATCTAGTTGGAAACGAAGGTATATTAAAGGAGTTTGTCACGCACAATGTATTTTCAAAAGACATGACATTCTCCATCCCTTCAGCTCAAGACACACCCCACTAACACGTCTCAAATTACTTTGACATCCCAGCGGTGGAACTTTCAACAACGACTCTTATCCTTCCAAAAGTCCTTTGTCTTCAAGATGACTTTAAGCTTATCTAAAGCAACTCTGTCACAATAGAATCTTTTCTCATCCTGATAGAATAGATGAACTAGAGAAAAAACGGCCGTTACGGGGACATTGCGGTATATAAAAGAGCGATGCATTTTCGTGGTGTTGTCGGGCGCGGACGGAGGTTTGCAAAGATATTCGGTGATTGGTCAAGTCCCCCGAAGAAAAGCCGCCGTGTCGCAGCTTCCTGTTCGCTACTTACGCTACAGCCAGGCCCTTCCACAACCCGCTGCTCAACGACAATCTACTCCGCCCTATACCGCCAGCTTTGCTTTCGTGACCGCCTCCTAGTCACGATGCAGGCAATCCGACAGCCCATGCGCTCTGCGCTCTCCAAGGCCGCGACGAGGCAGTATGCGACCAGCTCGTCGCAGTATGCGGAGACGATCAAGAACCTCCGCATCAACAGCGAGACGAAGGTGCTGTTCCAGGGCTTCACTGGAAAGCAGGGAACGTGAGTACACGATGCGGTGCGGGGTATTTGAGGGCCAGAGCTGACCACCAGACAGCTTCCACGCACAACAAGCCATCGAATACGGTATGCGCCCAATCGCGCTGCGTCTGTTATTGTCGACGGGGAA
The DNA here is from genome assembly GCF_022343315.1 of Plenodomus lingam. Taxonomy (NCBI): domain Eukaryota; kingdom Fungi; phylum Ascomycota; class Dothideomycetes; order Pleosporales; family Leptosphaeriaceae; genus Plenodomus; species Plenodomus lingam. The sequence continues at coordinate 1,958,820 of NW_027093974.1, forward strand.
CAGCAATTGACACAGATCGCAGGCACCAAAGTTGTCGGAGGCACCAATCCTAAGAAGGCGGGCACCCAGCATTTGAGCCTGCCCGTCTTCAAGAACGTGGCCGAGGCCATCAAAGAGACACAAGCCACGGCCACGGCCATTTTCGTCCCGTATGGCACCGCCCACATCCATGTTGGGCGCAAAGAAAACTAACCATGTGCCAGACCGCCAGTCGCTGCGGCGAGTATCGAGGAGGCCATTGCTGCAGAAGTCCCTCTGATTGTGACGTAGGTATGCTTATCAACTTTGAAGTCCATAGAAGCTTACATTGGGCAGCATCACAGAAGGTATTCCACAACATGGTAAGGACAGAATGCACATACGTGGTACTGGCTTGGAAATTGACCCGTTATAGACATGGTTCGCATCACAGACATGCTCAAGTCGCAAAACAAGTCTCGCATGGTTGGACCCAATTGCCCTGGTATCATCGCTCCCGTAGGCCAACCCCACCACAATGCAATGCCAGTCGATGTCGCTGACAGATCCTAGGGTCAATGTAAAATTGGTATCATGCCTGGCTTCATTCACAAGCGCGGCCGTGTCGGTATCGTCTCCCGCTCCGGAACCCTCACATACGAGGCTGTCAACCAGACCACCCAAGCCGGACTTGGCCAATCGCTTGTCGTCGGTATTGGAGGTGACCCCTTCTCCGGAACCAACTTCATTGATTGCTTGAAGGTCTTCCTCCAGGATGAGGAGACTGACGGCATCATTATGATTGGAGAAATCGGTGGCTCGGCTGAAGAGGATGCCGCCGACTTCTTGAAGGAGTACAATACTGCCAATAAGCCCGTCGTTAGCTTCATTGCTGGTATCTCTGCGCCACCAGGCAGGAGAATGGGTCACGCGGGTGCTATTGTCAGTGGTGGAAAGGGCGACGCTAATTCGAAGATCAATGCTTTGGAGGCTGCTGGTGTCGTTGTGGAGCGCTCGCCCGCCAAACTTGGTTCCACCCTGTACGATCAGTTTGTCAAGCGCGACTTGATCTAAGTGGCAAGATCGAGGATTGTTAGTTATGGATGCATCAAAGACGACTGCGAGCGAGTGAAAGCGACTGCTTGGGGCTCCGAGGACTGCAGCAGCATTGTGACGAGGCCGTTTATTGTATATTTGGTCAAACTAAAGCAATTCAAATCCGCAACCATTGGTATTGCGTGCGCATCTTAGCATGGCTGTACCGTGCCCCTCATGCTGCGAAATTTGTCGTTGTACGCTAAATAGTCAGCCACGTTTTCTGAGGCTTCACATGCACAGATATCTGCTAGCATCCCTGCCGGCGTTGGTCCAAGCTCAAACATTTTCCCCCCCAAAAGTAAAGTTCCCCGCAAACCTCCGAGCAGGCATTCTGGCAGTGGCTTGATATCATCCCATACCACCCAAGGCAATGTCCAAGACGAAGACCAAACGCGCACGCCGCGAACTCAAACGAGACGGGGACCGCAAAATCGCCGCACACCACCGCAAAGTCGCCAAAGCTGCCGAAACGGCCGCCACCGCCGCCAAACCTTCCTCCAAGCCCAGTTCCGCAAAGAAGCAAAAGACGGGCGCAAGCAGCGCAGAATCAAAACAAGACGCAGCCGGCATAGTAACGAAGCCGCCTGTTCAGGCATCGCAGAAACACGCCGTACCCTTTGGGCCATACCAGCACATTCTCCTCGTGGGCGAAGGCGACTTCAGTTTCACGAGAAGCTTGGTGGTTGAGCATGGGTGTGCCAATGTAGTAGCTACGAGCTTCGACACGGAAGAAGAAGTACGGGAAAAATATCCATCGTTTGAAGGAATCGCGCGGGAATTGAGCAGCCTGACACCCCCGGTTCCCATTTACCATGGCATCGACGCCACAAAACTCAACTCCTACAAGACACTGCGCTGCCAACGCGATAGCGACGACGACGCCGATCCCGACGATGCGGATATTGCTGTAGACGGCGAGAGGACAGGGGGAGCGGGCAAGAGGGCAGAAGGCTGGGATATCATATGTTTTCAATTCCCCCACACGGGCGGACTCAGCACCAATGTCAACCGCCAAGTCCGCAGCAACCAAGCCCTGCTCGTCGCCTTCTTCAAAGCCTGCCTCGATTGCTCGACGCCCAAGAAACGCCTGCAGCTCCTCCAGGCACAGGCCAACCCCGCCCTCCCCCGTCCCCGCCCCTTTTTACGCATGGGTGGTAAAATCATCGTCACCCTCTTCGAAGGCGAACCCTACACGCTCTGGAATATTCGCGATCTGGCACGCCATGCGGGGCTCAAGGTGGTCGAGAGCTGGAAGTTTGACGCCAGTCAGTATCCCGGGTACACGCATATGAGGACGCTGGGGGCGATTGAGGGAGGGGGTGGGTGGAGGGGTGAGGATAGGGATGCGAGAATGTATGTGTTTGAGAAGATTCCGTTGGTGGCGGATGAGGACGAGGAGAAGGAGATGCAGAAGATGGCGAGGAATGCGCGGGGTGGACCGTTGCCTTCACAAAAGCTGGCGGCGAAGAGGGCGAGAGAGGAGGACGAGGACGAGGAAACTTGAAATGGGCGTGGAAGAGGTGCACGACATGCTCATTGTCATCTCATGAATAGCCTACTATGCCATCGCCGGGGCAAGACAAAATATACCAAACGCCACGCTATACACAATGCAGGACCCAAACTTTCTGCAACACAACGAAAATAAAACGACCGGGAGCGAATCTACATGACATAGACCTTGCGTAGTTCGCTCTCCTTCCACACCTCTCCGCTGATGCCATGCACCGGATCTCGAACCCAGCCCTTCTCGGTCCCGACCTTTTCATTGAAGATCCTCAACTTCTCGCTTCCGTATACCCGTCCATTGGGCAACGCGACCGGATCATTCTCCACGATACTCTTGGTGTGTAGGGCATAAGGCACGTTGCGGGCGAGTTCGTTGAGCTCGGTGCTGCAGATGGGGCAGACGGTCGTGGTGGATGACGAAGCGTTGGCCGAAGACGAGGTAAACGCCGAGTGACAGGCCGGTGTCTTGAGAGCGGATAGACCGGCCGATAGGGCAATGTGTAGAAGTGGTCTCGGAGGTAGAGAATACAAGCTGTGATGTGTGGTTATGAATAGATTGGCCAAATGTGTCCACCTTGCTGGCGAATAAAGTGACTGTTTCCCCAGATTAGCCATCTCCTCTTTGCCAACAAAACCCAAACAGAGTGCACAAAGAAGACATACCGCATAAGGTTCCACCTCATCCCACGGCCTATAGGCCAACAGCCCTGCCGCCCGTCGCAACAGCTCAAAATCGCCACTCGAACTCAAATACTTCTTCGCATGTGTGCGCGCCTCGACCAACTTCATCTCGCCGCCCCCACCCCCAATGCTAACCCCATGCATGCCATCCTCCATCTCCAAGCCATCCATGCCACTGACACCCGCCTCATGCCCCTGCCTCACAAGCTCAATATACTGCTGCAAGCGAAGTTCAAACTCCAACATATTCGCCCCTTTCTTCAGCTCCTTGCCATGTTCCTTGCACCACTCGAGCGCCAGACTCGTCGTCATGCCCTCCTTCAGACTCCGCTCAATTTTGTGGCATGCGATAAAGGGCTCGACGTCGACGAGCTCGGTGATGCCTTTGCTCTGCGCCAGGTGCGTTGCCGACTCGGTGTAGCCTTCGCGGAGCAAGCAGTCTACCAGTAAGCGGGAGAGCCGGGTGCGACTCCACTCGTCGTAGCGCACGTCGACTAGACTTTGTATCTCGTAGAGGTCTTGGAGGTGTTTGAGGCGTGCCTTGGCTGCGCGATGGATCTTTTGTTCCTCGTCGTGGAGGACTTCGAGTTTGCGCTTGAGTCCTTGCATTTTGCTTATCATCGAGTCGAGGGCGTCGAGCGTCGTATCGGGCTTCGTTGTGGGCTTCGATACGGCTTTGGTGGTGCTGCTGAGGGTGGAGGTCAAGGATGTGGATGTGTGTTCGATGACACGCTGGGCGTTTTTGAAGTTGCGCCGGGAGAGCTCGTAGGGCATGCGAAGGAGTGGTTGGTCCTATGTTGAGTGTGAGTAGAAAGCCCTTGGGAGTTGAACGGCGAGAAGAGTGTATAGCCTACGAGCAGTAAATGCGACTCTGCATTCAGCTTCGTGCTTGTGAGCTCCGCCATTGTGGTCAAGATAACGATCGTAGAGTATCAGAAAGCTGTCAAGTGACTTCTCAAGCCTTCCAGATGCACATGGATGGGATGTGGATGTCAAAAGATGGTCATCAGGCATGGGTTAACGACGGGAGCTAGGCTCGGAGGGCAAGCTTGCGGGGAATGCATTCGTCACAGCTCCCAGCTCACCATTCGGCACGTGCAAAGGAGCCGCCACACCCCTCCCTACCAACTAGGCAGTGCACAACAAACGTTCATAGCAGTGTCACTCTTTTGATGATATCATTCTGGTCGTAATTCAAATCTAAAACTCCTCTAAAACCCAATGCATCGTGATGCAGAATCCAGACGTCTCCACCCATCAAGGGAAACACTGGAGCAGGTTCTGCGGTGCTGCCAGCCTAATGCAGATGGTATCCTGAACCCTGCTATGAGGCCATTACTTTTGCTTTCACCAATGTCCCGCAGCTTAGAACATGCATGCAACCTTTTAAGAAAACCCAACCCCCATCTAAGCAAGAACACCAGTTGACGACATCTTCTTACGGAGATGGTTCTTGTACTCGGCGATGCTGCCATCCCACCGACGGACCGTCTTGTGCTCGCACACCATGATGTCTTTTGCGATCTTGTCGAGCAATCTAAGAATGATTAGCGCGGACCGTACTGGATCAGAGGGAAGTAAAACATACCTGAAGTCGTGGGACACGACGACGACACCTCCGCTGAAAGCATTGATGGCATCCGCCAAACTGTCAATGGTGGGAATATCGAGACCGTTGGTAGGCTCGTCAAGAAGCAACATGTTTGGTCCCTCGATAGCCAACAAGGCGAAGACAATACGAGACTTCTGACCGTCCGAAAGGGTGGCCATCTTGGATGTTTGCGCCTCACCAGTCATACCGTAGCGACCGAGTTGTTGGCGCCAGTACTGGAGATCTTGGCTGATGTGGTGGAACTTGTCCCGGACAAAGTCCAGCGCCGACTTGGTAAGATCGAGCTGTTCAGCCGAGTGTTGACTGTATACACCGAGCTTCAAGTGGGTGTGGCGCGAGACAACGCCAGATGTAGGGCTGAGCTTGCCAGTGAAGATGTTAAGGAGAGTTGACTTGCCGACACCATTGGGTCCGACGAGCGCAGTCCTCGAGTCCATGTCGACACCAAAGTCGAGGTTCTCATATAGATTGTCCTCGGGTTTACCAGAATAAGAGAAGGTAACATTGTCGAGTGACAGTACTGGAGGGGGTAGCTTCTCGACATCAGCGAAGCGGAAAGTGAAGATGCGGTCTTGGGCAACAGGCTCGATGAGACCATCAGCCTCCATCTTGTCGAGGATCTTCTGACGAGACTTGGCCTGCCTGACCAAGTTGGCGTAGGTACCGGCGGAAGCAATGAATTTCTTGATGTGCTTAATTTCCTCTTGCTGCTTCTCATAGGCCTTGGTCTGGTTGACTTCCTGCTCGTTACGAGTCTTGTGGTATGTGTCGTAGTTACCTCCGTAGTAGAGGAGCTTCTTTTGACGCATGTCGATCATGTTTGTGCAAACACCGTTGAGAAAGTCCATGGAGTGAGAGACGAGGATGAGAGTGCGATCCCACTTCTTCATATACTCCTCGAGCCACACACAGGCCTCGAGATCCAAATGGGCGGTTGGGTCATCGAGCAACAGCAGCGCAGGCTTGACGAAGAGGGCCTTTGCGAGGGCGACACGCATGCGCCATCCTCCGGACATGTCCTTGGTCTTCTTGTGGATGGTGACCTTGTTGAAACCGAGACCAGTGAGAATGAGCGAGGCGCGAGTGTGGAAGGTGGATGGATCCATGCTTTCTTGACGCTGTTGGGCATTAGTCGTGCTTACGGCAAGGGGATTCAGTGATGCATACCTCGTAAATGTCATCGAGGAGCGGACTCTCAGGCCCGTCGTTCTCGAGAATCGTCTCAGCGAGCTTCTCCAGGCGGGCCAGTTCATTCTCGGCCTCACGGACCACCCACTCCAAGGCACCCAACTCAGTCTTGGGAGCACCCTGGTTCAGCAGGTAGATGTCGATGTGGTCGGGGAAGGGGAACTCGCGCGCGTCGATGGCCTTGAGCAGGGTCGTCTTTCCGCAACCGTTCTCACCCAACAGACCATATCGGCGGCCATAGTTGACTTCGATGGTAGCATCGTTGAAGAGGACCTTGCCGTGGAAGACCAGCGATGCGGAAATGATCTTGACATCGCGAGACTGCGGTAGCGAGGCGAGCACACCCGTCGTCACACGATCCGACAGACCGTGCTTATCTTTTTGGAGAGTGAGATTCTTGACTTCCTCGTTCAGTTCGAGATCCTCGGCAGCGTCACCATTCACCGACGAGGCAGTAGAGGCGTTCTTCGAGTTGGCCTTTGACGATAGCTTCGATGCGGCCGACTTCTTGGGCTTTGCGTTGGGGTCTGCGGCGCGCTTGGCCTCACGGGCGGCTTTGGATGCGGAGACCATGGTTGTAGAGTGGTGAGGGAGGTGTTGGGGGTGGTGAGAAGAGTGAGGAAATTTTTGGGGGATGGGTTGAATGAAACCTGACCCCGCCGCTAAGCCCACTCCTTATCGATAGCAGTACAGATGCGGGTAGCAAAGGAAGAAAGACGACTCTCAAGTAGACATGCAAGACGCAAGGGAAGAGAATGGGTGAGGTGCCAGGTCGAAGATGTCTAGTCAACCTAGTCAAAAGAAGAATGTTGGGAGTTGGCCAAACCATGGGTAGAGTAGTGAGCCTCTCAGCCCAGCCGCCCCAGCCCAGTGAATGCCCAATTTTCTTTGTGGCGAACGAGCGGGCGAGCGAGCGACTGCATGCGCAACAGCCAATGACCACCTTGGGAACCATGTTACCGCCAATCAGATGGCATATAGATGACATGACGTAACCATCCATGGTGTTTCACGAACATCGCTCTCCTACTCTAGATTCGCGGTTTCATGCTCAGGGCAAGATGAACATAGTACGCAGGCAAGCCACAAGAGTGCAGTACTCCTTAGACTCACACCCGACATCTGGAGTCATTTGCAGCATCTCATGTGGCTAGGACTCCTCGGAAATGCTGACATTGTCATGCTTGCTTATCTATCCATCACCGGTAGAGTAGACTACCCACCTATCGCCTCATGATAACGCTACCCGACTATGCAGGCATACCATCTCGACTGCTCCCACGACTACGACTAGGTACCATGGTGCATTCAGCACTACTCCTTGCACTTCCTGCTTCCTTCTTCTCCAAATCTCTCAATTCCTTTGGACTTCCCGCATCCACGCGCTTCCTCAGTCTCTCTCTCAAATTCTCGAGTACTCTTACTTCCTCTTCGTTCAGACTTAGATCTTCTGGCAATACGACTTCCGCACCACTGATTTCAATCTTCTCTCCATTTCGACCGTAGTGTTGCTCATACTGGCTCTCACGCCGTTCTATCCCACCCCGTGCGTCAGGTACAGTCTCTTCGTCCAAGCGCTTCGCCTTGCGAACATCAAGAGGCGTCCACCAGTACAGTGGAAACTGACGCTGAATGTTGTTGATGAACAGTCCGACAATCAGCATCAGCGTTGTGCCCCACACCACGAGTCCTACAAAGTACCAACCCATGGCTGTGATGACAGGCTCCGTTGCTGCTAGGACTGCAGAGGCACCACCGGGCGGATGCACAGTACCAGTGAGGAGCATGACTGCTGATGAAATACCACATGCTACAGCGCCAGCGATCCATCGTATCGAGTCGTAGTCCGAGTGCATTTGAAAGATCTTGGATATCCCAACGCCAACGAGTGCGGAGAAGGTGTGCCCCAGAAGGGCGTTACGAGGTTGGCCGAGAGGTGAGCGGATCGTGTTGTATTCTAGTATTGCTGATGCACCCTGTAGCACCCTATTCAGCAACCGAGACACACACTGGATGGCCATCCAAGACAACTTACAAAGGATGCGATCAACGCAGGAGGGGAATGCCACTGTATGCTCTGGGTATTGTTGAAGACTGCTGCAATCACGGCCAAGCCGCAGAACGCGCCAACGAACGACCAGAATGCTCCGCAAACATTTCCAACATCTTGTCTCTGCTCCTTCCTGTATCCCAAAAATCTTGACACGGGCGTAGGAAGCTTATGTAACGGCGAAGGTGGTATGCTGCGATTGAGATAGCGATCAAGATCAAGGTCCCACTCTCGGGCGTTCTCAAGAACCCCCATCGCGGATGAATACTGATCGACCAAGTCCGGTATATCAGAGTCCAGACTATATCTACACAATACAGGCAGATATACACCAGCGATGCAACGAGAACGCGGCAAAACACAACGCACACCCCAGGTGCTAGGACCAGTCCAAGCATATATAAGACGATACTACACCCAGCCGTCACCGCAATTACACCCCAAAATAAATCGCCCATGCCGGCTATAGCGGTAACGGCCCTTCACCCTATACCCCATCCTTCTGCCACTACGGAAAATCCAACCCCCTTCTTACGCCATTCTCCGCCGTCCCAACCGCAGCCAAACTACGGGTAGAGTACCGCCCGACCATGTCATCCCTTCCAAGAAAACCAAAAAAAAATCACAGACACGGCTGCAACCGCTTCACAGCGAACAAAGTGTAACACGCGCGCTAAATGACGAATGGCAATTTCAGAAGCCACAACGTTACCTGACTTTACGTAAGATTACGTACGAGTAACCAACGACAGCACCGCATCTCCACGGTTTCCGCGGATCGCTGTATATATCCATTATATGGTCTTCGGAGATGGGGGAATTCCATCCTCTGCATTCGGGCAAATGGTATGAAGAGCTCGTGTCGTCTGCTGATGCTGTACCTAGACGAGTACGAACGTGATACCGTGCTGCACCGGTCAGGGCATTAGCCGCATGCATGCTACTGATAATTTTTTTTCCCGTGGTTTGCGCATCGAAGAGTGTTAGGCTTGTTGAGTTTTTGTCAGGATAAAGACTAGCATAGCCGACTACTTTAGATGTCGTAGTCGAGAAGTAGATTGAGCGTAGTGCGCTGCCATCTCGACGGTGATGGTCCGCCAGCCGGTCTGGTGGTGGACAACGCAGCGAGCTACCCGCAAATCCGGGGTAGTAGCCTTGCGATCTACAGCTTTGCTACGTCATTTGGATTTGGCATCTCCCACTTTCAACATCTGGTACTCTACAGGTTGGCTACAACGCAATACAAAGCGAGTACGGAAAATTTTATGCATGCTCATTATCCGATTGTGAATCATGAAAATCTACAGATTGCTATTGATCTGTATGTTGGCTGATCCTACGCATCTCCCATTATATTAACGCCACTGATCGTGTCGCCGAAGATGGCCGAACTCCAAGAAGAACAAAGCCGTCCTGTGCGGACTCCGACTTTATCATGCGTGGTGTAATTTAAACAAACAAAAAAGTCCCTGCCAAATGCCATACCCGAGCATCCCAACAATACACATTACTCGTCTGGAAGTCGGCACAGTCGGCCTCTAACTACCTCGGAACAAGAACTGCAAGTCCTCAGGGCTCAAGCGATCCATGGCGACCTTGTCGTTGTTGACTGTTCCGGCAATCATGGCTGCCTTCTTCTCTTGAAGCGCAACCATACGGGACTCCACACTATCTTCGATGCAAAGACGCGTAATGACACAAGGCCGTTTCTGACCAATGCGGTGGCATCGGTCGGCAGACTGCCACTCCGCGGCTGGATTCCACCATCTGGGAGAAAGAATTAGCAATGTGAGCCTGACGTTAGTTTGTAGAGGAACTTACGGGTCAACGATAAAGACTCGGGAGGCTTCGGTAAGGTTGAGGGCAACACCACCAGCTTTGAGAGATACCAAGAACACTTCGACATCTGGATTCGTCATGAAGTGATCGATGCTCTTCTGCCGCTGAGCCGGCGACATGCTTCCGTCAAGCATGACCGTGTTGAAGCCAGCGCGACGAAGTCGCCACTCAATGAGCTGCAACATCGAAGTGAATTGGCTGAACACGATAGATTTAAGTGTCTGCTTCTTGCTGCGCAGCTTGTATAGGTCATAAACCAGCATTTCGATCTTGGTAGAAGATGTCCAGTTCTCCATCTTGATACGGTTGATGATCGATGTCTTCTTGACAGAATCTTCGTCCTGCTCCAGCTCCGGTTGCTCAAAATCAATGGCCAGAGCAAGATGGCAGCGAGGACAATCTGCTTCTGTGCCAGAGGCCTCGCACGTGTCCATAAAGTCCTTGATACAAGCACGGCAAAACTCATGGCGACAGTGCGATCGGACTGCATCTTCAGCCGGCTCATCGCAGATGTTGCATACATACACATTGCCGCTGCCTTCCACGGCAGTCTTTTTGAGCAGCAGATCGGGATGATTGGCGACTTGACGCATCTGCATAATGAGACCGAAGATGTTGGCATAATTGTTGAGCATGACACCCTGTGCAACATAGGTATCAAACTTGCGCGAGGAGTTCGACATGATCGAGGTGGAGAAGTCGCGTTCAACTTCGCTGAAGAACTCGTTGTGAATAATGATATCTTTCATCGGAAGCTCCATGGAGTTGGTATGATCACGCTTCATCCGGCGCAACATGATGCGAGCGGTGATCAAATGAAGCTTGGCTAATGCCTGCTCGCGGAGTTCCACATCCTCACCTGTAATCGGATTGAGCAGCTCCTGATTGAATACGGAGATGTGCTCGGATGCACCATGGTTACAAGCCACACACATGTAGTCGTCGTCCACGGCCCAATGTAGCTTCTCACAATCGCAAGAACGGCAGAAGTAGTCGGCGAATGGGCGGACTTCGAGAAAGCGCAGTAGTGAGAAAAACTCTCCAATGCGGTTCTGCACCGGCGTACCAGAAAGACACCACTTGTAATTACTCGTGAGAGCAAAACAAGCCTTGGCGACACCAGTGTTGCGAGACTTGATGCTATGTGCTTCGTCAAGAATGAGGCGGTGGTAGTGGATGGCGTGTAGTGCGGATGCTTCCTTGATGATATCCTCTCCACGGGACCAGCCTTTAGTCTCCTTACGGTGAAGAGATTCGAGACTGTTATAGGAGACCATAATGACGTCGTAAGACTTGAGTTCCTTTACAGACATCTTCTTGCACTTGGCATTGGTGCCGTGGTACACAAGAACCTTGAGTTTGTTGTCCGTGTACTCGCGAATCTCGTTGGACCACTGCATGAGAGCAACGGGAGGTACGCAAACCAGTGTAGGCTGTTTTGCCGGATAGTCCGACATGATCAGGGACACAGCCTGTATTGTCTTGCCCATTCCCATTTCATCACCGAGAAGCCCTCCCTTGTAGTGAGTCTTTTCCTGACGTATCATCCAACTGAGACCCTCTAATTGAAAAGGTTTCAGTCTTCGGTTGATTGAGGTAGGCTGCTCAGCCATTTGCGTCTCCAAGACTGGAATTTTCTTGAGATCATCCCACATGGTTCGCAGCTTTGGATGCTGATGCTCAGCTCGTTCCCGGTTCATTGCTCGCTTACGCTCCCATTTGTCCCTTATGTGTGCGAATCGTCTGCGTCGACTGTTCGCTTCGTCCTTGTCGGCACGCGTGAGTGTTTTTTTGCGTGGGGCCGTCTTTGGCGTCCTTTTCAGTGCCGTCGCCGCCTTCTTGGAGCGCTCACTTGCAACCAGCCCACTTGTAGCCATGGGAGGCTCATCTTCATCGCTTGCGATCGGCGTTTCATAATCATCCAGGAAAGATTCCAGATCGTCTGGATCACTCAGTATAAGCTTGCCACCGTCTGATTCGTCATCCACCAAAGATACATGTTCGTCTTTGAAAAATGGGCTCTTCTTGAGTACACTTAATCGAGCAGGACGGCCATGGCGCATTTTTGGGGTCTCGGCCTTGGCTTTACCTTTGCCTTTGCCAGTGTAAGTAGGTAGTGATACCTCTTCCATCAGAGAATCGCTACTAGTACCGGAATCGATCTCCTCTACCTCAGCCTTGCCTTTGCCTTTGCCTTTATATAAAGCTGCCTTACTCCTAGATGATGACACTAGGGGCACATCAAGCGATGACATATCTTCGTCCTCCGATTCAATCTTCTGACGCTTCCGACTGGGCATCAGGTGTTGTGTTGCTTCCTCATCTTCCAGTTGCATTTGTAAAGCAAGCTCAGCATCCAGATCAATTGCCTCGTCTTCGCCATTTGAGTCCAACACTGTGTTTTGTGAGCGCTTCGAGGCGGTGGAGCTAGTCAACAATGTGTCTACGCTCTGGCTGAGGCCGCTACGGGCAGAGGTCTTGCCACGACATGTGGACGCAGCAGGCGTAGTAGATATGCTGGTTCCTGGTGTCTCGTAGTCTGAGTTTTCAACGGAAGGCGGTTCATGTGAGCTCTCCTGCTCTGTTTGTATTGCACTCGCTGCCGACAGCCTCCCTCGACTGAAAACTGCCTTCTTCGTGTGCATTCTGGGAATGGAGACTGATTTGAGCACCTTCCGGGCTGATTCTGTCGGTGCCTCAACTGTGATTGTGGCATCCTCATCGTCAGAGGATTTCGGTACAGCGGCGCGAGAAGAGCGGGTGCGCTTCTGGGTGTGGCGAATCTCGGCCATTGGCAAATCTACAGCAGAATCTTCCATCAGGTCAGCAATGAATAGCCGGAAAAAGCGGGAGCGCTAAAGTGAACGAGTGGATGAAAATGGACGTACTGGTCGTTGGTGCTGGAGACGGAAATGTAAATGCCTCGTTGGATGGGCCCACTGCAGAGTTGCGAGTTGACCGTCTCGGCGCCATTCTGATGGTGAGAGTGAGAGGTGAGTTGACAGTGGCGGCAGCGTAAGGATGAAAGAGTGGTTTGTGTGCCAGGTGATAGTGAGAGGACCAGGAGAGCAGTTGCGAGTGAGAGTCTTAACCAAAGTGCAATGGAGTTAACAAAGCCCGGCCACACTAAAACAGTCGATGAATAATGTAGAGTATCGAGGGTAAGATTAACAAGATGTACCCCTGGCTTTCGCGTGCCGAGCGATTCACCAACGTCGAATCGATCGCGCCCTCACGGCCCCAGTGGCAAATTGGTGTAAAGTTTCGTGAAAGAGCAAAGCAAGGAGAACAAGCGACCCCTTTGTGGCGAAATCTTGTGAAGCAGTCTACGTATCACAACAGCTGGTATCCAGGGGTTTGTTCTGTTGCGGGGTAGAACCTTGGGCGCGTCGCGAGGCAGCCATTCACGCGTTCACGTGACGTCTTTGGATGGCACAGGAACGATTAGCGAGTGCTTAACATCTAGCCGCATCTGGCACCACCCACCAGCATCACTCAAGCAGGAAGCATCGAAACCTTTCCGCTCGTGTTGAGACTGCTTTCTTCAACACCGTTATCCTACATGCAGCATATCTCCCACGCTGGTTGGACCTGTATTCGCTGCAGGTGGATACCATGCCCTTCAGTGTTCACCAGACACACTGTACACTCACCTTACCAATGAAAAGCAACATGTCCAGATCCTAGCTGCAGATTTATCCCCAGGTATACAGGCAATGTATTGCTCAATCCAGCCGCTTCGTATGCTCGTCCATAAGCCGCAGTACGCTGTGTACCAAGAAATAAGTTTCGACTATCACTTCTCAATTGGAGAGTACAGTATGTGTGAAACGACGATCCACGTTTTCATCCTCTTTATATGCTTAGCAGGAGCTGCAGGAACTGGCACAGTTATTTCTACATCCAAATGTCGGTCGAAGAAGATGCATCGAAGCCGAACCAATACGAGGCATTGTTTGACGTCAAGGTCTTTCCAAGACGGTACATCATGAGATATTGAATGCATCTCAGGAGCTCAAGTCCTGCCCACCGAGAATTTCCCAGTGGAATGGTCCTGATAAAGCGAATCTTCGTCCGCAACGATATCCCATTTCACGTTGACTCTTTCCAGAGTCATGTTCAGCGCTTCACTGCGCGACTGTGACTTCGACCTCTCGCCCACTGAATACATTTTGATTTAGACATTGTTACATCTTTCTATCAAGCTCACAGTGAAGTGGACTGGCTTTCTTGTCGAGCGAGTCCACTGCCAGTGTACTGTTGTGTACATGTAAGGGATCCATACCCCAAAAAATGACGAGAAACTCGCCGAGTGTGGCAATATCAAACTTGACGGAAGACAGTTGTACTCTGCTAAATTCAGACTGTTTTGAATCCTTCTTAAGAGTGGGCATGCGTCATACGAGAGTATCAAGAATATCTTGCAGCTATCGCTTGGTTGCCGTCTGGCATTGTGCATTAGTAGCTCAGGAGTCCGATCCTACTTCTCAGCCAACTCTACTGAACTACCATGGGTCCACCTTTGTGCGCCTGAAGCCTTTTCCCTGGCTAAAAGTGCACCGAATCATCAGGGGAGAATGACAGTATTATTGACATGCGCGAACTGTAGAATGTAGATTGCCATCTCTGGTCAAGCTTACTTACACGATGGCATGATGGCATGATGGCCCACTCAGACACTGAAGAAGTGGATCTTTGCTGGTGAGATTACTGCCAATAAAGCTAATGAGTTACGCTGAACAATTTCACAACAAGAATACTTGCTACAATCCAAGTCTTCTTACGTGTAACTATCGACTGTTCCCATCCTCACCATTCTAGTCGCTGACGTACTCACCTCGCTTCGGTCTCCACTCCGCAAGCAACCAAACGCACGGACCTCTTCGCGGCGGCCTGCAAGTCTCACACGGCGAGACATGACGACTGACCCTAAGCTGAGGCAGTTCATGCAGACTCCCCAACACCACCAACAACGACCGCATCGCCGCCATCGTCCGCCCATCTCGCCGTCCACTTTGAAAGCTCCAATACGCACCATATTCGCCTCGCATCCCACCACGCGAACCACCTCCCCTATCCCGCGCGCTCGAAGCGCCGCCGCACCATAAGCCGATAAGCTACCCGCCTCCGCCGCGCAGTCCCGACAGCATAGCTCGCCCAACATGGTGAAGCCTGTGGTTTCAGCGATGAATGCATGGACTTGGTATGTGCGATTTCCAAGAAAGATAGGAAGATGGAGCAACCAGGAGAAAGGCTAATGCAAGCGAAATAGCATCGTCGTGTCGTTGTTCGCCATTGTCATTCTGTCCACTATCGGCGCGCTGTTCAAGGTAGGCTGACCTCTGCTTTCGCTACTGTTTCCCATCCTCACGAGCAATGGTTATTTGAGAAGTAGGAGCCATAGGGAATGCTAACGTCATGGCTTCAGACAAACAGTAATACCGTCATGGGCAGCGAAGAGGACCCAAAGGATGGTGGCGCGGTGGCTGGCGTCGTCTTCGGTGCCGTCTTCATATACATTGGCTTCTTCGTCTTTTGCGGCCTGCAAGCCCTTCTACACCTGCGCGAGAGCCGCCGTGGCGCGATAAGCCTGTCATGATCTCGAATCGTGGAAATGTTGCCGGCGAATAGTTAATAAGTCAAACGTGGGGATGAGGAAACGAACAAGGGGAGAGAGAAGCATCGTGCTACATGGGGTGTGTTTGATTCCTTTGTCCACAAAAGGGACGGGCGAGGCGGTTGTACTATCGAAATACAGCACACGGCGTTCAGAGGAGGGTTTGCTAGTTCTTGGATCATGTACGCTGTTGGAGTGACTATCACATAACCTACATCCTCATCATATGTAACCTTTCTGTACATACAGCTCATCTACAGCCACAACGTTCCAATCGTGATTCAGACGCCCAAGATGCATTCTCACGCCAGGCTGAACCCCCTACCACTCCCTTTCCCACAGTGGCTCCAGCGTCTTACTCATATACGGCCCGTCCAGCCAGTACCCCAGCTTAGCATAATAACTCCTCACCCCAACCCCCGAGATGACACTTATCTTGCTGCTCCCATGCTCTTCCCGTGCTATCCTCTCCGCCTCCTCCATCAACAGCGTCCCATAACCCTGATGCTGAAACTTCTTGGGATCCCTCGCATGCACCGGCACCGCCGAGCCATAGACATGCAACTCGCGCACCAGTGACGTTGGCTGACCCGTCAACTCCGGGCGAAACGTATGCTCCTTGGAGCACTGACGCAAGCGCAGCAAGGCAATGAGGATATCCTGCTTGGGATCTTCATACGCCAGGAACGTCTCCCAGCCGCCATTGGCCGTGTAGTCTCTGCGTACGAGCTCGACCTGGTCAGGCCGGATCTTGTGCTTGACTTCGTTGATGCCGACTTCACGTGTTCGCACATCTCGACACGAGGTGCCAAAGTCTTTCATGCGTGCGAGTGCTAGTTCGCGCAAGTTGCCGTTTTCCACTCCCGATGTGACGAGCGGCATGGGGATGTCGCGCTGTACGCGGTAGATGCGTGTCCATGGTGGTACGAGAGCGAGGATACGCGCTACAATGTCAATGAGTGCATTGGGTGTGTAGTTCTTGTACCGTCCTGTCCTCCAGAGTTCGTAGAGACCTGTGCCGCGGATGACAAGCGTGGGGTAGATCTTCAGTCCATCGGTACGGAAGTCGGGGTTGGAGAAGTACTCGACGAACTGGTCGAGGTCGCGTTCCATGCCTACGTTGGGCAAATCAGGCATCATGTGTGAAACTACTTTGAATCCTGCGTCTTTTGAGAGGCAGAAAGTTTTCGCAACGGCGGCAACAGTGTGTCCACGGTTCGTGTCGCGAGCTACATCTTCGTAGAGGGATTGCACGCCAATTTCGAGACGGGTGCAGCCATACCGAAGCATAGAGGATAGATGTTGGTCCAGACAGTAGTCCGGTCGTGTCTCGATGGTGATGCCCACACATTTGATATTACTCATTTCGCCTGCTGCAACTGCCTCATCCACGTCTTTTGTTTGATACCCGGAAAGGGCATTGTGCAGTTGACTAATGAATTCGTCCCGGTAAGACTCTGGCAGTGACATGAAGGTTCCACCCATGATGATGTACTCAACCTTGTCTACACTATGGCCGAGCGACTTGATCTGATCCACCCGTCCCCTGGCTTGCTCATACGGGTCGTATCTTGCGCGAATAGCACGCATAGATGTTGGTTCGTAGCCTGTGTATGACTGTGTTGAGTATTCAAAATCTGAGTCTGGCCCTCCCGGGCAGTAGACGCATATGTTTCCTGTGTAAGCGATATGCGGACATCTGTGTGGTTTGCACATGACTGCCACTACTGCGATACCTGATGATGTCCCTGTGAAGAACTTAGCAAGTTATTCGTTTTCTATCAAAATCCATAACCTACGGATTGGTTTCGCAATCAACTTTGGCAAGATATATTTCTTGTAGTGTTCTGGCACCGCCGCAATAATCGCCGTGAGTGGCGGCTGGCTCTTCAGGTAATGCTTCTTTGACACTTCGCCCCTTAGCCGATTCAAGTTGAGATCTTTCTTCGCCTTTGAACCATCGGCTTGTGCTTCGTAGTCCTGGATAAGCGCAGAGGCGATATCAGCGCAGGCGCGCATGTACCGCTCATTCTCAGGTGGCAACTTCAGATCCTTTGGCAACTTCCTCCTCTTGTGTGTCTCCGTGACTGTCATTGTAGCCATGGTGATATGTTCGATGGAAACGATACGTTGGTTTTCGCAGATGCCGTATCGAGAAGTTGAGGCTCGAAATGTGGACCGCGAGTCACGGGTGGGGTGTATTTTCAAAGGGCGCTAGATTCAATTTGCATTAGCGCCAAGTCTACAAGTCCACGAAAGTAAGTGGACAACAGCCGTGTATGGTTGCATTGAGATTGTTTGGATTAGTGAATCCAGTGGCCGAAAGAATTTAAATAGCGGTATTCTATTTGTTACGTTCTAATCACCTGCTCTGAAATAAGGGTGGCTGACCACCAGCATTGGTTGTCTCGACTTAAGGAACGTCTATTACATCTTTATAGGAGAAGGGACAGCGTCATGAACTCAAACACACACATCTGTAGACTCCGAAGAATCATTATCGCTATACATTATTGTCCACACAGTATACAATAACCGTAGGCGGCTCTAATTCAGCCGCAAATTAAAACAAGACGCCTTAGTCCACCTCGCAGCGAGTACGTACCAATGTGCAGGCTAATTATTATCTACATATTCATAGCAGAGAGCTTCACATGCTGTACACATGTAGCTTATTCCCTTAAAGCGCCAAAGACACTGCTGTACACGTAGTTGCAACCACATATGGCAACTTGCGAGCTGCGGTTGAGCTGAACGTGAGTGAGTAACTAGATTAGATCTAGTAGGTGGCATCATACGGTACCCGCTAGATCCAGCCTAGTTAGCTCCTGTCTCTAGCCCAACCGCAACTCGCACATTCATCTCGCCCCAACCCTAACGTCACCACGCCCATTCCAAGGCGCCAAAGAAATGCATCCACAACAAGCGAATTCAAAAATAGGAAACATGCACTCGCAAAAAAAGCAAGAAATTGGTCACTACGAGGGTCGAACTCGCGACCTTGGCGTCACGGGCTTGCGGGTTCAAGCCTCGTATTAGCACCACGCTCTAACCAACTGAGCTAAGCGACCGGTCTGTTCGATGATGACAAATTGGTGAACATGTGGTATTATACACCTACCGAAATACTGTTTATGCATGGGAACACTGACACTAGTATGTGGTAGGAGACAATTCTGCCAGGGGCTGAATCTACAGTATGTTGAGATGGAAAGCGCGAGGGGAAAAATTTTCGCGGTTGGATGCCGCTTTGGTTCCCGAAAGGGCCCTATTCCGAGAGCGTACCTACGACGACGAGCCCGGCAAATAGCTCCAGAGGTTAGCCAGCCAGGCGGACACCATGTATCTAGTCATAGAAGATAGTTTACAAAGTAAAAGTGTCTGGGGATACCAAGTTTTGCATTTTTAAAGTACATGTACATGTACCTGTATATCAAAACACCTCGACTGCCAAATCCTCTGCCAACCCCTCGAGCTCCTCGCGTCTAAACGGTACAAACAGGGTTTCGGTTCCCATTGCATCCTTGCGACTCTCAATCATCTGATGGTCATGGAATTCCTTGAGTAAAGAGCGAAAGCCGACTTCGCTGGAGCAGACGAAGAGATTGACGGCCTTTTGGTACAGGACTCTGTATTCGACACCTTGCGCCGCATGCGCAGAACCCGATTTGCTAGTCTGTCCGAATTTCCTGGATCTGGGGATATGGTCTTCCTCGTCTTCATCTTCGATTTCGCCGCCGTCCGTGGTGGAGAGTGCGAGTTGCTCCATGACGAGCACCTGGAAGAGCTCCCGTGCTTTCTCGGGGAGCGAGCGCAAGACGAAGCCGACACCGTCTCTGCCGCCGACGCGGCGGCCGCTGCGACCCAGCAATTCGTTGACGGTCTCGACGGTGTCGATTTCAGCACTGTATGGGGCAAATGTGGTGGCATCGTGGAAGAGGAATTTGTACTGTGTTTTCAAGCCTACATCCCATAGTAGGGGAAAGTTGGGTGTGTCGGCGGTGCAGACAAGGCTTATCTGAGGATGCGCTGCTAATCTAGCCAGCATCGACGGTGCTGGGGACTTGCGGAGATGAGGCGAATCAATTGAATTGAGTATGATTGGCACTGGGTGCGAAGGTGCATTGTTCGAGAGAGTGTCCAGTATCAATTCGAGCAAGGCGGTAGGCTGATTGGGCAATTTGATGTTTGGTGCGAGTGAGGTAGCCGCAACAGTACTAAGCACTTCCTTCATTGTCGTGCCGGCCGCGTAGCCGTTGATCACGACGATTTTTGGCGTTTTCTTGGTCCCTTTGTAGGGATCTTGGTTCAAAAGATGTTGGTATAGACATCCAGTGAATCGTTCGGTGATGATGCGCTTCGAGCCGTAGCCGTATAGGCAGATATTAAAGCCTTCTTCGAGCTCAAAAATCCATTGGTCGTATGCACGGCCGTGTAACTCCATTAAAAAGTCCATTTCAGGTTGATGGCGGTCTTGGTAAGATTGTATCGCTTGGTAATACTCGTCATGATTGAGCAGGCTTTGTGCAGCCAGCGTGTTGTTCGAGGTCTTGGTAGCCCCAGGGCGGTTTTGCCAAAAGTATTGTTCATGCGAAGGCAGCTCTGTCGGAGGTGTAGGTGATCGTTGTTTTCTTGGCCTTCCCACTTTGCCTGAGCCTTTTGGTCGGCCTCTTCCACGCTTTGAGGGTGTCTCGGGTACTGCCATCTCCTCTTCCACGGTCTCTTCAGCACCTGTCTCAACCTCGCCTCCATCGTCGCCCAAGATTTGCTCCGCCAGGATATCCTCCTCGTCCAAGACGTCTTCATCACTATCCTCGCCATGGATTGTGCGTTCAAGGATCCGTCTGTTGCTCTTCCTTCGGGCGCTGCGATCTGCATTGCGTACAAGGGTTGGCGTGCCATTTGGGGAGTCGCTTGTAGCGGGCTTGGTAGGTGTATCGAATAGAAGCTTTCTCGAGGACTTGGGCGTAACAGTGATGCCATTTGCTAAACCACTCTTTTTGAGAATGGATCTCGGTGTGCCATTCTCTGCTAGAAGGAGTGTTTTGTTTCTTCTTGATGGCGTCTGAACTTCCGACCAGGCCTGCTCTTCGGGTGGGCCATCTGCGATGCGAGCGCGAAGTTTTCGCGGCGTACCGTCGTCTGTATCATCGTCATCGCGTGTGCGCTTTGTGCCGGCCATTGTCAAGGGGTTGTGTCGAGCGAGAATGGACGGAAGTTGGGGCGACGCGACTTGACGCGCCTGTCCATGGTTAGCGCGGCGGTCGAGCCTCAAAAGCTCATGCCCGATTTTACATTTGGCGTCTGTTACCACTGGGCCATTTTTAAAGAAGACTTATTCTAAAATATTCAAAAGACGTGCATTTCAAGTCAAACCGTTAAGCTGAAAGGGTGATTGACGGCTGGCATAGTAGCCCCTTTTGCGAAGTAGTATGCCAAAGCAGCCAGCCTACAGTTGACTGTTGACCCCAAACCTGGTAACTATTGAACTTGGCTTAGCTTCCACTGCCAGCCAGATAAATACGAATGGCATGAAAATGGAAGAACCATGAGACAGCAGATAAGAGCTGATCCCATCTTCGTCATTCTTGGCTTGCCATGGTCAGCTTTCTCATGTTTTGCCTTACATCTCATTCCACTTCGAGCTGGCTATGCATGCGAAAGGAAGCAGGCAGGGTTCATGGAGCCAATGGCCAGACTGCTGACTCGGCAGACTCGGTCTCACAATGCCTTGGATGTGTGTGTGGCGTACCTACTTGGATACCTAGGCAGCCGGGCAAACAGGTGGTCCAGGCTGGATGCAAGACATCCAATGGCTTCGTGTCCAGACTCCCGAGCCCAGACTGGGTGGACAGATGCCAGACCGAACTTTCAAGTGTCTGTCGAAGAACCGAAGACAGGCCAACGCTACTCTAGTCGCTAGCTGCTTGCTCCCGTTCCAGCTGGCAGCTGGCAGCAGCAGCATCATCACCATAATGGCCTGGGCATGGCATGGCATGGCATGGGCATGGCATGACATGGCAGTTCACGGCCCGCCTCTAAGCGGAGCTTTGGGCTTATTCACAATACTTACTGTACACACCACATCACCTCCACAACGCCTGCGCAGTGGGATTACGCAGGCGGCAGGGCAGAGGCAACATGTGTGTGTGTGTGTGTGTGTGTGTGTGTGTGTGTGTGCTCTGCTGACAAACAGTTGACCGCATCTTGATCGAAGCACCCCGTGATGAGTTGGCATGACTTCCCAGGAGAAAGTCGGAGTAGTGTCAGGTGAAGGCGTGTCTCAGAGGACGTTCATGTCACGCCGCGGGTTAGAGTTTAACAGAGTTTTGTTAGGGTGTGTTGGAAGGGTGGAAAGGGTGGAAAGAGTGGGAGGGATGATGGTAGGGCTGGCTTGGGTGAGAATCGGGTGCGGCGTGATAGGCGGAGAAGAGAGGGAGGGCAGTAGAGTAGTAGAGTAAGAAGTATAGGGTTCGTCATGCTCGTCGTGTCGTCGTGTCGTCGTGTCGTCGTGTTCGCAGGGCCAGGCCAGGGATGTGGCTTCTTTGTGCGTGTCAGGCCCTTCTTTTGCTGCAATGGACGGGATGATGAATGGCGGGCCCTTTTCCAAGCGTTTGTCGTCGTCCGTCCGCAAAAGCAGGAGAGCCCCGCAGCCCAAAGCTGGATCGTTAACTTTGCTGCCCATCTTTCGGCTTCTGCATTCTTCGATCGCCATTCACCACAGAAAAGAAAGAAAAAACCCTCCGCACAACACACAACACCATCACGCACCCCACCCGCACTCCCTTCCCACGCATGGAAACAACACTGCACCGGTAACAGTCGACTCCCTCCGCCTTCCAGTCGCAGCCAGGCTGTCGCGATAAAGCTCGCCCTCCAAAGTCGCCGCGCGGCGCACCGCGGGGTTCTCTGGACACCGTTCTCCCGATTCCAGGCCAGCGCAACCCAGCACGTGCCAGCATGGAACCCAGAAGGCGCCCAGAGTACCATCTCGAAATCTTCGCGGATGCGGCGCGCGTAGAAGAAGTCGTCAAAGGTGAGTTGTAGATTTCTGCCTACCTGCTGTTGCTGCTGCTTCACCCTGCTTCACCCTGCTTCACGGCCCAAAGGTGGCAGTTGTGCCACATTTTCTCATCCCTGCCCAACTCTCGGCGGCCCCCCCCCCTCCCTCTCCCCCCGTCGGGCCCCTCACCCTCCTTCGCCCCACTACACAGTCGCCCAACACCGATATCTGTCGACCACAAGCCCTGACCGTGCCATAGCCATACTCCACACCATCTTCTTTCACCGATACTTCACCTCGATTTCTCCCCTCACACGCGATCTGCTCGACCTCACTCTCCCCGCCATCGACGATGTGGACCTCGAGACGCTCATCGAGCAGAAGACGCATGCTCTCCGTCGCGCCATAGACAGCACCCACCAGCCCAGAGGACGGGGCCAGATTGCGATACAGTTCTTCGAGAAGAAGAGGAGAAAGACGTACTTCTTCGGCAAGGCAGACGAGGATGTTTGTTGGGAGCAGTGGACGCTGGACGTGACGCTCGCACAGCCCAGGACGGAGACAGGTACGCGCCTCTCCTCGCTCCAAGTCTCCAAGTAGCTCGCTGACAGAGTGCACAGATGTTCTCAAGGTCCGTCGCGCTATGAGCAAGTCCGTGGAAAAGGCCGCCTACAAGATCATCTCCATCGTCAACCGCGACAAAGACCACATTCCACCCATCACCACCACCGACGCCAACCCCTTCCCTTACCAGATCATCGTCAACCCCAAAGCGGCCACCGAGAACGACTGGCGGCCTCGCATAGGGCTCTTCTAGAGGATGGACTACCCTCAACATTGTATATACCGTCGCCGATGATGTCATGAGACAGAGGACCATTCAACACCACCTATCAATAATGACGACTCCATGTGCGCAAAAAGAGAGGGAAAAGTCCTGCGTTTCTACTACAAGGTTATCAAGGCAAAAAGCGGGCGCACAAATCTCTCCTATTTCCCACCTTATCACCCTTCCCCCCATGTACAGTGTCCGCTATGTCGGGCAAAATCAACCCTGAACGCCGCCATTACCGCCATTACCGCCATTATGAGTACACAAGAGACGAGATGACAGTGGCTATTATCGCTATCCGACGCTTTTGATTGATGGATTGCTTCCAAGCTACACAAGATACCCCAATTCCCCAAAACAAATCATAATTTCAAAAAACATAGACCGAGACTGAAGCACTGCATCTTGTGACCAAGTAAACATGGACATGTCCCAGAGACTCTTTGATAGGAAGACGAATAGTCTTTGATATGATACGAAGCGCTCGTGCAGAAGTATAAATGTCGAGAACATGCAAAACTAGAATGCAACACCATATGCCCAGAGCGCCGAGAAAGATGACAAATACCGCCACTTGAAGAAGCTTCAATTCTCCAACAACATCATCACTCGTTCGTCCGTACCGCCCAGCCTACCATTTGTCCGTTCCGCCCAGTCCACCCACCGCTTCACCACCTCATCCACCTTCTTCACCCCTTCCCTCGACGCCTCCACTTCAAACCACTCCCTATGCTCCTTCCCACACGCCTCGCACTTCTTCACAACCCGCTGCTCGCCCAGCTCCAAGTGAATCAGCCGCTCCACACGCATGGCATGCGGGACCTTCCTCACCCCTCCTGGCCCTGCCGAAGACCGGCGTCGGGACTGCGCAGGCGTCGCGTGTGGAGCAGGCGCAGGTGATGGTGTAGAGGGCACGTGGGGATAGTATCGCACAAGGGAGAGACTGTACCCGCATTGCCGCGTCCACTCGTGCATGCGACGGTGGACATTGTTGGCCCTGCCGATTTTGAGGAGAATGCGGTCTTTGTTGGCCGTGTCGGTGGTGCTGGGCGACCGTCTGGCTGTGCCCGATCGCGAGCCTTGTTGTGGCTTCTTGACGGAGAATTGGCGGAGCACGTCTGCGGTGCGGCGGTTTTGGTCCGGCCGGGATGAGGGCGGGACGAGGAGCGATGAGGCTGCGGATTTGGGAGCGGGGCCGGCGGAGTCGGGCGTCAGCCAAAATATGTAGATGTAGCCTTCGTCGTCGTGGGGGGAGATTGGTTTGCTGAGTTCGGCGAGGAGGGTCGAGGTTAGTTGTGGGGATAGGTTCTTGGGAATGTAGCGTAGCAAGGCGGCTGTCTCTGATTCCTCCCGATTCATCTTGTTGATTGGCCGTGCGGGTTTTTCGCCTAGGGGCGTGCGGACGGCTGGGTTACTTGAGCGTCGTGAGGTGCGAGGTCGTGATGTGGATCTGCTGGGTCGTCGACCATGGTCTTGTGGTACTCTTGCAGGGCGTGCTGAAGGTTGTTGAACAGGGACCTGTGGTTTCTCCTGGGTAGCTGTAGCTACGGGAGCCTGGCTCGTCTTCTGCTTGTGTTGAGGTTCTTCGATATCATCGACATCTGCAGAGCCACAGCAGAGTGATGACCAAAAGCTGGGCTTGGTTCTCGGTGAAGACGGCTTGGCTGGATAAGTATGCGGTTTGTTTGCTGCCATCACATCGCTCGGTACAGACATCAAAGGTCCTTCAACCTTATCCCAGGTGGCTGGCCTGTTGATTTTCTTTGGTGGCCGCATCCCAGATGTTCCCTGCTCCTGTCTGCTACTCCGTCTCTTGCGTTGACTAGGTTCTTCGGCATCATCCACTTCAAGTACCCCAAGACGCTCGACCAATGTATCAATACTGTTCCTCTCCTTCAGCGGATAGAGATGCGTTGGCGGTCCATTGGAAGTCTGCGCAGCCAACCGCTCCGCCTGATCCTTGTGCTGCCAGCAAAAGTATGCAGCAGCACCAACCTCTTCATCATCACCATCGCCAATGACAGAGACTACAGCAATCACCCCGTCATCCTCGGATGGCTTGGCATCTATTGGCCGTCTACACGGTCGACCAGCTTTGGTAATGCCCTTGCAAGTCGTGGCCGGATTCCGGGAATCCGAGCGTGGAAGTAATGACTCTGGTGTCGTGCCTGAAAACGACATTTCGATTATAATTTGAGCCTGACTCCGGGCCACGAAAAGTATTCTTAACAACCGTAGCTGCAGCAGAGAAGAAGAAGCCTAATCAAGTAGTCGAGGCCCGTTGCCACTTGTGCTTCACCGCCTCAAGGAGTGCATAGCGCAATCGCCTTCGCTGTGAATTGCAACAGCCTGACAGACAAGGTGTGAAGAGTTCAGCGTCTTGGGAATCCATGTTGGCCAAGGTGTGGTCGCGTCACAGTGGGCGCGTAATGCCAAAAAAAGATGGCGGGACTCGAGGTCGCGTGGCAGGTTTGTGGCAGTGCACGTGGCGCAACGATGTGGTTTCATGCGAGTCAGTTGGAGCAAAGTGTACAACAACCTCCCAGAAGGTTAAGAGAGAACACGCCACGTTGGATTTGACCACGCATACTCAGAGCTCGCCGGTGGATACGTAGACCTCTCTCTCATGATGCCTTTTACTTCTGCGCCAAATGAGGACGTTAAGAAGGCTACTACCTACATACAGCACCATCGACATCTGATCAAACAGTGGGGGAGTGGGGAGTGTCTTGAAAGCAGACCAAGCACGAACGACAAGTATTCGTCGAGACAAGTTGCAGAGTAGATCTCTCGCATATACGCGATCATTTTACCCTCTTCCGCCATCGCCTCGCTCACACTCTTCTAGATACAGTGGACAGATCGAGAGTCCGGTGGTCAGTTGGTGTCCCAACGCTCTGATCCTACAAATTTAGTATGATATGGTTTCAGCAAATCAACGATTCGATTTTTCTCTGTAAGAATATGTGGACCTGCTTTTGAAATCCATGGTCCATATTGGCGATCAGTAGGTGCTGGATGATTGAAGCAAGTACGCCTTCTTGTCGAAGAATTTGGATCACCAACAAGAGTCTAAGATTGATCAAGGTTTGCCGGTACGTAAAAATTGGGAACCAAAAAGACGCAGCTGCGAAAATGCTTACTAGTTACAGCTCTCCGTAGCCGGTTGCGTGCAATAGATCTCAGCTAAGCCAGGTCTTCCACGCGGTACGCCTCAAGATTTAGACAAGATGCCTCCTCATCCACGTCCCTGATCCAGCGGCTATTGATTATCTCCTAAGGAAGGTCATGACGACGTGGGAGATCAGAATATCTCAATAACTCCCGCTCGATGACGTGCACAGCTATTTGCGGAAACTGACAGGGCTTCCATGTGCCTCCTTTCAACCCACTACGGCATTATGTAATTACGTTGTTATCTGGCATTGTTGAGGATATATCACTCCAAAATGTGAGTAGGGCTTCACCTTACATTGGTAGATGTTCAGCCAGCACATCGTGAGGCCCTGTGGGGAAGAGGACTGCGGGGCCGTCCATGCGCAGACTGAGATGGGAAGCTCGAGTTTGAAGGTTTGCCATCCAGGTTTCCCATATACGTCAAACGTTAACCATCAACAATAGCCTCATGAAATCGATGGCGTAGGATGGCTGGACCCTGATCTGCACCGGGAAGGTGGCGCTACGCTTGCCGTCATCTGCTCCCGAACTCGCTTCATCTTAGCATCAAGATCTTCTGAAGAACGTCCCGTGTTTCTCGATTCAACGTGGAGTAATGAGATCCCCTGCTCATACCCAAGGGTGTCTTAAGCCCAATGCGGATAATTGTATAAACTTTCTGCCCTATCACGGGCGTTTTGGAGATCTGAAATGCCATGACAGCTACCTAGCTGCGTCCTTTCATTGTTAAGCTGCGAACTTACACTAGGAGACACTTCCCACATCTCAAAGACCTATTTGCTGCGTCATTGACGGGTAATGGTATGTGTTAACCTAGATGTTTGCGTATGATCTCGACGATGTGTGGCTTGTTAGGAGTTCTCTGAGCACGTCACCACGTGTAGTGTGCAGAGAAGCCTAACATGGGAAAGTTGACACAGGAAATGCATAAATGGCTCTCATCATCTGTCCAAAGCAATCCTTGATCGGATCATAAAAACCAGGTTGTGTTATTCAGACCAACGCCGGTACTTTCATATCCTGACCTTGTGCCTTTACTACATCGAGGATTACCCTCTTTGTACAATCTCCCCTTTAAAAACCCCTTTATTGCATCTCCACCTGCATCCACCGCATACTACAAACGGCCACCTTTACCAACATGAACGTCGATCGCCCAACAGGAGGTCTCCGTATTCCATGGAAGAACCGCCATGCGCAATTGCCGCATCACAAAGAACACCATGTAGCTCGTCGCCTCAAGTTTCTCGACGTCCTGCCAAAGGAGATAAAAGGCCACATCGTGGCATGCGTTGGCGAACTCGTTGGCACATTCATGTTTTTGTTGTTCGCACTGGGCGGCACGAATGTGGTCAACACAGCGCCTCCTGAGGGCGCAAACGCCGTGGACTTGAGTGCGAATCCAAGCAAGATCATGTATATTGCATTGGTGTTCGGTTTTTCGTTGACAGTGAACGCCTGGGTTTACTTCCGCATTAGTGGTGGCCTCTTCAATCCTGCAGTCACTCTCGGCATGATGGTCGTGGGCGCTACGGGATACAGACGTGGTTTTCTCATCATCATGGCTCAGATTATTGGTGGAATTGCGGCTTCTGGCGTTGTGTCCGCTATGATGCCTAACGTACTGGCTGTCAGGACTGAACTTGGAGGCGGGACCACTGTCGTGCAAGGATTGTTCATTGAGGTAAGCAATATGCCTTCAGTCGACGTTGCTTCCAGCATGCGCTTATACCTCATCAGATGTTCTTGACAGCACAACTCGTCTTCACGATCTTCATGTTGGCCACGGAGAAGCATGAGGGCACGTTCATCGCACCAGTTGGAATCGGTCTATCGCTTTTTGTAGCAGAGCTCATGGGAGTGTTCTACACGGGTGGCAGCGTCAACCCCGCTCGCTCCTTTGGTCCTGCCGTCGTCACTCGTACTTTCTCCTCATACCATTGGATCTACTGGGTCGGACCTATTCTCGGTGCACTCCTAGCAAGTGTTTTTTATATGTTCATCAAGGCGCTCGAGTACGAGACTGTGAACATGGTGGCCGACCCGAAGCAAGCTCTTGGCGACAAGTTTGATCGCACAACAGTGAAATCTGAGGGTCAAGATAGCGTTGCATCAGGAAAAACTGTGGAGAAGGTGATGAGTGGAGTTTCCGGCGGTTCCTTCAAGCGATCTCCTGCCCTGGAGAGTGGGCATGTTTCTCGTCATTAATGGGTTGCCTTTCTTTTCTGACGTCGTCTAAAATTAATTTGTCATGTCTTTCTTGAACTCATTACTTTATAGTAACTTATTTTACTGCAACAAAACAATCATAATATGTTGGTGAGCATTGTCAGCTTATATCGACGTTTCGCAGTCGTATGTACCACAACAGCTGTCATTCTCGCCTGGTTCACGAGATCCAAGACAGTGGTTGACAAGAAAGTAATGCAGTCTCGCAACGCCAGCTTCTACATTCCTTTTAAGGCGATTACAACAAGTATGAAGGATAAGTCCGTTGGATTTCAACGAACGAAGTGTCCTACGGAATAAAATAGTTCACTTACAACTCCATCATAGGTATAAAGAAACTCTTTTTCAGAATGCGACCAGTACTGATGGGATAAAAGATACTATGAAGATTACTGGAACTACGATTGTTTAGACACTAATAGGGTAAATGGTAAGGTTCAGCGGGAGCACAGATGCAAAGTGATACTACGAGTAGAATGGATCCTACATGATGAAATGCAATTCTACTGGCTAACGGTCAAGATCCTCTAAATGAAAAGAGATACAATCAGCAATGATACAAGAGCCAATTTCGGCTTCAAGATTGCCTCATGTGGCTAGGTATTATTGTAAGCTTCTAAAGTCATTGATGAATTCCTTTATGGTGATGATGATGCATGGAAGCAAGCGAGGAGATTCATGAAGCTGATGTCATATCTATATGACGGTGTCATCACAATGTCTCTTCAGTTGCGAACTTGCAAATAATACTATAGTTACAGTGACCGAGAGGTATGCTATGCAGAAGACAAGGTCAAAAGCGAATGTGGCAACCTGCTTCTGCCCAGTATGGCCAGAAAGCTGAGGTTTCTCAGTTTAGTGACCAAATCCAGTAATCCTAAGGTTGCTTTACCGGTAGCGCAAGTGCTCTACTGTGGCGCCAACTTTGTGGAACGCCTAACCTCCAACGTTTGAAGATTTGTGCGGGCACCAGTAGGCTGAATCCAAGCAGATGCACTGCGTTGAATGCAGTTGCCACATGGAGGCAAAATGCAGAGTGACAATCTTTCTCACATACGATATCAACGTTTATAGCGTTGCCATCAAGCCTCGGTGATGACGGTTATCCCCAGGCCCGTCTGTCCGTTTGAGAAGCTAACGCCATTCGGAAGGTCCAGCCGATCTTTGTCTAGATACACGGTCTATCCTGTGTTGATGAGCAGTTCTGCGACGAGTATCTCTTAGAAGCTTGGTCAAGGATAGCCAGCATATCGTTCGTCAAACCCCACCCGATCAGACAAGTAGCAGAGGCGAAGTCAGAAGTAGACCTCGGGTGTCAATTGTGCGTGCCCGTGTCCACGGAGATACAAAGCTGCTAGATATCACCCCTCCCTTTCTTCTTATCCATCCTTCTCTTCATTGCCAACTTCCCTTGTATACTTTTCCCCACAGGCCACTGGAAAAGTACGAATCATCTAATCAAATCAGACCAACGCCCTTGATTTGAAGGTTGGGGGATCGAGCACCCCTGTCCACCATTATGGCACCTCACCCCTTCAAGACCCTTAATGTGGAGGAGACACGGATTGCCCGTGATACTGTCCTCTCCCTCCACGATGGAAAACTCGTGGACTTTAGAGAGATCTACCTCCAAGAGCCTGAGAAAGAGGTGATGAAGCAATATCTTGACCTCGAACACGCAGCACGACCCGGCCAATCACCGACATCAGTAAGGCCGCCTCGTCTGGCCAAGGTCCAGTACGACGTGATTGGCTCAGATAAGATTCCAGAGTATCATGAATCTGTCATCAATATCGAGACGAAGCAAAGAGTTGGCCACGAGGTTGTGGGCAAGGAGATGCATGCCAGTTTGACACTCTGGGAATTTGCAGCCGTTGTCGAGGCATGCAAAAGGAGCGACATGTTTCAGAAGGCTATTGCCGAATTCAAACTCCCCGAGGGCTTCGAATTGGTAGTTGAGCCATGGTAGGTCTGAGAGAGAATCACTCGAGCAAATACTGACCAGTGGGTAGGCCATATGGAGGGCTTGACTTTGGTTCTGAGAACAGGCGGTATTTCCAAGGCTTGTGTTTTGCCCAGGATATGCGGAACGGAAACCCAGATTCCAATTTCTATGCCTACCCGTTGCCTCTCATCCCCGTCATGGACGCAAAAACAAAAGAGATTGTTCGCATCGATCGTCTAGCCACCGGTGGCAAGGGCGACCCTCTTGCCGGCCAAACCCACAACGAGCGCATTCTCGACCACATCAGGGGCTCGGAATATATTCCTGAACTTCTCGAGGGCGGAACTCGCAAAGATGTCAAGCCCATCAACATCACACAGCCCGAAGGCCCGTCCTTTACTGTCAGAGACGAATCGCTGGTCGAGTGGCAGAAGTGGCGCTTCCGTGTGTCCTTCAATCCCCGTGAAGGAGCCGTCCTTCATGATGTGCACTACGATGGCAGAAGCATTCTATACCGCATGAGTATCAGCGAAATGACTGTGCCTTATGGTGATCCCCGCCCGCCATTCCACCGCAAGCAAGCCTTTGATTTCGGGGACGGTGGGGCAGGAAACTCGGCCAACAACCTGTCTCTCGGCTGTGACTGCCTTGGTGTAATCAAATACTTCGACGCCGTCGTCGTCAGCTCCGATGGTGAGCCAAGAGTCCATCCCAATGTCATCTGTCTGCACGAGCAGGACAACGGAATCGGCTGGAAGCACACCAACTGGCGGACTGGCCGCGCAGTCGTGACGCGCATGCGAGAACTCGTCGTCCAATTCATCATCACCCTTGCCAACTACGAGTACGTGTTTGCGTACAAGCTTGACACTGCCGGTGGCATCACGCTCGAAGTCCGTGCCACAGGCATCGTCTCTGTGGTCAACATCGACCCCGGCAAGACGTCCGAGTACGGGAACATCATGTCTCCAGGCGTGCTTGCGCAAAACCACCAGCACATCTTCGCCGCACGCATTGACCCTGCCATCGACGGCCACAAAAACACCCTCCTCTACGAAGAATCCCACACCGCGCCCTGGAACAAGGAGACCAACCCCAACGGCAACCTCTACACCATCCACAAGACCATCCTCGACAAATCCACAGGCGTAGACGCAAACCCCTTTGACCACCGCGTCTTCAAGATCATCAACCCGGCCGTCAAAAACCCCACGTCTGGCAACCCCGTCGGCTACAAGTTTGAGCCGCTGCCGACGCAGAAGATTTTGGCTAGCCAGGGCAGCATTCAGGCCCAGCGTGCCCTGTTTACAAACCACCATGTCTGGGTTACAAAGTACAAGGATAATGAATTATACGCCGCCGGCCGGTTTACACTGCAGAGCCAGCTGGAGCAAGGAGGCGTGCACGACATGGCTGCGCGAAAAGACGATGTTGCGAATGAAGACCTGGTTATTTGGAATACCTTTGGTCTCACGCATAACCCACGGTACGTTTCCATCTCCTTCTCCTTCTTCTTCTCCTCTCCCGCTCCTTTCCAGTCTTGGATGACACAAAACACGTTTGCTGACTTTGCTTGCCACAGTGTCGAGGATTGGCCGGTTATGCCGGTGGAGATTTACCAGATCCATTTCAAGCCCAGCGATTTCTTCGAGAGGAATCCGGCGATTGATGTGCCGAGCACCAAGAATGAAGCGAGTGTGTTGGTGGACAAGGACTGCTGTTCGGGCGAGAAGTTGTAGTTGGATGGTCCCGAAGTGCATGATTGAAATCGGCTAGCGGTTATGAAATTTCAAGTGTAATGAAAGATATATAAATGTACATACATGTAAGTTGTGACAAGATGTGTCTTCATGTTGACATGCACAATTTTAAGATATATGTTGGTATAATTTTATCCGCGGTATGCAGTGCACCGCTAATGCTGGAATTGAACAACCTTTACGCCAGTCCGTGCTGATAAAGCCCCCTATTCCCAAACAAGGTACGTACGGTAAGATGAAAAGTGACCCTGGATATGTAGTGGTGAAGTGAAGTGAAGTAAAGCAAAGCAAAGAGAAAAAGTATTTACATCCCCCAAGGCCCATCGACAACGTTCAACGCGCTCTCAACCGCCTCTTCCAAACTCTCTACACGCAGTTTCAGCGTTCGGTTCTCTTCTCGCTCCTTGGCAAGCCGTCCCCAAACGGCAGACTGTGCGCCGCCCTCGCAATTCGCACAACCCCATCCTCCTTGCTGCAAATTGACCGGTGCGGGGACCTTGTCGTTTGTGCTGCCCCGTTGCCGAGTGGGAACCTTTTTGCCCTTGGGAGTGGTATCGCGTGAATCAGCTTCGTGGATCGACGATCGTTCGGTACCGGTGGGGCTCAGGCAATTTCTTGAGAAGACGCTGGCAGCATCGGTTTCAGTTTCCGACTCGAATCCAGAGTCTACGCTGATCTCAGAACCGGAGATGCGGTTGTGTCGTCGAGGAGAGTCTTGGCATTTGGTATGCTCGCATGACGCTGGACCACGAATGAGAGCAAGACTGCGCTTCCTTGCAGCCTCCTCTTCTTGCCTTGCGCGTCGCTCGAATTCAAGGTCGGCCATGAGTGTTTGCATTTGCTCGTCTTGCTCGCTAGCACGCTCTGCCATCGTCTCGAGCTGCATCTTCAGATGGCGCACCCTTGTTTCTGACTCGTCCAGCTCGTCTTCTTGCGCGCTCAGCTCAGAGCGAGCATCTA
Organism: Plenodomus lingam; assembly: GCF_022343315.1. Lineage (NCBI taxonomy): Eukaryota > Fungi > Ascomycota > Dothideomycetes > Pleosporales > Leptosphaeriaceae > Plenodomus > Plenodomus lingam. Next base: position 1,992,278 of record NW_027093974.1, read on the forward strand.
CGAGGGCGGTTGAGAGTTGGCGATAGGAGCTTTGGTATCGAGAGAGAAGCGCTTCGGCATTGGTAAGAAGGTCGTGGAATGATGAAGGGGCTAGGGGGTCAGCAGGACCATGTGGAAAGAGGGCCTGTGAGATGTTGATGTTGAGAAGCTCGTCGTCATGGTTGTGGTAGGCAGGCGACTGCATCGGCGGAGGAATAGCAGCATTCTTTTGTGTTGACAGCAGCCACGAGAATTTGCTGCTTGCGTTTGGCTGACTCGGCGGTTTTGCCGGGGCTGCCTTTGTGGTGGTGGTGGTGGTGGTTGTGGTTGGTGCGTCGTCGACGCGTCGGGGGCTCACAGTCCGCCCTCTGGTGAGCGACGAGTTGCGGTTGAAGAGGCTGGCCATCATGTTACCCTGCTCCTCTTCCTCGCTCCCGGAATCGTACTCTTCCCCTGATTCAGAGCCCGACTCGGACTCGGAGTAGTCGTCGCGCTGGCCAAGACCAAGCTTGACGGGAGCAGACGAGCCGTTGAACCAGTTTTGCAGCGCGCGAATCTTGGGCTGGCTCGCGCTGGATTCGGCTGCGCTTCGCGATGGGATGAAGCTGGCAAGAGACTTGGTCGGTGATGATGATCGGCTAGTATGCTGCTGGATGGTCGATGTTGCGCGGCTAATGAAGGGTTGACAATTGTCGAAAAAGGAGCCTGTCAAGGAGCGTTGGTGACTGTTGGGGGCGGAGCGAGGGTAGTCTTCCAGTGGAGAAGGTGCGGTTGGGTCGTATGCAGTCGCAGTCGGAGAAGTCAGTGCCGAGGGCGGAGGCTGCAGGCCGGTAATGTCGACGTCGTCGAAGTTGTGCAACTGATTCTCCACCGCAGGAACCGAGAGCTGGCGGCTGTGGCGTGGAGATCTGATGTCTCCGCGTGGTGAACTGTGCGAGGCCTGAGGCAGTTCAATGGCCGCCTGCCGGCTCATAGCCATACCCGTGGCGGCCATGGCCAGTTGCAATAGAATGGGGCCGAGCTGGTCCCGCCGTTCGTCAGGAAACGAAGAATGTCCTTGTCGCCCACCTGTCTTTCCGTCCTATCACCGATCGGCTGGAATGACTGCTGTGAAACGTGATCGCCCTTGAGATGCTCGAAGAGGCGGTGCAGGGTCTCCTAGCCAACAATCAGGGCAAGACTCAATAGTGGTTATTCAATACGATCCACCAGGAAGGGCGGGCCGAAGATGGGCGGGGGCCGAGGGCGGTGGGTGCACTGGGGGAACTGCAGAGGGAGTCACCGTCCACAGCAGTTGGCAGTGGGTTGACTTTGTGTGACTTTGTGGTGGGTGTGTAGGGAGAGAGAAGAGGGGAAGGGAGGATTGCACGAGGCAACCAAGTGGGATGGGAGATGGTTGTGCCAACAGCGAACTTATTTTTTTTTGCGCGTGGCTGGCAGAGAGGCTGGGAAGGCTTGGAATCAAGTGATCAAGTGCGAGGCTGCGTCGTCACCATCCACTCACCGCAACATGCCATGCCTCTCCCCTCCACCCACACGCAGTCATCGCTTAGCGCTCCAACGGCCAGGTCACCGACGGGACAACCAATGTCTTTCATGTACCGGTATGAGCTACTGTCTGTACTAGGCCTGTCAGCAGTCCCAAGACGGGGACGGGGGGGGCTCGCTGTTCGCCCTTCGCCTCACATTTGCTGCCTGCGTCGAGATAGTATCCATGGAGGGAGGGAGGGAGGGACATGAAGAGTTGACTTTGAGGCACAACCATCACAAGAAGGCTGCAAGGATGCGGTCTGCCAACATCAACGTGGGGGAACGCGTCGGTGACGGGATAAACATTCGGCCAATTTACTTGGCATCGTAAACCCTTTACGGTACCGGTACAGAACGACGACTATCATCATCACCGCACAGAGAAACAAAACATCTGATAGGCAGCTATCTACACTTACCATAGCTCTGTCACACTTCGTCTCTCCTTTCTCTCTCTCTCTCTCTCTACTAATAGCTATCCTTATCATTCTCGCGTGGCCCACCGTTCAGCGCCGTCATTTGGCAGCACCTCCCATGACGCCTTCTCGCACAGGAATATGTGCTCTTTGACTACAGGCGGTGACTCGATATCTGCTAGACTTTGCTGTTCGATTGTGCCCACAGTGAAGAAGATGCGATCGGGCTTTATAGTAGTGGTCATGCTAACTGGTGTCCCGCATGCTGAGCAGAAAGTTCGTTCTGCATAGTCCGAAAGCTTAAGAACCTTGTGCGTCGATCCGCCAATGAACTCCACCGCAGTCATGGGCACTGAGGTGAACGGTAGGTAGCTCGATCCAGAGAGTTGCTGGCAAGCACGGCAATGACACATCGTCATGTCTGAAGGAGCGGTGCTAGACGTGTATTGCACTGCGCCACAGCGACAGCCACCCTTGAAGACAATCTCGTTCGTCGATGCTCTTGGAGTATATCGCGATCCATCTGCGGCTAGCAAAACGGTTAGTGTTCTTGGTCTCGTCAAGTCCTGAACATCTCACACTCACGCTTCCTTGCTACAGCCAGGAAGACCGCATCAATCTCCTCAACTTTCCCGTCCACTGCCAGCTTTTCCCACTCTTCCTTGTATATGCCCTGTGCCTTTCTTCGGATGTCATTGTTCGCAAACGCTCGAGTGACATCCTTCAGGATAACGTTTTCAACAAAGAAATCGTCCCATCGCTCCAGATCATGGACTCTCCTGCCGTACCCCGCCTGGTTCTCTACTGTGACGAGCTTTTCAACTTGGAAGCCTGCGCTTTCGAACTTTTGCTTCAGCGTAGATTCCGTTCGGCTCCATGACCGGTTGTATGGAATAGGCAATTCCAGTCTTCGAGCCGTCCGTTCAAGGACCATGCCAGATACAAGGTTTCGTGGATGTGTCGCGTCTGCCGCGATCACACCTCCAGGCTTCAGATATTTGAACCAATGTACAAGCGCAGTAATTGGATCCGGAAGTAGTACCAACGCAGAGGCTACAGTGATGACATCGAACAGTCGATCTTTGAGCTCCTCCACCCTGTCCAGACGTAGGATGTCGCCTTCAATGAACTGTACATTGGCATATTTGTCCCCAACCTGCTCCTGTTTGCGAGTCGCTATCGCTAGCATTCCCGGCGTGACATCTATACCGACCACTTGACCGGCTGATCCCACTGCGTCTGCCTCAAGAAAGGTTAGTAGACCTGTTCCACAAGCTAGATCGAGTACGTGTTGGCCAGGCAGTACGTCAAGATAGGTCATGAAGCGCTTCGTGAAGTCTGCATGCCATGTATTGTCATATTCGCTTGACTTTGCTTGGTAGAACTTAATGGCGCTGTCTGCTTGTCGCTCGACCGCCATGGTATTGTCGAGCGAGATAGGGGCTCGCTTTCACTGCTCCGGAAGATGGTGCAAAATGATGATTATGGTTTGCTCATCTCAGTCGTCCGCAAGATGGGTGGGGTGCGTTGCTAGGAGGGCGCCTAACAGCGGTTTCAATTGGACCAATTGCATCTTACCAAGATCAGTCTGACAGGCTGGTGATGACCTCACATCGAAGTCAGTCATCGGTAGGGAGCGCATTTTGAGATGCACTGCTAGAGATCGAAAGTACGTGTCCGGTGTTTACTAAGACTACGCATATACGGCAAGCGTGCCTGACTGGGAATTGCCAGGTACCGTAGTGGTACCTAGAGCGGCGCTACCTACCGTATTGCATTCAACCACGTCTAAACTGTCTGTCTACATGATGCTATTTTGGATCTCGGCAGGGCGACATGATAACGATTGCATCGATCAAAGCTCTCTGCTATCCGGCATCGTCAACGCCATCGAGCATTCAGGTAATTAGTACAATCTCCACCTTCAAACGTGAAGACATGCTGTCAGTTGACGAGTAGAGAGAGCTGGCGCTCGAAAAATCATTGGAAGAGGAGACCCTGCTGAAACTGAGCTGGATCCAGGACATTTTGGACCTGAAACAATAGGGATCATCGAGGGTTGTCCCATCACAATCACATCAGTCCCCCCACTTCAGACCCACGCTATTCCCCGAACACAATCCAAGTCTACCTGTGAATCTCGAACGAACGATCAGATGGCATCGAGATTTATAGTGCTGAAGCCAAACGTACCGGCTATATTCTGGTGGAAGTGAACAGGCTAATCGGCACTTGAGAACAAATGCCCCACTGCACCCCGCAACATGGGGTGCATGGGGAGCCGCTTTGATAGCCTTAATATCAATTCTATGGTACAGTCAGGGCTCCTATAGTGCGCCAACCCACACACTTCCTGGCTATGATCGTCCGGCGAGTCGGCGACCAGTGGCATTCCGGAAGACCAGGGAGATATGATGATCCATTCAAGTCTATAATATCCAGATAGAGACAAACATCATGCCAATCGTGATATCTATCTGAGCACAGTAGGCCAAGAATGGTAACGTGAGTGATGGCTTCATCACAAGTTATTGGAACATTCACTTTTCAATAGCGGCGACAGGCCGTAATACTGAAGAGCAGTTGTTCCATCAATGAAAAGGTGTTCGAAATACGAAATACCCGTTATGAGATGTCAGAATGGGCCTTTGCGGATAATGAGACGTCTGAACGTTATCTGGTACAGTTGTGTTGTCACTGTTATCTCGGTCACTCATCTTCAATGTGAGTTGTGAAAGCCAAAAAAGAAATCTTGTACGGAAGCAGTTTTGCGAGTAACCGTCAAGTTAAGATTTTATCTCTTGTATTAGATCTGGACGGTAACCACAGCTACACGATCAAACAAGGCGTTGTGGTGCACTGCTCCAGAATCTCGTGGCGACTGTCCACCCAGTTTGCCAAGCCGTATTGCTTTAATTGGTTATAGTCACGCTGCAAAACTCACTTTGCATTGTTGAAACTTCATCTAGGGTGCATATTTTGCCGCTTAGTGTCGATTGCTCGGTGAGCGAGTGTGATTGACACATAAAACGCAGTAGCGCTCACATTCGCAAGCTTCCACAGCATTCTTCGACCCCAACCTATACCCATCATGAAATACTCCATAATCCTGCCATTCCTTGCTACGACCGTGCTCACAGCACCAGTTCTTGAGCAGCGTCAGGATAATGTCTGTACCGTCCCGACGACCTTCCCAACTACTGCCAACGCGAAGCTACCCAACCCATTCAAATTCTTCGATGGCAGGGACGTGAAAACCAAGGCCGATTTCGACTGCAAGAACCAGGAAGTGAGTGCTGCCATGCAGGCACAAGAGTTGGGAGACTTTCCCAAGAAGCCTTCATCTGTGACTGCCACCTTCTCTGGGTCTTCACTTTCCATCACGTCAACCGAGGGAGGCAAATCGGTCTCTTTCTCTGTGTCCATCAAGAAGCCAAGTGGTGCGGGGCCCTTCCCAGCCATTATTGCCTACGGCGCTGCCAGTATTCCCGTCCCTGCAAACGTGGCGACAATCACGTTCAACAACGATGAAATCGGTCAACAACAAGGTGGTAACAGCCGTGGAAAAGGGAAATTCTTCGACCTCTACGGCTCCAGCCACAGCGCTGGTGCACTTACAGCCTGGGCTTGGGGTGTTGACCGCATCATCGATGCTCTTGAGATTACTCCTGCCGCGGGTATCGATCCGAAGTTTGTGGGCGTGACTGGATGCTCCCGTAACGGAAAGGGTGCGTTTGTGGCTGCTGCTCTTGTCAAGCGTATTGCCCTCGGTCTTCCTCAAGAATCTGGCGCCGGTGGAGCAGCATGCTGGCGTATTTCCGACTCGGAAAAAGCCAAGGGCAAGAACATCCAGACATCAAGCCAGATCGTCGGGGAGAATGTTTGGTTCTCCACTCGGTTCAACGCCTTCAGCACGAAGGCGAGCACCACATCGACCGACCACCATCAGCTCGCTGGAATGGTGGCTCCTCGCGGCCTGCTCGTCATTGAGAACGAGATTGACTGGCTCGGTCCAGTTTCTACTACAGCTTGCATGAAGGCTGGCCGTCTCATCTACAAGGCGCTTGGTGTCCCCGACAACATGGGCCTCACTGGGTCAGGCAACCACAACCATTGCTCGTTCCCATCGAACCAGCAGACTGAACTCACTGCATTCATCAACAAGTTCTTGTTGGGACAGTCATCCAACACTGCGAACATCGAGAAGGGCCCCAGTGGCGCTGACGCTGCGACCTACATTGACTGGACTGCGCCCACGCTCTCTTAGGTTCATCCACCTTCCCTATCGGTGTTGGATATGGGATCGGCTTAAGTGATTCAGTCTTTCTTTTCTTCTTCTTATGTAATGAGTTACAAGTCTCGATAGCAATGTGTATAGAAAAGTACAAGAATATGAAACGCAGTGGTACCATCTTGGAGTGTGCAGGCTTCTCACGTCGTACGAGGTGTGTGCGGTAGTCTGACTTCCAGAGTCAGCATCAGAATAGTGACTGCCCCCTTAATGATCACCATGATGAGAAGCATAATGATATGCGTTTCATGCAGCCAAACGGACCCCACAGGTCGCTGGGATCACAATGTGGTGTAATCGACGGTCTTGACAGCCTTATGAGAGCTTGTTCTGATGTTCATCGGACCGTGATCAGAGGGCTTCCAAGATACCTATGGAGGGGTCATGGACGTGGCACTTCACTCCACTCGTTCGGTGCAGTAGTCCAGTAGCGCTCGGCACTAGCCCTGTCAGGCAGATTGTTGTTGTCGATACTCACCCTCTCTCTCTCTCTCTTCTTCCCCCTTCTTCCTCCCCCGCGACTGAATACCATAGTGAAGGCGTGAAATAATGAGGGTGAAGATGAAAGGCATTGCAGGCGTCTTTGCAGTGGGTACGCTGATTGGCCGAAGAAACCGCGTCACATGACTGCCAAGCCACTAACCTCTCGCGGTCGGACGCATGGGCAGGAGACTCAGACGCTCTCCGCCAACACCAAGTCGACCCTACCGCGATATCATCCAGCCGTTGCGCCCGCATCTCCAAACTCTCCGCAACACGCCTGTCACAACGCGTGCTGTCACTCTTCCCTTCTTTTGCGCGCGCCCGCGCCTCCACTCTCGGTCCCTGCGTATTTGCGCCCTACCCCCTCCCTTTCGAATCCCTTCACACGACGCGACCACCGCGCCCGGCGGGTGAAGTTCCATCGGCTTCATCCACGACGCGGCTGCTGCCACGCCGACTTCGCACGATAATGCGATAGCAAACAGTCGCGCGCCCGATTTCGACCCCCGCGACTGTCTTTCCTCTGCCATTGCACCCTTTCCGCCTCCCTGGATCCACGTGCGGCCACTTTGTTTGAGACGTTTGGTGGTCCACATCGGCCTCTCTTTGCGCTATCCAGCTTCCACACCAGAAACTACCCGTCATGGCGTCCGTTCAGCCCACCCCAGAAATGGGCGGGCCACGCCAGCTGCCTGGTAACCTTACGCGTGAGCACATCAGCCAAGTTCTTAAGGTACGTCCAACAGTCACTTGCGACCTGGTGCCAAGGCCATCTTCCCCGACATGCAACTGACTAGATTCGCAGAGGTATCAAGAGATGAGGCAACAAGGTGTACCCGAAAACAACCCCGAACTCCTCAAGGCGCGCAACCTTCTCGCCATGGTTCAGAAGCAGAACCAATATCAGCAACATCAGCGTGCAGCAAGCCAGCAACAAATGCTACTCCAGCGCCAGCAAAGCCTTTCTGACCAGGCTGGCGCCGCTGCAGGCTTGTCAAATGGGGCGAAACCCACTGGCATGGCAGATGGAAAGGTCCCTACAGGCGCGTTGACTCCCGGCATGTCTTCTTCTAACATGCAAATATCGACAGCAGGCGGTCAAGCAGCCTCTGTTGACAGCCAAACCCCAACTTCAGCGACCAGTGGTTCGACAGCCCTTTCAAAGGAGCAGCTTCTCATGCTACGCACTCAAATCACTGCTTTCAAGAATCTCTCCAAAGGAATACCATTGCCTCCCACTATGCAGCAACAAATCTTCGGTCATCATCAGATGAAGAAATCTCAGCATGTTGCAGAGGCAGTGGCTGCAGCCTCCCAAGTCCTGGATAATGCTACACGCGCTCCGAGCGCCAGTGGCGGTGCAGTCCAAAACACTCGAACCCTGCCACGCCTCCCAGATACCTTTATTGAACCGTGGAGTAGTGAAGCTTTCCGCGACGTCAACTACATATCGCATACACAGCGTCGGAATCGTCCGTACCTTGCGTCCATCATGCCACAAGGTGTTGATATCGATGCGGTCCAACAGAGCATGGAGGACTTGCGTAAAGAGCGAGAGGTACTCTTGTACAACCGTCTTACGGCGAGGAAAGCTGAATTGGAAAAGCTCAATGCCAACATTGGTTCATGGGACACCAGCAAGACCGATTCCCCCGAGGATGATGGAAAGGTCAAGTTGGCACTCATCATTGAGCAGAAGAAGCTGAACCTGTTGGAAAAGCAGCGCAAATTACGGAGAGAAATCGCCCAACAAATGATTCATGCTGACAATCTCGCCATGACCGCGAACCGAACGGTTTACCGACGTTTGAAGAAGCAGTCCATGCGTGAAGCTCGCTTGACCGAAAAGCTCGAGAAGCAGCAGCGCGACGCCCGTGAGACCAAGGAGAAGAAGAAACACCACGAATTCATCGATGCTATTCGAAAGCATCGCACGGAGCTCCAGGAGTCTGGCATGGCACAGCGACAACGCCTTCAAAAACTCGGCCGTACAATGATCTCCACGCACCAGAACATCGAGAAGGAAGAGCAGAAGCGTATCGAGCGAACAGCCAAGCAGCGTCTGCAGGCTTTGAAGTCTAACGACGAAGAGACTTACCTCAAGCTCTTGGGACAAGCCAAGGACACTCGTATTTCCCATTTGCTGAAGCAGACCGATGGTTTCTTGAAGCAGCTTGCGGCTTCGGTGAAGGCACAACAGCGATCTCAATCAGGCACATACGCACCTGAGGACGAAGAGTCAAGCGATGAGAGCGAGGACGAGACTGGTGACGAACAACATGCTGGCAAGAAGAAGACAGATTACTATGAGATTGCCCATCGTGTCAAGGAAGAAGTTACCGAACAGGCGTCGAACCTGGTTGGTGGTACTCTGAAGGAATACCAGTTGAAGGGTCTACAGTGGATGATCTCGCTGTACAACAACAATCTGAACGGTATCCTCGCTGATGAGATGGGTCTTGGCAAGACGATTCAGACGATCAGTTTGATCACCTACCTCATCGAGAAGAAACGCCAGCCTGGCCCTTATCTAGTGATCGTGCCGCTCAGTACGCTCACCAACTGGACCAACGAATTCGAAAAGTGGGCGCCAAGCGTAACAAAGATTGTTTACAAGGGCCCTCCAAACTCCCGCAAGCAGTTTCAACAGCAGATTCGCTGGGGCAATTTCCAAGTTCTGCTCACAACATACGAGTTCATCATCAAGGACAGGCCGGTTCTCAGCAAGATCAAGTGGGTACACATGATCGTTGACGAGGGTCATCGCATGAAGAATGCAGGCTCCAAGCTTAGCATGACGATTACACAGTACTACACGACACGATACCGACTCATTCTTACCGGAACACCCCTACAGAACAACTTGACAGAGTTGTGGGCTATGCTCAACTTCGTCCTTCCTACCATTTTCAAGTCGGCTACCTCTTTCGACGAGTGGTTCAATACTCCTTTTGCAAATACTGGAGGGCAAGACAAGATGGAGTTGACAGAAGAAGAGCAGCTTCTTGTCATTCGTCGGTTGCACAAGGTTCTCCGGCCCTTCCTTCTCCGTCGCCTCAAGAAGGATGTCGAGAAGGATCTCCCAGACAAGACCGAGCGCGTCATCAAGTGCAACTTCTCAACTCTACAGGCCAAGCTCTATAAGCAACTCGTCACACATAACCGTTTCATGGTCAGCGATGGCAAGGGCGGCAAGACGGGAATGCGTGGTCTGAGCAACATGCTCATGCAGCTGCGTAAGCTCTGCAACCATCCCTTCGTCTTTGAAGAAGTTGAAGAAGTCATGAATCCCACAAAGAGTACCAACGACCTGCTATGGAGATCTGCAGGTAAATTCGAGCTTTTGGACAGAATCTTACCAAAATTCCAGGCCACTGGCCATCGAGTTCTCATGTTCTTCCAGATGACTCAAATCATGAACATCATGGAGGACTACCTGCGTTTACGAGGAATGCAATATCTTCGTCTTGACGGTGCAACCAAGGCAGACGATCGATCAGAGCTGCTGAAGCTTTTCAATGCTCCGGATTCGCCTTATTTCTGCTTCTTGCTATCAACTCGTGCTGGAGGTCTGGGACTGAACCTTCAGACTGCCGATACCGTCATCATCTACGACTCCGATTGGAATCCTCATCAAGATTTGCAAGCCCAGGATCGTGCGCATCGTATCGGTCAGAAGAACGAAGTCCGCATTCTTCGTCTTATCACCTCGAACTCCGTTGAAGAGAAGATTCTTGAACGCGCAAATTACAAGCTGGACATGGATGGCAAAGTTATTCAAGCTGGTAAATTCGATAACAAATCTACAAACGAGGAGCGTGACACAATGTTGCGTATCATGTTGGAGTCTGCCGAAGCGGCCGAGAGTCTTGAGCAGGAAGAAATGGACGATGACGATCTGAATCAGATCATGATGCGTCACGAGCACGAATTGGTCACATTCCAGGAGATGGACCGCAAGCGCATAGCAGAGGATCCGTATGGCCCTGGCAAGCCTCTTGGACGCCTTGTTGGCGAAAGCGAATTGCCAGACATCTACTTGAACGAAGAAGCACCCGCGGTAGAGGAGAAGGATGAAGGACCTATTGGACGTGGTGCTCGTGAGCGAACACGCGTCAAGTATGACGACGGACTCACCGAGGAGCAATGGCTTGAGGCCGTTGACAACGATGAGGACACGATCGAAGATGCCATTGCTCGCAAAGAAGCCAAGATCGCCAAGCGTGGTAAGAACAAGTCTGGCCGAGCTGGTATTGACGGTGGAGATTCCCCGGCTCCCTCGCGCGAGAGTTCCGAGGAGCCTATGCCCAAGCAGCGCGGCCGTGGGCGTAAGCCAAAGGCCGAGAAGCGCAAGGCAGATGACGCCTCGCTGGATGGTGATCCCGCACCACGGAAACGCGGCCGTCCTGCACCAGCCAAGGATACGCTCAGCCCTTCCCAGCGCGCATCATTGCAAAAGATTCTTGACACTGTTCACGATGCGTTGATCGATCTCGAAGAAGAATCAACTGACCCCGACATTCCTAATCGAGGTATCATTGATCCCTTCCTTGATCTGCCCGACAAGTGGGACTACCCAGACTACTATCAACTCATCAAGAATCCCATTTGCATGAAACAGATCCAGAAGAAGATCAACAAGAAAGAATACCAGAATCTTCGTCAGTTCCGTCAAGATCTTGGTCAGCTCTGTAATAATTGTCGCCTTTACAATGAGGATACCAGCCTCTTGTTTGCCGACGCCAATCTAATTGAGCGGACTGCCCTGGATAAGATGAGAGAAGCTACAGCAGAGTTCCCAGAGTGGCAAGATTATGATGATGCTGGCAGCTTCAATGGTGGATTGAGCACGGCGATGACGAGTGCGGTTGGTACTCCGAGAGGTGGGGCATGAAACTGAGTACGTATGATACTTAATACCTGACAACATAATGCGAACATACGCTAACGTTGATCAGTTGTCAAGCAAACAAATTCGACTGCTCAATTATTTAATGGTAGCACCACGCGCCCAGCTCCTCTAGCCACCTCGCACAGCTAGAAGAATCCTGGGACCTGCTGTACCTCTTCTCAAAATGTCGTTATCTGCTGGATTTGCATCCTTGCCATTTCAACAAGACCGGTCGTCGTAGAGAAGGTTCTTGGGCATACACTGCAACATCCCCCCTTTTTTCCCTTTTCACCCTCTCGCACACACACAAACCCACGCCTTCTTCGACCGACGTTCCTGGAAGGCTTGTCGTTTTCTTTGGGCAGCATGATGGACACGAATCATGGGCTTTTTTCCAAGTGTATCGGTGGTTCTGCCTGGAGTTTATTGTTTCTCGAGTTGCTTATCTTTGTGTTTCTGCAATGGATGGGAAAATATGGGGTTTTTTTCTTGACAGTCCTGCTCTGTTCCTGCATCGGCTAGTAGTATAGCAGTAGTGAGGGTGGGCATTTTGAGGGCCGGAATGAGATGTGTATTGATATGTATGCCATGCTCTTGTGTCTTTTATGCTGTGATGTGTTATATGTGGTGCGGTGATGTTACTTGTCAAGGGAGCTGCAAGACTGGTGGGAACAAGGTGGAATAAAGGTGTCACGTCTTGGACACATTGGTGTTTCGCATGTGACGCTGACTACTTTACACATGCATGATTCATCCCCCATCTCGCATGATATCTCACCAGGCCATCAGAATAGCGCACCAGACCTTGGGCACAATACCCTATTCCCCTCTTCGTGCGTCCCGTGTCCAGGAAAAGGCCTTCTACCTCGTCCCCCGAAACATATACACATTTGCATATACGTGTACGATCGTGAGACTACGTCCTACGCACACGTGCCCTAATCGTTCTTTTACCCTTCTTCCCTGCCTTCCTAGTATCCACGTATCTGCTGTCTGTCTGCATCATTCCCGTGTCTGCGTCCTGGATCTCGCGTGAGATACTATGGAAGTACCATGCTGTGGCGACTTGTGGTTTTTATATAGATCGCTGCTATGGTGGGTTGGTGCAGGAGGCTGGCGGGTTGTTGTTTATTGCGGCTAGAAGGGACGTGTGCGAGATTTCACACGGTTGGGTGAGATATACACTGTATCATGGTGTGATGTATGACAGTATAGTCAAATGGCACGACACTCACTTTGTGTCAGCGCGGGCGCGCTGGCCGTTCGCAAGAGGCAGAAGAGTAGTGCACCGAGTAATGCACCTCTTGCCTAATACTATTATCATTTGTGAGTCCCGCATCAGAGAGCTCGAGGATCGCATCCGCGGCTGGCGAAGAGACGGTTGCGGTGTTGTGCAATTTCTCCGGTCTCAGTCTCATAGTCCTGTGGTGAGCGGCGATGCTGCCCTTGCGGGGTGGCGGGAGCTCGGCTTCGGTCTCCATGGAGTCGACGGTGATGTCGTGGTAAGGGGGTCGGTGGGAGGAGCTTGCCTTTGATGATTTGGAGCGTTTGCGGGACTCGCTTTGGTCGGAGAGTGGGTAGCTTTCCGAGGTGCCGTGGACGCGGATGAGTTCGCCGTGGCCGAAGCCGGTGTTCATGGATTCGGTGAAGCGCTTGAGTGCGGCGAGGGTGGCGGCGGCGACTGAGTAGGAGAGTTGGACGGCTTGCCAGATTAGGACGAGAGCGGCGTTGGGAGAGATGTTGGAGGAGGTTGTGAGGTTGTGTGTTGCTTTGTAGCGTATGATGGAGAAGATGAGAGTACTGGTGCATGGTCAGCAAAGACTACCATTTTCGGTGTCTGTCTTGCATACTTACGGTAGTCGTAGCCAGAAGGCAGCGATGACATAGATTCTATTTCGACAGTCCATCTTGAGACCCCAGACTAATTGGAGAGGCAGGAGCAAGAGGAGAAGTTCGGTAAGGATGTCCAAAATGGTTATAACCAGCCATCTCGCCTCTTTCCCCGGACATTCCTCCTGTCCGGATTGTAGATCCCAAGCAAGTGTGTGTGAAGGAGAACATTTCAAAGTCAAAAGGATAATGGAGATTACACACTGTGTTCCTATTAACAGTCCAACGCCATGTTGTACTCTCCGATGTGAGCGAGTTCGAGTTGTGCGCAGCAGCATAGCTACAATGACAACCTTGGAGACACATAGAGCGACCATCCATGTGAGGTTGCTAGCTAGAATGACTTTGTTCAATTGATCGACAAAGGCTTGTTGTTGCAAGTCAAGCTCAGCATCCGGACGACCAAGTCCTCGCGCAGCGGACGCATAACCACAGCCGAAGAAAGCAAGAGCTAGAATCTGATTGCTTTGATTAGCGAATACATTGTTCCACATGAAAAAGTAAAGTTATTTTGCCAACCGTTGAAATTAGCACGACCCCATCATCTACAGCGTAGGCACGCCATCGAATAAACGCGCGAAGGACGAGTACACATAGCGTGTAACAGAGACACAGGCCCAATGCAAGTCTTAGCCCGGCTGTATTTCCAGAGTGTCGAACCACGGCGCTCTCATCCCTTCCTGACATGTTGTGAGGCTACAAGAGCAGAGTATCTTCGAGATAGCAGCAATTCCAATCTTATGCCTTTTTCATGCACGTGGTGCAGAGTGGTATGTGGCGCTGTCACTGTTGCTGTGGTGCGATGGAGATATCACATGCGTTCTCCAATCTGATCCTTGCACGTTGAATTCTTGTCGGAGATGCATAGTGTACTCTTCTGAGTCAAGAGGGTTTGGTTGAGAGAGACACAGTGCTCTCCAGGCAGACCTCCTCCAGCTCGTTCTCTTTGATAGCGAGCATCGGCCAACCTGTAGCAGGCATTACGCACCGGAGAGGGGATGAAAGTTCGGTCCCAAGAGCCTAAAGTCGGTACTCTACTCTGTGTCACGTGTAGCTGATCCTTTGAAAGTAGTAACGTAGTTGTTGCGTGTACACCCTGCACTTGCTTGGCTCATGCATCATCGCCCATCAGTGGATCAAGGATGTGGCGTAGACACACGTGTAGCCTATCCCTAGCCATCCACGGCACACTCGGCCCGCGTGGGACTTGCAGCATTTCCTGTTCACTAGGACTTGAAGCCGCAATTTTCCAGTACTCTTTCAAAGTTAAAAAAAAAGGTACATTGGGTGGTGGAATATTGGACTAGCCTGGGCAGATGGTGACTCTGGGTGAGGCTCCTGTGAGAAGCCAGTTACGCAGGACCGACGTCCGTAGCGTTGTACAACGTGTTGTACAGATGCAGATTGACATGAGCAGTACCGTTGCAGTACGTCCTCGATATATTAAACATGTCAGTTTTCTGGCACGAGCCCATGGAACGGCTAGAAGGCGGGAGCTTGAGACGGAGCCGTTCCGGTATCCCCAAGCGACGGCAAACAGGAGTAGCTCTGCGGGGTTTTCGTTTGACGACAATTTTTGCGACTGATTATTACTCTTAGGCATATACCTAGAGAAAGATGCATGAAGATTGCCACCAAATTACTTCATCCTCCACAGGCTTAATTGCTTGTCCAGCGAATCCATGCATCCCGTCTCAATCTCGCTTACATGCCTCGGTCGAACGCAGCAGATGATGAGAAGGATTCGGGACAGGAGAGCATCTGCCTGTCCCTCGACGTGAAAAACAGGATTGTGACTGCAACAACAGGGGCCACATAGCCATGCAAGAGCCGAGCTTTCGAATTCAGTGTATGCCGTTCAAAACTCCATGAACGAAAGAAATGAGCAGAATGCTCTCATTCTTCTGGAATCTTAGGTAGTCCACAAGCCTTCCCACCCTCTCCCATCCCGCACAAGCGTCGGCTACCTACCCTACCTCCTTCATCTTTACTGCTAGAGTAATTCGCCTACTAGTATTCCATCGTTCCACATGCACACACCCCGTATTCGGACGGGAAGGATTGCCACAATGGGTAGCTTATTCTTCCCCAGAAAGGCAGCCGGCAGATTGCTACTTCATACCGTTTGCCTCCGCGGCCTTGCCCAGCGTTTGCAAGGCCCACTTACCGTGTCTATTGCCCCGTCAAGACTCGCACAGAGTCGCTGTCCTACATTTAGCAATACCTTATCACTCTCCTTCTTCTTCTTGTAGGTGCTTGCTGCTGTCTGTCTGCTCTTGCATAACAGCGGTCACCGTCTTGGTCATGGCTTTCTTTCGAGAGGCGAAGACGATAAACGCCATCAAGGAGTACGACGCCAGCAGTAACGATGCGGATAGAATACAAGGGAGCCCATTGGGTGGCACCTTACACGATGCGCAAGACATGAATCGAATGGGTAAGAAGCAGGAGCTTCGGGTACGTTGAAGGCGTTTGGGGCTTTGGGCAATCTTAATGACGATCATAACAGAGGAACTTTCGGTTGATATCCATTATTGGATTCGTGGTCGTTCTACAATCGACATGGGAGAGTGCCCTGCTGCATGTCAATTCCTATTCTTCATAACAGTGAATATCTCCTGGCTAACAATGGTCCATCAGATCAGCCTACTTCGGTCTCTTCAATGGCGGTACAGCCGGCGTCATTTGGATGATGGTCATCACATGGCTCTTCGTGCTCGCCATGATCGCCTCACTGGCCGAAATGGCCTCGATGGCTCCTACTGCGGGCGGACAATACCACTGGGTCTCTGAGTTTGCACCACCATCATTTCAAAAGCCACTGAGCTACATAGTTGGTAAGACCAAACTTACATTGACTTCGTCACAACAACTTTCAATTGACCATCATCACAGGCTGGAGCGCAGCGGTGGGTTGGGTCAGTGGAATTCCAGCATGTGCTCAGATGCTTTCCTCCCTCCTCATCGGCATGGTCCTGCTCGCATACCCCGATGCGCAAATCGGAGAACTCTGGCATGTCACACTCATCATGTTCCTATGGCTCTTGCTCATGGTTGGCTTCAATCTCTTCCTCGCGCAACATCTGCCATTAGCCGAAGGCATCGTACTTGTGTTACACGTCTTCGCCTTTTTCGCCTTTCTTATCCTCTTTTGGAACATGGCTGAACGCTCACCTGCGAATCAAGTCTTCACCACTTGGACAAACGGAGGAGGCTGGAGCTCAATGGGTGTATCGGCGCTCGTTGGTCTTGGTACTCCATTATGGTGCTTCATTGGGCCGGACGCGGGTGCGCACATGTCTGAAGAGCTCAAGGACGCCTCGCGAGTTCTGCCTCTGGCCATGATGTGGGCCGTCTTCTTCAATGGCGTCTTTGGCATCATCATGATGATCACCTTTGTCTTTTGCGGCGGCGCTTTGCAATCCGTCTTGGACTCTGCCACTGGCGTTCCTGTCCTACAGGCAGTCTACAACGCTACAGGCTCAGTCGCTGGCACCGAGGTCATGGGCGCCTTGCTCGTTCTTCTGATCTT
This sequence comes from Plenodomus lingam, assembly GCF_022343315.1. Lineage (NCBI taxonomy): Eukaryota > Fungi > Ascomycota > Dothideomycetes > Pleosporales > Leptosphaeriaceae > Plenodomus > Plenodomus lingam. Next base: position 2,009,290 of record NW_027093974.1, read on the forward strand.
CTTCGCCGCCGTCTCAGTCACGGCTGCCTCGTCACGCCAGATCTGGGCTTTTGCGCGCGACAAAGGCCTCCCATTCTCTTCCTGGATCGAGCATGTCCCTGTAGGATGGGATATTCCAGTCAATGCGCTGCTCGTCTGCCTTGGCTCGTCGCTGGTGCTAGCTTGCATCAATTTCGGCTCCGAAGTCACACTCAACGCTATCGTATCGATATCCAATGCCGCGCTCATCTTCTCATACATCATCTCGATTGGATGTGTCCGGCTCAAGCGGCTGAGAGGTGAGCCTCTATTGCCTCGTCGATGGAGCTTGGGTAAATTTGGGGGCATCATCAATGATCTTGCGCTCGCATTCTTGATCGTAGCATTTGTCTTCTCTTTCTTCCCAATGACACCAAATCCGGCAGCCGTGGATATGAACTGGGCCGCACTCATGTTTGCTGCACTGGCTGTCATTGCCACAGCCAACTACTTTGTCAGTGCAAGGAATAGCTACATCGCTCCGGTGTCACTAGTCAAACAAGACTGAGACTCGAGAATTTCATGGTATATACTTAATGTAATATGATGCCCATAAAGGCCTGGGCGTAAACTGTCTATAGGATCTGGTCAAGCTCGCAATAGCAAACATGGTTCTCGAGCCACTTTTCCCTCCACTCTTCTTCCGAGGCCAGTTCGAGAGTACAGGGTGCCACATAGCTAGGAAAGCCATAGTGCCTGAGATCCTCACGAGCTGCTGATTGTGTTGACCAGCTGATTGTGTTGACCAGCTGATTGTGTTGACCAGCTGATTGTGTTGACCAGCTGATTGTGTTGACCAGATGTTGCACTATTCCTCACGAAGTGAGCCAGCCCATTGCGGATCTCTCTTGCCAATGCCCTTGCGCTACTTTATTTAGCAATTTTCGACTGAGTGGCCTTCCAAATAGACCCCTCTGAAGAAATCGAGGTTTAAACCAGGAATTGCATGCCTGATCTATGCCTTGGGCTCGGATAGTAATGTGCAGCTTGTTTGTGTACGTAGTGTAGTTTGTGCCCACAAACTTACGTATCAGTCATGCCAGAGTGTGTGGAGAAAGCCATGTCAACCAAGCGCGATTGACTGCTTGAACTCAACGAATCAACTGCTCTCTGATACAACATTGGAGTATTTTGCCTCCAATCGTCTGCAATACCGTAGGCAGCTAAGCCGATGCCATCTGTCCAGGACGCAAAATCAAAGGGGAAGTGGCAGCAATTCTCGTAGCACAATCAGCTGCTACAGATTTCTGTTTCAATGCGTGGCAGGTGTCTAGGATAGAAGATGGCATGCTCTTCACAACCAGGGTCACGAACGGGTCTGTGCTATCTGAATTTGTCCAGTGCAGCCACGGCATCCTTTATCTTGTAATGACGAACTTTCGAAGTCAATCTTCCCAAAGGCCATGAGAAATGTGTTTCGAGGCAAGTGCAAGAGGCGGAACGGCTGAGCAAGCCAGCGGAAAGGACGGGGTTGTTGCTGTTGTTGTTGTTGTTGATTGTCGAGGTCGAGGTTGCGGTTGATCAAACCAGAAGTTCGAAGGTGGCGAGGGAAATAAAAGGTTGAATTTGTGCAGAGCAATATGCATTGAAGCAAGAAACCTCATCGCTTACCCTTCTTGCCTTTGCCCTTGGCTCCACCCCCTCCACCTGTAATACTTCTCACATCCTTCTTGGACAGGGTCAATGTTCCACCCTTGAAGCGTCCAATGCTTGGCCCGCCAATACTCCTTTCCCGCTTCTTCTCCTTGTTGACATTCCCGACCTTTTTTTCTCTCTCAAGCACGATTCCTGCCTCCTTGGCTTCGGCTCGTCGCTTGGCCTCGGTGTCGCGTGCCTTCTGAATCATGTGTTTGCGCTGTGCCATGGGCATCTTCTTCTGTGTAAAGACGGATGACTTGGCACCGAGAGACTGTAGATATAGATCGGTGGATTTATGACGCGTAATGCCCGTTGCCACAAGTGTTGGTGTTGAGTTTCCAGACGAGGACGCGGAGAGAAGGTGCGATTCGCGCAGCAATTTTTGAAGCGCTAGATCGTTCTTCAGATTCGCAACATCACCGACCTCATCGTCGTCTTCCTTCTTATTCTTCTTGCCTGTGAGAATCTTTGTGGGCGCTGTTTCAGAAGTTGGGGGCTTCGAAGACATGAAGGCCTTTTTCAATGCTCTTTCTGTGCCGTCTCGCTCGCGCTTGGTGTCTGTATATTCAATGACTTGTACATCGTTCTCGCCTTCGCTAATTCCTGACCAGTCTGTTTCTTCCCCATCTTCCTCTTCCTCTTCTTGAGCCAGAACTTCCTCAATCTTGGGCTTCTTGGGTCCTGAGGGCAGAGGCTTGAACTTTGCCTCGAAGGCACGTCGAAATGCGGCTTGCAGATCTTCGGCGCCCGAGTCTTCTGAGTTCGAAGACGGTGTGGGTGATAGTGAGGGTTGTTCGAGCTCTGCGCGCGTTACACGTTTGCGTTTTCCTAGATTAGGCGCCATGATTGTGTATGTCGAGGCTGTGGTGTCGCGACGCTCAAAAGTTGTTGGACAATTGAATGTGACAAAATATCCGCGCTAGTCGGACCTCCGTCTGCTGCACCGCCGACCCCGCCGTCACCATCAGACTTCCATCTCAAGTCGCAGATGGTACATGACAAGCAACCACACACCAAAAATGACTCGTTTTCGGCCATGTATAGATCTGCATGCTGGTAGCGTCAAGCAAATCGTCGGCGGCACACTCAACACCACAACGCCCGATGTTCTCAAAACGAATTGGACCTCGGACCACCCCTCCGCATACTACGCCGACCTCTACAAGCAACATGAGTTGGCAGGCGCACATGTCATAATGCTCGGTCCAGGAAACGAACAAGCCGCAGAGGAAGCACTGAAGGCCTGGCCGGGTGGGATGCAGGTGGGTGGTGGCATCACGGAGAAGAATGCGCACGAGTGGATTGAGCGCGGAGCAGAAAAGGCGAGTCTTGAAGATTGGTTATAAATTGTGTAATTGGGGTCAGTGCCAGGGCTGATCAAGAACATAGTAGGTAATCATAACATCCTACCTCTTCCCCGACTCCAAGTTCTCCAAGCAACGACTCGATGCGGTCCTCGCGGCGCTCGACAACGACAAATCGAAACTTGTGATTGACCTGAGTTGTCGGCGGAAAGACGATAAATGGTTCGTTGCGACCAACAAGTGGCAGACTATTACAGATTTTGAATTGAACCAAGGTACACACATACATATACATATCACCACTTGCGAAAAGAACACCGTCTAATAGAAGCTACAGAATCAATATCCCTCCTCGAACCCTACTGCGCCGAATTCCTCATCCACGCCGCAGACGTCGAAGGTCTCCAACGTGGCATCGACCACGAACTCGTCTCCAGACTAGCTGAATGGTGCAGTATACCAGTCACCTACGCTGGTGGCGGTCGATCGATTGCAGACCTCGAGCTTGTGAAGGAGCTGAGCAAGGGAAAAGTCGACCTCACGATAGGAAGTGCGTTGGATATCTTTGGTGGGCAGGGTGTCAAGTTTGAAGATTGTGTCAAGTGGAACAAGGCGCAGGCGTGATGGAAAAGGTCGCGCGGATTGTTCTAGGAAGGCTGTGAGTAAGCCAAATTTTGAAGAGCGAGAATGCTGGTAACGAGAGTCGTCCATTCTTATGCGCAGTGCGGTAACCTATCAACATGGAAGCGTACAAGAAGTTCCCCCATCGCTTTTCCCATCCCCTATCTCCAACCCAAACCCCCTCAAAGCTCTATATACACATTCTCAAACCCACCATCCCACTTACACTCCTCCGCTACCTTAAAAAGCCGGCTTAGCATTCTTAACCAACATCTCAAAGTAAGCCTGGTTCCACTGTCCCGCCTCCGGACTAGGTTTAAACGCATCTTCCTTGCCGCAAAAGCTATCATACCGAGTCGCACTCGGATCACTCGTGCCATCACTCTCACCCCCAGGCTTGACCCACACAAAGCTGTCCACCAGACTACTTCCCGTATTCGACGTCGGGCGCACGCCAAACCCGGCGCCATTGACATTGCACCAGTTGCCCCACTCGCGGCGCAAGCCCGTGACGGCATTGCGTCCCGTGTCGACAATGGCCTGGCCGGGCATGCCTGCGCTCTTGAGTTCGGGGGAGAAGAGCTCGATGTAGAGTTTCTCGTTTTGCGCCTTGTTCCACTGTGCGTCGGTGGCTGTTGAGAACTCACCCGGGGTCTGGTCCCAGGCGTTCCAGCCGGCAACATTGGTGGCGATGCCGCGGACGGATTTGGGACTGCCGGCGTTTTTGTAGACGGTGGCGAGTTCTTTGGCACCGGGCTCTGTTGGGAGATGGTGTTAGTGGAATGGGCTGCGGATGGGATGGGATGGGATGGGTGGTATGGGGCTGGGAGTTGGAATATGGGTGTGGACGACGTACTCAGGTTGTCATTCCAGCCTAGCCAGCCTCCGTGACCAGCGTCAATGTACATGGCGATATTGGGCATGTTGAACTGCTTAAGGGCGTAAGCCACACCCTCGCGGTAGCCTGAAGCCGAGTCCTGGCAGGTCTGCAGCTTCGCGTTGGTGACGAGGTTAGGGAGCGAGTCGGGCTCGATGACCAGTGCGATGGCGGTGTTGGGGTACTTCTTGAAGATGGCGACAATGGCTAATTATTCATGTTAGTCCTAGGCCTTGATCTGGCATCGATCTGTACCGAGCTCAGAGTCACGTCTGGAGGACTTACGGTCAATGTACTCCCTCTTGTAAATGTCGAGTTCACCAACGGCAAGTTCACCGTTGGAAGCCTTGGCAGCACAGTCACGACCGGGGAGATCGTAGATGACCAGAGCGGCGATCTGATCACAAGGAACGTCCTTGATACCATCCTCTACCACGGCAATCTTGGCACGAGTGTCACTACAAGTCCGGTCAGTCACTGCCAGCTCTGCTCCACCAGCGTAAACCGACGAAAACCTACATCCACAAAAAGGTACCGACATTAGCGACCTTGGCTGCTGCAGACGCCAATGCCGTGTCCGTCATGGCAGCCGCTGCGGCAGCCACCTCAGACGAGTAGAACTTGTTGGCATAGATGGACCGGGATGCAAACGGATTGCCAGAAAGCGTGACGGGAGTGGCACATGCAGCCGCTGCAGCACGAGCAGTGATGGGGCCCTGCTCCGTGGGCGACGGGAGCGCGAAAGCGCCATTCATGGCCAAAGCCAAAGTGGCAGCGAAGAGACCCTTCATGTTTCTTTTCTCAAACGACGACGAAAGGGAGTGTGAGTGAGTGAGTGAGTGAGTAGTCAATGTGTGTGAAGCATGGCAGAGCCTCTTTATAACGATACAATGGTATACCCAAGCAAGCTAGCATAGTACCAAATGAATGAGCCGCCTTGCCAGTGGGTTTGAGATCTTCCAGGTCATCAGGAAGCAGGCCCGTGAAGCGCGGGTAAGGATCTTAGATGTGCGAGGGTGGCATGGAAGCGCTTGCGAAATGAGGCTTAGATGAAGTAGGAAAGCTGGCGGTAGACGTACATACGCTCATCTGTAGTCAAGTGATGCGATATTAAACGTGCCGAACAATATCCACTTTTGCGAGTGGCGATTTCGTATGGGCTAAAAGACTCCTCTTCTGGGAATAACGGCTTCATCAGAGTTCAATTGTGTGATTCGTATGGATTGAGCTATCCAGCTGGTTCCAAATATGAGATGTGAAGCGCAGTCGTCTGCAAATATCGAATGACCCTCTGACAATTTCTCTTGGTGTCCATGTTTTGCTCCTGGCATGCCTTTCTTGGGGTCACTGTCGGAATAGATGAAGCAATATCTACATGAGACGGTTTGCTTGTGTGGGGGATAGGGATCAATTACCTCGCGATCTTCACGTAAACTGTGGCGGCCTCCCGTCCTGAAATTACAATTGGTAGATTGATAGAGTAATCAATATACACCACGACTGACGGCTGCGGGCAAACCAGTTGACTCTTCCTCAGTCTGCGTAAGTGTCACCTCGAGTAAGTTGCAGAGCGGGAGACGCCCTTGTCACAGTATGAGCATTCTGGTGCCGATCAGGGAGCTCATCCATGTTACCATTCCTAAATATTAGCAATGTGACTGAGGCCTTGAGACTCCACTAGTGCACGAAGGGGTGTCAATCAACATTGCTTTCCAGAGAAACCTTCCGATGACGAAAAGCGACGGAGATGTGCTTAGTCTCCAGTACTTTACCATTCATGCTATCTTAGCATGCTACAAACCATTGCGGCATCGTGTAGCATAGGGTGAAGACAAAGTGTGGCTTCGCATGTTCTTGCAGGGTAGAATGTTGCCCACATGACTGGTAAGGTTGATTTATGTAATTGCGGAGGCTCTTTAGCCGACACTATATTGTCGCCCCAGGTTTCATGGTCTGATATTAGAGTATGGAAGACTTCTGGAAGTCCCAAGTCACTGGGATACGTTCCCGACAAGGTAATTACCTAGCCCAGTGATACCAAGACAGAGCTCAGAAGGACCCAGAGCCAGATACGGCAGGGTCGCCATTCCAAGATGCTTCACCAGTATTCTCCGCTCGAAATCCACAAAAGATGCATTAGAACACGCTCGTACATGGCCAGTCACGATATTCCTCTACCATACCACAATATCTCTTGAGGCCACAGCCAGCCTACCGTCCCAAAAACGCGATCCTTGGTCGTCCGCAGGCCTGCACAGAAATGTGAGAGAGTCAAGCCCATTACAAAGGTCTTCTGTGAGTGGGTGGTTAAAAAGGTGAGGTTGTTGTTTGGAGATTAGATGACATCGGGTAAATGCCCTAGACTGCCCCGGTCGCTAGCCGGGGTCATTGCTACCTTACCAATTATTTGGGGAAAGAGTAGTGTGCCTACTGTGCTAAGCTTCACAAGTAATTAGAAGCCTTGCTCGTCGCGTATTGGGAGAAGAAGTGCTAACTAAGCTTTGGCAAACTTCACAAGGACATGTAGGATTGTCTCTGTCGTGTACAGTACTAACTTGCTAGCCTATTTTTCGATATTGACAGCAACTTGAATGATGCAGCAAATGCGAATCGACTTGGTTCTTGGCAATGGAAGCTATATGGTTTATCAGGACCCTGGTGCTACCATGGTCGAGCAACAGCCGCACGTAAATGACGGCCATATGAAGGTCACACGAAAAGTGCGGCGCATCTTCGGTGAACCCCTCTCCCCCTCACCTATTAGACGGACTGCAACTCCAACCCTGCAACAGCGTCACCCGTACACGGGCGCCAGGCTTCTGCACCCGACGGTTCCCTGTGACCGCCGGAGCGCTCGAAGGCTGTATCTCCGTCACTGTCCTAATCCTACAACGTGAGCATGATCCGTCGTTGCTCATCCCTCACCAACACCAGCAGCCAAGCTCTCTCTGAACCGTCCCGTCATCCTCATGCCATCCAAAGCCTATCATGTGAGTTCTCAAAACCATCCGAAACGCCTTCAATGCTCATACCTCAACATGGATTCCACCACTAATCAGACATTGCTGGGTCCTGGCCCGGTTCCAGGGTCAAGCAACAGATGTGGTTTCAAGAAGCCATCATCAATTTGCTTGAAGGCACTTGCAGGGTCGTGACTGATGTCCGTGAGCAGCTGCTTCACCGCCCCCGTTGCACTTGCGACCCTACTTGAGCCCTCTGCAAAGCCCGATGGCCTGTTGCCTGATGTTGGATATGGAGATGGGTCTGTTGATGCGTTGTGCGGTGATGGAACACGGTTTGGTGATCGACGCGCATTGGGTGGGAGGTCCAGATCGATGTCATCATCATCATCATCATCATCAGCGGAGCCACTGTCTGCAGGGCTAAGAAGATTCTGATCTGCGCCGTCGGCCTGACGTAAACGACTTGAATTACGGCGCGTAGCGAGGCCTTCTGGACGTGTTGGTGGACTGCCTCGATGTCGGTTGAATGCGCCGCTAGAGTATGTGGAGTTTGATCCATTGACATCGTTCAAACTGAATCCATTAGAACTGGGGCGTGGCGTATGTCCAAAGCCTTGGCCTTTGTTGCGCGTGTAGGTGCCGCCGTTGACAACTTCGATGTCGAACTCGTCGTCGCTATCAATTTCCTCCACCACGCCGGTACGTATACCAAGTATCTCTAGCATACGAGCCGTAGTACCTCCAAAGATGATCACAGTCAAGACGACTACGACCAGAACAGTGGCACGGAGAGTGTCGCCGTTGTTGCCTGTGAGACCTGCCGCAAGGGCAACACCCACAGCACCTCGTAAACCCGCCCAATATATCATGGCTTGATGCGCGTACGGAATCTCCTCGACGAGTTCTTCTCCACGACGGCGCTGACGGTACCTCGTAACTGCATTGATGATTCTTGAGAGAGGGAAGACTGCGCACCATCGAGCTGCGCAGATACCCGCAACAGTAATCAAAATGAACAAGGGCTTATAGTCGAGCTTATCGTCCGTAAACAGTGACAGACCTAGATAGATGAAGATGAAGTTCTCCGACAGCTGCGACGTAACCTGGAACACAAACTTTGTTGTGAGTTGGGTCCGTCGAGACATGTTGTGGTACGCATAATGCTTCATGCATATACCACAGAACAGCAACGAGACAATGCCTATTGGCCAATTAGCGCGTCACATATGTATCCTTGGCGCAGCTACTTACCGGACATGTGGATAGCGTTGGACATGAAGTAGGTCAAGTATGCAGTCAAGATGATCAGACAGCTCTCCGTCTTAGGAATGCGTCTCACATAGGTGAACTTGAGCATCAACGAGACAGCAATTCCCACTGCAACACCAATGAACAAGCTCCCAAAGAAGACACCAAAGAAGATACCAAAGGCTTCGAAAAGACTGACAATGCCAAGTGTTTCTGCGCTGTCTTTGTACCTCTGAGCGGTCTCGAACAAGACGATAGCAACTGCGTCATTTAGAATGGACTCGCCAAAGATCAGAGTGTACAGCTTGGGCTCCACTTTGTAGGTGTTGAAGATGGCAAGGATGGTCACGGGATCCGTGGCCGATAGGGTGGCGCCAACAGACATGGCTTCGACGAAATTGATCTTGAAGCCATCGAGAGGAATTCTGGTCCATAGGAAGAGAATGAGGCCTAGAACCAGAGCCGAGATGAAGGTGCCAGCGAAGGCAAAGGTAAGGATAGTCCCAATGTGTCGAAAGAAGTTCCCCTAGACCCAAAGTTAGGTTTGCAGCCGCCTAACGAGGTTGGTTCCCACTGACTTGATGCAGTTCGTAGCCTGCGGAAAGAATGATTGGAGGGAGTAAGAGGTTGAAGAACATCTGATAGTCAAAGCTGACCACATCTCGGACAGATGCCACAGCGGTGAGCCGTAGTATGAGGCCAACGACCATACCTGAAGGGTTTTAGCATAGACTCATAGCGCGAATCCATTACGAGATGATGCAGCCTCGAGGCTACTGTCATCTAGCCTTGCCAAGCCGCATGCAGCATTCCGTGAAGTCGTGAAGATAGTGAAGGGAACGTTGCCCAAATGGACGTACCAGCGAATATGGACAGGACGGTCTCATGGACAGCCTGAATCTTGCGCGTGTGCAGAATGTAGCTCGTGAAGAGGGCTATTATGAGCAGAAAGATGAGGATGGACAGGGCCCATGATGTGAATATCTCCTTCTGGCCCGCCTCGGGTTCGTCTGTGTCGGCGCATTAGAGATGGGATGGAATAGCATGGCTAGAGAAGGCTGGTGATGGACTCGTGGGACTGACCATCGGGGTCTGCATCGACTGCGTCTCGCCCTGCCAGAAGAAGGTACAGTCAGTATTGGGGTCGCCTGGTGGGGGACAATGTGCTGCGGGCGTGAGCGAAGGAGGGGAGGGGAGGGGAGGGGAGGGGGGGGGAGGGGGGTGAAGGTGTGAGGGCGCATACTGAGCAGTTCGGTAATGGCCCAGCCAACTGTCGACGCCATACTGGAGTCAGGGTCTTGCTTTCATCAGCAGCAGCGCGAAGTCGTCGACTGCAGCGGCAGGATGTTGCATGTGCCGGGGAGGGTCGAGGTGGTGGTGAAAGGTGGCTGTTATTGTGTTCGGTGCGACCGAAGGGGCAGGGTAAGGCAACGTTGCGAGGCGCCACTGCTGTGTACAAGGGCGCGCCGGGATGGAATATTCACTACCAGCAACGGTGACGGCGACGAGTGACTACTACTACGACGACGACGACGACGACAGGCAAGAAAAAAGTGGCTTGCTTCAGGAATCAGGCGACGACAGGCGAACGGGTAAGGTGATGGGAATGTCTCAACATCCACATGTCCTTTTGAGGCTGACCTGCCTTCCTTGCCTCTTCTCCATTTTGCTTGTAGAGTAGGTACCGGTACCTACTAGACGTTCCCCCCATGAACCATGAACGAGTTCCTAGTACGCGTCGCATCCCCCGGAGCACGGAGGCGGCGATGCTGTATGTGGGTAAGTGTACATATGATAGGCCCTACTGGCTTCTGGGGCACAATACTACTACTTACTATACCCTACAACCGTATATGTGTTGTGCCCATTGTGCCAGGACACACTCTACCGATGCCTGGGTACTACAACAATGGGCGTGCGAGCGTGCCCAAGATGCCAAGGCGCTAGACGTGTTGGACCGGGGGTATGTGGGAACGGCTGATGGACGCACGCTGAGACGTCATAGCTCGAACTGCTACTACGCCCGCCATGACATGCACGCACAATCCTCTGCAGGACCTGTGTTGTAACCACTCTTACTCCTAGTAGCCATCATCTAGCCTGGTTGCACCCGATTTCTCTGCTCCTCGGAACGGGCTCGCGAGAATAGACACACACACACACTCTCTCTCTCTTACTCACACACCTGACCTAGCCATCATCACTTACCTAGCACACCGCTCCTACTGAAAAGCCTAACATATACACCAACACCCTCCCCCCTCCCCCCGCAGCCCTGTCCTCATCTAACCTCTCCATCCTGCTGCTGCCCCTCGTCCTCGTCCTCGTCCTCGTCCTCGCTTGTTCACCCCACTGGTTTCTCTGTCTACTGAGTGCTGAGTGCTGAGTGAGTGTGAGCGCGAGCATACTGTATAACCCTATTCTTAGGCCTAGGACATCGATCGCCGTAGTGACTGACACTCCGTCGACTTGTCCCCTCCCCCCCCCCCTCCTCTCCTCCTCACTAGCGGTCGACCAAGTTTCGAATCTCGTGACAGCATGCCTTTCTACCACTGCGCCACTTGAATGATTCATCGGTATCAGGAAAATAGGACTTTGTTCTTCGCTCTGCCTGCCTCCCACTGCAAAAGTCGGCTTTCTTCCGTCGACCACTCAGACGCAGCGTCGTGCCTTCCAATCACAACCTCTTGGGCCCTTTACGTTCGGTAAGCCGCCCCCCCCTCCCCCACCAGGAAGTCCCCTCCCACTGGCCTCCCAGGGTGGTCCACGTTGCCTGCGCAAAGACCCTACACAGTGAGCACAAACTCTCGCAGCGGCTGCCAGCATGTCTGCCCCACGGCTCGATAGAGCGGGCTCGTCCTCTCCTCCATCAGCACCATCAGCACCATCATCCCCGCCTGCTTCGCCTCGCCCACCGAAGCTTGATACATCAACAACACCACGACCACGCCCTCGACCAAAACTCGTCTCTTTTGGTCGTGACTCGCTACTAGGCGGACGGCCCGACACCGAGGGACCCACACATGTGCAGTTCATACACGAGCGATCGCCAGACATCATACCCACTCGCATGTCTTCCGAGGTCGACCCACTGCTGAAAGAGGTGCTCTCGCCTATCGGCAGCGACGATGACTGGCAAGGCGAACAGCAGGTCGAGGAGACCAAGAGCAGTTGGTTTTTGTTTCTGCTCACCTTTGGCGGACTTGGTCTATCGATAGGATGGTCAGTAGAGACTTCCAACGGTTCGGTAAGTCTATCCTGGTACTCTGCACTCGACATGGGAAGCCGCACAACGTCTACCACGAGCCTTGCATGTACTGGCCACACATTGGCTCTCAGACCCCTGCTTGTGCCTCTCAAAGGCCGATCGGAGCGTACGACATCTCTCACGACTTCGATCAAGACGTTGTTGCATCGCGCAGTCACACATGGACCGAGGAGGCAAGATGCCAAGTGGCTAACGACATCTACAGCCCTATCTACTCTCTCTCGGCTTGAGCAAGTCTATGCTCGCTCTCGTCTGGATTGCTGGCCCACTATCAGGCGTCCTTGTACAGCCCTATGTCGGTCTGAAGAGTGATAATTGCCGCCTACGATGGGGCAAGAGGCGACCCTTCGTCCTCGGGGGCGCAGCAGCCACCATAGTTTCCCTCATGGTACTCGCCTGGGCGAGAGAGCTCATGGGAGGCTTTCTGAGCCTCTTTGGAGCTGACCCAGAGGGACAATTTGTCAAGACTTCCGTCATGCTCTTCGCCGTCTTGTTCGTATACGTGCTGGATTTCGCTATCAACGTCAGTACGTACAGGAATATTTGCCCCATGTTCGACCACGCTTGCTAAATTGTCCTAGTCCAAGCTGGTGTGCGAGCCTACATCGTGGACGTGGCCCCTACTCACCAACAAGAGTCCGCCAATGCCTGGCTGATGCGATCATCCGGTATTGGCAACATTCTCGGCTACCTAGCCGGCTATGTCAAGCTTCCAGAGTATCTGCCATGGCTCGGTGGCACCCAATTCAAAGTGCTCTGTGCTATTGCATCTTTCATCATGGCCCTTACCGTCGGTATCAGCTGTGCCTCCTGCGCAGAACGCGACCCCCAATTTGACACTGCGCCCGCGGATCAGCAAGACGGCGTCGTTGCTTTCTTCAAAGGACTTGCGCGTTCCGTCGTCAAACTTCCGGCCCAGATCAAACGTGTCTGCGAAGTCCAATTCTTTGCTTGGATTGGCTGGTTCCCGTTTCTGTTCTACATCACTACCTACGTTGGCGAGATCTATGCTGATCCTTTCTTCGAGGAGAACCCACACATGACTGACGAACAGATTGATCGAGTCTGGGAAGACGCCACAAGAATCGGTACAAGAGCTCTTCTTCTCTTTGCCGTTACTACCTTCCTCGCTTCCGTATTCTTACCCTTCGTCATACCTCCGACCTTCCAAGCTCCTGAGCCCGATCGACCAGTAACACCCGCAACCCCCATGACACCAGCAACACCCCACTCCATGGGAGGGTCTGGATATTTTGCCCTGAGCCACACACCAAAGGGTTCTCCGAAGACATTCATCGACAAGATCTCCAAGTCCATGGAGATGCTGCAGATCAAGTCACTGACACTTCGTCGCTCCTGGCTCATCTCGCATGTCCTCTTTGCTGTGCTCATGGCACTCACATTTGTCGTCCGTAGTACTTGGGGCGCAACTGCTCTTGTTGGTGCTATTGGCATTCCCTGGTGTGTCACAAATTGGGCTCCCTTTGCCATTATTGCATCCGAGATTTCCAAGAGGGATGCCATCCGCCGAGGCATTATTCGACCGCGCGATCGCGAGTCTCAGCTCATTGCTGCTGGTGAAGACGATGGTTCCGGTGCAGACTCTGCGGGCGTGGTACTCGGCATTCACAATGTTGCCATCGCTGCACCACAAGTCATCGCGACTCTCGTCAGTGCAGTCATGTTCAAGTTTCTGCAAAAGCCAAGAGGTACCGCGGGCGACGATAGTGTGGCTTGGGTATTGCGATTTGGCGGCTTGTGCGCCATTGTAGCTGCATGGTTGACATTGCGAGTCACCGAGGAGAAGGTTGAAGAGGAAGTAGAGGAGCCATTCCGCAGAAGGCGGATGTCCTAGGACGACTCCGATCAGGAATCCTGCCTACAACTGCGATGTGAATTAGAGGAATCTTTCAGGCGTATGGGTTCGAGTGAAGACACTGCGACTCTGTCGAGCCTTTGAGCTACGATTTACGAGTCCACGTTGCTCGGCATGCGCCTCCATGCATATGAGGGCTTTTACGGTTCGGATTATTTGGGCTACCAAACTTTTGCTGGCCCGGTTTGGTTTTGAATTTGATGCATTAATGCGAGCGTCGGAGTTGTGGCCATGAAGATGGCATGCAGTTTGCATGCGGGAGTGCAAGGAAACGTACACACGGGAATGGGCAAATAGGGCGTAACATTTTCACTCCTTTAGAACCTAGATCAGGTTTTTCAATGCATACATGGTATCTACTTCTCTGATCTTGAGGCACTCTGCGACGGGGATGGGCGGCATGGTAATTGTAGCACTAGGATACACTATAAATCACGCAAATAGACTGTGTGTTGGAGAGCCTAGTGCGTGTGAAATCCATTTCTCTCTCATCTCCAGTTAGCTCCATCTTCGCCTGCTGTACTGGACTGGTGTCTAGTAGAGAAACCTGGTGGTCCAAGCGGCTACTACCTAGCCTCGACTAACTAGCGTCCTCGTACTCCTACATGCTGTACTCACATGCTCTGTACCATTACCCATACAGGAACACGACTTCCACATCTATTCTTTAAAACAATGCCAGAAAAGAATCTTATGGTGTATAGTAAGCCTTGTGTTACCTCGTTTATCACGCCATCGGTATCGCAATGTCTAGTTGCCCAAGTACCTTAGCTTTCCGATTTCCCCTCATCACTAAAAGAGCTCGCAACATAATTCACCAACAACAGACCAGAGTTAACCTCAAATTATAGAGGTTGTCCCACGATGACACAACCTCTCCATGAATCAGACATCCTTTTCCCCTACCAATCCAACACACCTTCCTTCTCAACAACGCTTTCCACACTCCGTCGCTCCACGCTCTCCCTCCACAACCGCCTATCCTCCATCACATCTGACAGCTTCTTCGTCACATCTGTCGCTTCTGCTTACGATCTGCCGCTCATCGCCAACGAGCGTTGTGGCAGCTGGTACATTCCCACCACGCAAAAGGCTGGGAGTGTGTATTTCAAGAGCACAGACGGACACATGGGCCAATGGAAATTTAGCCTTCGACGGTTGAATTTGCAGTTGCTGGATGTGGTGGCGGAGAAGGGTGGGGCTATAGTGGTGGATAGTACGAGGAGGGGAAAGAGTATGCCGGATGCTTTGAGCAAGACTGTGCCAATCTGGTGTGCGGTTGTTAATAGGGCGGTTTTTGGAGAGGCAGTAGAGGAGGGGAGGTTGTATGTGCCGCCAAGCGTGGTGGGAGAAAGTGAGAGGGTGCAGATGGAGGGAAGGATTGCGGGGTTTTTGAAGCAATTTAGGGTAAGTGTTGCCTTTTAGATAATGCGATGATGGAGTGAGATCGCAAGCTATGTGTTTTGATGTCAATGGAGTCTGGGGATTGACACACACTCTAGGAGGTTTGCAAACCGCATATTCCCACTCTCCGAGCCAAACTTACAAAACCTCTTCGCCCCATTTGGATTACCCAAGCATCCAGTCTTCCCCCGGCGCCACCATCATTCCTGGATTTCTACCCAATCGTCCTGTGTACAGCTTCCCGTCGCGTCCAGGGGGCCGAGATTTCGGAGAATGGCTATGTCCAGGGTGCAGCTGATGATCACGAAGCCTGGGCACATGGTCTGACACCACCGCTTTTTTGGGCCAACAAAGATTTGCTTCTAAACACCTCCGAAGAGGACGCACCAAGTGTCATTGAAAAGTTAGTCGCCGATGAGCAAGGCCCAATAGCGACCGCTACACTCATCCGACCAACAAAAAACCTATACATTTCGGCCTGCGAGGGCATAAACCCAAGCGACTTCGACGCAATCATCGAATGCACACCAACCCCTCTCCTGACCCAAGCCTCCAAAGAAAAGGCCCAGACTCAGACTCCAAGACACCATCTCCACCTCGCATGCCAAACAGGCAAACTCGGCTCCCGCACCCTCCGCACCCAACTCCCCAAACTCCCCGCCTTCCTCGCCTCCCTCGCCTCCCTCTTGCAACCCAAGATCCTCGTCTGCTGTCCAACGGGCAAAGACCTGTCTGTCGGTGTCGCCCTCGCCATCCTATGTCTTGCAGCCGACGACCAAGGAGTCATGGACGGCAGATTGCAAGCCCAAGGCATCACAAAAGACCTGATTAAGCAAAAACTCAGCTGGATCACCACCAGTAACCCGGCCCTCAACCCCAGCCGCGCAACCCTCCAAGCCGTCAACGCCGTGCTCTTTGCAAGACAGACTCTAAACCCTACTCCCCTCGTCCACTCCCCTGAACCCGCAACACATGACCCAACATGCCCACCCCGCCAACTGTCAATTCCAGAACGCATCTTCACAGTCCTCCACACACCCTCCCAGCCCTGGACCTTCACTCGTACACTCTCCTCCGTCCTGCCCACCCACCCCTCGGGCCGCGTAACAGGCACCGCGACATTTACACCCTGTGCGCCTGGGGCACAGGGGGCGCCGGCCCTGCTGTACGCTGAACAGGGCGAGTTTACGCTGGCTAATGGGATGAAGTTTGGTGTGCAGCGGCGCTATGTCTATCTGCTTGAAGAGGGAAATGGACGCGGTGATGAAAAGTCAGAGACGGAGCCAGAGAAAGAAGAAAAAGGTAACCCACAAGAACAAACGACCCCAACGGCACCAACATCCCCATTCCCCCCTCCAAACGCCCCAAGTCAAAAATTCATAACCATACACTTTTACAACGACGACGCCGCCAACACAAACACAAACACAAACACAAACTCCGCGATAAACAAATCACACACTCCCCCCCACAACCCCGCTCCCGTCCAAAACCCACAAATTGGAGATGTATTCGTTGAAATGGATACACTGCGCTTGAGTGGCCGGCCTGCTTCTTCTTCCTCCACCTCCTCCGCCTCCCCTCCAGATCACTGGCTCGCAAGAAACAAAGCACAACATCTTTGTGCCGAGGACTTGTATACTGCGAGTTGGAAGTTTAGTGCTGGGATGGTTGGTTGTGGTCATGGTCATGATGGCGGTGGTGATGGGGATGGGGGTAGTAACGCAGGGACTGGGTCTGGAGTTTGGGACGAGGGACATGTGTGGTGGGAAGTGCGGTATGATGCCAAGGGGCCGAAGAAGGATTATTCGAGTGTGACGAGGTATGTGCGAATGTAGGGGGGTGAGAGAGATGGATAAGGAGAAGGGGGAGAAGATATAGAGGGTAATAATTTAGGGTATCAAGCCACGCAAACCAAACCCAACCCAACCATCTACAACGAGCAAAAACAACCCGAATTCCCCAACCCGGTTTACCTAATCTGTACCCAGCGAACCATCATAACATACCAACAGCTACTAGAACACCCCCACGCCTTGTTAAAAAAACCATATTCAAAGCCGCTAGACTCTGTCAAAAACAAAAGTTCCATGCAGGGTCACAGAGAAAAAAAAACCCCACGAGTGAGGGATTCAAGCACCACCCCTCAACAGCCTCGAAACCAACCTCACCATCTTAACCGCCACATTCACCACCAGCGCCGCCGCCGCCGTCGGCACAAAAACCTGAATCCACTCCCACCAGCGCGCAGGCCTAACCTCCGTCTCGATCCAACCCGCGCCCCTCACGACCGCGCCCTTGCCGCCGTCGGCACTCTGGTCGAAGCTCTCGCCCTCATCGGCAGGGAAGCGCTGGTGGTCGACAAAGTATTGGAGCAAGTCGTCCTTTTCGCGGAAGCGGGCGAGCAGCCAGGCTGCAAAGACTGTTTCATCGTGGAGGGGAATGTCGGCGATGCGGAAGCGGCGGAGGTGTAGGTTTACGGAGGCTGGGGAGCGGCCTTGGAAGTAGGTGCCGCGGAGAGTGAAGATGTCTTGGCCGTATTGGCCAGCGCTGGGGAGGGTATTAGTGGGGATTTGGGAAGGGTAAGGAAAGACTTACGGAACGCCTTCGTAGGCGAGGGTGCAGTCGTACATGTATTCGACTGTGTCCTTTAATTCTTGCAGACAAAATGACAGGCCTGTGCTGCGTGGCAGTAATGCGTGGCGGAGATCGGGAATGCCGTTCTTGTCTGCCCATTTCTTGCTCGCGACGCGTCCGTTTGTGCTTAGGTTTGTGCCCTCGGGAAAGATGAGGAGCCACATGGGATCGAGACCTGGGGTTCCGGAGAGCGGGCCGGCGTGGCTGGTGCTCAGCTTCTTCAGACGGTATTGGAAGCGTTCTTTGTCGGTTGCCCACTTGCGGGAGAGGAAGATGAAGCCGTAGAGCATCATGCCGGTACCGATGATGGGTATGTATTTGATTGATTCTTTGAGGATGATGTAGAGGTGGCCGTGCATGTCTGCGGTATAGGCCATCCACCAGAGGTAGACCCAGTCTGTGTAAATCTGGAGTCAGAGTGAGTACAAGGACTTTGCAGCGGACATGGGATTCGCAAAAAGCTGACCTGGTGGTTCGAGATGAGGACTATGCGCTCGGGGAAGTCGCATTCTAACCTCCCATCTGCCGTCTTCCTCATCTGCCCTCGTACACTAGCATCTCCACTGATTCTGACCGTGGTGGGCGCCCACCAGTAAGTCATGGTTGCGCTGACGATGCCGAAATGCTGTTTGGTCATGGCCATCCAGGCGTAGAAGAGGTCCTTGGAGTACAGGTATAGGGGCGCGCCAATGTATTGGGTCACAGAAATGCTGATGTAGAGCGTTAGTGACCTGTCACGCGGCTGTCAGCTTAACATGTATACCCACGCGAGGATGCTGCTGCTGAAGTACAGAGCGAACAGGGCCATGCGAATAGCCTGCTTAAAAGCTCCATGCTTGATCTCTCCTCTGGGATGAGGTGGTGGTATCGATGATGCGGCGCCCTTTTCTTCTGTTGATTCGGTCGAGGCGGTCGAGGCGGTCGGTGTCGAGTGTCGAGTTCGCTGTGCCTTCAACTTCTCTATGACGGGCACGGATCCCGGCGGATATCGCTGCTTCAGGCCGTTGGTTGCCATTTCTGCCATGCATGAGAGAGCCCTTGGTGGAGAGCGGTTCGATTCGGCGATGGGGCGATTAGAGGATAGTAGGAGTAGCGGACGAGGGCACGAGAGAGCGAGGGAGAGGGAGAAAGAAAGAAAGAAAGGAAGAGAGAGAGAAAGAGAGAGAGAGAGAGAGCTTCGGAGCCTTCAGCGGGGAGGAGCGGAGGGGGCGTGCGGTGGATTGTAGGTAGTATGGAGGTAGTTTACATGGCATGCATTGCCTTGGGCCTTGGAAGCTGCTGACTACTGTACAAGTTCACACGACAGTGCCATGGTCCTGGGGCCGTGTTGAGGTTACTTTGGTATTAGAAGGAAGAATGGAGGAGGGACATGTGGTATGAACATGAAGATTGGACATGGTGTTGCTGCATGGAAGCTGCTCGTTCCAACCTTGCTCCTCCATCCCGTCGCGTGCCGAGGATGGGCGCGCAAACGGCTCCAGCTTCTTTCTTCAAGCACATGCCAAAAGTGCCCCGCCAACACAACAGGGTTCCACCACCTTGACTCGCGAGCCAGGTAGCCCGCCAAGCTTCTTCTTCTTTTTCTTCTTCTTCTTCTTTTTCTTCTTCTTCTTCTTTTTCTTCTTCTTCTTCTTCTTCTTCTTCTTCTTCCACTTCCTCCCGGCCTAACACCGTACACACGAGCTGTCGTTTCACCCACGATTCTCACATTGCTCGCGGAGAGACTCTCGACCTGCATGTTGAAGAAGAAGAAGAAGAAGATGCAGCCTGCCATTGCCGTCGCTGGGGTTGCCAACTCCATCATCATATAACACGGTAGGACATCACGAACCGTTGCGCTCAAACTACCTTCATCCAATCGTATTCTGGATTCACTGTTGCAACACGCATCACGACATCCTATGGCGCCCATGAACTCTCAGTCGATACTCCGCGTACATTTCCTTGTGATAGAGGATCAACAACACCATCCTAACAAGTTATATTCCACTCTCCTACTACCATGAGACTGCCACAACACCGCGCCCTGCCTTGGCGATCCGTCGTCCCTCCATTGCAGTCCCGCAGCTTCACCTCGACCTCTCGCCGTCCCGAGATCAGACACATATCCGACCTTCCTTCGCGAATCAAGCCATCATACATACAGTCGCCCTCAAACACCCTGCTCAGCTTACAATGGCCCTCACCGCCGCGCAACATCCTCATCACAAAGAAGAAACGCACGCCCAATATTACCGAATCCGTCGTCAAGTTCGCTTCCCACATCCGCTCTACCTACCCCTCAATCAACATCATCTTCCAGCCCGACGCCGCAAAAGAAATACACAAACAACTACCGTTTCCTGTATATACGTACAACAAGGGGCTCAGCGTGTCCAAGTCTCTGTCGGATAAAACCGATCTGGTCTGCACGCTGGGTGGTGACGGTACCTTGCTACGCGCGAGCAGTTTGTTCAGCCATGCAGAGAGCGTGCCACCCGTCCTGAGCTTTGCCATGGGAACTCTTGGATTCTTGGGGGAATTCAAGTTCAAGGAATACAAGCGAGCATTTCGAGAAGTATACATGAGCGGCGCGCCAGACACGTACTCTACCCTATCAGACTCGCCAGCCGGACCCCGACCCCCGACCCCCACTTCCCCAGACGACCCCCTCGATAAGCCGCTATCCTACGCAGGCATACGGGGCAAGGCAATGGGTACCAACAGAACAGCACGCATCTTGCTGCGCAACAGACTCAAAGTTGGCGTCTTTGGCCCAGACGGTACGCGAATCGGGGGTGCGCCAGGCGAAGGCGATACCTATGCGCTCAACGAAGTCACACTCCACCGCGGCTCCAGTGCCCACTTGAAAATTATCGACGTCTACATCAACAATCGCTTCCTGACCGAGGCGGTCGCAGATGGAATCATCATCAGCTCACCCACCGGCTCAACAGCCTACAGTCTCTCCAGCGGAGGAAGCATCGTGCACCCCCTGGTTCCGTCCTTGTGCCTTACGCCCATCTGTCCGCGATCGCTATCGTTCAGGCCGCTTGTCGTTCCGGCCAATACGCCCATAACCCTTCGATTGGGCGAGAAGAATCGTGGCCGCGAAGTTGAGGTCAGCATTGACGGGCATACCATTACGGAGAAGATGGGTGTGGGCATGGAAGTCAGAGTTGCAGGGGAAGAGGTGCGAAGAGCCGATGGCGTGTGGGAGGGAGGTGTGCCCAGCATCGTCAGAGGCACCATGGGCAAGGACGAAATGGCCGAGGATCACTGGGTAGGTGGTCTGAATGCGCTGCTCAAATTCAACTATCCCTTTGGAGACCAGGATACCTAGCCGTGAATGGGAGAGTTCTATCTTGTCATCATTATACTGCATGATAGGAGCACTACGTAGAAGCCAATGGTAAGAGGAGATGACCATGAAACTAGAGATTCCACTAGCATGCCCAATCATCCATCTACAAACAAAATCTTGCCCTCTTTCATATCTACGAGAGATGAATCAAATGCGCTGCCCCTTGCCAAAATATCCCAAACATAGTTTAGGGGAGCCCACATAGGAAAATGGTATCTTTTTGTACAACCATCGTCTGCAATCGCGCAGTCTGTACAGAGCAAACTCAAATCCACCCATCCATACTTAAACCATGCACAACGTTTCCCAAAAAGAAAAACTCCTGCAATACAAAATCTGTCTCAGAGCAACACCCTCCTCCTCCTCCTCTTCTCCTCCCCTCCCTTATCATTCTTCCACGAGCCCGCATAATGATGCGTCACCAACTCCGGTGACAACTTCTCCTCGGGCTTAAACACATTCATACTGAGCGCAAACGATATACTGGGCATAATCAGGACATCGCCCAGCAAGACCGGAACAACCAGCTCTTTTACATCGTCCGGGCCGACGGTCCGATTCAGCATATTCGATAGACCGGTGAAAATGCCCCGAGTCAAACGGCGTGGGCCGGTGAAATCCACAACGTCGCCGGCGATTTTAAGCGTGAGTTCTTGTGTCGTGATATTGTGCTCTGCCTTGAGTTTGCCAATGTCGGCCAGGATATCGTCGATGATGAGGGCGAGGTATGGGGATCGCGGGGCCGACATGATGGTCCACGAGGTGAATTGGCGTATGTAATTGCCGGGGAGGCCGTGGTCGAATTCCCAGCCCACGACGAGCTGAGCCTTGTCCTTGTATTCGGCGGGGATCCAGTCGTCAATGGGCGTCTCCTTGCATGAAACGTCGAGGTCGGACCAGATGCCGCCTTTGTCCCAGAGTAAGAGGTAGCGGAGGATATCGGCTTTGAAAATGGGCACCGGGAGCGAGAGATAGGCTTCTACGAGGTCGGGGCGGGAGGCGGAGAAGGTTTCGCGGACCCAGGCGTCGCTGCTCTCGTCGGTCATGAAGGTAGCGCGGTACTCTGGGTTGGGTTTGATACACGTGTCGGTGTGGTTGCGAAGTTCCTCGCTCAGGCCGCGGGGGCCCAGCTTATACCAGAGTAGCTTGGGGATGTTACCAGTACGTGGTACTTTGGAATCGCCGCCATGTCGGAGGGAGGGGACGATGAAGCCAAAAGTCGAGGCTGCGTCGAGCGCGTAGAAGTGGTAGAGGAGGCCTAAGATGAAGAGCGCGAGAAGGTTCGGGTAGCTGAGAACCTTGGATAGCGCAATTCGTCTTGTCACCATTCTTGAAGTTGAGGTTTGGCCCAAGGAACAACGACAGAGACAACGACGATGACGACGAAGGAACGCGTCGAGATGCAAAAGTGAATGTCAGATGTAGCGCAGGTATGGGAAAACTTGGGCCGCAGTCAGGCCATCAGAGGATTCATAATTCCGTATCAAACCCCCAGTAGCCCCCCATGCGGCGTGAGCCGTCTGTGGGATGATGCCTAGCCACCTACCTTTGTATCATTCTGTTGGTCCGCTGCAACGGTCAGCCCCTGGTACGAGTGGTGAGTCTTGGCCATCGAGGCAATACCGGTATGGGTCACCAGAACCCTTTAGCCTTTAGGTCTTACTATGCCGTAGTCTTCAACGTCAAATAAAGCGAGTACATACACAAAAAACAACAAATGACACCCATGGATGAGATCCACAGAGGAGACGCGGAATGAGATTACGGTCATATAACATCGAAAAAGAGCCGATAGGTACTCATGTGGCGTCTACAACTCAAGGCACCGCTAATGTCGTATCGGTCCGGTCGGATCCAGTACAATCGGTACACAAGTGACAGGTATGAAATCTAGCAGACATTCAGCTTGGTCAGTTCATAGTCGGATACGAGGCATGGCGCCTTGGGTCGCTGCCGTACATAGACAATCGACAACGTAGTAACAATACATACCACATCTAAGGGAAAAGCTGGGTGTTTCCCCAACTGTCACTGAGTCAGTGTTTGGCCCGCTTGTGGATCGCCATCTTCCTAGCGCGATGATCATCACATACTCCAAACACATATATGTAGGTAGGCACAACAGCGGCGGGGGCTTACAGAGCAGCCCATCAATCCCCGGCATGGTTGTCACCATCGCCTGTTATCTACACATGAGCCTTGCTGGCCTGGGGAACGGAGCGATGTAGGCTATGGTGAGGGTGAATGTGTTGCTCGCGGTCATGCAACAGGGTACCGCCGTATTGCAGTTGGCGCGCGTCGTGGCTGAATGATCGAGATCCTCGTCTGGAAGATGAATGCGGTACCGGACTAGTAGACCGCCGGGATCATCGCTTGGCACGCGACTTTGGTGTGCTAAGCGGCAAGCCCCTGGGCACCTAGAGTCTACCAGTCAGCGATTCATTTTTGCTTACAACCTTACGGCTAGCCTGGTACATAGGCAGGTAAATACAACAGTACCATGTGTAATATCTGAACTTTGCAGCACCGCATCAAACCTACCTAACCCTAGCCTGTAAGCAAGTCTCGGATTCGTAAGCCCTGTATCAGCACGCTAGGTACAAGCTGTGTCATTTCACCATCGTAATTTCCCCCTTTCGAAGTTCTACCGGTAGCGGCCAGTTTCGGTTTTTGAAAATCTAGAGTGTTTGTTCAAGGCCGGTGGGGGCCGGTGTTAGGAATAATCACTTTGCTGTCAATACGCAATGAATAGGTAATCACTCAGTCTGTGTACTCAGTACGGTATGTATGTTGTTGCATACCACAGTCTTCTTGAGTCATGACGAACTGGGGCTTAACCTGATGCTGTAGTATCTCTGTGCTGTGAAATTCCAATCGCAACCTTTAAGAAACAAAAGGCCTACTTGAGTCTCAGAACACCAATAGGTAAGCTTCATCGAGGCGACTGGCGAGCATACAAACTGACCTGACTACCCGTCCGTACTTGCGCGGTGGCAGACATCGTCTTAACCATCCATCTGCTTTAAACTGGACTACTTCTTTATTTTGTATTATCGCCATAAAGGTAACAACAACCTTCATCTCTCTACCGTTGTACAACAGTGCCGTAATTCCAAGCATCTCTACTAGTGTTCGTAAAAAAATCATACGGAAAGACTCTATAATGTATTCGCTCAGAAGGTAACCGCCTGGAGACAAATATAACGAATAAGCGCATGGCTAGGCGAGAAAGAGGTCATGTTAGGGCTGTTGGGGAAGTAATTCATGCTAGTAAGACCGACGGCCGTTACTCGGACTGTAGCCTAATCGGGTAACTCAGGTGAGCGAGATTTTGAAGGCGGAGGGACTGTCCGATACGCCAAGGGGCGAGATAAAAGAGGCCGATGGACAAGGACACAATACATACCACATAATTGCACATGGAGTTTGGTTTCATATTGTCATTACTTGCAACGCAGCCAGAACCCACCGAGACAGAGACAATCAAGTTTGCATTAAATGATTCAAATAGCATTATGCCCGCTATTCATATATCACCCGAAATATATTTCTTAAGCCTTCTTTGTGGCATCCCATGGCATCAAGAACTTCGCTTCTCTCATTTTGGTGGCTGTGCTTTCGTTTCCTCTGATTCCCTTGCCTCATGCTCGACGTGCTTCGACCTTGTTTCCAGCTTCCTTGGCTTCTTCTGCTTTTGCTCGGTCGACTTCTCTGATAGTTCTTGCTCGGAATGTGATTTGATCTCTAGTTTCCTTGGCTTTTTGCGAGGCTGATCATTTGTCTTCAATGCTGACTCTTGCTTCTCGTCGCTGGAGTCTGAACTTTTCTTCTCGGCGTCATTGTCTTGCTGTTTAGCTCCACTTGAACTCGTCAAGGAAGGCAGACTGGGCAGGCAACTCTTCATCTTCTTTAGCCAACCTTCGTCCATGTCCGCACCGCCACCATCCTCCACGAACCCTTTTAGGTCCTGCTTATCCGGCATCTCCTCGTCGTTCACTTGATCCAGCATCTTCTCTAGGGCCTTCTTTTGCTCATCGCTCGCAGCCCAGCTGGGCAGGTCACCTGTAATCTTTCGAATCCCTTTTCCGGCGAATTTGCTGAGGTCCCAGAACGGGCCATTGATGGCACCAGCAGCAGCGCCGATGCCTCCACCAATGCTGCCGAGAAGAGTAGAGGATACGCTGCCGACGAGTGTTCCTGTGATGGCTCCCAGTGTGACTCCTGGAGCAGCACCAAGTCCAGTGCCCATTGCTAGACCTTGGAATGCACCCGAGCGCATGTATTTGGCTGTCTTGCCAAACGACTCGGCTTCGATCTGTGCCTCAATGGCTTGTTCCATCAACTTCTGTCGTTCATCTGCATCTCCTGCGCCAGCAGCTGCTTTCTTTAATTCGTCTGCCTTCTTCTGCGCCTCCATGGCAGCGCAGGCCGCTCTCGAGCTTTCTTGACGTACTTGTTCATTATCAATTTCTGGCTTTTGGGTCTTGGATTTGTCTAGAGACGTGTCTTTCTCCTCAGTCGTCGGCATCTTCAAGGTTGCAGTCGTTGTCTGTGTTGTGTTCTGACCATCGTAAGTTCTTCTAATTCAGAACCTGTATGAAGTGCATAAACATGCATGGATCCATCGACGTCATGCTATGGTTACGCGAGCACTAGCGCACCAGTTGGGAGCCTTTGAAACGACGAACCAACAATCTTGGAAGTGTGAGGATATATTCGTGTCTTCCTCTGGTCATGGCACGGAACATGTTTTGTTCCTTGAGGTACCGGTACCGTATAGGGCTCTTCAGAGAAAACGCATTCATAATGGCAGTGAAGGTCCAAAGACGGCCAGTGGTGCAGGCAAGCTGAAGTAGCCAGGGACTGATTGAGAAAGCGAGCGAACACCAATAAACAATGTGAGCGTGTTTCAGTGAAAGATCACAATGGCATAATGTGTGGTGTTGGTCCAACGGGTATGACCCCGTTCCGTACATCGACGCATGCATAACCTCGCTTGATCTGCTGGATGTTACCCTCTTGAAACCCAGAATGCCTGTAAAATATAACCCACAACTTCAAAATTCGTCGTGTTTCCAAACACACCTCCAGCAGTATCTTTCCCGTTATCCCAGTACAGCCGTCTCAACCAATCGTGAAGATGCGGATAGTCATACCGTATCATTTTCAGATTACAACGGAAAAACGGATAGTAGGCGATGTCGAAACGGATAAGCGTAGTGTAAAGTCGAATGTCGGATTCAGTGATGTGCGGGCCGAAAAGGTACGGATGGTGTTCTGGTTCTGTCAGGTGTGTTTCGAGCTGATCGAGCGATTTGAATAGTCTCGTGATATGCTCTGTGTATGCTGCTTGAGACCTTGTGAGCCCAACTTTATAGACGCCGTTGTTAATTGTATCGTATACCCAGTCATTAAGCGCGTCAATCTTGGATATCAAATGAGCAGGACGAAGAGCCGCTTTCCCTTTGCTAAGCTCTCTCTTTTCTACAGGCAATAGGTGGTCGAATGCGTCGATCAGCATACGCATCATGTCTCCGCTGCCATTGTTCACAATGGTTTCTAGATAGGATCAGTCTCTACTTCGTAGGGTTAACATAATGGAGGCGTGGGTATTACGTTGCTGCTTGTCCCACAGTAATGGAACAGTCACTCTCCCACTATACTCAGGATCTGCTAACAAGTATAAATCCTTCAAACATTTTGCACCAATGATAGGATCACAATGTGGGCCCCTATGACCTGAAAAGTGCCAGCCCCGTACTTGATCCCTCGCATCTACTTCCACGGTTTGTATTATGTCCCCTAGACCTTTGAGCGCGGATACAATGATGGCTCGGTGTGACCAGGGACAGACAGCGTTGAAGTAAAGTACATAACGACCTTTTTCGGCAGGAAAGCGCTGGGATGGTATGGTACCACGAAAGGAGTAAGCCATCCGGCCCCAGATGGTTATCAGCGTCGAAGGTATGCAATGCCTTGACTTCGACTGTTATACCGGTAATGGGAAAGAAGTCGAGTAGATAGACGGCGATGGAAATAATTGAAGTAGACTGTAGACATGCAAAGGAATGCAACAGGAATGATTACGGTGGCGTGGCCAACAAGACACACAAACACCCTCTGACGAGCAAGCGCGGTCTTCACGGTACTCTCAACCATGACCTGCTCTGATGCACAGTTGCATGAGAGGACGGCATGATTACAAAACAGCCAGAGGATTGATTAGTAGATGCGCTGCCTACAGCATATCCACAATCAGGCAGAATGCGTCTTCTATGACGAACAGATGTTAGGATCGGATGCCGAGAATGCAAGAAGAAGTACTGAATGGGATATCGGTTCGCTGTATCCGTGTCCTCATGATGTGTACACACACGATTATGGGCTGAATAATTGATGATAGCGTTAATCAACAAGGGGTAGGCAGTTCACTAACCCTATCTAAGCCTTTTGCGGTCGTATTCCGGCCTGTGTTTTTTCTTCGTTGCAACACGCACCCTGCGCGCTCTCTCTCTTCTTTGGTCAGCGTAATAATGATCAGTTGGAATGGCATCTAGCTATTGCCATGAGACATTCGGCTATCAGCATGACCACATCACGACATCGCAAGATGTTTCTCGATTCCCGCAATGTATCCTGCTGAACATTCGATCTTTCAAAGCACCTACTGTTTCGCACCAAGGAGAACACTGCAGCCACATACTACCTACACAGTACACAGTAAGTGAACAAGCCTTGGCGATCAGCCCACGTATTTCTACTGGTCCAACACGAACCGCTCCACGTCAGTCGCCATCGTTACTTTCTCAGGTGAGGTGGTGTGGTGATTTATAACCGCTTAGACTTGATCACTATACACCCGAGGCACCACCTAGACACCGAGAATCCCATCACAAGTTCCGCACTTTGGATTCGCGTGCTCCATCTCGCATAGGCATCGATCGATACCCTGCCAGACATGCCACGTGGCGACGCTCTGTCTCGAACCAGACTTTGATGGCGTTCTTCTTACTTTGCTTGCCTCAAGAGAAGAGCATTCATGTGACTCTCAAGTAGAGCAGGCATCACGCTGAAGGGCGCGCTGATTATCCATTCTCGCATCCTCTAAAAAGATGCCAATAACAAAAATATCGTCATCATGGAGACTGCAGATCAAGGACTCAGTCTAACCAAAGAAAAAACAAGTGTTGCTGAAAAACACCCTGTCGTAACAAGGCCCACATAGAGGCTATCTACAACGCCGGGCAGGGTGTTGCTGATTCCAGGATTGAGATGACAGTGACGCCAGGCGGTACCACAGTTTCGCACGCTGCTCCGCGATGAGGCTGTGGGTTGTCTGTGCTCATACACGAGGGTACTTTCTTGAGTGGAGCGAATGGGCATTTGATATCCGGCCATCTGGTACCAAAGTACGTATGGTGTATCTACCTTTTCTCGTTGGAAAGGTTACATAATAGCCTATTTACATATAATCTGTATTTTGAGCGAGATATTACGGCAAGGGGTATGTGCCGATTCTTGTATAAGCATTCTGTGTTGCTTCACACTAGTCAGATGAGATGAGATATTTCATGTCCGCTAAATTCCCAAAAAATGCTCGGAATTCAACTCCAACCCCCACAAAAACTTCATCGCGAAATCGTTGCATCATCGATCGCCAAAACTGTAGCCGCTCCCACCATGACTTGGTTGTCTGTTTACTGCATCTATGTTACCGACCCCAGCCTCTCTCCTGTAGTCCTCGTAGCCGCCAGGACTCAGCGCATCAGCAGGCGCAGTGGGATCCCTGTATTCAGCATACGAGGGCACCGGCCTTGAGTATCCGTCGTTCCTGTCAGAACCCCAGCTCAGCGGCCTTCCAGGATGCCGCCCTTCATCTGTCTCTGTGCTGTGTAGGAGGGCATACTCGTCTTCTTGTTGGGAGCTGCCGTGGTCGGTGTGTTGGTCGGTGGAATCAGTCGAGTTGCGCTGCGCCGTTTCAATCTCGGTCGACCATGCGTTGTCCTTGGGCGATTCGCCGGAAACATAGTGGGGATTTGCCTTGTTCGACTCGTAGGGGAGGACGCCCTCTCGCTTGTACTTGACAAAGTAATAGCTGCTGATACCAGTTGTAATACCGAAAAGTATGCTGCGAGGAGCAAAATCAGTACAATGTGCAGGCAAGGACGCAGAGAAGGTAGAGCAGCTTACAAAATTACAACACCCATGCCGACTGATGCTTTGCTGACTTTGCACTTGCTTTCGCTCCCATATGCAAATGTACTGCAATTTCTGTCATCGTCTGCTACCTTCTTCTCCTGGGCACCCTTTTTGATACCATTCGAGTTCCACATGGCGACAGCGATAAATGCTGCGAACCACAAAATCATAAGCAGCGCATCGACAGCAAGGAAGGCATATGCGCTAGCGAAGCGTGCGGCTCTGGTCCACATGGGTACCATGGTGAGATATATGATGGCAGGTATGGAGAAAAAGCACTGTAAAGCTGTTAGCCTCATTTCTGCCTTGCAGCGCTGAGAGCCTGTCTGTAGCGCAAGCCATGTAGAGCAGGCGCCCAGAGCGAAGGTTCACTCACCATGGCAAAGAAGTACTTGGTAGACCCTCCTGTTGACCCATCTTTGGTCATGACAGCTATTGTCAGGACCGCTGCCACAAAGATGAAGACAGCCTGGAAGCTGTGTGCCACGACCTTGCATTTCTGGATATACGACTGCGGTACCCTCATATTGACCAGGCGCTCCCCTTCTGACGTCCCCGGCGGGCTCTAGGATGGCGTCGTCGACTCGCAAACAGTGAAAGGGTGGGTGTAAACACAGCCCCAGCCTGGCAAACACAGGTTCAGAGGACTCGCTTCGAAGTACTACTGTGTGTGTCGCAACACGCCGTCGCCGATGATTCCACAGTGTTATAGAAGATGGCCTGGGGGTCCGAAATGTATGCGATCGCAAATGGAAAAAGATGAAAAGAGGAGAAAGCAAGCGGGCGGGCGGGCGGGCGGGCGGCGTAAACAGTGAATGTCAGACAGACATGTCCACTTCAAGTCTCAGCCTCAGTTGTGGATCTGCGCAGCCTGGCGTCTCCCCCCCCCGCGGCGCCAGGGTCTGGGCTTAACCTGGCAACGCCATGCGCTTGTTAAATTTAGAGTCTGGTAGCGAAGCCACTTTGGCGTAAAGAGGAGTAGAGTAGAAGCGCGCATGTTTTCTCGACGTTGGAACTGGAGGAGCGATGACGCAGATTGCTTGCTCGCGTGAGATTTGCAGGTTGGTGCGCACGAGCGTACCGGTACCTAGACCTGCAGTCTCTATCCTTTTATTGGTGCATGCTCGTCCATGTCCTTGCTGTGCCACAGCATCCATCTACATGTATACACTACTTTGATGCGATGCGAAGGACACACCCCACTGCGCCTGTCGAGTACCTAGGCAACTGGGAGTCGACTGCCCATCACTGACCCGATGGTTCCGCAGCGTTGCTCAGCCGATGGCTTGCCGCTGTCATCCGTCTATTATCCCGAAGCCGCACTAGTAGTGAGAGTGGAAGCGCGGTCCGCCACCACCTAGGCAACGAACATCATTCTCTCCAGGTGCCACTCCAGAACCTCGTCCCTGAAAATGAGCGTGCCATCTTGCAATCGAATGCACTTCGCCTCATCCAAGGAACAGCTGGCGAAGATTTGGCCATTCGCGTGCGTGGTGGAAGGAGCATGTCGTGCTGCCAATATGACTGCTGTGCTACCTCGAGATCTCTTACTGTCGCAACTGGCCGTGAGTGGTGTCAGAAATGCCTGCTGTATTGTATGGGCGGCAGGGTGGATTATTCTATCACACTAGATGTTTTAGACACATCTCTATACGCAGGGACCATTTTGAAGAGATGGGCATGCGACGATCTTGTTCATCGCCTCCTTGGATATCATCTTCGGCTCGCTGCCTTATCCAGACCAAACGGGAAAGTAGCTATCTGGCAAAGGCATGGCCGCTTCGTTCTCGTGGTTGAAAGGATCACCCCAGAATCCCTATCGCCCTCGATTAGCACACGTTTTCTTCCAGTTGATTCATCCATAACTTACAAAGTCAAAGTCTGGTACACTGCCTGGAGCGGGCTGGACATCTCCCACAATGTTAGCTATATTATTGAGGTTAAAGTCGTCCCAAGAAGGTCCTGATTGATCTGGAATAGGCTGCATCGAGTTCATGGATACGGATGCAGAGGGTTGTGGCTGTAGAGGAACCCTGGGCGGCTTGTATTGCATCGCAGGACGATGCTGGTAAGAGTAGTCTGGAATGGCTTCAATCGGCGGATAGGTAGAGATATCACCAGTTGACGTGCTCTCTGGTTGTAAAGAGCGAGGAATCGGCGGAGTAGGGCTCGCATACGTGCTCGAACTTTGGGACTGTTGCCCTCTTGGAGACGCATTATGCTCAGCGACAGCCTTGTCAATCATGTTTTTTACGGCTTGCCACGCTTTTGCGGTATTGCTCTCTCTAATCTTACGAGATGTTTGTAAAGCTCTCAATGCGCGTTGTCGATCAGGCGCATCGAATAGAGGGTTTCGAAGTTCGGAGAGCACATGCATGATCGCTTGGAACGAAGCAATTCCACCTGTAGAATGAGCAATTGCCGCAGACCAAGTTCAAGTTATACGTACTAATATGCCAATGGAATCGAGCTGCATCTACATCAGCTGCAGCATGGTTGAGTGTCTCTATACAGTTGACAGACTTTTCGAAGATCCTGAAGATGTCAGTCTCTCCACATTGTCCCGCATGGTAACTGCCCAACTAGGTCAACTCACGATCTTCGTATATCTTCCGAAAACACAGAATCACGATAAACTCGCGGCATACGAAGCCAGAAAAGTAAATAACACCGCCACTCTAGAAGCGAAGCTAGATTCAGCGTTATTCGCTGCATCGGCATCTCCGGGTCGAGATAGTGTAGATATTTCCGGTGGTTCTCCTCGTGGACCTCGTCAAGCATGACCTGAATCCGCTCATATAAATCTCGCAGTTCTTGAGAAGGGTCAGGTCTTGAGGTACCGTGAAGTCCAGAGTCTAATATTCGCCGTTCGAGGCGATAGGTGCTTTGCACTATGCGTCGTAATGCTCGCATTCCCATGTACCGAACTAGCTGGAAAGTGATGTTCGTAAATTTCTTCATATCGTACGGCGTTGGGCCTGGGCTAGCTCCATCTGTAAGATCTTCATCATCGATGTTGCGCGGTATAAGTGTCGTATAGAAGTCTTCCGTTATGCTCGGCTCTTGACCCTTGCACTCTGCTGCGCGAAACTCTAAATGGCCAAGTTGATACCACATGCGGCGTCGGGATTCGATAGTAACTGCATCCATGGATCCGATTGGAAATAGTGAAGGGTCGCGGTGGAGGCCCTGATTCAACGCAATGCGAAATGCTAGCCCAAGTAAAACCCACGCTTTCCCTGCAGTCAATGTCAGTCAAAATAATGCATCGAAAGTCCTCCGGCGTACCCATATCTTCTTCTCTAGTTATGCAAGTCAACCAGAGCATAAAGCCTTGAAAAATCTCAAGATTTGAGGTTGTGAGATAATTTTCACGGGCCAGAGTAACCTCAACACCGAGCTGGAATCGATCCAGAAGATTCTCTTTGCTTTCCCCAAACATGTTTTGAACGAGATTTGGGGGCAAGGAATTGATGGCCGAGAAATAGATTGCGAAGGACATCGGATGCGCCTCTTGGTTATAGCAAAGAAATTTGCGTACTACAGTAGGTTTGTGTGTTATTCGCACCATGGGATCCACATTGGCGAAGTATACATCGAGCAAAGTGTCGCGATGCTTTTGCGTGTTTGGCAGCAGTTGTTCAAGATTTGATTGTGAACGCGCTCGACCTAGTGACAGAAGATCTACCAGCGTGCTCTGCGGGATCTCACGCCTCTCCTCTTCTGTCTTATCGCCCAAAAGAGCTTTGATGTCTTGAATCTGCAGGAAGTCAGTCAAACCCGTCCTAGAACTCGGGTTTTGAGGGAAAAGTCCCCGCAATGAGCAATGACGGGTCAATATGGTCGAAGGGATACGAAATGTGAAGGAAGGTATGGCAAAGCGCTTTCCTATCAACACTTACCTCATCTGCCAGCAGGGCATAATGCAGAGAGCTGACAAATTGCGACTGACCACCGTCAAGAAGAAGGGTACCATCGCCATCATCGGAGGCAATGCCGCCGCCGTGAGATTTTTGACTGGTCGCTGATGGTGTGTGATGTGTGTGTTCTGGTCTCTCAATGTCCATACTGGATCGTATGGAAGAAATTGGGTTATTTCCTTGACTTGCGACCACTCTCTCCAGGAGTAGCTCTAGTCGGTCTAATCGCGCCTGTACATCTACGCTCTTCGCAGGTCTATCATAATTGGTAGATACAGCTTTCGATATTCTCCCAGAGCCACTGGCCGCTTGCACTTGATCTGTCCATGTGCAGGTATGGTTGCCTCGAGTGCAAGAGCCACAGACCGGATGGGCATGGTCACACTTCACTTTTCGGCGTCTGCAAGTCAAGCATGATGAAATGACTCTTTGTCGACTTCCACTGGATTTGGGTGCGTGCGCTGCCGAAGTTGGTGCCTGGGACTGGGAGTCGAGTTTCGTTTCGACCATATCCCACCACTATGATATTTTTTTTCGGAGATTTCTTGACGTGTTTTACATGGAGACAATGAAGGTTTTTTTTGGAGTTGATCGGTGGCCGGTGGAGAAATCGTTCCGCAGTCAGTGTCGAAATTGAGAACCTCGACCGCCACACCACACTACTGTCATAAGCCGAGGCGGAGCTCTTTTCCGTACTAGCGTTGATTAGCCACAGACCTTGGAATCACATACAAGGCGCCGTCTCAGTCTGGTACATGAGACATGGACAAGACGCCCTTTTAGACGCCACTTCGAGAACATGCTTGGCTTCACATATTCACATCCCGATTCGAAGAAATACCATGCAAGTTAGCCTGTGAATATTGTGGCGCTCCTACAAGAAGTCAAAACGTAGAATACTCTTTCACTGCGTCTACATCAAGGGCTAATACGCCGGTAACGTCCTTGTAGCCATGAAGATAAGATAAAATTTATTTAAATTGCAATTCTCAGGCTTTGCCTTGTTCAATGCTGCCCAAAGTAGCTTCCTGCAGAGTGATAGTTTTCAATCCAACAAGTTCTCCACTAAAATGGGTAGTTTGTGAGATTCTTCGGGCCTTTTTCCTAATGCAACATACCGGTACTGCCTGAGGGTCACAATTGCTCCTACACAATAAATTCTATGCACATAAGGGCCTAATAGAGCAATCTACACACACCGTCTTGGGCCGACTCTCACACAATTGCCAACACACCCGCAGGTGATAGGATTGACACAATAGCATGCGTCTCTGGTATCAAATGAGCATCACATGGCTTGAAGAAACTAGGTACGAGAAAGGGTTTTTCAAGGAGCCAATAGTGATATGTTGGTATCTGCATGTGATATTACAACCTCTAGGCTGCTTATGCTCTTCACGTGGCACCGTACCAGTGCGATCAAAGTGTCCCTCAAACGAGCCTGACACATTTGTGAGGACTCAGTCGTCGTGCATCGAATTGGAACGTCATTGTAGCAATTGCCACGGAAAATTTGAACGTATGGAGATGCTGAGTCCTGGGTCCTTTCCCCTTGTTGAGCAAGAGGCAGTGACTCTGCACACGGCGCCTTTCATTGCTTCTAGATTTCCTCTTTGTACGAACACTTCCAGGACTCTCGCTGCACAGCTCGCCTCACGCTGCGTTTTTCCGTACTGAATCATTGATAACGCGAGAGCATCCATTCATTCTCACACTCGTAACGCAGACATGCTATTCATGATTGGCCTATCCATTCTTCTACTCCCATTATCCTCTGCAATCCTAGGACCTCCACTACCTTCCGAAAACATTGTCCCTCAGCACATTGGTTGCCACGACCGTTTCAATGCCAACTCTGAGATGATCTTCTTCCGCTATCCTTCAGACCACGCGTTCGAATATGCAGTCATTACCCCGTACAAGAAATACTACCCAAGGCTCCTCGAATATGCGCTCAAGGCCAATAACTTCCAACTTGCTGCTTGGCAAAATAATCAGGCATGTGGCTGGCAGAAGAGAGAGTCAGTGTATGGATCATTGGGTATCGACGCACGAAACCATCGCGGCGATACATACTAGAAGTATATTCAGAATCCACAGGAAGTTTTGACGAACTCAAGCCACGCAATCGCCTCGAGCAACACCTCGGACAAGATTATTGTGCGATCTCCAAGTCAACTCCCAAGCAACGCCACGATGGACAAGATACGCCACATCCTCTTCATCAATCCACCAGCAGGGGACGTGTACGAGCTCATCACCATTCTACTCTGCTACTTGACGGGCTCGATGATATGCTTTGTGCTTTTGATCTTTCTTAAACACTGTATCGAGCGCGAAGAGCGTTTCAAGTCTACCAACACAAAGACTGAAGTGGAGGAACTAGAACTCGAAGCCTTTCGACCATTGAACACCTCAATTATACCAATGGCCCGGGCTTCTCGTGCAACTCTTCCGACCGATTGCTGCAAGTCGCTGCAATACGAAGGTGATTCGGCTTGGTCCTTCGACGCCAATGTATCCGAGTTACCACCGTCGTACGTGATGAGCAGAGTTGGGAATTGATTGGAATTGATGTCTGGCATTGTGTAATAGGCCATCTGTTTCAAGAGGATAGGCGGCATTGTTCATTTCTCACACAGTGGCGCAGAATGATTTCGCTGCTATGAGTGATTTGCTGAAACACACCAAGAGTTGTTTGTCACAAGCACCGCTTTTTTGTACATTCTTGTTGCTTTCATTCTTCTTTCCTAAGCTTTGTAATGAAAAGTGTTCTGCCTGTCTGACTTTTATCGCTATTGGTTTTCGAGCTATGTTCGTGCCGTCTTCTTTCCTTTTACACGTCTCACTGTTGACCAGGGTGTCAATGCACGGTTTACATAGGATGTAGTACTGGCTAGCTGCTTTTCCCTTCGGCAATAAGCCAATGATGAGTTCACATGATGATCAATCCCATGCGCGACTCTTTTTCAGTCACCGTATTGAACTTTACCTCAGTCCACTGATTCATGGATTTGTTTCAACTAGAAGTAGGGCTTTGCAGCAAGAGCTCTGCAGCACTGGCAACATGCCGCACTCTCAGAATCAGAAATTAGTACGTATGGGCAAACAAAGTGTAATTATATACAATAATCTCGGGAAGTTGACAAAGCTACGAGTCCTGGTAGCGGACTGAAAAATGCAAATGAGGGTACAGGCGCCATGACAACATTGCAAGCGCTGCTCAGCGCGCCTACCACTACGGTACAAAACCGGTTTACAGTAGCCATATTTATCTAAAGTAGACTAAGAAGTGGTTTAGGTAGAAGAAGTAAACCTAAATAGGGTTTATTATACTATATATTCCACAAAAGTAAACTACTTTTATTTCTACTTCTATTAATCTACTAGTATTACGTAGTACTGTAATAACTAGTTTCCTACTAACTATTTAAGTATTTTACCCCTCCTTTCTTTAATGTTCTTCACCACCTCTATCACCACCTCTACCACCACCTCCACCACCTCCACCACCTCTACCACCACCTCTACCACCACCTCTACCACCACCTCTACCACCACCTCTATCACCACCACCTCTATTATCACCACCTCCACCACCTCTATTATCACCACCTCCACCACCTCTATTATCACCACCTCCACCACCTCTATTATCACCACCTCCACCACCTCTATTATCACCACCTCCACCACCTCTATTATCACCACCTCTATTATCACCACCTCCTATTAGTAAAAATATCATAACTCATGATTATGTCATATGTGCGTATAGCGTGAAGCTAATCTTTTCTACCCCTTTTAGTCTTAGTTAGGTATTATAGCGTATAACAGAAATAAGACTACTTTTTATACTTAATTTAAACCCCTACTATAAAAGTAAACTACCACTTTAAACCTATTTATAGGTATACACGAGGTCAGTTTACACCTATATAGTAAACCCCTAGCGTACCATTCTACAGTAAACAATTTTTTACCGTAGTGTACCTAGGTACTCCTCATCCGATGGATTTACGATTGTGAGCAGCAAAGTGAGGAAGCGCAGAGCGAATGGGCTCGTTTTCATCGCGGAATAAGCGTGTCGCTGTCTAGCCATTGATAGTCGATCCATCAGCTGTCTTGTCTATAAAATATGGTTCGAGAAGCTGTCGCTCTAGAAGGCCGTTGGAGAAATGAGAATCCAGCAGACGAGAAGCTAATCTTGGATGAGGTTTATAGAGATTAGCGAATGGGTTAAATCGAAGCGCTCTGGAATTTCACGATTGATCTTCTAGTAGCAGCTTTTCTCAACTCAGGCAGGCACTCGTATGACGTGCTATGCGCATTCGAGCGCCGATATAACTCGACTGAGCATACCCTCCTGATTCGTTGTTTCCGTACGGAGGCTCTCAACCCTAGTTATGGCGAACGAACACAGATTCGGTATGACTCTAAAAGGAGAAAGCGTAGTCCAGATCTTGCGCCTCTTTATGATACATTCGTAATGGATCAGGATTATGCCGGTGTGACAATCACCTTGAGACTCCAGGAAGGCCAAATCGAGTACAAATGGAGGAGGTTCTTAAGGGTCGTTTGAGCCAACAAAACCTATGGAAGGTGCATTGCACGCATGGATACTCATGCGCCGCATAACAAAGGGTGTTTCCGTATAGACAGTGGCGAGTTGCAAGAGGAGTGGACCTGAATCCAGCCTAGAGAGACAATGTGCGAAATAGCCGAGGAGGTAAGTGGGTGAATTCCATGTATAAGTCAGCTTATGTGAGGAGCCTATACCGGTAGTATTACATTAGATAGTAGGACTCGGAGATACAAGTACCTGACTACCATACGGTAAGTAACTACTAGTTGATGGCTTCCGATGTTGAACGATAGAATGGCATCCTCTTGTTGCAAGTCTAATACATAATCTCGATGAACATACGTACTTGTCATGATTGCCACTGCAAATCTACTGTCTGGAGCGGGCATCGACATGCCTGTGATGTGCATGGTATAGGGCCAGTTGACCCGTGGACGTGGTTGAAACACGCTCACGTGACACCGGCTACCTACCGAGTCATGAGCCGTGGATGGGCCAGACCCCTCTGACGTTGCGCGTTCGACTTTTTTTCTGGTGCAGGTTCGTTCAGTTGCCTTCCTAGCGCTCATCGACTCCTCGACTCTCATTCACCTTTTTCGCCGTCTATCCTGATTCTTCTTCTGGTGTTCTACCTCGGTGGTACCTTACTGTGTATTTCACTACGCGCTTGCGAAGACAATGAACCTTGTTTGGCAGTCTCTCCCACATCGGCCGTTCGCTCTTGCTCGCCTTGCTGCACGCCTGCCATCTTCAACTGATACAATATCCCCCGGCCGCCTTTTCACCACCTCTACCCGCCTTGACACTACCTGCTACCCCCGTGTAAGCCCTCAAAACAGCCTGCAGCCAGCCTCCACTATGCCTCCACCACCCGCAAAGCGCAAGTGGCCCCGTCGTAACGGCGGCGAGCGCTCCAACGGCAGCGCCACGCCCACGGCGCCCATGACACCCCGTACAGCACTTGGCCAACATCCAAAACGGCCCAAGGTCGAAGATGCACCTCCCACCTCCGCCAGTCCTGTCGATGTAAAGCAGATGTACAGCACTGCGGCGGGCGACGCCGCACCCAAGCCCTTCTCCGACCTCAAGGACCGTCTGGACAAAAGCCTGCTCGATGGCCTTGACAAAATGGGCTTCCAGTGAGA
Organism: Plenodomus lingam; assembly: GCF_022343315.1. NCBI lineage: Eukaryota > Fungi > Ascomycota > Dothideomycetes > Pleosporales > Leptosphaeriaceae > Plenodomus > Plenodomus lingam. The sequence goes on from NW_027093974.1 coordinate 2,048,336, forward strand.
CCGCCCCCCAGAAACATTGCTAGAAAATTGAGATTTTAGTGCTAACCCAGTCAGGTACATGTCGCCCGTCCAGCAAAAGGTGCTGACAGAGCTGCCTTCGTTGTCGTCCGACTGTGTAGTACAGGCAAAGACGGGCACGGGCAAGACTGTCGCCTTCCTTCTACCCGCGATTCAAAATCTCCTGGCTGGTAACATGCCCCCACGGGGCAAAGTCGCCATTCTTATCGTCTGCCCGACGCGAGAGCTGGCGCTACAGATAGCAAAGGAGGTCAATGGCGTCACCGCCTGCCTACCCCACAAGATGGAATGTCACACGGCCTTTGGCGGTACTCGGCGCGTGTCCAGCCTCAGGGCTTTCCTCAATAACAACCCGACCGTGCTGGTGGCTACGCCTGGCCGCCTCGATGACATCCTTGGCGAGGAATCGGTGCGCGAAAAATTTACTCATCTTAAGACTGTCGTTCTGGACGAAGCCGACCAGATGCTCGACGCTGGTTTCGCGCCTGCCGTCAGGAAGATACTGAAGCGTATCCCGCCCAAAAGCGACGGATGGCAGGGCATGTGTTTCTCGGCCACTCTCCCTGAAGAGGTGCTTAGCATTGCCAAGATTGTGCTGTTCCCCGGCTTCACACACCTATCTACTGTGGATCCTTACGAGGCGCTGACACACGAACGCGTAATTCAGTTCTCCGTCATTATTCCCACCATTAACCAAACCTTTGCAGCACTCTCGGCGTTGATTGAAGAAGAATACAACCAGGACCCTACCGACTTCAAGGCCATTGTCTTTGGCACTACAGCGAACGGTGTTGGACTACTCTATGACTTGTTTAGGCATGCTCTGCCGCAGTTTCGTTCGTTTGAGCTGCACAGTCGTATGTCCCAACCAGCACGGACACGGACAACAAAAGAATTCAAGGAGGCTCGAAGTGGAATCCTGTTCGCTTCCGATGTTGTTGGTCGTGGCATGGACTTTCCCAACGTGGGGTTGGTCATTCAGCTGGGCCTTCCAACGAGCACCAATCAGTACGTCCATCGTGTTGGACGGACCGCCCGTGCTGGTAAAGATGGACGTGCAGTTATCATTCTCTATGAGCAAGAATCCTTCTTTCCAAGGATCAGCAAGACTTTACCTATCAAGCCATATCCTGTCGATATTGTATCGCGTCTTCCCAAACATGAAGCGGAAATCACTCGCGCCTTCACGAACGTGGATGAGACTGCAAAGTCCAAGGCTTACCAAGCGTTCCTTGGATATAACAAGACTTTCCTCAAGAAGCTGGAACTAACCTCAGTACAGCTTGTACGCCTGGCAAACGAATATGCAAGGACAATGGGCTGCCCCGAACCACCGATGATTGAGAAATCCACGATTGGCAAGATGGGGCTGAAGGGCGTCCCGGGTCTCAGGATTGGGTCGCGCCATGATTAGAGGCCGCATCTGCGTCTACGACACATTTGTGTGTCCATAACACGGATCATCTTGAGGGCTAGGACAACACAATTGCCCTCACTTTTCTTTGCAATTTCGTAAGCGATGTGAATACGACTCATGTTGGAATTTTCTTCATGACCCAGGCGTTAGACCAGAAGGTGTGCTTTGGACGTTACCATAGATTCTACTACCAACGATTCAAGACCGCGCAAGACTTCCCTATCCCTTTCTTGATCGAAGACGATGATTTGGCAAGACCGTTGAACGGAGTCCGAGCGGCGTGAAAGAGGTGTCACCGTTGTATTTGGGTCCAGATCATCTGCCTTGTGGAAGTAAGGGAGAAAAGAAAGCGCCACTCATGGCCACGACTCAGTGACCTCACGACAACTCTCAACGGCACAAATTACCTGCTGATGGCTGCCTATGCGCATTGGTGGTGAAAAGAAGGGCTTCGAGTTAGCATGGCTATATGTGACACGAATTGACGTCTTTCTAGAATTTACACGCACAAACATACACACACACACTCTCTCTCCTCGTTGTTCTTCAGTTGAATTGGCCATTGGCTAATTCTAGCCGACTTCCACCCGCCCTGCATGGCCACTGAATACATGTCGTGCTCCTTTTTCCCTTTGCGGGTCGAGTCTGGTACGACTACATTCTTTTGCTAGCTCATGCGATTGCGTAGGATCCATGCTGTTTCAAATACAGCACCATCCAGCCGGTACTCTGATGGTCTTTTTTGGCCGATTCTCCTCTCCTCATACCGTTGCTCTGGCATTGGTATCGCAAGGTGGACCGGCTGAACGACAGCTGAGGATAAACGAGACAGCGTGTTTGTTGAATCGCACTCGAACATCTAGACATGATAGTCGTAGAGCCATGACACAAACGGAGGCGTCTGGAATATCAACTCTTTTGTGGGTCTGTTGACGTTAGATTGCAGTCCTCCAACGACCAAAAGAGTCTTTACATCTAAATGCGGCTCGAAACCGTCCAGTCCACCATGTATGATCTGTTACACCCGTTTCTTACCAGCTCATGAAGCCTCAGCACATCGTCTTAGCCTCTTTTACGCCTCATGGACCATGCTCAAGGTTATGACATATATTTAAGGCTCTGGATGAAGAGAAGATAACTCTCATCGGGCAAACACACACTCGCTTTTTTTCCACCTCGATCTGTTTTCATAGTTCACTGTTCTTTCAGTCAATCCTTCACGATGCTTTTCCCTGCCTTTGTAGCTGCGGCTGCAGCCATTTCCACCGTTGCTGCCCAGGATGTTACGGCTTCAGCAACAGACTGCACCACCCGCTTCGGATACTATCCTCTTCCCACGGGAACGGCTGGCGCAGCAGCCGTACCTACCTGGTATAGGTATATCACTTCGACGCACCTTTTCAGCCTCTCCTCTACCGTGCACGACACTGTGACTGCCACACCGGATGCCACTACGTTTGTCAACGTGTTGACGACCACATCCACGGTCACGGAGACCACCACCTCGACTGAAGCTCCGGTCGTTGTCCCTACTCCCGCCGGATTCATCAATCTGCTTGCCGTCAGCACCCCCGTGGTCACTGGCAGTGTATCCCGCGTCAAGCGCGAGATTGCCGGCCGTGATAGTCACGAGCTGAGCCTGTTTAAGAGGCAGACGGCGCTCAACCACACGGGCGGTTACATTGTCGACAGGACTGGCAATGCCACCAGCTTGAACCGCAAGTTCATCCTTCGCGTCGACTGCCGCGTCACCGTCAATGTCAACCGCACTTCCATCTCCATTGTCACCGGCCTTCCCGAGACCGTCTTCCTCGCCCCTGCTACTGCCGTCTCGCTCTCGACAAGCACCATTCGCATCACGCAGACTGTGACGGAGATTCAGCCGGCAGAGACCATCTACCAGGCATGCCAGGACAACAACATTGGTAAGCGGGCTCTGGCAACTTGGTCACTGAGCTTACCGGTGATCCTCACGTCCACATACTAACATGGCTTCTTCTAGTCAACTCCATCACCGACCGCAATGGCAACACGCTCATCTTTGACCGTGTAACCTACCGTCCAGCCCAGGGCTTCCCCATTGAGAACGAATTAGTCGTCGACAAGACCTCTGGCCGCGACTGCTGCATCGCTTGCCAAACCACCGTACGTAGCCCTTGCCCCACCAAGAATTTAGAAAAAAAAAAACTCCCAGGCCACGATTTGAATACTAACCCCCTTCCAGGCCAACTGCGCAGGTTCCTTCTTCGTCCCCTCGATGCAGCAATGCCACCTACGCCTCACGCAGCCCCCCTCTGCCGCCCCGCCCGCCCTACCTGCCCCCTCTGCCTCCGCCGGCCTCTTCCTCGCCAACGGCAGCTACCCAACCGCCTACGCCAGCGGCTCCGGCGCGCTCCTCGCGCCCAGCAGCGTCGTAGCCACACCGCTGCCCCTCTCGAGCGTCAGCGCCGTCGCGTTGCCTCTGCAGCACAGCAACAGCACCTGTTCTGCGGGCTCGTTGAGCTTGTATCTCGGCACCATTCAGGGCCAGGGAGACTTTCCGATTGAGTTTGCGCTCGAGTTTAGCAATGGGCCGTGTGGGCGGTTGAGTGTGTGGCCGATTCCGGTGGATGAGGCGTTGGATAATAGTTTGGAGTTTAGGGGGGCGAAGATGATTTAGAGGGCTTTTTGTTGGGCTGTGTGGCTTGGGGGCGATGGGATGGGATGGGATGGGATGGATGTGGAAAAAAATAAAAATCTTGGCAGGAGGGATTGATTGTGGGGGATTTGGAAGGTGGATTTATTTGGGAGTTTTTTTTTTGGGGGTCGGGGGATGGGGTGGTTTTTCTTGTTTTTCCTTATCTTGTCCATGTCACTCGTTTTGCACTTCTGGACTTTATAGTTTTGAATTCTTCTTCTTCTTCTTCTTCTTCTTCTTCTTCTTCTTCTTCTTCCACATGCTCTACTTTAAGCCAGTGTGGGGCCATGTGTGTATGATGGTATGCATGGGTGGGCTGGGGGCTGGGGATGTTTGTTGGCGGAGGAGGGTCCGCGGTGTGAGTGAGGGGTTGCACGTGTTGAAAGCCGTGGTGTGTTTTTGGTGTTGGAAGGCGCGGGGATGGTGAGGGGTCACCGTGTTCGCTACCTCTGTTTGCCAACTATTCCATCCTTTGTTGATTTGTTTTCCGGTGGATGCGAATACTAGACTTGCTTTGTGTTTGTTTACGTGGGAAGAGACATGGACTGGGGCATGGGCATGGGCATGGGCATGGGCATGGGCATAGTGTAGTCAAGTACCAGTGGTAGAGTACAGTCAGACTTGAAAGCGGAACAGTCGCGTCAACAGGGCTGCATCAAGGTGCGGGAGAACCTCTTTGGTGCTATGGATGACGATGGGATTGGGTTGGCGGGGCAGGTAGACCCCTGGGGTACCGTAGGTGAGAGTGGTGTCAGACGCGTGCCGTGGGTGGGAGATGCGAGCACAGGAGGAGCATGCTGGGACGGTTGAGAGTACGTGGAAGTTCGCAGTGGATGGCGGATAGTCTACCGTACACCGACAATCGCATACTTTTCCATGTGTGTTGAGGTGAGGGGGCGTTGCGAGAAGAGGCAAATTGGGTGCGCGGTGATTGTCTTCACGTAGCCCGAGTCTAGCTAGAGGAGGGTGTGTGAGGACGAGAAGCAGGATGCGAGGAGGATGTTGGTCTAGGTGCCTGGCTAATGGACATTTGACAAATTGGATTTGCTTTCTAGACAGCCGATCCTACTCTAGACAGGACAGCACAGCACAGCACAGCGCAGGGTCGATGGGCGTGTGGCTAGCTGAGCCACGGTGCAGCCATGATCCCCGTTGTGCCTGGCTGTGGTTTCATGCGCCCCATGAGTTTGGGCCTTGTGTGGCTGCCAGTCGAGTTGGGCGAACTGGCCAAGTAGGGAGCGAACTAGGTGTGCATGTATACATGCATGCATGTACTGTAGACTACATACATACATACATACATACATACATACTCTCCTGGCACCTATAGAAGCGCTGTTTCACGTCCACGCCTACCTAGCCTACTACCTCGTACCTACACACTAGCTTTCACCGTTGGGCTTGGGCGCTCCAAAGCAGCCGTTTCAGGCGAGGCGTTGTGCAGGCGCTTTGAGAGGCGGAGGGTGTGGGGGAGACTTGCATGTACATGGCTAGTACACAGCTAGCCTTTGTGCCTGGTAGCTCATGTAGGTCGGCAGGTAAGGTAGGCACATGAATGTATTTTAGACTCCTCTTCCGCTTCCAACGGCCGGCTCATCCAAGGCTGTCGAGGCCGCTTCGGCGTGAGTTGGCTCCCAATGTCGATGTGGATGTCGATGATGATGATCTCCAAGCCGATGGTGAATTGGGAGAAAAGTGGCGGCTGGCACGGACAGTAGGACGGCAGGGATGGGGATGGATGGCAGGGATGGCAAGGGCGACGGAGAGTGAACAGCTGGCTAGCGTGACTGCCCGGCTGCGAGGTTTGCTCCTGGAGTCTGGCTGCAAGAATGACGCGCCCCTTCTCTCCCCCCCTCCCCCCCCCCTTCGATCCCTGGGAACGCGTCGGTCTCGCGGCTCATTGGGAGGAAGAGTGGGAAAGGTCGAGGGCCAGCCGGTGAGCCCTTGCTCTCTTGCACTCTTGCACCCTTGCACCTTCCCTTGCGTTTTTGTGATCCGGGAAGGAGCTCGCCAGGCCCAGGGCAGGTGCGCTCACTGCTTTCTGTTGCTGCTGCAAATGAAGGACAAGTCTGGCAAGAGCGGAAAAGGCGTCGTCGTCTGTTTCTGGTCTGTAGTCCAGGGCAGTTTCATGGCCAATGACAATCACTTGGCCAGTTTACTTGGCCAGCCAGCCAGCCAGCCAGCCAGTCAGTCAGTCAGTGTAGCCAGTGTCAGCCAGCCAAACCTGCCAGTCCCCAGTCTACTCTATCCTGTCTTGTCCTTGTCGACTCCCAATCCTACCTACCTACTAGTACTCTCTTCTCCAAGGACCAGGCCCGCCCTGTCTGTCTCTCTTCGCTCTTGCTCTCTCTCTCTCTCTCTCTCTCTCACCCATGCACACTTGCTTCGAAATCTCCACACGATCGCTGCCCTTTTCCGCTTTCCTCCCATCTTCCCCATTCTTCTTCTTCTTCTTCTTCTTCTTCTTCTTCTTCTTCTTCTTCTTCTTCCTCTCTTCTTCTCTTCTTCTCTTCTTCACATCAATTGGCCCATTGACCATCCAACATCTTATCTCACCTCTCACAACACATACCACAAGCATTGCCTTTTCCCATTCGGCCACCGCTTATCGTCGCTTCTCTGCTTTAGTCCGTCCGTCCGCCCGCTCGCTGCTGCACATCTGCCGCCAACCTGGTCCGCCTTTTCGTCACAGCTGCCCTGTTAGCGCCGAGTTAGCGAACGACTCCGCTGCTTCACCCCTCCTCCCTACACCTAAAGACAGCACCACACCGCCCTCCATTGCCCTTCTGGCTCCCCATCCCCACCCATCAACCCACCGTCGCAGATCCTACAATACATGATATCCAGTCTACCTCCCTCGACTGCTCCCCGCACCAACCTGAATAGCCCATCCACGCCACCCCCGGCTACCATCATCGCAATCTCCCGCCTGCACTGAAAATCCCCGACCGTGCCCACCCATCTCGACGCTCCCATTTTGCACTCCTCTACGCGACTTTACGCGTCAAAGCCTCGCGAGAGCCTCTACAAGGCTGTTGGTCTCCTTGTTGGCCCTTCTCGCTATGGCTGCAGCGCGTCGACAACCCTCTATGCAGATTTTTCAAGACCCCGTACTTCCGCACCAACAACATCACCAAGTCTCGCCATACGATCCGCGCTACCTGGACGCCTTTGCCTCCGTCACCAACGTGTCGGCCGACTCTCACACCCTTCTCGCACCGCCACTACCACCATCACACCCTTCACCCACCGAAGGCTCTCCCCGCAAGCCTCGCCAGGCCTCCAGCTCTCCCCCACCCAGCGCCCTTGTGGAAAAGGGCCTGAACACAGTCATGCTGCCTCCACCCCAAGAGCAATCCTTCCCAACGGACGCGCCAACAAAGAAGGCGCCGTCCTCCCTTGAAGCCCAAAACGCGGCTGACATCCACTTTGGGACAAGCCTGTCGTCTCAGGCGGACAAAGAAAATGCGTGCACATATTCCGAGCCCGCCGCCATGAATACCCCGTCCGCCTCTTCGGAACCATCTGTACCTAGGAAGCTCGAAGTGAAGCAACAATCCATGGATACCGCGCCACTGCGCGATCGCAGTAAGAAGCAAAAAGTCAAGGAAGTCAAGCTCGAGGAGTCGGACGGACCACTACCAGACCCCGATCAGATGCCAGACGTCGAAGACGACGGCAAAAAACCTGCCTTTAGCTATGCCCAGCTCATCGGAATGGCGATTTTGCGAGCACCGACGCGCCGCTTGACACTGGCTCAAATCTACAAGTGGATATCCGACACCTTTGCCTTCTATCGCAACTCTCAGGAGACGGGTTGGCAGAATAGCATCCGCCACAATCTGAGCCTGTGCAAGGCCTTCTCCAAGCAGGAGCGCCCCAAGGATGACCCCGGAAAGGGGCACTACTGGGTCATCAATGCTGGCTTCGAGAAGACGTATTACATTGCCAAACCTACTCGCCGACCTACAAATCCCGATGGCTTTACATCGGGATATCCTAGCGACGTGCAACGTCCATCTACGTCAATGTCTGCTAGCTTCCCGCCAATGAGCTCAACCAAGGGCTTTGACTCGAGCAAATTTCCCGATGAGCCCGAGCTTCCTTCGTCAGAGGCCACTATTCCCTGTTCAGACATGGCGGCCCATGATGGGCATGATCCTCTGAGCATGCCACCGCCTCGCCAGCTGCCTTCCTCTCCACCTCCCGCTGATATCCACTCCTCACCGCCCCCTCCCGTCTCGCGTGCCCGCTCGACACGCGAAGACACACCCCCTCGTGCTCCTCGCTTCCCAAGCAACAGTCGCTCAGGGGGACGGAGGCGCAAGTTCCACGGCCTCGGGGACAGCGGCTACTACTCTTCGATTGAGTCGTCCGCGATCAAGGGCAATCCTCTTGGGCCGCTACTCACATCGGAAGCAGATCTCGATCGCCCAAGCATGAAGCGTGGACGGGCCGAGGAAGAGATTGCTCGTATCCGCGGCTCGTCGTACGACTCGCCCTCCAAGGCCAGACCGTACTTGAAGCAGCCCGACAATAGCCATCTCATCTCGTCGCCGTTTAGACGACCCAACAAGACCGATGGGCCTCTGACTCCGGCCATCGTCTTCAAGCGCCCCGCTCTCCCACCTGCGTCTGCCTCGCCCAACACCAACCTGCGTAACCACCGGAACAAGATGCGGGAGCTGGTCGGTGGCTCGCCGGACAAGAACCTGGCCATGTGGGTGGACACATCCTTTCTGGACAACAAGACCTGGAGCCCAGCCGTCTCCATTCCCAATGACGAGCAAGTCAACCTAGTCGGCCACGGCTTCGAGAGCACATTTGACATTTTTGGTGACTTTGGCTACAATGAGAGTCCTATCAAGCGCAGTGCGAAGCGACCCCGGCTCGAGCGTGCTGTTACCACTGGCGGCATACTTGCCGACATCACCAGCTCCAAGGGCAACATGACCAACTCGCCCACTCCCAACTGGAAAATGTCCTCTTCCTTTCTCAACATTCCCGACCTGTCGCCTGTCAAGAATCTCTCGCCGCTCAAGGCACCCGTTTTGAAGCCTCCCACCTCTGCCCCGGTATCGGAATCTTCTCTTCCCAGCCCAGCGAAGGAAAACGGTCGCACCAGCATGGCTCCCCCGCCATCGCTCCATGCACCGGCAAAGTCACAACAGGACGATGACGACATCTTTCATCTCCTACACAGTGACGAGTCTGAACCAGGCATCGACCTACTCCAAGGCTTCGAGAAGATTGGAGCTAGGACCTCTGCCGTTGCGCCTAACGGCTCGCCGCAGAAGAAGATTTCAAGGCCCAGCATGGCCCGCAGTTCTACTTCTCGATTCTAAGATTACGTGCTTCTTGACCTTGCATCTACAATTCGACCTGCCATCTTGGATTTAGCCTCAAAGGCCTTTGAAGATTTCTCCCTCCCTTCTCGATACCCACCCCGTTATGTCGTCATGTACCGACATTATTTCCTGGTCCTTGGTGCCTTCCATAGATCAACCCACTTTACCCAACCCATTTGGCTCCAGACTATCCTACGGATGATCTTGCCATTACGATGTCACGACAGCACGATACCCACGAAAGCAACGGCTGGCCCCCTACGTACCAGTATATTCTCCATGTTGGCACTCGGCGTTGAACAGCAAGGGGCTACGTGGGCGTTTATATGCGCGCGTTTTGATCATCATCTTGTATACCCCCAACCAAGCGTTTGATTACTAGTCATTATTTTGTTTTGTAATGATGTATCTGGGAGCTTGGATTCTTTGCTTGCGGCCCTGGGTTAATGAAGTTGAATGCAGACATGCGACTATGGCTATATGCAGCGTGTTTGTTTGTTATTAGTGTTGGCATTGAATAGGGTGAATGAAATGCGTAGTTTTATTTACTTCTTGCAGAGTTGGAAATTGCTGTTTGGAGGGGGTTTTTTTTTGGTTTCCATGAGGAGTGCATTGACCATGTGATTTGTGAATGTCTTTTCTCAACTCGTGCTTGTGGTTGTGGATTTGTAAATCGTCGTCGTCGAGCATCTGTTTTCTGTGCTGTTTCGAGAGGGAAAGAAGGTGATTGAGATTTATAATGTGTCCTGTAATGGACATGTCATTTTAATCTACGGGACCTAACTTTTGCTCGTCTTGAGTCGTCCAACAAGCGGAAATCCTGGCATTTCTTGTCGTGTTGAACGTGAGAGGACAGAGGACAGATTGCATGTGGTTGGAGTGTGTCATGCGAGTGTGGCTAGAGTGCGAAGTCGTGGGCTGTCCAGGGCCTTCAGACTCCTTTTCGCTTTTCGAAACACCATGTGTCATTACAACGACTTGACATTTGAAAGATTTGGATACATTGATATTTGGATCCCCTGCGCACACGAGATGATTTCTCATTTCTCACATCCAAGCATAACCCCCCTTATCCCCCCCCCCCTTTTTTTTTCCCCCTTTGACTCTCAAGTCCCATCCCCACCCCTTCTCCACTCCCAAGTCCCATCAAGTCCGATAGTCCCCATTAATAGTAACATACTCGTGAGAAAAATCACACGTCCAAAACCGCGCCTCATGCGTATACCCCTCGCGGCCCTCACTCAGCCGAACCCGGATATGCAAATCCTCGGCCTCGAGGATAGCAGCGGCGCGCGCCTCGTCCACGACTTCAGGCTCGCCGCGCACGAGGAGATCGAGGGCGGGACTGCCGTCGACGGGCACAAAGCTGACGCTCGTTTCGGCGGGAATGATTGAATCCACGCCGTCTGCGTAGCCCGTTGCGCAGAGGATGCGGCCCCAGTTTGCGTCTTTGCCGTAGAGTGCGGTTTTGACGAGTGGGGAGCGTGCAATGGTCGAGGCGATGCGGTGGGCGTGGGCGTAGGATTGTGCGGCTGTGACGTGGATGGTGACGAATTTTGTGGCGCCTTCGCCGTCGCGGACAACGAGTTGGGCGAGGTCGATGGCAAAGGTGGTGAGCATGTTGGTGAAGGCTGTGGATTGGGGGGATGTGGGTTGGGTGATGGGGGGGCCGCCGGCGGCGCCGTTGGCGAGGATGGCGACGGTGTCGTTGGTGGAGGTGTCGCCGTCGATGGAGATGCTGTTGAAGGATTTGCTGACGGCGGCTTGGAGGGCGTGGCGGAGGGGGGATGCGGCAATGGGGGCGTCGGTGCACATGACGCCGAGGAGGGTGGCCATGTTGGGGTGGATCATGCCGGCGCCTTTGGTCATGCCTGCGATGCGGTACTCCTCTTTGTGGCCGGGTAGGGTGAAGGTACGGGAGAGTAGTTTGGGGAAGGTGTCTGTGGTGCAGATTGCGCGGGCGGTGCTGAGCCAGTGCTCGTGTGTGCTTCCGAGGTTGGTGTATGCGGTGGGGATCTTGGAGGTGATTTTGTCAATGGGAAGCCGTTGACCGATGACTCCGGTGCTCATGACAATGGTGGAAGAATTTTGATCTTTCTGGCCGTCGTTGGATCCATTGCTGGTGAAGCACTTGTCCGTCTCTCGACCCATGGTGATTGCATCGGCGACGCCTCCCTTGCCCGTCACTGCATTCGCACACCCCGAGTTGATGATGACGGCGCGGATATCTTGGCCCTGTTTTTGATCCAACAAGTCCCTGCTGACCGTCACAGGTGCAGCCTGGAACTTGTTTGTCGTGAAGACGGCGGCGGCGCAACATTCCATGTCCGAGGCGATGAGGGCGAGGTCGTCGAAGCGCGTGTTGGACGCTTTCACGCCGACATGCGTGCTACCTGCTTTGAAGCCGAGCGGGTAGGTGCCAGTCGTAGGCACATATTTTTTTTTTGCTGGTGGGATGGTGCCTTCACCTGGCGCAGCGTAGCATCGGATTTGCGATGAGAAGATGCGGCTTGTGCGGTTGAGGAAGCGGGGATTGGGACGAGTGAGAGCCATGTTGGCGCCTGGAGACGGCTCGGCTCGAGTGCTTGGGTACACTGCGAGCGCGTGTCAGTATTGTCACACAGAGATGTTGGAACTGAGGTTGCAGCTCATGAAGATGACGCAGAAGCTCCTTTGAACCAAATAAAGTCCAAAGGCAACTGACTACTCAATTCCAACGTTTTCGACTTACCTAGACAGTCTTTGCTACTGGCCTGGAGACTCCTGACTCAATTGACTCACACTCACGCCCTTTGGATGGCGTTTTGTGTGAAGATCTTCCCCTCGTCCAAGAAAAGGTTGAAGGATGTAGTCGCCGTTATCGCTTCCCCAGTCTGACGATAAACAACAGCCAAACCGCCTAACGACAGCATCCCTGCCCAACCGGCCGTGTCTAAAAGCGACGTAAGCCCCGCTAGGTGCCTTGCAGCATAACAACCATACCGTCAAGGCCTCTTCGGAAAATTGCACAAACTTCATATGCGTACATGTTAGTATCCTGTTACATTTTTGGTATGACAATCAAGGCTGGATACCAAGTATCCAATCAAATAAAATAAACCACGTGCATGCATCTGCACATCAACTTTCTCTCATTCCATTATTCTGCCGTCTGCCCATAGCCCATACCGCGTCAATACTGCCATTTGTCGCACATCCCCTCAAGCGAACAGCGTCGGCTTTCCCCTCATCAGTACTCGAAATCGATCAATCTCCGCAGCGTCGCCAGTGTCAGTGCAAGTTGATTACTTCTAACCCCATAGTGAGAGGTGAGAGCCAGCTTTTTGCAGGCCCTGAGGCGAAGACTTGTGCCACCATCTACTTTCATAGGCCACATCACAGCATGCGAAGCATGTCGCAATACCCTTGATGCGTTAGCGTTTCATGTTGTATGCACAATCATTGCAGACAGGTTTCTGTAAGCTTGTTAACAATTGTATTCAATATAATGGCCAAATTGACACACCCTACAGCGGGATCTGTCCCGCAAACATTTCTGGACTCCTAAAGTCATGCCCGCCAAAAGGGCGCACTCGACTGTTTGCCAGCAATTCGTTACTCCGGGTATATAGTAATTGCTCCAGCATCATAAGGGCTACAGTCACGAGGTTTTATATGACTACGCGTCCTCTGTGTGATGGATGGCGGTTGACTGCTATAGTTTAGCTCCTAGTCGTCGCCGTCATGACTCAGTCGCTCGAAGCACATCCTCTGCAGCCGCAGTTGACGCATTGTATATCCTGATTTTCCTTCATCTGCTCACGGGGAACACGACAGATACACGTAGATCGGAAGTTGGTCTCCTTGGTCTGAATACAGCGGGTGCAGCAAAGCTGTGGCCTGTTAGCACTGAACAAAGTGGCAAACTAGAGGTGACTCCGCTCACCTTCTCATAACCTTGCTTTTTCCACTTGGCAATCAGCATAGCATCTGCGTATCCATTCTTGAGGAGATAGTCGTAGAGCTGCTTGCTGATGGCTTCCTTCTCATAGTACAAGTCGTAGATGTATCGCGAACGCTGATGTGTGATCTGGAAGATGGGCCACGTCATCTCGTACTTCTTCTTTCCTTCGTGGGATGCATTCTCAGCGTCCTTCATCTTGTTCTGGAATTCGAGCAGCGTGTCTTCGATGTCCTCAAAGCCCTCCGGTGGAGCCTTCTTCGAGGCGCGTGCCGTGCGGACTGGTGGCATGGGTGCGGCTGTAGTAGTGATCTTCTGATGACCAGAACAGCTGCGAAGTCGCCGTTATGCGGTGTTGTGGCGAATATCGAGGCCAAGTTACCGAGGATTCGAGTGTAGGTGACGCAAGTGAAGCTCGTCGCAAGTTCGCGAGTGAATGGATGGATCCTAGGAACCGTACCCCAAATTCTTGCGCTAAAGGTGGATTAGTCTTGGCGCGAGCCCTCCACCACGAGCCGCATCCGCATCGTCACCCCATGTCCAAGGCTTTAGATTGTCTCGAGCTCCAGAACGGAACAACGGTACACAAAACATGACCATCAACCCCACCTATCTCGCCCAGCGCACGCGCTCATGTTCGTCCTACACTTCTGCCAAACATGGGGCCAAACAACCAACTAATGAGCTCACAGCGATCAACTGGGCCGATGCGAAGAAGAGGGTCCTTCACAGCTACCGGGACTGGCTACGGTCGGTGCGTTACTCCTTATTTCGATTCTGCACTCTATGCACGCTTGTCACGCATGAGCTGGATATACAGGGACTTGGAAGGACAAGAGGCTATGGCAACAGGGCAGGCGCGCGGGCGGCCAGGGAGTGCGTGCCAGCAGGGAAGACTGAGGCTGACAGCGACACTACAGGCTCCCGAGATTCAGACCATGTACTCGCTCAACATGCCCATTTCCACTCTCCGGACAAAGATGCGACAGGAATTCGAGCGGCATCGATATGTGAATCAAATACAGACCGTGGACGTGCTCTTGTTCAACAGTCACCAGGAATACCAGGTGAGCCATACTGCCCAACTAGCTATACGCATCCTGTTCAGTGCTAAAGTATTGGGTACAGGAAACACTCAACTTCTGGAAGCAACTGTCACATGTGCTCAAGTACTTCCGTGCCGAAGAGGAGCCCAAGGCAAGGCTACCGAACAACTTCATCCACGGCTTCTTGGAGGTAGGTTTTCATCCTTGCAAGCAAGCATGGACTTGTAGAGAAATGGACATGGAATTAACATGCAAGCCTAGGGCCGCAATTGATATGGTCATCAGGACTAGAGTGGGAAATGCAGAGAACCACCGAAAGCGTGTATATAGCTCGAGACAATACCATTTTCTTCGTTTATGCGCCAAAAGATCATGCTCCCGTGAACGCCTGCAATGCACTTGCTTGGACAATTGGACAAGACTCCCCCAAACACTCAGGTTTCCATCTTGTTCACAAACTCGTCACGGGCAATGATGAACTTCTTCTCCACGACATCGCACATGGCCATGAGATCATCCAACCCTTTCTCTAGTACAGCGTAGACGCTGACGTTGTCTAAGAATGTCAGTTTTTAGATGGTGTGGTTTGGAGAAGACGAGGTATTACCGTATGTTTGTATGCGCAGATTCATCTTGGCCTCTGACGGATGAGGAATGGAGTAACCACAAAATTCAACATCAGGGCTAGGTGTAAAGTCAGCGACGGCCCTATCTTGCGAAACAAATGTATCGGATATGAAAAGCGCTTAGCTTCTGGAACACCATCTTCTTACGACTTACTTCTTCATGATGATATACCTCAGTGCATTTCCTAGCGTATGATCTTCTCCATCAAATTGGAATGATGCTGCAGACTCTGTGGCGCCAGACAACTGGATCATGTCAGTTCTCTTACCACTCCAGATGCTACAAGGCCTTCACATACAACGCGAATTCGATCACGATCGACGGATGGATCAATCTCTTCGTTTGAC
Organism: Plenodomus lingam; assembly: GCF_022343315.1. Taxonomy (NCBI): domain Eukaryota; kingdom Fungi; phylum Ascomycota; class Dothideomycetes; order Pleosporales; family Leptosphaeriaceae; genus Plenodomus; species Plenodomus lingam. Next base: position 2,063,756 of record NW_027093974.1, read on the forward strand.
GAGGATGTAGGATCTAAGATCGGTACTTCGGTTGACTCTGACGTCGTTCCTGGCATTTTGACTCTTTCCTTGCTCTTCCTCTGCGGACAAATGGGCCCTTCTGGAAGACGTTGTCTTTGAGTGGGCTGTATCTCGGGTTGTCGACGTGTGACTTTGGCGATATCAAAATTTTGGCGGCGCAGGGTTTAGTTTCGGGGAAGCGATGGTTGGCCAGCTAAGGCTCAGCCTTGTATCTCTTGGCGCAGCGGTGTGGGGCGTGGGGGGGAACATGGTCTAACAGTAACCAGTCAGCCCCTCAGATGGCGCATCTTCCAAACATTTTTGTCTTGACCCATACCCTTCCCATCTTACATACCCATTGAAGCCTCTCACGGACTAGATTACTTCTCTTCCACCTCATACCTCAGGCCCACAATCAATATCACAAGAGGAAAAAGTTTGCATCCGCCACAATGCCACGGACCTGCACCTTGAACCGCGACACCAACGAGACCAAGATCCAAGTCTCCCTCAACCTCGACGGCGGCGATCTCCTCGCCTACGAACACTCCGACTTCTGGGCTGCCCTCGACAAGCAAAACCTCAACGGCGAGGGCGAGAAGATCGACAAAGACCATGCCACGCAAAAGTCAAACAGCCAGGAAATCTCCGTCGACACGGGCATCGGCTTCCTCGACCACATGATCCACGCCCTCGCCAAACACGCAGGCTGGAGTCTACGAATCAGATGTAAAGGCGATCTCCACATTGACGACCACCACACAAGTGAAGATGCGTGCCTCGCACTCGGAACGGCCTTCAAGAACGCGCTGCAGGGCTCGACTGGCCTGGCGAGATTCGGACACGCATACGCGCCCCTCGACGAGGCCTTGTCCCGGGCCGTCATCGACTTGTCCAACCGACCGTACAGCGTCATCGATTTGGGACTCAAGAGGGAGAAGATTGGAGACTTGAGTTGCGAGATGATTCCGCATTGTTTACAGAGCTTTGCCCAGGCGAGCGGGACGACACTGCATGTCGACTGTTTGAGGGGAGACAATGATCATCATAGGGCGGAGAGTGCGTTCAAGGCGCTTGCGGTGGCGATAAGACATGCTACTACTGTGGTCAAGCAATGGGAGGGTGAGGTTCGGAGTACAAAGGGTGTGCTATATTAGATTACTGGTAGCAAGGGAAGGAATGTATATATGTCGACATGTCCGAAATGTCTGTATCATGTTGTAAGGTTTAAATTTCGATTTCAGACTTCATCTCCAGCACCGCCACTCAAACTGCATTTTGCAAAACCACAAACCGTACATTGTCCACTCTACTACCCCTCCCCCTTTCCACAGACGTTCATGCACCTCTCCATCTCGCCATTCGCTCCTCGGGGTACCCATGTATTTCATGGGGGATCATCCTTTCTAGTTTATCTACAGCACCTTCCTACACCTATAACCATTGACTACGTTGATAACCACAAAATACATCTCATACGTCATACTCATCAAATACAAAAGGATAGAGAGAGATGTCAAACTTACTGCTGAGACGGTTCCCGCACCGGGGAGATAGATCAAAAAGAAGATGTAAATCCACGTGGAGCGTGGTTGCATGGCGGGAGGCAGTGGGGTTCAAAGAGCTTGTTTCAAGGGGGGATCGGTTTTTTGTGATGGGATTCATGTACCTATTATCAAGCAACGAGTATATTGTGAGTTTTTCGGGAAGAGCTACACTGCACTACACTACACCGCCTCCCCACCCGTCTCATCCTCATCCTCATCCCCCTCATCTCCATCGCACCTTTCCCGCGCTTCAAGAAACACATCCTCAGCCTCAGACCCCCAGTCCTCACAATCGTAAATCCGCTCGCTGAGCAAAGACCTGACCTCATCGTAAAAACTGTCTTGCTTCTTACCCTCGTGCCAATAGGAGCCAGTGAGCTCGGCTTTGAAACGGCCTCGCTGTTGCATGATGATGTAGGTGAGCACAACAGCCCACTCGGTGCCACCCGGCTTGTCGAGTCTGTTCTTCCAGGGGTAGCCGTGGTCTGTTGCTAGTGCTTGGAGAATTTGCTGTTCTTTTGGAAATGCTTCGAGGCATTGAATGCACTGGTCCCATAGCTTCTTCAACGCGGCGTTTTGCGCTTGATGCTCTTTGTTCAGCATGTTGTCGGCCTTGCGAGATTCCGACGTGCTTTCAATCATGGCCCTCCAGACTGTGAAAAAGGGCTCGTTTTTCCGATCCCAGTATTCGCGCTTGATGCGTAGGTCTTCTGCGTATCCTTCCGCAGTTGTACCCACTGCCTCCAGTAAATCCTCCTCCCACACAGTACTGACGGACTTGGCATCGGATTCATAGCTGTCGACGTTAAGGGACGTGTTGCTGATAGCCATGGAAGCGGAAACGGTGAAAATGGAGGACGGGAAAGAAGTTTGGTGCGTGAAAGTTGTGATTATGAAGTGATAGTGTGGAGGGTGATGGCTGGAAGAACTCGAAAGATTGGCAGCTTTATACACCACTCACACTCAAAACGTAGAACTACGAGGTGACTGTACAGCTTGTGAAACTCGCACTGGTGACTTGTTTAATTTTGTCGTTGACCGGATATTCTGACTTCCCGTGGTGTGGAAGTGCGCCGATGGAAGTCGACGTTGTGACTATGCCTGGGAATGCTATTAATATGACGACTCGGCAATGTTCGACGCCAATAATATCGTGGACGAAGGCATATCCTCGATGTGAGGGCAGCTCCCGGTCTGAGTGGGGTCAAGGTGACTAGACAATGTGATACATTGATCAGCAGTACAAACTGCCGGACCCTTTGTATGACCTTGTACTGTGTGCTACGCTGAAGCGAGAAAAATAGGTCGCGGAAGATTAGCCGACATTAGGAGAGTTGGGAACATGTTAGTCGATCGAAACAACGTGTGCTACCGTGACTCGCTAGATGAATGTAGTCTATGCTGTCTCTCTCATCTGCCCATGTATTTACGATGTCAAAGTTGGATATCTTTGGAGGCTGCTCCAAAACGCCTGCAATGCATTGTTGCCCATAATAAGTGCCGTAATTGCAAATGGTATATACACTCAAAATCTATTCATGTTAGCCAAGAACACTCACACACGCTTGTGTATGAAGCTGCATACCTTATCTCATAGTTGCCCGCTCTCGTCATGTACCGCACCCACTTGACGCTGCTATAATTGCTCTTCTCGAATACCTTGAGGTAGCGCACAAGTAAGCCGGAGCTTGTAAACATCAACAACGAGAAGCTCAGGTTCAAGGGCGGTCTTGACCATGCCTTCTGATTGGTCATGCTCGTTAAGCTGGCCTCGGCGCTCAAGACAAACTCGCTTTGACCTGTGAATCGCGGTATCTTCCAGACAATGTTGTTGTGCTCGGGCTCGTACTTTGCCTTTCCTTGCGATGTTCGCTCGGTAATCTTGGCAGTGTTGAGGGGTGTTGGTATCCGCACGACAACATTGGTGGCAAAGAGTTTGGAACCATAATTGGCACGAATAGCTATGCTGTATTCGACCTTTGTCTTACCAACCTCATTCACAATGGCATGTACCTTGAAAGGTAGGTTGACGTTCTCGGTTGCTCGGTAGCGCATCAGCTCGAATTCACCATCTGGTGGAACGAAGGAGATGATTCGGTCGGCGTCAAACTTGCCCAATTTGACGCACTGGTGGAATTGACAATCCTCGAGGGTGACACTGCCTGCTGCTGCCCTTGTTGCTTTTGCGCCTGCCTTGTTGCCAGAAGGCTGTTGGAGGTGGTCCTCGCCCAGCGTGAGTCGGTCGTTCAGCCCAAACTTGCACTCTGGCGTCCCTGACAGATATGCGCGCATAATGATCTGCCCGTTGACATCGGCCCGTAGGACTGTGCCCGTTGCAGACATGAGCAGGTTCACGTCTTCGATGACATCCACAAACGCCTCGTTCTTGCGGTATTTGATGTCGGCTCGCCGCCAAGATAGTGCACCCGTCGCTTGCATTGTGATTTTGGAAGAGTCTTCCTACACAGGGGTCAGCCTTTCAGGTTCCCATCTGAGTTCTCCACATGGTTTTGGGACAAGAGTCTTACCAGAGCCCTTTCCGACTTGACACCTTCTGTTGTGATGTACATCTTCAATGTGTCTGTCTCGGTGTTCTGGGGATATCCAAAGTCCAGGATCTCATCCAGCAGCTCGTACACAAGCACAAAGTTATTCTTGACCGCCTCCTCATCGAACTTGCCAAAGTAGGCTTTCCCCAGACCCACGAGCCGGTATAGGAATTCAAAGACGAGGGCCGCATTCGCATTGCTCTTGGTCACCGCGACCAGATAGATGTTCTCATGCTTGACATGGCTAAAGGTGGTTGAGCCGAGGGTGAGGATGGGCGACCGTACCTGGGCGTTGGAGATGACTTGGATGCGGAAGACGTCGGCGAGGCGCGGGCGACAGTCGTTGCGGAAGGCGCGAAAGATGAGGTTCTCGCCCTTTTGGTTGAAGATGAGGATGCCGGAGAGCATAGCGGAGGTGGCGGGCGGGGTGGAGGGACAGGGCGGCAGGGGGGGGGGGGGGGGCTGGTGGCTTGGCTGTCGCGGGCTCACTTTTGGAGTCTGTTGATGTTGATGCTGCTGTCGTCCTGTGTGCTGTGTACCTGAAGCTCGGCCATGTCCGCGGGATGATGGTGATGATGATGATGCAGACAGGGGGACTCGCTCGCTTAACAAAACTTTAAACAACACGCTAACTGGCCGTTTCAAGGTAGCTATGGTCCATGGGACGTACTCTATAAACACTAAACACGACATGTATCAACCAATCCCACCCATTCAAGCCAATCGTCTGCTCGTGTTTGACAAGGAAATGTCTACTCTACAGTCGTCTCCATCTAAGATGAGTCAAGCCAGCAGGGCACTCTTACATTCGTGCATGCAGGCAGACTACGCCTTCACCATGCTACTACCTTCTAGTCTTCTACAGTGAACTGGACAAGGCTCAAGGCAGTTTGACTTCAAACTTTCCAGTCGCTTCCGGCTTTGACAGGACCCACAGTATACCTTCCTCCACGCACTGGTCCCAATGCTCCGACGCCTTCAACTCCTTGCCAAACCGCCTGTGTCCATGTGGCACGCCCCTGAACAATCGAGTTTCTGTCGGGACATTCGCCTCTGAGAGCAGCTTCGCGTAAAGCAGTGCCTCGTCGCGTAGCGGGTCAAGACCAGCCACTCCAATGACTGTGGGCGGCAGACCTTTGACCTCCTCCTCCGTCGCGTTGACAATATTGACCTTTGTGTCTTTCAAGTCCGGCATCCCGATCTTTTGCAGATCTGTGAAAAACTCAACAATCTTCTTCGGCAGCAGGGGAGCATGCTCATTCTCCACATAAGACGACGACTTCAACTTCTTTCCGGGTCCTTGGTCGTATGTGTTCGGAAAGGCGAGACATGGAATCACAAGAATCTGACCAGCAACCGTTGGCAGGCCCTTCAGTTCTTCAGCTACACCGAGATGCTGCTCAAGGGTGAGGGAAGCTGCTAACTGGCCACCTGCGGAGATACCACCAACCACAACCCTCAAAGGGTCGCCGCCGATGGTATCGATATTCTTGTGTAGCCATACAAATGCATCATGTGTATCGAGATGCGCAGTGGGGAAGACGTGTTCGGGCGTGTGCCGATAGTTGACGTTCAGTACCACCACCCCGGTATTGATGGCAGTCTGCGCACACAGTGGGTCCTCGCTGCCAAGGGTGCCGAAGATGAAGCCTCCCCCGTGGAAGTACAAATACACCGGAAGCTTCTCAGAGCCGTCTTTCTTCACGGACCGGTAGGTCCGAGCTTCGATTGAAGACCCATCACGAGTCGGGATTTTGTAATCCTTCACATGGACCTGAGCTGCCAACAGCTTCATAGCCCCTGCAGCCCTTTCCTCCCTTTCTTTGTTGACCGTTTCTCTCAGCACGACAGGATCGATGGACGTGTCAAATCTAGTCGCAGGGAGCGTCTTCTCGACGGCAAGCCACTCCTCCGAGGGCCCACCGTATGGTGAAAAGTCCAACAAAGACATGCCGCTCTACAGCGAGTGGTTTTCCACGAATGAGGACTCTTTCGATAACAAGAAACAATGTCCAAAGTTACCTCCAAGAAGAGGTAGAGAACGCAAAGCTACCTAGTGATGTGGGTAATTGTCTCGGATTTAAGGCCATTTCCCCTCCCCTGGCTAGCGTACAACCCCACCATGGACCGGTAGATACCGAGGCAGCGGATTGTTAGAATTCGATGATGTTGTGCTGTCTATGAGATTCCACCTCTATCTTGTGTAACTTATTCGTGGGTTACACTGAAAATCCATGTGCAATCATGTTCTGCAAGGCCAACTTCCAACTTCTCGTTCCCTCCGTCCACCGCGTTTAGAGGCGAAGGAGTGAAGACAGGAAACCTAAATCTTGTACGCTCCGACTTTGTAATCTTCCTTCCACTTGTCTTCGATGATTACTAGCTGTGTATCCTGAGTGCGCTTGAAGTACCCGTCATGGCCATCGTCCTCCGTGTAATCATCTTTGTCAATGTCCTTGAACCCTTCCTTTGCAATCGTTCTGGGTACAATAGCCAGACTCTTACCTACCCAGTCCCGTCAGTACAGCAAATTGGCTCGAAAAATCGCTGAAAGAACAAACCATTAATCGACTTGTCGCTTGCAATCTTCATCATACAACTCGCAACATCGTCCTGCTCCCCGAATTCGATACCACGGTCGATAAGCCACTGCTCATATTCCTTTGTCCGAATCGCGCTCTTGATCCAAGACGGTGCAACATAGTTGATGCGGATGCCTTGCTCCCACGTGGATCGACGGGCTGTGCGCATGAAGCCATACAGACCATGCTTCGTGGCCGTGTACTCCCAGTTCCCCTTGCCTGTATCAGCAAGCGGGACTTGGTACCGTGAAGTGCACGTACCGGTGAATCAATCCAGGCGACCATACTTCCGGTAATAATAAAGCATCGGTCCCTATCCTCACTCTCTTGCTGTTTTCGCCAGTAATGAACGGCAAGCTTCCATGTGTAGAAGCTGCCCCTCAGATTGACTTCTACAATGTTCAGATCCGGCTTGGTTGGGTCGCCATTTGGATCATCCAAAGCCCAAAGACTATCTCCCGAGCTCCTACTGATACCAGCGTTCGCAATGACAATATCCACAGCGCCGAACTTGCCCATGGCAGCCTCGAACATGTTTTTTTGTTGATCCCAGTCCCGGATGTCGACTCGGACAAACGTAGTCCGTTCGTCACCATACTTCTGATTGAGTTCAGACGATAGCTCATAACCGCATTTATTCAAATCTGCAATGGTTACATATGCGCCTGATTCTGCAAACCTGCGAACGCAAGTTTCCCCCATGCCGTTGGCACCACCAGTGATGATCACAGATTTGCCTTTGAGTTGAGCATAATCAATCGGTATTGTGTGATCGATTGGGCCGTTATACTCGTACCGTGGGATAGGCATCTTCTATTGCTTTCGAGAAACCAGTAATGATGCAAAAGAGTAATTAGGTAGGTTGTGGTGCAGGAAAAGTGAATACCACCACTTGTGCCGATCGGGAACAGTGTCGAGAGTCAATACGCACATCATAATAACATCAGTCACGACTATAGTACCTTGGGAGACTCTCTAACCGCTCTTCCGTCCTCCATATCGTCTGCACGATGGGTGGGGTGGAAGTGCGGCTGTCAGGTTCCGTGCTTGGTCTGATCGCGTGCTTGCGGAACGTACGGTAGGTACGGTAATCCTAAGTAGGCAGTGCCGTAGTGGCGCTACCTTGGCTCTATTTACATTCTCACTCCCGAAAATTCGAGGCACACTCCTTTTGAGTAAGTGCAGAAGTGGATATCCGAGGTCGTTGACCCGTGTTCGGGCTTCCCTGGGAGGTGATCGCTGCTCAGGCGGTAACGTAGTCCATCTCGGCAGGCAGCTGATTCGTCTTTGATGATTTCTTGGAACATACGCCGGTTTCTCAACTTTGGACTCCGGTAGGTACCATCTGTTCAACGTTGTTTCGTTGGTTGTAGCTTATGTACTGGGAGTTCCAAGTGTCTGGGCTTCGTCCCCTTAATCCCTCTCGTCGCTTTCTTTGACAGCATCGATCACCTTCCAGTCAGTAAGCGGTCGTTCATGATGACTACCCTTCTTCACTTGGCGACTCCTGCTTTCGCTTCCAGGTCCGAGTTGAAGCACGCATCAGTGACTTTGGAAGCACCAACAAGGGACAGCGAGATCCCAAAGGTCAAAGGAATTCAAGAATCGAAAAATGCAGCCGATGATATTCACGCAAACGCTGTTCACATGAACGGTGTGTATGAGAGTGATGTAATCAAAGGACGTCAGAATGCCGACTCAGATCCCTTCAAACTCGCCTCAGAATATGCATACACACCACGAAAGCTAAAAGTCTTTACAATTGGTGCAGGGTTTTCGGGACTCTTAATGGCACACAAGTTCCAACACCGATTCCTGGAAATGCGAGAATATATAGATCACACAATATTCGAGGCACACCACGAAGTTGGGGGTACCTGGTAAGCGACACAGTCAGCCCTAGGGTCCTAAAATGAACAATCGTGTTAATTTTATATAGGCTTATCAACAACTACCCTGGTGTTCAATGCGATGTACCCGCACATATCTACGCGTTCCCATTTGACCCGAATCCGAACTGGACGAGGTTTTATGCGAGTGGAGCTGAAATCTTAGAATACTTCAAGGCGACTGTACGGAAATGGAACCTGGATCGCGATCTACAATTAAACACCAAAGTAATTGGCGCTAAATGGCAGGAATCAGAAGGAATGTGGTGCGTAGAGCTTGAGAGCACCAAGAGTAAAGAGCGAAGAGAAGAGTGGTGTCATGTTCTCATTTCAGGGCAAGGTGTGCTTGTGTAAGTCAAACTCGCTATTTGATATGACAATGACTAATAGCAGCGGATGAAGACATGAAAATTGGCCCAAAATACCCGGTTTCGACAAGTTCAAGGGGCACGTTACACACACCGCACGGTGGGATCATGACTACGATTACTCCAACAAGCGAATAGCAGTCATTGGCAACGGCTCTTCAGGAATCCAGATCGTTCCGCAAATGGCCAAATTACCTGGCACTACCGTACAGAACTTCATTAGAAGCGGAGCATGGGTATACTATCGTGCGCCACCCTCGAAGCACATGGGTCGCGAGGTTGACGACCCAAATCCCGAGTATACAGAGGCTGAAAAAGAACGGTTCCAAGATCCAGCATTCCACCAAGCATACCGAAAAGGCATTGTTTCGCGGACCAACAAATCCTTCTACATCTTTATGCGCGGCGAAAACAACAAGAAGGGAATGGAGGCAGCGAGCGCGCAGATGGCGGAAAAGCTAGGCCATGATAAGCGACTATGCGACATGCTGATTCCAAAGTGGGAGCTAGGCTGCCGAAGAATCACTCCCGGCCCAGGCTATCTTGAATCCTTCTCGAAAGATAATTGTGATTGTACCAATAGCCCAATCGCAGGTATCACCGAGAAGGGTGTGCAAACTGCTGATGGAAAGACTTTTGAGTGCGACGTCAGTGAGTACAATCTTCTACATTGCCCTTTAAGGTCGCGTACTAACCTCCTTGTAGTAATCTGTGCAACTGGCTTTGATGTATCACATTGTCCGCGGTATCCCATAATCGGCCAGAACAACATTGATTTGCGCGAGAAGTGGGCGGAGGATCCGGATTCGTACTTGTCGGTCATGACACCTGACTTTCCCAACTACTTCATGGTATGTAGCCTGTTCTCGTAACCCCATTCGATTCATCAAAGACTAATATGGGAACAAGATGATGGGTCCCAACTGTCTTGGTGGGCACGGCTCACTTGTGGAGTCGTTGAACTGGACCGGCGACTACTTTGTAAAATGGATCAAAAAGATGGCACACGAGGATATCAAATATATCACGCCCAAGCGAGAAAAGGTCAACGCCTTCATCCGCTATCAAGATGAAGTCCACAAGACTTTAGTGTGGTCGGGTGGGTGCTCCTCATGGTACAAGCGCGGGCGAGTTGATGGGAGAGTAACCGCGCTTTTCGGTGGCTCGGCGCAGCTTTTCAATAGGATATTGGGCGACATTCGAGGCGAGGACTTTGATATCACATATAAGACATCAAATCCTTGGAGATTCATGGGTAACGGTTTCACGGCTTTTGAAATGAAGGACGATGTTGATCTTTCCTGGTACGTTGAGATCGCAGAGGAGGCTCAGGGTAAGGGACCGCAACATCATTGCGCTTTGGACGGAGCTGCAGAGGGAAAGTAATGAGTGAAATTGTTTTCTTATGATATTTTCTATTGGCGATCATTGGACTTACAAATTAGGTCATCATACGGCAGCTTGTTTCGCACACATTTTCAGCAACTCATCATTTCGGTTGAGTGATGAAATCGTTGCCTCGTAAGCTATGATGTACTGAAGATCATGTCCGAAAAATTAAATGTATAGTCGGTGAAAGGATTGAAAAGATCCTGGTATTGCGCAAGAAGATTACCATGAAACAATTCGTTGTTGGGTGAGGGGAAGTCACGGCTTGCTGTACCGAGCTCACGCCTGGAGAGAAGACTGTCGGCGATACCGCCGGTCGATTTGGAAACGAAGGGAAAAAAACGCATCCAGTCGAACTCATCATCGAAGTGCGTATTGGTGCCGTTGGCAAGATTGCTTATCTCTGGAGACTGTACAAAGTTGCCGTTCAAATTGTTGAGCTTGTCTGCAGAATGGGCGTGGTGTGATCCGAAGTTAGCAGCAGGTTGAGCGTTGCGCAGCCTTTTGAGGCCTTGCGCCACGACAAGGGCGGAGGCCCACATCTTTTGCAGCTCCTTGATAGTAATTGTTAAAACATCGAGGTCTTCGTTGGCGGATTTGCTCAGATGCGGTATTCGTGAGGCTTGTAGAAGAGCAATGAAGGCAGTGCCTACATGCCAACATGTGATGGCCATCAAGAATCGAGAGTTGCCACGTGCGAGAATGTCTCGCAGAATTCGGGCCGTGCAAGACGCTGCAATGATAGCAGGTGGCAATGCTTGCGGCAACTGGCCACCGGAGCGCTTGAGATGCAAAATGATGATTGTCGTTAGATAAAATAGATGAAGTTGGTGAACATCGCGGTCGAAGTTCTCAGTGCGAGCTGTGTCGATGGGCAACTTCAGGCGGGCTGGCAAAGATTGCACCCACTCTACTAATTCGTCTCGCAATGCGTTTTGGAGCGCTTGAGAATTCGCATTATGTGTGAGAAGGGATTTCGCGATACGGCCTATGATAGCGCAAAGACGAACCCAGTAGATGAAAATCTCTCCTTGGTGTTGGCTCTGCGGATCTGGTGGGAAGTCGGCCAGCGACGGTTCTTGTATATTACAGTCGGCAGGATCGATAATTACAGGCTTGCTCTGACAAAGAGAGGTGAGACGTTCACGAGCCTAGAGTTCGTCAGACGATCGAATTTATGAGCGTGAGAGTCACAAGTGAACTGTTTGTAGGCTCCAGATAATATGGATTTGACTGAGTTTAGACAAAATATTCGGGTCAGGACACTTACAAAGACGGTCCACCAGATACGTCGTCGCAAACCAAGCTGAAGACGGTCTCTATTGGGGTGGTCTGCACTAGGCTCTCGGTGAATATGCATTTGTTGAGCGTGTTTAATGATGACTGAAGTCCACCACCAGGATCTACGAGAAAAAGTTAGCAACAATCTTGAACTATAGTTAAGTGCACTGAGAATACGTACGAGTGACGATGGAGTCTATTGGCGGCCTTTGGAGCCCACCAGTAGAACAGACAAAGGGCCTTCAGTGACATTATCTCATCTGCCTCTTCATCATCGTAGAAGATAGTTCTCGCCCTTTTATAGTAGGCCTCAGGTCCATCGTGCGGAAGCAAAGGCGGCTGTATGTGACTGCTCGCGAGAGCCAAAGAGTTTGCCAGTAGAGGCGATCTTGCAACATCAGATGGTAGCGAGTTGCGATCAAGCACGGGACACCAAGGGTAACAATACTCGAAGTATGTCTCGGTGAAAATCTGTTCCAAATCGGGACGGAGATCAGAGGTATAACGAGGTACTATGGCCTGGTTTTCGGCATCGCACTGGTTTTCTTGCGCGTAGATTTGCAGAAATCCAGTATCCACATCCCCATTTTGCGTTGGGGTATTGTTAGTGAGACTGATGCTCATATGCTCTCTCTGGGTCATTGGGGATTCGTTAGTGCCTGAACCAGATGCAAAGATACCACCTGGAGATGTGTTCGCCCGGTAGTCGCCTCGTAAAGATGGTATTGAGTGACGAGTTCGTTGCGGACTCTCTACAACGGTTGTATCGAGTGATATGCGATCACCGGTATAAGTATGAATTGATGCGTCTGCAGCCAGAAGAGCATCCACACCGCTCGACATAGCATGTGATTCATGCTCGAGAGACATGCCAGGCTCATCATCCTTGCCGGCTTTTCTTTTCTTCTCCCGCTTCGATGGTCGAATTTGGCACTCTCGTCCCATGGAGAAGCAATTTTTGCACACTTCCCTGCCATCATTCCTCTGTTGTTGGAGGTCACATTTGATCTTCTTCGCATGACATGCAAAGCAGACCACATCTGCTCGCTTCCGTTTTGCGGCCGATGTTGAGTAATGCTGCCACTTTTCCGGGGCTACTGTTGCTGACATACTGTTGATGCGATTCGTGTTAGTCCGTCCTTGACGCGAATGAAGGTGGTGTGTAGGACTAAAGACGTGTCGCTGTTCTTGGCCTAGTACCACACGATACCCACCGCGTCATCAAAGTGTATGTATTGAGTTTTAAACCTGATGATGGTATGATGGCGCTTTCGTTGATGTGGCGTTCGTTGGGTGTACCCAAGCCAGGAACCGGGCCGGGATGTTGGTTCCCGCAGTGATCCGAGATTGCTTGTGGAAGCTAACGCCAAAGTAACGCCGTTCAAATACCATACATCATCATATAAGAAACTCGCGTTATCTTCGAATAGGATGTCGATAGGCTCATCGGCATACATTGTGCGCTCAGTGCGTTTGATGGCTGTCTCAACAATACAGCACACAACTACCATGTATAGAGGTCTGCTAGCATTGGCTGATTCACCAGTCTTCAACGAACAAATGGCGGGGATTTTCACTTGGAAACTTTATTCGCGTAGGCCATGATGTACATATAGGTTGGCATTCTGAAACCAACAGACCCACACTTACATACGCCCAAATTGATCTTAGCCACGACCCTCCATCTACATATCCGTACATGTACTGGAACGGCCTACGTTGCCACCAGTTTGAGGACAACGGCAGTATACTCACTGAGCATTTTTCTGCGTCAAAATAAAGTGGTTAATTCTCTATCAGCTCGTGGGTAAAGGTAGAGCACTTATGCCACTTACAAAAGTTAATACCGGTATGCTTTGAGAAGAAATTGGACAGGCTGCATCAACCTTATGCGTTCACCACACCACAACGTGTACAAGTCAGAACTGCCACCCTAACCCTAATATAAGCCACCCAAACAAGAACTCCCTTTTTGTTAATTTGAAAATCCTCCACATAAGTACCTAATTTTACTGACCGCCACCTTGCCATTACAAAATGTACCTGAACTGAGGGTTTTTGCGGTCAGTAGAGTCATCCTCATAAGCGTGCTCAAAACCCTCGAGTACCCCAGTTCGATCTCTCTTGTTGTTGACAGCAACGCACCAGAATCGATATACTAGCGCCAATAGACCTGCAGCAATGGCCGTGACCGAGGTGACGATGAAGCCGAGCCTATAGCCAGGCGCATCCTGCGGCCTGAAGATCAGTGGACCGACGAAGTTGCCCAGGCAATAACCAATGTATATCCCGGAAGACATCACAGTTCGCTTTGTGTAACCAGCTGTGTTTGCCAATCCAAGACCCATCAGTACCGCGTAACCTCCACCAACAGACGGTAGAATATACACAGCAAAGAGCAACGCGCCCCTAGAGCTCCTTGGCAACAGCCAGAGTAGGAGCGCTGCTAGTGTAGTGCCCATCTGACAGATGAAGATTGCGTAAGATCGTAGACCGGTGTACTTGTAGCAGAGGTACGGGACCAAGAGTTGGATTGTGCCGGCATATGCACCCGATGGCATTACCAGAAGCAACGAGTTGAGAGGGGAGAACCCAAAGCTCCCAATGATGATTGGCGCAAAGGTTGAGATTGGGCCGTTGGCAATCATGCAGAGGAAAGCTATCGCAAACAGCAGCCAAAACTTCTCGTCCATGAGAAGCTCGAGAACTTGTTGGCCCTTGAAATGTGTGTTACGAACACCAGAATTGTTGGTTCGGAGACGGGCAACAGATATATAACGCTGTCGCTCAGTAAATCCACGAGCTCGAACTGGGTCCGGAGGAAGCAACCACCAGAGAGCAATACCCCAAACGATGGTGAGAGCGCCTGCGAAGTGGTACCTCAACTGTCTGTCAGAAAATATACCGTTGCTGTATGCTTCACACTCTTACATGTATTTCCAAGGTGAAAGGGGGCCTTTGGCTTGGCCAAGTCCATAGTTGATGAGGGGCGAGAAGATGGAAACATAACCTGTGCAAGAATACCAAATACTAAAACTTGTTAGTGTCTGTCCAGTGCTGATTGATCGTAGGCATGGGCCATCCTTACCCCATGCGGAATGCTTGTTCGTTCTTTTTGTAGAATGATCCGACGATGACCATGAACATGGGACTAATACCCGATTCTAGAAACCCCAGGAAAAATCGTTGGGCGTAGATATCCTTATAATCCCGGCATACAACGGTCAAGATGAGACAGATGCCCCAAATTGTTACAATACCTGAAGCTACGCGTTCAATGGGAAATCTCTGAGCGAGATACATGGCTGGGTAGGCACCGACGATGAATCCGAGGTAGAAAATAGCTGCGGACATGGAGTACCGGTCGCCGGTCTTCAAATGCAGGTCTTCGCGCAATCCGAATATGGCCTGGTAATTCGTCAGACCTTTCTGAGTTCTCCACAATCTGAGTACAGTACGAAACCTACTGCTTGTGAGAGCATGGCCTTGTCATAATACTGTAATCCATAGGTGACGCAGAGGATTGGCATCAGCCGCCAATCGATCCTGCGTCTGACCTGCGTTTCTTCGCGCTCCGTCCAGGTCTCTTCACCGGTGTAGCTTCCAAGAATTCTGGGGCTCTGTTAGCGCAGATTTAGAAAACACGACAAACTCGAGTTACATTGCTGCTTCATCTCCATGAATAGTGTCAATTGACGTGAGCTCTGGGCTAGCTTTGACATTGCTACCATCAGAAGCGGATGACTCCCGGTAGGCCTCCTGAAGCTTTTCGTTTTCCAACATGATGGCTGACACACTCTTGGCAGATCCAGGAGGTGTCAGGAACCTAAATGTGATATGATAGGAATGAATAATCGAGAAGTATCAGCTTTTTGTACAGTTATCCTTAGCTCACAGTTTTGCTATGTTATGCGTCTAAATGGACGGTGGGCAATCTGTGGATGGACACCGTCATATGGGGATGAGAATGCGGGTAGCTGTACCCGTAATGACAAGGTATAACTTGAGGACAGCCATGTGGGTCAGTGTAAGGGCCGATTATTCTGAACCATAGCAAGCGATGCATGCTTGGAACTCCCAAAGTAGCCCTCTACCCGCGCTTGGGTTCATCAGGAGAAACGCTTCCAATGATCTACCTTCCTAAGATCATTCATTCTCTCGTCATCTACCACGATACCTAGGATCTGTAAGGACTTGCAGTATGGCATGCAGCATGCGCGGGATACACCGATCTCTCTCTGCACTAGGCAGTGACATATTAGGGTTACCGGAGGATTTTTTTCGATGTGGATTCTGCGGAGTTTCGGATTACACGTACAATATAGATATCCAACTAGTTGTCAGTGTTGGATGGCGAAGAGGTTGGGGCCCTTGCTAGCTCGCACTTGCAGAACGCAAATCCACTGGGACGCGACTCGTGGACAACGCTGAACAAGTAACGGCTGAGCAACACAGACCTTTCGATACGACATGTCTCCAGGATCGAAACCTGCATCTCATCTGCAACCCAGCATGGATTCAAATAACGGTATTCAGCTGCCTCGGGGCAATACCACAGTAAAGACCTATCTTATCAACCCAGTCAACTTTGGTCCTGCACAGATCCACCGTTTCATGGCCCCACCAGTGCCAGGACTGGAGACGTTTACAACAATCCCATCTCACTCTTTCTTGATCGAACATCCATCTGGTCGCAAGTTGGTTTTTGACCTGGGGATCCGCAAAGATTATCACAACTACTCAGAACCCATCGCGAGCTATTTGCCAACGACCAAATATGATATTCAAGTCTCAGAGAATGTAGTAGATATACTGAGGAGCCACTCCATTGATCTGAACACAATTGAAGCCATCGTATGGAGTCATTGGCATTGGGAGTGAGTATTACTCCCTTCCTTTTGGCCACTTTTCAGTAATTTCGTATCAATAGTCACATTGGTGATCCATCATCATTCCCACACAGTGTCGATCTCGTAGTTGGGCCAGGATTCAAAAATGCAATGCTTCCGGGATACCCTACCAATCCAGATTCACCGATCCGCGAAAGCGACTACGAAGATAGGAAGCTTCGTGAAGTAGCATTCAATACGGAACTCAAGATTGGCCAGTTTCCTGCTTTTGATTACTTCGGTGATGGCAGTTTCTACCTGCTAGACAGTCCTGGTCATGCAATTGGACATCTTTGCGGACTGGCTCGAACGACTACGGGGTCTGAAGATACATTTGTGCTACTGGGGGGCGATATCTGCCACTATGCTGGCATCTTCAGACCATCAAAACATCTACCTGTTCCCGAAACGATATCACCGCATCCATGTATTGCCGAAGCAGCCTTTCCACTCTGCCCAGGCACGGCTTTTGCGGAGCTGCAGAGAGCACGAGCCAGGAGCTCTGTCGATTCTTTGTATGACATTACGTTTGGCCATGATATTCCTGTTGCTCGTAACACGGCCACTTGGCTGCAGGAACTTGATGCAGATGAGCGAATCTTTGTTATCATCGCACATGATTCGACTGTGCGAGATGGTGTTGACCATTTTCCTAAGACCTTAAACGACTGGAAAGAAAGAGAATGGGGAAGATCGCTCAAGTGGGCTTTCTTTCGAGATCTAGAAGTGTATTGGAAGAGTCAAGGTATTCTTTGAGGCGTTCCTTGCGCATCACAATCTACTTAGTTTCACTCCAAGCACAACTACTATTACCTATATTCATTCTGGTCGCCCTTGGCCCGTTCCAAGGCCGCTTATCAAACGTACAATCCCAGTGACTCACGGTCCATGGGCGAACACCTTCGACTACCTTCTAAAGGCTAGAGATCCTCGCCCGGGACCCCGCGTCTTTGTAAACAACATTGCACTCCCTTTAACTATCAATCAATGACATCTTAGTATATAAGTATGCACTTTGTTACATTTTATATCAAGATCACTGGTTTACGTCTCAGACTTTGATAAGCAATCGAGGTTATGTGGCGTGAATTGTGGATGACTTGAGCACCGGTTACGGTCTGTGCGTTCGGCGGTTACCTAAAATTAAAATATACAGCATTTACGGAGTACCTACTATACATATCATCCGTTAGCAGATCGTACATGAGAGATATTTAGACGATACTTGGGTGCTAACACATTAACACAGTGGAGCCATAGACTCCGGTCCCTCCCACAAACTTAGCTTTGTTGGGAATGCCGTTACCAAGCTTGGCTTAAACCTAATTACAGATATGTAGCGCTACCGGTACAGCATGATCCTGAAAGTGGGGAGTTCTTCTTGGCATCATAAGCGCCCCGATTCGGTCAGGGATGAAGTGATAGGCGGCCCTGAAGGTCGGTGCCCAATACCCACCTGGGATGGAATTGTCGGACAGGGGTGTAGAAAGAAGATATACTGTCTGACTATTGAACAGCCCCTATCTGCCACGGCGACACTGTCTTGACCAAGATCAGCAGAATCATCAAACATGGTCGGCCCATTGAACGGAAGCGAGACGGAGCGACTGGCGAAGTTAGACGCATCGCTTGATTATGATGTCCTCATCATAGGTGCTGGCCAGTCGGGGATGTACTCACTACACCGTATGCGACAAATCGGTCTCAAGGTGCGACTTCTTGAAGCAGGCTCGGGTGAAGGTGGTACATGGTTTTGGTATGTTAGATTTGAAGAACTGCACCTTCCATATTGTCTTTGCTGTCTGCTCATACTATCTAGGAATACTTATCCTGGAGCTCGGTTTGACTCGGAGTCTTATTCCTACATCTTCTCTTTTGATCAGTCTCTCCTGGACGAATGGAAATGGACTGAACATTTCGCTGGACAAAATGAGACACTTGCTTACTGCCAGTATTTCGCGAAAAAGTTTGGGCTTCATGAAGATATGCAATTCGACACACGGGTCTCTTCAGCTCATTGGCGCGAAGACTCAAGCTCATGGCTGCTTACAGATGAGTCAGGAAAGACTTACACATCGCGGTTCATCATCTCCGCTATGGGAATCTTGAACCAGCCGACTCTTCCGAACATTCTGGGAGTGAATGATTTTAAAGGTGATGGATTCCACACGTCTCGTTGGCCAAAGAACGGCGAAGATGCCATCAAAGGAAAGCGAGTCGGCATTATTGGGACGGGTGCAACTGCAATTCAGACAATCCAAGAAATCAAAAAAACTGTTGGAAGCTTGACGGTATTCCAACGGACGCCAAACTGGACGGCACCTCTACGCAACACCAAAATATCGTCTGAAGACATGGAGGAAATCAGAAAAAACTACCCCACAATATTCAAAAAGTGCCTGGAATCATATTCGTGCTTTATTCACAAGGCCGATACCAGATCAGTTTTCGATGTCGAGGAAGAAGAACGCGAGAGACATTGGGAGGAGCTTTACTCCCAACCTGGCTTTTCAAAGTGGTTGGGAAACTTTTGGGATATAAATACCAACAAAGCTGCAAATGAGCTGTTCTCGAAATTTATCGCCAACAAAATTCGCCAGCGCGTTAACGACCCGATCGTTGCGGAGAAACTCATCCCAAAGAATCACGGCTTTGGCACTCGGAGAGTACCCCTTGAAGGCGGATACTATGAGGCGTACAACCAACCCAACGTTACCCTCGTCGACATCAACGAAAACCCCATCGAGTGTATTCACGAGAAGGGGATCAAGACAAAGGAGCAAGATTTTGAGTTTGATGTCATTATATACGCCACTGGATTTGATGCTGTTACTGGTTCCTTCAGCAAAGTTGACTTCCGTGGAATTGGAGGCAAGACGCTCACGGATGAATGGGCAAATGGCATCCAGACCTACTTGGGATTAACGAACCATGGCTTCCCAAATATGTTCAGTGAGTTTAATGTGATGATGCTCCAATGTGAGGAGACATGGCTAATATCATCCAGTGATCATGGGTCCACATCAAATGTTCGGCAATATTCCTCGATCGATAGAGTACGCCGTGGGATGGGTAGCGGACTGTATCAAGTATACCGTCGACCACAACATCATAGTCATAGAAGCAACGGAAGAAGGCAAAAAGGCATGGACAAAACACGTGCATGAATGTGCCGTTGGCCTGCTTATAAATGAGGTCGACAGTTGGATGACAGGTGTTAACAGGAATGTTGCAGGTAAACAAAAGAGAAGCATTGCAAGGTACAATGGTTCAGCACCAGGGTACCGACAGAGGTGTGACGACGTGAAGGCAAAAGGCTACACTGACTTTCGCCTAGTAAAGAGCTTATAGTCTACCCCTTTCCTACGTACAGAAATACACTTTGAAGGGTCAAGATCTGATACCAAATTCGCTTTTCGCGTATGTTGATCTCGTCGGTACATGTAGTTCGCGTTTGCATCATTGTGAAACTCGGCATAGTTTGCGATCAACAAGGTAGCAATCGTTGCGTATCAATTTGCTGTCATAGTCCAGACATATAAATGAAGCACAACTCTTAGGATGTTTACTCGCTATGTCTACCCCGCATTTATACGCCGGCGAAACCCTGTATGTATTCTTCCTATTGGCTGTGATTGCTCCAGAGGCGTGGTACGCTTCTAGAATCTCATCGGTCCTTGCCTTACAAATCTTCTAACTTGACAACTCATTCCATCAAAAGCACAGTCGGCAACCATTCTTATTGCAGATATAATGTCTGGAAACCAAATGGAGCACCCCAAGACTATGTGGGCGTGGAGAAAGCATCGAGGAAATATGGAACCTGTCAGTGCATATCCTGTTCATGCTTTGTGCGTAATAAAGCAACTGTGTGGCTTTAGGATAGCGCATGAATTACTTTCTATGTATTCAATCTGACAGAATGAAGGTTTGGGAAGAAGTCCCCGTCCCAAGGCCCCATTCCACAGGTCTCCTTGTCAAACTCATTGCAACCGGCGTATGCCGCTCTGATCACAACCTCCTGATCAACGAGAACCAGCCCTCGTGGTTCAAAGAGAAGTTCACACTTGGACATGAAGGGTGCGGTCGCATTGTTGAACTTGGATCTTCCGTGCCCGGCGATTCTGGATTTTCCGTCGGCGATGTCATTGCGATGCTCGCGATTTCAGGTTGCAGATCTGATGACTGTGAAGAATGCGGGAACAATCTACCACAACTGTGTGTGACTTGTTATCGGAGTGGTATCGGCATGGATGGCTACTTTGCAGAGTATTGTGTAATCGATGTTCGAGGCGCGGTGCATGTACCACAAGGCGTGACGCCTAGTCAGGCCGCTGTGGCTACGGACGCTGTTACGACTGCATACCACGCTATCCACAGGAGAGGACAAATCACAGCAAAAGATACTGTATTTCTGTTCGGTCTCGGAGGACTGGGATTCAATGCGTTGCAGATTATCAAGGCGATCGGCGCAAGGGTGTTCGTAAGCGATGTGAAGCAAGAGAACCTCGACGAAGCCATGAAGATTGGAGTTTCGAGCGAAGATGTTGTCCCTGTTGGAAAGAATATCATAGAATGGGTTCAGGAGCATGGCTGGACGGGAAAGGTTAGCGTAACTGCCGACTTTGTTGGTACGGCGCAAACGTTCAGTGACGCGCAACATATCAGTAAGCCTAAATACTCTTTTGTAATTCCAACTGTGAATTGATTATGCTGATCAAGTACAGTACGCCAAGCAGGCCGTATGCTCTGCGTTGGGACCCTAAACCATGAAAATACAGTGCACATGAAGCTGTGTATACGCAAACGACTAGACGTCATCTTCTCTTATGGTGGTCAAGTCGGAGATCTAAGAGATGTCTTGGAATTAATAGCTCAAGGTGTCTTGAACCCCATGGTTACGGATGACAACCCTCCAGATCTTCCAACTGTGATAAAAGACCTGGAAGCGGGGAAAGTTCAGGGAAGAATCGCGTTGTTGTGGTAAAATGCATAGTGTAGTGATGACAATTGTGTAGAGAAATTCGACGGTCCCAATCGACGTCCATCTGATCTGTACGTGCGACTATCTTTCTACCTCTTCACGACATAGAAACAAATTGACCTGAGCTATCCTCGTGAATGTCAGATTTACACACTATTGGAATGGGATGAGTCTTGTACCGACGGGGATGTGTCTCAAGGATGAAAGGTAGCAGTGCCGAGGTTCATGTCCACGCCTTCCCCAGTTGGTGAGTTTCTCCAATCGGCTTTACCTAAAAAGGCATGCCGTTACTCTCTGCAAGTGATCCGCCGAAACGGTGAATGTACAAACCATTGGCAAGACTAATACTGACCATGTAGAAGGCAAAACTGCAATCAAAATGAGATTCTGTTCTCGTTAGTAATCCGGTCCATCTCTCACACTAGGGTATATTTCCCATTCGACACTATCAAGTACGTCACCATCCATATTCCAGCGATTCTTCTACAATGGCCAACAATACGTGCGAACCACCTTCTCGCGGCCTGAAAGGCAAGGTTGCAATTGTCACAGGAGCAGGATGCCACGGCGACGGAATTGGAAACGGTCACGCCATATCCATCATGCTGGCTGACGAAGGCTGTCATGTTGTTTGTCTGGATCTCAACCTCGAATGGGCACAGAAAACCGCAGACATGTCAGCATCGAAGCCCCACTCTGGTACCGGTAAAGCCATTGCTTGCGTAGCCGACGTCACCAAATGTGCGGACTGCGAGGCTGTAGTCGAAACAGCCTTGAAAGAGTTTGGTAGGGTAGACATCTTGGTAAACAATGTGGGCATCGGAGGTGCGCCCGGCACAGCAGTTGATGTCGACATGGTGGCTTGGACAAAGGGTCTCGAGATCAACGTGAGCAGTATGGTGCAGATGGCGAAATATTGTATACCAGCTATGCAAAAGAACGAGGGTGAAGTCAAAGGCAGCATTGTCAATATGGGTTCTGTTGCTGGGTTGAAAGGTGGCACTCCGCACCTGCTCTATCCCACAAGTAAGGGTGCAGTGGTCAACATGACAAGAGCGATGGCTGCACACCACGCTGCTGATGGAATCAGGGTGAATTGCGTGTGCCCAGGGGTGTGTATCCATCCTACCATGTTCACGTCTTCGCTGACTTTGCACATAGATGCTATACACGCCGATGATGTACGCCGGCGGTATGAGTGAAGAGGCTCGTGAAGCACGAAAGAAGCGAAGTCTTCTTGGAACGGAGGGCAACGGATGGGATGCTGCTTGTGCCGTCACCTTTCTAGCGAGTGATCACGCGCGGTGGATTACAGGGGCCATCCTCCCAGTAGATGCGGGCGCAACTGCAGCTGTCGGTATTGGCATGCCCAAGAGCGCAAGTGTAAATGGATAAGACCTAGTTTGTTAGGAGTTGAATTAGGTATACGGTAGGTACCGGTATTCCCCCGGCCTGAATGATGAATGAATAATATTTCCGAATTTCATGCCTCCATGGTATCCCATAGCTTTCCCATTGCACTTTACCTACATCCTACACAGGCGACCATACCGGTGCGGTCGGGTACCTGAGATTCCGTGGCCTTTCGTGCCTTGCTCTAACATTACAACAATTTCCGGCCTTGCCAGGGCTGTACAGTATGTTCGTCTAGATCCTAGATGTTAGGTAGCGAGTGTTTAGGCGGCGAGTTCCCCGATGTGGGGATTGACCAGCACCAGGTTAATTTGCACCAATCATAACGGTAAATAATCAACCGCACCGACAGTGAAGCTATCGGCCTACGTGTGTTCGGCACCGACCCCGTGTAACGTGAAGTACCCCAGGTTTTTTCAATCAATATCTCTTGGTATTGTCCGCCATGGCAAAATTATCTTCGAATGTCCGTACTAGCTTGGAGCTCCAGGCGACGGCGATCAAGCCGTGTTTGGGCTTGCTGGCCGGTCACGAGTCATAGTACTATCTCATGTGTGACATAAAATCCTCTATAGACATCGCTTCCCCATGGGGCATCATTTTCATCTGGTTCAATTGCCTTCAAGATGAGGTTTCTACAGACGGTCAGTGCGTGCGTGCTTGCACTATCGTCGCTGGTCAGCGCAGCAAGCTTCACCAATCCACTCAAGGCAAGAGATGGATCAGATCCTCATATTGCATACACTGGTGGTTACTATTACATGATGACCACTACCTGGACTGACTTGAGGATTACAAGAGCCAGGACTTTGGGTGGACTAAAGACTGGTGAAACGAGGACCGTCTGGACAGACGCGAACCCGGACAGATGCTGTAACATGTGGGCGGTACGTGTGGAAGAAGAATCTGACAGATCATTAACACAACTGACTGTCCTGATAGCCTGAGCTTCATTTTCTTGATGGTGCCTGGTACATCTACTACACAGCTGGCCGCAACGGCGTTGAAAATCTTGACTTGCAGCGTCCTTATGTGCTCAAGGGTAAGCACATGATGTCACTCGTAATTTCAAGACCATCAAGACTGACCATAATAAAGGTGGCGCGACGCCCTTTGATAGTTACAGCTACCATGCCCGGCTCACTACAACCTGGGGCATTGACGGCTCCCTTGTTCGCTTCGCGACCTGGGGCAACTACTTCACCTGGTCCTGCATGTCTGACAACCTCCAATCGCTTTGCATCGCACCTCTCACTGCACCTGGCAGAATTGGCGCAACGAGGGTCCTTTCTCGACCTACCCAGTCCTGGGAGCAAAACGGAAGTCCCGTGATGGAAGGTCCAGCGGCGATGTATCATGGAGGGAAAACGTATCTTGCCTACTCTGCGAGCTTCTGTTGGACACCGGATTACAGCCTTGGTCTGCTTACCTGGGATGGCAGTGGAGATCCCGGTCTGGAGAGAAGCTGGACAAAGACGGGTCCGTTCTTGACCAGTGCAAATGGCAACTACGGCCCTGGGCACAATGGGTGAGTCTTCTGAACTCGTATGAGCCTTTGGAGAGGATCTTGGGACTAACGTGGATACAGTTTCTTCACCAGCCCTGATGAGACTGAGATCTGGAACGTCTATCATGCCACAGCCACCAGCACTGGCGCCTGTGATGGTAACCGATACACCATGGCGCAGAAAGTCAACTGGAACTCGAATGGCACACCCAACTTTGGAACGCCAGCAAGGCTGGGTACGACGCTTGCCGGCCCATCAGGAGAATAGAAGGTGTATGATGAGTCGTAGCTTTACACGATCCGGCGGTGCCGTGGCAGCACTGAGGTCGGTGCGACCTGACCCAGTTTGTGTACAGCCGAAGCTACTCCTGGGTCCAGTTGTCTAGAGCCACCATAATGCCACCACCAATTTTTCCCAATTCAGTTATTCTGTCCTGCTGGTGAATACATGCATGTATTCACCAGCAGGACAGAATAAACGTGATGCCAAGTCTCTGAACTTTGTGGCTGACGGCGCATCACATACCTACCGTAGGCACCGGTACCGGTACCGGTATGCTTTTCCCCTGCGAGTGTTTCATCAAAGGCACCTGTGTCGCGCTGCAAATCTTAGAAGTGCCCATTGAGGTTGGGAGTGTTGGTACAAAGCAATCTGCGACAGAGTGATGGGTACATCAGTTGGCGTCTGTGATCTGATGATGGTAGTTGTGTAGCACCGTACGTAGGTAACCAACCGGTGCTGGGCATGGGGAGGCGGCTGGCTGGCTGCGGCTCGTTCCTGCGGCGCTCGGGCCATTGTGCTGCAAGGACCCGTCCCCGTGCCAACTCCTGTCAGCTGCAAGCCCAGACAATCTCCACTTATCGCCATCATCGTCTTCCTTCCTGTCTTCCTCCCATCCTCTCCCCGTCTCTACACCTCGATGTTCAGCTGGCTGGCATCTCACTCCCCCCCTGAGAATTCTGTAACATCTTCTGCAAGACCTTGTCATCTGTGCAAGAATACCGGTACCGGTGCCTGAGGATGTCGGAGAAAGCACCGCTCGTCGTACTGGTATCCGCCACCCCGGACAGACCCCGGCACGTGCAGCGCTGTAGCAAAGGTCGAGCTGCTGGAAAACTATTTATTCTTGCAGCAGCTACATATCTTGTATATCACAGTGCTCCTCAACGTGAGTTTTCCTCAGTGCAACAGGGTATTGCCAACTGACACGAATGACAGCTGGCAACGATGCCGCAGAGGATACCAAGGCCGAGCTCTGTCTGACGCCTGCCTGCGTACACGCAGCTTCAGAGATTCTTTATAATCTCTCACCAGAGTACAAGGAGCTCGATGCATGCGATAACTTTGAAGAGCTCGTCTGCGGCGGTTGGAGAGACCGTCATGACCTCAGAGCTGATCAGGGCGATGCATTCACCGGTACCATCATGTCTGAGAATTCACAGATGTTGCTTCGTCATATCCTTGAAGCACCTTACCCTAAAGACTCCGATGTAAGAATTGTACCTGTTTGTTCAGCATTGCTATCATGTATGCTAATTCGCGTGTCTCAGCATTCGTATTTCTCGCCGATGCAGCTGCAAGTGACTTCGAAGTCTGCAGATGAGGTGAACTTCGATAAGATGAAGGCCGCTTATGATGCCTGTATGGATGAGGACAAGATCAAGAGCCTAGGAACCGAGCCTCTTTTGAAACTTCTTGACGAGATCAAGCAGGCCTTCCCTGCACACACAGACAACTCCCATGCTATCAAAGATGCCGTGCTCCTATTGGCCAAATACGGAGTGACAGGTCTTGTGACTACAGGTACTGGTGCAGATGATACTGATCCTGATACCGTTGTTGTATCTGTCAGCGCTCCCTGGAGTTTTGGCCTACCATCAAAGGAGCGCTATGAGGACAAGGACCTCGTTGAGAAGTACCGCGGCGTGGCTGTGGAGGTTCTCAGTGCTTTGTTCCCGGACCAGAAAAAGGACGTGTTTGCAAAGGTTGTTGATTTCGAGAAGACACTTGCTGCAGCATCTCCTAGTCAGGAAGATCGTGAAGATGTGACGGTAAGCTCTACACCTCCGTCATTTCCAGGACACACATTGACGTTTGGCAAGAAATACTACAACCCAATGCTCATCGAGGAAGCTGCCGCAATCGCTCCAGAGATCGAGTTGAAAGCGCTGATCGAAGGTCAAGCGCCTGAGCATACCAAAGTAGGGCGCGTTATTGTCATGACACCGGACTATCTCAAGCAGCTCTCTGTTATCCTCGCTACTACCGAAGACGATGTATTGCAAAGCTACTTCCTATGGAAGGCGATTCAATCACTCTCTACTTACATTGATGCGGATGCTATCAAGCCTTATCGGCGCTTTGTTAATGTGCTCGCTGGCAAGGTTTGTTAATGTAACTGCTTGATTACCAGAATATGACTAAATGGTGTAGGATCCTGATTCCGCCCCTGAAAGATGGCGCACATGCGTTAGTCACGTCGATGGTGGCTTGGGCTGGATCCTCAGTCGATTCTTTGTTGAAAAGGCCTTTTCTGCTGAGGCGAAGGACTTCGGCGACACTATCATTACCGACATCAAGACAGAATTCACCAAGAAGCTCAATGCTGCTGACTGGATGGACGACGATACGACGAAGAAGGCTGTTGAAAAGGTTCATAATATTGTCCAGAAGATTGGTTACCCGACCAAGAGTCCTGACATTATGGATCCTCCCACACTTGAGAACTACTACGAGTCTGTTAATGTATCTTCCGACGCGTTCTTCCGAAACGCTCTTGCTATGCGCCGTTTTGGTATAGATGAAGAGTGGTCAGCTCTGGGCAAGCCTGTTGATCGCGACCAATGGGACATGACCGTGCCGACTGTCAACGCATATTACAACCCCCCCGGCAACGAGATCGTTTTCCCGGCTGGCATTATGCAATTCCCAGTCTTCGACGTTGACGTTCCTGCTTACATGTCGTATGGCGCGTTCGGCTCCGTTGCTGGCCATGAATTGAGCCACGCATTCGATTCCACAGGCCGCCACTACGATCAGAACGGCAACTACACAGACTGGTGGTCGGAGTCAACCATCAAAGCATTCAAGGAGAAGACGGACTGCTTCGTCAGCCAATATGGAAATTTCACTGTCCCAGGGCCAGATGATAAGCCACTCCATGTGAACGGTCGTCTTACGCTTGGCGAGAACATCGCCGACGCAGGAGGACTGTCTGCATCATTCCAAGCCTGGAAGCGTCGCGCTGCTGAGAAGCCCAACAAGGATCTACCTGGACTAGATCATTTTACACAAGATCAACTCTTCTTCGTCAGCTACTCTAACTGGTGGTGTGGGAAGACAAGGAAGGACACAGCTATTAATCGCATTTACACGGACCCCCACGCGCCCAAATGGGCCAGGATATTGGGGACAATGGCAAACAGCCGTGAATTCAGAGAGAGCTTTCAGTGCAAGGTCAAGGAGCCGACGTGCCAGCTATGGTAGATCTTGGAGAAGAGATAAACTGTTCCATATGTGATTGACTCTCAAAGACTGAGTGTGTATCATGGTTGTTAGCATAGTTATCTTGTAATGTGCATGAAGTGTAGTTTTCTAAATTGAGACGGGAGAGGTTTTAAAGAAAAAGAATAAATGCGAACTCCTTCGATGTCATCGGTAGCTATCAGGTTGCAATATCATACGCAATTGTGCAAGTTCTTTTTACAGGCCGGCTTCAGTTCCTTCCTGTCGAAGAAATACTTGGCTGTATTTGCAATCACTGCCAGCTTTGTAATTAACTCATCACCACTTTTGTTGTCCTCACTTTCGTACACGATGCTGCTACACCGTGGCCACGATGACTTACTTTAAGGCCAAGAAGAAGTTTCATACAACGACATCACCAACGAGCAATTACATGATCAATCACCAGGTAAAATATACCATTGATCGAATAGTTTTTTTTTGGCTCTGGTCCCACGTATCCATTAATACTACACGTCACCCTGCCCCCCCCCCCCCAAACATACATAAAAAGATGATGACAATACCACTTGAGACTAGCTCCCCTCCCTCCTACTCCCTCTCTCCTGTCTCCATCTTCTTCGCTGCCGATCGTCGCTCAGAAGCCCTCTTCCACTCAGCATGGGACACCTCCAACATTTCCTCGTCAGTATCAGACTCGACTGCGCGTATTCCTTTGCGCTTGCCACTGATCGCATTGCGCTGCATATCGCTGGTTCGGGTGACAGGCACTGTGGGTCCCTGTGTACGACGAGGAATTTGTGTGCTTGTAACTTTTGTCGCGTGTGGATTGTCTTGGCTGTCGATGTCGCTGCGGAGATCGATTATGTTGGAGTATTTGGAGTGCTGTAGGTGCTTGTTTGGCTTGGTGGAAGATAGGTCTTGTGCGCGGATTCGCGGGTTGTAGCTTGAGTTAGTGGTGCCGTGTGTGCCGGTAGTGAGAGAATGGGAGTGTGCAGCCCGGCGATTAGCTAGAACAGTGCTCTTTTGCATCACTGTAGTGCTGACTGTCTGGGAAACTTGTGATGCTTTGCTGATAGCAAGTCATAGATTCTTTATCTTGAGTACTAATGGGGCCCGAGGGACTCTGGTGCCTAAAGATGTAGATGACTTGATTGACGTGATTGGCTGACCCTCCCTGTTGAGGATGCCCGCAGCTGTAACGATGCCGGGTGCGACAGGCTGCTTGTTAATCCATTCATGATACTCATAATATGCATCTATATGTTTAACAGCCCGCCCCAGACTCTTCTCAAACAAAGGCCAATGTAGAGCGTGGTCGCCATGGCCAGCGATCAAAACATAATACCAGACCAAAGCGCAGAGCATATCGCCACCACCCTTTGTATCCTCAGGCGTGGGGTCGTACTGCAGGAATCGAAAAGGCAAGACAAAAGCTCCAGCCTTGCGAACCATGTAGCAAGCGGAGCGCGGTTGAAGCTGCTTGAAGCCTGGTGATTCATAACCGAACCGAACATGCGGACTCTCGTCCTTGTTATCAGTGATGACGATGCCATAGACAGGGACTAGCGTGCCGTTGGATTGCGGACGAGATCCAAGCCAGACTTGGATTGCACTCTTGCCCCTCAGGTTCGTACGCTTCATGGAAATATCCATTGGGGACGGGAGCGAGTCGAGAAGATGAAGTAGGTTTCGGGACTTGAGAGTGGCTCTCAGCTTCTTGAGCAGTATTTTACTTCGTGCCGAAAGAGGTTGCGGTTGAAGTGGGGGTATTTCCATTGTAGACGATATTGAGTTGGTTTTGCTGCAGTGTCAACAGACTGTTGTTGGACCGCCTATAGGCTATTGTTAGGACGGAACCAGACCAGGGCTGCAAAAGGTGCCAGTGTTGACTACGGTGGCTTTGTTGTGTAGTCGACTGGAAAAATTCACGTACAACACACTCAATGAAATGGTAGTGAGGCGCACAAAACCGCAGCTTCCCCCGATTGTTTGTATGATGTCGGAAGAGGCATAGCGCACCTTGGGCAGCGGTGAAACCTTTACCACGTGCGTTTGTGTTAGCGTCGCGGGGAGCAACGTAGGAGCTCTGAATATTTGCAAATTTTAGTGAATACTATAGAAAGGATTAAATACCTAGAATTTGATCTATATTTACGTGAGTCTCACGCGCAATACATACTAGCTTGATAAACAGATCATAGCTGGATCCTAATGGGGCTGTAAATACACCTTTGTGGAAACAATGACCAATTTTCACCAACAAACGCAAATTCGGCTGGGTTCCTGTGAAACATTTACTTGTTACTATCACTTGGGGTACATATACACTACAGTAAAAAATTGTTTACTGTAGAATAGTACGCTAGGGGTTTACTATATAGGTGTAAACTAACCTTATGTATACCTATAAATAGGTTTAAAGTAGTAGTTTACTTTTTTATAGTATTAATATAGTGTAGTTTACTATAGACCTATTAGTAGAGTAAATAAAGTAGTTTATAATAGACCTATTAGTAGAGTATATAAAGTAGTTTATAAAAGATAAAAAGATCGCGCAGTGAAGTACTCAGAAGACTACACACCCGCCTTTACGCGCCGCCAAGGCTGGCGCTTTCAACCTATAGGATGGGTAAGCTTCTTATCCATCGCAGATTTTACGTCATATTTCCACTTGAACACGTTATCTGTGTGCAATGTTACGAGACAGCGGCTTCCACCCTGGGGGCTACTTGGCATCAACAATGCGTGTGCACCTACGCGGAGCTCTTTAAAGCATCTCTTAATTCCATGGAAGCATTCAACGAAGAGAGATCTCTTTAACCCAGTACATCCTGAGAAATTTCAACACTTTATATCTACCAAGGTACGCCAGCGCATTCCTCTCGTAGTCTGCATGTTAATCATCAAACTAGCATGTCAACCGGCGTTACCAACGAACCTACCAACTCTTGCCAATGGAAGACGGGCACCCGCACAGATGGAACTACATACCGTTACAAGGAATATGATTGTGGCCAATCGACTTGCAAATACTCGAGAAACTATGTTCCACCGACGAACCAGCAGTAATAGATTATGAGTACGTCAGTATCAGGTAACTTGTAGTGATTATCAGGCTCTGATAATTATTAGGCTCATATCTATAAGTACACATCAGGGCAAATAATGGCTTGGAAGTACCTACTCCTTATTAAAACATGTAGTACTATTTCCTTCCTTTTGGTGGTCCTGAGCGCCTTCAATCTTGAACGGTTGGCATTACATTCTTTTCGTCTGGATTAGCCAGTGCTGAATCCTCAAAACCCCGTCATCGTCAACCTCCTGCTGCGCTGATGTGAAGTCTTCTCTTGTCCAGCCTCTCGTTCCCGCTTTGAGCCCTAATGGCTCCCCAATACGTCGGCACGAATCGAAATCAATGATGACAGGTGCATCTCCATTCATAACAATGTTGGTTGGATTGACATCGCAGTGAACGAAGCCTAGATCATGGAGGTGTTTGATGCCGTCCTTGATGCCTTTGATACAGCCATCGATGTCACAAGCGTGTCCCTGCTTCACCCACTGGAACAGATTCACCCCATACTTTACGAAACAAAGGCCCGTTATTCTACCATCTATCACTCTGCATCCGAGGTACTGAGCGATATTAGGATGGGGGTGCGTCCTCAGGGCCTCGCACACTTCAGCCTCGTCTAAAAGAAGCCTAGCCATATCGGTTGAAGCTTTTGTGTCGCCGTAGTGTATCAAACTCGGTTCTTTGATGTGGCAACTTCGAAGCGACGCTTCGGGAGCGTGTGTAAAGTTGTGTGGGAATGGTGGCCAAATCTGCCAAGTTGGAATTGATTCAAGCGGAAGCTCAGCTAGATCGATATCGGCGGCGGAGTCATAACGCCGGTGGGTGGTGGCGTAGTAGTACTGACCATCCTTCCTGAGTATGACCTTGGTATGGGAGAACGTGAGCTCTCCATCTTTCTCGACATATGCCTCATTTTGTTCGCACACTTCCATGCTCTGGTACAGTTAGTATTGAACTTGTGACGATGATATGCTGCC
The DNA here is from genome assembly GCF_022343315.1 of Plenodomus lingam. Lineage (NCBI taxonomy): Eukaryota > Fungi > Ascomycota > Dothideomycetes > Pleosporales > Leptosphaeriaceae > Plenodomus > Plenodomus lingam. The sequence continues at coordinate 2,095,676 of NW_027093974.1, forward strand.
ATACGATTGAGTCAAGTTCAGTGAAGGGTTTGATGTTCAAAGCATTGACGAGCCGGTGAACAGAAGTTGCAGTATTGCATTAGTTTCAACTTTTGTTGTTCGTTGGCTTTTCAGCTGGTCCGTGCTCTGTCAAGGGACCTCTTATGGCTAGCTGTGTATGGGCTGCGTTAAGTTAATCGAGCGGCGCTTGCATACGCCTAATAAAGGCCTAACTTACTAATATATATATAGAGCAGCTCGCCTATATTAGGATAGGTATGTTCTTCTTGTCCTTTTATACAAGACCTATAGGTGTAGGAATCTTATCCTTTTCTATATAGACGCGCACTCCTATATACCTTTAAGTTATATAGGATACCTTTTAGATACCCTACCTACCTGTATTATTATATTATAAGAAGAACATTATCCTAGCTAGTAATAGTATCACTACGGTAAAAAATTGTTTACTATAGAATGGTACGCTAGGGGTGTAACGACTTAGGTAGGTAGGGCATCCAAAAGGTATCCTATACGACTTAAAGGCATATGGGAGTGCGCGTCTATATAGAAAAGGATAAGATTCCTACACCTATAGGTCTTGTATAAAAGGATAAGAAGAATATACCTATCCTAACTATAGGCAAGCTATTCTCTATATATATTAGTAAGTTAGGCCTTTATTAGGCCTAACTTAGTATAGAATAATAAGCAGGTAATTCTACCTTATTATTATACTACCCCCTCCTATAGAGAAAGGATAGTCCCTATCCTTAGGATTAGGTTTAGATCCCTTATTAAAGAAAAGCTCTTACAAAATAAATCTACCTTTACCTCTACCTTTACCTTTACTTCTTATTCCTAGGGTATAGACCCCTATTCTTAGCCTACCTATAACTAGCTCTCTATCTACTAACTTTCTTATTCCTATATCCCTAATTTTTTAATTATTTAACCTAATCTATCTAAAATCTAGTAAGTATTTAATCTATATAATTAATAAGTTACTAATCTAAATTAGAACCTTTAGCTATGCTAGTACTAGTACTACTAGGAGTCCTTCCTATTACTTATCACGCTCTCTATATAAGGGCAGTTAGGGCTCTAGCTAGAGGCAAGTTTAATAATTTTAATTTTAAGTTAAAGAATTCTAAGAAGTGCTAGTACTATATCTCCTAGAATAAGTATTGTAATCTAGTAAGTATCTAAGTCTAATAGGGTTCCTTTACTAATTCTAGTAGATTCCTTCTTTTATTAGCCTAGAGTACTCTACCCTTAGGGGTGCTTTAGATAAGTACTATAGCCTAGTAGCAAACCCTGCTAAAGGGGATAAGGATAAGGATACTATAGTTACTGTTGCAGGAGGGATATCAACCGGATCACGGAGCATCTTGATCCAATTAATCCTAATTAATACCCCTGTATGACCCACTATCTAATCAACTGCTAGCTTACTGCTAAGTGCCTAATAAAAAAGCAGGAGCTCTAGTAAGGAAGGTTTACTAATTATTTACCTTCTAGTAAGGGTAGCTAAAGCTCTATATATATAAGTCTGATTGTAGTAGATATAATCTAATAATCTATCTCCTAAATTATTCCTAACCTTAGTAATCTAGATTTCTATAGTTATAAGCCTAGTTCGCGCTTTATCTTATTAAAGATTGTCCTATCTATTTAAGCGTATTATTTAACTTAGACACTAAGCTAGCAAGCTTTTTTTTTATACTATTTCTTAAGTAGAAGCTTACTTATTACTCTTCTACTATAAGCAACTAAATCCTAAAGGGGGATATCCTACTTACTAGATTAACTAACTAGCCTACCTAGTATATTTAATTTAGATACTATACCCTAACTAAAGGGATCTAGGTAGAGGTAGACCCTAATACTTAGGATACTAAAAACTACTTTAAGAATAAACCTATTAAGCCTAATATGCTAATAGGTATTACGCTATCTAATATAATAAGCAAGCAGTACAAACTCTAAATAGCTTAGTACTAAGCCTACTTATTAGATTAGGTATTAAAGTTATTAGTAATCTAGAACCTTTTTATATAGGTTAATAATATAGTAGATTAAGGGATCCTTACCCTAGCCTATATAGAGCTTGTTAATTAAGGAAGAGTAACCCTCTAAGCACTTATCTAAGTGCTCTGCAATAACCTAGCGCTAACTAATTTAAGTGCTATAATACTAGCAAGATTATAGTATAAAGCTTATCTTACTAAGGTAAAGATAAGTAGCTAAGATATTAATTACTAGTAGAAGGAGTAGACAATCCTATATATATAAGCTAAGGTATACAACATTCCTAATATTAAAGGATAGCTTATAGTATAGGATTATCTTAAAGCTCTATCTACTAGGATCTTACTAGATTAGGGTTAAACTATATTTTAAAGGATTATTAAAAAGTTAGTAATAGGAGAGCTAACTTATAACCTCCTATAGGTTACTAAGATCTATTTATTACTTCTCTAAGAGCATAATATAAGATTAAGCTCTAAGGGTCCTAGAGTGTTTATAATAATAGAAGCTCTACCTTCTAATTAACCTAAGAAGAAGTCTTTATACCTATATAGTAGATCCTACCTATAGAAACCTCCTAAATACAAAAATATTATTAAAGCTTAGACTAATATAGGTAACAAGCTTACTACTACTTAATAATTAGAGATTAAGAAAAAGATTAATAGGAATTAAAAATTTAAAGAGTTAAGAAAAGCTCTAATTAAGTCCTATCCTATTAATTAAGATTATAGTAGTAAGGCAAGCGTGATTACCTATCTAGGTAGTATCTAGGCAGCACTAATTAACCCTATATTAATAGTAGAGAAAATAAATAGGATCTATTTAACTATAGACTTTAAAGCTTACGCTCTATTAAAGAGCACTATCTTTAATAATAGGGGTGTAGTACACCTAGTTAATAATATAAGCTACCTAGAAGAAAGCTTATTTAGATTAGTTAAATATAAGACAGTTAAAGCAGGAACTTAAGCTTTTCTAATCTTAGGCAGAGGGACTAGAGTAATCCCTAATACTCTTAATAGACCAAGAGGTCCAAAAATAGAAGATTTAGTGCTTACTAACGTGGTGTTAGTAGAAGGTTTTTATATAAATATTATATTAGAAGCTTAATTACTTAAAGCAGGAGTTTAGTTCCTTAGGCTAGATACTACCTTGTAGTTTAGATTATTAGGAAAGAGCGTTGTATTAGCTAATTTACTGCGCAAGTTTAACTTAACTTTCCTAGAATATAAGCCCTCTACCCCTTATTAAATAATCTAAAGCATAGTGCCTAAACAACCCTAATAATCCTAGACAACTTACCTAAGACATAATAGTAAGGAGCTTTAGCACTAATAATTAGGCTATTTAGGACCTAAGGCGCTTAAAGCTCTAGTTAAGTTAGTAATAAATATTAGGATTAAAGGAACTCCTAGGAGCAAATGCGAGCACTACGCTATTATACATACCTAATAGGTTATATTAAGATAACTAAGGGAAAGATTACTATATCTATACTACTAGGTATTATAGGATCTATTTAACATACTAACAGGTATAGCTTACAAGTAATAGATCTTAGTATTAAAGTGTAACTACTTAGGAAAGCTTTATACCTATCTACTACAAGCTAAAAACCTTAATAAGATTATATAGGTGTTTAAAAATTTTAAGAGCTTAATACTTAACTAATATAAGCTTAGTATAGTTAAGATTATATAAGATAATAATATTATAACGCTCTCTTAGCGTGGTAAATCTTGCTTTTAGATCTAGGTAGCTAATAATAGTATTAAGATTAAGAGCTTACCTATATATACCTATAAACCTAATAGAGGAGTAGAAAGAGTAGGGTAGGAGATTATAATAAAATTAATTAAAATAAGGATTAGTGCTAACCTACTAATAAAGCTCTAGCCTAAAATTATTAAAGTAGTAATTTAGCTTTATAATATAAGCCTGTCCTATACTTATAATATAATATTACCTAATAAAGTGCTAGATTATTAGTTTACTAGATACTTTAGGTAGTAGTAACTAGAGCAGATAAGGGAGGCAACTACTAATCTCTGCCCTAATTAGAGCGGAATATACGCCTATAGCTGTTAAGCTTACCCCCTTAATAGAGATTAAGTATCTAGGCGTTACAAGAGGGTTTTTAAGGTAAACCCTTAGGGTTATATTAGATATCTAGTAGGATATAGAGCATCTAATATATATAGGATATAGATCCCCTTGCTTAATTAGATTATTATAATGTAGAACGTTACCTTTAATAAGGATCTTTTCTATAAAGAGAAAGATCTGGAGTAGCTTTAATAGTTAGAGGCTTAAAAGATAGTTAATATTATTAGCAAAGATAAGATCTATAATATAGGAGAAGTATATAAAGAGCTTAATATCTTTAATTAGCTTTATATTACAGTAGAGTAATATAAGAAGTCTAGTAAGCAAGGAGGACTAAACCTAGCGTAGGAGCTAGGGGGTAGGGTAGAGCTAGAGGAGGTAGATAATTAGGCTAGCTAGCCTAGTAATTTATAACCCCCTAAGCAGACATTTCTAGCATAGGTACTAAGTATAGCTAGCTTGGCATAAAGGATCTATATAAAGTCCCCTAAGCTAATAGGGCTCTAAACTCCTAAACTAATACTAGAACTAAACTTTAGTATACACTACGGTAAAAAATTGTTTACTATAGAATGGTACGCTAGGGGTTTACTATATAGGTGTAAACTGACCTTGTGTATACCTGTAAATAGGTTTGAAGTGGTGGTTTACTTTATTATAGGTGGTTTAAATTAAGTATAAAAAGTAGTTTTATATCTATTATACGCTATAATACCTAACTAAGACTAAAAGGGGTAGAAAAGATTAGCTTCACGCTATACGCACATATGACATAATAATGAGTCATAATATTTTTACTAATAGGAGGTGGTGATAATAGAGGTGGTGATAGAGGTGGTAGAGGTAGTAGAGGTAGTGGAGGTAGTAGAGGTGGTGGAGGTAGTAGAGGTGGTGGAGGTAGTAGAGGTGGTGAAGGTAGTAATAGAGGTGGTGATAGAGGTGGTGATAGAGGTGGTGATAATAGAGGTGGTGGTAGAGGTAGTAGAGGTGGTGGATGTAGTGGAGGTAGTGGAGGTAGTGGAGGTAGTAGAGGTAGTAGTAATAGAGGTGGTGATAGAGGTGGTGGAGGTAGTAGAGGTGGTAGAGGTAGTGGAGGTGGTGATAGAGGTGGTGATAGAGGTAGTGATAGAGGTGGTGGTAGAGGTGGTGATAGAGGTGGTGGAGGTAGTAGAGGTGGTAGAGGTGGTGATAGAGGTGGTGATAGAGGTGGTAAAGAAGATTAAAGAAAGGAGGGGTAAAATCCTTAAATAGTTAGTAGGAAACTAGTTATTACTAATACTAGTAGATTAATAGAAGTAGAAATAAAAGTAGTTTACTTTTATGGAATATATGGTATAATAAACCCTATTTAGGTTTACTTCTTCTACCTAAACCACTTCTTGGTCTACTTTAGATAAATATGGCTACTGTAAACTAGTTTTGTACTGTAGTAATAGGAGATAAAGGATCTATATAGGTTATAGATTAGGGTCTTACTACCTAAGATAGTAGTAATCTAACTTACTTTAACGCCACAATAGGTAGCTCCTAGGAAAGACCTAGAAGAGAGAGTGCTATTAGTAGGTCACTCTATAAGAGCACAGAGATAGGTAAGGGCACCCTATCTAGCTCTTATAGGGGTGGTAAGTAGAGCTCCTACCTACCTACTTTAGGACTAGATTCTATATCTCCTACAGATCCCTTACAAGTAGCACCTAGAGCTCCTAGAAGAAGTAGAAAACTATAAGTTAAAGGACTACTACTAACACGTATTAGTAAAGAAGCTTAGGGATAGGACCCTAATAAACTACTAGGAGGCTCTATAAGTGCAGGGATATATATAGTAATAGATCTATTAGATATAGATCTAATTAGAAATCCCTTATATAATCTTTTAGTATATCCTAAACTAAATACTATAATCTACGCTATAATCGCAGTAGTAATAGGGAGTAAATCTCCTAAAAACCCTAAAAGAAATACGCACTAGGACGCTCTATAAAAAGAGCTAAAATAATAGAAGGATCTCTATAACTACTAAATAGGATAGCAATTTAGAGATGTAGTATATAAAGAAATTAATACTCTACTAAAAGCTAGTACCTAGGAGGAGATTAATAGGCTAACTATAGGAGAGCATCTACTCCTACTTAAATAGGTGTTTACATATAAGCTTAATTAGGATAGTTACCTAATTAAGTGTAAAGCAAGGATAGTAGTAAGAGGAGATCTATAGCTTACTAACTTAATTTATTTAACCTACGTAGCTACCCTAGCAGCTTAAACCTTTAGGACTATAATAGCTATAAAGGGCTTAGGCTTATGCCTAAGCCTAGGTCTAACACAAGATAGACTAAGTCTAACACTACTACTAAGCAAACACATTGCACACCTATAAAAAGGCGCTAAGGGCTTACCTCTCCTTTAAGATACTAAATACTATTATTAACGCTTATTGTATTCTCCCTTAAGGCTAGTCTATAATATTTTAGTATCTTCTTCTAAATATACTATAATAGTAATAAGAGATAGACGCGCTAGATATTTAGAATAACTAGGTGCAACCTAATATAGTAGAAAGGCTAATATAATAGGTCTATAGATTAATAGAATAATAGGCTTAAGACTCTGCTATAATAGCTATACTACGTTAATAGAATAAGGAAATACGCAATTAGATTCTATCCTAACCCTCCTCTAAGCCTGCTAGGTTTAATAACATGCTACCTCTGCCCTCTCCTACCTTATATTATAAACCCTTCCTAGTTAGCTTACTATATAATAGTACTAAGGTAAACTTCTCCTCCTAGTAAATAACTATAGAGTTTAAACTACGTGTAGATAAGGTCTTTATTAGGGATAAGGAGGCAAGGTTTATATATATTTAGTCCTAGTTATTACCTATAGTCTAGCGCGCTATAGCACTATACTTTAAGGATAGTACACGTAAGCGTTAGGATATAAGCAGGTTTCTTAACTACCTAGTATTCTATTATAGTAACTATTATAGGTAGGAGCGCGCCTAAGTTGCGTTAGAATACTTATATTAGGGCTAAAATTAGCCTTTTATAGAGTTCTTTATAAATTTTATATAGCTTCTTATATAGTTAGGAGGTTTATACTAGGATAATAAATAGAAGCTTTTATAACTTTAGTAATCTCTTAATAGTTGTATACGCTTAGTTTCCCTTAATAGGGGAGTCTTTAGGATAAACTATAACGCAGCTATAGAGGAATACAAGATAATTGCGGTAGATATTAAAATAGCCTCTCTAGAACTAGGTTTTCTTTAGGCTAGTAAGTCTAAGGAACCCTAGTAGAAGTCTAACTTAGATTAGGACAGCAATATAAATATAGTAGAAGTAGTAGCCTTATTAAGTGTACCTACTAAACTACTAATATTATATCCTAACTAGATCCTATAGGACCTATTTAATATATAGAAACTAGCAAAGGTCTACACCTAGTATAGATAGGGCAGTTATTTTATATATATATGCTCTAATACCCTATTACTATAACTAGTAGGTGTTAAGATAGTTATAGTATTAGTAAGTGGCTCTAATTTAGGAAACTAGCCACCCCTAACTTTAGGCTAAGTTAGGGGTATAAGGAGGACACTATAATAGAGGAATTATTAATAGTAGAGGCTATTAAGTATCCCCTAGATATTAAGGCTAGGTTAAATAATCCTCCTTTCTTTATTCCCCTCCTCCTAGGTAGAGTAGAGAACGTGTAAGCAATAGTTAATTTAGGGTGCTAGTGTTTTAGTGTAGTTAAGGAAAAGTTAGTAAGATAGATTAGTAGAAACTTTATAGATATTCCCCTGCGACCCTTATAATATACCTAGGGAATTACTAAGGGTACAAGAATTTTATAGTTAGTAGTATTAGACTATAATTTAAATAGTTAGTAGTCTTAGCTTTTAGCCTATATAGTACCTAGTCTCTCCTATTAACTAATACTAGGTAGACTATAGCTATGTAGAGAGGGCGTTATTATAGATATTCTACAAGGCGAATTAATAATTAGGAAGGCAGGAAATATAGTAGTATAGGAGAGTGGGAGACGCCTATATCCTACTTATATCTCTATTATCTTAGGTTTAGTTATAGTAGGGTTACTAAATTAAGGACCTTAATAAGAAGATATATAGGTATAAATTTTTGCAATAAATATACTAGATATTTTATAAGTAATATATAACTTATACCTAATAAAATATCTAGGAAGTATTAATAAGGGAAGTCCTATTAATATATATACTATCTATATTACTAATAGTATAGTTCCCTATAAACTTAAGTATAAAACTAGAAAGATAAAGTTGCTACTAGAACTATAAGAGTTTAGGGACCTGTTTAACAAAGAGTTAGCAAGTAGTTTACTACCCTATTAGGGTAGTATAGATTACTATATTTAGTTAATAACTCTCCTAGATAGAACCTAGCCTAACCCCCTATAGGGTCCCCTGTACCCTATATCTTATAATTAATTACTAGAACTAAGAATATAACTTACTAGATTAATAGATAAGGGCTAGATCTAAGCAAGCTCTTCTATAGCTAGAGCTCTAGTATTGCTAGTAAAGAAGCTATTAGGTAGTTAGCGCCTTTATATAGATTACTAGATACTTAATAGTATAATAATATTAGACTAATACCTGCTACTACTTATTAAGGAAACTTTACGCACACTATCTAGCGTAAATTAGTTTATAAAAGTAGATATTTGCGCTGCCTTTTATAAAGTTAGAATAGTAGAAGGTTATAAGTTCTTAATAGCTTTCTATACCTAGTTTAGGTTATATAAATAGTTAGTATATCTATTTAGTCTTAGTAGTGTACTATCTACTTTCTAATAATATATTAATACTACGCTTATAAAGTTACTTAGATTATATATAATAGCCTACCTTAATAATATCCTAATTTATTTAGGAGGAGACTAGTTTAATTATATAAAAAAAGTAAAGTGTGTACTTATACTATTAAAAGAAGTAGGACTACACCTAGACTTAGAGAAGTGTGCGTTTAGTATTAAGGAGGTACGCTACCTAGGCTATATTATTAAGGTAGGTAAATTACTTAGACCTAACCCTAAAAAGCTTAGGGCAGTATAGGAATAGGAATCCCCTAGGAATATAAGAGAGGTAAGGAGTTTTCTAGGTTTTACTAACTTCTACCACAATTTTATCGCAAAGTTTTCTAAAGTAGTAGCGCCTTTAAACTAACTAACTAAGAAGGACACCCTATTCTAATAGGGAGAGGAAGAATAGAGTATATTTAATACACTAAAAAAGGTATTTATATCTAGACTAGTACTAACGTAATAGGACCTAGCTAAAGAAATATTATTAGAAGCAGACTATTTAGGATACGCTCTTAGAGGTTGCTTATTATAAAAAGTTAGGGGCGTCTAGCGCCTAGTTACTTACTACTCTATAGTACTAACACTAGAGAGATAAAACTACACTATATATAATAAGGAATTGCTAGCTATTATTAAGTGTCTTAAAAGCTAGTTAGTAGAGTTATAGAGTATTTATAAACTATTTATAATATTTATAGACTATAAAAACCTAGAGTACTTTACTAGCCTTTAAAGCTTAAGCAAGTAATAGTGCTACTAGGTAGAGGAACTTTTAAAATATTAGTATATCCTATAGTATAGACCTAGCTATCTTATAGGATAACCTAATACCTTAAGTAGGCAACTATAAGACTTAAACTCCTCTAAAGCAACACTATAGTTAGTAATACACCCTAAATTAATTTAGGTTACAGTATTAGAAGCAGAGGAGGCGTCTAAGTTACTAAAGGGCGCTAGCCTTTTTGCTAACCTATATATATAGACACTATAGGACAAAGCAGTATTAGAAAATAAGATATACTAAGTGCGTCTTAATACAGTTTAGAAAGGCGCTAGGTCTTTCCTAGTTTCTACTAATATAAAGCAATAGATTAGGGACTATACAATTAGCGCATACAGTACTTTGCTTTAGAGGGGCATTATTTAGTTACTAATATAGGAACCCCTTATAACTACTATTATATAGCAAGTATATAAATTAGGTTTAGTAGGATATCTAGGAAAGAATATAATATTTTAAATACTACGCTGCAACTATTATTAGGATAGAATATTAGGAGATATTACATAGTATATTTAGAACTACTATTATTATAGTGCTTATATCTCCTAGAAGCGCTAATAGGGTCTATTATAACCTATACTAGTTACGTTATAATACTAGTCCTAAATATCTATAGATTTTATAGTTAACCTACCTATAAAAGATAATAGTAAACCTTAGTTCCTATTAGTTATTACTAACAGATTATCTAAATATATTTAGCTTAAAGCAACAGTCTCTATAGCAGCTAATTATTGTGTAAGGATCTTCTAGGATAACTAGTAGTAGTTCTAGGGCTTCCTATCCTCTATTATTACTAACTAAGGCTCTAACTAGTTAGGATCCTTCTAGATAATATTATACTAGATAATAAAGATAAACTAGTTACTATCTACTATATATTACCCCTAGACAGACAGCAGGACAGAGCAGGCAAACTAAGAGGTGTAGGTAGTGCTGCGTATAATAGTATACTTTAAGCAGACTAACTAGCCTAACTACCTACTAGCCTACTAACTTGCACTTAATAATAGGGACTCTAGTATAACTAGTGTTAGCCTAAATCTACTTTTAAATAGGTATACTATAGATACGCTATAAAAGATAATATTACTACTAGTAAAGCCTATAAATCCTTATAGAGAGGCTATAGCATTCTTATCACACCTATAGAGGGGTATAGAGCTAGCGCAAGCTACTATTATATTCTAATAGCAATAATAATAGGAAGTAATAAACTAGTCCTAACGCCTAGCTAAAAAGTTCCTAAAAGGTAATATAGTTTAGTTTATAATATATAATATAAAGATAAACTAACTAAGTAAAAAGTTTAACTAGCTATAGGTAAAGTATAGAGTAATAGAAGTCCCTACTCTACTTATAGTAGTATTAGATTTACTAGGGAACTTATATAAGACTATGTATATAGATCTACTAGAGAGAGCTACTAATAACCCGCTACTAAGCTAGAGGCTTTAGAACTTATAACTAGGTCTAATAGTTACTCTAGAAAATAAAGATACAACGCTAGATAAATAGGAAGTAGAAGAGATCCTTTATATAAAGAATACAAGAGGAAAAGAAAAGCGTTAAGTCCTAGTAAAATAGAAGGGGTATATTAATCTAATATAGCACCCGCTAGAGGTAGTGTAGGATACTAAGGCTCTAGATAGGTTTAAGGAATAGTATAGAGATACTACGTATAATAATAGCCTAATACGTATAAAAGCTAGGAGGTAAGGGTAAAAGGAAACTAGAATAATAACTTAGACCTTTATTATAATTAAGAAGTAAAAAGGTATTAAAGATATCTTTTTATTTATCCTAATAATACTCTAAGCAAGTGCCCTACTACTAAAGTTTTATAATATAGCTAATAATTAGGTAGTAGTGTCTATACTATTACTATCTATAACTAACCCCCCTTTAGCCCCCCTTAAACTATTATTTATATTATTCTAACGCCTTTATATCTCTTAGTAATAGTAGTAACGCTTACACGCGTTGCAGGTAGGGGAAGACTTAGTTAACAAGTACAAGCAGTAGTAGTAGTAGTAGCAGGAGGAGGGTAGTGCTTTAATAGCTTACTAACGCGTAGCACCCTAGGCCTAAAGGAAGTAAATATTAGAATAGATATAAAGGGAATAAGGGAAAATTAATACTAATAATAAGGGTCTTAATACTATAGGTAGTGCGCTTAGCAGCGCTCTTAAGCTTATTAATACAAAGGTTAGTTTAGGCCTAGGTCTTATTTATACACTAGTTAATATACTAGAAGGTAACACTAGTAGTAGTAGTAAGCTATATAATATTATTATTGCTATAACTACTATATAAAGGCGTAATAGTAGACTAAAGTAGAAATACTAGAGTACTAGTAGTAGATAGAATAATAGTACTAAGCTAATACTAATTATAGGCGCGTAAGTAGGTAGTAGGGGCAAGTAGAGTAACAGCGTTATTAGTTTAAGCCCTTAATATAAGATCCTTAAAATAATAGTAGAGCTAGTAGAACTATAGTATAAACTAGTAATAAGTGCCTTTAGTAGGTTTCCCTATAAAGGTGCTAAGGGTCCCCTTCTTTATAATATAGAGGTGATCCTCCTAGTAACTATAATAAAACTAAAGCTAGTTATAAAGGGCTTAGTAAACGTTAGGATTATTAGCAAGGATAGCTTCTAATTAAGTACAGGTCTTATAGCTATAATAGCAGGACTTGTATAAGCGCCCTAGATATAGTTAGAACTTGCTATAGAGAAAATAAAAATTAAGGGGAACTTACTACTACCTTTCTAATAGTTATACTTACTAAAGAGATAAAGCTAGTTAATACACTAATTATAGGGAAGCAGCTTTATAAAGCTACTATTATACTCCTTATTATCTAAGTTACTAGAAATAATAAAGCTGCTAAGTAGCTATATTTAGGGAGGCGTATGCTAAGCAAAAGTTAGTGCAGGAAATATAGGGAGAATACTAAAAGTACGCACCTTATCTTAGTAGGCCTAGCGCGGGGTCTAACTACCTTATAGTAGATCCCTACTACTAGCACTAGTAGCTATAGATAAAGATATAATAGGAACTAGATAGGCAGGATTAATAGAAAAAGATTAGAGAAAGGGCTAATTAGTAGGGAAAATCTGTTATATAATAAAGTAAGTTTAGGAAATTTATAGTAGGGTAGGATAGCTATATTAAAACTTTTATAGTAGGGTGCTAAAATAAGCGCACAGATGCTACACGCGTGTACTACTTAACATATAGGCCTGTTATAAATTAGGAAGGAATATAAAGATATAACAATAAAACCTAAGAATATATAGAAATAAAGCCTAAAATAGATTATAGGGTACAAACATATAACCCTAAACCCCTAGAAAGACAATTTTATAATAGTTTATAGGGAAGGTTAGGGGTATGTAAAGGGCTTAGGCTTATGCCTAAGCCTAGGTCTAACACAAGACAGACCAAGTCTAACACCACTACTAAGCAAACACATTGCACACCTATAAAAAGGCGCTAAGGGCTTACCTCTCCTTTAAGATACTAAATACTATTATTAACGCTTATTGCATTCTCCCTTAAGGCCAGTCTATAACAATAGCTATTAGAGCTAAGTTTAACCTTAAGATATATTAATATAACATTGTTAGAGCTTTCCTTAACGCCTTAAGGGATTAACACCCTATAGTTATCTATAAGCTACCTAAAGGATATTAAATACCTAGGAAGTGCGTTAAGCTTAAATAAGCTCTATATAGACTAAAAGACTTACTATTATTATAGTATAATAAGCTCTTAACTATACTCTAAGAAAATAAGCTTATTACTTCTAAAGAGGAGCTATGCCTATTCTTTAATAGAGATTGCAGTATCTTGTTAATATTCTATATAGACAATATCCTATCGCTCTATTACTAAAACTACGCAAGCTAAGCTTATAAAGTTATCTAAGCTCTAAAGCAAAGATATACTATAGAAGAAAAGGGACCTGTAAGCTAGTTTCTAGGGGTAAGAGTAATCTAGGATAGAAAGAGATAGATAATAACGCTTATTTATAATAAATACATTAATAAGATTACAAAGAAATTTAATCTAGTAGAGATAGGAAAATTCCCTGCTACACTACTATTAAGTAAAGATATTAAAAAGAGTATAGGAGAAGCCACTAAAAAAGAGATTAAGGACTATTAGGAGCGCGTTAGATTAATCCTTTACACCTTAATTATGGTGCGCCCTAATATTACCTATATAGCCTCCTAGCTCTCCTAATACCTTACTAACCTATCTAAATGTTATAGACTGGCCTTAAGGGAGAATGTAATAAGCGTTAATAATAGTATTTAGTATCTTAAAGGAGAGATAAGCCCTCTACGCCTTTTTATAGGTGTCTAGTGTGTTCGCTTAGTAGTAGTATTAGACTTGGTCCATCTTATATTAGACCTAGGCTTAGGTATAAGCCTAAGTCCTTTATATACCCCTAACCTTCCCCTATAAACTATTGTAAAATTATCTTTCTAGGGGTCTAGGGTTATATCTTTGTCCTCTATAATCTATATTAGGCTTTATTACTATATTTTTTAGTTTTATTATTATATCTTTATATTCCTTCCTAATTTATAACAGGCCTATATATTAAGTAGTACACGCGCGTAGCGTCTATACGCTTATTTTACTACCCTACTATAAAAGTTCTAATATAGCTATCCTACCCTACTATAAATTTCCTAAACTTACTTTGTTATATAATAGATTTTCCCTACTAATTAGCCCTTTCTCTAATCTTTTTCTATTAATCCTGCCTATCTAGTCCCTATTATATCTTTATCTATAGCTACTAGTGCTAGTAGTAGGGATCTACTATAAGGTAGTTAGACCCCGTGCTAGGCCTACTAAGATAAGGTGTGTACTTCTAATATTCTCCCTATATTTCCTTTACTAACTTTTTATTTAGTATATATCTCCCTAAACCTAGTTACTTAGTAGCTTTATTATTTCTAGTAACTTAGATAATAAGAAATATAATAGTAGCTTTATAAAGCTACTTCCCTATAATTAGTATATTAACTAGCTTTATCTCTTTAGCAAGTGTAACTATTAGGAGGGTAGTAGTAAGTTCCCCTTAATTTTTATTTCCTTTATAGTAAGTTCTAACTATATCTAGGGCGCTTATATAAGTCCTGCTATTATAGCTATAAGACTTATACTTAGTTAGAAGCTATCCTTACTAATAATCCTAATATTTGCTAAGCCCCCTATAACTAGCTTTAGTTTTATTATAGTTACTAGGAGGATTACCTTTATATTATAAAGAAGGGGACCCTTAGCACTTTTAAAGGGAAACCTACTAAAGGCACCTATTACTAGTTTATACTATAGTTCTACTAGCTCTACTATTATTTTAAGGATCTTATATTAAGGGCTTAAACTAATAATACTATTACTCTACTTACCCCTACTACTTACTTACGCGCCTATAATTAGTATTAGCTTAGTGCTATTATTCTATCTACTACTAGTACTCTAGCGTTTCCTTTTTAGTCTGCTATTACGCCTTTATATAGTAGTTATAGCAACAATAACGTTATATAGCTTACTACTACTACTAGTATTACCTTCTAGTATATTAACTAGCGTATAAATAAGACCTAGGCCTAAACTAACCTTTATATTAATAGGCTTAAGAGCGCTACTAAGCGTACTACCTAAGGTATTAAGACTCTTATTATTAGTATTAGTTTTCCCTTATTCCCTTTATATCTATTCTAATATTTATTTTCTTTAGGCCTAGGGTACTACGCGTTAGTAAGCTATTAAAGTACTACCCTCCTTCTAACGCTACTACTACTACTACTTATACTTATTAACTAAGTTATCCCCTACCTACGCTACGCGTAAGCGTTACTACTATTACTAAGAGATATAGAGGCGTTAGAATAATATAAATAATAGTTTAGGGGGGGCTAAAGGGGGGTTAGTTATAGATAGTAATAGTATAGATACTACTACCTAATTATTAGCTATATTATAAAACTTTAGTAGCAGGGCACTTACTTAGAGTGTTATAAGGATAATTAAAAGATTTCTTTAATACCTTTCTACTTCTTAATTATAATAAAGGTCTAAGTTATTATTCTAGTTTCCTTTTACCTTTACTTCCTAGTTTTTATATATATTAGGCTATTATTATATATAGTATCCCTATACTATTCCTTAAACCTATCTAGAGCCTTAGTATCCTATACTACCTCTAGCAGGTGCTATATTAGATTAATATACCCCTTCTATTTTACTAGGACTTAATACTTCCCTTTTCCTCTTATATTCTTTATATAAAGGATCTCTTATACTTCCTATTTATCTAGTATTATATCTTTATTTTCTAGAGTAACTATTAAACCTAGTTATAAGTCCTAAAGCTTCTAGCTTAGCAGTAGGTTATTAGTAGCTCTCTCTAGTAGATCTATATACACAGTCTTATATAAGCTCCCTAGTAGGTCTAATACTACTATAAGTAGAGTAGGAACTTCTATTACTTTATACTTTACCTATAGCTAGTTAAACTTTTTACTTAGTTAGTTTATTTTTATATTATATATTATAAACTAAACTATATTGCCTTTTAGAAACTTTTTAGCTAGGCGTTAGGACTAGTTTATTACTTCCTATTATTATTACTATTAGAATATAATAGTAGCTTACGCTAGCTCTATACCCCTCTATAGGTGTAATAAGAACGCTATAGCCTCCCTATAAGGATTCTTAGGCTTTACTAGTAGTAATATTAACTTTTATAGCGTATCTATAGTATACCTATTTAAAAGTAGATTTAGGCTAATACTAGTTATACTAGAGTCCCTATTATTAAGTGCAAGTTAGCAGGCTAGTAGGTAGTTAGGCTAGTTAGTCTGCTTAAAGCATACTATTATGCGTAGCACTACCTGCACTTCTTAGTTTACCTACTCTATCCCGCTATCTATCTAAGGGTAGTATATAGTAGACAGTAACTAGTTTATCTTTATTATTTAGTATAATATTATCTAGAAAGATCCTAACTAGTTAGAGCCTTAGTTAGTAATAATAGAGGATAGGAAGCCCTAGAACTGCCACTAGTTATCCTAGAAGATCCTTGCATAATAATTAGCTACTATAGAGACTGTTACTTTAAGCTAAATATATTTAGACAATCTATTAGTAATAACTAATAGGTACTAAGGTTTTCTATTATCTTTTGTAGGTAGGTTAACTATAAAATCTATAGATATTTAGGACTAGTATTATAACGCAACTAGTATAGGTTATAATAGACCCTATTAGCGCCTCTAGGAGATATAAGCACTATAATAATAGCAGTTCTAAATATACTACGTAACATCTCCTAATATTCTATCCTAATAATAGTTATAGCGTAGTATTTAAAATATTATATTCTTTCCTAGATATCCTACTAAACCTAATTTATGTGCTTACTATATAATAGTAGTTATAAGGGGTTCCTATATTAGCAACTAAATAACGCCCCTCTAAAGTAAAGTGCTGTGTGCGCTAATTATATAGTCCCTAATCTATTGCTTTATATTAGCTAAAACTAGGAAAGACCTAGCGCCTTTCTAAACTATATTAAGACATACTTAGTATATCTTATCTTCTAATACTACTTTGTCCTATAGTATCTATATATACAGGTTAGTAAAAAGGCTAGCGCCCTTTAGTAACTTAGACGCCTCCTCTACTTCTAATACTATAACCTAAATTAATTTAGGGCGCATTACTAACTATAGTATTACTTTAGAGGAGTTTAAGTCTTATAGTTACCTACTTAAGGTATTAGGTTATCCTATAAGATAGCTAGGTCTATACTATAGGATATACTAATATTTTAAAAGTTCCTCTACCTAGTAGTACTATTACTTGCTTAAGCTTTAAAGGCTAGTAAAGTACTCTAGGTTTTTATAGTCTATAAATATTATAAATAGTTTATAAACGCTCTATAACTCTACTAACTAGCTTTTAAGATACTTAATAATAGCTAGCAATTCCTTATTATATATAGTGTAGTTTTATCTCTCTAGTATTAGTGCTATAGAGTAGTAAGCAACTAGGCGCTAGACGCCCCTAACTTTTTATAATAAGCAACCCCTAAGAGCGTATCCTAAATAGTCTACTTCTAATAATGTTTCTTTAGCTAGGTCCTATTATATTAGTACTAGTCTAGATATAAATACCTTTTTTAGTGTATTAAATATACTCTATTCTTCCTCTCCCTATTAGAATAGGGTGTCCTTCTTAGTTAGTTAGTTTAAAGGCGCTACTACTTTAGAAAACTTTATAATAAAATTGTAGTAGAAGTTAGTAAAACCTAGAAAACTCCTTACCTCTCTTATATTCCTAGGGGATTCCTATTCCTGTACTGCCCTAAGCTTTTTAGGGTTAGGTCTAAGTAATTTACCTACCTTAATAATATAGCCTAGGTAGCGTACCTCCTTAATACTAAACGCACACTTCTCTAAGTCTAGGTGTAGTCCTACTTCTTTTAATAGTATAAGTACACACTTTACTTTTTTTATATAATTAAACTAGTCTCCTCCTAAATAAATTAGGATATTATTAAGGTAGGCTATTATATATAATCTAAGTAACTTTATAAGCGTAGTATTAATATATTATTAGAAAGTAGATAGTATACTACTAAGACTAAATAGATATACTAACTATTTATATAACCTAAACTAGGTATAGAAAGCTATTAAGAACTTATAACCTTCTACTATTCTAACTTTATAAAAGGCAGCGCAAATATCTACTTTTATAAACTAATTTACGCTAGATAGTGTGCGTAAAGTTTCCTTAATAAGTAGTAGCAGGTATTAGTCTAATATTATTATACTATTAAGTATCTAGTAATCTATATAAAGGCGCTAACTACCTAATAGCTTCTTTACTAGTAATACTAGAGCTCTAGCTATAGAAGAGCTTGCTTAGATCTAGCCCTTATCTATTAATCTAGTAAGTTATATTCTTAGTTCTAGTAATTAATTATAAGATATAGGGTACAGGGGACCCTATAGGGGGTTAGGCTAGGTTCTATCTAGGAGAGTTATTAACTAAATATAGTAATCTATACTACCCTAATAGGGTAGTAAACTACTTGCTAACTCTTTGTTAAACAGGTCCCTAAACTCTTATAGTTCTAGTAGCAACTTTATCTTTCTAGTTTTATACTTAAGTTTATAGGGAACTATACTATTAGTAATATAGATAGTATATATATTAATAGGACTTCCCTTATTAATACTTCCTAGATATTTTATTAGGTGTAAGTTATATATTACCTATAAAATATCTAGTATATTTATTATAAAAATTTATACCTATATATCTTCCTATTAGGGTCCTTAATTTAGTAACCTTACTATAACTAAACCTAAGATAATAGAGATATAGGTAGGATATAGGCGTCTCCTGCTCTCTTATACTACTATATTTCCTACCTTCCTAATTATTAATTTGCCTTATAGAATATCTATAATAACACCCTCTCTACATAGCTATAGTCTACCTAGTATTAGTTAATAGGAGAGACTAGGTACTATATAGGCTAAAAGCTAAGACTACTAACTATTTAAATTATAGTCTAATACTACTAACTATAAAATTCTTATACCCTTAGCAATTCCCTAGGTATGTTATAAGGGTCGCAGGGGAATGTCTATAAAGTTCCTACTAATCTATCTTACTAACTTTTCCTTAACTATACTAAAACACTAGCACCCTAAATTAACTATTACTTGCATATTCTCTACTCTACCTAGGAGGAGGGGAATAAAGAAAGGAGGATTATTTAACCTAGCCTTAATATCTAGGGGATACTTAGTAGCCTCTACTATTAATAATTCCTCTATTATAGTGTCCTCCTTATACCCCTAACTTAGCCTAAAGTTAGGGGTAGCTAGTTTCCTAAATTAGGGCTGCTTGCTAATACTATAACTATCTTAACACCTACTAGTTATAGTAATAGGGTATTAGGGTATACACGTATAAAATAACTACCCTATCTACACTAGGTATAGACCTTTGCTAGTTTCTATATATTAAATAGGTCCTATAGGATCTAGTTAGGACGTAATATTAGTAGTTTAGTAGGTATACTTAATAAGGCTACTACTTCTACTATATTTATATTACTATCCTAATCTAAGTTAGACTTCTACTAGGGTTCCTTAGACTTACTAGCCTAAAGAAAGCCTAGTTCTAGAGAGGCTATTTTAATATCTACTATAATTATGTTATATTCCTCTATAGCTGCGTTATAGTTTATCCTAAAGACTCCCCTATTAAGGGAAACTAAGCGTATACAACTATTAAGAGATTACTAAAGTTATAAAAGCTTCTATTTATTATCCTAGTATAAACCTCCTAACTATATAAGGAGCTGTATAAAATTTATAAAGAACTCTATAAAAGGCTAATTTTAGCCCTAATATAAGTATTCTAACGCAACTTAGGCGCGCTTCTACCTATAATAGTTACTATAATAGAACGCTAGGTAGTTAAGAAACCTGCTTATATCCTAATACTTGCGTGTACTATCCTTAAAGTATAGTGCTATAGCGCGCTAGACTATAGGTAATAACTAGGACTAAATATATATAAACCTTGCCTCCTTATCCCTAATAAAGACCTTGTCTGTATATAGTTTAAACTCTATAGTTATTTACTAGGAGGAGAAGTTTACCTTAGTACTATTATATAGTAAGCTAACTAGGAAAGGTTTATAATATAAGGTAGGAGAGGGCAGAGGTAGCATGTTATTAAACCTAGCAGGCTTAGAGGAGGGTTAGGATAGAATCTAATTGCGTATTTCCTTATTCTATTAACGTAGTATAGCTATTATAGTAGAGTCTTAAGCCTATTATTCTATTAATCTATAGACCTATTATATTGCCTTTCTACTATATTAGGTTGCACCTAGTTATTCTAAATATCTAGCACGTCCATCTCTTATTACCATTATAGTATATTTAGAAGAAGATACTAAAATATTATAGACTAGCCTTAAGGGAGAATATAATAAGCGTTAATAATAGTATTTAGTATGTTAAAGGAGAGATAAGCCCTCTACGCCTTTTTATAGGTATCTAGTGTGTTCACTTAGTAGTGGTGTTAGACTTAGTCTATCTTGTGTTAGACCTAGGCTTAGGTATAAGCCTAAGTCCTTTACACTAAATAACACTTTAATGCGGTTAATTAAGTGATCGTCTATCTATACTAAACTTGATACTAATTAATCTAATATAGGAATAGGGATCCTAATAAGCTTATAATATATAGTAATGCGTTATTTGCTAATAATATTAATACTTAGCAATTATTATATAGATACCTAATTACGCTCTTTAGAGGACCTATTATTTAGAAGGCAGCTTAATAAGTAACTATTACTACTTTAACTACTAAGGTAGAGCTCCTTGCGCTTAAGTAAGTAAGTAAAGAAGTAATAGTGTTAAAACGCTTTTTAACTAAAATACACCTTACTTTAGATACTACCTAGATAATTAATTATAATAATTAACAAACTATTAGGTTAGTAGTAGGTAATAATAAAAGGATTACTACTAAGCTGCACTATATAGATATTTAAAATATATAGCTTAGATAAGAGTATAAAAAGGGATCTTTCTATATTACCTACCTACCTACTAGTAATATACTAGCTAATAGGCTTACTAAAAACCTAACTATATAATAATTTATAAGGTTTAGGGAGTACCTAAAATTATATAATAGTAGAGTATATATTATATAGTATTAATTAAAGTAAGGTAGTATATAAGATCTATTAATATATAATATAAGAATAACTAACTATAGCCTACCTCTCTATTATTAACTAGGTAGCTTCCCTAAGGAGCTCTATTACGCGTAAGAAGCGTGCCTTAGAGTCTATAGGGAGCTACCTAGGTTGCCCTAACCTAGGATTTATAGGGGGAACCTTAGAGGAGCTAGAGTCCTTATCTTCTAATAAGGAGCTCTAGGCGCCCTTAGCTATAGTATTAGCCTTGCGCGTAAGCTTAGTAGCAGTAGCAGCAGCTTTTACTAGCTCCTGCTGCTTAGCCTTGCTCTCCTTAAGGAGCACTAAGACCCTCTACTTCTTATCCTTAAGAAGGTCTTAGCTCTTACCTACCTACTTCCTTACTAGGAAGGATAGCATAGAATATTAGGCAAGCTTAGGGCTATTAGTTTATTAGTATAGATCTTACTAAGTATTATAAAGGAAAAATTCTTATATAGATTATATAGATTAGAATATAGCTATACCTAGAGGAGTACTACTAGCACTAAGTCCCCCTACTAGAAGAGTTATAGCACTTGCTATTAGACTTATTAAAGAGCGTAGAGCGTAGATAATTTAGATAAGTTTTAGTATAATAAATACTAGGCTCTCTATAGTAGGAGGATCTTAGGGTATCCTTAGGAGCTAGAGAGAGAGTAGGAATAGGAGCGGGGATATTAGGCAGGGTCTAGGGAGGAGCAGGAGCTAGAGTTAGAGTTAGAGCTAGAGTAGTAAGAGCTAAGGTAGGAGTGCCCTTCCTTAGCTTCTTAATCTTAACTATAGTAGTAGTAGCTATATGCTTAGCTACTACACGCTCTATAATAGCCTTACGCTTAGTAGTAGCGCGCTCTTCTTTAGTAGTAGTAGCTTTAGTAATAGTAGCTTTAGTAGCGTAGGAGGTAATAAGGGTAGTATAGGTAGAGTAAGCGTAAGTAGTAGTTTTTAACTTTAACTAAGATATAGGTTAGTAGGGATATAAGTATAGTTTAGATCTTTAAGGTTATATAATCTTATAATTTAAGCTATAGTAAAGATTATAGTTAGGTAGATAAAGTTATAGAGCTTAGTCTAGATAATATCTACGCGCGCAAGCGCAGGCTAAATAAGGAAGGCGCGCTAGTTAGTATCTAAAGGGTAAGCTAATTTAACCCTTTAGATATATAACACTCTAATTAGCTACACTACCTACTAACTATAAGCGTAACTATAATAATAAAAGATCTACCTATACCTAGGGGGTGTGTTATAGGAGGGATATTAACTAAATTATAGAGTATCTTAATCTAATTAATCCTAATTAATACCCCTATATAACCTACTATCTAATTAACTACTAGCTTACTACTAAGTGCCTAATAAAAAGCAGGAGCTCTAGTAAGGAAGGTTTACTAATTATTTACCTTCTAGTAAGGGTAGCTAAAGCTCTATATATATAAGTCCGATTGTAGTAGATATAATCTAATAATCTATCTCCTAAATTATTCCTAACCTTAGTAATCTAGATTTCTACAACATGCCTATCCTAACTATAGGCGAGCTGTTCTCTATATACATTAGTGAGTTGGGCCTTTATTAGGCCTAACTTGGCATAGAACAATAGGTAGGCAATTCTGCCTTATTATTACAAAACTAGCATAGATATTACCTTCTATCTAGCCCTATTTGTTCTAAGGAAGCTCCTACGCCTTCCCTACTAGCGTCTACTATAAGGTAGACAGTCCCTCTAGTTTTATAATTAATAGTTATTAGGGCTAGTGCTGTAGTAATAAAATGCTTAAGCTTTTTTATTGCTACCCTCTATAGTTCTTCCTATATCTACCTAGTGTTGCCTTGCAGGAGTATAAATAATAGCTTTGCTTAGATAGCAAAGCTAGGAACCTATATCTAGTAGTAGATATAGATCCTAATAAATATCTAGACTTCCTTTATATTTCTATATTCTAGCTATTTTATAATCTTTTCTACCTTTATATAGTTAGGGTATCTTCCTTTAAAGCTAACTTTATAGCCTATAATACTAAGATAAGCTATACTCTAATAATATTTCTTTCCTAAAACTATACCCCCTGCTTACTTAATATCTACTAGGACTTGGTTAAGCTACTGCACATGCTTAAGCACAAATCTCTAGACCCTAGGAAGCGCCTCTTTGCCCCTATAGTTAGTCTTAGGCCCCTCTACTATTATATTATCTATAAATAGTGAACCAATAGGGAGATTAACCTATTTAAACGAGTAGAAGTAGGAGGGGCAAGGTTTAATAGTAGTGATCCTATAGTAGAGGATATAGGTTTAATACAGAAACATAAGTAAAAAGATAATATTATAGAGTTAAAGTAAAGTCCCCTAGAGTTGTCCTTATCCTATCCTCTAATCCTTTATACCTTTATACTATTTAATCTGCCTAACTTTTTAGGCTAAGCCTTATTTTTCTCCTATACATCCTATACTATAGTATAAACCTCCCCCTCCTTTAAGCTTAGCCCTATTAAGCTTAGCCCTTACTCTCCTTCTCCTAGTCTGCGACCCTAGTTCCTAGCTTATTAAGCTTTAGGTAAGGGAGTAGGAGTATCTAGGGTCTCTAATCTTAAACCTAAACTTAACAAGACAGTTCTCCTCTACGCCCTTACTAGGCTTCCTAGATAGCCTAGCCCTAGGCGCCTAGATCCCTCTACCTTTTATTCCTCTTTAATAGCTCCTAGATACTTTTTAACTATATCTAGAGTCTCTAATTACTTAATCTATCTATTATACCTCTACTACTCTCCTACCTTAGTAGGCTATACCCCCTTTATACTAAAATAGGATTAGTCTAGTACCCTAGCTTCCTTATCCTTACTAAATATAAGCTTCTTATTCTTAACGTAGATAGCCTAATTCTTCTTTAACTCCTTTACTATCTTAACCTAACTCTTCCTAATCTATGCTCCTATCCTTTCTCTATTTAAATCTCCTATTAGGTACTTCTAGATCTCTACCTTTACTAATAGGTTATCCTATTAAACCTAATATATAATTACCTTTAAGACTTAGGTTAGATAGGTAGCCTAGATATCTCTAGGAAATTGCTATTAGACTCTACTATATTTAACTAGGTGCCCTAATAGAGTCTTTAGGGCTATACTTATCTATAGGTAGGCTAGTGCAATCTCTATATATATCCCTATCTCTAGTACCTCTATTATTATTATATTATCCTACACTTTTATATACTATAGTAGAACTATATACTACGTTTAAGTAGTAGGTCTAGTAGATCTATATAGTATTACTAGGCTTATAATCCTTGCCTATCCTTTTTAACAGATTTCCTTCTCCTATTTTACTATAGGGTACTTCTCCCTTAGCTCTTTAGGCTAGTGCACCCTATCTTCCTATGCCTAGATATAGGCTCTCTTGTTCCTCCTTAACCCCCTATCTATCTAATTTACCTAATTCTTCTATACTTCTTTAAATCTAATTAGAAGCTTAGTATAGTTATCTTAGTCCTTATTATTAAAAGAAACTAAGCCTTAGATTATCTTAAGCCCTTATCCTAACTACACTACCTTAGTAAGGTTTACGTCCACGTAATAAAAGAATATCTAGTCTCCTGCCTAGGTGTACTTAGTATAGTATAGGTATAAGATTAGGTTTATAGTTTCCTAGATTATAGTATATTAGAGCTAGTATCCTATATCCCCTTATACTAGCTATTAGATAATAGAGTAGTATATAGTCCTATACTACCCTAAATTAGCTATCTACTTTATCTCCCTTAAGTGCTATTTATATATCTTAAAGCACTTATCTACTATCCTTACTAGTTCTAGGTCTTTATAAATCTAGGTAAAGGTATCTAGGGTTATACTTCCTTTCTATAAGAAGCCTTAGTAACTCTACTTAAATCTTATTACCTATTATAGTTAGGCCTAGTTAATTATTAGTACTATCTTCTTTAGCTAGTAGTAATAAGCTTATAAATCCTTAAAGGTGTAATCTTAGTTAAATAGCTTAGTAAAAGCTACTATAGTAACTAGGTTAGCTTGCAAATTTCCCTATTCTCTAGGCTTATAGTATAGTATATTTAGCTATCTATTACTTGCCTCTATATTTAGAGTCTAAGTATAGAGCCCTATCTTACTAGTAATAAACTTTAAGTAGCTAAAGCATACCTAATTTAAATCCTATACTATCCTCCCCTTAGTGTCCTAGATAGTGCTATAATTAGTAACTTTGTAGTACTATACTTTAACTAGCTTCCTTTGCTTAGTATTATTAAGTGCGCTACTCCTAATCCTAGTAGTAATTAATTATAGTGCAGAGCGTTAGTTTTTATACTAATAGGGCGCTTTATTCTTAACTATAGTATACTTATCTTTAGTAACACCCTCTTCTTCTAGTATTATTATCTTAGTATCTAGAGTCTTATTAAGTTCCTTAAGTAGTCTAGGTAATAAGTTGCGTAATTTATTTATTACCTCTATATTAGTATCCTATAGTTATAGGCCTGCTACTATATATTAACTAATAATTCTAAATTCCTAGTAAATATTCTCTCCTATCCTTTTTAAGAGCTAGGCAGCGTGTCTTCCTTAGGCTCTTATTATCCTTTGCATAGGCAATTCTGCTAGGGATTCTTCCTCTAGGATATAGGTAGCTAATTTAATTTCTCCTAGGGTAGTATCTAGTATATCCTCTATCCTCTTCTTATAACTCTATAACTCCCTTACTATACTTCCTACCCTTAATAGTCCTCTATTCTAGACTACACTCCTATCTAGTAGTATAGTCTAGGCGTGTCTAGTGTAGGATATAGTCCTAGGTAGCTAGTTATAACCTAGATTCTTAATCTCTTATACTACCCTCTCCTCCTCTACTTTCTTTTTAGCTACTTCTCTACTTCCTTGTAGAGAGCTAGCTAGAATATCTTTAATTTCTTTTAGTACTAGTATCCTATAGTTTATTAATAACCTTATACCCTCTTTCTATATCTATTTGCTTAGGGGGATTATACTAAGTAGCACCCCTACCTAGTTCTCTAACTTCTTATACTATTGCAGCACTAGGCGCTAAATCTTAGCGTAAGCACTATCCTCTTCCCTATAGCGTATATTAAAGTTATAAGGGTTACTTATACCTTTAAGTATTAGTCTAGGTAGGGTATATAGACCTATTACATAGTAATAAATAATTGCCCTAATATATTATAAGAAATAGTCCTCTAGTTCCTTCTTAGCCTTTAAGATAGTATCTACCTTTTCTATTAGCTTAGTAATTATAACCTAGACCCTATACTAGTTAGTAATATTAATAAAATTATCTTTTAACTAGTTTTGCCCCTATATTCTATAGTATACCTCTAAGTTTAGGAAGCTAGCAAGCTAGTCTAGACCTACGTAATATAGGAGGTACCTTACGTCTATGTATCCTTAGTATATCTAACCTACTTATAGGGTAATCTAGCTTAGGTATTTCTAACTAAATTTAGCGTAATTAGCGTAGATATACTATATTACTAAGTGTATTTTATTAAGTTACTTCTTATATATATTACGCGCTTTCTTTATAAATAGGTACTATAACCTAAAATTAGCTACACTACTATATAACTATATAAGTGCTAGGCTAGACTTTATAAAGCTCCCTACTACTATTATTAATCCTAAAGTTTTATTAAAGTGCTCCCCTAGTACTCCTATAAAGTTATCTATAATATTCCTCTATTATATAATAGTACTTATACATATCTTATTAATCTAGCTACCTATAGTTACACCTCCTTTCTATAGAAGAGGGATACCTTTATAAAGTGCCTAGGTCCACGCGTTAAACTCTTTAGGCTAAACTAAGTCTAACTTTTTAATAGCTAAAAGACTCCTCTATTATAATATATACTAATAGTCTAGTGCAAAACTTCTAGGTATTATAGGCTATAGCTATAACCCTCTAGGTTATAGGCTTAACCTTAGGGACTATAGGGAACCTATTAATATTAGGGATCCTAGTAAGCCTAGCTTAACTACTAGCTGTTTTCCTTTCTAGACTTCTAATAACTATTTAGGGCTTATTATTTTATTTAGGATCTTCTAGTAGTAGCTTTATTAGATACTTATAGTTTTATTAGATATCTAAAGTTTTTAGTATAGTTTATTATAGTAGTAGTAGTATAGGTAGAATATATATAGGAACACGCGTGCCTTCTTATTATACTTGCGCCTTCCTATTATTCTCCTACCTTTACTTTGTTCTACCTTTACTTATTTATTATCCTTCTACCTTTACTTATTTATTACCCTTCTACCTTTACTTTCTTATTATCCTTATTATAATTGCTTATCTACGCGTAGGTAGGTAGTAGGTATAGCTAATTAGAGCGTTATATATCTAAAGGGTTAAATTAGCGCACCCTTTAGATACCTATTTAGGACTAGCGCGCTTCCTACCTTCCCCCTACTAATCTTATGCCTGTCCTATAGCGCATCCTTTCCTAAGTTTTAACACTAAAGTATTAATACTATTAACTCTTAATTATTAATTATCCTCCTCTTAATTACTTTTACTAGAATCTAAGATATTAAAATATTAGTATTCTGCTTATTCTTTATCTAAGAGTATCCTAGGCCTAATCTTAAGAGTAGGACTACCTATATCTAGTTACAGGATTTCCTAGTCCTAATTCTCTAATCTAACTTCCTTATTTTCTTCTCTTCCCTCTATACTAGACTTATTAAACTACGTAGGTAGCGCTTAGAAGATATACCTATTTTCTAATAGTGCCCTATCCTATAACTTTATAAGTCCTTAGTCTTCCTAGTTTACTTTATCCTAGCTTCTCTAGTAAAAGATCTTTATCCTCTAGCCTAGTGTTATATATATAAACTTAGTTCTATCTAAATCTTTTAGCTAATATATCCCTAACTCTAGAAAGCTTTATACTACTAGGTATAGACCTAGCTATTTATTACTAAGTTTCCTATCTCTAGATATACCTATCTAGTAGACTAAATCCTATAGTAGTACTAATAAGCTAGGGCTAATTTCCTTTCTTTAAATTTCCTTATAGTTGTCCTAATATTCTTTCTTCTATAAGCGTAGCCTCTTAATTCTTAACACTATATCTTTAAGAAACTAATCTCTTAGGTTAACCTAGGTAGCCCTTACTACTAGTAGCTAAGCCCTATCTATTATCTACCTAAAGGGAAGCGTCTGCTATATTAGAAGAGCTAGTTTAATTAGGAGCACTAGGTTCTAACTAGTAACTAGCTAGTATGCAGAGTATCTAGTATTTTCTTAAATAGATATTTAGTTAGCTAGGAGTACTATTAGTAGATTAGAGACCTAGCTCCCCTAGAGCTTTGCAAGTGCGTTAACAATTAGTTTATACCCTCCTTTAATTTTTCTATTAGCCTAAGGGTTATAGGTAGAGATCTAAACCCTATATATACTATAGATAGTAGCTAAATTATAAATAACTTTTTAGAAGTTAGGCCCCCTATTAACTATAATCCTTTACACTATACTCTATCTATATAGGATATCTTTGTATATAAATTTAGTAATAGTTTTTAATCTATTATTTAGTAATACTTATGCTTTAGGCTACCTACTTAAATAGTCCTAGGCTATTACTAGGAATTATTTCCTAGAATTATAAGGCATGTAGACTACGTTAATAGCTACTATCTCCTATAGCGTATAGGAGTAGGTGTTAGTAAGCATGTTAACCTTCTTCTTACTACTTCTTTTCTAACACTTATAACACGTGTGTAGAGTAAGCCTTACTATCTTATATATCCTTTCCTACTAATATTACTAAGCTATTATTAAGTAGATAGTATTTACTCTATAATAACTAATAAGGTAATATATTTCCTATATAGCAGCAATCCTAATATCTTTATTATTAACTACTTATCTTACTACTATATTCTAAGATATCTTATAGAAGAGGAACATATCTCTTATAAAGAAGTTTAATACTTATTTCTTCTATACCCTTAACTCCTTCTATAGAACGTCTAGGATTTTAAACCTAACTAGAAACTAGGTAATTCCTTCTAACTTAGCGCTATATTTAGGATATAGTACTTTATCCTTTATTAGATTATATAACTTAACGTTAGTAATTATATACTTAATAAAGTCTTTAATATTATCTTTAGTTTTTTCTAGGGGTTCCTATCTATCCTCTTTTAGATATTAGGATAGAGTATCTATAACTATATTCCTCTTGCCTAGAATATATTAAATCTTAAAGTCCTATGCTAAAATAGTAGCAAGCTACCTATTTATTACCCCTTCTAGTATTTTGCTTAAGGACTAATTAAGCTAAGCAATTAAGGTTTAAGCGTCTATCTTAATAATAAATAGTGTTCTATAGAGCTAAACTCTAAACTTTTTTAGGGCCTATAGCACTACTCTATACTCTAGCTTAGTAGAGTGCTACTTTACTTTAGACTTTAACTATATAGTACTTTTAAACTAGCATAGATGTTACCTTCTATCTAGCCTTATTTATTCTAGGGAAGCTCCTGCACCTTCCTTACTAGTGTCTACTATAAGGTAGATAGTCCCTCTAGTCTTATAATTAATAGTTATTAGGGCTAGTGCTATAGTAATAAAATGCTTAAGCTCTTTTATTACTACCCTCTATAGTTCTTCCTATATCTACCTAGTGTTGCCTTATAGGAGTATAAATAATAGCTTTGCTTAGATAGCAAAGCTAGGAACCTATATCTAGTAATAGATATAGATCCTAATAAATATCTAGACTTCCTTTATATTTCTATATTCTAGCTATTTTATAATCTTTTCTACCTTTATATAGTTAGGGTATCTTCCTTTAAAGCTAACCTTATAGCCTATAACGCTAAGACAAGCTATACCCTAATAATATTTCTTTCCTAAAACTATACCCCCTACTTACTTAATATCTACTAGGACTTAGTTAAGCTGCTATATATACTTAAGCACAAATCTCTAGACCCTAGGAAGCGCCTCTTTGCCCCTATAGTTAGTCTTAGGCCCCCCTACTATTATATTATCTATAAATAGTATTATATAAGGGGAATAATTATGTAGTATTTTTATTATAATTCTCTAAAAAGCTACTACTAAGTTTATTGCTCCTTATACTATAGTATAGGATTATAGCAGGCTAATAAGGGTGTGTATAGTAGTTATATCTCTACTATCTAGGTAAAGGGTAATCTAGTTATATCCTAAAAACATATCTATTAGGGATAATATCTTGTACCTAGCAAATTTCTTAGAGAATTTATCTATAGTTAGAGGTAGGTTTGCGTCCCTCTAGCTAACCTTGTTTATATAGATAGTATTTTAGACTAGTTAGTGCTTCTTATCTTTCTTTGCTACTAAGAAATATAGGTTCTAGTACAGACTATTACACCTCTTAAGTGTTTCTTAATCTAGACGCTCTTCTAATATTGTGCCGTGGTAAGGGATGTATGGGAGAAAAACAAGGCTTAGCCTAAAAGGTTAGGCGGATTAAATAGTATAAAGGCATAAAGGATTAGAGGATAGGAGAAAAAAAAAACTCTTAGAGACTTCACTTTAACCTTACAATATTATCTTTTTACTTATATTCCTGCATTAAACTATATCCTCTACTATAGCACCACTACAATTAAACCTTGCCCCTCCTACTTCTCCTTGTTTAAATAGGTTACTCTCTATAATAGTTTAAATAGCGAAGCCTAAGGGGAACTTATCTTATCTTAGTAAAGGGGAGGGCCTAGTAGCATGCAACTAAGAGGACGTTTCTCTAAGAATAAGGAGGGTAAAGAAAAATTAAAAAATAGGTAGTGTTAATAATTAACATTATTAAGGCAAAAATAGTAGGCCTATATTAGGACGTAGCAAACGCGCGTTAGTAGGAACAGAGTAACAACACTAAGAGGCTAACTAGAAAACATTAGAAACACTAGAATAACTAGAACTAGAACAACCAGAATAACCAGAACTAGAACAACTAGAATAACTAGAACTAGAATAACTAGAATAACTAGAACTAGAACAACTAGAATAACTAGAACTAGAACGACCAGAACTAGAATAACTAGAACTATTAGAATAATTAGAACTACAAGAAGCATTAGTAATGCTAGAAGTGCTAGAATACCTAGAATATTACTACTAATAGAAAAGCTATAGCAAAGGCTATAGGATAGTGTGCGCTGTTAGCAGGAAAATAGGGCTAGGCTAAAGTTGCTAACGTAACAAGAATCTACTAAAAATAAATATAAGTGCTAGCACTAGTTAGGAAGGGTGTTAGGGATATAGCTACTAAGGAAGAGGAGACAGTCTATAAAAGTAAGAGATAGGAAAGGAGGTAGGTAACACAAGCAAGCAGATACTAACTTATCTAATAATTTTAATTAATATTACTAGTTTATACACCTCCTTTAATATTTATAGAAGCCTACTACCTTAACTAAGCCTATCCTTTTTACTAGGAATAATACCTAGAGAAAGTAATATTACCCTAGGGTTAACTAAAATAGAAACCTCTAGACCCCTAAGAAGAGTCCTTGTCCCTATAAGGCCTAGGAAAACTAACTTTTAGTTCTAGGGGAGGGAGGTTATAGAGTTCCTAGATAACTATAACTACTAGGTAGAAAATAGAGGGCTAGATAAAGTAAATTAGCTAAAAATTCTGCTAGACTTTTATAATACTATATATAGAATATTTGTAAAGAAGCTTAGACCTTACTAGAAGCAAGACTAGGAGGAGCTATAGGAAGCTATAAAGGAGCACTAGAGGGACTAGGATATAGCCTAAAGGATAGGTACCTAAACCTTCCTAGATGCGTATATATAAGAAGCCTCTAGAAACTTCCTAGGTCTCTTAGACTACTATACTAATTTTATAGTATATAGCAATACCTGCCTAGTATCTAAATAGCTATATAAAAGCAAGGTTAGATTCTTCTTCTTTAGAGGGTTACCCTAGGTAGATAAAGAGCTAGTCTTGCTTAGTATGCTAGGAGGGCCTAATAGCGATAAGGTAGCAAGCTATAAGCTAGAGAAGATCTATACCTACGTTAAAAGAATCTATTAGCAAAGAGAAGGAATAAAATATATATTAGCTAGCTAAATAGAGGAAGATACTTAGTAGGTATATTAGATATTAGAATTAGCAAAAGCTACGCCTATAAAGGAGGATATTATAGAGGTAGCAAAAGGCGTTAGAAAGGAGCAAGCTACTACCTAACTACTACTAAACGTTAACCTAGAAATAGACTAGTTAATTAGGGCACTAGGAAAAATAAAGATAAGTTTAGCTAAGGCTAATAGGCTATAGGAATACTATATAATAGGCCCGCTACTAAAAAGCCTAGTAAACTAGCTCTACTTTATTTTATATATAACTAACGCTAGGATAGAGCAAGGAATATATTAGAATACTATAGTAATTAGGGGGTTACTAATAAACTAGCTAAGAACCTAGGGCCCTACGCAAATAATAACTACTTAGCTAGGGCTATAGAGTTATAGGGGGTATAACAAGAAACTACCTACCTATAATATATATAGATTAGAAACCTACCTAGTAAGGGACTACCCCCCCTAGTTAGAACTTATAGCGCTAGGGTAGGTAAGCACTTCCTAGAATCTAGAAATAAGGACTAGGATATTTTACTATAGACTATTATATAAAAGACTAGAGTAGGTTACTAAGCTAGCACTATAGAACCTTACTCTTTACTAGATAAAGAAAAAGTTGCGTAAATACTATAAAGTTACTAAGGATATCCTTAGCTAGCTAGCGTTATAGGTTAAGCTAGAACTATTTAATAGAATAGATTTAAGAGGCTAGTAGTAGAGGTAGACTTAAGGACTAGACTACCTAGTAGCAAAAAGAGCAGGAGCTAACGCAATATCTTCCTAGAATTAAGGATTAGAACTAGGAGATACTTAAAAAGAATATAAGTAGTTCTTAAACTATTAAATACTATAAACTAGTAAGGAAGACCTAGTAGTAATAACACTAGATTATATAGACTTAAGACATATTATCCTAGGATTAGTAGATAAGAATACACCTAGGATCCACGCCTCTATAAGGGAGAAAGAAAAGCAAAGGGACTAAGTCTTAGAGGAAGTAAGGATAGGATTAATCTAGAAGCGCAGGTAAGGAAGACTAATATAAAACCTAGTAAACTAAGAAGAGGGGGCAAGTAAGGAGATAGAACTTAAAGAGACCCTAGAGATTCTATACCTAGCTTAGGCCTATATAGACCCCTTTATAATAATCTAGCTACTAGATAATATAGGTAAAGGCTATATAAATTTAGGGCCTAACTAGGACCTACTAGTAATAAGAAGAAAAGTATAGTTTAAAGAAGTAAAGAATAAGGAGCTTAAGGGGATAATGCGCCTAAGCCTAAACTAAATAATAGCTACTTTTCTTAGATAGGAAGTCTAGGGAATTGCAGTAGCTAACCTACTAGGGTAAGATTATCTATAGGAACAAATTAAGATATTATTATAGGAACCCTAGACTTAAGTCCTGCTAGATAATAACTTTAGCAGGGTAAATATAGTAGAGCTAGGGGGCCTAGAAAGTGCGCTAGTCCTAAATAGGTATCTAAAGGGTGCGCTAATTTTACCCTTTAGATATATTAACTAATTAGAGGAGCTAGAGGTAAAGGACCCTACACTAGGTTAGCGTAATATACGCGTAATGCTAGAAGTACTTAATACCTAAGTAAGGCTCTAATTTAGATAAAACTTAGATAGGTATAGAAAAGATTTAGTTATATAAGAAGAGAAAGATAAGTCTTATACTAACTAGGAATTAAATTAGATAACTCTCTATATAGAACTACTAACCTGCTAGACTAGTATAAGGAGGAATGTAGTAAACTACCTAATTAATATAGGGGTATAAATAAATCTCTTAAGATTAAGTGCTATGCAGGCGTTATAGGTACCTATTAAGACACTAACCTAGACCCTAGGGTATATATAAAGGGTAGTTATAGCTAATAGTAGGATAGACCTATTTATTAGAACTACGTGGAATATACTAGTACGTATAGGGGAGGTAGAGATCCTAACTTATTTTAGGGTAATTATAAACCTAACCTACTTAGCTATATTAGGGGGGCTATAGTGTACCTCTACTAGGCTAGCTATTTAGTACAATATCTATAGGAGGGTCACCTACTAGGTGCTATCCTTAGATAGGGAAAGGAATATAGTCTTTATAGCCTTAGATCTAAAGCTAGAAGATAGAGATAAAATAGAAGAGGAAGATAAGTTAGAAAACTAATAGCAGGACCCTTACTTAGGAAAGAGATCCTATAAAATTAATACCTAGGAGATAAATGCTGTATAGTAGAATATATAATATATTTAAAATTTCTGTAAGAGGTAGACTATATAGAGCTATAAGCAGGATTTAGTAAATATAGATAACTATTCACCTTAGAAGATAAAAAGATACTAGAAAAATAGGTAGCACAAACTATAGGATATAGTGTAGGGGCAAGTAAAGACCTATAGGCTATCTAAGAGCTAAACCTAATATTAGTAATATATAAGCTAAATTAAGGTGTATAGTAAAAAGTAGTGTAAATAGTTACTAAGGTAAGCACTAAGTATAAAAAAGTTAGCAAGAAAATCTAACTAGTAGATAAACTAAAAGAGAAGGATAAGGATATAGAGTTTAGAAGGGAGGACTAGAAAATAGTAGCTAAGGAAAACTAACTGCTAAAGCTTAGTATTCGTGAAAGAGTTAACCTTAGCCCTTTTAACTATCTTTTTAAGAAAAGATATATATTATTTCTAAGAGGGTCTAGGCTAACTACTAAGAGGATACAAGAATAGAAATTTAGTCTAGACTTATTAGTAGTAGAAAGGACTCTATTTTAAGAAATAATTCTTAATAGAGAAGTAGCTATTACCTTTAACTTTAGAGAAAGTAGACATATTACTTAAGATGTTAGCCTACCTTACTAAATAAAGATAATCCTGCATAAGGCATAGCAAATACATAGTTTCCTAGTAGCTAAGGCAGTAGAAGAAGAATTTGTTTAGATATTAGAAGAGCGTCTAGATTAAGGAATACTTAAGAGGTGTAACAGCCTGTACTAGAACCTATATTTCTTAGTAGTAAAGAAAGATAGGAAGTACTATCTAGTCTAGAATGCTGTCTATATAAACAAGGTTAGCTAGAGGGACGCTAACCTACCTCTAACTATAGATAAATTCTCTAAGAAATTTGCTAGGTGTAAGATATTATCCCTAATAGACATGTTTTTAGGATACAACTAGATTACCCTATACCTAGATAGTAGAGATATAACTACTATACACACCCCTATTAGCCTACTATAATCCTATATTATAGTATAAGGAGCAATAAACTTAGTAGTAGCCTTTTAGAGAATTATAATAAAAATACTATATAATTATTCCCCTTATATAATACTATTTATAGACAATATAACTATAAGGGGGCCTAAGACTAACTATAGGGGCAAAGAGGCGCTTCCTAGGGTCTAGAGATTTGTGCTTAAGCATATACAGCAGCTTAACCAAGTCCTA
Source organism: Plenodomus lingam (assembly GCF_022343315.1). Classification (NCBI taxonomy): domain Eukaryota; kingdom Fungi; phylum Ascomycota; class Dothideomycetes; order Pleosporales; family Leptosphaeriaceae; genus Plenodomus; species Plenodomus lingam. Next base: position 2,131,798 of record NW_027093974.1, read on the forward strand.
GCAGATATTAAGCAAGCAGGGGGTATAGTTTTAGGAAAGAAATATTATTAGGGTATAGCTTATCTTAGCGTTATAGGCTATAAGGTTAGCTTTAAAGGAAGATACCCTAACTACATAAAGGTAGAAAAGATTGTAAAATAGCTAGAATATAGAAATATAAGGGAAGTCTAGATATTTATTAGGATCTATGTCTACTACTAGATATAGGTTCCTAGCTTTGCTATCTAAGCAAAGCTATTATTTATACTCCTGTAAGGCGACACTAGGTAGATATAGGAAGAACTATAGAGGGTAGCAATAAAAGAGCTTAAGTATTTTATTACTATAGCACTAGCCCTAATAACTATTAATTATAAGACTAGAGGGACTGTCTACCTTATAGTAGACGCTAGTAGGGAAGGCGCAGGAGCTTCCCTAGAATAAATAGGGCTAGATAGAAGGCAATATCTATGCTAGTTTAAAAGTACTATATAGTTAAAGTCTAAAGCAAAGTAGCACTCTACTAAGCTAGAGTGTAGAGCTATACTATAGGCCCTAAAAAAGTTTAGAGTTTAGCTCTATAGAACACTATTTGTTATTAAGATAGACGCTTAAACCTTAATTACTTAGCTTAATTAGTCCTTAAGCAAAATACTAGGGGGAGTAATAAATAGGTGGCTTGCTACTATTTTAGCGTGGGACTTTGAAATTTAACATATTCTAGGCAAGAGGAATATAGTTATAGATACTCTATTATAATATCTAAAAGAGGATAGATAGGAACCCCTAGATAAAACTAAAGATAATATTAAAGACTTTATTAAGTATATAATTGCTAACGTTAAGTTATATAATCTAATAAAGGATAAAGTACTACGTCCTAAATATAGCGCTAAATTAGAAGGAATTGCCTAGTTTCTAGTTAGGTTTAAAATCCTAGACGTTCTATAGAAGGAGTTAAGGGTATAGAAGAAATAAGCATTAAACTTCTTTGTAAGAGATAGGTTCCTCTTCTGCAAGACATCTTAAAATATAGTAGTAAGATAAGTAGTTAATAATAAAGATATTAGGATTACTGCTATATAGGAAATATATTACCTTATTAGTTATTATAGAGTAAATACTATCTACTTAATAATAGCTTAGTAATATTAGTAGGAAAGGATATATAAGATAGTAAGGCTTACTCTACACACGTGTTATAAGTATTAGAAAAGAAGTAGTAAGAAGAAGGTTAATATACTTACTAACACCTACTCCTATACGCTATAAGAGATAGTAGCTATTAACGTAGTCTACATGCCTTATAATTCTAGGAAATAATTCCTAGTAATAGCCTAGGACTATTTAAGCGGGTGGCCTAAAGTATAAGTATTACTAAATAATAGATTAAAAACTATTACTAAATTTATATACAAAGACATCCTATATAAATAGAGTATAGCGCGAAGGATTATAGTTAATAGGGGGCCTAACTTCTAAAAAGTTATTTATAATTTAGCTACTATCTATAGTATATATAGGGTTTAGATCTCTACCTATAACCCTTAGGCTAATAGAAAAATTAAAGGAGGGCATAAACTAATTGTTAACGCACTTGCAAAGCTCTAGGGGAGCTAGGTCTCTAATCTACTAATAGTACTCCTAGCTAACTAAATATCTATTTAAGAAAATACTAGATACTCTGCATACTAGCTAGTTACTAGTTAGAACCTAGTACTCCTAATTAAACTAGCTCTTCTAATATAGCAGACGCTTCCCTTTAGGCAGATAATAGATAGGGCTTAACTACTAGTAGTAAGGGCCACCTAGGTTAACCTAAGAGATTAGTTTCTTAAAGATATAGTATTAAGAATTAAGAGGCTACGCTTATAGAAGAAAGAATATTAGGATAACTATAAGGAAATTTAAAGAGAGGAAATTAGCCCTAGCTTGTTAGTACTGCTGTAGGATTTAGTCCGCTAGATAGATATATCTAGAGATAGGAAACTTAGTAATAAATAGCTAGGTCTATACCTAGTAGCGCAGAGCTTTCTAGAGTTAGGGACGTATTAGCTAAAAGATTTAGATAGAACTAAGTTTATATATATAACGCTAGGCTAGAGGGTAAAGATCTTCTACTAGAGAAGCTAGGATAAGGTAAACTAGGAAGACTAAGGACTTATAAAGTTATAGGATAGGGCACTATAGGAAAATAGGCATATCTTTTAAGCGCTGCCTACGCAGTTTAATAAGTTAGGTATAGAGGGAAGAGAAGAAAATAAGGAAGCTAAATTAGAGAATTAGGACTAGGAAATCCTGCAACTAGATATAGGCAGTCCTACTCTTAAGATTAGGCCTAGGATACTCTTAGATAAAGAATAAGTAGAATACTAATATTTTAATATCTTAGATTCTAGCAAAAGTAATTAAGAGGAGGATAATTAATAATTAAAGAGTTAATAGTATTAATACTTTAGTGTTAAAACTTAGGAAAAAGATGCGCTATAGGACAGGCGCAAGATTAGTAGGGAAAGGTAGGAAGCGCGCTAGTCCTAAATAGGTATCTAAAGGGTGCGCTAATTTAACCCTTTAGATATACAACGCTCTAATTAGCTACACTAACTACCTACCTACGCGTGGATAAGCAATTATAATAAGGATAATAAGAAAGTAAAGGTAGAAGGACAATAAATAAGTAAAGGTAGAAGGATAATAAATAAGTAAAGGTAGAATAAAGTAAAGGTAGGAGAATAATAGGAAGGTGCAAGTATAATAGGAAGGCACGCGTGTTCCTGTATATATTCTACCTACGCTGCTACTACTATAATAAGCTACACTAAAAACTTTAGATATCTAACAAAGCTATAAGTATCTAATAAAGCTACTACTAGAAGATCCTAAATAAAATAATAAGCCCTAAATAGTTATTAGAAGTCTAGAAAGGAAAATAGCTAGTAGTTAAGCTAAGTTTACTAGGATCCCTAATATTAACAGGTTCCCTGCAGCCCCTAAGGTTAAGCCTATAACCTAGAGGGTTATAGCTATAGCCTATAATACCTAGAAGTTTTGCACTAGACTATTAGTATATATTATAATAGAGGAGTCTTTTAGCTATTAAAAAGTTAGACTTAGTTTAGCCTAAAGAGTTTAACGCGTGGACCTAGGCACTTTATAAAGGTATCCCTCTTCTATAGAAAGGAGGTGTAACTATAGGTAGCTAGATTAATAAGATACGTATAAGCACTATTATATAATAGAGGAATATTATAGATAACTTTATAAGAGCACTAGGGGAGTACTTTAATAAAACTTTAGGATTAATAATAGTAGTAGGGAGCTTTATAGAGTCTAGCCTAGCACTTATATAGTTATATAGTAGTGTAGCTAATTTTAGGCTATAGTACCTATTTATAAAGGAAGCGCGCAATATATATAAGAAGTGGCTTAATAAAATACACTTAGTAATATAGTATATCTACGCTAATTATACTAAATTTAGTTAGAAATACCTAAGCTAGTTTACCCTATAAGTAGGTTAGATATACTAAGGATATATAGACGTAAGGTACCTCCTATATCGCGTAGGTCTAGACTAGCTTGCTAGCTTCCTAAACTTAGAGGTATACTATAGAATATAGGGTTAAAACTAGTTAAAAGATAATTTTATTAATATTACTAACTAGCATAGGGTCTAGGTTATAATTACTAAGCTAATAGGAAAGGTAGATACTATCTTAAAGGCTAAGGAGGAACTAGAGGACTATTTCTTGCAACGTGTTAGGGCAATTATTTATTACTACGTAATAGGCCTATATACCCTACCTAGACTAACGCTTAAAGGTATAAGCAACCTACGTAACTTTAATATATGCTATAGAGAGGAGGATAGTGCTTACGCTAGGATTTAGCGCCTAGTGCTATAATAGTATAGGAAGTTAAAGAACTAGGTAGGGGTACTACTTAGCATAATCCCCCCTAGTAAATAGATATAGAAAGAGGGTATAAGGCTATTAACAAACTATAGGATACTAGTGCTAAAAGAAATTAAAGATATTCTAGCTAGCTCTCTATAAGGAAGCAGAGAAGTAGCTAAAAAGAAAGTAGAGGAGAAGAGGGTAACACAAGAGATTAAGAATCTAGGTTATAACTAGCTACCTAGGACTATATCCTACGCTAGACGCGCCTAGACTATACTACTAGATAGGAGTGTGGTTTAGAATAGAGAACTATTAAGGTTAGGAAGTATAGCAAGGGAGTTATAGAGTTATAAGAAGAGGATAGAGGATATACTAGATACTGCCCTAGGAGAAATTAAATTAGCCACCTATATCTTAGAGGAAGAATCTCTAGTAGAATCGCCTATGCAAAGGATAATAAGAGTATAAGGAAGATACGCTGCCTAGCTCTTAAAAAGGATAGGAGAGAATATTTACTAGGAGTTTAGTATTATTAGCTAATATATAGTAGTAGGCCTATAACTATAGGATACTAATATAGAGGTAATAAATAAATTACGCAACTCTTTACCTAGACTACTTAAGGAACTTAATAAGACTCTAGATACTAAGATAATAATACTAGAAGAAGAGGGTATTACTAAAGATAAGTATGCTATAGTTAAGAATAAAGCGCCCTATTAGTGCAAAAACTAACGCTCCACACTATAATTAATTGCTACTAGGATTAGGAGTAGCGCACTTAATAATACTAAGTAAAGGAAGCTAGTTAAAGCATAGTACTACAAAGTCACTAATTACAGCACTATCTAGGATACTAAGGGGAGGATAGTACAGGATTTAAATTAGGTATGCTTTAGCTACTTAAAGTTTATTACTAGCAAGATAGGGCTCTACACTTAGACTCTAAACGCAGAGGCAAGTAATAGATAGCTAAACGTGCTATACTATAAGCCTAGAGAATAGGGAAATTTGCAAGCTAACCTAGTTACTATAGTAGCTTTTACTAAGCTATTTAACTAAGATTACACCTCTAAGGATCTATAAGCTTATTGCTACTAGCTAAAGAAGATAGCACTAATAATTAACTAGGCTTAACTATAATAGGTAATAAGATTTAAGTAGAGTTACTAAGGCTTCTTATAGAAAGGAAGTATAACCCTAGACACCTTTATATAGATCTATAAAGACCTAGAACTAGTAAGGATAGTAGATAAGTGCTTTAAGATATATAAATAGCACTTAAGGGAGATAAAGTAGGTAGCTAATTTAGGGTGGTGTAGGACTATATACTACTCTATTATTTAATAGCTAGTATAAGGGGATATAGGATACTAGCTCTAATACACTATAATCTAGGAAACTATAAACCTAATCTTATACCTATACTATACTAAGTACGCCTAGGTAGGAGACTAGACCTTCTTTTGTTACGTGGACGTAAACCTTTCTAAGGTAGCGTAGTTAGGATAAGGGCTTAAGATAATCTAAGGCTTAGTTTCTTTTAATAATAAGGACTAAAATAACTATACTAAGCTTCTAATTAGATTTAAAGAAGTATAGAAGAATTAGGTAAATTAGATAGATAGGGGGTTAAGGAGGAATAAGAGAGCCTATATCTAGGTATAGGAAGATAGGGTGCACTAGCCTAAAGAGCTAAGGGAGAAGTACCCTATAGTAAAATAGGAGAAGGAAATCTATTAAAAAGAATAGGTAAGGATTATAAGCCTAGTAATACTATATAGATCTACTAGACCTACTACTTAAATATAGTATATAGTTCTACTATAGTATATAAAAGTGTAGGATAATATAATAATAATAGAGGTACTAGAGATAGGGATATATATAGAGATTACACTAGCCTACCTATAGATAAGTATAGCCCTAAAGACTCTATTAGGGCACCTAGTTAAATATAGTAGAGTCTAATAGTAGTTTCCTAGGGATATCTAGGCTACCTACCTAACCTAGATCTTAAAGGTAATTATGTGTTAGGTTTAATAGGATAACCCTTTAGTAAAGGTAGAGATCTAGAAGTACCTAATAGGAGATTTAAATAGAGAAAAGATAGGAGCATAGATTAGGAAGAGTTAGGTTAAGATAGTAAAAGAGTTAAAGAAGAATTAGGCTATCTATATTAAGAATAAGAAGCTTGTATTTAGTAAGGATAAGGACGCTAGGGTACTAGACTAATCCTACTTTAGTATAAAGGGAGTATAGCCTACTAAGGTAGGAGAGTAGTAGAGGTATAATAGATAGATTAAGCAATTAGAGACTCTAGATACTATTAAAAAGCATCTAGGAGCTATTAAGGAGGAACAGAAGGTAGAGGGATCTAGGCGCCTAGGGCTAGGCTATCTAGGAAGTCTAGCTAGGGCGTAGAGGAGAACTATCTTGTTAAGTTTAGGTTCAAGATTAGAGACCCTAGATACTCCTACTCCCTTACCTAAAGCTTAACAAGCTAGGAACTAGGGTTGCAGACTAGGAGGAGGAGAGTAAGGTCTAAGCTTAATAGGGCCAAGCTTAAAGGAGGGGGAGGTTTATACTATAGTATAGGATGTATAGGAGAAAAATAAGGCTTAGCCTAAAAAGTTAGGTAGATTAAATAGTATAAAGGTATAAAGGATTAGAGGATAGGAGAAAAAAAAAACTCTTAGAGACTTCACTTTAACCTTACAATATCATCTTTTTACTTATGTTCCCGCATTGAACCATATCCTCCACCATAGCACTACTACGATTGAACCTTGCTCCTCCTACTTCTCCTCGTTTAAATAGGTTACTCTCCCTAATGGTTCAATATCTAAATAAATTCTTCTTCTACTACCTTAGCTACTAGGAAACTACGTATTTGCTATACTTTATATAGGATTATCTTTATTTAGTAAGGTAGGCTAACGTCTTAAGTAATGTGTCTACTTTCTCTAAAGTTAAAGGCGATAGCTACTTCTCTATTAAGAATTATTTCTTAAAACAGAGTCCTTTCTACTACTAATAAGTCTAGACTAAATTTCTATTCTTGTATCCTCTTAGTAGTTAGCCTAGACCCTCTTAGAAATAATATATATCTTTTCTTAAAAAGATAGTTAAAAGGGCTAAGGTTAACTCTTTTACGAATACTAAGCTTTAGCAGTTAGTTTTCCTTAGCTACTATTTTCTAGTCCTCCCTTCTAAACTCTATATCCTTATCCTTCTCTTTTAGTTTATCTACTAGTTAGATTTTCTTGCTAACTTTTTTATACTTAGTGCTTACCTTAGTAACTATTTATACTACTTTTTACTATACACCTTAATTTAGCTTATATATTACTAATATTAGGTTTAGCTCTTAGATAGCCTATAGGTCTTTGCTTGCCCCTACACTATATCCTATAGTTTGTGCTACCTATTTTTCTAGTATCTTTTTATCTTCTAAGGTGAATAGTTATCTATATTTACTAAATCCTGCTTATAGCTCTATATAGTCTACCTCTTGTAGAAATTTTAAATATGCTACATGTTCTACTATATAGTATTTATCTCCTAGGTATTAATTTTGCAGGATCTCTTTCCTAAGTAAGGGTCCTGCTATTAGTTTTCTAACTTATCTTCCTCTTCTATTTTATCTCTATCTTCTAGCTTTAGATCTAAGGCTATAAAGACTATATTCCTTTCCCTATCTAAGGATAGCACCTAGTAGGTGACCCTCCTATAGATATTATACTAAATAGCTAGCCTAGTAGAGGTACACTATAGCCCCCCTAATATAGCTAAGTAGGTTAGGTTTATAATTACCCTAAAATAAGTTAGGATCTCTACCTCCCCTATACGTACTAGCATATTCCACGCAGTTCTAATAAATAGGTCTATCCTACTATTAGCTATAACTACCCCTTATATATACCCTAGGGTCTAGGTTAGTGTCTTAATAGGTACCTATAACGCCTGTATAGCACTTAATCTTAAGAGATTTATTTATACCCCTATATTAATTAGGTAGTTTACTACGTTCCTCCTTATACTAGTCTAGCAGGTTAGTAGTTCTATATAGAGAGTTATCTAATTTAATTCCTAGTTAGTATAAGACTTATCTTTCTCTTCTTATATAACTAAATCTTTTCTATACCTATCTAAGTTTTATCTAAATTAGAGCCTTACTTAGGTATTAAGTACTTCTAGTATTACGCGTATATTGCGCTAACCTAGCATAGGGTCCTTTACCTCTAGCTCCTCTAATTAGTTAATATATCTAAAGGGTAAAATTAGCGCACCCTTTAGATACCTATTTAGGACTAGCGCACTTTCTAGGCCCCCTAGCTCTACTATATTTACCCTACTAAAGTTATTATCTAGTAGGACTTAAGTCTAGGGTTCCTATAATAATATCTTAATTTATTCTTATAGATAATCTTACCCTAGTAGGTTAGCTACTATAATTCCCTAGACTTCCTATCTAAGAAAAGTAGCTATTATTTAGTTTAGGCTTAGGCATATTATCCCCTTAAGCTGCTTATTCTTTACTTCTTTAAACTATACTTTTCTTCTTATTACTAGTAGGTCCTAGTTAGGCCCTAAATTTGTATAGCCTTTACCTATATTATCTAGTAGCTAGATTATTATAAAGGGGTCTATATAGGCCTAAGCTAGGTATAGAATCTCTAGGGTCTCTTTAAGTTTTATCTCCTTACTTGCCCCCTCTTCTTAGTTTACTAGGTTTTGTGTTAGTCTTCCTTACCTGCGCTTCTAGATTAATCCTATCCTTACTTCCTCTAAGACTTAGTCCCTTCGCTTTTCTTTCTCCCTTATAGAGGCGTGGATCCTAGGTGTATTCTTATCTACTAATCCTAGGATAATATATCTTAAGTCTATATAATCTAGCGTTATTACTACTAGGTCTTCCTTATTAGTTTATAGTATTTAATAGTTTAAGAACTACTTATATTCTTTTTAAGTAGCTACTAGTTCTAATCCTTAATTCTAGGAAGATATTACGTTAGCTCCTGCTCTTTTTACTACTAGGTAGTCTAGTCCTTAAGTCTACCTCTACTACTAGCCTCTTAAATCTATTCTATTAAACAGTTCTAGCTTAACCTATAATACTAGCTAGCTAAGGATATCCTTAGTAACTTTATAGTATTTATATAACTTTTTCTTTATCTAGTAAAGAGTATAGTTCTATAGTGCTAGCTTAGTAACCTACCCTAGTCTTTTATATAATAGTCTATAGTAAAATATCCTAGTCCTTATTTCTAGATTCTAGGAAGTGCTTACCTACCCTAGTGCTATAAGTTCTAGCTAGGGGGGGTAGTCCTTTACTAGGTAGGTTTCTAATCTATATATATTATAGGTAGGTAGTTTCTTATAATACCCCCTATAACTCTATAGCCCTAGCTAAGTAGTTAATATTTATATAGGGCCCTAGGTTCTTAGCTAGTTTATTAGTAACCCTCTAATTACTATAGTATTCTAATATATTCCTTACTCTTTTCTAGCATTAGTTATATATAAAATAAAGTAGAGCTAGTTTACTAGGCTTTTTAGTAGCAGGCCTATTGCGTAGTATTCCTATAGCCTATTAGCCTTAGCTAAACTTATCTTTATTTTTCCTAGTGCCCTAATTAACTAGTCTATTTCTAGGTTAATATTTAGTAGTAGTTAGGTAGTAGATTGCTCCTTTCTAATACCTTTTACTATCTTTATAATTTCCTCCTTTATAGGCGTAGCTTTTACTAATTCTAATATCTAATATACCTACTAAGTATCTTCCTCTATTTAGCTAGCTAATATATATTTTATTCCTTCTCTTTACTAATAGATTCTTTTAATATAGGTATAGATCTTCTCTAGCTTATAGCTTACTACCTTATTACTATTAGGCCCTCCTAGTATACTAAGCAAGACTAGCTCTTTATCTACCTAGGGTAACCCTCTAAAGAAGAAGAATCTAACCTTGCTTTTATATAGCTATTTAGATACTAGGCAGGTATTGCTATATACTATAAAATTAGTATAGTAGTCTAAGAGACCTAGGAAGTTTCTAGAGGCTTCTTATATATATATATCTAGGAAGGTTTAGGTACCTATCCTTTAGGCTATATCCTAGTCCCTCTAGTGCTCCTTTATAGCTTCCTGCAGCTCCTCCTAGTCTTACTTCTAGTAGAGTCTAAGCTTCTTTATAAAAGTTCTATATATAGTATTATAGAAGTCTAGTAGAATTTTTAGCTAATCTACTTTATCTAGCCCTCTATTTTCTACCTAGTAGTTATAGTTATCTAGGAACTCTATAACCTCCCTTCCCTAGAACTAAAAGCTAGTTTTCCTAGGCCTTATAGGGATAAGGACTCTTCTTAAAGGTCTAGAGGTTTCTATTTTAGTTAACCCTAGGGTAATATTACTTTCTCTAGGTATTATTCCTAGTAAAAAGGATAGGCTTAGTTAAGGTAGTAGGCTTCTATAAATATTAAAGGAGGTATATAAACTAGTAATATTAATTAAAATTATTAGATAAGTTAGTATCTACTTACTTATATTACTTCCCCCCTTTTCTATCTCTTACTTTTATAGACTATATTTTATTTTTAGTAGATTCTTATTATATTAGTAACTTTAGCCTAGCCCTATTTTCCTACTAATAGCGCACACTATCTTATAGCCTTTGCTATAGCTTTTCTATTAGTAATAATATTCTAGGTGTTCTAGCACTTCTAGTATTACTAATACTTCTTATAGTTCTAATTATTCTAATAGTTCTAGTTATTCTAGTTCTAGTTGTTCTAGTTCTAGTTATTCTAGTTCTAGTTATTCTAGTTATTCTAGTTCTAGTTATTCTAGTTGTTCTAGTTCTAGTTGTTCTAGTTCTAGTTATTCTAGTTCTAGTTATTCTAGTTCTAGTTATTCTAGTTATTCTAGTTCTAGTTATTCTAGTTATTCTAGTTCTAGTTATTCTAGTTCTAGTTATTCTAGTTCTAGTTATTCTAGTTCTAGTTATTCTAGTTCTAGTTATTCTAGTTCTAGTTATTCTAGTTCTAGTTGTTCTAGTTGTTCTAGTGTTTCTAATGTTTTCTAGTTAGCCTCTTAGTATTATTACTCTATTCCTACTAACGCGCGTTAGCTACGTCCTAATATAGGCCTACTATTTTTGCCTTAATAATATTAATTATTAATACTACCTATTTTTTAATTTTTCTCTGCCCTCCTTATACTTAGAGAAACATCCTCTTAGTTATATGCTACTAGGCCCTCCCCTTTACTAAGATAAGATAAGTTCCCCTTAGGCTTTGCTATTTAAACTATTAGGGAGAGTAACCTATTTAAATAAGGAGAAGTAGGAGGGGTAAGGTTTAATAGTAGTAATCCTATAGTAGAGGATATAGGTTTAATATAGAAACATAAGTAAAAAGATAATATTATAGAGTTAAAGTAAAGTCCCCTAGAGTTATCCTTATCCTATCCTCTAATCCTTCATGCCTTTATACTATTTAATCCACCTAACTTTTTAGGCTAAGCCTTGTTTTTCTCCTATACATCCCATACCACGGCACAGTATAGGCTATTAATTAGGTAGGTTAGGCCTAGGGATAGGATAGGTAATAACGTACTAGTAGTTTATATAAGGATACTAAAAAAAAATCAAATACTATTATTATTATACCTAATACTTATATTTTATTTTTTATAAACTACTTTATATACCCTACTAATAGGTCTATTATAAACTACTTTATTTACTCTACTAATAGGTCTATAGTAAACTATACTATATTAATACTATAAAAAAGTAAACTACTACTTTAAACCTATTTATAGGTATATATAAGGTTAGTTTATACCTATATAGTAAACCCCTAGCGTACTATTCTATAGTAAACAATTTTTTACTGTAGTGTCTATCTATAAAAAGCGCTTGTAAAATCTTTATGTGGGCGGTGGGGGATCGCCTACCAGACACCTCCAGTGACCACATCCACTATTAATAAGAAAGCAGCTTAAATGTATTTGCAAAGTGTTATTGTTGGAGATTTGACGCTGAAGTGATGTAGTCAAGGGAACATACGTCTGAATTTTTTCAGAGACATTGCGGGTAAACGGCAAATCCGCTACCGGTATCAGCCACTCGTTTCCAAAGCTACTTCTAAGCGTATATTGCATTACCCCAGCTGTCTATCTGATATGTGTGGGAATCTATTAAAATATACAATCTAATCTGAAAATATACTGATTGTTTTCATAAGGTATATTGCTGGAGATACGTACACTCTGTACAGACATGTGACTTCTTGTTCGCGATGTTGATTATATAGCATTTGTGTCATTATCAAAACTAATGCTCGAACATGGCCCAGCTACCGACACTAAACATCCATTCAAGTATTCCAACCCTATCCGATGGGGCTGTCAAACGTACTTGACACATCATTAGACGTTCATAAATCTCATGGCACTTTCACTTATGCTAGACTTGATTCTCTGTGTCTGCAAGCTGGAGGTGATTCTCCACGTCTGCACGGCCAACTTCCTCGCCAAGCCGGTAGATTTCCATTATGTCTAGCCCGTAGAACAGTTCCTCTTGCTGTCTCTTGACCATATCAACGTCAGCTGCCTTGGCGTCTCGCTCCGCTGCTAGAGCTGCCAACTGCATGTCAAGGTCGCGAACATCCTTTTCTAGCCTTTTTTCGGTCCTTCTCAGGGTGATGAGCTGGTTTAGTGTCGTTGGAGGCTCGGCAGTATATTTCTGTGTTCAATTAGTGACTCTTCATCAAGAGATCGACTTGGGTCTGATACTTACAGTAAGATCTTGGCCCTGCGCAGCTCTCAGTGTACAGAGCGCCTGATGTCCCTGGATATCCTGTCCTGTGATGCTGAAATCCTCCTGAGCTCCTAATGAGCGGGATAGTGAACTGCTCGGCTTTTCGCAATGCTGTGATTGCGCTACCGGTATGCCTCCGTTGAGAGATGTCTCGTAGATGGCCGAGCACGCAGCTTCCAGTTCGTCTCGCATACTCTTGCTCAAAGGCAAGCCACCCAGAGCGATTTTCTCAGCGTCGGTATTGTTGTCATACTCGACCAATTTCTGAAGGAAGTAGTACCTCGCAAGCGCGAGAATCTTGTTCAGCGAGAACTGTGTCCGACCAGGCAGCGCGAAAGCAGCAGCAGGACGCGACAAGCGCTTCACGATGTATGAACCATCGTATCTAGCGTGTTCGTTCCCTCTGGTCGCATGAGAATGGAACTGTATTTCTGCCCGACCGTTAATCCCAGGTAAGGGATAAAGGTGTATCAAAACTTTGCGTTGCGAGCCGTCGCATCCTTCCTCTGTATAGCCCAAGAGAATCGCAAAAGAGAGACCGTCGGGGTCATCCAGTGGTTGTGTCTCAACTTGCTGCAGCCGCGCATGCTCGAGACATGCCCCATTGTTGCCCAAAGCTGCGCGAAGCTGTGCAAGACTGTCTGCCGCAGTCACCATGGCCTCTGTGCGCATATACGGCTGTTGAATTTTGGGTCCCCGGATCTGATTCCTTGATCTGGTTGATGTTGTGGGTGGGGAGGTTTTGGCGACCACTGGCGGCTTTGTTGATGGTGTTGCTGTGAGCAAACGCTCTCAGTTGTATCAACAAATCAACAAAGGCTCGAAAATGGCTAGTATCACGAAGTCAGAATCTGTAGGTACCTTTGCACACTAAATAACAAGAAGTCAGAGTAACTTGATATTGCTAGGTTTGGATAGTAGCTTCATTCGTCGTGTATTGCAATGTCAGGTTGCTAAGTTGTCATCATCGAACCAAATGTGTACCTAGGCAAAGTAGTAAGAGACCGACAGGATATTAACTCGCCTTATGTGCTAATAATATCGTCGATATATACTAATGAACAAAATGGAAGTCACAACTATCATAGTACATCGGGGTTTGTAAAATATTGCCTTAAAGTTCGCTCGGAACAGGTATAAAGCCCTACCAGACTCCCGCTATACACCATTTGGCAGTCTAAACAATCAGTTCCTGCGATTAAGAGTCCCTTGCAAGATTTCACCGGCACTAATCTTCCTTGCTATCTTCCTCATCCCCGGACAGTTCTTGTTTGCGCTGTCTTGTTGTCTACTCTGTTACGGCCTCTAGCTGTTCACTGATCGAATCTATCTGCTCAAAAAAATTCTTGTAGTCCTGATTAATTGTGAGTTCCAGTCCCTGAATTGAAGCGGACATCTTGGTGACGCGATAACTTGCTGGCTTATGCATCTGGCCAACGCTCTTGGACGCGCTAATCGGTAGTCATGCGTCGAGACTTTAACCGCCCAAATGGATTAACGAGAATTTTCTTAGGTCTTTAGTGATAAATTGAACTTGGCGAGGTCATAATTGGACAGGCGCTTTGAAGGAATTTGCCATTTCCATGTCGTTTTCGACGAAGTGTAACTATCCTTTTCAAAGACGCGAGGTTTTCAGTCGCGACAGCGTTTAGTTGCTCGTCTACCTTGGCACCAGACTGAACCTTGTAGTCAGGTAGTTGTCGAAGAGGTCGTTGGTAGCTTCCGACCGTAGATTGCTGCATATCAGGTGTGAAAAGTACAGAGTAAGGTTCAAGCTCATGTAATCGAAACTTCAGGCAGGCTTCCGTCAGATGATCTGTGAATTTCTGGTTGATCGGAATGAAGTTATGTACCGGTACACGGACAAGAGGCGATTTATTCGCCACTGCAAGAATATAAAATTCATGAGTGCGTACATATGAGGTCGGCTTCTGGCTATCATGAACCCCTGTTCAAGTTTGATCATTTCGTCATCAATGTCTTGCATCCATGTAAACCGCGTAATGAAATTATCATAACGGCCCATACAGCGACTGATCGTATATGAATCTGATGAATCCATGAAGAATGCCGGGCCAATTACCGGATTGGAGCTTGGCAGCAAGTATCCATATACCTTCTTAGTTGGCCCTTTCGAAGCGTGAAAGCGATATAGTCCGATCACAATGCGCAGACGCGCTTAATACGGTCTATGATGGCTAGAAAACTCGATAACATTAAGCCACGGTAGATGCGATAACGGTTCTGAAGGAACACGCTGACACAACAACTGGAAAGAATTGGGACTAGATGGTCCTATGCACTTTTCCTCCAATGAATCTTTCAGGCTGATTTGATCTGGAAGATGGCTGACTAACTAAGCAATGCTTTGGGCTTGTCTAGGACTACCACCACATCAGTTCACCCAAACGTTTCGTTGCCCAATTATGATGAAGTTCTGCCTTCGTCAGTTAAGATGACACGGGGGATGCATTATAGGTCAGATAGAGCCAAGATTATATGTAAACCACATGTAAATGCTCCTACATCAGCTCATTATAAGGAGGTGACTGAAAATGTGAGCACCCATCCTGACTTCTATCCATCACGATGAGTGTCAATAGAAATGTATGTAGCTTTGGTTTGGTAGCGACAGTGGTGGCGATAATTGAATAATGAGCTTAGCATCGCCCATTTTAGAGGTCGTCGTCCCTCACTTCTAGCCCAATACTCCGCCCCGGTCGCCGTGTAGATAAGACACAGAGCCTTGGGCTGTGGCGACATAAGGCTGGAAGGGAAAGCTGCTATCGAGAGTACCGATCAAGGTAAAGTCTTGATCCGTGCCCTCTTGACTATAGAGGTTCTTCAGTAACCATGGTAGATTCTCAGCTGTACGGTTAAGGAGTTGTTTCATTGTATCTCATGTCGCTCTTCAAAGTGTCTCAATTGCTTGGTGGCAAACTCATCCACGTAGATGTGCGGGGTTTCTGTCCAGTCCTCTGTTTGCTAAAAATACCGTAACCCTCGTAAACACTATACCCCAGCTGCAGCAGTGCAGCCTTTCAACATGTATTTAAACAGCCAATTAAAATAAAGAACGTTGATAGGTCTACTTGTGCGTCGACATAGCCCCTAAATATGACGTTGTTGAGATGCCCGCTAGCTGAGCACACATGGTGTAACCAATGCAAGGCTGGCCCCCAAATAAAATCCAATATGTGTTTGCTCAAATGGGTGACAACACTATTTCGCAGTATTTAACTACGAGACGGATTCTGGAATCCAAACATCACCATGAAATCAAATTTCAGTCAAATCGCTTCTCAGGAAAGCTCCGTCTACCTTGGGATCTAGACAAATTACCGGTAGTCTCTTGGCCCCATTTCCGGTTTGACCTTTACCACAACACTCCAGAATGGAGGCCTACTCGTCACTTTCCTCGCACTCTTCGTTACTTTCGCCGGTACCTGCTGTTGGACAATCGTCTCATTTGCCATCCACCAAATGTTGAGCCAGCAGGCTCCCCAGCGCGCGATATACCACCAGCAACAAGCAATACTTCGCAATTCTGGTACCAGTGCTGCGGCGTTCTGGAGACTCTCGAGGATGACATGGGCCTGGCGTAGGCATAACTCTGTCGCTTCGTTTAAGCGTACATTACTGCCGTTAGCTTTGAGTCTAGTTACTTTCAGCGCTTTCGCCATCGCTGGCGTGTTTTCATCGAGAGTTGCTACTTCGAGGGGCGGCGAGGTCCTCATCGCCGGCAGCAAGTGCGCTATCTACAACAATTCTCTAATAACAAATCAGAACTTTGGCTAGGCCAGGCATACTTGGCCAATAGGATTAGATCGAGCGCTAACTATGCATCGAGCTGCTATACTGGTTCGAGGTCCCCAGGAGCCTGCCGCACTTTTATTCGAGATACCCTTCCTTTCAAGATTACACGTAAAACTCCCTGTCCTTTCCCAGGGAAGGACCGGATATGTCACTCTTCCGAAGGAGCCATCCGTCTTGACTCCGGTCTTCTCAACAGCCACTTCGATCTAGGCATTAATTCTCCGCCATCCGCGAGGTTTCTCTACCGAGCAGTTAACGAATGTGTACCATTGCGTAGCGAAGGATTTACGTACTTGAACTCATCTACATCACCAAAAACCTTACAATTCCGCTACGGAAGCAATCCCAAAACCTGTAAGACCGATAGAGATGGGTGCACTTGGGAACTCAATTTCGGAGAGGCCAATGATGTTAACAAAAGCTATGAAGACAGCTTCGACGAAATTTTCGAGTACAACCTTAAGTAAAATCTTCTGATGACCCAAAACTTCTCGAAGCTGACTTTATTCACTAGGGTGATTACACATTGGGACGCACCCTTAAACACCACTGCAAGAATCACGTGGGAACCGATCCCTGAACTCTCGGTTTCGAACGCAGATGTCAGCGTTATTTTTCTCAAGATGGATGGTATGAAATTTTACGCACCTGTAAAAGATCCGTGGTTTAATGCGGAGCATGGGCCTTTCAACGCTAGTACTGTCGTTGGAAAGATGTCACTTTACTCCAGCGATCAGCCAGCACGTGCCTTAGCCTGCGTCAAATCTGCAGCCCTCTTCTTACACAGAAAGAAAGATGTACGCCCCTGCTAGGGATATACGAGGCCATCGAGACTGCATCTTCAACGATATTCCCGCAACCAAGCCATAGGAGAGCATTCTTATGGTCGGGGACCTCAATTCTCTGGAGGTCGAGTGGTGTTAACGAAACTATTCTGACATTAAAGGGCGGAGCCCTAAGAGCAAGTGACTCTCTTTCAGCGGTGGGGCAATACGCTTTACCCAGCAATCAATGGGAGCTTGAGCTTGAACATTGGTTCAGACTCACGTTAGCCGACTTACAACGAGCAATGCTTGACCTTGCAACTGAGCCAGTCATTCCAGAAGCCGGCGAATTTCACACTCCGCCTTCTTTCGCTGAAGAGCGTACTGTTTGTGGCAACTAGAAAATTCGAAGCGATTCCTACACTTCATTCAATGTCCTTGGACTCATTTTGATCCTTTCCATTGGAGGCCTAATCATGCTCATCTCCGCCATCCTACCTTGGACCACTGAACGTATGCAGCGGAACAAGAATGCATTTTCTAGCATAGAGTGGGTCACGAATGCTACGCTACAGCTTCAGCGGCTCGCACACGAGGCGATCGGTGTAGGAGATTGGGAAGGCGCCTGTGATGATTATCCACGGACGAGAGAGAGCAGTGTTCTAGCTGTGCTTGATATCACTGATCGAAAACATCCTGTTTTGAGATTACCACAGGCTGCAGACATCAGGAATGAAAAAGAAAAGCATCGAATGGCGAAGAGAATACAGTAAAACTAGAGAAAAGGGACGAGGACGAGGATATCGAGGAATTAAGAAGAGGAAGCGCTTGAACTGGTTGCATAGTCTTTATCAAGTGTTTGAACACCGCGTGTATCCCCTGGCCGTGCTCAGTGTTTTTACATGTGTCAGATGTAGAAATAAGTTCCAGGGAGCAATGCGTAGGAGGGCACATTGATAGCAACTGTTTTAGAGCACTTCTTACTCACGGTTTTTTTGAGTGTGGATAATGGTACTAGTGTTCTGTTATGAATGAAGTACAATAACGAGAGTATTGAGAGACGGCTAAGCAGCCAGTTGTGCGAATACCGTAGTCGGGCTCCTTCAAAGTGTTTTTCGGTATCCTGTAGGCCCTGGTGGCATTGTACATTCTCACAATTATCGATGAATCGATCACAGAACCTGACTGCGCCCTGTTCTTAAGTAACTTCAGTTAGGTGGTGTTATGGATTCCGGTGAAGGCCTAAACATGTGCCTTAGAGATAGCCTTGCCAACCTTCGTGTCACGTTAGCATTACCGGTATCAAACGAGGAATCTACTCAGAGGAGTGTCACCTTCTGAAACTCTGATGTAATCGTTTCACTTCAGCGAATATCTGCTCAGTCTTTCGGGTTGTAGACCACATATATCTCCAGCCAGGCACCCTTCTCTCGAAGCTTGACGTGCAACTGCATACGATGACAATAAGTGAGACTTTGCATGACTGCAAGGATGTTGAATTACTGTCAATACTCGCTTGGTGGGGGCTGGCAACAAACTCGCGATGACGGCAAAGAGTCATCGAATAACAGCACGAATTGATTAACCGCAATTTGGCACTACGAAAATTTATGCATAGTGAGGTAGATCTGGTTTTCAGTGTCGTACGGTCATAGGTGGGTGGATCGTTCAAGTAATCAGACTGTATTCCCAGTACCTCTGCAAGAGTGCCAGGAACCATGTTAGTCTTGTGTGGACGCCAGTGCGTTCACACAACTGCAACCTTTTCATGAGAAGAATCTGAATTCCACTTGTATTACAGAGATACCCTGCTCGTAATTGTAGGTTAGCAGACCGTTTGTACAATTGTTGATGTTGGCAAGGTGAGATCTCTGGTGTGGAGGTGGAAGGGGGTGGAGGGGAGGGGATTGCCCCACTGTCTGATACTAACTAGAATTGTTTAGCTTAGCTAGACAGTCAACTGGTAACCTACTCTACTAGATACCTCTATAGACCCATATTACCTACTGGTACATACAACTCTCCATCCCACAATTTCTCACGATACTAATAACAGTCTTGTTCCAATCGAACCAACCGTACGCATTCTCCAAACTACACACAGAAACGACCCTGCAGCATTTCCCCCCCTCACGTTCCACTTTGTCAGCCACATATGACACAATTGGGTATCACAGGAATGGTAACCAACGCACAAGGCCCACTCATGATGCACGTTGAGGTCACGCCACTCTGATCAAAGCCACTCACACTTAGCCACGCAGCGCATCCGAGCCATCCGTGGCTGAGCGTTTACATGGCAGCCTTGGTATGCCCGACTTCATTTCTCGAATTCGGCGGCGCATGGATATGGTGTACTACAAGGTGTCGCTTACTACTTCCTTTATGCGCACTTATGTATTCACAGACAGTGACCAAGCCGGAAATACGGCACCTGCTGCTCTGCACCTCACCAAACGGCCGTGGATGACGGTGGGATCAAAACACATCTGCAGTGGCCATTGGTACTCGACGGGCGTAGCTCGTTGAATAGCGCAATTTTTCGTTTGCTCCATGGCACATTGCTTACCTCTCTTAGTTGGAAATTGGTCTGTGTCTCCTGTAGAGCTCCCGTTTGAGTCCTGTACTTAAGTAGAGCTACCTCCACACGCTGCTGGAGAGACTCACTTAACCTGAATACTCTTCTCACTTCACAATCAAACCGATTTCGAAAACTCATCATGACCTTCCAACACTCCGCTGAAGATATCCGCATCGACGATGGTCACATCCTAAGGGCCCGCCTCCGAAACGCCGAAGGCGAGTTGAATGATTCTGAGATTGATCTGAACAATCACATTGGCAACGTCGATGGTAGAGCAATCACAGTCCTTTGTAATCTTTAATCTTGACTTGCTCAGGTAACTTTGTCTGGGACGGAGAGAACTTCTCCCACTCCGCTCAGGACATCGAGTTCACTATCGAGGCTGATGGCGAGGCCGCCGTTCTCCGGGCGTCCCTTTCTGATGCTGAGGGTAACCACGAGACCCGGGACATCAACCTGGGCGAGCGTATCAGTAATAACGACGGCAACTTTGAGTACAGTATGTTACCTTTTCGCAAGCACAGAATGTTCGTGCTAACGCTGAGGCAAGACTAAATGAAACCACTAAATGCAACTCATCTTATCGCTTGGCGAAGCTGACCTTGAGCTGACCCAGCACTCCACATCCGGGGAGCAAAGGATCAGTAATATCCTTTTTTAAGAGAGCCGCGATAGTAATTAGCAATATCTATGATACGACTGCTCAGTTATGAAATAGCAGCTATTACCACATGAATTACTTGTCTATGAACTGATTCGAACTCTGGCGCGTGGATTACTTGTGTGATCAAGATGTCGTAACACAGCAGCATCTCAGTCGTTTTGTGAGGGTATTGACTTACCGTGGTAATATCAGTTTGACCATGACCTGATTACGGTCAATCGTACGGAATTATTCACAATTAGTGTAGGACGCACAAGCCTATAGTCAAAGATTGGAAACACCGGTAAGTTGAAGCCAGCAAAGTTGGCATCCCGCCTCATCAGATGTTACTCACTCAACCCATTCATTGACAGCCTAGTAGCCACAATCAGCTGCATGCTTCAGCCCCAAACACGTTGACATTGATACTGTATATGTCATTGATCGTAAACCTAACCAAATGATTACTTATCACTAACAACAGTGAATTGAGCTCCATGTTCTTGATTCTCGGCTGTCATTACCAAGCCCGTCTTAGGTTCACCAAATACCCAACCTTCAGAACGCATTCTTGCAATGTCAGGTTTTTGCTCATTCTCAACGGCACTGCGAGAGCTCAGTTTATTGACATCATGTAAATCAATCCAGTCTCGCAGGCCATGTGCTACCTCGTCTGTCTCGTCCTGGCCTGGCTCTCGCACGAGGGGCAGATCGTCTGGTAGACTCCAGCGCGCGATCTTCTTCTTTCCGATTCCGTCTCCGCCGTCAAGTGAGCCGAAGGTCCACCATTGAATTCGCAAGTTGTCAGGTACAATCTTGTATGTGTCTCCGGGTCTTAAAAAACGCTTCATCTTCTCCTCTAAGGATTCGCCTTTATCTCCCAATCGCAGGAGCAGTTTTGAGGGCGTTAGCTCCCACATCACTTCTGCGTGACCTTGACTAACAGGCGGAATGGTAATGAATCTGAAGCCGTTTTCTTCTCCTCGCTTGAGCAAGTCTGGATCGCCCGATACACGTGTGATGGTAACCCGTTTGGTGGGTCGAAGTGGCAGCTCTGGGGCTGGGCATCCTGGGTCTGGGACTGTTACTTGAGGCGAGGCCATAGCGCGACTAAAAAATGCTCCCTCAGATCCAGGCGTGTCTACTTCTAGACAAGAATATTTCGTCATGATGGTAATCGCGCGATCAGGAAACGGAGATTTAGTTTGTTTGATGGTGGCGATAAGTTTGAGAGGTGTGGAAGGGAAGGCATCATCGATGGATAGTGTGCCAGGAGGGCTGATGCTAAGGTGAAGGGAAATGTGGACCTTCTGGTCATTCTCTTGCGCGTTGGGCGCCATAGTCAAAGATCACGTGAAGATTGTGTCTGGCTTCCTTTGAACGAACAACTGTAGAAGATAGTGATCTGTCATGTATAATGAGGGTGGGCTGAGGTTAAGCAGAAAATGTAAGACGAAGGCGAAAGCAGTACGTCATCAACGAAAGTATCGTCAGCCTCGGAGTGCGAAACCTGAATTGGCTATTATCAAGGTGAGTAATATGGCCTATTTTGCCTCTGAGTCGAGTTGGTTTTCAACACTAGGCTGGGCTATGCTGTTCAGGCGCACAATATTAGACAATTAGGCGTACTTGGTGGTGACAGGCCAAATAACCATGGGACCACCGAGAGGTGGCGTGGATTAGCTACTAACTAGATAGGGCAACCACCGGCGAACTGTCTTACAGTTCACCAGGCTTTAATTACCTTAGCGCGTATTTTAAGTACTAGCGCTTAGCTGATAACCGTCTATGACCTAATTTAAATTCCTTCTCAAGTTATTTCAGAATTAAATCTGTGGATAGAGATAGAGACTTAAGAGATAATCAGATAGAGAGAGCACTTTTTGAAGATATTTGATAACTCTTACCCTACTGTAACCCTAACCCTACTCTAACCCGAACCTTACTCTAACTCAAACCCCTAAGTAATTAATTTAGTGTTAATGTAGAATTGGTTTGTGACTTTTAATATCACGCTAGTAGTATTCTATACCAGCGAGGGGCGGCAGCGGGCTGACGTGCCCCGTTGTTAGCGCCATGCCACCTCTCGGCGGTCCCATGGCCATGTGGCCTGCCTGAGGCGTCCTTGAAAGTGACCACTTGTGACGTGATAAATGCTAAGAGCGAACGGCTTTGGATACACAAACAATCACGTGTGTCCGCTGAGCTGTTAGGCATCCTACACATGCAGGCATTGAGGAAATAGCGATGACCAATTCAGCCCGCATGTCTTATCCCACGAGGCTGACCGGAGCGAACTGACCATACCATCGCCTAAGCGAATATACCGGTACCGGTAGGCCTTGAAACAGAACAAAGCATCTTTCTTCACTCTTGCACTGTCGTACTATCCAAGCATAGTAGCTATTTCGCAACTGTCAGCCACTAAGCAGCGACAATCCATGTGATCGTGAGCCGCATCCATGTGAAGGTAACATCTTCGTGTGTATCCAGTTGATTCGGACACCGACGTAAATCCTCGCCTCCATGCCAAATGTACGTAGTCGCGTTGGATGTTGTTCCTCACGATCCTACGCAGATGTTCAGTGGAAGGACGCCTCACTACACACGGTCTCTAGGTAGGATCAGTGCGTTCAGGACGTTCAAGATGTATAAGAAGGTCCATCAAGAACGACTATGAACCTCATCTCACATCTCTTTTGTATCATCAAACCAGAAGCTTGCATCTCATCCACATTATTTCAATCGCCCACCAGCAATAAGAAAGCCTTCATCGCAATGCACTTCACCAAGAATTCTGTCGTCCTCCTGGCCGGAGTTACAGTTGTCACAGCACTCCCGTTCGACGACTCCAAGGACAGCGTACATCGACTGTTTGCCCGCGGAGCTCGTTACGCCACAAGTTGTGACCGGAAGATCCCTAATAGAGACATCACCTATAAGGAGAAAGCCCAGAAAGCCTTCACTGATGCCTCTCAGTTGGCATCAACTACACAAGATGGCAAGGACTCTAATGGAAATGCCTTTACTGAGAGTACCGCATTTTCTCATTACTTTGGAGATGGAGACAAAGATCAAGTCAAGCGGATGAACCAGGTTATTTATAATAGCCGCCTTCCCGTCGACGACAATGATGGCGGACAAGGATACTGGATTGACATCGCATGTGGTTCAGATCAAGACCCGAATTGCGGTACTTCAGTCCTTGCGGCTACGAGTCCAAAGCCTGGAGAGTCAACGGTATGTTTAAGATCGTAAAATGAGTTTGTCTTATCTCTGACGTTAGTAGATGGTGCTATGCGACCGCTTCTTTAACGCAAACACCGTACAAACCAAGCAAGACCTTGACACCAAGAAAATTGGGACACGGCGCGGCCAGTGGTGCCAGACAGGCGAAAAGTTCCCTTTCTTTGAAGTCGCCGGCCTTACGATCTTCCATGAAATGACGCATCTGCACGATGTTGGGCAGAGGGCAGGATTAACTGCAAGACCTGATCCGGATGGTTATGACTCGGCTGGCACTGTCGACGTCTATGTCAAGGGAGGCGATGACGATCGCAAGCACTACGACGGCATGGAGCCGTGGCAAGCCGCAAGGGAGCTGAAGCGCCTATGGGATGCCTACAACGCCGACAACAGCCAATACAAGCCTACTACGCCCACAACTGAGAATGCCGAGAGCTACGCGGCTGCTGCGCTGGAGTTTTACTTCCTACGCTTCTGTGAGTGGGACACAATCTTGCCTTAAGGCAGGGATTGGGCCGGCATCTATGCCGGAGGAGGGAGGGAACGAGAGCATAGCGCTCGTGCTTTTCATTTGTCACTGCGGCGGTAACGAAGTTGAACAATGTACGCACCCACTGTTCGTATGTGAGCGGGTTTACACTGGTTGCTACTCATCCTAGCGTCTTGGGACTTATCTTTGCTAAATTCGATGTCTCATAAGCCCTAAAGTAGTCAATAACATTCTTTACATTCAGAACTTTCCCCGCATTAACGAAACATACCTAGATACGCCCAAGGTGCTACTCTCCACCTGCTTTAATTCCGCTTTTGGGGAAGACGGATAAAGAGTAGTTCTTGGACGAGTTGTGAAGCGTTCTTCTGATAAATCTATCCGCAGGTTCCTAAGAGGTTACGTTTTGAGAGTTACGACATTGCTTGATTCTGCGGTATTGGGTCCTGTTATAATCTTTTGCTGAGACAGGTATCAAGAGCTAGGCCTGTTTCAGTGTTGGATGCGTGAATGTGCAATACTCTCAATGATGGATACCTAAGGTAGATGCGCGTGCTGTGTCATCGGGCAAATCGGAAGCAGGCTTTTTGAGGGATTTCCATGTCTCGCCAATGTTACTGAGATTGCCCGTGAACTGCTTGGATCGCATGGAGTTGGCACACGCTTGAAGAGATGGAAGATCAGCTTAGCAATCAATCGCTCCGTACGTACTTAAGACCTGGAAGTCTCCAGTGGGGCAGAACCCACGTGATCTCCTGTTGAGAGTTTCACGGTTGATTCCGTCCTTCCCCGCGGTTCAGATTCACATTGGGAATGGTAAGGTTCTGTACTCTGTTAGCGCTTCATGGAGTAACAAGCGGACCGGCGAGTCTCGGGCTTTCTCCCACAGTATTGCGCCATTCCGCCCCGCAATTCCGCCATCACCATCAATGGCTTTGCCATACTGTGTAGAAAAAGAGTGTGCGAGGATTATCCTTCAACATGGCATATTTAAAAGGTACACTTTCCCCAGTGTATTCGATTCTGCATACTAAAAAGACTACCTGAACTATGTGGCCTACTCCTCGAACACCAACTACCAGGCCGATCGGGCAACAAAACCTCGAAGAGGGTAACGAAGAATATGCTGCATGCTTTACGCAGGGTCATCTCGCCCTGCCGCCCAGCCAAAAATATGCAATCCGTATGTGAAAATCGTATGATGACAGCTGAGGTTGTTTGTTGATACTAACATTTCCCTACTCAGTGACTTGCATGGATGCCCGCATCGATCCCGCGGCCGCCTTTGGCATCCCTCTCGGCGCAGCCCATGTCATCCGAAATGCAGGTGCATCTGCTCGCGAGGCTTTCCGATCTCTTGTCATCTCACAACAACTTCTCGGGACCACGGAAGTGCTGCTGGTCAAGCACACCGGGTGTGGCATGTTATCATTCGAAAACGAATCAGCGCGGGACGTTGTGAGGATACAAAAAGGCGCAGCTGCTGCGAAGGAGGTTGCGGATCTCGATTTCCTTACATTTACAAGCCTGGAGCTAGAGGTCAAGAAAGATGTAGCATGGCTGCAAAGCAAGGCGATTGAGAGTGGTATCACCATCTCAGGCTGGATTTACGATGTAACGACGGGCAAAGTACAGCGGATTGTATGAGCGATGATTCTTTTTGTTTTTCAATGATATCCAACTCGTTTCATGTTCGATCGTCGTCGATGTACAGATCATGCATGTACTCTTCTATAGCCATTCCAATGGGATGAACTAGGCTGTTTCGAGATTAGCGCCAAACTAAGCAAAGTCTCCGCGACTGGAGCTGTTCTCTCGGCTCCGCTTTCCACCTGTGAACACTCCACAGCTCCCTTATCAAGGCACGAGAAAACGACTTTCGCGAGATAATATTCATGAATGATGGATGATGAAAAAATGCCACCATGTATGAGCCTGCTCCAGCTGCCCGATGAGCTTCTTCTGGAGATCATGCGTCACCTCGATAGCCTTCGCGCCTCCGAACCACAAGCTATCGCGATGAGCAAGTTGAAAGAAGAGAGAAAAAGGCAATCAATCAATCAAGAAAGACGGCTCGCATTACATTCACTTTGTCTGACTTCTCGCCGCTTGAGACGGATAGCTACGCCTGTACTGTACGCGTCATTTACCAGTACTTCGACCTGGAAGGGGATGGAGCACCTTACATTGTTTCATCGAACAATCTCTGCTGAAGTTCATCTCGGGGAGCATAGATCTTCATTCTCCAAGTATGTTCGGTACATCGAGAACCGTTTCTCCGACCATCTGGGCAACAATCTATACGACGAAACTGAAGAATATGACACCATACAAATGATTGCACGTTACTTTTATCTACTGGCAGAGATAGTAAAGCTTGCACCAAACTTACAGCATTTGTGCGTGGTAAGCCTCGACACTGAGGACATGTCTTTCTGGCAATTCATCCTTCCCCCTGCCCTAGCCGTCGACCCAGCGATTGAGCATGCAGTGGTCTCACACGTAAGCTTCAGCAAGCTTGAGACCCTGTGTTTTCAGGTCAATACATCGAGTTACAGACACAACACTAGGAACGATTGGTATGCCCGCATCGTTTTGACCATGAAATCTGCACCTCTGCTCAAGGAGGTGCAGGTTTGCGGCATTGAGTCAGACGACGACCCGTCTGCCGCATCGGCAACATCATTTGTTCCTTTTAAACAATTGCGGAGACTTGATATTACCAAATGTTTCCTCAAAATTGAGGAAGTGGTTGACCTGTGGCGCGCTTGCGAGGGCTTGCGACACGTCACCTGCGAATGGTCGTATCTCGATTGCATGACTGAGCCTCCGTTCGGGCTCGTCCCAGGCCTGCTGAAGCATGCGGAAACATTGGAAACTTTGCGTCTCGACTTGCGAGAAGTACGCCTTGACCTTCCCAGGCCGCCCAAGCGCCTCTTCAACTCATTCCGTGCCTTTATCAATCTTCAAAGCTTGACTATTTGCGAGAGATTCACTTCGGACGATCATTATACTTGGGAAGGTCGAATTGCCGATCTATTACCCGTCAGTCTAGAGAGTTTGACGATTCTGCGATATGAGGATGGTCTATTCGAATTTGGCTGCCATGATGATAGAACCAGGAATCTACGTCACCTGGCCGAAGATTGTCCAACAGCTTTGCCGCGACTTAAGTATGTTGCTGTACATGACTTTCTCGAATTTCATGCTTCAGAGCTTCGATGTCTTTTTAGCGATGCTGGCGTTCAATTTGTCATTGTTCGCGAAACGCTATAATTTTGGAGCGCACAAAAATAGACAACAATATCTTGATAGCAAGGCTAAATGTGCCCCTCACATAAGCTAGCTGCGGTGTCTGGGTAAACAAAAGGAGGATCCTGTGACATCATTTGGACTTTTTCGATCGGCAGGACCAAGTCTTACTTCACCTGAACTGGCGGCCTGGCTCATATTCTGTTTGCTCAAGATCAGGTTGTGTCTTACGCAGCAAAGGAAAGCCTATCAAGAGAGATAGTCGCCACCTGCAGTCTTCGGCATATACATGGTCCTGGCTCACTTACTTTGCTCATGTGCGTCCCGTTTGACTCTGGCTCTATCAGGCTCACTCTTAAGGTGTTGTCGCCTTTGAACGCGCAGTGTCGACCAATCATTTGTTTTACCGACTCCCTATCCCCAGAGCTTGATCAGCCGTGAATCCGTCTCTCAGTCACAACGGTGAGAGGCCGGCCCCACTTTGACGGGCGGACCCAGCTTTCACCTGTATATAGAGCGAGCCAGCTCACCTTTTGCACACACCCCGACTATCCACTCTCCACTCTACCTCACAACAAAATACTGAGTTCATTTACAGTACTACCTCGTAAGTGCTTACCCAATTCTGATATCATTATCGAGAGGATATTGTGGACCAACAGGTAGGCAGACCAAGAGCATCTATTGTTTGTTGTCCGTTATTATACGGGCGCGCCGAAAGCTTCGATTCATATCCTGTTACTTCACGAATACGCCGTCATAATACAACACAGCTTCTACCACTTTCTGTGCCCTGGCAAAGAACGAGATGGAGCCCAACAACAACGACAGCGTCTTGGAGAACGTTTCTGCCAGTGAGGCTCTCGTCAGTGCCAACAAGAAGGTTCTTGAAGGTGACGAGGGCGTCGAGTCAGACGAGCTGCTGGTACCTAGCAACGATTTCGAGACCGCAGGTTCCAAAGGCAAAGATGCCGTTGGCCTGAATTGCAAGCTCGGTAATGTTCAGACACTTGACAGGATTGTTGAGCTGGCTACTGATAAGTCGATGCTCACGTCAACAGAGGAGCCGGTCTTGAAGAATTCGATCGTTGCTGATATAGCTCCACTTGCTACGTCCGAATTTCCGATCGAACCATCAACGGCCGGGTGTGAAGAGCGACATGATAATGCGACAGTCAACGCGCAGCAAGGCCTTCAAGACAAGTCACTACCTCCACAAACCGGTGCTATCTCCCCAAGCATCGTCCCAGAGAAGTCGGCTAAGACGCCAGCATTGCCCTCTTCAAGTGGCAGTGTACCCCCTCATCTTCGGCCCGCTTATCAAAAGCCTATGCAGCAAATGCATGGTCTACAAAGCTCTAAGGTAATTGTATGTGGAATTTCTCCACTCGAGCACATCTGACATTTTACAGCACTCAAGCTCCACACCAGTCTCGCCGCACAATCAGCGCATCCAGGACTTTGAGTTACGTCCCCGCCAACCTCGGCAGCTCCAAATTCAGCAATCGTTTCCTCGCTATGATGCCGGTGATAGTGAGCAGGTCGCTCGTCTACATGCACAAGTCATGTCATTAAAGAATGTACTTGACGCAGAACGTAGAAGCAGCGCGAACATGCGCAAGAGCATCGAGTTGGAGCAGCGGCGCAAGAGCGATGCTGCCATGTCGAGCCTCCTGACCAAC
Organism: Plenodomus lingam; assembly: GCF_022343315.1. Taxonomy (NCBI): domain Eukaryota; kingdom Fungi; phylum Ascomycota; class Dothideomycetes; order Pleosporales; family Leptosphaeriaceae; genus Plenodomus; species Plenodomus lingam. The sequence continues at coordinate 2,160,980 of NW_027093974.1, forward strand.
CTTATTCACGCCCAGGAAGAAGCTCTGGCGAGCAATGCGAGGGCTGAAGCTCAGGAGCGTGACCTGGAGCATCGGCGCAAACAGATCTCACAGATGGAGGTGTACTTGGCTGAAGGACAAAGGCAGATGCACGAAAATCTTGGGAATTTTCATCGAGAATCTTCTCGATCTATGAATGTCGTGGACCGCGAGTTGATCAAGCGCGAGGAGGAGCTGGCTGCTAATAGACGATTAGCCAACGCCCATGGCAAGCTCAAGATGCGTTCTGATCGGGTCCGCCAGCGTGAAATCGTCCAAGAGATTCGCGAGCAGCAGTACAAGATAGCCACCCGCGCAGCCCTGGAGGCCGAATTCTACGAAGCTACGCAGGCAGTTGCGAATGCCAGCGACATTACCGAACGCGAGTACAATCGCGGTTTTGTTGCCGGCAAGGTGGCTGGTCAAGAGGCCGCGAAGATTGCTGCGCCCATCGTTGAGCAGAGGGATGGCTCGATCGAGGGCTATGCCGCCTACCACCGACAACAGATAGCTCTGGACAACGCTCTTCACGGCCGCATTCCGCTGAACGATCCGGAGCTGGCTTTCTTGTTCGATACCGGGCACCCTGGAAATCTGGTTGCTCGTGGCGTGCAAATGGGTCAGATGGGCGCGATGACGGCGACGGTCATTAGACAGAGCGGTACAGCACATGGCGAAGCCACCACCAGTGTCATCAATAGCGGAGCAGAGACCAAGCCCAATGGTAATGGTATCGGCGTATCTAATGGTGCCAACGGATCCTACAGGATCATATCCCAGCCTGTCCCTACCATCGCCGCCGCCGTCAACAAAGCAACGCCCCCCGCGAACCTCATTCCCATTTCAAACGTTCATAACGACAATCATAACGCCACCCCTCCCACCCATCCAGTACCTACCCCTCCTTCTCCCCTCCCTGCCTCCCTAAACCGTGAGCGTCCTCGAAAGTAAGTCCGCACCTCACCCTCCACCCCCTCTCCCTTCCTCACAAACAACCACAACCACCCCAAACCCTCCTTCGCCACACACCACGCACACTAGCTAACGCCTCTCTCTCCCCACAGGATCCCTGCCGCTCGCCCCACCCTCGCAGCTGAACTCCGCGGTGAAACACCCATGCACAACGGCTCCTACATTCTCGCGAATCGCGCTGCAGCAGCGGCCATGGAGTCCCGGCGTGAGGATCCGCCTGCGGGTAAGACAGGGCAGTTTGCAGATGTCGGGCCGGACCTGCTGGAGTTTTACTAGGATGCCTTGGTTGGTATGCAGGTGGCTGGCATGAATAAAGTGAAAAGGATTTTGGGGGTTGGGTAGTGAGCGACGGACGGAGTCTTGGGAGGAAGGTATGGGGAGAGAGCAGGTATTCAGATGGATGTCCTCCTGGATATATCATGGGTTTTCCGGAACACGATGATAGGTTTCCTGGATTACAATAATGGTCTTTCCGGGATACGATGCTGGTTTTTCTGGATGACAATGATGGTCCTTCTGGAATACTTTAATGGTTGTTCTGGAATACATCATCGTTTTTGCCGGAATACGAGAATGGTTTTCTAGAATACAATATTGGTTCTTTCGGATTATAGTAATGGTTTTTCTGGAATACAACCACGATTTTTCTACAATACAATAACAATTTTCCTCACACGCTCTATCCAACTTTTGTGCATTGCCTAGCTTGTACCCCTACATTCACATGGTGCTCGCATACCAGTGCTCACGGCATTACCCACCACAGTCGCAAGCAACGGCACGCAAGTGATCAACTGGGCATATGTTTGAAATGCGTGATTGTGTATTTTCGCTCGTCGTGGCATTGTGAAGGTTTTGAGTCGTGTGAGTACTGCAAAGTTCCATGGAATGGAGTACCTTTTGCATGCGGATACTGATGTATCATATAAATAGGTCTGATGGGGTCATCTTAGGCGAAGACTGCCATTGCTATGCCTACTAACTTATTCACCGGCCATTGACGACTGCTCCGTGGCCCCTCTCGCCCAACATCTTCTTCCTCAACACTGGGCCGTGATATCTTGAATTCAATGGATCTTCACTCGGTTCCTTTGCTCCTTCTCCTCTTGCTTCTTGCGTCCCATGCTGAGTCTCAGGCGACTTAGCAGGCCACTTCTTTGCAAAATCCTGTGCTCCGCCGCCAATTGCTTGCATTTCCTTCTCGCCTCGTCCACCCGCCACATACATGCCCAATGTTTCCAGCAAGACCGTCTCTCCCTGCTGCCTTCTTTCTGCCTCCCACCTTGCATATTCGTCCCACCACCACTTGTGCGTTTCCCCGTCTTTCCCCAGATACCCCGCTGTGCCATCCTCGCTGACGCGCGCCGCCCACGGCTTGTCGACAATGTAGTGGAGTACTGCGACCTGGTCGTCGCGCCAGATATTAGTATGCCAATACCGCCATGTCTTCAGCGCGTTGGTTTTCCAGCTCAGACTGCTCCAGCGTCCATCAAAGGCTTCGTTTAGGAAGTCCTGATCTGGGAACTTCATCGCTCGGAGCTTTTTGTTGCCCAGTTCCTCGAATTTGGCTTTTACGAACCGCGAGAGGGCGGCAGAGGGACGGTACACGAAAGTTCCACTGTTGAAGTTGCCGAGGGTCGCTGGCTGTGGCGCTACCGTGGCAAGTTGGTCGGGCGCTGTGGGTCTCGTCATTGCACAGTTCTCTGGTTTCCAGTCGTCAGGAGCCCAGGAGTCATGATCGAGGTTGCACACACAAGTATGTACCGCCATGACCCGCATGCCATCCCCACCCTTGAGATACTCATCATTCGCCTCACTAAACACAAGCGGACTCGGATCAGAAAAAATCATCATATCAGCATCTAGCCAACAAATTCTCTCAAACTTCTGCTCCATCTCGTGCAAGTCTAGGACCCGGAGTTTGGCCCATGTGTCGATGAAGCGCTCGGCGACCATGCCGGATTCTGTCCCATCTTCTGGAAGGCGGAGATGAGACACGGGGTAGAGTACTATGTTTGAGTGGGCGGCTTCGCGTTTGAAGGCGTTGACTGAGGTTTCGGGCAGAGTGTCGGGCGTATAGGTGATGATGAGTGGTGTGTCCGGGGAGTGCTTGTGTAGTGTATAGGCGAGGAGGATTGCACCAGCGAGGTAGGAAGGGCGTGTTAGTAATGTGACATACGCATTTTTTCTTGCCGTTATTGTACTGCCATTCTGTTGGGTTGCCATGATAGGCAGGGGTGGAAGTTGATGCTGCTCTGGATATCGCTCACGCTGACGCAACAATAGGCTCCAAACTTGGACGATGGGAGGATTGGTCGACGGACGGGAGCTTCGTTGTGTTTGTCGATTAATGTATTATAATGACTTTTGAGATACTTCGCACCTCCCAACAATGTCGACGCGTGACGTCACGACTAGTAGCGTTCCGAAACCGGAATGATTGGATCCACGGTCTCGGAACGACGATTAGATCTCCATCAGAAGAAGTGGGTGAGGAAGGTAGTTGTTAATACCGACATTATAGATTGTGGCATTACATGTCCGAATGGCGGGTATCATTACGAAGCTCCTGTATAGCGCCGTGCCCACTCCAAATTCTAATCATGCATTCAACATCATTCACTTGCTTCAATGCTGCTGCCCGTCCTCCTTTGCCAATGCTTTGCCCCACGCACTCTCAAACTCGGCTTCAGCAGACTGTGCCGACTTGATCGTCACATTCTCGAATTCATTCTCTGGTACCAGACTCGTCGACTGCGGCTTCAATGGAGATGGTGCAGTCGCGGTGCCTGGCCTGTCGGGCGCCGCAATCTCCGGACTCTCAAACTCAAAGTTGCTGGAGTAAACCACGGCTGCAAATGCCTCGAGATCCCTGACCTGCTCAATGGCGGCTAGGTACTCGTTGTTTGCGCCACTGCCAATGTTGTGGGCCTGTCTACAGAAGACTGCCAAGCTATTGGCTACCTTTGCTTTGACATCACCGCCGACAATCTCCTGAACGCGGGCGTGGTTATCTGAAATTGGTGGGATTTTGTAGGATAGTTGGGAGATCTTTGTATCAACGAGGTGGGAGAAGGCGGCGTCAAGAATGAGAGTGAGGACGTGGGTGAAGGCGGGGGAGTCGATGAGGTCGGATGTCTCGTCTATAAGGCGGCGGAGAGATGTTGCAGTGGTGGGTGAAGTCGATTCGGAAGATGAAGTCATGCCTGATTCGCGTAGGACGTAGTCTTCTTGATCTTGTGGCGGTAATAGGAAAGAGAGCCATTTGCACGTCCTGTGAATTGTTAGTGGTTGCTCATGGGTTTGTGATGGGGAACATGCCTCCTCTCCTCTTCTGTGGCGCCCTCGATTTTCTTTCGAACTTCCAGAGTGAGCTCAGACAGCTTCTCAATGGTGATCTCTTCGCGCGGGTTCAGCATGCCAAAGACCTCCTTGACTGCAACCCGTACTTTGCCAATCAGATCTATACATCCCTTGTGTAAAAGCCACCAGCTCAGACTCAAATAGCGTCGATTAGTCTCGAAGTCGTTGCCATACGCTTGGTCAAAATTGTCATCGTCGTTGTTTTCGAGGTTGATGCGTGAGGCTTCCGTGGTAGACTGGGGTGCAGCAAGAGAAACGACTGAGGCGAGGTAGTTGCGGCGGCCGAGGAGGTTCAGTTGAATGCGGGTGAGCAGTGTGAGAAGAGAAATGGTGTAGATGAGGGTAAAGGCTCGTGTTATCGCTGGTCGAGTTAGTAAGTTACCAGATAATAGCAAGGAGAATAGGTACAGCTGATCTTCATCTCATTCCAAAGTTGCGCCTTGCTCTTCTTGCTCTTCTTCCCCTCGCCAGACCCTTGGGCGCTCTCAACGGGTCCAGCCCCACTGTCACCATCAGTGACCACCTGGCTCGCGTGAACGAAGCTGTCTGTCTGTAGACTCGAGCTGTGCGTGTCATCCTCGTTTGTGTCTGCGATGCTCGGCGTGTCTGCCACACTAGGCGGTGCTGAGCTCGCAATCTCGCTTGTCCCTACGCTTCGTGAGAGTCGTTCAGCCTTTTGCTTCTGCAGTTCCTCTAGCACTTGTTCGACCGGTATCGCCTCGAGGATGTTCTCGGTCGCTGTGGGCAAGATAGCGAGGACGGTGAATGTGCAGTCCTCCTGGTTCTGCTCGAATCGACGGCGTAGACTAGACTAACAGTCAGGAGAAGGCTCTTGATAAGCTTTCATACGGGTCAAGGGCTGTCTACTTCTCCTTTGCAATGCGATCATCACTCATGCGTTGTCGCGCCTCCCCGAGCTTCCCCAAGACATACTGCCCCGCCAGATAACCCGCGCCCAGTACCCCAGCCCCGATGGCAAAGTTGGTGCGATTGCGCTTCAGCCAGCAACGTGTCCCCTGTATCATCGTGGCCGTGGTCGTGCAAGCCGTCGGCCTGTAACGCCTACCTAGCTGAAGTCGCGTATGGCCAAGGGCGGGTCGTCGTCGAGTCTGCCAACAAACCCAACGTCACCGAGCGGCCAATTGCAAGGCAGTGGTCAATGATAGATGATTACACAAAAGCAGGAGTCTGGTCAAAAAATAGAGCGATGGTAGAGGACGGAGAACTATGACTACATGTCCCAGCGCAAGAATACAGTCGTGCAAGGCGTTGGAAGGCTGCTGGTGACACTGGTGAGGTGCCCACAGTTACCCGCGATTGGGCCGAGGTCCATGGCCTTTTGCGGATAACAGATCCACCACCGAAGCTTTCACCTGATCGTCCACTCTAACCCCATCTCTGATTGGTTCTTGTAGACGTCAATGATCTGAGGATGGTTATACCTAGCAGGTATCTGCATCAAGACAATCCCCTCTCATAGCTCAGCCCCCTCCCATCATACCTTTGCACCAACCTCGCCCTTGAAGTCCAGCCACCTACTAAGATTCTTGGTCATCACAGAAGCCAAATTATCCGGACGAGCGATATAGACCACTGCAGGGCGACAGTGAGTGGCACAGCTAATACCCAGCATGGGAAGAAACTCGGATAAGTCGAAGTCGTCGTGTTTACCCGAAATGGCAACATGTAGTGTCTGTCTGGGCTCTCTAGTTGACTCTTCTGTGATATTTAACGTGTGAGATAGAGGCGGTGTATGAGCATGGAGTTGCCCTGAAGTCGGGAACCCCATTCTCATGCGATAGCTTGGGTGGTCCATGTGTCGTGTTATCTTCATTAGATATGATGTATTCAAGTCCGTTAAAAAGCTCGAGAAGGATCCATTCGAGCGGCACACGGTGATGGAGTTGACCTCGTCTTCGGGGGTATCCTGGGCCGCTCGTTTGAGGGATCTCCCACCCTCATTCACATCCGGTAAGGTCTTGAGTATTTGTGCCCAGGCGAGCTGAAGGAAAACTTCGTTGACGAGACGTACCAGAGGGCGCGAAGGGCTTTCATGTACAATGAGGCACGGCGTACTTGGATGTTCTGCCATGCCTGAGATTTTGGGTCGCAGGTATGCTGTTACCTCATCGTAGAGTTGCTTACATGTGAGGTGGATTGGCGGGATCGGACTTGAAAGCACAAAAGTCACTTTTGCGGACTCGCCGCCGATTGTGTTCGACCTATCCTGGTGCTCTCTCTCAAGTAAGCAGTCGTATATATCAAGTCGTAATTCCTTTGGCAAATGGAGAAAATTGAATGGTTTCCTTGATCTGGTCCCTCTTTGGGACGGGAGGAACATTTCCTCGATTTCGGTGGAAGAAGCAAGGCTGAAATGGAATGCTTTAGGTGTACAAAATGGGGGAAGTTTTGTTTGGAGGGAGGTCAAGTCTAGGATTGCCCATGACCTCATCTAGCAATACAACCAAACATTTTTAATTTGCCAGACCATCACGACCAAATTTCGACGGATTTCTCGCTGGGACTAACTTACTAGTCACAGAAAGAAAGAAGTACCAACAGCTAGGTGACTGAGCCCACCCATTAGCATCCGCAGAAAGCGCAATTGTGCCTCGTCACGCTGCATACGAATGTCCAAGTCTAGCCATGCAGTCTCCCGCATGCTAGCTATCCAGGTGTACAAATTTTCAAAAATGAGATTATACTTCTTATAGACTCGCATGCATGGAAATACATTATTTGAACGAAGATATGGAACCATTCCCCATTACAAGGACATTGGGATGCAAGACGATCTCATGGTGCGTTACGGTTCTTGGCCACGGTAAAACGAGGTGCATTAGGTCGATAGTTCCGGCGGGCATCATGGGATCAGGATATCTGTGATTGGAAATGCATGCAAATTCGGACCAGATATACAAAACCGCTGTTTTCGCTACCAACCTGCACGATTTCAGGGCCTAGCGAAAATTCTACGTTACCCAACACATTCCCAAGGACGCTTGCCAACAAGACATCCGCGTACTAAAGTCTTCCCATCACCATGCTACTGCTTGTGTTCACTGTCCATCATTCGTGTTTCTTACTTCATACAGCGTCTCCAAGCCGCACAGCCACATGCCGCAGTAAGTTTGCCCCCTGCGCAAGAGAATTTGACTTGTAGGCCTATCTCCAGGTAATCTTTGGGGCGGAACTTCGACCTTGACTGTCTGGTTGTGGTCATGTGGCCATTAGACAGGTGCTATTATTGTGACTGCTCTACGAAGCATGGTCCTTGCCAGCAGAGTCGACCTTCGCGCGAAGGTTGGCAGCAGTCGAGCCAGCCTCGGAGAAGTAGCGGGAGAAGACGGGTTGGAGGAAGGAGCGGAAGACGACCTGTGCACCACTGCAAGTCGTTAGTCAACAACGTTACTTGTGATATGTTGGGCGCACTTACGCAGTCTGGGGAAGGGACATCCACAGGATGAGGACGAACTTGAAGGTGTAGTAGAAGGCTGTCTTTGTCAGCAACGTGCTAAGGAGTTGGATTTCGTTTGACGTACGGAACCAGTAGACGGCATTCACGGCGCTCTCGAAAACGGTAAGGAAAGCAAAAGTAACCCAGTACTATGTAGCCAATCAGCGTCCAGTGTAGGGAGTTGTGTAGTTTACGCAGTTTGGAGGGTGTACGTACTGTTAGCCACTGTAAATGCGTTAGTATAGAATCTTGAGTTGCTTATCGACAAGAATTTGTCGTGAGTTGGGATGCGTACCTGGGTGTCATCGACCTTGTTGGCGCTGAACAAGGCATTCAACGAGTAGTAACCAGGGACGATGAATGCAGCAATGTTCACAAGGAACTCTCCGGCAATGTTGAAGAAGATGAGGAAGAAGTAGAGGCCGGCGAGGCCGAGGACGGCGTACACCTTGGGAACGGAGGTTTGCTTCTCAAAGTTGTTGAGGGCGGGGTACTTGGACAGCTAGGTAGAACATGGTACCATCAGCACTCGAAAATCTCCCACAAGGACTTGCAGTCTACTTGACACAAGAACACTATGGTCCCTGGTTGCCTTGACAGGTATCTGCACTTGAGGCGGTCAGAGCTTACCTCTTTGTCAAGCTGCGAGAGCTGTGCCTGGGCTCTTTCCTGGACAGACATGGTGTAGATTGATGGTAGAGGTGCCAAAGGGGGGTAGAGCGTGCAATATTCAGAGGGCTGCTTGGGCTGCGTAAGGGTGCTGGAGGTGGTAGTTGTAGTGGTTTTGGCGGAGCAGCGATAAGGCAGAGAAGAAGGTTGTTGGTTGAATGATTGTGGGAAGATGCAAGCGGGAGCGTCATATCGCTAAAATACGTCAGTGGCCCTTTCACGAGCCGGTCAGCCAGCCAGTTAGCCAGCCAGCCCGTTAGCCAGTTGGCCAGCCAGTTGGCCAGTTAGCCAGCCAGCGAAGCATACCGTATCTCTTACCGGTACTACTAGCTGCAGGCCTGCAGCTCCAGCCATGCGAGACATGTTGCATGCCACTCACCAACGACTCTGCACTGTGCTATGTAGTTGGACGCGCGCGTGTGATTGCGCTCACTGTGATACATGGCCTTCCTCTGCCATGCTGCCTCCTTCTGCTCGCTCGCAATCGTACATAACTCATTCGCGCCCTCGCCAGATAGAATCTATGAAATGCATCAATCGGCATGACGTTGGTCAGGTGACCCGGGGGCTCGTGCGTGCTTGCCGGCCGGTTCCCGTTGCTGCAGGTGCGATCGCCTCCAGACGAAAGCGTAAACACGCACCAAAGCTCCACATAACAAACCGCTTTCAAGGTCGCTGAGCCTCGCCCACCACGGCTGTTGGTCTTGTCATTCTTGTTTCGAGTATCTTATTAACCCCTGTCTCTCTTTTGCCCGTCCAGAGCGCCCAGCGCCCCGACTTCGACCCCAAACAAACAAGCGCTGCCGTCGAAGAAACTGCATGCAACACGCTGCACACGGCCATCGCACACTCTGTAGCCCCAGGATCCATCTGCAGTGACTCGGCAAATCCCACGGACCCAGCGTTGTGCCACCTGCAATAGTCTTGCTGCCTCGGTGCCACGGTTGCCAGCCCTTTGTTTTGGTGTAAACAGAGCGACAATCGGCCACCCAGCAGCCCTATAATGACCACGGACATCCGCCGATCCAGGTCCAACACGTCAATGTCTACCAGAAGCAACCGGCCGCTATCGCGTGCCTCGACTACCAGTGTGCACTCATTCGAGCAGTTTCAACAACAACAGCCTCAACATGCCCGCGCCGCATCTTTTACGCAGATGCCGCAGTACCATGCGCCCTTCAGCAGCGAAGCGCTGCAACCTGCGCTCATACAGGCCGCGCAGCAGGTCAGCGCGCAGGATCAACTCATCAACATGTCGCTCGAGAGCGTCCAGCAATACCTAGGCTACCAGGCCGACGCTGCCTCTCAGCAGCCCCAGTCCAATGGCCAACCTGCGCAGGCCATGGACCCCCACCCATACCACCACTCTCTTTCACAGCAGTCACAACAACAGCACTTCATGGCGCCACCTATGGAGACGGATGATAAGAAGAAAAAGAACTCGACGTCCGGAGCCGCCACAAACGATAAAGAGTTGCGCCAGCTGCTCAACCAGAATGAAGGACGAAACCTGAAGGAGGTGGCAGCGGAGGTCATCCAAAACGACCGGACCTCCAAGGCGGAAAAGTCGAAGCAACTGTTTGCTATGCTGTGGTTTGTGAATCTCAAACCAGTTGTCGTACTGTCTTAACTCCATCTAGGTTGAAATCCGTCTGCAGATCCGCCAAAACCTCGGTTCCACGAAATCGCGTCTACTCCAAATACGCAGAGCGCTGCGGTACCGACCGCGTTATCCCTCTGAACCCAGCCTCCTTCGGAAAGCTTGTCCGTGTCATCTTCCCGGGCATTCAGACTAGACGTCTGGGCGTCCGTGGCGAATCCAAGTACCACTACGTTGACCTGGAACTCATCAATGATGGCGGAGATGGAGACGAAGGCCGCCGTCCCAGTACTGGTGCCGCAGCTATTCACGCCATGAAACGACAGCAGTCCGCGGGGCCGAAGCTTGACTTCACTTCCATCCCACGGCTGCCTGCAGACAGCGCCCAATTTCCCCCTCGGAACTCTCGAGGCGAATCACACAACAACCACTATACGCCAGCTTCATCACGAGGCGTTCTTTTCACCGATATTTATTCGAATCAGTTCCGACCTACAAGTGCCCGCACGAAAACATCATATGAACACGAACTTAAGTTTCCCACGCCCAACGTATTAGAAGCCCCGGATGCTCTTGAGATCGAATTGCCGGACATTGCACCCTACCTCCCTGCCCGTACAGACCCGGACTCGGCACAAAATTTGGTAGCTATGTATCGATCACATGTGACATCGTTAGTGGACGCAGTTCGGTATTGCAAAGAAAAGCAGTTCTTCCGTCTGTTTGGTACATTCCACGGTACTCTCACTGTCCCCGTGCAAAAGTTGTTCGCTGCACCCGAACTGGCGCCATGGATCAAGGAATGTGACTGGATGATGTATCAGAAGATGGTCCGTAACGTTTCGCAGCTCACCTTACAGGTCGCGCCCCCCACGGTCCTGCGCTTTCTCGACAACGTTGCCAAAACACTACATGCACACATAAGCACGAAGTTTCTGCCACTCCCTAATCATGTTCTGGAAGCCAAGTTAGAACCAGCAACTCTGTTCGCGCATTTGTTACGTCAAATGCTGCGCGTCAATTCAACAGCTCATGCAGCTGCTGTCATGCTTACGGCTGAGAACCATCGCACCCAGATGTTTGCCGATTGGTTGCAGCATGTTAACATCAAGCGCATCATCGCTAACGAACTTCCGGGTGAATGTGGGCATGAAGAGGTCTATCAGATCTTGACAACAGAGATACGATCGATGCTGGGTCCGTTGCCGCAGGAAATCCAGCTACCTTCAGGAGCCATCCACCGTGCCGCTTACCCCGACCCTCCGGCTGACCCTATGGAGTCTGTCATAGATCGCATTGCAGCATTTCTAACGAAGCTACCATCTCGCTTTCCAGGAGCTCACGCTCGCACAGTCCTTCATTGTATTAGTGCCCTTGGATCAGCTGCGCTTCGTGAAATCACGGTGGAGAATGGCATCAGTTTCCAAGGTTGGTGGTTGACCAAGGTGTTTGTAGACGAAATGGCACAGTGGCTAGCATCATTGGGAGGCTTCCTTGGCCATTCACCACCAAACTGGAATTCACCATCCTACTCTCCGGTTGTTGACGACCCTCTGAATGCTGGCCTTACGAACGGAGGCAGCGGTAGCAATAATGAAAGTCGGTACAGTAGTCTGGAGGCTGACTTTGGTCCGGACCATTCATTCATGTCCACTACTAGCAATGTCGCCATGGATCCAGGAACAGCACATGAAGGTAAGACTTTTGATATGCTCGTAGCCATGATAGTAGTTGACTAACCCAAGATTATCAGTCCACGCTGGACGATTTGCTCAACAATCCCAATACGACATGAACTTCAGCTTTGAGTACGATATGAATACCTCACAACAAGAACCCACACATGACGACAGTGGTATCGGTCTTCTCGAAGAAGGCATCGACGCAAAGTTTGCGTCCAAGATGCAACAATCACTAAAGTCACATTTGGCGCAAGCTCCGCTACCCCAAGGCGTCAATTAGCAGGCGCCTTTCTTTCTCTGTTGGCCACGCGTTTACGAAATACTTGCTTGCTCTCTGTTGGAGATATGCAGCTCCCTTGGAAGGCCCTTGATTTTTACGCGTTTATGACGTATCCGACATTACGACTGATCCAAAAGCGGCTGGTCCTACGGGAATGTCCTGTTTATACATTTTAATCTTGTATATATCTGGCTACTTGTACGGCGTTCGCATGTCTTTGTATTTTTTTTCCTGTTCGCTTCGTCTATACCACGGCGGCTTCTTGCATGATCTTTTTTTCTGTTGGCCAGTTCATTTGGCTGTCTTCTGTTCTTGGTGTTCAGATCACGCTTTGCGGTAGCATGACATCGTATGCTTTGTAATGGGTGTTTTGGATACTAGATGAAGAGCTCTCTCTTCGGTAGAAAATCACTGTCAACGTCGAATCACTCTAAAGCCTTGAGGTATAAAGTGCCTAGTACAATATATGGCTTGCTTCATTGCGGTGTTGGACATTCAATAAGGTATCGAAGTAGTGTAACATGATCGCCTACACTTTCCCATTTCAGACCAACACGCCCCAACCTCAATTTCTCCAATCTTTCTCGATCGCTGCGCTCTAGGCATACACTAGCGACGACTGAAGCAAAAATACGGAGTCGTCAATTCTCAACGAGGGCTAAACTTGACACTTGATGCATCTTCCCTCCGTCCATCAATACCCGCGACCGAGGAGAAGTGGGGTCCGCTAACCATATCGGGAGTGCGAGTCCTTCGGCGCGTCTCTTATCGCGTAGATAACCACACAAGGTGCTTGCGAGCTGACAAGTGGAAATCGTCGTAGGGAATATAGTAATGGCTGATTGGTAGACGACTTAGCATTGATTGGATGAGAAGCTTGGTATTCCTGTCAAGCTATGTCATGCTTTCTTGTCAGACCTCGCCTCTAACTTGCCATGCCTATGTTCTATCTATAAAACCCCGCTGGATCCCTTGATTGCCTGCAGGCCAGCTTCCCCTCCTCTGGATATCTACGACAATATGGCACTCGACCGCTTGAAGCAGGCTGCTTCTCATATCACAGGTCTTGGGGCACATCCTCATCCATTCGATCCTCTCACTGGACCTGAGATTGAGCGAGCGGTCGCAATCATCCGAACGGAGCATAGCGAGGTCTTCTTCAATGCAGTCACGTTATGGGAGCCACGAAAGGCTGATATGATGAAATGGATCAAAGACCCAGATCACACACCACGACCGCACCGTGTAGCTGATGTTGTATGCATTGGTCGTGGGAGCAAAGTCTACGATGGGCATGTCGATCTGGATGAAGGCAAGATTGTGAGCTGGGAGTTGACAGATGATGTCCAGCCTCTGGTGAGTTTTCTGAATGGGAGTATGTTGACGTGCGTTCGGGATACTCATTATGTGGAAACAGATTACCATGGAAGATCTGCAAATTGTAGAAACTATCGCGAGGAAAGATCCCAAGGTCATTGAACAGTGTGAATTGATTGGTATCCCACCAGAAGATATGCACAAGGTGTATTGCGATCGTGAGTCTTCTTCAGCGGAGCCGATGTGCCCATTTCCTGATCGATGGCAGCTTGGACAATCGGCTATGATGAGCGCTTTGGAACAAAAGTCCGTCTCCAGCAAGCTTTGATGTACTACCGACCTCATCCGGATGACAGCCAATATACATATCCCCTAGACTTTTGCCCAATTTACAACGCAGACACCCAGGAAATCATACATATCGACATTCCACCAGTTCGGAGGCCGCTCAACCAAGCACCCCCTAACAATTACCACGCTGCAGCCGTCGAGGCAGATGGCGGTTTCATGACTGGTTTGAAGCCAATTAATGTTACGCAGCCCGAGGGCGTATCTTTCAAGATGGACGGACGATATATCTCGTGGGCCAACTGGAAGCTGCATATTGGATTCAATTACCGAGAGGGTATGGTGCTCTCGAACATTACCTTCAACGACAAAGGCACAGTGCGAGATACCTTTTGGCGGCTATCACTAGCCGAGATGGTTGTGCCCTATGGAAACCCAGAGCACCCTCACCAGAGGAAACATGCTTTCGATCTGGGTGAGTACGGTGGTGGGTACATGACCAATTCGTTAAGCTTGGGCTGCGACTGCAAAGGCGCGATCCACTACATGGATGCAGCATTCGTCAACCGCGCAGGTCAGGCCACCACCATCAAGAACGCTATCTGCATTCATGAAGAAGATGCCGGGATTCTCTTCAAACACACCGACTTTCGCGATGACAGCGTGACCGTCACCCGCGCGCGCAAACTCGTCATCTCACACGTTTTCACAGCTGCAAACTACGAATACTGCGTATACTGGATCTTCCATCTTGATGGAACCATCCAGCTTGAGATCAAGCTCACCGGGATCTTGAACACATATGCCATGCTTCCTGGTGAAGACTTGAAAGGCTGGGGCACGGAGGTGTATCCAGGAGTCAACGCACACAACCATCAGCATCTGTTTTGCATGCGGATAGATCCGAATATCGATGGCCCGAATAACACTGTCTTCATGGTTGATGCAGCCCGCGGTGATGGCGAGGTGGGCAGCGAGGAGAACAAATATGGCAATGCTTTCTATGCAAAGAAGACCAAGCTCAGCACCCCTGAGCAAGCGGCTACTGACTACAATGGCGGTACGAGTAGGACTTGGGAGATGTGCAACGAGAGCAAGATCAATCCTTACAGCAAGAAGCCGGTATCGTATAAGCTGGTTAGCAGAGAGGTTCCGGAGCTACTGCCAAAGCCTGGCAGTTTAGTGTGGAAGCGGGCCGGTTTCGCAAGGCACGCTGTACATGTCACCAAGTGCAAGTCATCTTCTTTTGATTGAATTAAGCAGAGAATACTGACAGTTGGCCAGACGACGACACGCAACTCCATCCAGCAGGCCGTCACGTGCCTCAGACCTCCGGCGAACCCTCACAAGGCATTCCTGCGTGGATTGCCGCGAACCCCACGGAGAATCTCGTAGACACGGATGTGGTTCTTTGGCACACATTCGGCATCACACATTTCCCCAGCCCCGAGGATTTCCCCATCATGCCCGCAGAACCGATGAGTTTGCTGCTCCGGCCGCGAAATTTCTTCACGCGTAACCCATGCCTTGATGTCCCACCGAGCCATTGCAGTGTTCCAAGCGGAGTCAAGCAAGGGGGTGGGTTGGTGGACAAGATTAGCAAGCTGGCCTTTGGAGAGAGGGAGAAGGAGCCTTCGCCTCTGCCGGCGGCTGGATCTTGTTGCTCAGACCAGAAGTTTGGCGCTGGCGTCTAAGCTATTGACTTTGTATTAAGTGTATATGACCATGCCAGAAGTACAAATACGACAAGGTCTATGCATGAACCAAAATGTACATGTGTACGCATGTTCTAACAGTGGCTTCATCATTGTCGAGAAGCCGGTCGGCTTACCCTTTTGAAAATGTCGCAAAGACTGACTCAGTTGATGGCAAGATGCATGCGAGACCTATTGTAGATTGGTTAAATCTGAACGCAAAATGGTTGTCATTTGTTTATTAGCTAGACGTTTCATTGAGATGGGGATGGTTTGTAAGTGCGTACCGGTAGACTAGTCGATGGATGGATGACGTTTACCCCCACGCGGACTAGTAGTACCCACCTAAACCTCAGAGGCCCAAGCTTCAGGTTCACGGTGTAAGGGTCCACCATAATTTTTTGTGCTGCCCGCCACGTTCGGAAGCTTGAGACGATAGCTTTTTGTTTTGCGCAATGACGAGAGGACTGGCCATGTCTCAGATGCCATCGTAATTACACACATCAAGAATGTAGCCACAAGCACCGGGGGCACTCACCATCCGCGTCCGCAATGCCCCGCACCTTTCCGCCTGTAGAGGTCAACGATGATACTCAAACGAAGCCGCCCAGTCTTGCTCTACCACGAACGACGTTATCCGCCTCGCTGATCGAAAGTGTCGCAGGCTTTAGCGCTGGTGTCGTCTCATGTCTGGCTGCACATCCTCTCGATCTACTCAAGAACCGCTTACAGCTCAACACCAAGAGTCGCTCACGGCCAGGTGACTCCTTTCGCATCTTGCGCAATGTCATTCGCGATGAGGGAGGCGCAAGAGCGCTCTACCGCGGACTATGGCCGAATTTACTGGGCAACAGCTTGGGCTGGGGCTTATACTTCTTGTTCTATGGCAATTTGAAGGACATGTTCCAGCAGAGGAGGGGGCACGGGCAGATGCTGGGGAGTGCTGAATTCTTCTCTGCTAGTATCATCGCTGGTATGGTATAAGCTCGTGTTTGGTATAAACAATGCGGGATCACGCGAGCTAACAATCCTACCACAGGTCTTCTTACAGGCGCTTGTACAAACCCCATTTGGGTTGTGAAAACGCGCATGCTTGAGCGCGGTGCAAACCATCCCTCTGCGTATAGGTCCATGTCTTACGGCCTACGTCACGTCTATGAAACCCGCGGGATGAAGGGCTTATGGGCTGGATTTATCCCGTCTACGCTCGGAGTATTGCACGGTGCAGTACAGTTCAGCATTTACGAGAATATGAAGAGGCATCGTGGGATACAGGTCGGTGGGCAAGATAAACTGAGTAACTGGGAGTATGTGTATATGAGCGGTGGGAGCAAGCTGCTTGCGGGTGCCATCACGTATCCATATCAGCCTATCAGGGCGCGACTGCAGCAGTATGATGCAACTAAACAGTATAGCGGGCTGTGGGACGTGCTGAGGAAGACGTATAAGAATGAGGGTGTTCTGGCGTTCTATAAGGGGTAAGTAACATCGAGCTAATGGACATGTCCAGTGTGAGTTTGGGCTAATTCATTCACAGTGTTATTCCCAATACTCTTCGAGTCATTCCGACAACCATTGTCACGTTCCTCGTATATGAGAACACGAAGTTGTATCTGCCCAAGCTCTTCCAGGACGATGAGCACTTGATTCACGAAGAAGACTAGATGTATCGGAAAGCTCAATGAGGGGATCTTCTTCTCATATCCAACTCCAAGTCATTCCACACGCCCAGCAACCACTCCACGATCCCCAGCATTTCAGAAACACAACGTCAGAAGGGTAATTCGATGTGATGGTATACCCATTGCTCTCACAATTCTCTGCGTTTGCGCTCTGTAAGGTGCTGCAGGTGAATTACTCTGCACCCAATTGCGCCCGCTGTGCCCAAGCCTTGATACATGGTGGAGTAATAGAGAAGCGGGCAGACTTTCACTGAGACTCCAATACCAGTACTATCATCTATATACGAAACTCCACCTGCGAAGACTGGCCTAGCATTCGCACACGACCTCAACCTTGGGCTCAACCTGCAACAATCACACGCACACCACTACCCAGACGACTTTTCAGCTTGTTCAAGATTCCAAAGCAAGATTTATACGACACAACTACAAATTTCATCAGAATCCACGGCAAAACCATGGCGCCAAATTTTGACAAACCTCGACACAAGCGCACATCAAATATCCAAAACATGTTAGAGGCATGCGAGTCCCTCAAGTCCGAGACCGCATCAGCCCGCGCCGCAGCAGTCACTAGTATCCGAAAACTTATTAGGCGTACTTCTAATGGGATGCGGAACTTGTTGGATAAGGTAAATCGACACCGCGAGGCACGCTCTGAGACGGAGGCATCGTCACAATCATTGGACTCTGTCGACCCTGCGCCCGCTCAAATCACCAGCTTGGCAAAAGCTTTTACAAATACCTTGTCATTCCCATAGCTTAGTAATTTCCTTGCTTGGATGCTGTATTATGATTCTGTTGAGATGTCAGAGTCTCCAGAGTCTTGGTATTCGTTGATCGATCCATGGAGATGCGCGGTTGGGTTGCTTTGGGTAATTATCTTGCAACCCGCAATGATCAGGATTCCGGCTTCGATCTACTTGTCCTTGAGTCCATATGTGATCGGAATAATTTCAATCGACAGACTGTCTTTGAGATGCTGATGCAATTCGCTGATCCCCACAAGACGGAATATTCACAGATTGCCCTTGCCGCGCAGCAGGCTGATAGCAATGGCAGTACACGATTGCAGGCCCTGGAACACATCCAGACCAAACTCCACGACATGTACAAACTCACCATTCGTATCAAGCCAATGGATGGTTCCATGTTCCAGATCGGCCACGCGACGACCAAGTCACGAATGCGAGGATACTTCCATGATGTGATCGAACGGCGAATCAAGTCCATTCGTTATGGCACTCCGCCTGCCACTCCGCCAATTCGAAGCATCTGACTGAGGAGACACAGGAAGCCACCAAGCTGAACTACTACTTCGGAGTCGTCCAAGCAAAGCGTGTTGTGTCACTCACACGCTATGGGGTTCTCCTGTTATCAAATACTCGACGAGGCTCAGCATCCACCGATCGTGTCAACCTAGAGACCAAGCAAGCACAACGGCATGCCCTCGAATTATCCACTGCAAATCAAGCCCTCAAAGCCCAGATTGTCAATCTCCAGCGTCGCAACGCAGAGCTTCTACGCATCAACGCCAACATGGCCCTCAAAATCACGAATATGGGACACTACCAACCTGCCGGCTATGTTCACGTGCACAATTCATCCTCGGCACAAGACCGTCCCACACCTTCGCGCTCCACCTCAGCCCCAATTCAGAACATGTCTTCCACCTCGCATGCCTCAGCGCAAATCTTCCATCCCGCTGAGCCCGCTTACAAGCCCCAGAACCCCAAGCTGACTCCCCCGCGTAAAACCCTCCCCTCAACTGCAACACAAAATCCACCCCCTGCGCCGTCTGCCGCTCTGGTCGACAAGTACGCCAGTGTCTTTGACGGCCTGAGCCCGCAGTCCCCGCCTGCGCTCCGCTTGACGAATTCGCGCACTGGCGAGCAGGTCGCTGCGTCGGGATCAGTGCATGATGTTGGTTCCCCTGCGAAGGGTAGGAAGTCAGAGCGACAAACATTGGATACTTTCCCCCCATCTCTAGATATAGGAGAAACGTGCCGCCGGTGTAGGTGCTTTCGGGTGGTCCTAGGTCACTGGTGACAGTAAATTGGTGCTCTGCATGTTTCTTCGCAGTTGGGAAAGTCGTATCAGAAAGGAAGGAGGACGTACCTTGTATGACGACCTTCCAGAGACCCATGTTAGCCTCACCAATATATATGTCGTAGTGCGGATGTTCCCGCGCCCCGGAATTGCGAATCTCGTTGTGAATTCTGTTCAGACGGAGATTCTGGTCTGCGCGTTGTTCTGTGCCTGATTTCGCGAACCGGCCGAGCTCGATGAGGGACCCGTCGAGATTGGAAATCTGCTTGCGCTCGGGAACAGTCTTCGGTGACACGATGAATGGGAGCGTCCCTTGCTGCTTGCCTGAACTCGGCAATACCATCACCAATCGATCGAATAAACCGATGGCGATGATTACGAAGCAAGTCTGGTACATCATCCGGGCGCTCAAGCAAAGATAAGACGGGCTCCAGCTCGCAGATGGCCAGGGCTTCTTCCAGAGTCTGGGGCGCAAAATTCAAGCCTCCTGTTAGATAGCTGAGAGTTTTGAGATCACCATGCTCGCCATTTCCGAGAATGAAGGAATCGACAACAATGTGACTGTGTATGAGACGCGAGGTCGTCATCATAGTGTTATGCTTGGATTTGTTGTCTTCGCCATCTGAGATGCAGATGATGCGTAACTTTGCTTGGGAATTCTTTTTCGCATAATCGTTGGTCCTGAGCAAGCGCGAGGCTGTCCCACAGTGCGGTGTCTCCCAAGGCTGACATGCTGGTGAACACGTGTGTACGCGACTGCGCTTAATGATGTTCCAGGTGTCCACATCACGGCAAGCCAGAATCCGCCTCGGGACTTCCCCACGTCGGCACCCTCATTTGCGATCCCCAAACAGACAACATCGCAGGCACACATTGTGGCTCTACTCTGTCATTTTCCCTTCAGCTGCAAACGATACACCAATCATGGAGTCGCCCGACACCTTCACCCTCCTCCCGCTGGAGATGGATCCCACCACCAAGGCCATCTCAGCACCCAACGCAACCAGCAACGCGCTCGCAACCGAACTCGAGGCCCTCAACGCCCTACACAGAGGTCTTTTGCATGTGGAAACACCTACCGGAACACCTCCTCCGCCCGTCCCCGTCAACCCAAAGCGCTCGGCGCAGATTAGCAAATTGCGCGAGTCGGGCAACGCAGAGTTCCGCAAGGGCAACGCCGGCCAGGCGGTCAAGCTATACACTCTTGCCATTGACATGGCACTCGGTCGGCCGCATTGGGAGCCATCAGGTCTCGTGAGGGAAGAGGTGTCGAGCTTGTTGAGCAACCGCGCGCAAGCGAACATGGCGCAACAAAATTGGGCAGAGGGCGCAGTGGACGCAGAGGCAAGCGTCGAGATGAAGAAGGTCGGCAATGCCAAGGGCTGGTGGCGGAGGGGCAAGTGTCTGCTCGAGATGGGCAGGCTGGATGAGGCGGAGCAATGGGTCAAGCAGGGTCTGGAGTTTGAGGCCACCGAGCAGGATCTGGTCAACTTGAAAGCGGAAATCGAGAAGAAGAGGTCTGGAACATTTTGAGGTTGCACATAGGTAGATATCGAGGCGTTGGCTTGGGAGAGGCATCAAGTCAAATGTGCATTACATGGCGTTTGGTGTCAGGCTATGAGCTCTTAGGGTGTAGGCTACAATACGATTATTCTGCTTCATGTCCCATTGCATTTTCTTATAAGAAGCCGATTCTGTTTGAGCAGGCATAGACTATGGCCTCGATTGGACTGTAGATGGTGAGATGAGACATATCTACCATAGCCTGGCTTACAGGTAGTACGAAAGCAATGAGATAACGCTGATGAGGGCAGACAGCAGAAGATCTAGCTCACATGTATAAGTGTGCAGAGAGTTAACAAAAAGACGATTATCTCTCAAAGACAATTGCTGTTCTTCCGCAGTTATGCCTAGGCCAGGATAATTAAGTTGGTGGTCAGAGCCCACGTGCACAATGCGCGCATAAGCAGAGTAATCGCTAGTGTTTATGATTTCCTTTGTCACTAAAAGTTGACGTCAGCCCATCTAGACAGTGAGGACAGATTGCAGACCCCGCAGCAAGAAATCACAACTAGAACAGCGGATAGTACAGGTCTAACACATAGATAGGGCAGCCTCTGGTATTCGCAGTGAAACAGTACCCAAAAGGTCAACAAAAATGATAAAAATACAAATCATGCAACGTGGTCCGCGAAAAGGCAAAAAGATGGACTTGCAGGGAATCGAACCCTGGACCACTCCCAGACCAATCGTTCATTGAACGAAATGCTAAGGGAGTATTATACCACTAAACCACAAGCCCGGGGTTTTCGATGAAAAGATCCTCTGTTTTAATATTCATATTCATAATAAATACTGATTGAGGAGGCTGCATCCGTTTAGCGCAATTCCACTTTCGTTCACGGGACCACCTGCCAAGCCTCCAAGCCTCAACCGGTGGAACTCCATCGCAGCCCGTGTAAGCACTGACATATAGCCGAGCCTACAGTCTGGATTACCATGGTGGTAGACCGCAGCCATCAGTATACTATGTGCCATGTCACTCGGATAACTATCACTTGCGCTCTTTGTACAAAAAAGATTAAGTGCGAGTTATACATTCATCTCCTGGAAGTTCTTGTGGATCATCAGTAGGGTGATCGGCATACATTTCATGCACCTCTTGTTGGCTGTTATACGCGTGGTACGTCTTGTGATCAGAAGGTGGCCAGGCTTCCTGAGGAGCGTCCTGGCTGCTGTGACATGAATGCTTTGGTCACGTGTGATTCTGAATGGGCTTAGCCTCTTGGCGATGCTTCCCCATAGATAGCTCCCATCCTCCTAGACTAGGACAATATGATCACATTACACACTGCATTTGGGCCCTCCTCACCGTCGGATACTGCACTGGCCGTAGGCGTTGCCTGCCAGTGTGGTAACCGTGTTTGTAAGTGGTATTCTGTTGACGTTTTCTTTTAGAGCGGAAAACTTGCCATACAAAGAAGGCGACCAGGGCAAGACCCAGTATAGGGCCGGCGACTACGCCTGCGATCCATGCTCTGGATGGGATCGGATCTGCTGTAGAAGATGGGCTCGCAGTAGAAGTGGCCATGGTATTTGTTGCAGGGCTGAACCCAACATTGAAACGGGCAGATGATGGCGATGGAGACTGCGCGCCAATAGCGGTACTGCTAGCAAGCTCTAGTGCTGAGGAGGCCGACGCGGTGACCGTGGTTAGCAAAGTTGCTGACAGATTTAGCCCATGAATAGACTTTCGCCAGGTTGACGAACTTAATGAGGTGGAACACACGGTCCTGTATATGGAAATAGCTGCCCAGTCTGATGTGTCTGCAGATGATTTGCGAATGAACGGGTGCATCATTGATGGGGAATTGGTCAAAGACGGACATAATCTGACAGAAGAAATCCCTACCACTGCAATGTGTGTTAGCTCAGACAAGCTATACATGACTACAAAGCGTACCAGTCATCAGTCCCAATACCAACAGGACTAGGGCCAACACAACTTGTCCAGAAGACAGAGCAGTCAGCCGCGCCTATTGTACAGCACTGTGCATAACTGATGTCAGCAGCAGGCTCTGCGAGTCTGGACGGTTCATAGCCTCGACTACGGATGGTCAGTGATTGTCGAGAGAGCCTGAATCGAAAAACTTACTGGACCCATCACGGCTGTGTATATGCCACCTCTGAAACCGTTGATTGTTGATCTCGGGACCGCTGGTGATTGTCGCTTGCTTTATCACTGTCTTTGTGCTCAGTCGGACTTCCATGGCGGGGGTACTGGGTAGAAGCAGTGTGAGAAGCACCAGGGGATAGAAGTGAATGATGGTAGACTTGTACGAAAGGATTTTCAGAGTCGACGCGAAGCGAGCAGCCTCGTCGTGACGTCTACACAACCACCCTCGAGCTTTGGATTGATCAGCATTGCCGACTGGGGCACTGCCTAATTGTCCTACGAACCATAGGAGATTATCCTACCAAGGTTAGGCTGATTGGCTGGCCAAGAGTTGAGGTCGGTCGTGTCTTGTAGGATGAGAGAAGGTAAGGTAGGCTATGGCAGGCTTATCTAAAGTTACGAGTAGAGTACGGGTACGTAATCTCCTTAAACACCCTCCCCAAAGCAAGTAAAGATGAGCTATGTAAATTAAAATGGGTTACAAGATTTAAAATTAAAGCTGCCAAGATTTGTAATGCTCAACCAGCCAATTCGCTCACCGTCACTCTCAGTAGGTGGTAGGACAACCAGGCGACCCTGTCGTCTAGGCATAACAGCACGATATATTCTCTGCCTGGCTGTACGTCGATGTTCTGGCGTGGCGTCAACTACGGTACAGTCGGTTCTCTGTGAGCTGCCCCAGTCTCCCGCTCTTGTACAGACATTGACCAAGGAGGGTTTGTTGGCCTACAACCCGTTGTAATTCTCTTCAACGGAATGATACTATCCCCGAAAGTCATGGAGATGACAGCTATCAGTCGCGACAAAGTGGACCAATCTACACATGTCCATGAGACTTGAGGTATCATCCAGATCCCTCGCTTGACCCCCTAAAATATCAGCAGGAGAAACACATTGTTTCCAACCTCACCAGCTAGACCAACAAAAACCCCTTCGATTTCCACAGCGTGTAAAAACTCTTCCTACGCAAGCCCAAATGGCCAAAGACGAACCCAGTGCAACGGAAACGATAGCACGAGCCCTCTCGCACCGTTCGGATTGGTAGCGTGGCGTGGCACTCGCACAATACGGCTCGATGTTGTAGCATGCTCCCTGTTTCCTGCGTGAGATGTAGCAGAAACACGCCTACCGATGGCTTGTTGCAGATTGATTATGCAAACTCAAACTGCAGCTAATTATCAGTATGGAGCACTGTTACGGTACACCAGTGGGTTTTATGAGTGTCGTTTGGACTGAAGACTTCATGCAAGGCTTTTTAGTCTGGCACATCGGTCCTCGGAAACTATCATCTCCGCAGTGGTCGATCATTGGGAATAAAAGTAAGCGCGCTTTGGGTCGACAAAGGGACGACATGGTTCAATCCAAGAGGCAACTCACGGTCCCCGAGGTCCACCCACGCTCTGATTGGCTGATGTAAGCGCCCTAGTGCCGTTTGACCCCCCAGCTCGTAGAGTAATACGACCCCAACAACCCTGACATCACTCATCACCAGATTCTTCGTCCCTCCTTTTCGTCATGCCAGCAGCGGCACAGTCTCGGTCTCATGCAGCTATACGGATTATCGAGGGCGAATCCCTTGGTGTGCCTAACCGGGCCTTCTCCAGTGTATGTTGGAGTGATGGGCTGGATGTGGTATGCGTGGGCATGGCTGGTGATGTACCAGGGAGCCTGCAACGTTGTCGATGCGGTGCCCACTCCCATCATAAAACGACCGAGGAGAAAGAAGCATGAGCCATATAACGATACTAGGTGGGGAAAAGATTGGACAGCACACGCAATCACATATCTTACATCGTCAGCCTCTCCTTTGTGCCTACTTGGTGGCCTCCTGGTCCCCATAGACAGCAGATTTCATTATTGATTTTCCCCTACCCATAACTCTTCTCGTGAGTTTTTGTCATAGCGGTCACAGGGTTGTTTCTATATCATATCATCTATAGGATATCCGCACACACGGGGTCGTCGATTTCGCACATCTGTACCACGCGAGTCCTATTCCATGGGTCTAGCAACTTCCTTTCGATCTCGTCATATCCGGAACACCGGTTTAATCGTGCTGTCCTGCGTTTTGGCCCTTCTGATAATCTCACAAGGCCCCAATTCAGTGTCACGGCCGCGATGGCTTCAGGGGTCGTTGGCTTCGTTGCCTTTATCCTCATCGCCGACCCACGAGGAAGATGAATACTGCCAAAGGTTTCCTGACCCTGGGAACATCGCGATAGCAGTAAAGACAGGCGCCACAGAGGCGGCAGAGAAGATACCCATGCTGATGCGCACGCCGCTACGCTGCGCCCACAACGTCGTCATTTATTCCGACCTTGAGCAAGAGATTGCCGGGTATAAACTCCACGACTCGCTGGCGGATATACCAGAGTCAGCCATGGAGGGAAACTCGGACTTTGATTTTTACAAGAAGCTGAAAGAGGTGCAGAAGTACGGACAGATTGAGAGCATGTTGAAACAAATGAAAAATCCACGCTCATCCAAGGAGTTGGCAGCCTGGACGCTGGATAAATACAAACAACTACATATCCTCGAGAAGTTGTACGCTGCCCATCCACACAAGGACTGGTATCTCATGGTGGACGCAGACACCTACCTCGTCTGGCCCAACCTACTCACTTGGCTCGCCCAACTCGCCCCTGCTTCCTCCACGAAACTCTACTTCGGATCGCCCGCCTATGTAGGCGACATTCCGTTTGCCCACGGCGGCAGTGGAATCCTCATATCGCACGCAACCATGTACGACTTCGCCGTTACCCACAAGGGCCTCGCTGGCCGCTGGGACAGGGCCATGCAAGAACATTGCTGCGGTGACTTCGTTATCGGTGCCGTACTCAGGTCAAACGGTATCCCCTTGACACCCGCATGGCCCACGATCAACGGGGAGAAGCCCTCGACGCTGCCCTTTGGCCCAACGCACTGGTGTCAACCTGTAGTCACCATGCACCACGTGCAGCCCAACGAGTTGAACCAGCTAGCCAACTTTGAGCAAGCGAGGAATAACACTCGTGTATGTTTTTTTTTTCTTTGGCTTGATCATTCCTGAGTATGGGCGTTTAGACTGACATGATTTTCCAGACGCCATTGACGTTTGCCGAACTGTACGACAATTTCGTCAAGGACATTCTCCCAGACACGCTTGCAGACTGGTATAGCCAGAGCCGCGACGCCAGATTTGCACCAGTTGACACATACGAAGAATGCAGAAAACTGTGCGAGGGGAATGAGGAGTGCTTCCAGTTTATGCATCACGGGAACGAGTGTGATCTAGGCTATAGTATACATCTCGGTATGTACAAGGAGGCGGAGAATGGGGTGGCGTTTCGCAGTGGGTGGTTGACGGATAGGATTAGGAGGTGGGTGGAAGAACAGAGTCCGTGTGAGCCGGTGTTTCCTTCAGCCAGTGACGAGCCCTTGCCGTTGTAATGGACGAGATGGATAGAGTTTTTAATATTTTCTTGATTTATATATGATAGGGAGGATGTCGTAGAAACGGTATATAGATTGGATTGACGTATCCTGCACATGTAGAAAGACGAAAATTTAACCAACCCTTTTTCCAACCCATACCCATACTTGACATGTACATGCACAACAACACACTCCAAACCCTCATCAAGCTATCCGACTATCCATGTCCCTATCCTCTCCCGCTCCCCTCAAGAATTGAAAATCCGACTATACAACTTCTCATGCCTACCGACCCACAAATCCATCACCGGCACACTCTGCCCCGCATCCTCCACCGACCGATGCCACCCCTCATCCACAAGCCCCCTGATCCTCGCCTGCAGCTCCGCCCCCGCCAAGACAGCCTGCGCCTGATACGGCCCCAAAACACTCGCGCGCACCGCCGCGCTCACCACCGTCCGCGCATGCGAGAACAAAAACAGGTATGCGGCATCGCGCAACGGGACGGCCAGGATACGGGTCACGAGGCCCCATAGCGGAGCAAGATGGGCATTGAGATGGTGCGAGGAGCGCATGGCAATGGAGAAGGCGGCGAGTGCCTTGGCCGCGACATCTGCATTCGTGCCCGCCGTACGCGTGTACTGGGATTTGAAGCTGCGGTCCCAGACGGCGAGGAGGGCGCGGCCCTGGGCGATGCTGGCGCGGCGTGCGACGGTGCAGGGTGTGCTGGCGTCGAGGTCATTGTCGAGGGTTTCGAGGGAGTCTGGGTTGCGGTAGCCGGTGAGGACGTAGGGGAGGGTGGTGCTGGCGAGGGTGGAGAGGGAGAGGCGTAGGAAGGTGTGGAAGGCGGGGAGTTGGGAGGCCGAGGCTGGGGAGGGCTTGTGGTGTGCGAGGTAGGATTCGAGGCCGCTGCTGAAGGCGAAGGAACCCAGGGGGAGGGCGGAGTCGGATAGGAGGAGGAGGGCGTGGAGGGCTGTGGTTGGGTTAGAGTGGTGGTGGCGGTGGTGGTGGGAATGGCTGCTGGGACGACAGACCTGCGTCGTTGGCGACGGGTGGATTCGTTGTGCTGGAGTCTCCTTGCGTCAGCCGGGCTTTCGCCTCTTGCAAGCGCTTCTCGAGATGCGCAATCTCATCTTTGAGCGAGTCTTGTTCTGCAACTCGTAATGTCATTGAACATGGACGTCAAAGTCACAAAGGAGGCCACTCCTGGAGGAGCGGGAGGGGGTTGTGCATGCGGGCTTGGCAATATTTCCGTAAGAGAGCCCGAAAGTTCAGCCAATCTGGACTGGATTTCCCTTTCCATCCAAGCCACACTCCATGTTACTGCTACGACACTGATGCACAGTACAAATCCTGTTATTCCCATTCATATTCATCGTAACCAAAACAATCCAAATTCAGCCCAAAACTCCACAAGTCCAATCATCCACCGATGCCCCTAACGGCCATGTACCAGCCATGCGCAAACCAGAAGAGTACCTAGACGTCGGGCATTTACACCCATGAACGAAGGAGGGTATTGATGTGAGAAAGTGAAAGAAATCCCAGCGCAGGCACAAGGGGCGCGCACAACCACTACGCCGAAGAAAGCAAGGCGGCCTGTTTCCCAACCCTAGGCGCTTTCTTCCTCCTGAACGGCCTCTTTCTTGGGAATATCAGCAAACATGGCCGTACCCTTGGCCGACTCGAAGTTCTTGGAGCTCGTCTTCTTAAACAGCGTCTGTGGCTTCGACCTGTACCTGCGTTAACGCTGCGATCCATCCAATGTGTGTCCACTCTATCGTCAGACAAGGGGATGGATGCTCTTACTTCTTCATAGCGTGCTTGGTCTTGAAGGCCTGCAGCTTCTGTGTGGCAGGAGATTGAATCTCGTCGGATGGTGAGACGAATTGCTGGGGCCTTTGGTCTGTGTGTTAGATAATGTGCTTCCTTTTGGATGAATCCCATGTGCGCTTACTGCTCATCGTTGATGCGCGAATGCAAGACTTGGCGATGGTAGTCAAGGCTCTTGGGCTTCTCCTTCTCTGGCGATGGCGTAGGCTTGATCTGCGCATTCGTGTCGCGCGCGCCGAGCACGTTGGTGGCCATTGTAGGAACGGGTGTGGGAGGTTTTGTTTGGGGGTGGGGCTGTCTTGTAGAGTTGGAAGTTCTTCGAGGCGGTAGAGTTCTGGACAAGGTAGTAGAGCTTTGAGATTGCAGGCGACAACCAGAGTGGTAATGGCTCTTCTTGGTGGTGGTGGCGGCGGGCTCTGGCAATTAAGAATGTGAATCTTGCTTGTTTACTGTTTTCGGTCGCGGAGCAACCAACACGGAACGCGCCCCACGTCATCGTTCACTCAGCCTTGAACCCTGCCATCTTGGAGGCTAGGATACATACTCGCCTTGACACCTTCACACATCCACGCAGATGACTCACACGCTCAGACACAATCGTTGTCGCGTATGTTTGCTCTCGGTCAGCTTGATATGCGTCTATTGGCTTTCTACTACTCCAAAGTCAATCCCTACATCTACCCGTCTCGGTTCCACATCCCCCCAAACCGATTCGCCCCTCTCCCGCCTTTGGGCCGTTTCTGCGGCCTTTGAGGCCTCTCTAGCCTCTTACAGCTGACATCTGCCTTGACGAGGATGAAGCTCTGATCAAACACATGCCCGTTTGCGTTGCCACATCGTTCCAGCGCAGGAGCAAGCGCCAGTTCGACTCGTCTGCCTCTTGCGCCACCTGGGGCACCGTATGCGCCGTCTTCATCACTGTCTTCGTCGTCTTCGTAGACGTCTTCCATTTCACTGTCGTAGAAGCCATAGCCCCAGTACTGGTCTTTTTTCCCGCCGGTGAACGTAACGAATCGGTAATCGGCCAGTTGACGCTTCATCTTCAGATCCAAAGCTACCGATGCAGAGACGATAGTGTGCAACTGCTCTAGGCCTGTTCGAAGGGACCGTGTGGACCAAGGTCGCAGTTTACGTCGTATTCGTTGGCAGAATCGCGTTATGCGTTTTAGGACGGGTGTTGCATCAAAGGTAGGCCGCCATTTCCCATCAACCTGTGGCACAAGGAGGTTTACAGTCAGAGAGCGCCAATAATGGTATTCTTCAGCCTCGGCTTCATTCTTCACGGCTGAACGTTGTTAGCACAATGAGTTCTCGGTGGAACAATAGGATGTATGGCCGCACCTTTTCGCAGGGTATCATTGATGTCGCGCAGAGCCTTGTCGCCTAATTTGCCAGCCCAGACGTACCCAGCGCCCTTGTGCCAGTTGTTGAAGATTTTCTGTTGTAGCCTCGTCCAGACATAAGCTTGTATGAGGAGCGGTCTATCTTCCGGGTGCATCAGATAGACGTGGTAATTGTCGGTGATGCACCCAAACAGCTCCTTGGCCCGGTGGATGTGCGGCCTCTTGCCACGAGACCCAAGAGGCCCACTAAAGTATTCTTCACTCCAGATTCGTATCTCATGCCGTAGTGCGTGTAACTCTTCGATCAGCGTCTTCTCCTCTGACTTGAACACGCCCGGATGGGTCGCGGGTATGCTATTTGGACCCATGGTCTTCTTCTGCAGCTCCTTGCGTAGAGCATCGCGCTCCTTTGTGACTTGGTAGAAGCGCTGCACCAGGTCATCGTGACTACTCCCCTTCCTCGTCGGCTCTGGCCGCGAAGGGCTTCTGGGTGGTACAATCGGGCCACCCTTTGTGGCAATTCGTATTGGACTGGGTTCAGGGGAACTCGATTCCTCAGAAGAAGTCTCGGCGGATGCTGTGATCTTTACATGTGGGGGAATGTACTGCTTCTTTCTCCTGTTCCTCGGGAGCAGCGCCTCTTCGTCCGACCACTCCCCATCCGCATCCCCAAACGGATTGGGCTTTCTTTGCTCCATGGAGACCGAGGAGGGATGGCGAGTAGTAGAGACAGAGGGTAGGTCGCGATCAATGCCCTCAGCCGAGGGGCAGGTCAGCTTGAGGGAGCGAAGGGTGGAATTGCGCACGTCTAGCGAGAAGGATTCAGTCAGCGCGCCCGTCGCCGATGGCCCTGCTTGGACCCGAGGTATGCCCACCTGGAGACAGCGTCGCCATATCAGCAGGCTGCCAGCATGTTTCTTTTTTCTTGTTGCGGTGGGGTGGTTGGAGAGAGGTCGAGGTTCCCGCCGTCTCGGCTCAAAACAGGTCAGATCAGCATCCGCTGGAGGTGTGGCCGCGAATGGTGGTGGAGGGGAAGAAAAGCAAAGCACGCAAGCTTTGGTCACACACGGCAGCACAAGAGGCTCAGGCTGAGGCTTAGCATGGCGGGAAAGCAAGCGTCATGTTGGTAACGTTGAGCGCAGGCTTCGATGCACAAAAGAGAAGCGCTGAAAGAGGCGTGGGTCTGGCGGTTCCCAAGGTTCCAGCCCGCCACTCAGGATTGATCAATGGCTGGGAATGGACATGGCTTGGTGGATATGGCTGGGCTAGAGTAGATATCACGCCGCCGGTGGTCGGTGGTTGGTTGTTGTGTGTGGGTGGATATGGGTGTGACGAGAGGCCCGGGGGGGGGGGGGCCATGCATGGCGGGGACGAACGATTTTGGCGTCTTCGGTCCATCATTGGCCTAAAAGCTGGGTTTGGAAAAGAAAGGCAATCAATCATACTCCTGCATAGAGTACATCATGTATATACTCTACTAGGACGGGGCAGTACAAGAGACAAAGAAATTTCCACATTGGTTGCCAATGACAGGTACAAAGGTACAAGGCGTGGTCAGGTGACGCAAAGCTTGCTCTACCACTCTGCAGTGAGCGTGCCCAGTGTGCACCCTCGTGTGTTGAGGGTTTTAGATACCTACCGCATCGAGCAACACGAAATGAATTCCAGAAACTAGGTTACTTGCGGTATCGTCATGTCGCACATATCCTTGCATGTAGAGAGGACAAAGTATGTAGCTAGTGTAGCTACTGTAGCCAAAACGCGACCGACGGAACAATTGTCTTTGTGCTTTTATACTGGCGGGCTCAATAGGTAAGAGCCGAGTGCTTCGGTACGGTAAGTTCTGGAGCTTTTTGGTATTTCCCAGAGCAAAGGTAGGTGTACCTGGGTACGGTATGGTATGGTACCTTTTGACTTTTTGCCCTTGTCTGAAACCTCTCGATCAAGACCGACGTAGAGCTGTAGCTAGACTACGGTACTAGACTGACGTGGCCAACCGTCAATCACATATAGTATAACCGCAACAAAGCATTGATCATTCCAATGGTAGGTACCCGCCCAGCTTAAACCTAACACCACGCAGGTAACTCACCATAATCACAGAGCTCCCCTCCTGACTCGCCATACAGTCCATGCGCACAGTGCATCCCGCTATCTCGTAAAGTCACATGGACGTACTATGTATGTACCTACATGGTGTCCCACAATCTTCACACGCAAGGAATATCACAGTAGTAGTCACCATGGTGCTGCAGTAGTGTACGAGTACCGTACACCTAACCCACCACCCCCCAAGAGTACGAGCCACGAGCCACAACATACACCAACATGACGTACACCCTGCTTCTTTCTACCCATTGCGAGCAAGAAAAAGCACAAACTGTATTATCGCGACCGAATCAACTCGGTGCACTTGCTATCCCAACACCCAGCCATCCACTGCCATGGCACACGATCCTCAACTCAACATGAGCGAGCCCCATCGTCAAAGACACCATCTGCACCCGTGTCGACGAAAACTCTACCAAAAAAAAATGGCGATTTGTCGGCGACGCGTGTATCGTGGAAACGCTTGCTCAGAGGAGCAAGTTACCTATGGCTCTTGCTTGCACCCACTTCAGCTTGATACGAGGCAGCTAGGTGAGTGGGTAGGTAGCTGAGCTCCGATCGACATGTCTGCGTAGAGCCGCAGATTATGCTATGCCTTGGGATGTGCGTAACGCGCAACAACGTACATTAGTCTCTTAGTCATGTTTGCGCGCCCGAGCGTGCGGGAATTTCATCTAGTCGGTCGGAGCAGAGACGAGAGGTATAAGAGAGCCCGTTAAGAGGTATGTATTGAGAGGGTCTTGCCGGTCCGCAAGGATGATGGTGGAAAGCGGTGTTGACGGCAGACTTGCCGCTCCTGAAGAGGTCGGCTACCTCCTTGCCTGGAAAGTTTACCTACTGCTGCGGCGAGAGTACGGTATGGCGTTTGGACGCGGGTGAGCTGAGTGTAGAGGCGATGAATCATTCTCCACAAGACCTATTCTACAACACACAGGAACAGTCGGTGACGTCTATTTCCGCTGGGCTGATGATATTACGATACTCTTGTATAGACTGGACCAATTACCCACAGCCATGGCAAACTGACTATTTTCATTATTCTTCAAATCTTCCACTAGACATCTTCATCGCCCTTATTGCGGTGCCACGTGAACCTCCCATTCAGCGCCATACACCCCCTTGACCTTTTTCCGCTCTTTACTGCTATCCCCCAACGGCCCAGAAGAACTCGTCACGTTGCTGTTGAGCACACCCTTCTTCTCGCCCGTCTGCAGGAACCTCAAAAAGTCGACCGACACATCAATGTACTCCCGGAGCGCGACCGTCGGTGCCAATGTGGTTCCCGTCACCAGCTTCATGATCCAGGGCACGATCAATGGCGCGTCAGTACAGGAAGGATGTGCAGTCCCGCCTAAAAAAAAAGTGTCAGTAGTTTTATTCTCTTCGCTGCAAAGGTACGCTAGAATCTTACTCAACGTCATGAACCATCCCTCTTTGATGCTCTCCACGATCCGTTTCACAACATCGAAATGCCAGCCCTGGCCGTAGAATTCAGTCTGCCTTTCGGTCCATTCTCCGCTCTGCATCACTAGCATGGGCACATCAATGTCCTTATTGAGCGGGCCAGACCCCTTGCCAGGATCCAGGGCGATTCCGCCGTTGATGGGCATCGCCTTGCTTCCTGCAGATTTGAGGGCCTGTAGCACACCAGTCGCACCATACGAATGTCCAGCAATGGCCACCGCAGAGAGATTCAGGCGGTCCTTGAAGCTAGGAAGGGCGGGCGAGTCCCGTTTCCGATTTTCAATCTCCTCTCCGGCATTCATGCGAGCAAAGAGCTTGATCGTTTCGCTCATCTCGGCCTCGCGATACGCAAGCTGGGCGGCTTTCAGATCGAGTTCGGACATGGGCGGATTCGATTCGAGGTCTTGTAGCTTCACGTGCCAGACCTTTCTTTCTGTATCATCGGAGTGGTGAACAATGCTACCTGGACCACTGCCATCCCTATGCTCCACTGCGGCTACGACGTACCCATGGCTTGCAATGCTTCCAAGGTAATGTGCGTAACTTTGGCTCATGCCTGCCATGCCATGTGTAAAGACGAGACAAGGTAGTGTACCAAACCCTTCATCTCGCTTCAGTTCTGAATGCTCCTGCTCTGCTGCGTGCATAAGTTTGCCAAAGCTGCCAGAACCAGTGCCCTCGTCGGTCAAGAGCTTTTCAGCCCCGGAGATGACTGGTGCAGCAACCACCCCTGGAATGACTGTACTAGACCCCAACGCCCAAAGAGCAAAGGTGAACAACGACGACAGTCGCGGAACGCCTGCAAGTCGTGCGTAGCCTTCTCCAATCAACGAGACAGGCTGGGGAAGCCACGGTCTTGCCCACGGCCGCTGACTAGGCGAGGTTACAGGTAACGAGGACGGGTAGTAAAGTGTAATGGCCAGTGTCTCCAGTGTAAATGCATCGTTGCCCGTGGCTTTCAGGACGGCCTCGTGAATGACACGCTTTTGAACCTCAGTTTCGACGTCTAAGATGCCAACCTCGTGTGGGCCGGTATACGGCGGAAGTGGGGATGTGATTGGTGTTAGGCTGAATATGAAGATGAAGAATAATAGGGAAGCCGAGCCGAAGAATAGTACGCGCCGCCACGTGAAGCGGCGAAGACTGAAGACCATGGCAGGTGTTTTCTTAGGTAGAGGGACGTCCAGCAAGGAAAAGAGCCGGGTAGCAGCGCAACCCAGGATATGCGCAAAGTATATTTGAAAACTTTTGATAGACGAGGAATGGACTGTTCGCGCAACAGCATTGCGAGAAGGATACGATGAGGCTTTGGGTAACGGTTGATGACTACAAGGGCGATGACGTAGTATTCGTCCGAACGTCGTCATGATTCGCTGTCGTGCTCAAATCTTACCCTCTGAGACCCATCGCCATCCAACGTCTATTGACAATGTTTGTCTTCCAGCTCGTTGCCATGTATCTGGCTGACACCAAGACACTATTTCCGAAGTATCCGCAGCGCCCAAAGGTGGCCATGTAGTGTAGTATGAAGCCTTGCCAAGACGGCCAACTCGCTGTACAAAAAGCATCGTAACCAGTATCCAATGTTTGGACTAATATGTTAGTTGCCAGATATTTTGATCTAAATGGCCTACAGCACTCTAGGACTACAATGCGCATGCCCTATATATTTTTCACCTTCGGTTAGGGGCTCACCTGTTGGAGATAGGAGCCTGTGTGCAAGATACAGGAAACCCCAAAAAGTTGAAAGAAGGCAAGTCTCTCTGCTAAGATTACTTAGTGTAGCACCTTCCAATTACCAGATCCTGCTCTGTGTAAGTAAACCGCAGGTATTAGCTATCAATTACGACGATCATCTCAGAGCAGAACTTGTGGTAGTCGACAAGTACTATCAAAGAGCCACCTCGATACTCCCACGTCAGCACCGATCCAAAGCACGACATCCACAACAAAGTCCATAATAACAGTAACATATTCCATGCCAAGGACCAGCAGTAGGCAAGCTTGTCGACACTAGATGTTCTCAGTTTTCCAGCTCATCAACCACATCGCCACTTCGAAAAAGGTCAATCCACTAGAAAACTCTCGCAGCTATATCAAACGCAACACTGGGCCACTCAGCACCCAGCACAAAGACTCACCTAGCGAGACAAAAACGAAACGAATGGTCATACTCATATGATCCTTCTCACACTGAACCCCATGTCTACTGTCCATCCCCATGCACCCCCAAAAAAACCCCTACACATCGATACAAACCTCGTCTCCACATAGCCTGAATACCATACCCCACAGACTCCCCCCCTCTCGCGCCGCAATGCAAGCGACCCTTCCTTCAGGCTCTACCCAGGCATCCAGTCCGCCAGTCTCGACCGCACCGGCCCGGATAATCTCCTCGGATGGTGGTCGAAGCGAGAGTGAGATTGGTGCAATATATATACATGTAGGTAGGTAGGTAGGTCAAGAAGTAGGTAAGGTATAGGCGAGCGGTTGTGCCGCTTCGCTTGCTGGCTGCGTGCGTGCAGCTCGCGTGCGGTACCGTGGGTACGGTAGGAGGGGACGAATCTGCTGTTTATCCGGAGAGAATTGGGATTGGGGGGGGGCTGATTGGTGGTGCGAGAAGGTTGCAGTTTGTCGTTGTGTTTGTGTCAGATTGTGGACACGTCTGCCTACCCGTCTCAAGTCGAGGTGGTTGGGGCTGGGAGAACCCATTTGATGCACAGAGCTACAGAGAAGCACCAGGACAGAAATCTACACAGAACATACAGATATCCTTGTCTCAATCGGCTCCTCGAACCGGTTTCCCAGCACTCCGCTAAACTTTCAAAGGCTGTTGAACCCGGCAGAAATGACCAACGCGTGGGCGCAGGGGCCGACTTGGAATGCTGGGCCAGTTCCATCGCCAACCTACCTGGATACGTGTCGTGTGCCAACCGTGGCATGGCCGATGTACTCTACTCTACTCTACATACTTTTGCGCGGGGCAGACATATCTACCTACCTCATGGGTAACTAACTATCCATGTGCTATGCTTGTGTGCGCAGCTCAAGTGGTAGAATAGAATCCTGTCATCGACGATGCTCCACAGCCATGCACATCTTAGCCGTACAAGCAAGAGGTCAACAAGTCTGTTTGTTTACCGGTCCAAGTGTACACACACCCAGTGCGAGCATGATCTACGCTACACCCGCATTAAGTGGCTGGCTTGGGCGGCGACGCGTCGTCCATCATCCGCGCCACAAAGGACGCCCTAATATCAGCGTTAACGCATTGCGCAAAATCTCCGTGCGCGAATAGGTAGCTAGCTAGTACCGGTAACAGCTGCCAATTCAATGCGAAGCAAAGTCTGTGCATCTGGACGTGGATGTACCGTGATTCCGATGATCCTCGCAGCTGAGTATGTAGGCGTGTGTTTGTTTTTTCAATCCTCCTGTCCTGTAGCTAAGGTACTGTAAACCTGGCAACAAAGCATTCCCTTGAAATGCGCTCAGTCCTTGAAAAGACACAAATGCCGAACCCCCGAACTCCCTGTCCCTGTCCTGGCCCGTCATGTTGTGAGAAAAAGGAGTCCGGTTTCATGCGACGCGGAAACGCCCGTGTTAGTGGGTGCCTGGTGCCAACAGGGCGCCTGTTGACGTGCCTACTTTTATTATGAAGCTGATGCGGTGCAGGTGTGCTTGGGGGGACCTAGGTGGTAGCTAGGTACTTCGTTTCGTCCGCCTGTGCTCGTGCTCGATTTACTTTTTGCCCGTGTCATAAAGGAGCGGGATCCTTGTAGGGCTGAGATCGTCAGGATCGGCCTTGATGAAATCCAGAACCTCAATTTCGAATGAGGGGAGGGGTGGGGGTGTGTGCATTCGCAATCCACACGCTGTGCTCAGTGTGCGGTTTCGCAAAGTCGGGGGACACTCAAGTGCCAAGCATGTTGTTATGGCTTGAGGGTAGGCCAGAAGAGAACAGGCACACGAAAAAAAAAACCATCGGCCGACCAGTGCAACCCCTACGGCCATCCGTTTGCTTTGGCGAGCACATTTTTCTATGAAATGTGGCTCAACATGGTAGGTCATGGAACTTTGTCAAGTATGTGCACCGTACCAGGGTTGGATTGATTGCTACGCTGTGCAATGCCAAAATATTATTAATTTTCCCGTCTATTCGTACCTATGGGCACGTCAGATCCCAATCGGATCAGGAGCTGGCGTGAAGCCGAGGCGGAAGAGGCCGAGTCCAACTATGGTCTAACAAATGAGATTATTGGGGGGGTTGGA
Source organism: Plenodomus lingam (assembly GCF_022343315.1). NCBI lineage: Eukaryota > Fungi > Ascomycota > Dothideomycetes > Pleosporales > Leptosphaeriaceae > Plenodomus > Plenodomus lingam. The sequence continues at coordinate 2,198,159 of NW_027093974.1, forward strand.
CCGCGTGCTGAGCGCTACAAGCATGAATTGCTTCAAAGACGGATGGAAAAAAAAAGTGCGCGGTGTTGCGTGCGCTTTGACTCTGTTACAAAGAAAGTCTGACTTTGACAGGATAGGAGAGAGGGTGGGACATCGATCTAAACATTGGTTGAGGCGGTGACGCAGACAAGGAAAAAGTATGGAGGAAGCGCGGAGGCGCTCGTCTATCATCAATATGTACACAAAAAAGAAAGGGGGAATCATTGTTGACGTGATGTGGGAAGCATGGCCAGCCAGGCTTCAGATGACCGCATGGGCAAACAGTCTATTTCGAGAAAGCATTTAGCTTCGGGTCGTGTGTCGTGGTGGTGTGGGGAAAAGACGCAGCATCGGTTGCTGTACTGCGGTCGTGGTCGCAGCACGATTGCGTGCTTTTACTTTGGGTTCATGGTTGGTAACCGGGCTTTCAGAGAGCAGCTTGGCCGCGCCGTCAGACAGCGTAAGCTTATGTTGGCGCACGGGGCTGCGCTCCAAACGTTGGGAGTCTGGAAGGGGTTGGTGGTCTTGGGAAGCACTTTGTTCTTCCTCAGCCGCAGTGGACTTTCTGCGTTGCGAACCGTGTCGAGCCAATTCGAGAGATTCCTTGAGCTCAGAGAGGATGGACCCAGTCTTTGCACTCACGCCTTGGGCATCCTCCTCAACAGTGAAGAAGGTTTGGCTTCCAAAGTGACGGCCAGGTGGTGTAACGTCGTCGTCCATGGTGCTTTGGTCAAAATGCTTCACGCCAGCGACCTGCTCAGATAGTTTATCAATCATCATGCTGAAGCTTTGGTCTTGACGAGCACGCCGAGAGGGCACAAGGTCGGGGACACTACCAGCAGAGCTTGCTGAACGGCGGACTGGAGAGCTCCATAGTCCCGAGCTCTGGATGGATGACATCATGCTGCTGTCGTATGAACTGCGTCGGCTGAAACGAACGCGACTGCTGCGAGTCGAGCTATTGACGCTTTGGCTGGCATCAAGCAGGGGGAAATGACGGTCTGAACCGTTGTACTCATCGAGCAAGTCCTCGTACGTGACCTCTCCGGCATCTTTGTACTCTTCTGGAATAAGAAGAGACGGCGTTAGCACAAAGCCTTCATCGGCGCCAAAACGGTTTGCACTGAATGAGTTGCAAGGTGTTGGCAATCCGGTGCTGGTGGTGGAGGCGGACATTGCCGAGGCTGGAGCCAAGTCTGGCAGGCTGTTGGTGCTAGGGACAAGCAGAGAGGTACGGAAGCTACCAGAGAACCTGTCACCAGTAGATGGTTCGCCTGTGGTGTCTTGAGATGCCATGGTGTACCGAGCTCTCTGCATCGAATTTCTCGAGCTGCCACTCTGAAGGTCAAGGTAGCGATCGTCATCGTAGGCACGATCCCACGCACTATCGCAATCAGCCTCCAGCGCATTCTCGTAGATGTAGTCAACATCATCTTCCCAAGACTCCTCAATCGCTCGCCACGTGTTCGATGTGCGACGAGTTGACATGTTCTCTCGCAAGGAATCTCGATGGGGCACACCCGAGTAACCGAGAGTATCTGACATCTGTGAGGATGGCCGTGGCATCGCGCATCTTGTATTGGAAGCATGGGGCGAGGTCTGCGATAAGCTGTCACTACGAGCTCTGGTGGGCATCGAGTGATGATTTGCAAACGAAAACGTTTCAAAGTAAGGCGACCTGGGCGTTGAAGGAGTCTTGCCCGGCGGAGGAGGAGGAGCAGGTCGGGGACTGGCGAATCGTTCTGGCTCCTCGGCTACATCTGCAAGGCTGGGACTGAATGGCGGTGTCATGGCATGAATCGCCGAGTCGTCTGGTGTCGTGAGAGCATGGCCAAAATAAGAGTCTTCCTGAATGTCCGACAGTTGCTGATCTGGCGTCGAGACTCCAGGAATCATGAAAGAGTCCCAGACACCAGACTCCCGCTTAGATCTTGAAGAACTTGACACTGTTTTTGACTCCTCATCATGCCAGTTCTCAGCTTCGACCCGCTGCACTGGCGGATGTCGTCGTGCAGCAGAACGAGGCGGGGATGCAAGGACCAGTGGCTCATGTTTTCGCGGACTAACCCCTGGTTGAGAAAAGCTCTCGACGGATCGTGCGGAGCGAAGATGTGGCCTAGTGGGAGCAAGTTGCGGGATCGCATCGGATTGTTGCCATTCGTGCTGCGTTGGTGGGCTGCGGAGATACGACCGTACGTTGAAAGCAGATGTTGACCGAGGATCTGCATTGATAACATTATCCGAAGAAAAGTTGCGGAAATGAAGATCGTCCGTCTTGGCCCCATGGAGGCCTCGGCTTGAAGGTCGTGTCGCGCGCGTGGCTTGTGAACCAGAAGCAAGATCCTCAGCAGATGCCTTCTCAAGCGCAGCAATCTGATGGCGATCGGTGTGCGAAAGGTGTTGAAAGTCAAATGGCTTGGAGATCTGATTTATCAGAGCGCCTGCAACACGTGAGCATTGGATGACAAGATTGAATGGAAAGCAGCTTACCAGCGTCCTCGGCATACTCAGTTCGCCTCTTGTCTTTTCGCAACATGGACGTTCTTCTCTCACTCAGATCGGTTTCCGCAAAGTCGGGCGTGCTGACCGCCGTGGCTTCACTGTTCCTCTTCCCTTTTCTTCCTCGAAAAAACGACCTCCTTGTTCCAGCTTTTGATGTCTCACTTTGATTTTGACCCCCTGGCTGAAGACGTACAAGTGGGGAGCCATTCCATGATCCATCATGGTCGGCCATGTCGGGATGGTTGGGTGACATTAGCGAAGGAGCAGTGGAATTTGCAGTGTTGCTCCTTGAACGCAAGTTGAAAACGGAACTCCGCTTTGCCGAATGGATGGCGAAATGACCAGAAGCCTGAGCGCCAGCATAGGAAGCACCAGCCTCTAGCGAGGTACCGAGTTCGAGGTCTGGTGTTGGAGGATGGGGTCCAATGGCTTGAGAGTCTACAGAAGATTGTCTAGATCGTGGAGCAGTGTCGCCTTTGAGGATAGAGAACATTGTTGGGGCGTTGCACACGCGAGCTCCTGTTCTGAGATATCTCGCTGGGACTGGAGGTCTGCAAGGAAGTGTTAGGGAGTCCGTGCAGATGCTGTTAATATAAGACTATTTGGTCCGCAAGAAACGAGGTTCTAGGGTCGCACAAGGGGTGGTATGTATCAAGGCTACGAACCCCAGGGAACGGCGTGGTCGAAAGAAAAGATCAAGCGTTGCGGAGACGTAGGGAATACGATGGAAGGACGGTTGATGCGCACCTAGCAGAGTGGACGGCTCGATTGCAAGAGCCAACAGGTAGCACAGATTGGGCCACAGACCACACCACAACACAGTAGGGCGATAATGCGAGATGTGACTGACCAGATCAGAGGGTGATATGATGAGGGGTGTACTTAGGTAGGCCAGGGATAAATTAGCATGGACGCCGACGACTATGTAGTAACCAGAAGTGGGAGATGTTGCAGATTGGAAGGAATGGCGTTCGTTGTGAGGGTCGCGACAAAAGACGGAGAGAGAGTGTGTGTGTGAGAGAGAGTGAGAGAGAGTGAGAGAGAGTGAGAGAGAGGGAGTGGGAGAGGGAGAGGAGAATCCAGCTGATGGAGAGTGTTTTCAGGAAGACGTCCTGTTAGGCTGCACGTCGTGACGCGGGAATGAGGGAGACTTTTAGTTGCCGGTTAGGTAGACCCGTGGAGGGTAGGGGTGATCTCGCTATGTAAGTACCCAAGTACATGGCTTGCAAGCTCCAGCAAGCAAGCAACCAGCAGCAGCAGCAGTAGCAGCAGCAGCAAGCGGAGAGCATGTGGAGAAGGATGGAAAGGTGCTCAGTGCGTTGCGCTCCACCGCCGAGGGTAGTAACATTTGAGCAACGGGCAGGGACAAGGGCCACTATGCGCAAGAAAGAGGAGCATGGGGTTGGGGGTAGGGTGGGGTGGTATGTGTGCCGTTGGTGAGCTGCGAGCATGTTGTGTAGCGTTTGGACGACTGGGTAGGTTACTGGGTAGGGCATGTACAGTAACATGGCATGGGACGGCGTTGTGCTAGGTAGTGGGTGAGTGGCTTGGGGACAGCGGGAGCAGGCATGTCAAGGAGAGTGAAGAGACATGGGAGGGAGACCCCAGGCTTATTCCTGCCCGCACTGGCCAATGCCAGCATCGACGCAAGAGAAAATGCGGCCCGACAAGTCGTCGCGGGACAATATAACAGAACGGGGGCCATTTGGTGCGCTGTGTGATTGGATGCCTCAGTGAATAAAATGGTTAAAATCGCGCTGCATGCTGGGTGCAGACATGGGTACTACTCCTAGGCTCAGCACCTGTGTACTACCGGTACGTACATGTCTCTCTCTCTGTACATGTTGGTATGACCGCAACAGGGGGGGGCCCGCTTTGCACACACGGCCGTGAACCTCGATCCTCTTCGTCTGACTATCTAGGTGTATCTATTGTACAGTACCTACTATGATGTACAATCTGTCTCTGCCTCTGAGCCTACATGCCGGCCACCTCTTATGCAACCGACCAGGTGTAGTGGGCACTCCTGGCGCGCTGGGGACATTGGGGCACTGAGGCACCGGGGGGAAGAGTCGGGAGACGTCCATGCTGACACAGGAACGACGAAACCCACTACATCATCATACATAGAGGAGCTAGGCTTTGCGGTGCGAGGTTTGACAATGCCCACCACATGTACCCAGGTAGTATTGTCTTCGCGATGCCCCGTTGCACACGCCGCGTGTCGTGCAATCGACTACACGTAGAACTCTCGAGCTGGAGTCCATGGCGGAGTGGGGAGGGACGAGAAATTCGTCTGCTTCCAACAGCTGCTAGTAGTGCCGAGCAGTGCCGGCTCTGCGTTTTCAGGCGGCCACGGCGCAGATGCAGCTGGTTCCAGGATTAGGCTGGCACACACCTGCAGCCTCCTCAGTGTTGACGATATTCGCCGCCTGCAACTCGAGTCTGGCGTTGTGTGGACGGGCAGCAGAGAGCGAGGCGTCGCACACAGCACACTCGTATCGTCCTGGCCATGCTGCACTGCCGCCCTGTCGGTGCTTACCAAGTCTCCAGACTGCGCTGATGGCTATGGGAGGGACAGAGGGAGGAGACGACAGGCTGCCCCTTTTGGTCTAGAAGACGGTCCAGCCGCAACGATCTTCGCTCTTGCGAAACACGAGCGATGAAACAGCCGAGCAAGACGATACCCTCGCCGACAATGTGGTCAGAATGGACTCGGTACCCCGCCTCCTTAGCACGTCTCAAACCACACAGGGCGAATGATGGGTCGATCAGCTTGAGCGTAACTGCTGTTGTTGTTGTTGTTGTTGTTGAGATGAAACCTGGACGATGTCCTCGTCTGTCTCAGCTCTCTCTCTCTCTCAGCACCGGCAGTTGGAAAGACTGGGGAGAGCACGGGGCGATTTGCATTCGTGCCCCAAGGCACGGCGACGAGGCTTCGCAGGCTTTCTGCCTGCCATGCTGCCATCAGTGCAACGGGTGGCTGCCAGGTCGGCCACATGCGATCCAGGTTGGTGACGGTCACGACAGTGGTGAGCTGCCGAGATTGCTGTCAGCCTCAGCCGCAAGGTGTGCTCTGTACCTAGCTCGGTAGGTAGGAACACTTGTAGTGTAGGACGACACAGACGGGTTGGCGGAGAGCTTCTGCGCTTTCAGGAGGGTCGACAGGCTCTCCTCTTGGCAGCCAATTCTCCGTGCGAGATTACCATGGACAAGTATGTACATGGTACCTACTGTCCCTGGGGGATCGACAATCGACGGCCGCAGCGAGGTCAGCAAAGGAGGCGCGCCGTATGTATGACAGCAGTAGCTACCGTACACAGCACAGATGTACTCGTACCATGTCAGGTTGGTACATCTTGGTGTCGACCTTTGGGTTTTCAAACCTTGGTCATGTACCGGTAATGCATCCTGTCCAGAACAGAACTCCAGAGCCTGCATGACTGGCTGCAGAGGCGTGGAACAAGCACACCGACAAACGTGCCCCATCGTTGGCTGTACCTAACTTTAAACTTGCCTACCGGTACTGTGGTACCTAGGCACTACGTACTCTACTCTACAACAGAATAAGTGTGTGAGGCGACGCGTTGGCTCGGATCGGGGATTCGGAGCAGTTACGGAACGATTTGGATTGGCTTGGAGAAGAAGAAGCGAAGCTGTGCCGGCGCACTGACCTCTGATGTCATAGCACACAACGGACCAACCTGACTAAGAAGGTCATGGAGACGCGTCTTGTTTCTCCTCTCCCAAGCCACAAACAAACTCCATCCATGGCTGGCACGCAAGCAAGCACAATCATCCCAGCGGACCGTCACAAAGCCAGAGATCAACCGAGCCCATGTGCTTCCACGAAGTCCACACCGTCAGTCTTGTTGTCCTGCTGTCGTCCAGTTCACCCATTGATCCCAACGGCCTTCTAGGGGTGCCTGCGATCCCCTCGAACTCCCCTCGACCGCTTGCATCGGCCAGAAGTGAGTTACGATGCCTCTGGCCTCCCCTTGTCTACCACGCAGTAGGCTCCACTTCCTTTAAACACAGTACCTAGGCAAGGCTAAGTAGGTACACGCAACACTGTACGCACATCTCCTGCTCTACATATCATGATACTACGTCTCGCTCTGGTAATACCCAATGTTCATCTCCAAAGGTAGAAGGTGTAACACATTTCCTACCGCCATGCCTCGGCGGCCATGCCTGTTTCTTCCAAGTATACTTTATCAGCTGTCGAGCTTGTCTGGCACGGTGACCACATTACCCCTCCGCAACCGCATTCCACATGAGTAGCTACTCTTGCCAGAATACTGCAGCTAAGCATGGCGCAAAACACTCTCACTCCAAAGACGAGTGGCGGCTGCGAACTTCCGTCCCAAACTGTCTCATTCCCGATTCCAGGAACCTGGATGCCAGTCGCCGTCCCCACTCACCTTGTTCTCCTGCCTGAATGGAAAGCTAGCGTCTCTACACTTTTGCTCAAACACAACACAGTCCCGTTCGGGTACCACCGAAGAGGAACGGGAACACAGTCGCGGTGTACTTTGGTCATCACTTGATAGTCACTTGTCCCGACTTTGACACCGCGAAACTGGTCCATAGTGCAGCCGAACCATCAACCAGTATAGGCGCCGGCGCTAGCGACATCTCATCTTGTGTGTGTGGGCCTCCTCGATTCCCTACGGCGAAGGAGCTGGTATCGGGAGAGAAAGGCATGTAGGCTCAACACGATAGTGAGATAGTTTTAGTCCCTTGGTGTATAGTCGTCGTCTTTCATTCGCCCTCAACGATGCCAAAAGTTTGCTGATCCAGACCCTGGGAATCTGACTTACTCGAGGTATCACGATTTGGCGCCGTCGATCACCATGCTTGGCAACAGTCGGGCATGACATCCGCTCGAACCCAGTGGTGAGAGTTTGGACTACGATTGCTGGTGCAAAGTGGTCACAGGTTGTACCTTGCGAGCTCTAACCGGGTCAAATGAACCATCTTCCTTTCTGCGAGCACCCCGCTTGGAAAATCTGTCAGCACTCTCTTTGTCCACGTTGTGGGGGAGTGGGCAGGCGTTCGCCCAAGACACGTTCTCTCAACGCATTTCGTACAATAGGCTTGGAAGATGTCCCGGTCAGTGGAGTCTCCAACGGTCAGTAAACTGTGGGAATTTGGCCGTCGACCCAAATCGTGCACGCTCCCGGACCAAGTGAGATTTCAAGAGAATTCGCAAACACCCTTGTTACGCTTATTTGTACATTGTAGGCCAGGCTCTGCACTACCTGCAGTACAGTTTGGCTTTCACAGGAGCCATGGCGTTGGTGGGTGGATATATGCCTCGCGGCGGATGTTCGCTGCAATCGCCACATCCAGTCGCGTTGGTAAGCTGAGAAGGTGGTGGCATGTCATATGACCATGGGTTTAGCGTCGGGCGACTTGGGCTTTACTCTGAGTGGTTAGAATATCCCTGTAGGTTCAAGTCCACGTTACAGCAGCAAATTTTTATAGTTATATAAACTAGCCTATAGTTAAGTATAAATTAGGGTAATTTAAGCAAGTAAACGTAGTTTTTATTACTATCTTTTTTAAATATATTCTAAACCTATTCTTAATAATATATAGGCGTTCCTAAATACTATACTAGAGTTTAGTATAGTAGTACTAGATAATATATCTAAACTAGATAGTAATATTAGAGATAAATTTAGGCAACTATATAAAGTGCTAGAGGAGGATAGTAGTAGTAGTGTTAAGGAAGTAAGTAAAAGTAAATAGAACAAGTTTAGAATAGGTTAGTAACACGTTATAGGGGTATAATATATACCTTACTTATAGTAATAGTTAAGGACTACTACTTACACTAGTAATTATTAAGTATATAGCTATTCTCCTAGTATACCCTTAATTATATAGCTAAGGGTATAGGTATATAATACTAGTTTAGCAATATAAAGATAGCTCTTACCTAATAAGAGAAGAGGTGCTTATATAGGCTATATAGGTAATATATTAAGAATATATTCTTAAATTATTCTAATTCTAGTAGGTATAATACTCCTGCTAGTCTATCTATCTTAATAGGCCTATAACTTTACTATTCTTTAATAGCTAGCTAGCAAGCTAGTATAAATACTAATACTCTAGGGTAAAAGTATATAAGTATCTTAAGAATATATTATAAACATGTTCTTATTATATTATTAATAACGTATTATATAATTAGATCTAAACCTTAAAAAGTATAGTACCTAAGAAAATTCTATAAAGAGAACTATAAATAAGAAGCTATTATTATAGCCTTATTAAGCGCTTCTCTTTAAGGATTTATAAGGACTACTAGGTGTCTTATTATCCTATAATAAGGACTATAGTAAATTAGGTAGGGAGCAAAACTTAAATATATTTAAAATATATTAATAACAAGTTAGTAAATTATAGAATAGGCTTAACTATATATTAGCTATTAGAACTATAGCCTAATATCTACTACTAGGAAAAAATATTATTTTAGTTAAGTACTACTAGAGGTAGACTTTATATATCTATAAGGTCTTCTAACTAGGGAGATATTAAATCTTTCTAGTAGTCCTGCTTTATATTCTATAGTTAAGCTATAGTTAAGCTAGATAAAGAAGTATAGTAGGTATATTACAACCTATTCCTAATATATTCCTAATATATTCTAGGCGTTAATTATCTATAAAGGTAAGAATCTCTATTTAAAATCCTGTGTAAAGTTACCTTTTAAGTAATTATACTAATAGATATAGTAGTAATACCTTTTTTTACTATTATTTCTTTTAGTATATATATATATATACCTCCTCCTCCCTTAACACTATCTAATAGTAATATTAAGGAAGTAGTAAAGGTGTTATAGCCTATGCTTACTCTATAGCTTATATAATATAAGTTGTTTATAACCTGTTATAAATATATTCCTAACTTATTATAGCCTAGTTCCTAAACTTAACCTAGCTCTAAACCTATCTCTAACTTAAAGGTTTCTATTCTATTAAAGAAATATATATTAGCTTTGCAAATAAAGATAAAATCTTGTGTATTATAAAGTATAAAAAGCTTCTATAGTTCCTATTTAAGAGTAGCCTTAGAGGAGTATACTATAAGTAGAGGACAAAGTATTAGGATCCTAAAACTATACGTAGTATAAGAGAATAGGTTTAGAATATATTACTAATATATTACTATAGGCGTATATATAGCAAATCTTTATATTAAGCTTAGGTAACTTAATTATTTACCTTTTTAAAAAGCAGGCATTAATTCTATTAGATTAAGACATATTCTAGATAGATATGTTATATAAGAGGTTATATAGGGCATAGGTAGAGATTCTAATAGTAATCTTCTACCTATAGGAAAAGAAGTATACGTATTAAGAATAGGTTTATAATATATTTCTAATATATTATAGTTATTATACTTAGCTAAATTATTATAGATAAGGATATAACTAAGATATATTAAGTTACTATTACTAACTTCTTTTAGAAGTATAAAGCACTTATAAAAAGATAAGTGTTATAGAGGTATATTTACTTATAGGGATTCTATAGGACTACTATTAATATATATAATAAGTAGATAATAGGTAAGTTTTATAGCGCACTATAATATATTTGTAACATGTTTCTAACTTATTTCTAGGACTTAGGCGCTATCTCTAGTTAATTAATCCCTATAAGCGTAACTAGCGCTAGCAACTTTAATCTTGTATAAGATTTTGTTAAGTATATCTATAAAGAAGTATTTATAAAGTATATAAAAGAGAGCTAGATAATACTACCTCTTTACGTCTAAGTAAATTACTATAGGTATTAATAGTAGAGGAATACTTTTAGCTTGCTAACCTCCTCTTATATAAGTAAATATATTCTAAACCTATTCTAAACGTGTTCCTAACTTATTCTTATATAATTAGAACATAAACCCTCTAAAGATGCCTAAAACTAGGTAATCTATAAGAAAAACCTAGTAATTACTACTAGGATTATATAATGCTATAGTAAAATATTAAAAGAGGTATAGGAAAAACTAGAATCTTATTTAAATATAGCTAAGCAAGTAGGCTAGAAAGGATATAAAACTAGTAAGTATATAAGTATTCTTAAGGCTACTTAGAAGTAAGTTTATAACCTATTCTTAACCTATTAGAATTATATAAGTAATATTATATAGTACACACTAGATAGATCTATAGGATATAAAAGAGTTTAAAGCCTAGAGCAAGTTTAGAATACACTATAACTATAGAACTCCTAATAGGCTTAAGCAAAGGTACCTTAAAAAGCTTTAAAGGGGAGAAAGTAAGTCTTACGCTAGTGTTATATATATTTGCTAATTAAAATATATTTAGAATATATTTAGAATATATCCTATAATAATAATAATACTCTAGATAATAATAAAGCAAGTCTTACTATATCTAACTTAACTAGATATATCTTAGTCCTAATAAGAAATAAAAGAGCACGCTTAAAAGCCTAAAGCTAGAGGGCAAGTAGTAGAGCAGTATTAGAAAGAAGTTTACTAGCCCCTTTTCTATCTTCTCTACTACTAGGCTCTTCTCCTCTACTAATAGTAACCTAAAGGTATACTTTATAAAATATATTTATAACATATTCCTAACTTATTATTAGTCTATAACTATAAACTTTATAATAAAAGGCTCTTCTTAGTAATTAGGCTCTAAAGGAGAGAAAAGAAAAGCTAGAGGTAGATAAAGAAGAACTTGCATAGAAAAAGGCACTATTTAAATTATAAAAGGTATAGTTTAAACTTAAGAAAGAGATAGCTACTTTTTATATAAGGTAGGGTTAGTCTATAAATATAGTAACTAGTTCCTAACTAGTTCTTAATATATTCTAGTCTATTATATAAGTATATATAAGTAGATAAATATATATTCTTTCTTCTTCTCTTTCTTCTTCTTTCTTCTTACACTCTATAAGAACTTTTTATATTTAAGAGTTTAATACTATTTTACTATCTATCTTTCCTAATATTATTAGATATAACTAGTTAATATAGTCTATAAAGATCTTTTAAAGTTAGTATATAATAGAACGCGTTAAGAATATATTATAAACTTGTTCTAATACTAAGTAGGATTTATACTAGTAATATATTAAGCTTAAGTTACTTCTATCTAATACTAGGGTATTCTCTCCTATAATATCCTACCTAAATAATAGGTGTATAGTATTTCCTAGCAAGCTTTTCTACTAGGCTATTTAGGCTAGATTAGGGGTATAAGAACTTTATAGAGTATATATATATATAAGTTAGAATATATTTATAATATATTAATAACTATTTTAGTATTACTTCTCTAATAGAGGTAATCTTATCTACTACCTTAAGAGGTATTATCCTAAGGTTTAAATAGCCCTAGTAAACTATAGTAGAACTATAATATAAGGTATTATAGAAGCAAGGATCTTCTATAAGAGCTTAATAGTAAATGCTTAAGAACGTGTTCTAAACACGTTAATAATACGTTCTCTACTAGTAGAGTAGACTATACTAAGTGCCTCCTTTAAGGTTTAAGAACCCTCTAAGATAGCTAGTCTATAATAAGAAGTAGTAGCTAGAGTAGAGGCTAAAGAGGAAGTAGAGAGTAAAGAAGAGGAGTAAATAGTTACTCCCCTTTATACTATAAATAATATTTAGCAAAAGTAGTAAAAAGGAGATATAAGTCTAGTCTCTTAAAATATATTTAGAATATATTAATAATATATTATAGCTAGACACCTATAAATACTAGATTCTTCTTTAATCTAAGGGACTACTAGAGCTTTATAATACCTATAAAAGTTAAAAGAAAAAGTTATATACTATTAAAGGACCCTATAAAAGTAAATAGTACTTTACTTTTAGTAGATAGAAAAAAAAAGAGAAGAGTAGAGAGTTTATTTTAGTAATTACTACTACCCCTTTAGGTTATATACTATTATATATTATTTATTAGAACCTATTCTTAACACGTTCTTAATATATTCCTACTTATTACTATTATTATCTCCCTCCCCCTCTCTAGTATCTTCTCTATCCTCCCTATCCTCCCTAGGCTCTATAAAAGTATACCACAAGTAGAACTAGGTAGTATTCTAGCAGGAATTAGCAAGGTCTATACTAGTATTAAAGTAATAGTCTTAAAATATATTAGGAATAGGTTAATAATATATTATAAATAACTTACTATAGCTAGGATAATTATAAGTATAGATAGTATAAGGAACCTAATAACCTTAAATCCTTAGTAGGGTAGATATAGTAATAAAGTTAAGCTATAATAAGTTAGTAATATATTTTTAATAGGTTCTTATAGGCTATACCTTATTACTATTATAGCTACTATAAGTCTTCTTCTAAATTATATTTAGGAGGGTATTAGTATTTATAGGGGGGCCTATAGTAGCTACTTACTAGGCTTAGAGAACTTCTATAAAATATATTAATAATAAGTTTTAAATATATTCTAAATAACTTATAGTAAGAAGTATTCTAGTAATTATATATAACCTTTATATAGAAGTCTATATATATTAGTATAATAAGTTAAGAATAGGTTAATAATATATTTACTCTTTACCTTATAGACCTCTATTATAGAGGGCTAGCTAGTTTTCTTAACCCTACTAACCTTATAGTAGGCTATATTAAGCTTATAATCTTTTTTAGTATAAGTATATAGAGTGCCCCTAGTACCTAGAATAGCCTAAGAATATTAGAACCTATTTAGAACACGTTTAGAACCTATTCTTACTCTATATAAGGTGCCCTTATTATTAATCTTAGTATAGTAGTAGCGCTCTTTACTCTCTATCTTAACTACCCTATTAGGGCTAACTATAGGCTATGCCCTAATATTATCTAGGATATAGCTAAGGGCAAGGTACTATTAATAGTGCTTCTATAACCTATTAAGAATATATTCTAAATACATTTTAATCTACTTATATAGGATAAGAGGGATATATTAGTAATAGGTATAGTAGTAGTAGCTTATAGTATTACTAGTATAGAATATATTTAGAATAGGTTTAGAACGTGTTATAAAATCTTATAGTATAATATTTAGTTAACCTCGCTTAGCTAGCTAGTAGAGCTTGGCATAGCCTAACCCTATGCTAAATACGAGTTCACGCAGCGCTAATTCCATGGTCATATGAACTGCGCCCTCGCTGAGAATGAAGTATTGTGCCGCAATGTGTGGATCGGTGCAGATTGCACTGGTCAGTCCAAGCTCTGTCGACTCCCCCCCCCCCAAGTGACTTTCTCCATATGCACGCCCCAGGGGCTGCCTGAGGTGGTCAAGTTGATCGAAACAGTGCCTTCCAGCTCGGTTGTTGGAGCCGGATCTTCGCTGTTCCCCAAAGACTGCAAAAAATAATATAAATGACGTTTACGAGCCTTGCCGTCTCCAGGGGCTGGGGGCATGCCTGAAATTAAATGTTGTCAATGGCGGAGTCGGAGTTGGGTTCAAATGCTATTTTGCATATAGTTTTGCGGGTCAGATGCATTGTGCGGTTTGGCAAACTTAGTCAGGGTCTCGCGATGTCAAGGTCCGAATGCTGCGAAAGGCTACAGAGCAACATGAACATCAACATTTTCTGCGAGATTCCATCTCGGGGGGTTTTTTTTTGGTCACAGACCGAAGGGGAGTACACGTTGCACTAACTGTCAACCAATGTGGCAATTCGAATTCCCGAGGCGCTCGTAGTGGCACAACGTGTTGGCGCATGTAACGGGATGAGGAGATACCCCAAAACACCAGCTATCATGTCGCTGAAATATCCAGTGCTTGCACAATTGCCTACACGACATCCTCACAGCTTCCCCGCAATAGCACTGATGTCGACTAGTGACATGTCCCATCGACTGTTCCAGCCCCCCCCCCCTTAACCCACTAAAAATCCTGTATTCAATTCGCTCGACAAACAAGACCTGTCGTTCCTCCTCTACACCACATATCCCGCCCAACACTCTCAATCCCATCTGCCATCCACCTCATCGCCAACCAGCGTGAGACGGAAACCTTCACCGTGGCCCGTCCAACAAACATCTAACATCCAACGCAAGAAGCAGAGATCATCCAGCCCACGCCACCAACAAGGCTGACGCGGGTCAGGCGCACCACCTAGAGTGTGGAGAATGTGCGGCGGTGTGGGTTCAGGGTGGGTTTTAGGAGCGGATGCGTGGGCGGTTATGTGAGGGCAGGGAGGGAAGAGTGGGTTGGTGGAGGGGAAGGAGTGAAGGAAAGGGGAAAAAGTTTCTTCAGGTGTGATGGGTTGGTTGGGCTGTGACAGAGGAAGAGGAAGTGGACATGGAAGGGAGAAGTGTTGGTATGATGTGATATTGGAGCCATGAGCTGGGGAGAATCAATGTGTATGATCTACCGGTATCTACGTCAACATCGTATATTCTAATAGTCCGTGTAGACTAGAGGAGAGCAAAGTCCCATCGACTAGACTAGACCAGACCACCCAGCTCCCGACCCCTTCCCCCCTCCAACAAACGACTTATCGTCGAGAGTCCCTACCCAGTACTTTCTCCACTCTTGCGCCCAAAAAAAGCATTGGCAGCAAGAAATTCAGCAAATGAGAGCTAAAGCGCATTCTCACTTTTCCTCCTTTCTGCTCAAACACCTCGCTGATATCCGCGATATGTCACCCCTTGTCTATAGGTAGCCAGTACGTGCCCACTGGTAGCAGAGATCTAGCAAGATAGACCCATCATAGTGCAGGCATCTTTCCCGACCCTCTGGACTCTACACGTGGAACACAGCAATATCACCGTTTCGTTCCCCTGTGGCTCGGGGGGTTTTAGGCTGGGATCTGGGATCTAGGATCTAGGATCACAGCATCCATACACTTCCAATCCCATTTTCTTCCTTCTCGATATTATCTCGCGTGGAAAGCGCGTGCGCTGGGATTACACAGGGTCGGGCTTACAATTGGGTAGTTCTGCTTAATTTGTGTGTCGTTTCGTCTGGAGTAACGTAGCGTGCTTGTACATCCCTACCTGCCTATGCCCGCGCGAGGAATTCAAAAGTGTAAGGGGTAGAGGGGTTGATATTTTTGGCGCTGGGGGGGAGTGGAGTACAAGGCCGTGATGAGTCGTGTGATGGTAGTCAGGGCAGGGCAGGGCAGATGTCATAGCGAGGATTCGACAGCGTGAGTTAGTGTTACAGGGACACGGGTGCGTGGTGGATATTGTGTGACTGGGACTAGTAACTAAGATAGGGGAGACTCAGCCAATACATGAATTCTTTCGGATGCATTATTGCTTCTTCAGATGTTGCCGTGGCCCGTCTATTCTAGTCTGCCATATGAGGAGTAGTCGGCATTGTTACTTATCCTTCTAGTATCGTACGGCGTGGCGTATACTCGACATAGCGTGGGTATGTCTTTATGTAGGTAGCTAAGAGTACTACCATAGGTATGTGACACAGATCCAACGAAAATGGATAGGCACGATATCAGACGCAACGCAACGTAACCTGACCCAGTGCTACCAGGCTATCGACACGCTATCCTCTGCTCGTTCAAACTCCACTGCTACGATAATAGATGTAGTATCACAGTAACCGAAAAAAAACTACCTCGGACAAAGCCATGCTGTGCTGTCGCCCACGAGCCAGGCACATGCGTCCATGGCTGGTGCTTGTTAGTATCTCAGATGAAGTAGTGTAAGGTGTGACACAACTGTAAAGGACAATTGCAACTGTAAGTGGCGGGTGGATGTTTTCCTTGCGCTGTGAATTTATTGGAAATTTATGCAACATGTGCTTAAGTCTGAGGGTCGGATTTATTCTATAGGGTAGCTTTCGCGACTGGATTCTGCAAGGGGCTGACTACCAAGTGGTGTGTTAAGATCCCATTTGCAGGATAGTGGAGAAAAGGCCGTCGAAGATAGTTGGGGTCGAGGTATGAAGGATCTTGAGCAGCTGCGCTATACGGTAATGCAGGCTGAAGCTATGCTTGACTCCTAAATCGAACAGTCCAGTTCATCATGGTACATGGAGGGGACACGGTTGCGTTCCAAAGAACGCTTTGGTGTCGAAGCATGCTTTGTTGTATTCCATATATACAGCTCTTCCCATAACAGAATCAAATCCAACCGGTACGCCCAGGACTTGCAGATCCCCTCTACCCTGCTTAATGCGCTCCCTCGTCGTGATGTGCGTGGTGGTCATCCTTCCACAGGAGCTGCTCAGCAACGAGGTATCCAGCGAATGCGACGGTGGCTATGCCAAGGCCTGGGAAGGAACCCTTGAAGCGGTTGAAGCGGGTGAAAGGGCCAGTGTACCGCCATTGCTCACTGCAGGCGTTAGTAAAGCCTTCCATTGATTGTGCGCAATGGCTGTGAGTGGAAGAGCCTACTGTCGTGCCCATGGGTCGCCCTGGGTGCCTCTTCCGGAGGCCGCGGCGAACTTCTTGGGGTCAAAGCCGGTGATGGAGGGGCGTGGTGCCATGGTCAAGAGCTGCGTCGGTCAGCGGGCGGATGATTTGAGTTTACTTTATTGGATATAGGCAGAGTTATGCCAATTGACGTGTGCTGTCTTGTCTCGAGAGATGACGTACTGTGTGGTGCTGGCCTCTCTGTATGCGACGTGGGCGCGACGACTAGACACAGAGACAAGCGAAGTCGAAGATGGCAGCGGCCGGGTGGAGACGCGCGCAATGTCTTGGCATAGGAGCAACGCTTTGAGACTCTGCGTCGGCCTACAACCACAGTTGCGGCGATATTAAGACCTTCACCGCAGCCACACTTTCTCCCCACCAATCGCTCTTCGCCCCCCGCCTCTCTCTCTCTCTCTCTCTCTCTCTCGCCGATACTATTATTTAGCTGCAAAGCTGAGAATTCTTCTTCTTCTTTGTACCGACCAACTCCTGTCATCTGTCACCCCTACCGTGACAGGATAAGCATCACAAGCAAGAAAAGTCGCTTCGTACGCGCATCTACGTCCTCGAGCTCTACAATCACAAGCACGCCCACACGCGCAATGCCGCCTCATGGGGGCCGCTTCCCTGGGCACAACCTGTCCAACCCCTTCGTACAACTCCCGGGCCCGATGCCGCAGCAGCAGCAGCAGCAAGCACCGCTCCACCAACAACATGCGCAGAACATGCAACACCCGGGCTTTGGTGGGGCAGCACAAACCCATAATCTCAACCTCTTTGGCCAGCACCAGACGGGCTTCCAGTCAAACGCAGGCCTCGGTGGTGGTGGTGGTGGCGGCCTGGGCGGCGCAGGACTAGGTGCAGCAGCAGCGCTCGGAGGGGTAGGCGGGGGAACGGGCTTGGACGGCCATGAAGCGCGCATGCGGTTTGCCCATGGCGCCCAACTGCAAGAGAATGCTGTCCGTGGTCAGGATGGCGCCAAAGGACTCGCCGGTCAGCGCATTCGCGAGGTTTGGCGGGGAAACCTGCACCAAGAGATGGATCTGTTACGCTCGCTCATCGACCAATATCCCTATATCAGTATGGTGCGTATGCCCTCTCCCTTTGTTCGCCAATCAGCTACTCCAAGGAGGGCCTGCTTGCTGGCCCTGTATCTGATGTGTGCCAAAGTGTGACATCAATGGCGGCAGGACAGAAGTTCCTCCCCTGGTAGCTTGTTTCTTCTCTTCTGCTTCTCTCGCCAGTACGGCTATGCTCACACTCCAACAGGACACCGAGTTCCCCGGCGTCGTGGCCCGACCAATCGGCGAATTCAACTCAAAGGCCTCGTATCACTACCAGACAGTACGCTGCAATGTCGACCTGCTCAAGATCATACAACTCGGCATCACCCTCTTCTCTGTACAAGGCGAGGTACCACCCGCTCACCTGGACACCTCCTCACTAGCCTACCAACCCAAATCCTTACAGCGATATGCCAACAACATCATTCCCTGTCCTTGCACGTGGACCTTCAACTTCCAGTTCTCTCTCGATGAAGACATGTACAACGAGGAATCGATACAAATGCTCAAAAAGTCTGGAGCCGATTTCGACAAGCACAACACCCAAGGTATCAATCCACAAGAGTTCGGCTCGTTGCTGATAACATCTGGGATGACGCTCAGCGAAGATGTCAATTGGATATCCTTCCATTCCGGCTACGACTTTGCGTACTTGATTAAGATGCTCAGTGCACAGCCCTTGCCCGAAGACGAAGACTCGTATAGAAAGCTGGTCAATATCTTCTTCCCTCGTTTACTGGACGTCAAGTATCTTTGGAGACATGCCAACAACATGGTTCGCCGAGGAGTGATTGGCTCCACCGCGACCAACATTCTCAACAATCTGGGCACCAAGTCAGGACTACAAGACCTCGCCGACGAATTGGGCTGTCAGCGTATTGGCAACTCGCACACCGCTGGGTCCGATGCATGGCTTACAGGCACTGTCTTTTGGGACATGAGGAAAAAGATATTCGACGGCAACATTCCCGAAGAGATGAATGGCCAGATGTGGGGACTTACAGGCGTCGGTCCACCAGCGAGCGCCACGGCTCAAGCTGCCGTACTGGCTGCACAAGGTGCACAGACGTTGACCGGATTTCAAGGCATGAACGGTAGGTTTGAGTTCCATCCTGGCCAAGCAAGGCACGGTGATGGGCCCAGTACGCCAACGAATCACCCAGCAGGTCTAGCGTCAACACCAGGGCCATCGCAAGGCGGAATGATGACTCCGGGTCAATATGGCGGTTATGGTGGCAAGTAGCATACTCTACCTGACATCCATGCTGAGTCCTTGTTTCTAGTTGCGCAAAAGAAGTTTATAACATCAGATACCCAAGTCGACAGTTCGCAACATCGCGATCGATATGAAATACTGTTTCCTCCATTGTTTCAGCAGTCACTACCTTTGTCTTCAACTCGCTTCGAACCATCTCCTCATTGCCCAGCATTTATACCTGGACAAGATTATCAAGAGGCAGCGTTGCACCGACAACAACAACACCACCAGGGGTCTGAGCCCGCATTACTACCACCATTGCCTCATGTCCGTTCCCATATCATTCCACAACCACATCATGATAGACCAATTCCTTTAGCGCCTCTCGCACACTTCCGAAACCATCATGCACAACTTCCCCCTTTACCACCACCACGACGAGGACGCCCCCCTCCTCGACATATCAGCCCAAAGCAGCACCACCTTTCCTCTACGCCAGCCGACCAATTTGATAACCGCACCGAATTGGAAACCAGGCTTCGCCAATCCAAACGAAATATCGAGTACTTACCCCGTTTACCACCGCCATGCCACCTTCCTCGACATCTCCGCCCAGAGCAAAATCACCCCCGAACCCCGCCAGTTGTTCGATTAGATAAGCGCACAAAAGCGGAGACCGGCCTTCAGCGATCCAAACCAACCCTTAGACAATTCCCACACTCGGCTGCGCCCGCACACGCCGGACTCCAACCAACTGTGCGCCCCCTCGTCGCTGCCGCCGCTTAGCCAGCCCCGCAGGACGGCAAGCTATGCGTTCCTGAACAGTGGCCAAGCCATCAGCAATCAGTTTGGAGACATTTTAGAGACGGAGGGTCTGCTATAGATTGTTTGGGGTCGTCATTGCAGCCAGAACAGCGAGTCCCGGCGGGGGAGAGCGTTAGGCCCCCTCCCGGTCTGGATACTATTGCTGGGCAGTTTGGAGACAGACGCTCGGTGAATGACGGAGATGGCTTGAAGTCGCCCGAACAGCAAGAACAGTGTGGCCGGGAGAACAGCATTAGGCCATCTCCCGGGCTGGGTCCTGATGCTCAGCAGGCCGGACACAGAGGGTCGTTCATAGGGCCGCTCGGTCAGTCAGAAAATCGTGTCCCGGCAAGAGAGCACATTAGGCCTCCTCCTGGGCTGGAGAATAGTGCCGGGCTATTTACTGCTGAGATGTTTGAAGACAGAGGGCCGTTGAGTAATACATATGGCTTGGGGTCATCACCTCAGTCACAACAACGTGTCCCGGCGGGACAGAACATGAGGCCACGTCCTGGGATAGGTCGTGATGCCAGGCAGCCTGCAGACAGAAGCTCGTTACACAACACAAATGGCCAGCAGTCGCCATTCCGCCCACTATGGCAGAGCCCAGACGTCACCATGCTGCCAGTACCTGGTCTAACACCTGATGTCCCGCAGGTTGAAGACGAAGAGTTGGTCCTAGACGGCCTGGGCTCCCCATTCCAGCCTCAACCGCGTAATCCAAGGGAAAGCACTACTACGCCTCCTTCCCGGCCCGCTCGTGATCGTGCTGCTCGCCGGCGTCGAACCAGACGCTGGGTTTATAGTAGCTTTGGGCCCCTCTATCAGAATGTACGGCGGGCCCAGTTGAACAGAGTTAGACCGCCTCCGGGGGTGGAACATAATGCGCGTTGGGACTTGACGGCCTGGGGAGGGGGGGGCAGGGCGCAGCCGCCTGAGCGGCCTGCGTTGTTGCCGGGGCCTGACCAGTGGGGTAATTTGCTGCGATGGGCGGGGTGGGTGGGAAGGGATTGGTATGAAAGGAGTTGGAATGAAAGGGGCTGGGGGAGAAGGGGCTAGGGGAATGGTTAGTTTATTTGAAAGATGGGTGAAGGTTCTTTCTGTATTGTCCATCAAGGATATGGGGGTGGACAGTGTGAGAAAGTGTCTTTTTTCTGCGAGACTTGGTTGCATTCTTGTCTTGCTGGGACAAGGGGATTGAGAGCAACTGAATAAGGTAATGTCTACATGTTGAACCTTGTACGTTGCTTCTCCATCCTTCCTTTCCACTCCCATTCCTGCCCGCTCTTGAATTGGATCCCACGGTCTACTCGGCGCAGCTTGAGCGTCATGCGAGGTCTGTAATATTAGTTATTAGCACAATGTGACTCCGTGGGCAATACGGGTAGGGACAGGATGAAAAAAAAAGCCGACTTACCCAATCTCCTGCATACCCACCTTGATATCCTCGACACCGGGCATCGGCTTCCCATCGTTACCCAGAATCGACTTCTCGCTCTCCCGCTTGTCACGAAAGACGTATCGATGACGGCGGACGAAGATGTAATCGCGCTGATTATGCAGCGTCAGGACCTGTCTGCCCTGTAGTTCCGGGTCGGCAGGGAACAAGCCCTTGAACAGCTGAGCGGTGAGGACACCGAGGGGCGTTTTGAAGTTGTTGAGGATGAGTTCGGGGTAGTGACCCGTGTCTGTGGCGTGGCGCGGCAGCTTCTTGCCCTCGATCCAGTTTGTGACGCTGAAGTGGAAGTGGGGGCCGTTGGGCAGGTGGATGACGTCGAGCCCGTCTGCCTTTTTCTCGTGCTGGGCCTGCATGAGGACGACGAGGGCGGTGTAGTCGCGGGCCGAGGCGAATTGGGCGATCTCGCGGACAGAGTACTTGTGTGCGTGGAAGTTTGCGGTGCGGCGGATGTAGGTGCTGTTGGGGAACAGTGAGGTGAGGATGTCAGCTTCTTTGTGAAGAGTCGAGTTTATCGAGGTGGTGATGAGGATCTTGGGTTCAGGCTGGGTGTTAAAGAGCTGGGGGAATTTCTGTTTGAGGAATTCCGGGGAGAGCTCAAGATTGGTGGCTGTCGAGGTTGTGGGGCTTGCGTCACGTTTGCGAGGGTCGACCTTGCTTTTGCCTTTTCTCGAGGGTGCAGAGTTGGTGTCTGAGTCAAAGTCATCATCGTCGTCTGAATCGAAGTCAGAGGCGGAGTCGGATGCATCTAGCATGCTGTCTGCTTCGTCTTCGTCTTCGCCCATGTCTCCATCCGAGTTGCCCACTTTCTCGATCCTCTCGGCCTTCTTGAGCTTTGCCAAAACGCCTTCTTCCTCGTCTTGCTCCCCCTGCTGTTCTGCTTCCTCTTGCTCCATCTTGCGCCTCTTAGCCAGCCTTTCTACATCGACTGCCCAGCCCAGCGCATCTTCCTCATCGCCTACAGGCTCGTCGTCCCATACTCGCTTGCTATCGATTGTGGCTGGTACATTGCGTGCATGGCGGTCTTCTCGCAGTGACGGATCCTGTTGTTCTTGGCGCTTGCGGCGATGTCTCAAGTCTCGTTTCTCGGCTTCGCGCGTCTTCTTGATGGAGAGGAAGGCAGCTTGTCGACGCAGTTTGTTCTTGGGCTTGAAGCCAGTGGGTACACTGGGCGTGAAAGCCATACTGAAGGGCACGAGACGTGCGTTCACTCTGTGCGAGGGGTAGGTAAGTTGTTCGTGGAGTTTACTAATGGACGGTTAAACCCAATGTGCGTGTATACAATCACAAAGGGTAGTTGAGTCGTGCTGGATATGCGACAGTGAAGAGGGTCTGGGCCAGGCTTGGAGTGAATGGGCGAACTTTTCGGTGGAGCACGGCGATTCCTTCCTCCGACGACAAATACTTTTTGGAGCCGCGAAATCTTGGCGCACGGGCTCAACTATCTAGGAAGTTCAGTCTAGGGGGACACTCGGGAGAGAGAGATGTGGTCAACACGTACTTTGTTTTATAGTTGTAATTAGCAATTCATCATTCCTTTACGTGCTGCTCCCCTTTCGCATACGAGGGGACTATTCATCAGTGTATGCGCCCGCTGTCGTCGTTGGCGCGCATCAGCAGCTGTTTTCCTGCGCGTCTGGCTACTTCACACAGGCTGCCCGCACTTCTTCTTAGTGCCCCGCCTTCACTGATTTCCCCGGTTCGCAACTTCAACACCACTGCCCCTCTTCACCGATACCAAGTCCCTATACGCAAAGCACCGGTCAATATGTCGTCCGACATGACCACGCTCAAGGGTGAGCCCTTTGATCGGGCTGCACTCGAGTCCTTGGTCAAGGTATTATTGCGCCCATTGGACATGCGCCATGTCCCCGCGGGAGTCACACACTGAAGCAATTCGCAGCGCCGTCACTTCTTCCTGCCCGCCTTTGGCATCTACGGTGGTGTCGCCGGTCTCTACGATTATGGCCCTGCCGGTACTGCGCTCACAGACAACATTGTCGATGTATGGAAGCGACACTTTGTGCTTGAGGAGGACATGCTGCAGGGTAGAGACGCACAGAAAGATAATGTATACTACGAGACGTCGACACTGACACAACGACAGTCGACTGCACCATGCTCACTCCCCACGAAGTGCTCAAGACCTCCGGCCACGTCGACAAATTCGCCGACTGGATGTGCAAGGACCCAAAGACAGGCGAAATCTTCCGTGCAGACCATCTCGTTGAAGAGGTGTTGGAGGCAAGACTAAAGGGTGACAAGGAGGCTCGTGGGCAGAAGCTCGAGCCCGAGGTGGATGACCCTAAGAAGAAGAAGAAGAAGAAGGTCAAGAATATTGCCGCTGTCAAGCTGGACGATGCCGTGGTGCAGGAGATTGAGGAGGTGCTTGCACAGATTGACAACTACAACGGCGAAGAGCTCGGCCAGCTCATCAAGAAGTACGACATCAGGAACCCCGCCAACAACGGCGAACTACAGCCCCCGGTTGCCTTCAATCTCATGTTCCAAACCTCAATCGGACCCTCCTCCAACATGCCCGCATACCTACGCCCAGAGACCGCCCAGGGCCAATTTGTAAACTTCCAAAACCTCCTCGAGGACAATCAGCAACAAATGCCCTTCGCATCAGCTTCGATTGGCAAGTCCTTCCGTAACGAAATCTCTCCCCGATCTGGTCTGCTACGTGTACGCGAGTTTCTCATGGCTGAGATTGAGCACTTCGTCGATCCCGAAGGTGGCAAGAAACACCCTCGCTTTGGAGAGGTCAAGGACGTAGAACTTGAGCTGCTGAACCGGGAGACTCAGCTGGCTGGAAAGACTACAGTAGAGACTACCAAGATTGGCAAGGCCGTCGAGACTGGTCTCGTGGACAATGAGACGCTTGGTTACTTCCTGGCTCGCATTCAACTATTCCTTCTGAAGATTGGCATCGACCCAAAGAAGATTCGATTCAGGCAGCACATGGCCAATGAGATGGCGCATTACGCAGCAGACTGCTGGGATGCTGAGTTGCTCACGTCGTATGGCTGGATAGAGTGTGTGGGTTGCGCCGATCGTAGCGCCTACGATCTGACGGTTCACATGAAGAAGACGGGTGCTCCTCTCTTTGTTCGCGAGCCAAGAAAAGAGCCCCTCAAGATTGAAGAGTGGCAATATGACCTTGACAAGAAGAGCTTTGGACAAAAGTTCAAGAAGGATGGAAAGGCGGTGGAAGCTGCCATTGATGCTCTGACCCAGGATTTGCGGGAGAAGCTGTCGTTAGATCTCGAGAAGGAGGGCAAGGTCGTCCTTGATGTACCTGGTGTTGGTGACGGTAAGGTGGAGGTACCCAAAGAGCTCATCAAACTTGAGAAGCGCACAAGAGTCGAGAATGTCCGGGAATACACGCCAAACGTTATTGAACCATCTTTTGGTATTGGACGCATATTCTATGTAAGTTCGGCCATTCAGTGGTTGTACCCGGCACTGCTGACTTTTCAGGCTCTCTGTGAACACGTATACTGGACTCGCGAGCAGGACAAGGCTCGTGGCGTTCTTTCCTTCCCACCAGCGGTGGCGCCCACCAAGGTCCTCATCGTACCACTCAGCTCTCACCCAGACTTTTCACCCTTTGTACAGACTCTACGTAGCAAACTAAGGAGCATTGGCATTTCTAGTCGTATCGATGCATCCGGTGCTTCTATTGGCAAGCGATACTCGGTGAGGGATCCATTCACTCTCTAGGTTTACGTTGGCTAATACAAATACTAGCGTAATGACGAGCTTGGCACACCCTTGGGCATCACCGTGGATTTCCAGTCTGTCAAGGATAACACATTCACGCTACGAGACCGTGATTCCACAGAGCAGGTCCGAGCCAGCATAGATGAAATCATTGCAGCGATCTCGAACATTGTCAATGGTTCAGAAAAGTGGTCAGATGTTGCTGCGCGTCTTCCAAAGTTTGAAGGCCAGGAGGTAGATTAGATTAGAATGGGCAGTTGATGTGTATAGCTATGGAGATATACTTGCAATCAGACCTTATACGTAAGGCAAACTAAGTGCACAAATGCTTGTCGCCTGCAGAACTCTGACCGTTTCCCTAAACTTGACCTATTCTAATCAACGCTGTCCTTCCCGTTGAAGTAACATCCGAAACCCTTCTTCTTTAGAGGACGCCAAGACTTGCTGTGCCGCTGTACCCTTGAATACCTAGACTTTTAGAAAAACCATCACCTTACTGCAATGTTCCTTTATACACAGCCGAGGTTGTAGCCTCTGCAGACCTGCGAGATGTTAGGAGAACCTTTCGGTTGCAAACATCGTTCATCGGTACCGGTAATGTAAGCTACACCCTAGGTTTACCTAACGCCAAGGGGCAGGCTCCCCATATTAGGGGTGAAGATTCCTACCTCACGATCGATTGAAGATGGCTTGCACCTAAAGAACGCATTGCTCGGTCTGTTTGGATATCGCAATGATCTTCATTCTACATAATCTCTGCAGGTTGCTGACTCGACCGCCCAGGCATCTTTCCGCACCTCCTAGGATAGCCGTCGGCGAGTCGACATATGAATGAGTTGCTGACCACATATAGATCCACTTGTAAGAAAGAGGGGACTCTTATATATGCTGTGGTTCCAGGACCAGTCGGCACTGTCCATACGTCAACAACACGTCCTGCCTTGTTATGGCGAACTGCAAAGGAGAGCTCGCGATGGCTTGCTTGATTCACCGTCAATCATGCCGAATCAAATACACAGAATCCAAACACACGTTGTCTTCCCGCCACCTAGCAGACGTTTCAATTCACAATCTCTCACCGAGCGACCGCTGCTCAACTGGATATATTAGGAACCAAAGTTGCGTCGAAAGCCACTCTTTCACCACACGATCAGTAATACCTGGAGCTACGCCTGATACACCGAAATGAAAGCGGGGCTTTGACCCTTTCCGCCTATCGTCCGCAGCACGCAGCTTACAGCGAGTCGCAACGTCGCAACCCCTCCATCATGCCGTTTGGAATTTGCAGGCACACGGAGATTGCGATGTAACGTAGCATTCGCTATAGCATCGCTATGGACAATAAACAAGACTTGTCCAACAAAGCTTTCAAAGTTCCCTTCATCAAGTAGCAGTCTTTGGGCCTGGGTGTCAACGTATCAACCATCCGCATCGCTTTCCAGCCATCGTTGCCATCTTGAGATGGTCTCGGGGAAGCGGTCTGAAGTCCCGCAGTACCTGCATTATCTACTATTTGCTGCAATCACGCTATTTTCTTGAACCGAAGTCATGTTGCCGTGGGTGCTTCTTTGATCCCACCCGCCTGCCTTTGGGCATCCCTTACTTCAGACTTGGTGTACGGAAAACACATTCGACGAACCACCAGACCATAATTGCGCCACCTGCAGCATTCCCCGCCGATCCCGTACTCTGCGCTCTCAGAGCTCACAGCGACTATCGGTGCCAGTTGTGGGCTTGGTATACGGTACCGGTACGCAAAGACAAGCGCGCCACCAGTATCAAGCGACCATCGCTTAGTTGGGTTCTGCAACCACCGAAATCATACCATCAGCCTTGACAAACTTTGCAGATGCAGTAGTCGCCAAGAGGGGGAATCGCTGCACATTATTCACTGCTCTTACGAATCTCAAAAGCGTATACAGCTCAGCCCTGGGAGCCTTAACGTAACTCTTGCACCCGAGTCCATGGACAAGGAACGCGATCAACCGCCACCACCCGCGGCTCCGGAAAGCTCCCCCAAACGCCCGAGAGCTGACTCAGGAA
The DNA here is from genome assembly GCF_022343315.1 of Plenodomus lingam. Classification (NCBI taxonomy): domain Eukaryota; kingdom Fungi; phylum Ascomycota; class Dothideomycetes; order Pleosporales; family Leptosphaeriaceae; genus Plenodomus; species Plenodomus lingam. Next base: position 2,225,381 of record NW_027093974.1, read on the forward strand.
GCTCAAGCTCAACCGAGTCTAAGTGAGTTCTCTTTCTTTAAAATGCAAAAGTCTATTTTCTTTTCAGGCATGTTTGTTGCCCCTGCTGCACCAAGCAATCTCACGCTCTTATGACTGGTTGCAGGAGACACCTCGTAATGGCCAGTATGGCATCATGGGTCACGATACTGATACCCTAGTCTTAGTCGCTCTGTACGCACCGTCACGTCGGAAGATTTGGAATACGTCCACGAGAATGGTCGCACGTACGGAAACGACACATATTACTTACCCTGCATATATCTGCCCAATGAGGATTTTCGAGAACAAGATCGGCTGTCACTGCAACATCGTGCCTTTGTATATGCACTCCAAGGGAAGTTGACGACTACAAAACTGCTACCAAGCACAAGACGCATACTCGACCTGGGTACAGGACCAGGGCACTGGGCGGTGGGCATGGCTCACCAGTACCCTGATGCCGAAGTCGTTGGCATAGACTTGACACAATGGGACATCGAAACCACTGAAGCTACGCTCGGAGAATCACAAGTGATGTGGGAACTCGATGATTTGGACGTGTGGGGCAAAGAGACTGATATCGAAGACCTTCTCTCCCGACTTGCAGAGCATGATTTCTTCGCCGACACTACCAACCGAACTCCCATTGGCTCGCCTACGAAATCACGAGCTGGAACTGATGTGCATAGTCAGTCAGACAGCTCAGTTGAGAACCTGACCATCGACCTGACTACGTTGGAGCCACAGCCAGAACCTGGATGGCACTTCAGTGCTCCCTTTGAGCTCATCCATCTGCGCAACATGAAGGGCGCCTTTACGCACTGGGAGGAGGTCTACGCCGAGATTTACAAGAGCCTCTCGCCGGGTGGGTGGATAGAGGTTGCCGACTATGATCTTGGAAATGTGCCCGCACCCCCCGAGGAGCCTGACTCATCATCATACACCATGGTCAATGTCCGCAAGCTCTACGCTTCACTCATGCAGGCATCCTACAAGTCTGGTCGCCCCCTGGGCCTCTTCTACATGCATCCCTCGTATCTCGAAGAGGCCGGCTTCACCGACATCCAGACGACCCATGTCAACGTGCCGATTGGATCGTGGGGCGAGGACGAAACGCAGCGATCGATTGGCAAGATTATGCTTTTTGTTGTTCTCGAGTCCTTTGAGGCGATACTGCTTCGGCCGTTGACCAAATATGGAGATAATGAAAAGATCTGGACTGCCGAGGAGGTGCATACAACTATTGCAGCGGCCCAACAAGAGGTGTTGAATTGGTGTGCGCGGGCGGAGAGGGGGGAGGTGTCAGGTTGGTGTGCGAGTTTCAAATGGATTACGGGGAGGAAGAGTTGGCATGCTACTTGATTTTCCTTACCAGCAATACGTTATGGTAGTTGTTGTGGTAATTGACCATGGTAATTGGGTCGAATGACGGCGGCATAATGGCCGGAGGAGTGGATAATAGGATGTTGTATCTCGTTGTCGAAACAGTAACAAGATTGATACAAGACTTGCATCCATGTCTCCGGGAAGGATCATGCTGCATCCCAATATGCAACTCCAAACTTTATAGGAAGAAAGGGGAGGAAGCACTTTTTGGTGGAAGAGTGCTGACAATGGGAGTCACGGGACGACAAGGCTGACTTGGCGCCAACAACCCCTGGCAACGGCAGTGTCCAGTTGCGGAGTGGATCCACACCTCCGAGACAGTTGGACAGTTGGACAGATTCCCAGATTCCCGATTTCCAGATTCCAGCTTCCACCCACACGCCGGCCAGACATGTTCATTTCCTACGACCGATGATGCCTGCCCCAACCTACAGGCACAGCAAAAATGAACTTTTCAACTCGACCGGTTTTGCAGGCGCTGCAGCGCGCTTCTGGAAGGTAGGCGCGCAGCCCCCCCCCCCTCTCCTTTGCATAGCACAGTGTATTCTTCCCCGTGGAGCGAGTCTAGCATGCTAACGATCATTTGACAGCGCTCTTATGCCTCGGATTATGTGGGACTGGCGGTCTTGATTACGGGATACATATTGGTGCGTTAGGCATGATTGAGGCCACAAGGGCAGATACATTCTGAACGATGACGATGCAGATTCAATTCCTCGCCGAACCGTTTCACCGCATGTTCTTCCTCGACAATCTTGCAATTGGATATCCGCATGCTGAGATTGAACGTGTTCCAGTCTGTACGTACATGTGGTTGGGCTCTTGGTGTGATTCACTAACGTACAATAGCATGGCTGTTCATCTACGCTGGCGCAGTCCCCCTGGGCATCCTGGTAGCATGGTCGCTCATTGTCCGTCCCGGAGCGCACAAGGCGCACGTTACGATTCTCGGCTGGTTCATCAGCATGATACTCACGCTCTTCATCACGGACGTCATCAAGAATGCAGTGGGGAGACCACGACCAGATCTCATCGCACGATGCAAGCCAGCACCCGGAACGCCAGCACACGTCCTGGTCACATATGAAGTTTGCACAGAGACGGACGACCATGTACTACACGACGGATGGCGCAGCTTTCCTAGCGGACACAGTAGCTTCTCTTTTAGTGGACTTGGATACCTGGCCTTGTTCATTGCAGGACAATGTCACGTCTACCGTCCCCGAGCCGATCTTGGGCGGGTGCTGGTGGCGTTAGCCCCATTGCTTGGGGCTGCGCTGATTGCCATCTCGCGCTGTGAGGACTACCGACACGACGTGTATGATGTATCGGTGGGATCCATTCTGGGCATGGCGGTTGCGCATTACACGTATCGGCGATATTATCCCGCACTTCGCAGCAAGGCATGTGCGACGCCGTATCCGAATCCTGCAGACGATGTCTATGGGAAGGTCAAGGACGACGAGGAGAGGTTGCGAGGGGTGCAGGAATTTGAACTGGAAGATATTGAGGAAGAGGAGGACGGGGGGCGGGAGAGTAGACCGCTGAATGGGAGAAGATGAGGGTGGGGTTTGTTGCTGTCGCTGTCGCTGTTGCAGAGGGTGAATAGATCAATGTCAAATGAAATCACTACTACTAGTTATCTCGGCTAGTTTGAGGATCACGTTACTTGTCTTGTGCCATGAAAATAGCCAGGATGTAGCAGTGGCAAATCACATGATACTCAAACTACCAGAGCGCATGAGTACCTTTGGATCACGTCATGATTTTGTCCCGTGTGCAGCTGGAGTCGTTGTGAACATGGCCTACCCTACATTGTTGTGTCGAATCCATGGAGGAACTGATGAGTGGAGTGGTTCGTTGGTATCAATCAAGGCGTGGAAGCATGGCATGATGGCAAAACGGTGGGACGTGCCGGTAGCCCGAGAGTGTGCCGAGCATGATGTGACTTTTGATCTGATAAAGGGGGAGGCGTTGTGCGAAGTAGCGGTAACTAGGGTAGAGTAGTACTAGGGTAGAGTAGTACTAGAGTAGAGTAGTACTAGAGTAGAGTAGAGTAGAGTAGAGTCTGGTGGTGCTACTCTAGGTGGAAGAGAGAGTCAGTCCACACTCGGCAGCATCGGAGCTGGAACTTCCGGTGCAAGGCAAAGAGGGACGTGACTTGTAGAGACCACTCTCACGTGACTGGTGCGAATCAGAACCTTTGTGTCGAACAAAAGGGTTGCCCCGCTAGCCCGTGTTTGGCTGGATCTTCAGGGACAAGGAGCGAAAGAGAGGCGGCGGGCGGGTTTCGCTGAAAAGTTCATTACCGAGAAAACGGGGCTAAGACAAAGTGAAGTACGAACTCCTCCATTTAGGGGAGAGGAGCAAGTAGGAGGAGGAGGAGGAGGAGGAGGAGGAGGAGGAGGAAGGAGGTAAGGCTGGGTTGTCGCCTCCCGAGTCCTTGCGCCCGCCTTTTTATTTCAACTCCACCTACTCACTCACCCACCCATTCTCACTCCCTCTCACTCTCACTCTCTCTCTCTCACTCACTCTTTCTTCTCTCTCACTCCCCACCCCCCTTTCTTCCTATTACCTCCCCAGTCGGCACGGTCTGCACTGCATAATTTGGCCCGCCTTTTCTTCTAGTGTTTACTTCGGGTACCTGTCGCACACATCACGTGCATCACCCCCCGTCTTATTGATTGGCTTTTTTTTGTCTTGTCTAGGGACTGCCCGCGGCCCTACTGTGCATCACAGCCTGTGTTCCCGTACCTAGACAGCCCTTCCCCAATCGACGACGAGGGCTTTCTCGCCGCAACCACCGGCCAACATGGATATTGTCCTGGAAGTGTGCGACACTTTCCTCTTCGACCCCCTCTACGCCACATTGCTTCCTGCGCAAGCATCCTCCTTCACAGCCAATGCCACAGCCAACGCAACACTCTCGAGTATACGGCAGGAGCCCACCGCCTACGCGCTTCCGCACGCTTCGTGGCAGTACGAGCCCGCCACCAAGTACTTCTCCATTGAACCATCCAAATATGCCTACATGAGCTCATGGCCACGCGACGACTGGCGGAGACAGGCCTTGACACTCTACCTCATCACATGGCTCTTCGGTGTCTGCGTCTACTATCTCTTCGCCGGCCTGTCATACCTGCTCGTCTTTGACAAGGCCACCTTCAACCACCCAAGATACCTCAAGCATCAGATCAAGCTGGAGATGAAGCAGGCCAACATTGCCTTCCCCATCATGGCCATCTTCACCGTCCCCTGGTTCCTCGCCGAGGTGCGCGGCTACTCGAAGCTCTACGACACAACCGAAGAAGGCCCCGGGCGCTGGTACGACTATCTTCAGATTCCCTTCTTCATCGCCTTCACCGACCTCTGCATTTACTGGATCCACCGGGGCCTACATCACCCCATGGTCTACAAACACATCCACAAGCCACACCACAAGTGGATCATGCCTACGCCCTTTGCCTCGCACGCCTTCCACCCTATCGACGGCTACGCCCAGGGTCTGCCCTACCATATCTTCCCCTTCCTATTCCCACTCTCCAAGATTGCTAGCGTCGCCTTCTTCGTCTTCGTCAACATCTGGACCGTCTTGATCCACGACGGCGAGTACGCCCACAACTCCCCGATCATCAACGGCGCCGCTTGCCACACCATGCACCACCTGTACTTCAACTACAATTACGGACAATTCACCACCCTCTGGGACCGTCTCGGAGGCAGTTACAGGAAGCCCAACGATGAGCTCTTCAAACGAGAACTCAAAATGTGCCAGGACGAGTGGAACAAGCAGGCAAAGGCCGTCGACATGATGGTCGAGCAAGTCGAAGGCGAAAACGACCGCTCGTACCAGGGCGAACCGGAGAGCAAGAAGGTCCAATGATTCCATCCATCCCCTTGGGAAAACGGCTTGATGCCGTTACGAGACTTGGTCACGGTCGGACGAGAGGCATTCGCGGGTCGATGGAGCTCGCTGGAGGCCAGCACCGCATTCTGGCGTGTACATGGTATTTTTATTTTGGCGTGTTGGGAAGTGGAGGTAGGAGGACGGGCACTTGCCGCCACACAATGGATTGGTAACAGAGTTCAGTCGGAGTTGGCTGTCTCACTTTTAAGACTGGCGCTTAGGGAGTACAATAGCATGAGATGCGACAGACATTGGCGATTTGTCCGGACGACTGATGTAATGTAATGGAAGAGCAATTTATCAATAATTAATCTACACCCAGTTCTACCGCACGTGAATACACACGTGTTTATATATCCATATTTCGGAATCCAAAACAAGTATCAACCTCGAAGCCCTCGCTATGCAACGCAAACATGAGATAATCAGTGAGTCCACAACTCCCCTCGAGAAACTCAAAACGCAATCCCAGTATCCCACCACCGCTCCCCACGATGCCACCTCACCAACGGCCCACCCCAACACCACCACCCATCCCTCTCATCCGCCCCAAACCCCAAGCCCCGAAACACCGACACGGGGACCGGCTCAAACAGCCAAATCCCGCCCCGCGCAAAATCATCACACAGCAAATGCGCCGTAGAGTAGAACCACACATGCACGTAGATCAACGTGAGCACACGCTTGCCCCACCGCGGCACTCTCCTACCAACCCCACAGCTCTCAAGCGCACGCCTCACACAACCTTCTAGCAAGATAGCCGGGGCCTGTACGGCAAAAAACGCAAAAGAGGCAGACCAAGGCCGCGAGGGTCCTGAAATCGTGGAACTAGCGGTAGCGTGCAAGATGCCGCTTACCGTAAACGCCGTGACCAGCTGAAGGAGTCTCGAGCGCAGGGAGTGTTTGTGCAAATCCCAGTGCTCGCGCAGGACGCGACTGGGCTGGTCGAGGGCAAAGCGAAAGGTTTGGTGCCACCAGTTGCTCCACCAGCCTGCGAGGCCGTGGTCGAGCACGGTGGAGAAGGGGCCCCAGGGTGTGGGGTAGAGGAAAGGGAGGGTGCGGGCGGTGTGGCGGTAGGGGGTGGGTAGGATACAGGAGGCCAGGGGACCGAGGGTGAAGATTGTTTCGAGGGCGGTTTTGACGGCGAGCATGGAGAGGAGGAGGTGGTAGATGTGTGTTATGCGGGGGTGGTGGTGGTGGAGGAGGAAGTAGAGGGTTAAAGGGAGGTGTGAGGATGGAGATGGGGTGTGATCTACCAGACCCCAGAAGTAAGGATCCCACATCATGAGTGTTTTGAGTGCATCGAGGGCGAGGTAGCCTTTGAGCAGAGCTTTGAGGTTGGCTTGGATGAGTTGGGAGCGTGTGGTGTAGGATTTCGCCTGGCCGGCGTGCGTCTTGAAGGAGTGTTTTGGTGTGTTGGGACCGCAGTTTTGGCGGAGTTGTTCTTGGATCCATTTTGGGGGTGGGGGGAGCGCAGAGGTGCGCCAGTTCCAGCCTGCGCCGCGGAAGTTGCAGAATAGGTCGAGGACCCAGTCTAGGCGTTCTATGAAGGGGGTGAGGGGGTAGGGTTGCCATGCGAATTGGCCGTCGCGGTCCGAGGGTCCTGCTGTGGCTTTTGAAAGGGAAAGCTTGACATCTCCGTTCTCGTGCTTTGAAATCCCTTCATGGGGAGACTCTGTATGGTTGATGGTATCCTTCTCTTTCGGTTTGTCGGTGGGGGCACCGAATACACCTCTCATTTTCTCGATCCTCATGAAGTCGGCCTGAGCATCGTTACAAATCAAGATTGCCCCAACCCAGACTACACTCCACGCGCTGAGCAAGCCAACACCGAAGCTTGGTGCAATCAGTCTAGCTTTAGTATAGAGTACTGTATATATTGCGAATCCAGTGACCCAAGCAAAGACCAGGTATCTACAGTGGCGGAGCCATGGACGGTCTTGGTGCGGTATTAAAAGATAGACAATAGCTACCAAAGCACCAAGCATTCCCCAGGGATACAAAAAAGGCCTGTATTCTCCAGACGCGATTTGCCTTTCATATTCAGCGTAGTATTGCTCCAGAAGATCATGATGAGAGCGAGGCCAGGGGTCAGACGGCGCGAATGACATGTCCAGTTAGGTCCTGGAAAGGTCTGAAAAAGGAAGATTGCGCAAGATCAAGCGATGCCAGACATAGGGAAGAGACAAACACAACCACCGCCCAAAAAACAAACAAGCAGAGTAATGAAGTGGCGTTTGATGGTGACCAGCATGACGCACGAGATGATGGCTTCGGCAAGGCCTGCGCTAAGCTACAAGGGGTACTCGCGCAAGACTCCAACACCAAACCTCTTCCATCGTGATGCGGCATCCGCGCAACGCCCGCAAACACATGCACCCTCTTTACTCGGCCTGTAATTTCTCCTTTGCAATACAAAGAGCGTGGGAAAAATAAGCCGCCAAGATGGTGAACATTACAGAGAAGATCAAAGAGTGGGACAAGATTTTGTAAAGTTTCAATCTGCCAAGCGCTAACGGCCCCGCCAGGATTGAGGATGAGATGAGGAGGACGCAGAGTGAGTGAATTTTTTGTTCAAGATGGATGTTGAATGAATGGGTGGCTAATTTCTTTTGTAGAGAACAAGGCTACAGGTACGATACTACGAGGAACCATTGAGCATGCAAAACCCACACGATTGGCCGTACTGACCTGAGGTTCAAGAATACCATCTCGGTCTTCTCAAAGGGTAGGTAGTACCACATTCCATGATACAGCATCCAGACACTGAACAGGGTAGAAAACTCGCGCGCCTGCGTGCCCAACTTCTCGAGCCCGGTCCAGGCGCGGGTGGTGGTGGCGGAAGTGGTTTCGACGTGTCCAAGTCAGGTGATGCGCGTATAGCCCTTGTTGGCTTCCCCTCTGTCGGAAAGTCTACGTTTCTCTCGAGAATCACAAAGACCAAGTCTGAGGCGGCGGCGTACTCCTTCACCACGTTGACGGCCATTCCCGGCGTGCTCGAGTATGGTGGTGCGGAGATTCAGGTGCTCGATCTCCCGGGTATTATCGAGGGGGCGGCCGAGGGCAAGGGACGGGGGAGACAGGTTATCAGTGCGGCGAAGACGAGCGATTTGATTTGCATGATTCTTGATGCGACGAAGAAGGCTGAGCAAAGACGGTTACTCGAGGCCGAACTGGAAGCCGTAGGCATCAGACTGAACCGCGAACCACCGTACGTCAAACATGCCCTCAAGACACTCGTCTGCTACACATGAAAACAAGCAAGCCAGCCTAACATGATGAAAACCCAGCAACATCTACCTCAAGCCCAAAAAAGCAGGCGGAATGAAAATCAACTTCCAAACCCCCCCAAATACCTCGACGAAAAAATGGTCTACAACATCCTCAAAGACTACAAGATGCTCAACTGCGAAGTCCTCATCCGCGACGACTCGGCCACTGTCGACGACTTCATCGACACAATCATGAAAGACCACCGAAAATACATCAAATGCCTCTACGTCTACAACAAAATCGACTCCATCGGCCTCCCCCACCTCGACGCCCTCGCGCGCGAACCCCACACCGTCGTCATGAGCTGCGAACTCGACTTGGGCATCAACGACGTCGTTGATCGCTGCTGGCAGGAGTTGCGTCTGATTCGGATTTATACGAAGAGGAAGGGGAAGGATCCGGATTTTTCAGAGGCGCTGATTGTGAGGCATGGGAGCACGATTGAGGATGTTTGTGATCAGGTGCATCGGTCGCTCAAGGAGTCGTTCAAGCATGCGTTGGTGTGGGGGGCGAGTGCGAGACATGTGCCGCAGAGGGTGGGGTTGGGGCATGTGGTTTGTGATGAGGATGTGGTTAGTATAGTGGCCAAATGAGCCTTGTGTTTCTGGCAAGGTGTTGTCAAAGTAGATATATATACATGTCCTCTGAAATGATGAACCCCACCAAAGCATACATTCTAAACCGCAGATGAAAGTATCCGACAACCTAATCTACATCATGCATCAAGCTATACAAGAAACATCTCATGTGCAGAATCAAGTGTAGAATGATATATTCACTGCAACAAATATTACTTCTCCTCCTTCCCCTCCTCCATCTCCATCACATCCCCCTCCCCTCCCACCCCCACCCCCACAAACCCCCACAACACCAACAAAACACCGCACAAACTCAACATGGGTATCGAAAACACAAAAAAAAAGCAGCCCCAACGGCGCAAAAAAACAAGCCAAAAAACCAAAAAAAAATTACAAAACCCACACCTTTCACACCCGCTAAATAAAAACAACCCAAACAAACAAAGACCAGCCAGCGAACAAGACAGACTTTTTGCTCCCCCTGGCCTGACTGCAGGATTCGGCATTCGATATTCGGCATCGGCATTCATCATGGCTAGTGTAAGTGTAGTGTAGTTAGTAATTTCCGTCGTCGTGAAAGAAAAAAACCCCTCTGCTTGTCCGCGTATATACATATCAAAGTGTGGGACTGTAAGAGAGACGGAGAGAGGGAGAAAGCAAGAGGGAGAGGATGAGTTAGGGAGGTGAGAAAGAAGAAGAAAAAGACGGGATAACAGAGAGGCGAGGAAACATAAAAAGACGCAATGCAATACATGACTCCCCCACCCCGTCTTCTTTCCTCTACTGTCCTCTCCCCTCTCCTTTCCTGCGTTCCATCCGCACACACCATGCACAATCTCCACAACAGGGCCCAAGCCCAACACGCAGCCGGGCTATGCTATGCCAAACTCCAAGGTCGTGTAAGAAAAGACATTAGAAGAAAAAGGAAAAGTCTAGTAAGAACAAGGGGAAAACGAAGAAGATTCTAAACTGCACACGGACTGTTGTAGCTCGAGTGCGGCCGTACGGGTCCAGGTTGAGCGAGGTGCGAGGTGTGAGGTGCGAGATGCGAGGTAGGGAGATGACCGTCATCAGCGTGCGTCGACGGGCTGGGGCTGCGAATTGACCTGGAGCGTGGGCGTGAGAGAGTGGGAGTGGGGCGAGAAATGATTTTGGCGGTTGGGCGAGTGGTTGTACTGGCTTTCTTCCTGCGTGTTGGGCCGGGAACCCGTGTCTGGGCCGAGATGGGGGTCTGGGATTTGGAAGTCGAGCTGGAGGGAAAGAGGGGTCATGTTAGCAAAGCTGCTGATGAGTGTGTCATTAGAGAGGAGGTGGGGAGGAGTGCATAGACGTACGGTCAGGTAGCCTGTGCGGCGGAGGGAAATAATCTGGACAGATTCCTTGGCCCCGACGTGTTGGTTCCAGCTCTCTATCCAGGATTCGAGGTCGGCTAGTTTCTTCTTGACGCCCGTCAGACCGGCATCGTCCCACAGCCAAAAGGTGGCCACGCCCATGACGGCATCGAGCCATGCGCGAAAGGTAAAGGGGTCAAAGGCATCGATCAAGGTGTCGTTGATCTTCTTGATCAGCAGGCGAAAGTCGTCTTCCGAGATGAGGGGATCGAGAATCTCCGGGTACAGGTTGGCAAAGTTCGGGGCCAGGTCGCCCTTGATCATCCAGTCTCTCTTAATGCGGATGATGCGTGTGGTGTTGTACAGGTCCGACGTCAACGGGACATGGGGGTTGGGATGTGGAAAGCATGGGTGCGAGGGACCCCAAGGGAACTCGGAGGCGGCATCGTCGTCGTCGTCGTCGTCGTCGTCGTGGTTGTTGTTGTTGTTGTTGTTGTTGTCGTCGCGCCGACCCGAGCCTGAACGCGAGGCCATGGACGATCTGCCCGAGTCGGGGAGGGAGACGCGCGAATGGTTGGGTTTGGAGGGTAGGGCGGTGCCCAGCTCAAGGTCCTTGTCGTCCTGGGCAGGGTCGACGTCGACGTCCTTGTCAGTGGCCGCATGCAGGGGCGCACCAGGAGGCTCCCCATGACGGGCAGATGCAGGAAACATGGCAGAAGCAGGACCCGGGGTGGGCGGCTGGGAGGCGGTGGGCAGGCTCCTGGGCAGGCCAATGCTCGTGCGACCGGCGATGCTCTCTTCGCCCGTGGAACGTTGGACGACGAGGGACGACGGCGCAGGGCTCTGGCGGCTCTGGCGGCGCTGGGGGAGGGTGAGGAGCGGGTATTCGTCGCGGTTGTCGAGATGAGTGGGCTGCACCTGCACGGGCAGATTCGGATAGTAGTAGTTGTGGTGTTGGTAGTTGTCGGCACGCGGGGAGGCCTGTTGCCGTCGCTGCTGTGGCGATACTGGTGGTGGGGAATGGGGGGAATGGGGGATGGCGAGGGTGCGTGGTGAGGAGTTGACGGGGTTCCAGAGACGCGAGGCTGGCGGGCGCGGGGGCGGCGAGCGCAGGTTGAGGCTGAAGAGACGGTTCGTCAGCGACCAGCGGGCAGGCGCTGAGGAGGATGGCAGTGTCGAGGAAGCAGGCGGCGCAGACGGCGCAGACGAAGCGGCGGGGGTGCGTGGAGGCGCCGTGATGACGGGCGGCGTGGTGTTGAGGGCGAGGGTGGTGAGGCTGCGGCTGCTAGGGGAACGTGGTCCATGCGGGCCAGAGCGAGCAATGTCAGGCTGGCTGGCTGGCGGCTGCAGCGACGACAGTCCCAGCAGTTCACTCTGTGTGCTATTAGGTCGTTGCAGTCCAGTCTACCACTGTAAGTTTGAACCCGGGTGCCGTTCAAGCAGTGCAGCACCAGGCAGGACAGACACGTTGGAAGTTGGCGTCGTAGTCTCTCGTGAGGTGGTGTTGTAGTAGGTAGTATGCAGCAACTCAACGTCTCAAAAAGCCCAGGACAAGACAAGACAAGACAGCAACAGCACAGGACAAGGACGGCGACGGCGGATCTGTTGCGTGCGGAGAAAGAGAACTGATCTGCAACACCATAAGTTCCATGCACAAACAATAATGGGCAACCAAAAAAAAAAAAAGGCCGCTGCGTCTCACAAACTGCCTGGTCACAAACAACTCCACTTTGCTTGCCAAAGACTCGTCCTTTTCTTTCTTTCTCTCTCTCTCTCTGTCTGTGTCTGTCTGTCACTCACTCTCGCTTTTTCTCTTCTCCTCTTGCCTTCGCTTGTTCTTCGTTTTCTCTGTTCTCTCGCTTCTTGCTTCTTGCTTCTCGCTTCTCGCTGCTGGTCAGGCGATCCGGGTCACTCCCGCCTTCTTGTACTTGACGGCGACGACGACGACGACGACGACAACAATAACAACAGCGACAGAGGGAGCAAGCCATGACCATGATGACCGTGACCCCAGAGCAAGTCAGTCACAGTGCACATGCATGGCCCCTGTGCGACACCTCTCGCCCACGGCCAGCCTGACAGCCATCCTAGCCAAGGACCATCACATCACCACTGACGACAGTGGTTGCCCGCCACTCCCACAATGACACTCTTGTCGTGCACTACTGCTCACCACTCTACTCTACTCTACACCATGTACTACTCTACACCATGTACTACTCTACCTACCAGCACCTACACCGCACCCCATCCCATGAAACACATGGACCCCCAACCACCACCACAGAACGTGCGACGTTGACACCACAACAAACCCTCCCCCCCCCCCCCCGTCAGAACAAACATTCTATAATGTCTAGCGCCCCGCACCCACCACAAGCCCAGCAATCTCCTGCCGCTTGCCCTCTTCCCTCCCCATCCGAACACGACCGTCGGCGAGCCAAGGCTGCGAGTTCCGATGGCTGGTGCTTTGGCCCGTTCTGCTATTGTGAGTGATGATTGTGTTTATGCACACTTTTGGCATGCGACCGATCTTTGCCGGGGGGGGGGGGGGTAAAAAGAATGTCGCATATCGTATCCGCCCTATCCGTGGCCAGTCACGGCACGTCTACAGTAGGTACCGGCAGAGTAGCTAGTACGTACTGTGTTTACCATGCCTCTGTTGCATGTAGAGGTACAGTGTGTGCTTACAATAGAAAACTCAAGATTCAGAGTCAGGCCGATGGCCCCACCCCATCGCGATTCCCTGGTCCCAAGTCCCAATGTCTGTTGTAGGAGTGCACTGCCTGCATAGTAGTAGGCATCGTCAGGGCGAAGCTCCCAACACTTCATGCATTGATTGCCCACGCCCCCACACCACATCACATCACAGCCTTCTACTTATCGTACTAGTACATACTGTATGCAGGTACGCAAGCCACCATCACCCTTCCACACACACACACACACACACCCACTCCCCCGGGCCCAAGCCACCTTTTCCCTTCCCTTTCTCTTTTGCTTTTTTCATCCTCTATCCTTCCTCGCTTCGCTTCAACATGACATGATCTTAGTCTCGCTTAGCGCCTCACTTTGATCGACCGGGTGCTTGGGGCTTGCCATCGGAACCCCCCCCTTTTAGTACTTCTGACGCTGAGTTGCGTGTGGTGTGTGTATCCATGTGACTGAGATACCGAAATGGCTATCTGGACATGAACATCGTCATCGTCATCATACCGCTCTACTCCAATGCAGGCACACTGTTATTTGGGTCCAGACCCCCTGGCTTCGAACCCCCCCCCCCCTCACGCCTCTCAACGGCGTCGTCCTCTACCGCGACTCATCATCGTTGGCGGCCAACATTGGCCTTGAGAATGTCCTGTAATTACACATCACACCCTTCCCCTTCATTTACATAGTACAATCAATTTGGGCAACGTAGCCTCCAAGACAAGGCCGAATACACTTCGCATATACCCAACGCTGTCGTAAGCTTTATTCTCGTAGAACTGAATCTCTCTCCATCTAGTAAGCCCAGGGTATATATATATCTCTCTCCTTTCCCGACCACCACGCGCCACCTGTATTTCCATGCAAAAAAAGAAAAAAAAAATCAAGTAAAAGCACTTACCTGATCCCGACCACTCCCTCATTGGTCCCCCTGGTAAAGCACTTGTATACCATGTACCTACATACCACATGTCGTCATCGCCCTGCACTGCACCCCCTTTCAGCTTCGCTTGTTCGCGTCTGCCTGCATCTTGCGCATCGCCTCTCGATGAGCGTCCAGCATCTGCCCGCTACGCATCATACTCTCCATCTGAGACGCCCGCTGTTGTCGTTGCAATTCACGCTGTTGTCGCTCCATCTCCTTCTGCCGCCTCTCATTCAGCAAGACCTGCCGCTGTTGTTCCACAATAAAGACTGCCGTCTGAGGAGGCGTCACATCTCGCACACTATCCCTCCATCCTGCGTAGAGTTGCTCTCGCTTTTGGCTTGATTGAGAACTACTGCTCCGTTTGGGTTGGTGCGAATCAAATCCAACCGGTGGGCTCTGTGCAGACCAGCCTTTCGTCTGCCACTTCTGGGATGCCGATGGAGGCCCTCGGCGTGGAGAGGTCATCGACGTCTGGTGCTGGAGCAGAGAGATCCCACTCTGCTGCTGTAAAATCTGTCGTCGTTGGGCCAGAGTCATGTTGTCCATTTCCTTCTGATCCACCAAGAGGTTCGCTGCCGACGATTTGGGCGTCAAGGACTGAGACGACACCCGATTCTTTATAAGAGACTCTCGTTTTCCCAGCAATGTATTGCTCGGTAAAGGGGCGAGCACGTCGACATGAACGCTCGAGTTGGATCGTGAGAGATTACCCAAAGATGGGGCAGCCGGTGATTGACTTAACGCTCGCTGTCTCTTCTGTGAATTCAGCGAGAATTTTGAACCCGATCGAATCAACCCCTGGCTGCCAGTTTCCTGCGCGTTCTCCTCGGGTAATATTCTTCTTGAAGACCTGCTACTCGCCAGCAATGATGATGCTAGCTCCTCACTGACCGGTGCAGGTGTCTCTTGTGGGAATCCTTTAGAAAGGGCGATGCCTGGAGAATCTGGCGTTTCCAGTTCGTCGAGAGTGGGCTTTTCGGCCACTTCCAGATGCTTGGCCCATTCGTTCGTGCGGTACGACTGTGCCACCTTGGACAATTTTGTGGTTAGTAATCCATCCCTTAAGCTGCCCACGTGTGACTCGGCGCGTTCTACTTGCGTCAATGCCACCGATTTCGCTTGCTTCGAATCGGAATCTTTTTCATCTTCATTAGTTCCAGGTGATGACGTGTCAGCTTGTATTCGCGACTCCCGACGGATTGATCCTCCGTTCGATAACTCATCTGGTCCGGATTTGATGCTAGTTGTCAAGGATTGTCCAGCTCTCATCTGCGAGGCTGGAACTTCAGGTACAGTGTCGAGGGCAGGCTTATCTGTTGCTTCACCTTCTTCCTTCGGCGGCCGATTGCTCGCTGCCTGACTTGCAGCCGACTTGTCTTCTGCCTGCTGTACCGAGACATCGGGACCTTCAGGGATTACTGGCTGTTGGGCGTCCAAAGGTGATACAGGAGAAGTTATTGGACGCGACGAAATGGCATCGTTGTCATCGTCCAACGTAGCCGCAACCGACGATGCTAGGTCGTCATCAGCCTCTCCGCTTATCAAATCTTCCTGCGAGTAGGTGGCATCACACGAGGCTCGAAACTTCATAGCCGACATATCTGAGATCCGTTTCGACATAAGCCTGGTACTGTGGGCGCTAGCTTGGTCAGAGTCCGGAATTGCGGATACAGATGCGTTATCATCTGCGCTATTGGCGTCATCTTCGGTCGGCACAGTAAACGGAAGAGGTACTACTACCGGAGGTGGTGGTGGCGCTGATGCTGGCTCGCTACTCTTCGTTTCCATCGGTCCAGCATGGGCTGTCTGCGCTTCCACTGGGTTTCCCGAATCATCAATCTGGCGGATGTCGTCATCATCGCTGAGAACACCGACAGTGATTGTAGTACCTGCATGTGGATCACCATGGGTGGTCTGTGTAAGCTCACGTTTAGTCAAGTCAACCATTTCCATCCTCTCGCTCCCAGAGAGTTCCGTCTCCCCAATGCTAGTCGATCCTTTGGGCCCAACGGTGGATGATCTGATGCTAGAGGCCTTTGTATTCTTTTCGCCGTTGCCGTTGCCGTAAGCAGCTTCCCATTGCTTTCGCTCCTTTTGGACCTCGTCTTCGATTTTGCGCCCATGAGCCTCGTCTTCGCGTTCTTGATCTTTTTGCTTCTCAAGTTGCTGCGCAGCACTGCTCGCACGATGTTCTTGCACCAGCTTCCATACACGTAACTGTGATATCACGCCAAACAAAGCGATGATGACGATGCCTGCCAGCTCAGCTTTGATATTCCTGGTCAGGGGATAAGAGTTGGTATTAAGGGGAAATACACCATCGTTCAAACCTATATGGGATTAGTGGCGGGTAAATCTGATTGAGGCAAAGACATACTCCATAGATATAGCCAAAATTCCTTCCAGCCCGAGCTGGCCAAACAGTCGATGCCAAGTATGGCAGCCGTAGCGCCCGAAAAAGCAATAGAGGCGATCAGACCGTAGTTCCGCGTGTACTGGCTGAAGTACAAGGAGTAGCTTCCAGCACTCATACAACCGATGAAGATGGCACGGCCTGTAGTCGACGTGATCAGTCCACCTTCTTTCAGACTGAGGAACCACATGCTGAGGCAGAATCCGCCCAGCAAACACCCAAAGCCTTCAGTGATGTCTGCAAAGACCAATGACAAGGCGCCAAAAATGAGTCCCGTGACGAAAGCTGCCACGAAAAAAGCGCCTTGTACTGCATTGGACACTGGCGGACTCATCAAGTATACGATCAAGACTGATACTGAGAGTGCGGTGAGGTATGCTGCAGATCCGAACACATATACCCTAGGCGTGATCAGTATCCGTTGGGGGGAGTGAACCATACTGCGTACCACTTGTTCTTGATCCCAATAATGGCATACACTAAGCCACTGATGAGCAAAACAACGCCAGTCAGTCCCATGGCAGGATTGAGTCTAGGCTGAATGGGTAATGGGTTATCGGGAGCAGCATCTACAAGATGACAGTTAGAAGATATATGCTACTCATCGTCAAAAGACATACCGGCAGTACTCTGAGGGATGGACTGGTCGACAGTAGATGTAGCTGATACATGACTCGTGGTGCTCAAAGTCGGTGCCTCTGATGGACTGATTGATAAAGGTGTTGTTGAAGGAGTGGGAGCCGAATCTAGTCTTGTCCCTGACGGCGATGGAGTGACGGTAGGTCGAGCAGAAGTGATGTCACCTCCTGACCGAATCTCAGCCTGACTGTCGTCTTGCCGGCGCACAGCAGCATGAGGTGCCGCCGCCACTGCATGTATACAAAAAAGGAGCGCGAAGAATGTAATGAAAGAACGTAGGGACGGGCGCATAGTGCCAGATTATTAGTTTTGTCGGTAATAGGTCAATAGGCAAGTAATGCCATGGGTGTATTAAGATTATGTCCTCGAGGGCTCGATAGAGGTCCTAGTACGTTGAAGAGGGAAGGCGCGAGGGGTAGCTACTCGTAGCGAAGACAACAAGCGCAGTGGTAGGATAACCGGCTGGAGAAAGAAGCAGAGAGGGGGGTTAGGTAAAGACTGTGGGTGTGGTTATCGCAGTGTCAGTGTCAAGGAAAGTAAGTGGTCGGCTGAGACAAGCAGGACAAGCAAGTGGTGGAGGTGTTGGCAAGAGGATGCAGCAGGACCAAGTAGGAAAGGGCAAGCCAGGGTAGATACCGGGAGACGTCCACTATGTCATATATCGGCACAGCTGGACAGGATTCTCAACCCGTTTCGTGAAGCGAGAGGCTTAATCCGGCAGGCTGAAGCATGGAGAAGTCGTCGAGGCCTGGTGGCATCTCTTTCCGGGAACTAGTATAGAAAGTAGCCGTGGAGGCAGAGTGTCAGACTGTCATTGGCGTGGCTTGGTCTTTGGGATAGCCGAGAGAGGGAGATTGCAATCATCAAGCCACTGTCCGCTCTGGTAAACAGGTTGCCTAGCTCTCAACTCTCTCGACGCAAAACAAGGCCAGCAGCCAATGAGGCCAGCTACAGTGCCGCCGCTGCTGACTTTGCCCAAGACATGAAGGGAGAAGAGAAAGAGTGAGAGAGAGAGAGAGAGAGATGGTGGACCGGCTCAGACAGCAGGATTGCAGGACTGGGTACCTGGTGAGACGTGTGTGGCCGGGTGTGATGGGGCATGCATGCATTTATTTGCATGATGAACATGGCGATGTATGTGATAAAAATGCCATGGTACCCCATGTCGTAGCAGCGGCAGCAGCAGCAGCCGCCACGACATACAGAGTCCATACAGAGTAAGTAGCGACGCGTCCTGTTACTGTAAACAAGTGTGTATGTACCTATGTACTAGGAGTAGGTAGTAGGTAGGGAGAAAGCAGCAAATGTGGGTGAATCAAGTGGACGCGTTCCAAGATGGCGCACGTGGACCCGGACAAGGCAATTCGATACCGGTAGGGCTGCGGGCTGCGCCTTCCGCTCTCAGGGGTGCTTTGTCGAGCTTTCCCCCCCATGCTTTGCATTAAACTTGAGCGTACATGCATAACTCTGTTCTCCTCGGCCGCCCCGCTCTCATCATTAAATATAGTTTGATCGCTGTGGTGGTACAAATACAATTACCTACTCTACACGGCAAGGGTGAGTCTGTCAGAGACATGGCATGGATTGGAAAAGAAGCAAGATGTGCACAATCAAGGCACTCTTGGGTGTACCTATGCGCTCTGCCATCTGTACGCAGGTACATATACTACAGCACATACCATGGTAGATACCGGTACACTACACTGTTGGCATCGCGAGATGCACTGGCACTGATCGGCCTGCCTACCCATGACCATCGCTCCCTCCATGCATGTGCCGAAGATCCCGTTCACGCTATTTTGTATCGCTTTCGGGACGGGAAGAGAGAGAGGGGTTTTTGTACTAGTAATCTCGGCTAGTTTGAGGATCACGTTACTTGTCTTGTGCCATCAATACAGCCAGGATGTAGCAGTGGCAAATCACATGATACTCAAACTACCCGACCGCATGAGTACGTTACCGGTACCTACCTACCGGTCCATACCGGTACACCACAAGCGTTAGCGCTCCCGAGCACACAGTTGGGTATCTACAAGGCATACCTACTGCTAACAGACTAGGATTCGTCGACAAAATCATTGCTGTTCCCAGTTGTAATGCCCGCAAACGCATAAACTTAAAAAAAAAAACCAAGTGACAAGCACCCACCATTGGCATGGGGAGGGGGGGGTGGCTGATCATCCTGTAAGCCCTCCTCCCCCCCTTCGCAAATACCTAGCTGCTAGTACTACCATCACAACAAGTCTTAGACAGGGGTTACACCACCACCCTCTTTCATCAACCTGCTACCTACTCTCTACATACCATGACCATTGGCAGGGTTGACATTGTGGGCGCAAGCCTTCCAATACTTAAGCATTTCCCTTCCGCCCACTCTCGTAACGAGCGAAAAAAGGACCCCCCTTGCTGATTCCGTCTCACAATCTAACTGTCGATGCTCTTCGCACTTATCCAGGGTCCCGAATCTCCCAGATGAAAACCTACGTACGCATGTGTGAGTGGGAGGCATTCTCGGGCAAATCTTCGTGTCGCTTGTCAAATTGTCTTTTCATCAGCAAACTAGGTAAATTGACGCTGACGGAGGGAGTTGACTGCCGAGCCGCACCAATCTGCACACCAAGGCCCTTAACCATCCACCAAGCAACAGCTATCTACTGCCCCAAACCCAGCAGCCACGCCGCCCTCTTCGCTTTGATCGCCCTTGGTGCGCAACAGGTAGCCCGCCTCCCAGCTCTCGACAATCTCCCCCTTCTTCTCCTCGCCGCTACCGTGTCGCCAGAGACACACTCCGTACACACCCAACTCGCAGATGACGCCCCCGCTCTGAATTTCTCCATTACGCAGAATGGCATTCTGCAGAGGAGGGGGCTCAATCATCTCCATCAGAATGTACGCTGGCCAATGCGTTGTCGGGAGCTTTTCCAAGAACGGCGGGATCGATTTTCGATAGACGTTGTTTCCCCCGCCCTCGCGTTGTGGCTTCAAAACATAGCGAGCAGCTGAAGCGGGGTTGGTGGCGAGTTCCCTTGCTTGCTGTCCAGCTTCACTATCGTCCAGTGGATATATCGGCGCAAAAGTGGCTAGCAGACGGGATGCGACCTCGGCATCAGGTAAGAAGCGCTTGAGATGTGGTGACTGTGGGGTGGCTAGCACTTGTTGTACCTTTTTGCATCCAGCAAGATGTGTTAGAATGCTGGGACATTTGATCGCTCGGCTCTTCTCCATATGAAGCCGTGCGGCCCAATCCTCCTCCTTGGTATAGTCGTCTGGCGAATAACCCGCCCGAAAGTACACCGTCGTTACTTCATACGTCATCGATGGCGAGCCTGGGGGCGTATAGAGTAACGTACGATCCGAGTCGAGCCGCGTATGCAACAGTGTCTCTCCAAACGGAAGGCGGAAGGTGCGCACTCCATGGCTCTCTTGCAATGCATACTCAATGTGTCTCTGATCAAAGACGTTTCTTTCCGGATCTTGTACAATAAACAAAAGGCACAGCGGCCGGTTCGAGAGCCCTGCCCCATAGGCCTTGTGTGCCACAGCCAGACCATTGGCGAGCGAGGTAATGGACTTGCTTTGACGCAGAGAATCTTTCTTGAGGATCGAAGACATTGATTTTGGGTAAGCGTCAATCCCAAGAAGATAGTTGTGCATTGCCGATACCTTCGATGATAATCCACCAAACGATGAAGCGATTGTGTTGAACTCGACTTGCTTCAAACCAAGAGATGAGCCCGCTTTCGCGTGTTCCTGGTGTACCATGTAATCCGACCGGAACAGACCAAGAGAGAGATCCTGAACATAGCCTTCTTTCTTCACTTCCAGGTGTGTTCTCCATAGCCGTGCGACAAAGTCGTCAACATCAGTGAGCTCTCCAATGATGTCGCGTAGCCACTCCTCATCCCGAGAGATGGCCGAGTAAAGCTCATTGTAGGCTTTTTGAATGGCCATTCCCTCCTCGAAACATGACTTTGGGAAGAGACTCGGGAACAGAGTGACGGGTGCTGTCGCTGCAAGTACGCCAGAGGGGTCCTGCGATTGCTGCACAAAAGACGGAGCTGGACGAACCGCTAAGCCATGGGCGATCGACCAGTCTTTCAAGTTCGAGAGCAGGTATGCCTCTTCATCGTGAGATAGCTGCGGCGGGTACTTTGGGTGACCCATTGTAGTCAGTACTGCAGTCTGTCGGTGCAATTGATGTGGTATCCTTCAGCACCTTCACGATTCTTGTCGGAGACTAACCGGTACCATACCGGTACTTACAAATGCTCCCCGCACTAACGTTGACGTTAACTAGCGACGAATCTGTCCCGACCCGCTTACTGCCGAAGGTCGAGACTCCTACCTGAGTGCCTTAGGAAATTCTGGATATTCCCCCTCCACAATCGTCTCATGTGCAGGTAGTAGTGGGATCACAGCTTCTTTTCGCTGGCTTCTCTGCAATGGCTGCCTTGCAACGTACAGCTTCTTGGGTCGGGGTTCACGTTCACGTCCGAATGCCCCTCGTCGCGTCCTCACATGACGTCGCGCGATTCCAAGAACAGCTGCAGCCATAACACAGGGCCACCTCTCACCCATCCTGCCAAACCCCAACCCGCACAGAAAAGAAGAAGGAGAAAGGTTCGACTTGTAATACCGCATTCATCCAAAACCTTCGCTCCCCAAGAACAGACACACGGGCAAATGACGCTCAACGCTCCACACAAACTATCCACAGAACATAGGGCTCATAAGAAGACCGAATCTTCCCGCACCATGGCAGACGCATCAGGCCCCGAAGCTGAGCCCAGCGATTGGAGCTTCCTCCTGAAATGGAATAATTACAGTGGCGCAGAAGACAATGGTGATTTGGCGAGCTGGGAACCAGAAGACGAGTTACTCCAGGAGAGCGGCTCATCTACAGCAGATGAAGATGAGCTAACAGAAGCGCAAACAGCAACAACGGGCTCCAAAATCGATGATGATGAGATTGTCAATATCATCAATGCCAGCATAGCACACTACACGAGTATATGGGAGCCCAATTCAGGCGTACCCAAGGAAGACTGGATCGTTTATGAGCCAGAGAAGATGTGGGAGGATGCAGAGAGTAAAGGCAAACGCCAACAAATGATAAGCAGGTACAAGGCGGAAGTAGACTGGTATACGGGCGGTCTGGATAGACTGTGTGAAGAAATCATGGAGTTCCCAGGCAGCAACTCAGACGCAGTACGTCAACAGTGTAAGAACTTGGAGATGACAGTCTACAATCTGGAGCTGGCCAGTTGGCTTCTGTCAATCTACTCCTTATCACCTGAGAGTGACAGCGACGGAGATATTCATGATACGGAACGTGGCGGCCAGTCACAATTGGCTCCTGTTGATCAGTCAGATCAACATGCTGCTGCAGGAATCATTGACCTCGGATCGCCACCTGCATCATCCATAGGCGATGCCAATGAAGTCTCTTATGTGTCACCGGTTGCAGCTACAGCGGAAGAGCACACGCCAACCTTTCTACCTTTGAATCTGCAGGATATACATACTGCCAATCATGGAGATGAACCTGAACAGGCTTCTCTGGCGACAGTCCGACGATGGCTTTGGAGGGATCTGATAGAAACCCAAGATCGTAAGCGGGTGGTATTGAAAGCACTCCACGAACTACATGCTGCAGATCGTGAAAACATCCGCAGCCGGCTTAAAGTTGTCGGAAAAGCAAAGTGCCGACAAGAGATCAAGGCCTATATCAATATGCTATCTAGAGACGAGCCTCGAATACATGGTGTGCTGCAGAGGGACTTTGTCAAGATCCAGATCATTGGCAGGCTTTTCTTTTCCTGGTGGTACTGCGACGACTACTCCACCAAGGCGCCTTCGAGAGCAGATTTGGGAGAACTTTCAGATGAACTCAGCAATAGCCCCTTGGACTTGGACGTCTTTTACGACTTCCTCTGCAAAATCATGGACACGACATTTAGTCAAGAAGCATTGCAACATCCCGATCGCCCGTCGCAAGCGGAAATCATCGAAATCTCCGACGACGAAGACTGAGAGATGTAGATACCGAGTAGCCTGAACATGGTTGTCCTGGCCTCAAGACAGGAGCCAAATTTTGATTTCTTTCTACTCAACGGTCTAGATGTCCGATGGATTAGAGTACATAGCAGACGATGGCCCCACTTCCTATCTAGATGGAGGATGGCGAATGTGCCTTGTCAGCTAGCTGCATTCAATCTATCCACAACCTTGCAAACCCTTAAAACCGTACAATGCATGATGCGTCCGCGCGACTGGCCACTCGCCAGAACATGACTACCTAGTCGATGTTCATTGTCGTCGTACGATGCGCGCGGCGTGCCTCGGCAGCGGAAGTTGGATGCTTTAGTAGCCGAAGCTGGGAAGAGACTACGAAATCAACGTTGAGGCTAGTATGGGCTGTGCTCCAGGTTGCATCTACTTGGCTTGGATGGGTACCATGGTGGATACTCTTAAGTCTTGACGAACTACTCTCTAATCCCGCGGGTTATGCGGTCCACAACATCTCGTTCGAGTTCAACTCATTCCGGATGTACAACAAAAGCAATAAGGCAAGACATGCTACTTAAGAATGATGAATGTGGATGTGAAGGTGCACGAATACCGAATACACAAGCGGACAATAGACGTGCATTCAAGATAATCTGCGGCGTAGGTACTGTACTGTACTCTAGCTGATGCCGTGCAGATGATGTTTCTCCAACCACATCGCCTCCCGCCAAAGCGTACTAAGACGGTACCCCTCACGCCGATCTGACGGGGCCCATACTATGGTTGTCATAGTCTCATAGACTGTCTAATCAATCAACCATGGTCTACTCTAGTAGTACTTGACTCTACTCCCGTTCCGTAGCCAATGAAAACACGGCCATTTGACACCGAGACCGGCACCCTTACTACTCTTCCTTAGATGCGACTTTACTCCGAATGCGCATGAAGTTATTTCTCTCTAGTCTGCCGCAATCCCGCCTTCTCTCTCTCTCTCTTTCTTCCAGCAACACCTTTCTCCCCCCATTTACCAAGTCAACGCAGCGCTTCCTTCAAAAAAAAAAGCAACACTCTCGCTGTGCATTCGCCATTATGGAGGCTCTTTTGCGGCAATCAAGGACCATGTGTCCATTTCTCTCAAAGACATCTCCCGCCACTCTGCGCTCTCTCTCCACGACCGCCGCTGGTCATGACGTCTCTCCAGGCGCAGGAAGCATGTCGAACCTCCAAGTTCTTGGTCGTCGATGCCCCATCATGGGCAAAGCGCTTGCCGTCCAGAGCGCTCGCATTGGCAACAGCGCTCTTGCGGGTGCCTTTGGCGGTGTTCGTGCTTACCACTCCCGAGTGAACCGCGCCAAGTTGCATACTTCAACCGTCAAGGAGGCCCAGGCAGTCGATCTCGAGAATCTGAGGGCCCAGCAGGGTATGTCAATATTCTTTACTTGCAATCTATCGACTCGCGTGTCCCTCCTACGTGATCAAGAATGGGAGGCGATCATCTAGTCCTGAGCGACCGCTAATCAAGACACAGCCTCCATGCCTTTCCCCCACGCCATCCAGAAGCCCGCAACCGTCAAAAAGACCCATGCTACGGCTCCACCTTCTGTTGAGGCCTCGCATTTCGACTACGAGGGCTTTTACCACAATGAGCTGGACAAGAAGCACAAGGACAAATCGTACCGCTACTTCAACAACATCAACCGCCTAGCCAAGGAATTCCCCCTCGCCCACAAGGAGTCCAAGGATGAGAAGGTCACTGTGTGGTGTTCCAACGACTACCTCGGTATGGGACGTAACCCACAAGTTCTCAAGTCCATGCACGAGACCCTCGACACGTATGGTGCAGGTGCCGGAGGAACGAGAAACATCTCAGGTCACAATCAGCACGCAATGGGATTGGAGAGTACGCTTGCAAAACTTCACTCGAAAGAAGCAGCGCTCGTGTTCTCGTCATGCTACGTTGCAAACGACGCCACACTTGCGACCCTCGGTAGCAAGCTACCCAACTGTGTCATTCTTTCCGACAGCATGAACCACGCCTCGATGATTCAGGGCATTCGTCATTCTGGCGCGAAGAAGATGGTGTTCAAGCACAATGACGTAGCCGATTTAGAGGCTAAACTGCAATCCATCCCCGCCGAGTATCCTAAGATCATCGCATTCGAGAGCGTGTACAGCATGTGTGGCTCCATCGGACCCATTGAAGAAATTTGTGATCTCGCGGAAAAGTATGGCGCAATCACCTTTTTGGACGAAGTTCACGCCGTTGGCATGTACGGACCACACGGTGCCGGAGTTGCAGAGCATCTCGATTATGAAGCACACAAAGCGGGCAGACCCCAAGGCACTATTCAAGATCGCGTGGACATAATCACTGGAACTCTAGGCAAGGCGTATGGCTGCGTTGGTGGCTACATTGCCGGTTCCTCCAAGCTCGTGGACACCATCAGGTCACTCGCACCTGGGTTCATTTTCACAACTTCGCTCCCACCCGCGACCATGGCAGGCGCCAAGGCCGCCATAGAGTACCAGGCCAACTACCAGGGAGACCGACGTCTCCAGCAATTGCATACGCGGGCTGTGAAAGAC
Source organism: Plenodomus lingam (assembly GCF_022343315.1). Lineage (NCBI taxonomy): Eukaryota > Fungi > Ascomycota > Dothideomycetes > Pleosporales > Leptosphaeriaceae > Plenodomus > Plenodomus lingam. Next base: position 2,251,140 of record NW_027093974.1, read on the forward strand.
GCGCTGGATGCAAAGGACATCCCTGTGATACCCAACCCAAGCCATATCATCCCAGTCCTTGTTGGAAACGCAGAAACTGCGCGGAAGGCCTCGGATCTCCTCCTTGAAGATTGGGATATCTATGTTCAGGCTATCAACTATCCTACCGTGCCTGTCGGTCAGGAACGTTTGCGCATCACACCTACACCAGGTCACGTACGCGAATATCGCGAGCACTTGGTGAAGGCTTTGGATGCCGTCTGGACGCAGTTGGATATCAAGCGTACAAGCGAATGGGCCGCCGAAGGGGGTTTCATTGGTGTTGGTGAGGCAGGAAAGGTGACAGAGCCTCCTTTGTGGACAGACGAGCAGCTCGGACTTGACACCGTTTTCAAAGAGTTGCAGGCAGGCCAAGGCGCGACTGGCGTGCTTGAGGCTATTCTCGAGAACGAGCGCAAGGCTACGGCTCAGGCTGTAGCTGCTGCTGCTTAGGCATGTGAGGCTGTCGTTGTGTTTGGCCCCGGTATATATAAATACATATATGTATATAGCATGTATTGGTCTGGTCACTCATTTAAAAGTTCGAGATCTGAGCAGCTGTATAGTCAAATTGTGATTTGCAATCGACAAACGCTACTTGCCTGCTATTACCGTTGGATGTATCTGCTATTGTCATTGTGCGTGTGTGCTATTGTTATCGTACAGTATTGCAAATACCAAAACCTGGGACTTCTTGGCTTGTGGCTGTGACGTGTTCGCAGTAGTGAAAGTGAGAGCACGGACTCATATTGATTGAACAATACACCGCGCTAGCGGGTGAGCTTCTCTTTAGAAGTTCGAGACAAGGCTCCACCACAACCAACAACCGCGACGGCCGCAACGCGACCTCCCATTATCCATCCGCAACCCAAGTCTTTTCCAACTACGGAAACCTTTTCCACACATTTTACGACTTTTTCTCAACGACCGCACTGGACACATCGCCGCATGCTGCACGACGCGTCGTAAAGAGATGGCTCTTCAAAAGCGAAAGCGGGACGACGACCGCCATTCTCGTCCATCGCCGCATCGCCCACAAAACCTCGGGCTTGCACAGCACGGCCAACAGACTAATAGCCCGCGTAGCGGTGGAAACGGGGGTCCTGCGGGTTATGGAGGTGCTGGCGCTGGCGGCGGCGGTGGTGGTGGTAGACGTCAGAGCAGAAATGGCGGACGTGGTGGCTCCATGGTGCCTCAGAGCCCCGTCGTCAGTCACACATCGCCAAGTGCAATGTCTACGCCTCCGAATCCATTCCAGTCAGGGCGGCCAGCACAAGCGGCTTCTTCTGCCCCTGCGCCGCCGCAACAGCTATCGAGGCCTTCCACACCACGCCATGTGCCAGAGAGTAACGAGTATCTGACGCCTGCGCGAGTGGCCAACTGGGACACCGGCGCACGAAATGCCGTGGTGCAGGCCGCCATGACCGCACAGCAAGAGGGCGATGCGCTAACACTTGCCGTTGTCTTTCACGAAATCATCGAGGCATCTATGAACCAACTGCTCGGTGCGGACGACCTGGGGTCTCTTGTGCGCGAGATTGTCGCTGCGCCCACCCATGAATCGATTGATTCCGTTTCTACGTTCCTGGATATGTTGAGCTCTCTGACACAAGATGACGGCAAACAAGCGCTAGTCCGACAGCTGCTCGTTGCGACCGAGATCGACGTCAGTCGCATGCGCTCAGAGCTGGAAAACGACCTACTCAAGACGCTGGGCCTAGTAAGGGACAGCTTCAGTAAGATGGCTGTTCGGAAAGCGACCCACGCACTTTACCGCCAATCCAATTACAACCTCCTTCGCGAAGAATCCGAGGGCTATGCTAAGCTCATGACCGAATACTTCACCACTGTACATAGCGAGCCGCCGTCTCATGAAGCCGTCAGCGAGACATATCAGCGAGTGAATGCATTGATAGGGGCCTTTGATTTGGACATTGGTCGAGTGCTCGACGTGACCTTGGACGTTTTCGCAAATATGCTCGTCAAATATGGAAAATTCTTTGTCAAATTCTTGCGCGTGAGCGCCTGGTGGCCAGAACTACGTGGTCTCGACGGCATTGAGTGGCAGGAAGCCGACGTACCTACCCTTCCACAGTGGGCACTTCCTAGTTCGCCACTGTGGTATTACACAGACGAAGAAAAAGAGACGCACTTGCGTATGCGTGAGGCTCGTGATCGCAAGTTCTGGAAACGAGTTGGCGATTTAGGCGATCGCATGGGCATTCAAGCTTTCTTTGAACTCGGTGGACGCCGCATTACTCTGAACAACCGACCCGCGCAACTGATGCCACCAGTCGAGGGCGCTCCTCTCACCAAGCAGCAAGCAGCTCGTATGTGGATGGACGATTGGATGGAACAGACAAAGACTCTTCCTCCATCTGGAAACGAGATAGCGGCTCAGCTGCTCGGTTTCAAACTTCGATTTTACGCCTCCGATGCTCGCGACAAGTCGGATACACTGCCCGACAACCTTATCTACCTTGCCGCTTTATTGATCAAGATAGGGTTCATTTCCATCCTGGACCTTTATCCACATTTGTATCCATTAGAAGAAGATATGCCTGCGCACAAAGAACGACTATTGCAGGCTAAGAAAGAGCGGGAACAAAAAGAGAAAGGGGGAGTGGTCAATGCCCTCACCATGGCCGGTGCCCTACCAGACGACACATTGCCGCCTGCCGTTTCACGTCTTCGGGAGACCGAAAGCAAGTCTAAACCGGAGTCTGAGCGAAGCACTCCTGGGCGCACCGACGAAGGAGGAGACACCAAAGATGTCTTGCCCGAACCTAGGGACCAGAAGTTTCAGCTTCTTCAGAGTCTACTGTGCATAGGCGCTCTTCCAGAGGCACTCTTCATCCTGGGCCGTCATCCCTGGTTGCTTGAAGTACACCCTGAACTGCTTGATCTTATCTTCCGTCTTGCGCATCACTCTCTCAGCAAGATATACGAAGACGCGAAACCTGAATCTGGCGAGAGCACCGATCCCGTGACGAAGGGCACCGGTCTCCGCACAACTCCGAGGCCAAGCGATTATACTCCCCGACGGACGCTCCGTTGGGCTAAGCCGGACCAGCGGGATGCAGGTGATGGAATTGATTACAAGTTTTATTGGGAAGACTGGATGGATAATGTCCCCGTCTGTCAAGAGGTGGGTGACGTTTTCAAGTTATGCAACACCCTCCTTGGTCTTGTTGGACCAGAGTGCGGCAAAGACGTCGTTCTTCTCGCCAAAATTGTACGAATTGGAAAGAGGAGTTTGGCCGAAGACTCATCGGACGAGAATCGAAAGCGCTGGATTGATTTCTCCGCTGCTTTCATAGCACCCGCCTTGTCCTTTACTGGCAAGAATCCAGGTATCGTCAATGAGGTCTGGGACTTGCTCAAACAATTCGATACTGCCACAAGATACAACATCTATCAGCAGTGGTTCTCCGGAAACAAGCCCGCCATCCGTGCCGCGTTTGCAGAAGTGCAAAGTCGAACGAAACACGAACTGTCCCGAGTTTCTGCGACCAACACCAAGGAGTACGGCCGGAAGCTTGCAAAAATCTCTTATTCCAGCCCTGGCATTGTGTTCAAGTTGACAGTAAAGCAACTTGTTGCCTACCCCAACATGATTGATGCGCTAGTGGAGTGTAGTCGATACCTCACTTTGTTGGGCTATGATTGCTTAACCTGGACATTGGTGAACTTCTTTCTCAATCCCGACAAGGGATCTACGCAAGACGATGGCATGTTATCAGCGCCCTGGCTCAAGAACATCGCCTCTTTTGTTGGCAAAGCTTATCAAAAGTACAACCTCATGGATCCAGTACCAGTGCTACAATACACCGCTTCCCAGCTACTGCGTTCAGAAGGCGAGCTGTTCATGTTGGACGTCCTTGAGCAAATGATCAAGTCCATGGGAGGCATTGCTGTGAGCAGTTCAGTGTCAGAATCCATGGTTTTAGCGCTATGTGCAGGCCCGGTCCTCCGTACCTATACACTACAACATCACCTCTCTGACTATCGTCAGCAAGCTGGCTCATCCGCAAGACGACTAGTCAAATGCCTCAAGGATACAGGCCTGGCGCCACAGTTGCTCATCGCTCTGGCACAACATGTCGAGGCCTATCCCCATCGTAGCGACCAACAAGACACCCCGGACAAGGTAGTCCTCTTCAACATGGACAAGCTCCGGTCCAACCTAGCCCAGTATCTGGAACTGCTCCGGTCATACCTTAGCGTGAACGAGTTCGACAGCCTCTTTCCTCCGCTCATCGAAATGATTGCAGACTTTGGCGTCGAGCCTGATGTTGCTTTCACTGTCGCTCGTGCTAGTATCACCGCAAAGGCGAATGCATTCAGAGCGGAACAGCGAGCAAATCTGCTTCAAAGCAAGTCAATGACGAGTAATGACGTGGTCATGGAAGGAACGCATGATTCAGCCGAGCAACACACGACTCCGCCTAGTGGTGATGTCGAAATGAAAGATGCAAAACCATCTACCAGCCAAGACCTGACTCCTTCAGAAGGTACTCTGCCTGACGTGCCAAATGCACAAATCGAAAGTCTAGCAGAAGAGCTCAAATCTTCGATTCCAGAGACTTTTGCGGAACATCCTTGCGTATCTTTTTACGTCACGTTCTGGCAGTTGTCATTACCTGATGTGGACAGCAACGGCATGGCACAACAATATCAGAAGACGGTTACGGCATTTGAGCGACAGTTAATAGCAACACCCATTGCTGAGCAGCGTCGCGGAGGATATAAGCTGAACCCGCCAAGGAAAGACGCCGACGAAACTCGTCGGATCAAGCTTGAGATTGAGAAACTGAAACTCGAAAAAGCAACTGTTTCTCAGGCCAGTCTTAACACGCAATTGCATTTGCAGAATGAAATGCGACACTGGTTTGATGGTGTACCAATGTTGGACTCACGCTCTGATGCACTACACAATGCTCTGCTCCAGGATTGCTTCCTCCCACGGAGTCGCATGTCTTTGCAAGATGCTCAATTCACCGCTACCATGCTCAATTTCATGCATAAGTCGGGAACCCCAGGATTTCGGACCATCAAGCTACTCGACCTTCTTTTCACCGTCAACAAACTAAGTTGCATCATCAGCATGTACACCGAGGACGAGTCGAGAGCTTTTGGTCGCTTTTTGAATGGCGTGCTTTGCGAATTACAAATCTGGCACGAGAACAAAAACGACGCCTTTGCCCGGTGCGCGCAAGGAGAGAAAAAGAACTTACCAGGATTTGGAAAGCGCTTTGATGCGGATCGGACAGCGACCGATTTCCTGTCGTATATGGAGTTCTGCTCGCTCTTGTACAAGTGGCACAAAGCTCTTTACACTGCACTGAAGACGTGCATAGACAGTGGTAACTGGATGCAAATTCGCAATTCCGTGAATGTTCTGAAGGCACTGCACCCTGTCTTCCCAAGGGTGGACTTCATGGCAACAGACCTACAGCACACAATCACCCAGTTAGCGGAAGCCGATTCAAGACAGGACCTGAAAACTTCTTTGCTTTCCATCCTCGGTGATCTCAACAAGAGCAAGAAATACTGGCAGACAGATCACGAATTTCGTCAGGTGAGTACTCCAGATAACCTCGCTCACCAGGCATGTATTGACGTATCCAAGATGCCCGCACCTCCCACACCAGTGAATGGGCATGACAAATCTGTCACAGAGAAGGCGAAGCCTTCATCGGAGGCATCTACGCCCCAATTGAAGCCAACGGCACCGGCCTTTAAGCCCAGAAACGAAGTGTAAGCACATATTCCGCGTATCAGCACACCCGACATAGTACTAATCATCGACATTTAGTAATGGGATCCATGCAACCCCCCCGGCTTCTAAAGATGATACTACTTCCAAGCGACCGGAATCTACGCCAGCGACACCTGCGCTTCCTTCAAGAGAACGGGAATCGGCAATGGTGCTGGACGACAGGGTAACTGCCCCGTCACAGCAAGAAGCAGGGCTGCCTGCTAGGACAACTACAAAGCCTGGTCCCCCTATGCATCCTTCATCTGTACCTCCTCGCCCCGATGGGAGAAACACACCAATTCACTCAGCCTCGAACACCAGAGCATCGCACGCTTTACCAACCAGGCCAGATTCGCAACCTCCAAGGAACCGACAGCCTGAGCGACCCACCACCATGGACCGCCCACTTGAGCACGGTACACACCACCGTTACGATACTCGAGCCCCTCCCAACGAGTATGGACGTCTAGAGCGACCTAGTGAACCTGTACGCCAACGAGAACCCTCTCCTGGACGCCGTCCACGACCTGTTCCTGGAGGCAGGACGCCTGAGAGAATGCCAGGTGGAGCTGACCATCGTGAGTGGTCAGGCCGAGATCCGAGAGATTATGATGATCGAGCGATGCGTGGACACCCGCGTGACACACGAGCTCCTCCAGTCCGACCACCTCCCGGCTGGGATCCGCGCGACACTAGAGATCCACGCGACCAGCGCGATCGGCCAGATTCTCGCGGCCATACTGCCCCCATTCCTATGGAACCCCGACGCATGCCGCCGACTTCGTCCATGGCACATGAACATGTAACAGCACGTCGAGACGGACCGCCTCCTTATCGTCAAGGTGGAGAGCGAGGCGACGGACCCTCAATAACTCCAAGATCGTCAACTCCAGTCGCTGCTGCATCAGTAGGCGACGGTCCCACTGTGGATCCTGCACGTGCGGCTCTAATCAATCAAAGCGAACAGCATGGTCTACCTGAGCTATCGAGACAGGACCGCGACAGTCGTCGCGACCGAGACTCTCGTCCACAATCCCCTCGTCGCGGAGATGATCGACGTGGCGACGATAGGCGTGGCAATGAGCGTCAGATGGATGACCGGCCACCAGCCTACCACGGCCGTCACGATACTCGGGATTATCGAGACGAGCGCGGACTTATGCAGGGTCCATTACCGAGTGGTCGAGATCGTCGAAACGATGGTTCTGCGATTACCCCAACAGGTCCACGCGTAGATCGAACAGAAGCTTCAGCTTCATCTCGTGCTTCTCGCGAGATGTTTCAGCCAACCCAAGGTTCAAGGCCATCAGGTCAAGATCCCAATTACGGAAGACTAAACCAACCGTCCGAGTCGATGCCGCCCTCTGGCCCGCGGAGTGAGTACACTTCGAAGGGAGACCAAATGGAACAACGGCTAAGTTATACAGGTGATCGTCCACATGGACAATCTCAGTCATCCACTCCGATCGCGCCGACAGGCCCATCTACACCTGGTGGGATTCACCCTAGTAGGCTTGAAAACATACAAGGGAAAGGACCAAGTGGCCCACCCCTTCAAACGAACATGTCCAATGCTCCAAGTGGACCACGAGGCTCAGGTCGAATGCCTCAGGGACCTATGCCTCCGTCGCCTGTTGGACGAGGTGCACCCACTGGCCCAGCCGTCAATGATCGTGGACCCAGAAATGCCACTAACCCACTACGGGCGATCAATAATGTCCTCACGCAGAACACACCTGCAGACCGGTCATTCGAACGAAATGGGCCACCAGCTTCCAATCCCGCTGTACGTGGTCGTGGATCAACGCGTGCCAATGGTTCTATAGATGCACCTGGTGGCATGTCCAGCCCCATGCCGCCACCCTCGCATAATCCCATGGCAATATCACGGCCTGACAGTCAGCAATCACGAAATAGTAGACTGGAGCCCGGACCTCCCCATCTGGAACCCACTTTTCAAGATGAAGGACGGTCAGATTCGCGTGGGCATCGCGAAAGCAGACGCAGTGAGCGCTCCGCTCACGAGCGATCCACCGACCGCAGTGACCGCCGCCTCGATGAGCGAGGCGCCCGGAATGTTCCCGTTGACCGCCTTGGCCCCCCGGAAGAAGATCGTGGCTCAGATCGTGATCGCCGCGAGAAAAGCAGGATCGACCGTGATTCGAGCAGAAGAGACCGCGAACGAGACGGTGGCGAGCGCTCTGGCCGCGAATCGAGGGAGCCCAGCAGACGGGAGAGGGTTCCAAGAGAAGATGGAAGGACCTCTGGAGGCGACGGCAGGGATAGGAGGAGTCGGGCTAGTGCAAGCAGTGCAGGAGGGCCAGAGGACGTCCGGAAGAGGACGAGAGACGCTACGGACCAGGGAATGCCGCATGGAGACGTGAAGCGGAGACGTTAGTTGCGTTGCGACGAGCAGCGAGAGACGGACACGAAGACCCGGCAAAAAAAAACAAGCACGCAAGCAAGCAAGACCACCATTACAACCACCGCCCAGTGCAGGCAAAGGGAGGACTCATCATTCTATCATGGAAACAAAAAAAAACCCAGCTTTCGAGCCTATCATCTATATCCATTATTGGGATTTGTGCATTCTATGGAGTTTTTCAGTTTGTCAACGCATCACGATACCCCCCCCCCCCAATTAAATTTTTGGAACCAAAGGGCACATTGTATTTGTATTTATATCACAGTATATTATGTTTACTTTCAATCATTTAAATTCTGGGATTCTTTGGACTTTCTTGTCTGTGGACGGGGGACGGGGGTTTCTTCAATCGCATAGAGGGGAATTGCGGGGAAAAAACAAAGGGGTTTTATCTTGTCATGATATTTATATCAAGCAAAAGTTCATGGCAAATTGGAGAGGGTATTTTACTTCATTCATTCATAATCCATATCATCTTTTCCTAATCTCGTCAGCCAGTCCTTGACCAGGAAGAGACTGAAATTGGCGTGGGGGGTATCATATATCTCGTGGTAAAATCATTCCCTGACATACCACCATGTCTACTTTTTGCCTTCCCCTTCACTCCCGCCCCCAAGTATCGTCATCATCAATCGTGCCCATAATCTCGACGCCCTGCTCCTCCTGAAACGCAACCTGTTTCCCCTTGTCCCTTTTCTTCTTCTTACCGTTTTCCTTCTCCCCGGCCTCGCCACCCTCATCATCCAGCAGGCCCGCAGCGGCTTTCTGGCGATTCCGTTCCTCCGTCTCTGCCTTGGCTGCTTCAATCTTCTTCCGCATAATGGCCTCATCAGCGGCGAGTTGGCGCTTGATTTCGTCGGCGTCGACAAAGGAATCGTCCCTGCGCTGTGAGGCTTCGAGGAAGACGTCCCAGTGGGATACGATTTCACTCTGACCGTGTAGGGCGGCACGAACTCGTTCCGGGTTCTCGCGTTCCTCGCGCGTGAATTTGGTCTTGATGGAGCGGCGGGTTGAGCCGGGGAACATTTGGGATATCATTTGGAAATCGGTGCCAAAGGACTTGAGACCCTGGTAGAATAAGTCGGTGCTCTCGACGTTCCAGCGGCGGCCCTGGCCTGGGAGGATGAAATCGTTGGGGAAGCGCTTGTTGTTCTTCAGAAAACTGCGCAAGGTGATGCGAGCGGTGATGTCTTGGTCCTCGATGATTTCATACTCGGCAATCTCTCGATCTGCGTCGGCTTCGCGGTTAATGGTACCAGAGTCGGGTACAAGGTAGATTTGGCCTTCCACCTCCCTGATACGTGGGCCGGAGGGTTGTTCGCTCTGAAGAGCTGCACTCGCTTCAGCCAGAGCCCTGTCAGCAGCTTCTTGTTCTTGTTTAGATATCATGGGTCGGGAATCTTCCTTCCTTCGTCGCTCTTTGACTGCCGCCCAGTCCACCTTGCGCATCTCTTTCTCTCGCCTTGATACTTTTCCAACGCGAATGTCGCGAGACGCCAATACACCCATGTAGGTTTCCTCAGGATCAATGGTTTCGTCTTCAGCATCCGATGGGGTCGGTTCTCGTGGCGGACGGCCTTTGCGCTTGGGCTGCGTTTCGGTTTCGCCCTCTCCACCCTCAGCCTCAGTGGTGTTCCTCTTCTGTGCCTTTGGTTGGCGCGGCTTCCGGCGTGGAGCTGTGGCTTGGACCTCGTCTGCAGGCTGCGCAGCGTCGCCTTCTGCCTCTGTCCCTTGGACGACTGCAGACTTCGCTTTCCTGGGCTTTCGCACCCTTTTTGGTGCAGTCTGATCTTGGTCATCGCCTTCAGTAGGAGCCACTGCCGCCTTTCTCTTCCCCCGAGCCTTTGCACTGAGTCGTTTGCGTGGGGGCAGTGATCCTTCGTCATCGCTATGCTGTTGCTCTAAACCTTCGGCATCTGCGTCTGTGTCTGTAGGAGTTGTGACCGTAGCCTTCGTGCGAGTCTTCTTTGGAGGAGCTGCAACCACCTCGTCCGTCTCATCGTCTCGGGGGTGGTTGACAGCTATCCACGGCAGTCGTCTTCGCTTGCGTGAAGGTGGCTCGACATTATCTGGAGCAACGGGTGTTTCGGCTGCCTCGGCCACGGTACCCGGAGCAGTGAAGGGTGTTCCTACTGCTTTCGCCCGTGCTTCTTCTAGTGGTTGTAGGGCATTGAGCTCTGGCTGTGGAACGGGTGGACTTGCCGGGATGTGGGGACCATGTGTTACTGCTGGTTCTTGCGTCTTTTCTCTTGTGGTATGCACTGGTATTGATGTAGGTATAGGCGTAGGCGTAGGCGTAGGTGCGCTTGGTGGTGCGGGTTCTTGGGTCGCGGCGGGTGTGGGTAGTTGAGTGAGGGTTGAGGTTTGGGTGGTAGGTGTATTTGAAGCATCGGGGTCTGAGGCTGGTACGGGCTCTGGGCGAGAAGGGTGTGGTTGGACATTTTGCGCCGACGCCTCAGGTTTCGGTCTGGCCTCTGATGGTGGTTTTGGTGCTGGTTCTGGTTGTAGTTGTGGTTCTGGCGCAGAAGGAGCGGGCTCTGTTGTGGAAGTCGCAGGCCCAGATGCAGACGGCGCAGGTTCAGGTACAGAAGGAGCGGGCGGTGCTGCACCGGGACGTCGTCGCGCAGCCTTGGGTGCAAACTTCTTGCCCGTGGTGTTCTCTGGCCATGGGTTAGCCGTGGGCGCACACTATCGACTGACTGGCTTGGCTGACAAGACTCACTGTTGATGAAAGAAGAGAAGGTGGCCGCTGGCTTGGGCGCCTGGCCTTTGTCAGGCACTGGCGGCGGCGGTGTCGCAGCAGCACCAACAGTGTCTTCTGCAGCCATGGTGGCCGTGTGTGTGTGTGTGTGTGTGTGTGTGTCTGTGTGTGTATATATATATCTGGGTGTCCTGGCCGAGCAGGTGCACAAGGCCTCGCTGTAGGCTATGTACCGACTATTCCGTGTGGGCGTCCATGATTATACCCAGTAGAGATTCCTGGTAAATAGCGGGCCTGTCAATGTCCATGTCCCCGTCCTTGTCCTTGTCCGACCAGCGACGACGATATTGTATGGGCAAGCCGCAAAGAAAAAGATTCAGCAAAGGTGATGCCGTGATTGATTGGGCAGCGTGACAGGGCAGGCTTGCACGTCGCGTTCCAGCGTTGAATGGGTCGGCAAGGCGCCCGGACCATGCCGCTAGTACTCTTACAGTTGTAGCGCCACATCGCTGGCTTGGCGTGGAATCTTGCACCTCGTTCGAGGAGCCGTTGTCCTTCTCCTCCTCACCCATCCTGCCAACCTCCTCGCCTCTCTCATTGCTACTCTCGCTCGCTCGCCCGGCCGCATCCGCCCTCCTCGCGCTTTCGCTCATCCATACCCTCAACCCAGAATCCGTTTCTGTGGCTCTTTGGTTGGTGACTCTGGCGGCGCGCTCTTCTCACGTGCCTCCCCCTCGCCCGCCGTCGTCTGCTCGATGAGGCTCGAAGCAAGGACCGTCGTACCCCCATCGCTTGACGCTGTCAAGATGGAGGATCGCAAACGGCCCATTGCTGACGACTCAGCTCCTCCTGCTAAGAGGCAAGCCGTGACTGTCAACGGTGCCCGCTCCCACCCAGATGCTGACGTGCCGTGGAAAGATGACATGGAGGTTCGTTTCGCCCCCTTCGTCCTTACCCCTACGCGCGCATGCCCGTCTGCTCCGCACCTTCTACGCATGCGCTAACCTCATTGTCATCTCCAGGCTTTCCAGAAAGACGCCATCCTGAGGCAGATGCGCGAGTTCAAACGCGAGAAAGCAACCGTCGAGTCGCAGCTCAGTGAGCTGGAGTCGCGCACCAAGTACCACGACGACCATCTCCGCACAATAGACGCTTGGTTTGATCAGGTCAGTACCCATTGGGAGTTTGATTGAGGTGATGCTAATGTCTTCTTAGCTAGTCGATGACATCAAACTCCTGGGCGCCGACACACTGCCTGCTTCATCAAGGGACCTGGCCTCGAGGGAATCACTTCCAGCTGCCATCTTCTTCGAGGATAGCACACTGTTCAAGAAGCACCTCTCCAGCCGCCAGGAAAAGATCTTGTCGTCACTCTCCGGGGTGTTTGCAGCCTTTCCCCCTAGTAGCCCTGACGTTGCAACTTTGCAACAAAAACTTTCTCAGCTGCTAGCCCACGAAAAGGAACATGTCGTTCAGCTCCAAAGCGTCATGACTGAGAAGGAGCAACTGTCAGACCGTCTAGATACTGCGACCCACCGTTATCTTGTGGCTGAGAAGAAGATTGATCGGCTAAAGAGTCAACAAGTCCAGAAACTCGAGCAACAAGCTGTTGCCACAACTCATGTCAAAGAGGAAACATCTTCAACCAGCAATGGCACTGAGGCTGCCAACGGTCATTCTCCTGGCCCAGTCAGTGAAGAGCTGGAGACTGCAAGGAGGCAAGCCGTGGCTGAAGCAGCGAAACGGAAAGAGCAACTCGAGGAAATTGAGCTAGTTAACAAGAAGCTCACTGAGGAACTTACGTCCCTGAAAGTCAAACTTACCGGCCTCTCAGACGACGATTATGCCAAAACCGATCTTTTCAAGGCTCTGAAGCATCAGCACGAGGATGTTATCAAGCGCATCAACAACCTGGAGGCGACGAATATCCAATTACGTGAAGAAGCCCAAAAGTACCAGGCGGAACGAACAGCGTATCGCATCAAGGTCGATGATGAGGTTCGTGGAGCCCTTGCTGAATCGGAAAGTAATGTCTCTCAGGCGGAGGCAAACCTTGCGAGGATACGAAGTGCGCGAGACGAGCTGGTTGCCAAGAATGCCATACTTGAAAGCAGCCACAAGGATACCAAAGCGTCTGTTCAGCAATCAAAGGAGTTGGTCAGCGCGTGCGAGAGTCGGATTGCCGCTCTTGAGTCAGAATGCGAACGATTGCGCTTGCAAATCTCGGAGCAACGAAGCACTGAAGAGTCGCCACCCCAGATGGACGAACTGACCCCAGAGCAATTGCGCGCCAAGGTGAGCAACCTTGAGAATCAATTGAAGCTGCTCAGCAACGAATTGCCATCAATAGAAACAGCATGGAAGAAGGCACAAGCGATAGCCAGTAAGAAGATTGCAGATATTGCCGCTAACGAAGAGAGCATTGCAAAAGCACACGCGGATAAAACCAAGGCAGATCAAAAGTTCTTCGCTGCTATGAAGGCCAAAGGAGAACTAGAACAGCAGGTCCGAATATTTCGCACTCAAGCAACCAAATCTACGGAAGTGATTGCTCAACTGAAAGACGCAGACTCGTTGAGTCGGTCCCTTGTCGATAAGTTGGAGAAGCAATGTGCAGAGATGCGTTCGCAGATGGACGAACTCTCAATCCAACACCGCCAATTGCAGCAAAAAGTCAGCGAGAATGCCATCACGTCTGAAGGTCACGTCAGCCAAATTGCAGATTTGAAGAAGATTGTTGAGACGAAAGATGCCGCCTGCTTAGCTGCTAAACATGCGCAACGCGAAGCCGAAGTTAAGAGAGACGAAATGAGCGCACAGATTGTTGGCCTTGAGAAGCAAGTGCAAACATGGAAGAAGAAGAGCTCTAGCAATCAAAGCTCTGAGACCGCCATGATGGAGGCAATGATTCAATGTCAGATATGCAAAACTAAGATTAAGGATACTCTGATCAAGACATGCGGACACGTTTTCTGTCACGTCTGTGTTCAGGATCGTCTAAACAACCGAGCGAGAAAGTGCCCGAATTGTGGCAAAGCCTTTGGAGCCAACGACACGATGAAGATCCACCTTTAGATTCCACAGATTCTTTCGAACGACCTTTGTTTGATATGTACATCACCGACTTCACCCTTATTCGCCGGTTCCCTTCGATTCGAGCGGCAGGCTAGCTATGTTTAAAGCCGAGGTTCTTTCATCGAGATATGACCGGTTTCCTATTTGTCCAAATCGATCTGAGTCAATTGACCAGCGGCATTCAGTGCGTGCAATATCCAGGCGCGCAGGACTTGTGTACGATGTAGAAGATGGCTGCATGGTTCACAGCCACGTAAAGTTCCTGGCTTGTTTAATTAAAGATTTCTTGTTTCTTCTTTCGGACGGTAACGGTGGGTGGATTTTGGACACGTTGGAAGCTATGTGAATGTAACGAACGAGTCTAGTCTAGTTGGAGGGAGGGAACGAAATGCAATCACATACCTCTGCGAAGCGCCTTCGTGGAGTATCACGAATCTTCAATCAGGAATAATGATGGCAAATTTTGTCTTATTTTCTATTCTCACTTAACAGTCCTCTCACTGAACCGATCGCCAAACAACTCAAAATGCTCTCTCATGACAACCGTATATTTGACAAACTCCTCCATGCAATCGACCAGCCTATCCCTATTCCCACTTGGCTTCATTCTACTCCCGCCACCCCCTTCCTCAGCATCAGTAAATTGCGTATAAGCCATGGGCACACTACTCTGATTCGGAATAGCAAACATTCGCATCCAGCGGCCCAACACCCTGAGCGAATTCACAGTATTGAAACTCTGGCTGCCGCCCGAGACTTGGGCGATTGCCAATGTGCGGCCTTGTGTGGGACGCACAGAGCCCGTCGACAGGGGAATCCAGTCAATTTGATTTTTAAACACTGCAGTCAGATTGCCGTGCTGTTCGGGGGAAACCCAGATGTGGCCGTCGGACCATTTGCTGAGGTCTCGTAGCTCTTGGACTTTGGGATGGGAGTGTTGGACGTCGTCCTGGTATGCGGATGTCAGATGCTGAGGGGATGCATGGGGGTCAAGAGGAAAAGTTTTGCACAGACCTTGACGGGGAGGCCATTGGGGTTGTAGACGCGCACGTCGCAGCCGAGGCGGTGCAGGATGCGGCTTGCTTCGAAGGCTAGGAGGCGGGAGTATGATCTGGGCGGGAACAGGTAGGATTAGTTTCTTTTTTTTTCGGCGTGGGATCGCGTCACAATGTACGTACCTTTCCCTCAGACTTCCATAAAGAACAAGGACCTTTAATCGGTCCTCTCCGCGCTTCAAGACGTTGAGATCAACCATTTTCAAAACAGTGCTCAGCTCAAGTTGAGATATCCAGTCATCTTCGGCATTTGTGTGGTCGAGCAGAAATGGTCGATATGTCGTTCGCATAGTGGTATCATCCTGAGCATTTGGGATTGCCAGAGAAGTGGTTCGATATGCTGGGTCAATCGTGGTACCTGTTCTAGTGCGCTCTGCAGAAGTATTGTTTAGATCGCCATTTGCGATCGATACCATGTTTCGTAGCGGTTGAAGATTGCACCGAGGGTTTTGGAGTGCTGATATGCTGATACGCTGCAAAGATTGACGGATGCTCATGGGGAACGGGAGTCAGGTAAAGAATGGTTCAGTGCATGTGTATCAAAGCATACAGATTTGATAACTGCTCAAGCGAAAGATGAAGATTGGACAATGAATGAGGATGCGGTCTTGTTTGGGTACTTAGGTAGTGTGGAAGATGTCACTGCTTGTATCTGATTCGCTGTGAAATGGGAAGACCTTGCATTACAAGCGGCCGCCGCTAGGCCTCGACAGTCGGCGGTAGGAACATATGTGACTCCTGTACCGGTAATGAAGCCTACCAGGTATCGGTCTTTGACTCCTGTCAATTGTGCAGAATTCTGTTTGGCTTTTATTTTTATTCCTATCGATCAAGGATCTGCTGCCGGAGGTGCTGCCAATTGCTACCGACTACGATATTCGTCACTAGCTTCCTCGAGTATTTTTATCAGGTGCTCCAGGTCACCGAGAGTACGAGTTTCTTTAGGGAGCAGAAGAGAGACAAGAGACAAGAGCATGGCGCCGGGAGAGTTCAATATTGTTTCAATGCTGTCATGCAGCGGGCCTTTCCCCTTGTCGAAGTTTCATCGACAAGAGCTTTCATAACCGTCACATCTTGGTCGTTTAGCGATCCCGATGTGATCCTGTGGATATAACCATACGTGTACCCATACCTACGATAGCCATTGGAGTTCAGCGGTAATTCTTTGAGATTTGCCAGCTATTGCAGACAATTTGATATTCAGTCGCACTAGAAGAAATCTCTATTTTGCTTCATAGCATGCTGCATGCAAGACCAAAGAACAGTGTGGTTTTGATGATGATATAGTATGGAGCAGGCCGAGTTTTCAGCTCTCGACTACGAGTAGAAGGTAGCATCTGATCACATGGTTTGATCGATAGTGATAGGGAGGGCAAGCAACATGCTGAACAGTATGTAGTCGATGTCGTGTACAAGAGAGGAGACTTTGTGTGCGCTACCGGTAAGGGAATGCCGAAGAGCCGCGAAATAAGTTTCCCATGCCCCACCATCCAGGGCGTCATCACGAACATTGACTGGGAGCTCCGAGCATCGAAGACTTCTTGTTTCACACATTTCACGGCAAGATGGAGCACGATACATTCACAGCAGGTATTTACTGATGGTTCACCCATATCTCCTTGCAAGACTAACTAGATCAGCACAATACAAGACTAGTGATGCGACATCTTTCGCGCATACGTCGGCGCGCGAGAGATGGCCTGTGATCCTTACCCAAGGCATTGATGATGTGCACCGCGCCACATATGGGACTACCAACGATGAGGCGCTGAGCGAAGGCAAATGGATCGTCTCAGAGCTGGCGAAGCTCAAATATGAAGTCCAGCACGACCGCGAACTCACACCAATTCCGGATGATGGACAGTCTGATGTTGCCGCGTATAATGAGGAACTGGCTGCAAGAGGCAACCCAAAGTGGCACAATGTCCCTTGGCTGTACGCCGAGTGCTACCTTTACCGGTATGCTATCTTCTACTCTAGTGTTGCTGCTTGAAGCAAGTGCTCATCGCCATAGCTAGACGCGTGTCGAGCATCTTCAAGCGGACCAAGCAATGGAAATCTTACGATCTCTTCGCTCGTCAGAAGATGTCCACATTCAAGTCATCGCGTCCTGCCGTTCTCGAACTTGCCGCTCGCTACAAAGACATCGTCACCGACCTGCGGGAGAGGCGCACATCGAGCAGCGCACAAATATCAGAGCAAGTGGCGGAAGCAGAGAAGATTTTGTTTGTCGAGATGTGTGAGATTTGTTTGTGGGGTAATGCTACAGATCTGTCGCTTCTTACTAACCTCTCGTATGAAGACATACAAAAGCTACAGGGCTCAGAAGCAAGGAAGAAGGCAGAGAAGAATATTCTCGTCAATGATCTGGACAAGGTATTTGAGGTATTGAGCGCTGCTCGAAAGTCAGGATCGAAGAACCGTCGTGTCGACATCGTTCTGGACAACGCCGGCTTCGAGCTCTTCGTTGATCTCATCCTAGCTGGTTACCTAATCTCAGCTGGCCTTGCTACAACCGTCGTTTTTCACCCAAAGTCAATACCCTGGTTCGTCTCAGACGTACTGCCAGCCGACTTTGCTGCACTCTTGTCTGCTCTGGCCAACCCACAAGGCTTCTATAGCACACCCTCGGAGGATGAGAAGCAAGCTGGAAGAGAGCCGACTCCGCTGTCTGACTCCGAGCACGCGAACCTGCAATTCCTGTTTCAGAGCTGGAGCAGTATCTACGCCGAAGGTCAATTTGTTCTTCGACCAAACGACTTCTGGACGGCTGCTGGCAGCTATTGGCGTCTTCCCAAAACCCAACCGGAGTTGTACGAAGACTTGAAAGGGAGCGAGTTGGTCATCTTCAAGGGCGACTTGAACTACAGAAAACTCACGGCCGATGTGAGTCATACCACAGTCCAATTAAAATGCATATACTGACTATGGATAGGCCGCTTGGCCGGCAACGACTCCCTTCACAGAAGCGATTGGGCCTATGGGTCCCGGTTCTGGTATCCGCGTATCGGCCCTGCGTACGTGCAAGGCCGACGTCGTTGTAGGATTAAGAGAAGGAGAAGACGAGAAACTCAGAGCGACTGAAGGTGGCGGTGGAGACAGTGGTGCGAGAAAATGGGCCTGGAACGGCAAGTGGGCTGTTGTGCAGTTCTCTGATGGTAAGGCTTAGGAACAGGACATCATTTGCTACAGCTTGCATTAGGGCTCTCGCCTTTTCACCATAGAAGAACCTAGAAAACATTGAGTTTACACGGTGGTCTCATGCAGGTGGCTATGGCATGGCCAGAATCCTTCTCAGTGAAACTGAATAAGGTTCTAGGTCGCCTGCTATAGCAAAAGTCTAGAGGCTATAAAATAACATCATCTGTGCTTGACCATCACCACAAATGTGGCTAGAAATATCAAAACATCACATCAATCGCATACTCAATACAATGGCTGGCCCCCCTTTGCAATCGTCACGGTACCGGTAACTGCCGGGGAACCAGCGCCAACGCAAAATCTACGAAGGCACACGCCGCAGACTGGAGAAGGAGCGAAAAGCAGGGATAAGCTGGATAAGCTTTGCCTCAGCTGGATAAGCTTTGCCTCAGCTGGATAAGCTTTGCCTCAGCTGGATAAGCTTTGCCCTGCGTTGGCCTGGCTGATTTACGAGTTTTTAGTGTGACGCTAATGTCTTTAGAGTTTCCCCAGGTTTTTCTACGGTGCGCTAGCACGGTCAAAAGGTTAAACGCTCGTAAGACGAATGGAATCATATCGCAGATACGCATGTCTGCCTAATATGTGTCGAAATAATTGCCCTCCTATCGTTATTTGCTTACCGGTATAATTCGCTTGCTTACAGGCGCGGGCCGAGAACGTCTCTTATATCCTGGCTTTCATGAGTTGTGTTAATGATTGGAGGATTAATATCTAAGAAGCCACGGGGCTATTACAGAGTTTTGGTAGGGGAGAACTTACGGCGCTGTTGCTGGAGATTGTCTGGCATATCATCGTGTGTTCGTTACAGTATCCGACAAGTAAAAAGGGTCAAATGTAGTGTGGATATGATCGTCTCTTGTCTAGTCTAGCAGGGAAATGGCTACCATATCTAATGCACGATCATAGGAAAGGCACACGTGATAACACAACCATGGCCATACCAATTGCCAGGTTGGTCTCCCGGAGTCCCGGCTGTTGGCCTTGCGGTCTCATACCAGTCACCACGGACGATTCACCTATCCCAAACGCATAGTACTTGAGTCGATCTCTTGTTCTCTCACTCCGGCTTTAGGCTCCACTAACTGTATCCTGGTCTCACGCAGAACTCGATTTTGACTTTGTGTGAATCAAAATAGTGCTTATGGAGATTGAGAGTCGAAGAAGGAAGTTAAGGTTTGGAACAGTATACAAGGGTCTAGATGTTCCTGCACACTCCAGAGTAGGGCTAACAGGTGCAGGACTTCCATCTCTCGCGTGGACAAAGGAATACGACTATATTCAGGAACTTGCAAGATTATAGAGTAGCCCCAACCATGGGATAACACAGGCATTTTTTCCTATCATAAAAAGGGAGGAGATAGGTACTGACACGTTGGATCTCGGTGAGCAAGGTATGCAAAGCTAATGCCGTCCTCGGTGCTGAGTATCTTTGTCATGGGGAGGCGTTTTCATGCCTATGGTGACGATCACTTGCATTTTCAATTTCTCAAGATATGCTGGGTTCTAGATCCTAGGCATGACATTCACTGCAGTGGACTATCGAGCCAGATTGGGATCATTTGAAGGCGCAGTCGGTGATCAGGGATCAGTTATTCGACCTCTACAAAATCTCGGGCAAATTGTAACCCCATTCAATGCTCATCTACAGCCTCTACCAAGACCCTACTAGATAATATTGGAATGCTACATAGAAACTTTAATGAGGATTAAGGGCCGGGTGAGACTTGGTGAATCTGTGTGGATATGGTCAAGATCACCGAGGGCATCTCTATATAAACGTGCACGTATTCATTTTGGAAAAAGCATCACGAAACAACAACTCCTCTCTTCCTATAACCAGTACCTTCCAATCACCTACGCATCAAGCTCTCAAACGCAACCACAAAAAATCACTTCCCTCCATCAACATGCAGTGTAAGCCCTTCGGAAACAATGCCCTTATTCAATCACAAGCACTACGGTAAAAAATTGTTTACTGTAGAATGGTACGCTAGGGGTTTACTATATAGGTGTAAACTGACCTCGTGTATACCCGTAAATAGGTTTAAAGTGGTAGTTTACTTTATTATAGGTGGTTTAAATTAAGTATAAAAAGTAGTTTTATATCTATTATACGCTATAATACCTAACTAAGACTAAAAGGGGTAGAAAAGATTAGCTTCACGCTATACGCACATATGACATAATAATAAGTCATGATATTTTTACTAATAGGAGGTGGTGATAATAGAGGTGGTGGAGGTGGTGATAATAGAGGTGGTGGAGGTGGTGATAATAGAGGTGGTGGAGGTGGTGATAATAGAGGTGGTGGAGGTGGTGATAATAGAGGTGGTGGAGGTGGTGATAATAGAGGTGGTGGAGGTGGTGATAATAGAGGTGGTGGTGATAGAGGTGGTGGTAGAGGTGGTGGTAGAGGTGGTAAAGAAGATTAAAGAAAGGAGGGGTAAAATACTTAAATAGTTAGTAGGAAACTAGTTATTACTAATACTAGTAGATTAATAGAAGTAGAAATAAAAGTAGTTTACTTTTGTGGAATACATGGTATAATAAACCCTATTTAGGTTTACTTCTTCTACCTAAACCACTTCTTGGTCTACTTTAGATAAATATGGCTACTGTAAACCGGTTTTGTACTGTAGTGAAGCCTTGAAAACTGACACTATTGTAGTCTTCACCGTCCTCGCCGCCGCCAGCCTCATGGCCATGACCTCTGCCGTCGCAGTCTCTGATTCTTTGGTTGCTCGTAAGCCTATGACTGTGGGCGAACTCCGGAATTCGCCGGGGGCTTCCAAATATTCGGCGGTATGCGCGTTGTGCCTTATCGGCTGCAACGCAGCACAAGAATTCAATAGCTGCCCGTGCTGCCAACCCCGAGGAGATTGCGATAAGCAATGCCCGAATTTCGGATAAGAAGTCCCTTGTCGGCTATCGGATACAATTTAATACAGTTGAGATACTATTTGGGATTTTATGTAATGCAGGAAAAAAGAGGCGTGAAAATGGAGTGGATAAAAAAATTGCGGGCACAAGCGGGTCAAAAAAATTGAGATAAGTGTAGTTTTCACTCGCTTTGATAGACTCTACCAATGAATCACTATTGCTTTCTCACACTGTTCTTTATAATGTCTGCCCAAGTATGAAGAGTTGCCTAGGCACTACCATCGGCCTTCCTGTGTTACTCCTGTTAATGCCTAATATGAGGGAAAAGACAATTGTTTTGACGGCTGCAAGCAAACTTGGTCCACAGTAGTCTACGTACAGTGGGAAATGTGCCCTCTATGTAATTTGTTGAACTATCACCAAGACAGTGATTACAAACCGAATCTAGAACATTCGCCGTGAACAAATAGACGTTCAATATGGTAGGCCAAGGTATCTCTAAATAATAACCACATGTAACGGCATAAGTAGATATGTCTTACCTGTGGCAATAGCTAGTAGTACCTATTATCTTCTAGATCATGTGTGGAAAATCCAGTTTGTAAGCCACGTTACACGTACACTCCTCCTAGAACCTTACTCAGAGCTAATTGCGAAACGATATAGAGTGTTATTACCTAGATAGAAGTTTAGCGATGTATTGTTATACTGGAAAAAGGAAGTCCTTATTGTCAGACCATGGCGTGCGCGCGCATGGCTGACTATAGGGTATGGTGTGCCCTGCGCCTATATATACTGTTCCATTCGTTTATAATCCATATTCATGGATTATATGCTCACCTTTTTGGGTTGTTTGGCGCAGTGGAAATAGACACCGTGTCCTAACACTTATGGGTTTCCCTATAATTCGCGCGATTACAAAGATCTAACCAAATTTGTCCCTGGCTGCCTAGTAACGAGCTGTCCAGCACTTGTATTTAATGTTGTGAATTATAAAAGAAATTAATCTTAGTACATTTCTACGTATATCTCTAAAGCACGTTTTAAGAATCGTGGGATTATCATTCCAGGATGAAGTACTGTGCTAAGAGCCACAAAATTTCTCCCGCAATCCAGCCACCTCCACACTCCTAACAATTCCTGGGAACATACATAGAATCTAAAAATACTCACATAGCGCGCGCAGAAACAAGCCCTACCTGAACGCCTCACTCTCACACTTATCGCCCCCCAAAAACCACTAGTGTCAAATCGGTCCGAACCGTCAAATCGCCTGAACGTTTGTTCTCGGGAATTACTTTCGCAAAGAGATGCTACAGATTCAAACTTTCCTGCTCCCACAGAAAGCTAATAGGCATGGTAGGTTTAGATTATAAAAGTTCCAGTATGAAATGTTTGAATTCTGTTCATGACGAACGCATGGCCTGTGCGGATGGAGAAGTGTGAATCGCTGTGTATTACTCGCACCGTTGGTGGCCCGGGTGATTAGTCGACATTGTGTCATGCAACGGCAATGTCTGTGAAAATAAGTATGAGTGAGTCAATTGCGGTTTAGATTGCTTAAATCCCAAGACCCAAGGCAAGGTGGCTGCGTGGTACACGTGTTGTTGATCTCCAGAGACAAGATCAGGTTGTACTGTCGACATGTATAGATTTATTATATGTGTGTGAAATAATATGTGAGAATATACTCTCCAATAATTCCAGGCTGTTAAGCTGCCTGGATGAAGAAACTGAGTCGTTTTGGGAATGTCGCCCGACGTCTATAGCACTTACACACTCCCCGGTTCATGCTAGACACGGGCTCTGGACAAGCCGGCGTTTGCTAGTCGTATGGTCTCCTTCGTATAGCGCGAACTGCTTTAGTCACACCTCTGACTTTCTCATACAAATGAATATATGCGCAGGATTGTTCTGTCATGATTCAAGCTTTCTTGAACTGCTTCAGCTTCTCCTGGACAGCCTTTTTCACATCAAATCCCTGCATAATACTTCCTCTTCTTCTCCTCTCGTTAAACTCTGTCATCACTTCTTGCACAATCTCATCAATTTCCGCCTCCGTGTCATCTGGGATCCCGAGGATTGGACCCTTTCGCTGGCTAACCCCACTCTCTTGGGAAGTTTGCCTCTGTAGTCTCTCCCCAGTCATCGCTTCTCGTGCGGCCTTCTCGACTTGTGGCTTGTCGATGGTAGCAGGCGCTGGCACACGAGCAGCTTGGAGTCGCGTGAGCTGACTGCGGAAAGGAAGTGAGCGCGAGAAAAGCGCGAAAGAGGCCGCAACTCCAATCAGCGCGTAAAAATAAACACGGGCCCAGACTGTGAGTGTGTCGGAAAATCCAAGTAGAATGAACGGAACGACGACGAAGGTGAAGACAATTTGGGTAAGAATCGTTGTGAACCAATCGTAATACTTCTTGGTTGGCAGAGGGTCCTTGCCGTCAGGGGTCATGAACAGAGGGCGTATCATACGGCGACCGTCTGTGACAATCTGTTAGCAGTGTGTCACTGGGCAATGGATATCAAAACCTACTTTTGGCAGCAGTCTGAACAAATGAGGCAAGCACAAACGCAAGATAGTACCCCGGGTAAAAGCCGTGCCAGAAGGCGCTCGTGACGAACGTTGCCAAAGTCGCTCTGAAACCTGGTTTCTGGCCCTTGGGGGTGACACGGAGATACATGTAGTTCCTAAGCCAATGGTTGGTGTTGATGTTCCAGAAACCAAGATACGCGCGAGCATTTTGAGCGGTCTCAATCTCCAACGGCTTGATATTTGTGAGCCGATCCCACTTGGCACGACCTGTCACTGGATCTATGCCATTGTAGCCAATGCCGGAGAGAATGCATGAGCCTTCAGACAAGCTCCATACAGCGTAGTACTTCATACGCACTGTAAGCCCAAGCATGTATAGCTGCCAAACTCGACGGAAAAAGTTGTACGTCATGTACTCATCACCTAAGAAGTAGCTTGGATAGTACAACGCAGAGAACTTGAGGAAAGCTATCAGCCAAAGTGTTCCATAAACACCTTTGATAATAGCTGGTAGCCCACTGCGGGGAATCTTGCGCTTCTTGCGCGTAGGAGGTGCTTTGGCAGGATCAACACCGGGTGGCAGGGTGAACATGGTAGTTGTGATGTACTCGCTATAATCAGCGTAGTCGAAGGCGGGACCTGCCATCATTGCTGGGAAGAAAAAGACGTAGCCCATGTAGTCCAGAATATTTGGCATAGTTCGGATTGCATGGTTTTTCTGGAAGTCTGAGAGATCGGATTCTGGCAGGCGGCCGTCTTGCACATTCCAGCAGAAAGCGGTAAGCTTCATGACTAGAACCATCTGTGCTCCTGTGATGTCAAAAACGGAAGGATCATTTACTGCTTGGCGGTAGATGTGATTGATAGACATGTGTCCCATCAAGAACACAAAGCCAATCCATGGCATGAATGGGGAGTTGATCCGAGAGGATATGAGGTATGCTCCACCGGCGCTAATGAGGATGGTACGAAGACCGTTCCATAGGTTGAAGAGGCCGACCAGGTAGAACATGGAGACACTGCGATATCAGGTGATATTCACATGAAAGTGTTTTGCGATGACTCACGTTATCACGAATACGTTCTTCTGCCATGGTTTCTTGTCTGGTATCCTCTTTAAGATAGCTGCTAGGGGATAGGACAGATAGAAGGTAAAGACTAGCTTGACTGAACGGTATCAGCGGGCGAGACAGCACAACGAACAGCCATATTTTCTTACGCTCATCGACCGAGTTTCCAAGTGCTGCAGCAGCATACTCGAATGCTGGCCAAGTTGTCAGTGGGGCGAGTCGAGACAATGGAACAAGGGATGCTTAGTCAACGTACGTGCGTTGATATATGGCAACATGATGCAAGAGTATCGTATCTGGTCGATGATAAGAGGGACACTCGAGCATGTTCAAGGAAGGACGGTCTTCGGTAAAGGAGATAATCGAGGAAAAGGCTTGTGCCAGAGTGGCTTGTCTTGTCGCCATGACGTCGGCCCACATGGTAAGTTGGAATGTGCGTTTCCCCCTAACCGCCCTGGGACCGTGCGTCGCGACCGCGCTCCTACTGGCTGGATAGTTTGCGATTTGTTCAAACACACGTGACACCACGACATCAGCGCGCGCCCATGTCGACATGAGAATACACAGTACACAGACTGTACGAGACACGACCATCACGTGGCCACAATGAGTTCGACATACAACCTTGAGCCCAATCCGACGGCGAAGGTGGTCCTACACACCACCTTGGGCGACCTTGAACTCGAACTCTTTGCGAAGCAGACCCCCGTCACGTCGCGCAACTTTCTACAGCTGTGTCTGGATGGCTACTACGACAACACCGTCTTCCACCGCCTGGTGCGCGGCTTCATCCTCCAGGGAGGTGATCCCACGGGCACTGGCCAGGGCGGCGAGAGCAGCTACGATGGCGCACCCTTCGCCGACGAGTTTCACAGCCGCCTCAAGTACACGCGCAGAGGTCTGCTGGGAATGGCCAATACGGGCACCAAGGACGACAATGGCAGCCAATTCTTCTTTACGCTGGCGCCTACTCCCGAGCTACAGGATCGCAATACCCTGTTTGGACGTGTTGCGGGCGACACCATATACAACCTCATGAAAATGGCCGAAGGGGAGATTCGCGAAGGCAGTGAAGACCAGCCCTTGTATCCCACAAAGATCACGGGCGCAGACATCATCATAAATCCTTTTGAGGACATGGTCAAGCGGACGCGATTGGCAGAGCGGACGGCGCCCGAAGCACCCAAGGCCAAGAAGGCCAAGAGGAAGGCTGGCAAGAATGTACTTAGTTTTGCAGACGAGGCAGATGACTCCATGCCACTACCCGTTGTCAAGAAGGCAAAGTTTAACACCAAGCTTGTCACTGATGACGGACAGAAGCTAGTGTCTAAGGCATCTGATCAGACAAGAGAGATTCCCATTCGCAAGCCAAGTCGAAAGTCCCCTTCCAGACCCAGTTCACCCAAACCAACCCCAAAAGCTGCACCACCAGAACCACCCAAGGAGAAAGCTCCGTCACCACCGCCACGAGAGCTGTCTCCCGAGTCTGAGAAGCGAGCTAAGCTTGACCGTGTAAATGCCCAGATTGCAGAGTTGAAAGCATCAATGAAGCGCAACACAGGATCTAGTCGTGCAGAACCAGTGAAAAAGAAATCATTGCTAGAATCCATGGTCCCTGTATCCACAGTGCGCGGTCGCAAGAGAGGCGCAGGCACAAACTCAACTCAAGAACAAGCCGCTCTAGACATACTTTCCAAGTTCAAATCCAAGCTGGAGTCAGCCGAGCCAGTAGTGCCAGTCAAATCCAAGTCTCCCACCATCGGGAGCAACATAACTGATGTTGACAACGGCGCGTTGGACAGTAGTAAAGTCGACGACGAAGAAGAAGTTGCTTGTGATTTACATTTCATCCCAGGCTGTCAATCATGTAAAGCATGGGACAAGCAGGATGAAGAGGAATCAGATGATGATGCAGGGTGGATGGCGCATTCCCTAAGCTTTGCAAAAGACAGACTTGGCAAGGATCTGGAATGGAAGCGGAAGAACGAAGAGGACTTGTTAGTCATTGATCCACGGGAAGAGGCAAAACGACATAAAGCTGGGGTCAAAGGCAAAAGAGAGTGGGACGATGCTAAGGGGAAGAAGAAGATACAAACATGAATAAAGAATACCAAGCTAGTTGTTCATCTAGACAATGCAAGTCTGTGTGCTTCAGAATTGTTGAGTTATCGTTGTCTAATGGTAGTCATTCGGGTCACTGACGGTTTCTTAACTACTTGCAACGTGGTGTAGTCTACCTATCAATCACAGCGCAGTCTACTGCTACTATGCTTAGGCCAAGTCTCGCCAGTATCCCTAATGTTTGCAGCTAAAGGAGCAGAGTTATGCCAAGCGCTAGCTAGTGTGGTGCTGTGTCTGTCTGTTTGATTACCTCTCACCTTCACTTTCACTATGGGGGCTTGCCACAGGTCTCCCCGCCCCTACCACTACTTAAGCTAACCCAAACCCTACTCTAATACCTTCCTTCTACGACCACAACTATACGAGCCGCACACAGAACCTGCAACTGCTTGAGAGCCTAAAACACTTGTTCCTTTAGAATAACCTGTAAGTTCAAGCATTCTGCTACATGCCTTCTCTTGTCTGCAATCGCAAGCACTGTAGCATAGACACAAGCAACCACTACGCCTATAACATAGCTTACCATGGTAACATACTTAAGCCTCTTTGCCTGTATTGCGTCCTGACATCTATTCTACTTGTCTATCATTTTTTGCGCATACTAGGAGCACTGTCTTTAGTTATATGCACTGCTAATCCCACATCCCCATCTAGCTCCCCACAACCGCCACCGATCGCCCACCATGCCGATTAACTGGCAAGACAAGAACGTAGCAGACCGTATCCTCGCGGCCATAATCGCCTCCCACAAGAACCAGGTAAACCACCACCCACTATTTCCAGATCGCTCTTACACCATCCTTCCTGATCACATCTCTAATCACATTTCTTTCACCTACCACCCACCACACCCAAACCAAACCAACACACCACTAATCCCCACCTCCAACCCCCAGATCAACTGCGCAGAAGTAGCCCGCCTCTTCGGCCAAGAAGCCTCCTACGACGCCATCGAGGGCTTCCTCCGCAAACCCAAGAAAGTAGCCGCCCAGCTCATCGAAGAAGCCGAGGGCAAACCATGTCCAATGAAGAGTCCGCGTAAGGCGAAGCGCAGCGCAGCAACGCCCAGTCCTAGAAAGCAGCGGGGTTTGTCTTCTGCAGAGAAGGGTGCTGCTGGTTTTAGTGCTGGTATGTTTGTTCCCTTTCTCTTGTTCGCTTTTCCTTTTTTTTTCCCCCTGTATTTCGTCATCACTGTACTGGTGATAAGGCTGCCAAAGCCCAACATAAAGAGAAAATACACTAGCTAACCAAACCCCCTTCCCACCAAATTAGGTGTCACATCCGGCCGTGTCCAAAAGCACGCCACGACTGTGAAGTCGCCGAGGAAGGAGCAGCAGTACATCAAGCCCGAACAAGTTGAGGTTATTGAACTCAATGAGGATGCAGACGAGGTCTACAAGGACTATGTTGAGGGCCAGGATGATGATGAGGATGATGATGATTTCGAGGACTTTGTCTGAGCGGAGAAACTTGGTGTAGTCTTTTTGCCGTGACAAAAGGCAACTCTCCGATGGATACTTTTTGTAGAGTTGAGAGCATCTTTGCTGGGAGTTCCAGCAGGCAAACTACTTTGGTTTTGGTGGAGGAAAGGAGTTGCGCAATGCTATGAGCAATGTTGGTGTATTCATTGCATCATGATGGACCTTTAACCCAATTCATGAGAAATTGCCTTCCTCATCTTGTTTCCCACAGTGACATACCACATCTACAATAACCCCACCCCACCCACCAGCACAGCCAAACCAACCACCCCCCTTGCACTCGCTACCCCAAACCCACCAGCACCACCCGTATACACAGGCCCCAAGCTCCCTGTCCCAGACGGCACACTCCCATTCACCGTGTGATTCCCACCCACCAAGTCCGGAAACAAACTACTCGTATTCGCATCCACAACAATCCAATTCTTAATCAACGCACTCCCATTCATAACCGTCTCCCACTGCTCATCCGTACACTGTCCGCGATCCAACACGTAGCACTGCGACCCGGGGTCAACAACAGGCTCATTCGTGATATTGGATATATCGCTTGGCCCGACAGTGCTGTAGTCCGGCATATCCAGCGTCGAGGTGTTACCAGTTGCGATATCGCGATTAAACAGGGCGCGTTGGAAGATTCGATAGGCAGTCTCAGGCTGGTAAGCGGGGACTTCGTGGCCAGCTTCGTAGACGCGAGTAAAAGAGAGATTACCGTATTGCCGGACCTGACCGCCAATGTAGGTGTCGTTCACAACGACGGGGGCATATCCGGCGCTGGCAAACGAGGATGCGTTTGCGTAGGGTATGGCGAGGGAGAGCAATTCGCCGCCATACCAGTTGCAGGCGTAGTCGCGGTCGCCGTAGACGAGGCTGACTTTGATACCTTCTTCGAGGAGGTAGGCGAGATCTTCTTTCCAGCCTGGACGTGGATAGTCACCCATGCTGCGGAAGGCGCGCGAGGAGGCTGAGTTGGATTGTGTCCAGTTGAGGGGCACGCCCAGGCCTTGCTGGATGTGGGGTTGGTTTAGCCAGCCTGCATACCAGGGCGGAGGGAAGGATGCGGCTCCTGGTACAGAGATGTCGTAGTAGTTTAAGTCTGTGTCGAAGTATGGGTCGCGAATGTTCTCGGAGCAGAAGGTCTCTGCTGCAGCGCAAATCTTGTTGACGGTATCGTTGAAGCCTTGGTTTGTAGGATCAAATGCAAGACTCTGGTTGCGACAGTCTTCGATTTGATCGAGACAGCCTCCTTCGCGGTATAGGTTGTCCAGGACCTCCTCATGTCGAGATTCATTGATGGCCTTGATGCCATATGAGTTATTGAAAGCCATTGTCGGGTATGATGGCCATTGGACGTAGCGATCAATACAGCCATTGATGATTAACAAAGTGTCAAGGTTTAGAAGGTGCGTTTGGCCAGATTCAGTCCATGTTCCATTCTCTATCCTTTCATTCTGCTCCTGGAAGTAAGCTGCAAATGCGGGGCCGTAGCGGCCACCATAAGACTCCGTAGCAATGGAGATGCGACTGTCATTTGGCTTGTGTTCTGGGAATTCTTGAAACCAAGTCTGCGCAAAATGCCAGAGAGCCCGTGCAGAGTTCTCGGTGCCGCGTGTGGTGAGATTAGAGTCCTGGCTAGGATATGTGCCGACGTAAAAGGAAGCGTTTTGAGCTGGGACACCGTCGGAGAAGTCGGCAATTTCGAGATCTCCAGTGTCCATGTTGGTGGTGATGTTGGTCAGCTTGTCGTAGCTCAAGCCGACCTGGACGGGTTGATCGAGATAAAGCATGTTAACCTCGTTATTCCAAGACCATTCATTGAGGTAGGTTGAATTCGAATCTGAATTGATGAAACAAGGTCCATTTTCGCGTAGCAAACCCAACATCGAACTCGAGCCTGGGCCACCTGTATAATACATCATCAGCATCTATCACAGATAGCTTTGAAGGCTGCAGCAGGCTTACCGTTCATCCAAATCGATAATGGCGCATTCGCAGGGTCCTTTCGCGACTCGAAGAACCAGAAGAACGTGTTGATTTCATAGGTCTGGTTCCGTACACCAAGATCGGCAAGGGCATTGGCGGGAAGGTGAACATAGCCTGAGAAGCTTCGGACGCCTTCAGTGGTCTCACAAAGATCGTTCTGTTTTCGAGGTCATTACTTATCTCAGAGGGCCATTTGCCCAAATATAACAAATTGCAACATACTTCCTTGTACGATATTCTAACACCATCTTCTAGCCGCGAATCCAGCACGGTGACATCAACGGGTGTTGGGGGAAACTGAGCATCGGCGACCCAGCTTACGAGCCCAACCGCACCCATTGCGGCCGACAACATTTTGACCATGGCTGTGGGTAAAGGTCTTTGTATACGTGAAATCGACTTGACACATTATGAGAGAAGGCAGCCGCCAGAGGTTTCTTTTGTACCCATGGTTCGCTCAGGATAGCATCCAATCGCGGTATAAAGCGCGACCGAGCTTCCTACCTGGGCCATAGTGTATTCACCGCTACCGTACGACCACTTGAGGCAGCCAGTAGATGACGTTGAGACCTGCGGGGAATTTGTATGGCCAAGGGTGCCAAGAAGGCTTTTTTGGATCCTTGACATAGCCCGCAAGCTTGTTGACGTGCTTGTGGGGTGGGGGAGTTGGAAAAGGCGGGCGGATGGGGAAGGTGGCTAGGTTGGAGAGCGATAAGAAGGTGGCTGATTGCTCCTCGAACCTCGCTGTGTTGTGGAAACTTGTTGAGCAAGTCAGAGACGACATGAGATTTGAGGAGTGCCTCCAAGCGCATCTCGGAAGCCAAAACAACGCAGTTGCTGCTTGCTAGCCCGTTAGTCTAAAGACTGCAAGCGTGTCATTCGCCATGGAGCAGATGGTGGGGCAAAAGTACACACACTAAACGTTGAATTAGCCGATTGAAGCATCCAGTAGCCAACTGCTTCTTGACCATCAGCCGTCCATTGTTCAAATGCAACCGTCAGCAACGAACAGGACAATGACCGTCAGCGCACATGGTATCCTGGCTCTGGCACTGGATATGATTTGCAAGACTTCCAAGAGCGAGGGTTGAGTTGCGCCCAAAAAACTATCGTAACAATGACCCCCCGGTGCTTGGCCACCATCGACCTAGGTACCCTCCCTCCTCGTACTCCAGAGAACGCCAATCACCGCCGGCCACCTTAATCAAGACCGGTAACAGACAAACAGATGGGATATACATGATGAGTACATGCAACGTCCGCGTTGGGAAAAGGAAAAATCATGCCAAAAGAGCACGGACGAGGTAACAGGACGAGATGACAAACCAACGAGCCGGGCATGGAAAGAGGTCAAACAGGTGCGCCCCAGGCGGCACGTAGCCGGCGAGCAAGCTGTATGTCTTTTTGCTGGATTGTGACGCGCTTGGCGTGAATGGCGCACAGATTCGCATCGTGGAATAGGCTGACGAGGAAGGCCTCGGTGGCTTCCTGCAGGGCTCCGAGCGCTTGTGACTGCCATTGGGTAGGTCCGTTCTCGCCCGAGACATTCTGCGCAATTTCTCGCACCTAAAGGACATGTCAGTGGCGAGGATTGGACGTGTTTGCCTGTGCCAGACATACCAGTCGCTGAAAGGGCAGCTTCAGAAGCAGTAAGTCCGTCGACTTCTGGTACCGTTTGATCTCGCGCAAAGCTACGGTGCCAGGCCTGTAGCGCGACTTCTTGCGTTCAGGAGCCGGTCCTGTCTGTCCCACTGCGCCCGTCAGTCAACAACAACAACATGGGGCAAGAAGTGGCAGCCGGGCTTTATCGGTGCGCACATACGTCGCTTGCCAGATTCTCTGCGCTCGCTCGCCTCGGACCTCCCGCCTGTGCTGGGTCTTCCGCCGCGAGATGGACGCGCCTTGTTGCGCCGGATGGGTGTTTTATTCGTCATGGTGGTGGGCGGCGGAGGGTCGTGATGGTGTTTGTGTGTGAAGTAGAACGCGTCGCGTAAACAATGGGAGCGGGCCGGGCGCGCTGGCGCAGTCAATGCCTTTGGGTGGGGCGACGGGGACGAAGATGTGGTTTGTGGTTTCCGGAATAGGATAGAGGTGGTATGGACTGTGATGGAGTGTGAAACTGTGTATGTAAGTGTAGGGATGGTAGGGATAGGAGCGCACAGTCCTCCGTTCACTGCATGTCTGTCTTGTTCGTCTTGTTCGTCTTTGGTCTCTCTAGTTTCGGTTCGAGGGGCTGGGGGGTTGGGATGGGACTAGCGGAATGTGTGTGTGTGTGTGTGTGTGTGGCTGGAGAGTGTGGCTAGAGAGAGTGGCTGGAGAGAGTGGCTGGAGAGAGTGGCTGGAGAGAGTGGCTGGAGAGAGTGGCTGGAGAGAGTGGCTGGAGAGAGTGGCTGGAGAGAGTGGCTGGAGAGAGTGGCTGGAGAGAGTGGCTAGAGGAGTGGCGCGTGCAGCCATGCAGGAACGGCGGCGGCGGTGCGACCGGCCGGCAAGAGAAGAAAGGCGGAGAGAGAGAGAGAGAGAGAGAGAGAGGGCGGGGGGAGGAGTGTCAGTGTCAGCAGTGCTGACCGGGCCAGACAGGGTGTGTGCACGAAGAGGTTACGTAGCCACAAGACAGTGCGGGTGACGATCGGGTTGACCCACGCTCCAAATGCTTCCATGCTGCCACGCTTGCTCTCCATCTGACTACGTTACTTGGTTCCAGAGTAACACAGTGCCCCTGTCGTTCCACCTACTTTCACCCACGCGCGGACTGGCGCATCCTCCTCTACCTGTCCACCGCCCCAGATTGTGCTCTACACCCACGGCACAGTATTCTTGTTAACAGACGTACCCCTCCACTCCACCACCACCACCACCACCACTACCATCACCATCACCAATGGCAAACGCACTCGCTGGCGGGGATGGCATCATGGGCAACGTGGGCGGATTCCCCCTCGAACAGTGGTTCTACGAGATGCCCGTCTGCACCCGCTGGTGGATGACCGCGGCTCTCAGCGCGAGTGTGCTGGTCCAGTGCCACATCCTCTCGCCCTTTCAGCTCTTCTACAGCGTTCGCACCGTCTTCTTCAAGAGCCAGTACTGGCGCTTGCTCACCACTTTCTTCTACTTTGGGCCGCTGAGCCTCGACCTGCTCTACCACATCTTCTTCCTCCAGCGCTATTCCCGCCTGCTCGAAGAGGCTTCTGGCCGTTCGCCCGCCCACTTCTCCTGGCTCCTCACCTTCACTGCCACCATGCTTCTTTGCATCGCCCCCATGTTCTCCATGGCCTTTTTGGGTTCCGCTCTCTCGAGCACCCTCATCTACATCTGGAGCCGGAAGAATCCAGATACCATGCTCAGCTTTCTGGGCCTCCTGGTATTCAAGGCCCCATATCTGCCCTGGGTCCTATTGGCCTTTTCCCTCATCATGCATGGGACCGTACCCAAGGACGAAATGTGCGGTATCGTAGTCGGCCACAGTATGTCTTCTCTCATCCGCATCTGATGGTATTGTTGCTAATCACAACCCACACAGTCTGGTACTACTTCAACGACATCTACCCGCCGCTGCACAACAACCACAGCCCTCTCCACCCGCCCTCCTGGTGGATCCGACTGGTCGAGGGGCCTCCTGCGCCCACGGAAGAAGCCGTCATGGACGCACCGACCGAGACGGAAGCAGAAGTCGGACCGGCACAATAGACACGAGCATTGGCAATTGGCGTTTTGGCGAATGATTATTATGGCGAGAGATACCCTAGTCTACATGGGCAACATGGACATTTGCATACCCCAGTACAAATTCGCATCATGTGCATACCGGTACAGATTAGCAGCGAGGGCTTAGACTAGGCAGATAGGTAGCACAATGGATCGACCAACTCATAGACTCATCCACTTCTTCCACCCCGCATTCTCGCTTCTGGTGCCCAGCACCACGACGGAATCCAGTCGTTGCTCTGCACCTGCGTTGGGAATTGAGGCTCCTCTGGCTGGGCAGGCCGATAGTCTATCCCGGGATGCGGGACAGCTCCTTCCTGTTTGGGCTAGTACCGCCGGACCTGCATACCATCACCACCTCAAGCCTTCAACCCAGTCCGTCCTCTGGGCCATGGGACGGACATGGCCGATGTCGTCGATAAGTGCTTGCACTAGCCGTCCTTGATAACAGCCGGGCCGGGCTCGACCTTGTACTTAATCATCTCTCATCTCCTGTCCGTCGCAATGTGATCGATCCTCAGGTAACCACCAGTACCGTACCCGTAGCCGTGGGGGATCACTCGAAATCACCACATCCTTGCCATGGCCCCTCTCAAGATGACTGTTCTGCCATGGCTGGCAGCGTTGCCTATGGCCTCTGCATGGGGCGCCCTAGGCCATACCACGGTAGCTTACCTCGCCCAGAATCTCGTCTCCCACAAGACGGCCAAATTCGCTCAGCAGCTCTTGAACGACACTTCGCCTACCTATCTCGCCAGTGTTGCAACATGGGCTGACAGCTACCGGAACGAGAAAGGCGGGGAATTCTCCTCGGTAAGTCGTCGTCATTGTCGTCATCGCATGTCTTGGAAAATCAACATCTCTCTGATTCACCACTGACCTCGAAGATGTATAAACACAGGTGTACCACTACATTGACGCCCTAGACAACCCGCCCACAAGCTGCAACGTCAACTATGAGCGCGACTGCGCCGAAGAAGGCTGCATCGTCTCTGCCATCGCCAACTACTCCAGCCGCGCCGTGACCCCCTCCATCGGCCTACTCGAGCAGCAAAAAGCACTGAAATGGGTGATCCACTTCATCGGCGACATCCACCAGCCCTTGCACGTCGAAAACTATGCAC
Source organism: Plenodomus lingam (assembly GCF_022343315.1). Classification (NCBI taxonomy): domain Eukaryota; kingdom Fungi; phylum Ascomycota; class Dothideomycetes; order Pleosporales; family Leptosphaeriaceae; genus Plenodomus; species Plenodomus lingam. Next base: position 2,286,267 of record NW_027093974.1, read on the forward strand.
TTGGCGGCAATCAAATCAACGTCACCTTTGCCGGCGCCAGGACCAACCTCCACGCCATCTGGGACACGGCGATTCCGCAAAAAGCCATTGGCAATTTCTCGCAGGCTACAGCCGCGTCGTGGGCTGCTAATCTAACGGCGGAGATTAAGCATGGGCGCTACAGGAAGGAATCCAAGACCTGGGCCAAAGGCCTCAAGGTGAAGAATCCAATCGACACAGCCATGATTTGGGCGAGCGACGCCAATCAATTCGTCTGCTCGACTGTAATGCCCGAGGGCCCGGACGCTGTGTTCGGCAAGGAATTGTCTGGCGCGTATTATGAGACTGCGATTCCGGTTGTCAGGAAGCAGATTGCCAAGGCTGGGGTGCGATTGGCGGCTTGGTTGGATGCTGTGGTCGAACGGGCGGAGAAGGGCGGGTATGGACAGTTTGGGGCGGAGAAGGGCGGGTATGGACAGTTTGAGGCGGAGAAGAGGGTAGTGCGGAAGGAGACTGAGTTGGAGCCATGGATGCGGGAGGCCAGAAAGGCGAGGAGGGATTTTGGGGGCGACTGTGGGTGTACAGTGGAGGGGCATGGTCACTAGATGGTGCTTTTACGGCTTTGGCTGGTTGGTTGGTTGTGTATTGTAGTTCTAGTTGTTGTTGTCGTAGCATGTAGAAAAAGGTCATGATTCAATGATGGAAAACAGTTTTACATGACGGTGGTGAACATACCCTACGAAGATTGAGCAAATACCTTTCGCAAAAGGTTTCGCTGATATCTTATAATCTCGACAGTAAGAAAGAATCCGTCGCTAAAGGGTACTTTATCTACCTATCCCAAACAGTGTACAGAGACAGTCACACACAGTCTCAGATAATGAAGACAATGGACACGGGCGGTGGGTCACTGTGGTAGCGAGGATGGGCATGTGTATGTGATTTGCTGGTTTGGAGTCTGGGGAGGGGGGTGTTGGGTACGTTTGGTTGGGGATTACGAATTAGTGGGCTTGTGTATGGAGGGATCACGGGGGATGGGTGAATGTTATGTAGTCTTGATGTAGGGTGACGATTGCTACTGCGTACCGTATATGCCGCCAGATCAGTGGTACTGTACTGATATCATGTCTTTGGTATGATAACCCGTAGAAGATGTCCCCATCAGATATTGGATCCAGTCCGAAGAGAAGTCTAGTTCTCGGCTACTCTAGCTAGAGTATGTGTAGTAGTAACAACCCCTACATAGTTTTCAAGCTTTTCATCCTTTTCCACGTGACAACGTGTACCCTGACGTCATGACTAATAGCACATAAGGTATCGCCCTCAACCATGAAGTGAACACGAGTAATCAATCATCCCCATAGCCTCACATCTCATACAACACGTACCCCCCCTTTTAAAAAACCTCCCACGTCCCAAGCGAAAACAAAAACAACAAACCACACCACCCCTAACAATGCCCCATCCACCACCCCCAAACCCATACACCCCTTTCCAAAACCACCTCCTCCACTTCAGCACCCCTCCCCCCTCCCCCCGCCTAACCCTCCCCTCCACCCTCCGCGCCTCCCTCACCCTCGGCCTCAACCTCCCCCTCTCCCTCCTCCTCTCCCTCGCCCTCCGCATCCTCTACACCCCCCTTCCCAACTTCTGGACACCCATCCACATCCAACACATCCCGCCCTCCTCGCACAGAACGCAACTCTCGCACGCCGCATTACCGCGCGGAAAACCCGGTTTTAGCTGCGCGGAGTTACTCGCGCTGCTGGATGGGGAGGAGGGGGCTGGGGAGCGCACGAGCTGGGTGGTGCGGAAAATCAATCAGATGCATGTCCTTGGGTTTTGGAGTATGGCGGCGGATGCGCATACGCATGTTGTGGCTAGGGGGGATGTCGAGGCGTTTCAGAGGGGGGATTGGGAGGCGGCTGTTGTGCGGCGGAGGAGGGGGAGGGCTGATGTGTTGCCGTTTTGGAGAGGGGGGCCAGTTTGGGTTGCGGGGCATAGTTGGGCGGTGGGGAGGTTGTTGGGGGTTAGGGTGTATGACAGTGAGGGTAAGGAGGGAGTAGAGAGGAGGGAGTAGAGAGGAGGGAGTAGGGGGCTCCCCAGTTTTGGTAATGTGGATGTGGGGTTGGGAAAGGGAGTTGCGGTTGTGAATGGACGCAGAATTTTGAATCCGTGCAGAACTTGTCAACAGAGTCAATTTCGTCGGATTCAGCAACATGGGAATCAACACAAAAGCCAGTGTGGTAAAGGTGCGTAAACTTGACATTCGGGGGGTATACTACATCTCAAACTCATGAACCTCTTGGTCACATCATCAGCTCGACCTCCTCACCTCCATCCCACCCACTGCATCCCCGCTCATGGAAAAAAATGACATTATCATGTCCACTTCATCCAAGGCATTCCCGCTCCCATTATAATCCACATCATCCCCTCAAACATACGTGCGTATATATATATATACTCTTCTCAAACTTAAACAGCCTTGGTGGGCATCTGCTCATCATGCTGCACACTCCTCTTGCGCTCCTGATTCTGCGCAATATCCGTAAGACTCATCCCACGGTTCTTCTCATGATCAACATCGGCAAACGAGACCTGGGGCACAAACGTCTTGCTCTTCCACGCCTGGGACACAACACCGTACAGCTCGTCGACTTGCTCGAGCGACAGACCCTTGGTCTCGTAGATCATGAAGTAGACGAAAGCGATGCAGACGAAGCAGAAGGAGCCCCAGACGAAGAAGACCTTGGATTCGAGGTTGGCGTGTTCTTCGTCGACCATGTAGGGGGTGGAGTAGGCGATAGCCCAGTTGAGGAGCCAATTGCTGGTGGGATACGTTAGTTGGGTTGCTTGAGGTTATGGGGCTCTGGTGAGCAACTTACGAGGCGGTGGTCATGGAGAGACACTTGGCACGAGCCTTGAGGGGGAAAAGTTCACCGGTGACGACCCAGGCAACGGGACCCCATGAACAAGCGAAGAAGAAGATGTAAATGCACACAAACTGATTGAACAGGTTAGTCAAGGAATCATGCAGAGTGTTGGGTCTCCAAAGAATGGAAGAATGAACTTACGGCAATGGCGGCTTGTTGAGCGGGAAGGTCAGTTGTTCCAGCAACGGTACCGGTGATGGCGACAATGTATTGACACACGCACATGCCAATGGCTCCGAAGAGAAGGAGGTTGCGACGTCCAAGGCGTTCCACCATCCACAGACCGGGCAGAGTAGAGGCAACGTTCACGCAGTTGGTGATGACGGAGATGATGAAGGGGTCCCTGAAACCAGCGTTCTGGAAGTACTGTGTTCCGTAGTCTGAATAGACGTTAGCTCCAATGTTCGTATGATACCTCAGGTTAGCAAGTCTAGGGTTACCCACAGAAGATGAAGTTGACACCAGTAAGCTGTTGGAGGGATTGCAACAAGCATCCGGTGAGGAGACGCTTGCCGAGTGTGCCCTTCACGGTGTCGAGGTAAGTGGATTTACCGAGCGACATCTCGTACAGGTGGTTGGCCTGGACCTCGTTGAGTTCCTCCACGACGGCGGGGTGGTCAACGGGAAGGCGGCGCAGCTTGCCCAAGCTCTTTGCGGCAGCTTCGTACTTGTCCATCTTGATGAGGTAGCGCGGTGTCTCGGGAAGGAAAAACAGTCTATGCCAAAAAAATTAGCCTTGCAATTATTACTGCTGCTGGACATAACTTACCCAACGACGACGATGATCGACCACAAGAACTGGACTGCGATTGGAATACGGTAAGATCCAGAATCAGTGCGGTCCTTGGTGGAGTTGTTCACAATGGCTGCGAGGAAGAGACCAATGGTGATAGCAAGTTGGTAGGCACCGACAATGGTTCCACGAATCCACTTCGGCGAAGTCTCGGACTGGTACATGGGAACTGAAATCGTGTTAGAACCTACTGACAACAGGATGTATTGAGAAGTTAAAGACTTACTGAGAGCGGAGATGAGACCAACTCCGTAACCAGCGAAGAAACGACCAGCAATGAACAGGGGCTGAGAAGTGGAGGCAGTTTGCATGATAACACCAGCGTTGAAGACAACACCAGCAGAAAACATAAGACCAAGGCGACGTCCCATCCAGTCACCGACCGGTGCGGCAGTGAGAGCTCCGAAAAAGGTACCAGCAGACAGAATAGAAACGATTAGAGAGTCCTCACTCGCTGTGAGGTTGCCATCGGCCTGTGTAGCGAATTCGCGCTTCCAGTATGGCATAGCCAGGATACCTGAGATGGTACCAGTATCATATCTGACAAAAAATGTCAGTGTTGCTCGTTCAGAAACGTCAAGCAATGTATGCTCACCCGAACAGGACACCACCAAAGGCGACGAAGAGACCAATGCAAATAGCAGGCCACGCCTTACCAGGCGTGTCTGGCGGTGGCCTAAGCATCAAACCGCCCATGATGTCTGTGAGTATTCGAACGAGAGGATCTACGGGTGGGTGATTGTAAAGGCAGAGTCGCAGTCACAGAGTGAAAGACGCGCGTGGAATAGTCCTCCCAAACCAGCGAGCACGGCACGCGCTCTTTATCTGAGCAGCTAGCCCTTCTACTTCACCTACCCTTTACCTAGTTCAGCAGCCGCCTCTCCATGGGAGCAACCTCGGTCCCCGCAAAACTAACAGAGACCCTTGTTCCCTGCCCTACACTGCTCCGAACCCCCTCCAAGTCCCCGGGGTTGTCCCCAAGTTTGGTGCCATACCCACTTCCGCTGCCAATAATATGCCCAGCCCAGGCGGCGCAGGCAAAACCTTTTGACCCAGATGCATGATGCTGGTGATCTTTGCACCACTGCCGTGGACGGCTAGAACACGGCGCCATTTGCCCAATGACCCATGGTGTGATAGAGCCATGATGTACTCGATCGCATGCGCTGGCCACTCATCGCTCGTCTCGGCACAGTTAACAAAGCAGATGTAACGATTCCCGTTAGACGATCCCAAGGACGGGTTCGTCCAAACTAAGCGAGTCCCGGCGCCCCCAAAAGCCCAAGGAATGCAGACTTGGATGCTCGAGCAAGGTGGAGACGTCAGCCAAGCAGCGTCCAGGTCGCCACCATCGCATGCGATAGGCGTGATGTGTCGAGAGGGAAACAAGGGAAACTGCTTGGAGTCTCAACTCATGGTGCCCATACGATGGTTAGCAACGCGACAGAAAACGTGCCGCCGAATCGTGCGGAGTTGAAACAAGGGCTTCGGCCCGATTGGGCATCTTTTTTTCCCTCATCTTGAAAAGTCGGAGACCCCGCTGGGGGGAAGGAAGCGTTCCTGGCTTCCCACTGCCTAGACTGGAGAAGCATGTAACGGAAGGATTTTCGGCCGGCTCAGTGCTGACGGCAAGTCCACGAGTCCACGACACAAGGGCACAAGGGTCGGCTTGGAATCTGGATGCATCACAAGAGAGTTTGTACCTAGTCGTCGACATGCGGCCCCGGACGCCGCAACCAGCGCCACGAATGCCGAAACGAGCCTCCGTCTATATCACCCCCATAGGTAGTCCGCTTCAACGGCGCAAGTCTGTGGCGTGAACCTTCTACACAGTACGCACATGCAGAGTACCTATGCACTTTATGTGTGTCCATGTACATCGAGGCCGCAATGGCCATCAGCGTGTCCAGGCTTCAATAAGCTCCATGTGTCAGAGACTCGGCGAGCTTGTTATTCGTCATGAGTCGGGTGATTTTGCTTGGTCTGTCGGCAAGCGAAAAGGGCGCGACGCACGTCGTCGCCTTATTGTCGGTCGTCGTACTCTGCCTCTGAACAGACATGAGATGCAACCGTGACCCGCAATTGCCGTCTAAGAGATTGCGTGTTCAAAGTCCGAGCAGCGCTTGCATGGAATGTCGTTCAATCAAGTTGAGGCTCTGTCGCGTAGCCGCGGCGTCTAGCGAAATGCGCGCTGGGTTTACGGGTAAAGCCCTGGTGCGTCGCTAGAAAAGCCGGAGAAGGGGTGACGGCACGTTTTTTGGGATTCCAACAAAAAGGAGTCAAAGACAGGGGCCCGCAGTCCACGGGATGCCTGCGGAAAGAAAGAAAAAAAAATGCCATGCTGTGTACGGTAGGAAAACACGAACAAGCTATCGGCCAAAGTGGAGATCCGACATGTGATCAATCAGAACGCCTAAATGGTTAGCCGGCGAAAATTTTGGATTGTATACCCCACTGCAGGGATTAGCGATGGTACAATAGTGCGACACGAAGACACTTCGCCGTATTCGTATTGGTATTGTAGTGAGTTACCATCGTATGCATGTACCGAACAACACAGAATATCGAGCGCCCCCAACCTTTGCCGATCGGCCATTGATTCATCTGCATCTGAGCTTGGCATCACGGAACGTGGGGATATCTATCGGTTCTCGGGGGGCGTCATGTAGATCCGGGTGGTTGCTGACCCAGCAATCGGTTCTCGGAACAGGAACAACCCTTCTAGAAAGCTAGATGGCTCTGCCCATACCATGCGTAGTAAGCAGTTGCAAACAGGCCTTGGAAGCTAAGCAGGCTTCCCTGGCCGTGATAGGTAAGGGTGCAAGGAGTGGGGCATCGTAGTTGAGGTCATGTTGGGGAAGGGGATCCCAATGCTGGCATAGCCCCAGACCCAAACCAAGTCGGACATTAAACTCACTTCTCCTTTCCCTAATGCTAAACATGCACATTCCTCTTAGACACAGCCCTTCTACGCCTCTGACTTCTTCCCCACACTCTTTCTCCGCTCCTTCTTGGATTGGACGGTGCTTTCCTTTGCCTTATGACCGTTGGACTTTACATCCTTGCCGGCCTCTGTTCCACCAGCCTTCGGCTCCGTTTTGCTCGACTTCTCCTGCACTGCAGGCTCGATCTCAATCCTTTTATCCGCCTTCTTCCCATCCACGACGGGCTCAGTCTTCTCCTCGGTTGTCTTTTTGGCAACTCCGTTTGCAGCTTTGTCGCCCTTGAGTAGGACAGCCCTGGGGTCTTTGCCCTTTCGGCGTAGTTTGCTGGCTTGTGCACGCTCCATGTACTTTTGATCCTCTTCTTCGTCAAAGCCACCAAAGTCTGAGTCGGAATCCTCTCCCTCCAGACGAAGAGGTGTCTTGTCGACAACCTCGAGCTGGTCCATTTTACTTGTGATGTTGTTGCTGTTCCCATTTGGCTTGGTGGCTTCGTTAACGCCAACTGCGTTGGCTGGTGTGGGGCCAGTTTTCTTGAACTTGGCAACAAAGAAGCCATCGACGTTGTAGGTGTGGGGGTAGTATCTTCGCACCATCTACACTTGCTGTTAGTGGAGAGCACGCCAAGCATCCGAATCTTGTAGCTTACCTTCATAGATGGGTGGAATATCTTGCCGCCAATCTTCGTGAAACCCTCCTTACCGAACGTAAGGCCAGTCTCCACGAGCTTAACATTCGGTCGCTTATTCAGCGCATACTGCACCACCTGCTCATTCTCTTCTACCGTGACCGAACAAGTAGAATACACGATGTAACCACCAGTCTTACTGTGATGGTCTACAGAGTCAATAGCTGCAAGGATCAATTGCTTTTGGAGATGCGGGAGTTTCATGAAATCGGCCTCCGTTTTGTTCTGTCCCGTCGTTAGTAAAGACTAGCATACTGGACCCAAGTTGACTCACTGTCTTTACACTCGCGTCCTTTGCGATGACACCAGTACCAGAGCAAGGCGCATCGAGCAATACACGATCGAAGCCACCCATGACCCTAGGGAACTCGAGCGCGGAGTAGTTGCAGACAATGGCATTTCTCACACCAAGACGATGAATGTTACCAATCAAACCTTTGGCACGATCCTTGTTCGCATCGTTGGCAAAGATGCAGCCTGTGTTCTTCATCAAGGCAGCGATATGTGTTGTCTTTCCACCGGGGGCAGCAGTCATATCAAGCACCCTCTCGTTTTCCTGGGGCGCAAGTGCCATGACGGGTAGAAACGAGGAAGCAGCCTGGAGAATGTAGTGACCAGCAAGATATTCGGGTGTGGCACCAAGAGGCACCTGCGACTCGAAGATCTGCAAACCGACCTTTGACCATTTGCCAACAGGTTCAAGTTGTACGCCGCGATTGATGAGTGATTGGGCAAGTTCTCTGCGATGTGTACGGAGGGTATTCGTGCGGATTACGATGGGACGCGGCGTTTCGTTGGCTTCGAAGAAGGCTTGGGCTTCTCGGGCCGGGAAGAGGTTCATGAGCTTGTCGGCGAGAAACTCGGAATAGCCATAGTATGCGCAAATATCCTTCAACATTTGAGTGCGGTACTCTACTCTTGATCGACCTTCCTCGGCGAGATTCTTGAAGTCGTCCAGAACGCGAACCGTGTCATTCAGGCGTGTACGAAGAAGCTGGATGTCTTGTGTGACGAGATTCGTCAAAGGTCGTCCTTCTTCATCCTCATCATCAAGAATCTTTGGCCTCTCTCCTGCAATGTTGGTCTGTAAATTTGCTTCCTCCAACTCAGCTTGAGCCTCTGCCTCTTCAATCGCCTTTTGCATGTCGAGTTTCCGTGATAGACCAGCAATGTTTGCGGCCGTGAGCTTCTCCTGAGCTTCATCCTCATCTTCGTCGTCGGACCACATGGCCGTTTTCCGAACTTCGGTATCAGAGTCTACAACGTCCGAGTCAAATTCATCGTCGTCGATCTCGTCGTCATCTTCTGATGCACTACCGAGCGCGTCCAGTCCAGTGACGTTGAGGTCCGAGGGATCGCTTCCCATGATATCGTCCTCATCGCTGTCTGAGAAGTCATCCTCATCGTCTGAAGGCTGGGGCGCAGATTTCTTTGCAGATTTCTTTACAGGTTTGCCGTTGATCGCAGTCTTAGTGGTCTTGGTGACGATGGTCTTTTTGACTGGCTTCACAGCCGGTGCTGCTTTCGCCTTTGCCTCCCTCGCCGCCGTCCTGCTCCTTTTCTTGCGCTCTACTTCCTGTGCAGCTGGCGCGTCCTTGCGTTTCCTTGTAACGAGCGACTCGTCCAATGGCTCGGGCATGCCCTGCTTCTTCATGCGACGTCCTACACCCATGGCGACAGGATTCTCTTGATAGTTAATTGAGTGACTTATTGGGGTAGGAGAGAGGTATGCTCTCGATGTCTGCGCGAGCCTTCCATCAACTTGCGAACTTTCGGGCGAGCATTTTTTTTAGCGGGTAGCAACCTTGGTTGGGCTTAGCCTCTTCCGCGGCAAAATCGGGCGCCGCTTCCCCCGCCACGTCTCGAACATCGTCATTGCTGCAACGTTCTTGTTATTCATCTGCGCATCACTAGAACTTATATCAAAAGCATTGGCAGTCCTGCATTCTGAAGTGCAACACCAAAAAGTGCTGGATCTTGAGCACCAACTGCAATACTGCCCATCATGTCGGAAATAATGTTCTGCAAGTCGTTCCTCAGCGCACTCGATGCCCGCCCGGCGAAGCTCTCTTCAGATCACATAGCAGATGCGCGACAGTATCCTGCCCAAGGCGCTGTAAGCCTCTTTCTCTCTCAAAATACAGTCACAGATGAGGCCTTTCGTTTTGTTATATTCATACTGGTAGCTGACATGTTTACAGTATATACTCCCCCGCCTACCCCATCCACCCCACCCCCAGCGACCCAAGCGCAAGGCCACAGACCTCTCCAGTGATAATTCCACCACCCTCTCCATAACCCTCAAGCCCATGAAGCCGAGCACCCCCACTATTCCTCTCTCCAACATCGAGCCCAGCAAAACCTCCATCTTCGACCTAAAACAGCAGTACGCGACACAAAGTTCCATACCAGCGGCCAAGATCAAGATTCTGTACAAGAAGAAACCAGTCATGGACTCGAAAACGGTGGCAGAGGTTGTAGGCGCTGATGCGGCGGGTGAGGTCGAGTTTGGGGTCATGGTTATGGGGGGTGGAGTTGCGTCGCCGGCTGTCGGGGGTACACCGGTACAGAGCCCGCCTGCGGTGGCGCCGAGCGAGGCAGACAAGGGATTGGCGGGTGATGTTGCGGCGGCAGCGGCTTCGACGAGCAGTGGGCCTGTAGCGGCGGGACCGAGTGGAAAGGAGCTTGTTGCGACGGACGAGTTTTGGTCAGATCTTAACAATTTTGTGCTGCAGAGGATCAAAGATGAGGTGGAGAGTGAACGACTGCTAGGGCTGTTCAAGAAAACCTGGGAACAAAATAAGTAACTAGACCGCACCTCCACATCGGACGGGTAAATCAGGTCACGCCACATGATAATTTTGAGATAGGAGCAATGTTCCTCAGTGACAATTTCACCAGATCTATATCGACTCTTATAAACACACAGCCTGATAGTGCAAGAACAAACTAGCGTTGCCACGCTGGGATATGCGAGACTTGCTTTCTGACCACCAAAGTGTGTCCAAGCTTCATGCTTCCATTTGGCCTCGTATCATTATGTCGTTGGTCGCCAAATCAATAACATCTGCATGCATGCTTGCTATCGCGAAATCAACGGAAGGGACAAACCGCTTAGCGGCCCTTGGAGACACGGTTCTTGATGTTCTCAAACTCGATATCGTCGGCGTCGTTGGCTTGGATATCGGCAGCAAGGCCGTTGAGAGCGCGCTTGATGGCTTCCTTGGAGGACGAGTACATCATGCGGGGCTATCACATGTACGATTAGCAAATCGATCTTGCCCCCCTTCACCGCCATTCCACGGCACTTTTCTGCAACTCACATATTGCGATGCATCGTCTGGCGTCCAGCTGATGAACGTGATTTTGCTCCTGCTTCCCTCGCCACTCTCAAGGTCGTACTCGACATCGAAGACAGCGTAACGGCCACCAATACCCTCCTTGCCACGGCGGTCCTTGCTCTTTGCATTTAGGAGCTTCTCACGGAAAACATCGAAGTTGGCCTCCTTGGAGGTCTCCTCGACAACGATCTCTTTCCAGTCGTCACTGATCTTGTAAATGATCCACTTGATGTCCTTTCCAAGCTTCAGTTCGTTGAAGGCTTGGATGCACTCGGGCGCGACAGAGACACTGGGTTGCATTAGTGTGCGTGTACAGGGAACTTATATACGCGGGTCGAATAGGAAAGTCGTCGTAGAGGAGAGGGATGAGGGCGCGCCCCACGAGGGTCGTCGTCATGTTTTCTAGTGCGCTACGTACCCAGATTGAGCCTACAACATGCAAAGTCAGTATTGGCTTCGAGAAACGGGCATATCTCTGAGAAGACTCACCATGATGTACTGTGTGTGTTGTAGAGGATGCTAGGGAAGCAACAAGGCACCAGGAGCTTTATGAGCACTGTGATGCCTGTCAGCGTCGTCGTCATCAGTTGCGACCGCAGCAGCGCAAAGCGTTGTCGCATCATTGATTGCTTGCAAGCAAATGGCTTAGCTTACATCGTTATCGAAAACCGATCGTCAAGTGTGTATGGATGCGGATGTGCAGGAGATGGGTGGGCTGAGGTGGAGGGGAGGAGTGATGTTGCTGAGGCTGAGGGGGGAAGGTGGTGGGGTATTTTTAACGACGCTTGGTGGGGTTGCCGTTCAGGTTTACTTTGGACTGCCGCGGCGCCGCCACAGCAACCAGGGCGGCCTGCTAATTAGGATTCATCTTCTGCCTACGGTAGCGAGTAGCCTGCCTAGCCCTGCACCTTTGACAAACTAAAGCTTGATTGTGGAGTGATCATAATGTTTGTTTTGTCTCGGTTCGTTTACATTACTTCGTCGCTTTTACATCTTGTCCTTTTTTGCATGTCCTTCTAGATACACCAAATATTGTACAATAATCAAACATCCAACAGATTGCTACGCTTTTCGGAGGGTGGGAGAAGGATACAGGGAGATGAGCGGAGAACCAACCGGATAACGCACATATAACTTCGTCGCTGGAAAGACTCGAACACTAAACGTGACTATAACGTAAAGGGGTATTAGAAGAGAGAATGGAAGGCAGTTGGGCGTTGGGCGTTTAGAAGCCCATGCCACCCATTCCTCCCATTCCTCCTCCCATACCGCCCATACCGGCTGGAGGACCAGACTTCTCCTCAGGAGCGTCAACAATGGCAACCTCGGTAGTTCCAAGAAGTGAGGCAACACCGCTGGCATCGACAAGGGCAGTGCGGACAACCTTGAAGGGGTCGAGGATACCAGCCGCAATCATGTCAACGTACTCGCCCTTTGCGCTGTTGAAACCCTTGTTGAAGTCACCCTTGTATTCATCGATGAGTTTACCGACAATGACAGAGCCTTCGGCACCAGCATTCTCGACAATCTTGCGAGCAGGGTGGGTAATGGCGTTCTTGACAATGGTGATACCGAGCTGTTGGTCAAAGTTGGCAGCCTTGACGGAGCCCAAGGCGTTGGCAGAGGCCTTCAAAAGACCGGTTCCACCGCCGGGCAGGATTCCCTCTTCGACGGCGGCGCGGGTTGCGTTCAAAGCATCAACGATGCGATCCTTCTTCTCGCCGACCTCGACCTCAGAGGAGCCACCGACCTTGATAACGGCGACACCGCCAGAGAGCTTAGCAAGACGCTCCTGGAGCTTCTCCTTCTCATACTCGGAGGTGGTGGGGTCGTTGATGACTCCACGAATTTGTTCGCAGCGCTGAGAAACCTGGTCCTTGCTACCTTCACCGTTGAGGATGACGGTGTCTTCTTTGGTGATGGTAATGGATCCAGTAGAACCCAGCATATCGGGTGTCGCCTTCTCGAGCTTGATGTCCAAGTCATCGCTGAAGACGGTACCGTTGGTCAGGACTGCCAGGTCACCGAGAATAGACTTCCTGTTGTCACCAAATCCGGGAGCCTTGACAGCGGCAACCTGGAGTTGACCACGGAGCTTGTTGAGAATGCAAACGGCAAGAGCCTCACCATCAATGTCCTCAGCAATGATGACAAGGGGACGGCGGAGTTGTTGCGAGGCCTCGAGAGCGGGTACAATATCCTGGACGGCAGAGATCTTCTTTTCGGAGAGGAGGATCAATGGCTTCTCGAATTCAACCTTGGCGGTCTTAGTGTCGGTGATGAAGTAAGGCGAGATGTAGCCACGGTCGAATTTCATTCCTTCAGTGACCTCAAGCTCATCCTCGGTGGTCTTGCCCTCCTTGACAGTGATGACTCCCTCCTTGCCAACCTTCTCCATGGCGTTGGAGAGAAGCTTGCCAATGTGAGTGTCGCCGTTGGCGGAAATAGTGGCGACCTGTGCAATTTCCTCGCTCGTGGTGATGTCCCTCTTGTTGGCCCTCAGGTAGTCGACAACAGCCTCGACAGCCGCCTGTGTTCCCCGCCTCAGATCCATGGGGTTGCAGCCAGCAGCAACATTCTTGACTGTCTCAGAGAAGATGGCGCGGGCAAGGACAGTGGCAGTGGTGGTACCGTCACCAGCAGCCTCATTGGTCTTGGAGGCGACATCTTGGAGGAGGCGCGCACCAAGGTTCTCGAACTTGTCTTGGAGGGTAATGGCCTTTGCGACTGTTACACCGTCTGCGAATATGTCAGCGGAAAGCTCGGGGCAATGGAAGTAATTTGTAAGGATGCAAGTACCCTTGGTGATCTTGGGAGAGCCGTAGCTAGACTCAATCAAGACATTGCGACCCTTGGGACCCAGTGTTGTTGATACTGCCTTTGCGAGTGTGTCGACACCCTTCAACAGCGAAGCCCGCGCCTCGACGCCGAACTTGAGTTCCTACATAGAGGCGTCAGTATGTCATTGACATCAATTGCAATTTGGGTCTCTCATAGATGTCTTACCTTGTGTGCAAACCGCTGCTGCTGAAGATTGAGCGTAGTAGACCGAAGCTTGGAGCTAGAGTTGAGGACCGAAGTCCGCGCCCGCGATGCAAAAGCTCTCTGCATTGTGCGTAGGGTTGTGTGGAGGAATTGTGGTGTGGGTTAGAGTATCAAAGATCAATCAGCGCTCCCAGACTCCAGCTCAATGCAAGATGACGAGGGAAATGTGGTGTTGTAGGGGAATTTTGCGGAGATGATGCTTGAGAGGTGGACGATGTTCTCAAAATTTCTGGGTCGCGGAAACACCTAGAAGCGTCTTGGTTGGCGCTATGACCGACGCAGAACGGCTACTCTACCTCGGCCTTGCTTACACAGTACCATCTATGGTGCTCCAGAATCGGACCTCCGATCATCAAGACACTTCACGCTCACCAATCATGTTGACGTTGATCTGCTACTCTCAGATCTTGTGTTGGACCCATCCATCTTTTTCCCCCAATATGAAGCAAACAGACGCAGCCTTTACATGCAAAGTGTTAGGTAGATAAGGCAAAAGAGTAGCAGCTCACATGAATGTCTTTGGAATGGCATGATTGCCCCCGGATACTTGTCGTTGGCCTTATAGCTGAATACACTCTATCGCACAAAAGTATCAAGCAATCCTTACGACACTGTCACTCACTGTACCTATGGTCACCCATCGACATTCTGGCTCAACAACAGCACATGATCCTTCTCCCCCTTCAACCCAACTCCAAAAATCTCAAACCTCTCCACCATCGGCCCAATCCTAACCGCCTTCTTCAGATCGCCCTTTTGCAAAACCTCAATACATCTCCACACCTCCACACTCTCCTCCTCCAGCAACCAAATCGACCCCCTGGGCCCCGTGCTAACCTCTCTCATCTTCTTTTGCAACTTTGTCGTGATGATCGCTTTGCGCAGCCGTCCTTTTTCTTCAAAATCTGCTTGTTTTTCTGCCTCCTGCAGGTCCTGAGGCGACTTACCTGGTATGGGACTCGCCTCAGGGGGTGGAAATTTCTGGGTAAAGAAGGATTGGGCCTTTGATTGGATTTCTTTTTTCGAGAATTTGGATTCAGGAGCAAGGTTCTCGTGGATAAGATGGTAGTAAATACGCCTTGGGTCTCTGTCATCGAGTAGGAGTTGGAGGGGCTTGGGATGGGCTGATTTAGGTGGTGGCCAGCGTATGTCGCACTGGGAACATGCGGCCTTTTCTGCATCTGTTACTCCTCTACTTGCAGCAGCTCGTGGTAGTGGTGTTGACGCAAGTTCTTCAGAGTCCTGAAGACCCATCATAGACGGATGATCATCATACAGAGTCTGCTGGTAGCTATGTGCTGGCTCATGAGCATGTTGCGGTGTCGCTAGATGATGTTCCTGCCAACCTGCAAGCGGTCACTCAACGCTGGCGGTGATGGCCCAGAATCAGAAGCCGTTATGAAAATAGGCGGCCTGTCATCATAGACTGTAGCCTGATAGCCATGACCTTGTTGTAGTGACGCTTTAGGTGCTGCTAGGTTCTCCTCTTTCCACCCAGCTAGCGGGTCACCTCGCGGCATGCTAGATTCTCCACCATACGACATTTGGGCAGTCATATCAGAATACTATGAACATAGCTATGCCGAAGCAGGATAATTGTTCCTGGCGTTCGCACGTCACCACTTGCCACAGTGTCGAAAAGGCATTCACTTTTAATGAGGTAGCACTTATTGCTGCTATGTTTAGTACACCCCCTGAGTATCACATCCGGCGAGGGTTGTGTATTTGCTACATTTGAAGGCGGGCCGATTACCTATCTGATTATAGTTGTCGTGACGTTTACAACCGTACCCTACGCAGGGTCTATGTGATAGGTTCTGCTTGTTGAATGTAAAATTCTGACCACCAAGGACTCTGTGTTAAGATTAACCACCACCTCCAATGGAAAACCAATGTCTTATTTCCATGAGCTTAGTGTCGACGATTCAGAGATTGTGAAGGGTATAATGACGCTAGCATCCTAACTCTGACTTTTTCAATCTTGCGTACGCCATACTTTCGAAATCGAGTATATTTCCCGGCTTCATATGGTGAAGCACCATAGGTTCGTACTATCGGTAGAGGCTTCACATAATTTGTCTGTGGCTGCCTCTGGGTCAAACGTCGTAGTAGATAGCGCGATCTAGGCGACATTGTTGGCCGAAGGGGTCGATGACTGTTCACATGTCGCACAGGCGGACTAGGCTGAACAAATTGATATGAACGTGTACGAGTGCGTTTGTTGTATCGATTCGACTGGCCAAATGACTTGGGATTCTGTACGTCGAGCTGTTCAGCCCGGACATCTGGCCAAATACTGGAGGACAAAGGATCTATCGCAACGGTATCGGAAATTGGCAGGGACATGGGAATTGATGAAACTCCGTTCGAGTTGTGTATTGTCTTGCCCTTCTACAAAGTAAGCTCATGCAGTTCCACATGGGAAGCATCCCTGGATTTTGGAAGCGCATTACTAAATTGAGGTTCAGATATAGTAATCACGTCTACAGGGAGGGCTTCCTTACGGTTGTGCTGGCTAATTTCTCCATGCTCTGCCTATTCTTCTTTTTAGGATGACTTTCTCCTTGCCACATTGCTGTCTGTACCGTGCCTCTAACGGCCACACCGCCTGTTGGTCCCTCAACCCAAACGTCGTATGTACTTCCATTCTCCGTTGTATTTTTCTTCGCAGCGCAAATGCGCATTTCTTCATCGCAATACAAAGGCGCAAGATTTCGGTAATCAATACGTTCTACCACCTCTCGATTTCGAGTTGCAGATTTCAAATGCCACGATATGACGTTCAACATAAGTACCAAAGACAGTGGGCCATGTACCAAAAGGTTGCGATGGCCTTCGACGCTACGTGCGTATTCCCGATCAAGATGGATGGCATGTGCATTAAAAGTGAGGGCAGAGAACCGGAAGAGGAGAGAGCGCGTGGGTATAAGCACAACTGAAACTTCGGGCTCGCTAGGACCTTTTTCTTGTTAGTGGTTGTCGTACACGATCAAAGGGTAACCTACGATCTAGATACTTCACCGAGATCATCTGTCCAGCTTTGATTGCCTTGAGCTCAGCGGCAGATCGCTCCTTGAAGAAAACAAGCTCACGCTCCTCTTTAAGGATGGCGCTACCCCACTCATGGTCGTCGCGAAGCAGTCGCTCGAAGATACGGCTTGGAGAGCCGTATTGAGACTCGCGTCTGCGTTCCTCTCTGATAGTAGTGTATATGTCCTTTACTCTTGCGAAGCGACGTTCGATGGTCACAAAGATTTTGGCTGTGTCACCTTCTCCTCGTAGTCGCACATCCTTGATCCGTTCCGTACCTGCCATGGCCGTGTTCAGAATAAAGCCATACTTCCGGTCGTAGTAATCATTTGACCTGAGCGTTACAGAGCCGCCAGCCCACATGCGCCGTACCCAAGGATCTCCCGGACTCTGCGACGCGTCTGTTCCATCGGGCAGCAGCTCCTGCGTTGGTAGTGCTGAGTTGAACCATAGCAGATGTTGCCCGGGGGGGATCACTGGACGCGTGGTTGGCAGCGGGCGGCACCATTCAGCCGGGAGGAATCCAAGTAGAGTATTTGAGAGCCGACTTTGAGGCCCAGCGGTGATGAGCTCATACATGTGCGTGGCCTCTCGACCGAGCATCCTGGCCCGTAGTGCTTGGAACCATTCTGGTTCGTCAGTGCTGTCGACAGCATAGCAACGTGCCGGGGCGCGTCGACATAGCTGCCGAGTTACTGGTGACCGCGAAGCGTTCCAGATGCCTGACGGTCGGGCACACAATGAGGTTGACATGTCGATATGTCGCTGTTTTGTCACCTGTGTGTGCCTTCTGGGCAGACGTCTGTAGGTACTTTTTTTCTCGGTCTTGGCGTACCGGTACCCGTGGACCGGGCCAATGACGTCGTGCTCTACCGGTATGAGCACTCGAACCAGACTCTATATGAGCGTCGATGGTTCACAGCAGCGGGCAACCAGCGTAATGGAGTGAATGGAGTACGCCTGCAAAACGGCCATGAGCCATCATTTGTACCGAGGTCTACCGGTACCGGATTTGGTGATGGGTAGGTAATACAGGTAGGCACGACAAGGCTTCACGGACCACGGCCAAACCATGGATTGTCCCTACTTATCCCTGGAACCTTGTTGTAATTGAGGTCACTAGGTACCTGGAGTTCGTCAAGCTGATAGTAGGTTCGATCAATCATACCTATCTGACCGACCTTTCGAACAGTCTTGGCATGTTTGCGTGATACCTAGCTGGACTTCACGTCAACCTTCACCGACATTTTGACAACACCGACACTGTTGGCAAACATCGATACGTACCACGAACCATTGAATCGTAATTCCAGTAGGCAGTCTTGGACTCGAGCATGTAAGATGCACCCATTCTCAACTCACGGAGCTGCTATCGTCATGCTAAGCTACAGCAAACAGGACACCCATCGGCAGAGTCCATGGTTGTGTACGTCGGAGGTGACGGTTTCTGTGCAGGTGGAGAGCATTGCGTCCTCAGGCCCTGCAGAATTGGACTCCCGAGGCCAACATCACTTTGGCACCAGCCATCGCATTGCATTCAACAACTCCGCCAACATGGCGAGCAGCACGGGTCTGCTGGCGTGTCCCATGTGCGACTTCACAGTACCCCCAAGCGATGACTATGTTCTTCAACTGCACTTTGAGCAAGCGCATACCACCGACTCACCCTTCGTAGTTTGGGACGATCCCGAACCGCAACTACCCGCGTTGTCACCAAGTCCTTCAAAGCGCAAGCACGTGGTAGACTCGCCTTCCTCTGATGAAGAAGAAGGCACCATAGAGTGTCCGAAACTTGACTGTGCCGAAGCTGTTTCTCTCTCTGACTTTAACGATCATATTGATTACCACAACGCCGAATCTTTATCTTTTGACGAGACAACCGGAAAGTATCATTCTCATCATTCATCTGCTACCATGCATAACTTAGCCGCCAGCCATCAGCCTCGTCCCGGTCCTTCATCATCTTCTGATATCGATGCAGTTCACAGCTATCAGAAAAGTTCTAGCCATGGACGCAAGTCGAGGAGACATACTCATCGCGAACGAAGCAATACCAGCAACAGCGAGAAGAGTACCATTTCCAGAAGTATCCTCACATTCAATCCCTTTACAAAGTTGGACAAGTCTACCAAACCACCCAACAAGAGTGCTCGTCTTGGGGTAAGCTCAACTATAAATCGAGCAAGTACTATCCTTGCTAATATCCACAGAAATCAGAGCTTGGTCCCTACGCATGGGAAGAACGCATGCCTAGATGGCTGCATGATCAACTAGATGCAGGTCCAAAGACCAGCATCATTAATCGCATTGGCAGAGACGGTCGTCTGATAAAGCAAGAACAAGTACAAAACGAAACCCCAGGAATCATACCCATTCTGGCTCAGCTTTCTGCACTGGACCGCACCGTGAATGAAGCCTATTACTGCCATCCGTCGACACTCCACATCGGCAAAACTCCGAAGGAAGGAGGTTTCTGTGGATATCGTAATATACAGATGCTTCTTTCTTACATTCAGGGTGGTAAGGCCCAAGGCCACGAGGAATTTCCTGGCCGAACGCCAGGTATTCTGAAGCTACAGGACCATATCGAGGACGCTTGGGACAGGGGAATCAACGTGATTGGTCGTACCCAGACCGGGGGGATTCGAGACACAAGGAAATATATCGGTACTCCAGAGGTAATTTTGCTGCGATCTGAGAAGTTCATGGTGACTGATAGCTCAACAGGCGCAAGCATTCTTCCTCGGCTCGGAAATCAATTGCGCTGTGGAACAGTTTAGTGACAACAAAGATCGAGGTATTGGCGCTCACGAAAAACTCCTTCCTGCTATCGAGCGATATTTCGCGCGCGCGGCTGTCAGCGATGGCTCAAATGTATACAAAACGCTTTTACCACCCATCTATCTCCAACAGCCAGGCCACTCTCTTACTATCGTCGGCTTTGAACGCCGTCGCGACGGAACTAGTAACCTTATAGTCTTCGATCCCATGTACTCAACTAGTCCAGCTATGCACAAATTGGTCGGCCGCAAGAACATTAGGACTGCTCGACCAGAAGTCTTGTATGCCTACAGGCGCGGCCTGGGACAGCTGAAGAAGCACGCTGCATTTGAGATTCTTATGTAAGTTTTGATTTGGGTATCTCCTGGCTAATCACTAACTTTATGTAGGCTTACAGCGACACCACCTTTGTTTCCCGCTTGGGATGTATGCTCAACCTCATCCGTGTCAGCCTGTTCCTGAATCATGCATCTTTATAAATACTTACCCTCTATATCCACGCTGCCTAATTGCATATAACTCAATACCTCGTATCATGATTCTCCTACCATACAACGATCGTCATCTGATTTGCATGACCGCATGCTAAACATATTCTGCCGCAGGTGCTCCGCCAATTCCCAGACTGTCGATACGTATACGCGTTCTTCCGCTCCCGCACACTTGGTTATGATGTCTACCCCGAAGACTACTTCCTGCGGAACTTCCCCTGGCAACAGTACGGCGGCCTGTGGATCTGTGATGAGGCCCGCTTTGCTCGAGCAGAACCCATCAGCGCTCTAACCGCTCAGGCCCTTCGTCGCATTACCGGTAATGGCTCCTCTACCAGGAGTAGCCACAGCAGTAATCTCACCAGTCCACCCACCAGCGTGGCATTGCATCACTTCCACTCGACAGAAGCACACATACACAACGAAGTCCACGACCGCCTACCCTCTTTCGCAGCCTCTCTCGACGGTTCGATGAACAGCTTCGTCGGTGAAGTACAGTCTCCAGGCAGTGTCCCAGTGTTTGGCATGGGCAGTTTCCCAAAGTCCTGCCCCCAGCCCGAAGCTATCAGACCCACATTGTCTCTCTTGACAGACGTGGGTAGAAAGTATCCAGGCTTTCCCACTCCACTTTCGCCGACTTCCAGTGCAAAAGCATTGTTCCCATCACCTGCTTCGGAAGTTGCAAGCGGAGCTTCCACGCCTCGTGCCGCGACTCCAGCAATGCATACAACCAGCCCCATGAGCATCGGCAGCTACACACCATACAGATCTACCTGCAGTGGCGACTACTACGACCATAATCCATGCACCTCACCAATCGGCTTGATTGATAGCATCATCGACGGACACGACAACAATCCACAATGCAGTCCCAACAAATGGGCCATGCGCTCCCCTCCCCGTGCCCCATCCTCTTCCTCCCTCAGCATCGCAACAGCACTTACCAGCCCAACCAGCCCATCCCGTTGCATCTCCCCCCGTACCGCCATGCTCAAAAGCATGGTCAACAAACAAGCCTTCCAAAACATCCCCCATCACTCCTCTCCCGCCTTGTTCCCAGAATCAAAATTCCAGTACACGAGCCCGCTGGCGCCCAGTATCCAGATTGCAAACGGCACCGAGACCAATACTTCGTCGCCCATCGATCCCTCTGGTACCATGTTATTGTATACCTCAAATCGCAGCGTCGACTCTGGTCTCCTGGGTGTACGGCCCTTGTCCGAGATGCAAGTCGCTGAATACAGGTTTTGGCGCCCGTGTGGCAAGAGAGTGTGCGCGTTTGGCTGTGGGGGCGCTCACGAGGGGGAGTGGGCGGCTGCGAAGCGGTTGTTCAAGGGCGCCGAGGACGAGGAGACGCACCACGCTGGGAGAGTGGAGAAGCTGGATCCGGCTGAGGCGGTGGCGTTTGGATTTGATGGCTTGGATGAGGGTGTGGGTTTGGGTTGTGCGGCTAGTTCTTGGGCGGGCAGACGTTTGGTTAAGGATTGGGATTCTTTTTTGAGCGGCTGTGAGAGGGAGGGTGTTGCTAGGTTTTGAGGGTTTGGTTGGGGGTACGTTGGAGAGGAGAGAGGCGGTATACCACCTTGCTTCTGTACTCCGTCTCATTTCCCCTGCGAGAGATGATTTGACGAGGTATTCTTCTTGGGAACCTGTGGCGTTTCGTCATTACTTTTTTTCTCGATTCTTCGCTACCCTCTCTGCTTTTCCAACGACATTCTAGGCACAACATGCTTTCGCGACTGTGAGAAACAATTGTGACTGCAAGCCCGGTTTATCTTCAGACTCAGTAGTATCGATGACATGCCTGTAAAACGGATAGCAAATTCTTCTTACGCCTGGGGCCCAAAGACCTAATGCTGAAAAATATGCTCAAGACTATCAACCATGCCATCCATATCCACGTCACTCACTCCATTCCAAACACACATATACACTTACGCCTGCATCCAAAAATAATGAAATAAATTCAATCGCTATCATCATCACTTCCATATCCCACCAGCGGCCCCGCCACAGGTGCAACTTTCGGTTTTGCCGGCGCGGCCGTATATCCCCTTAGTGCCGCGAGCGTAGAAGTGGAAAATATACCATTGCCCTGACTGTGCTGCCCAGACGGCGCGACCTGCATAGCCGCACAGTCCGCCTCGTGCGCATGTGCATCCTCGCCGCTCTCAATCATTTGTCTGGGCTGAGCAGCACCACCAGCTGCCTCAATCTCCTTTGCTGCTTCCCACTCTGCCTTTTCCTTGGCATACCAGACGTCGTCTGGGGCCTCGTAGCCCTGCAAGCCAAAGCTGCCTTCTATCTTGCGCCTCTTCTTGGCTTCGGGATCGCGGCCTTCTAGCTCGGCGACATAGGCGGCGGGTAGGGCTTTGCGGATAGCCTCTGCGGCCTGCTCCTCGATGCGATGGGCCTCTCGTTTTGCGGCCTGGGGGTTTGGGTCGACGGTTGCCCAGCGCACGTTGAGGATTTCATTGTGGTCGAGGCTCTGGTGCGCCATTGCTTCTTTTGCGAATTGGCTGTTTGCTTCATTCATGTAGGTTACGAAAGCTACGCCGCGGGCGGTGAGGACGCGCGTGCGTTCAATCTGGCCCCATTCTTGAAAGTGACGGGCGACGATTTCTTCAATGTCGTCGGTGACGTGGATGCGGCCAATGTACAGGGTGCGATTTTGCCGTTGGAAGGAGCCTACACCGCCCATGTCGTCGCGGTAGTCCGAGTGCTTGTCTCGGCCGAAACAATCGATGTTGGAGGGGAAGATATCGGTGACGGTGGGGAGACGATGCAGGTATTCGCAGTCGACGCCCTTGGGACATATGCCACGCGCGAAGAAGAGACAAAAGTAGGAACCGGGTGTCTTGTCGGCTTTGGTATAGCCGCTATCTCTCGCAACATTGCAGCGCCCTTGTGCCGCCGTCTTGCTTAGGTATTTGTCTTCGCGATCGCCGCCGCTCCATTTGTTGTACCAGATGTTGAAGATTGTACCAGTTGGGGCTGGCGTGTCCGTCTTAAAGGTCGCGGGGTCGACTTGCGGTCGCGCTGGTCTTCTCTTGCGGCGAATAATCTTCTTGACCTTTTTACCTTCTGCATTGGTGGTTATGATGGTCTGTTCGGTTGTGATGGGCGCAAGCTCGGTGGATGTGGATGTCTCGAGGGTTGTGTCCGGTGCGAGTGAAGGCGTGTCTGCCGTAGCGACAGTAGATTGCGCGGGCGGTGGTTGTACTTCGGTCATGATGTATAATGTGAGGCGTGTCGCAAAAGTGTCCGTTGATGTAACAAACGATGGGAGGAACTTTTGGAGTTGAGGCGCGACGCTAAGCTGGGCGGTGGCGTCGATCACACGTGATTGCGCGCATCTGCCTTTGGAAGCTGGAGGACCCACCTTCGATCAGACGGAGAACTTGGCTGTGATGTGACTTCGGGTACGTCACAGGAGACAAGGTTGATAAAATGCTACTTCATGTTCCAGTGACAAAAAATATAACCCTCGTTGCATCCATATATACTCGTCATACCACCCACTCTACAATGTTCATCCTCTCAAACCCCCATCAATCTCCATCACCGCCCCATTCACATACCGACTCTCCTCCCCAAACAAAACCGCCACCACATCCGCAACCTCATCTGGCGTCCCCAATCTCTCCAACGCATTCCCCATCCTCATCCTCTCCACAAACTCCCCTCCCTTGACTATGCCCGCATTGCTCGGCGTATCAATATACCCCGGCGCCACGCAATTGACCCTGATACCTCTAGGCCCCAGCTCCAACGCAAGCGACTTCGTCATGCCAATGAGTCCGAATTTGGTCGTACAGTAAACAGACTGCATGGCTGATCCACGCATGCCAGAGATGCTCGAGACGTTTACAATGGCAGCGCCGCGCTGGAGATGCGGGAGTACAGCGCGTGTGACCAGAAAACAGCCTTTGAGATTGGTGTTCACGAGCTTGTCCCAGTATGCATCCGTCGTCTCTTCTAGCGGTATGCTGGTCGGGTTTACGCCCGCGCAGTTGAAGACGTAGTCGATTTTGCTAAACCTGGCGAGCGTGGTATCGACGAAGCTCTGCACTTCGGCTGTGCATCCCACGTCTACTTGTTGGGCGTGGGTGGGGGTACAGCATTGAGAGGCAACGGCTTCGAGGTTGGGTACGTTGATATCGCAGAGCGATATCGAGGCGCCCATAGACGCCATTTTCAGGGCCGTCGCCCGTCTGCATTATACAAGTGTTAGTGTAGATATCGGGCTTCCAAAACCCTCCTGAGAGAATGCGTGTTGCCATACCCGATACCACTCCCACCACCTGTGATGAGAACGATCTTGTCCTGGAATGATTTTGACATGATCAGACAAGTGATTTCAAGATACCAGATCGTCAAAAGATTTCAAAAGTTCTACGAATGGCGTGCCATGAAATGACATTAGAAAGGCAAGAGGCATTGTGCTTTAAGACTGACAGTATATACGGTAGATGCGGAGGAGTGGGGGGAAGTGGGATGTTAACGCATGATTAGCGCATCATTCTTATCGTCTACATCAATGGTTCCCCGAAGTAATCCTAAGCTACAAACGTAGCATTGCAGTGATCATTGGTTGCTCCTCCTAAACCGTCCCGAGGCATAACGCTTTCTTCCCCCAAGCAATGCAAATACATAACACAAACCCCAGCCAGAACACCATGCAATGCAATAATGAAGAAATTTGGCCTGGAGGAATAACTTAGGAACGGCTCTGCCTTGATCTCGACCTTTCTCCACCGCGCGCTTCTCCTTCCCGCCCGTTTACCTCGAGCTGATTTTCTCGTCTGACAGTAGCCTTGTCAGGATATAAGTGTGCACGACTGCTGTCCCGAGTCGAAATGCTCTCCTTTTCTATATCATTGCTCTTCGGCTCCGTCGGCTTGTGTTCACTGCTGTCGGGCTCGCAGTGGTTGTGTTTGCCATCATCACTGTCCAGCACAAGGCGCCTCACTCTTCTCACCAAGTCGTCTACTTTGAAGGGCTTGCTTATCACATCGTCCATCCCTGCCTCGCGCATACTGTTGGTCTGGACGTCTCTAACGTTGGCAGACACACCCAGGATGTGACTGAACCCTGCCTTGCCCTCTTCTTGCAACTGGCGGATTTCTTGGGTCGCAGTGTTACCGTCTTTGATTGGCATCTCTTGGTCCATCAATATGCAGTCGAAATAATTTCTGTCATTGGGATTTTCGTCTGTTATCTGCCCGCGTTCGGCTACCGCGTCGATTGCTTCTTGGCCATTGTTTGCAGTGAACACTTCGAACCCGCGCGATTGTAGTTGTCGCCGAAGTACCTTCTGGTTGATCAAGTTGTCTTCCACAAGGAGTAGAGTTTGCTTTTTCTCGGAGCGCTGGTCACTCTGCGATCTAGACACTGATTTGGCATCCTGCTCTTGTCGTTGCGTTTCCCCTCTCTTCAAATTAGGTAATCTTTTCTCTAGCTCTGGAGTACTTTTTGTATATTTCTTAGCAATAGCATACGTCTCTTCATACCGGCTGTCTGCGGTGGATGCAGGATGTGCTTCTGGCACATACTCAGTCGGAGGGTCAATTAATGAAGACTCCATATCTTCAGCACTTGACCGCATTTTAGCTTCTGGTCGCTCGCTCTGGTGTTGCTCCGCTGAAGCCTGTTCTGTTTGACGTTCCTTTATACTCTGAAGATTAGAATTGGCGCGGCTGTATCCAGGTCGTTGTCGAGAGGGCGTTTCTGCCCGATTAGAGGCATTCGAATTCTCCGAGTTACTGCGGGACTGGAAAGGTGGCCGGCCGTCTTCGCTTGTGCCGTTAGAACGGCGAACCTTGAAGAAGAATCCAAAGGTGGAGCCTTCGCCTTCTTTTGAGCTTACGCCTATATCGCCACCATGAAGAGTACAAACTGGTTAATCATCAGACATTGACACAGGAATGTGTACTTGAAAAAAACTCACGTTTACGGGATATGAAGAGGCCTAAACCTGATCCACCGTATCTCTCCTGTGTTTTTGGAGTAGCTTGGCTGCATAATGAGTTAGTCATGGCCATGGTATGGTAAAGTACAGTCGATGACATACCGGAATCTCTCAAATAGCTTCTCTTGGCCTTCTTTGCTGATACCTATGCCGGTGTCTCTAACGGCGACCATGAGGTACAGAGCGTCGCCGGAGCCCCATTCAGAAGTCATAGTAGAGTCAATGTGGAATGCCTCTTTCTCCTGACTGAAGAAAATAACGTTGGGAGGATAAGAAGTTGGACGCTCTGCAGAGGCACCCACGGAGACAGTGATTTTTCTCTCGCTGTTCTTTCTAGATGTGAATTTGATCGAATTCGTTATCAAGTTAACCAGCACTAGAGAATGTCAGACATAGCCGAAAGCGCATCTGCACAAATCTTACCTTGTTTCATGCGGTTCAAGTCGGCAACCACATAATCCACGTTCTGTTCATCATATGATATATCCATGGCGTAATGGAATTTGATATTCTTGGCTTTGAACTCGGAATGGAACACACGAAGTGATTGTGAAAACTCCCATTTCGGCCGAGTTTCTGTAAATTATGAGTATTTTTGAAAATCAAAGCTTGCAGTATTACTTACCGCGAGGTACCAGAGATAGCATCATCGAGTCAAGTTTAGAGAAAGAGAGAATATCATCAACCAACGTGTTTTGATGTGATACACAGAGCAGTATGGTATCGGCAGCATCCAATATGTCTGCCACTTGATCCTTGATATTTCCGCGTGTGGATGCAATTTCTCGCGTTACCTCCTTGACCTCTTCGGCCAGATGCATAACTGCAGAAAGTGGGTTGCGGATCTCATGCGAGACCATGTCAATAAAGCGTTCCTGCTGTTCCTTGCGCTCTTGGGCCTCACGAGCTGCTTTTTCCTGGGTCAGCTGTGCCTGTTTGATGTCTGTGATGTCGATGATGGCACTGATGAAGCCGGCCAAGGGATCATCACTGAGAGGTTTGAGCAAGAAGAGTCTCCACTGTTCGCCTGCCACTTCTGTCGGCTCTGCAACGTCACATCGGAACTCTATTTGCAACGTTTCGCGACTTTCAAAGGCCTTGCGGTATGCCGTCATGACGTGATCATAGTCATCAGGATGAATACTCTCTGGCCATGCACGAAACTCATTTTGGCCCTTGTTGGTGGTCAATTTGAAGAAGCCGTCGTTTACGAAGATGGCCTCTGCATCTTTATCCAGAATGGCAAGTCCAGTGGGCAGAAGCTCGGCGAAGCGTTGGAACAGCGAAGTCTGCTGCAAGTCGGCCTGGCGTCCTGAGGAGTAGTGGCCATGCTCCTCGGGTGCCTGTTCCTTGAGCTGTCTCCCAGGGTGATCGCGCGCCATCTTGTCCAGACCTTCAATGGGCATATACCTGTCGACGTTTGGGTTTTCCAGGATCTGCGCCAGGACGCCCTGGCGGGCGCCTTGGCTGTCGATGATGGTACTCAACAGCAGCTGCGTGTCATGTTCGACGGCGTACTGGTCGAGGAAGAACCTGGCGGCTAACGGAGGACGCTATCAGCGCCCTGGCCTGTCTCTACGGAAGACATGATGTGTTGCTTACCCACCTTGACGGTGCGGCCACGCAGTACTGTCCGCAGTGTCCCCAGCGCCTCATGCGCATAGCTGTCGCAGGCGCGAGTTGCCTGGCCGTCCAAGTTGCCCCGGGCCTTGCCCCAGGCGATGTTGTGTATGACAGTGAGGTCGTTGCCCCAGAAGATGGCGGCACAATGGGGCATGGGCAGCACACAAGTGTTGACGAGACATGTGAGCGTCGGCGGCCACGACTCGCGAGCGCCTATGGGTGTCTGAGACCTGCTGCCGTGTCAGTTGGATTGTCGAGCGTACGGTAGACGCCACACGGTGCATGCTATGTTCATTGTAGCATTGTCGCTGCGCAGGAGGCGGGAGGCCAGGCTGGCTCACCAGTCGCCACTATTGAGATTCTCCCAGTTCAGGTCGAAGACCGGCAAACCCGTTGCGCTGAGCCTGTCCAGATTCTCCATGGTGTCGCAGGCAGTGGGCAGACTCGGGGTTTGGGCGGTTGATACTGGGGGCGCAGAAGCAACAAGGGGCGCCCCGCCGGTCTTGTCACTTGATGTCGAGCCCTGACGACCTGTGCTAGTTGGAGGTTGGCGGGTGACGTCACTGGGCAGACGTCCCTCCATGGCCAAGACATGTCTTCC
This sequence comes from Plenodomus lingam, assembly GCF_022343315.1. Taxonomy (NCBI): domain Eukaryota; kingdom Fungi; phylum Ascomycota; class Dothideomycetes; order Pleosporales; family Leptosphaeriaceae; genus Plenodomus; species Plenodomus lingam. The sequence goes on from NW_027093974.1 coordinate 2,314,488, forward strand.
AGTTGGGGTCAACTACCGGCAAGATAGAGTACTATTGTGTTGTGCAATACAGCGCGCACAAGGCGACGGAATACCTGGTACGCCCTGAAGAAGACGACGAGGAGATGCCGTGGCCGTGGGCCGTGGGTCTAGGCCAGCGATGGGCATGTCTATTTCCATCTATGTCCATCTATTTGGACAATCCTGTATGCCAACCCGGCCGTAGGCCCCACTGTCCTGAACATCATGGCCGATTGTGTACTAAGTAGCACCACATCAGACGTCATCTTGGGCTGGCCACCTGTGGTACACACTACTCTACACATAGAGTACTACTACGAAGATGGCAACGTGCAAGAGTGGATTCACTTCCAGGATCGTGCTAGAGGAGCCACACCCATGCAAGTTGCAACTAGGTACACTGCTCCTACAATACCTACCAAAAAAGATCATCTATACACATGAGTCAGCCGTGCAAGAAAAAGATAGAGTTGGTAGGTACTAGGTAAGTAGAGTACCGGTACCTAAGCTACATAGGGAAGAGGTGGGTAGAGAAGACTTGGTACCTCGTAGAGTACCATGAATGCTACATGACTAGCTACCATCACACAGTTCCCTCCCCTACCTACCAACCCAGATCCATTTCGTCCTCCCGGTCTCCATGACTTTCACGTTGCTCGGCAGTCCCCGCGCGCACACGTCGCAATAACACCGCTTGCATCTCATCCATGATCAGCCGCGTTGGTGGATACATTTGACCTTCTACGGGTCTTCCATTGCCCTTCTTTGCCAGCCACGCACGCAGCATCCCCAACGAGAACCAATCTATCTCGTAACTAGCCATGTTGTTCGTCTCCCCATCCTCGGGAACCCATCCAATCGTCCCGCACTTGGTTGCCAGCACCGTGTCCACCCAATGCGTGGAGTCGAAGTCGCCGAGGACGAAACGCCCAGTCTGCAGATTCACAAATATGTTGCTAGGCTTGACGTCGCAGTGGACGAGCCCAAGTGAATGCATGTGTAGAATAGCTGCTGAAATGTCATCGACGCACTTGGAAGCGTTGAACGAGCAGCCACGGTCCACTAGCTCACTCACGTCCATGTCATACTGATCGAATACCAGACTTGACACATGGCCAGAGTCATCGACGGTGACGCCATGGTAGGCACATACGTTAGGATGAGGATATCGATGCAGCATCTGGCACATCTGGATCTCCCTGCCTGTCACATCCTTCAGCCATGGCTCCTGATACATGCCTATGCCCTGTTCCAGGAGGTCAATTCGCTTCTCATACAGCCCACTAGTTGATCGAGCCAAGGTCATGAGGGACGGAATGTACACTGGCTTGACATACATACAGACCATGCGAGGCCTAACGTCCCAGCACCAAGGGCTGCATACTTCTTCCATACTCAGAGGAAGCTTAGTCTCTGCATACCAGAGGTCACCAAGATTGGAGCGGAACAGAGCTCGCCTGGTGGTGTCAAAGTCTTTGTGCTCTACTAGAATCAGTGGGCACCCTGCAGGTAAGGTAGCATTCGAACTACCTGCAGCCTTGGAGTTAGGATGAGAATTGGCCATCATACAAGTAAGCTACTCCCGTTGAGTGTGTGATGGTGTGAGTTTGATAAAGGTTGGGGACTTGAGCCTGTCTCACGTAGCAGTGAAAAGAGAGAGCGAACGTGGGATCAGCTGTTGCACTGTAACTGAAGGCACAGCACTCATTACCGATGTGATCGGATAGCTTTGTGTTCGATATTCACTGGTAGGTTTTGTTGACTCACTTGACTGCTTCACCTAGTCAGTGAAGCTAGTAATCTGATCGATAAGTTCTATCCAACCATCCTGGATAAGCACTCATATTGAATGTGATTTGATATTCATTGCACTTTTGAGAGCTTTGGAGAACCGAGCCAAGTGAGTGAGTCTTTTCAAGCATCACATGATCGAATACCGGTAAACTTCTAATCATTTCAGTCACAACCAGGCGATGAAGTGATCCAGATCGTTGTCAAGTTTGATTACACGCGGCAATTGATTTTCTCCCTCAGTCTCAGGTCGAAAACACACGGAATGTCAGAAATGAGAATGTCATCGCCATGGCACCCATGTTTCAGCAGAACATACACGTTTCAGTCTCCGCGAAACATGTTTCACGCAATTCGCAGGTAAAAACGCGGCCCCTGATACAAAGATATCATAGTATACTTCCATACTACAATTCGCAAGTACTTCCTTGCATGTGCCATACATGAGAATACAATATTCCCATTATCGGTACCTGAGGCATGCTAGCGCATCCCCAAACACACGGGCTCGGCCCGCCGCCATACATACTTCATCGGGAAAGCCTTCATCCCGTATTGTGACTACGCCATTGCGTCTTGACTCGCGCAAGTCCACCCATCTCACACAGGTTTGCGTGCAATCAACCCCGCGACTCAGGCCAAGCTGGCTTCTAGGTTGGCCGCTGTCCCCTTGCCCGTTTTTTCCCAGTGGAGTGATCCCTACCTAATTTCGCAAACTCAATCTTACATGCGTTCTCACATCTCTCCAACCACACCCCACCCTCTCTCTCCTCGTCCTTCTATATGTCTCACTACCGCTGTCAATAATTTCACATGTCGCCCTCCACTCCTTCGCCTCAACTTTCCACCGGCTCCTCCACATTGTCCGTCCAGAACGCCATGCTCAGCACGCTGCCCTCACCCACTCGCGATCTCAAGCTTCTCGCCCGCGAGGAACGTCACTTCACGTTTGCGCACTTTACCTGCGAGCATGCCTGGGTGATTGGGAATATCCTGCGCAATGCGCTGCGAACGGCTGACTGTCCGTGTCTTATCCACATCTCGATTGCATCGCAGACACTATTCCATGCACCGAGCTTGCCAGGCCTGATGCCAGATTCCGAATCCTGGATGCAGAGAAAGCGCAATACGGTGTTGAGGTGGGGACATAGTACCTGGTATATGAGTTGTATGTTCGATGGGGATTATAAGAGGTTTGCAGAGTACCATGCTATGAGTGGAGACGAGTGGGCAAAGTACACGCTTGAAGGGGGAGGGTTTCCCGTCTTTGTCAAGGGGGTGGAAGGCTGTGTTGGTGCGATTGTGGTGGTGGGCGTGGACAGTGAACAAGCGCATGGAGTGGTGGTCAAGGCGATTGAAGAGTACAAGGATTTGAGGGATGGATTCAAGAGCCCAACGAGGAGCATGACTGTTAAATGACTAGATGGTCTGGGAAAAGGAAGAGGGTTAGGCATTGATCTTGGACACAAAGACAAGTCACAGCCTTCGACAAGGCGAAAGCCTTGATAGTCTCAATTGCTAGATCCTACAACACTGCGCCTGGACTCCTCGTCGGCCGAAAACCGAACCGCCCACCAGTCGCATCGAACGCTATGGAGTAATCAAACAGGAAGCTGCGACCGGTATTGATATACGGCGGCGCAGTTTGATTCAAAGGAATGACTGCACTGGGCTCGTTTATCGACTCACCACCGACAATGAGGGAATACGATGCTACTGGCGCTTGCAGAGACGGAAACCCAATTCCAACACTAGTCCCGGGTTTTACCCGCTTGACCATTTTCGCATAGCCATGCTTATTTGGGTTGCGTATGTGGATAGTTGGTATGGAACGATCCTTATCCGCCCTCAAATACATCTGGGCGATCCCAGTATCCACCAGTGCTGCGCCGCAATTTGGCTCGCCGTCATCGGTGTTGAAGCACATACGGGCCATTGCCCAGTCCCTTTGATCCTGGCTGTGTGTGAGACCAGGCTCAAGATTTATGAATGCAAAGTTGCGTATATTGTCTTGTGTCAGGCCTATCTGCACGCCTGCTGTCGAGATTGAGTATCCAGCCCGCATTGACGATGAGTCTACTGGCTCCCCATCTAAGGAGACGATGTTCAAGAGTGGATTGAGTTTCGGAGCACCAAAAGGCATACCGTCTCGAGGTTGATTGCGTCCGAAGCCTACGCCCATGTAGGTAATATGTGAAGTATCTCGTTCCACTGGTTTCTCGCCATTGGGGCCGAGTGGGCATTCGAATGTGTCCTTGCTAGGGTCGTATGCTGGACACCTCCAGCTCTTATCTACGATGAATACAGGCACTGTTGCAGATGCGTACGAGCTGCCTTCGCCGTGGAAGTTGATGGGTAGTTCAACAAGACGTCCGACATAGAGGATCTTGCTACTTGTGAAGAAGTGGTGGGCCGGTGTACCAATTGTGGAGGAGAGATTTGGTAGCATTGGGGCGCCAATCAACAAGCCAGTCGATCCGGTATCGACTGGCATCTTAATCTTGATGCCTTCGATTGTACATATGACTTGAGGGTCATGTTTGATGCTGAACTTGTGAATAAACGGTACAAAGATTGATTTGCTGTACTGTGATAGATCGACCTGTGCGGATGACATTGTGCCGAATCTGCTGAAGGAATGATATATGATCAGAATGAGAAGGACTGCGAAGCGCCATAAGGGTATCGGATGTCTTGCGACCTTACGAGTGTTGGTTGGAGCTGACGCCGCTGACCGCTGCTCTACGACTGGCGGTGGCAGTTGCTTGAAGGGCTTGGTCTTCATAACTATTTGTAGATTCAAAGACGACCTGCAGCATCCGCTGGCACACACGCAACATACACGCTAGAGCGTTGTGTCAATGCTGCACCCAGATTCGCCAATGTGATGATGTTTTGGGCAGATGATTGGTGATGGAGTGGGAGATCAGAGCGCGCCGTGACCCTCATTCCCCCGCCTACGTGAGTTGGCGGGCCCTTCCCTTCCGGAAGCCGAACGCTCTCCACTTGCCTACTAAGTTATTAGATGCTAAGCATCCGTCACGCCCGTTCCCGTGTCATGGCGATCCAGCATGACGGACTACAGACGACAAACTCCCCTTCCCCCATCAACAACCTCACTCCATCACTTGTTTAGTCTCAATCCTCTACTCCAGATTGTTGCATCAGGCCCCCCGCAGCACCTAGTCCCACGTGATGCGGGTCGCAGGACTTGGCTCAGCTGCACGAGCTGAGTGGCGCACAAGTGATTACCCACCGCAATGAAGGCGACACAGAAAAAACAATGAAGACAAGGTGCAGCGGAATGAACATGGCATCTACATTTCCGGGTGCTGTCCTCCATCGACAGTAGGGCCGTTCATCTCATCTCATCTCGACTCGGGCGCTGCTGTCGAGCACTTCTGCCCGTCTCTATAATCATCCCACGAATCGAGAATTCAGACCATGTAATCCACCATGGGCCGTTCCCCTTCACGATCCAGCGACGGCGCAGATGCTGCAAACGCCCGCGTCGAGCCACGCCTACTCAAAGCCATCGAGGACAAGAAACTCGAAGATGCCGTCGCAATTATCGAGAACGCAAAAGCGAAGTCGCAGCCGACCGACCATCTCTTGCGCATAGGATTAATGCGCGCAGCCGAACGCGGAAACATTGAAATCACCGAATACCTGCTGAAAAATGGCGCGAAGCCAGATGGAGGCCCGGGGGGCAGGGTTTCGCCCTTGTTCAAGGCGATTGAGAAGAATCAGGTCGGGATTGTGCAGTTGCTCCTGAGGTTTGGCGGAAATGTAGACGCGCAGGATAAGCAGGGAAGAACTGCGCTCATGACGGCTGCCTGGAAGAATCACTTCCACATTATGAATGAGCTCCTGAGGTGCAACGCAGATGTCAACAAGAAAGATCACACCGGACGGAACGTTCTACACAATCTAGCGGCAGACAAGCATTGCAATTGGGGTCGCGACGTTATTGCGGAGTTGCTGAAGACGAACATTGCGATCGATGGAGAAGAAGGCCAAGACGAGCAGAAGAGGAGTCCTCTGCATTGGGCCGCCAGCACGGGCAAGAAAGAGCTCTGCGAGATGCTCCTGAGGAGAACAAAGCTACCTCGGGCGAATATAAATGCAATGGAAATCAGACAGAAGACGCCCATGCATCTAGCTGCTGCGCACGGAAGGGACGATATCGTGGAGCTGCTACTTCTATACGGCGCAAACGTCATGGCAAAGAGTGATGGCAAATGGACCGCCTTGCACAATGCTTGCGAACAAGGCAGTGTAAAGGTTCTCCAGATTCTCATTCTTGCAGGCGCAGACATCAACGCGCGGTTATTAAATGGGATGACACCGCTGCATGTTGCGGCACAAGCCGGTCATCTAGACATTGTCAAATGCCTGCTCGAGAAGAAAGAGATCAAGCGCGCAGCGAAAGATTCTTTTGGCATCACTCCATTCTTACGCGCTGCGCAAAGCAAGAAGCCAGCCCGCAAGGACATCATTAACATCTTGGCACCGCACAACCAGGTCGAGGCGCTGAGTGAAGACGCGCTTGGAGCTGCCAACGGATTCCATGCTACAATGGTGGATTTTGGTAATTACCATAATGAGAATAAAGTCACTCGCAGGACAGTATTCGAACTGCTCTACGCTCGAGACCCCATCAATCCAAGGAAGCCAGCAGTTTCTATTCTACCGAAAGATTCAAAGGCAACAAACTTCAGATGGATACATTTGCCAGCAAACAACATGGCCTGGGTGGAAGCACTCTTGACCAAGGCTTTCATTGAAGAGGGGGCAAATGATGTCGACGGATTCAAAGCCCTTGAAAGGTCATTCGGTCATCAGCATCGTGGACAGCAGATCCATTCGCACTTCATGAGGCCCATGTGTCAAGGCGTTCCTCGTGCTCCCAAGCATCATGATGATTCGGACCTCTCTGATGGTACTGAGAAGGGGCCACCAACAATCGTTGTGAGCAGTGGCACAGGACTAGGTATTGATGTAGCTGGTGCATCTGAAGGACCTTCACCTCATGTACCCCGCACGCCTGTGCGGACAGGCACGGCGAGTACAGAGCAGACCGACTGGACAACCGGATCAGGGTCGGGAACACTGCCTGGTAAAGACGGAAAAGGAAAATCCAAGAACAAGCCTAAGAAGATAGCACAATGGGGTGGATCTAGGCCCGCAGGGAAACGAACAGGTGGTACAGACACACCACCATCACGGCGTCCTGATAGTCAGATGCACCGTACGGGGACCAGCTCTTCGCTGAACAATAGTGGGAATCTTCGGTCGCCCGGTAGTCCTGGACGAAAGGAATCAATGCCATCGACAAAAGGCAACATTTTCTCCTTCATGCCATACCTCCATTTCGAAACAGATCGCCAACGTCAAGAGATGCAGAATGCAATCCTGCAAGCACAGCTGCTCAAAGAACGCGAAAGGAATGAAGAACGCATTCTCAAACCGGTGATCCAGCGAGCCTCGACGTATGACGAAATGCTACTGAGAGCCCATCTGACCTCCTCACAAGCTTCACTTCACGTGCGGCGTACGCTTGATCAATTTTTCTATCACAACATTGACACGCAGTCTCGCGACCGTGATCAGGTAGTGTACCGCTATCAGAACAAGTCCTCTGGCCAGCGGAACGGGGATGAAAAGATATTCATGGTCGACACGCTATGGCTCTGGACACTTGGTAAGGATCTCATCGTGACTGCCTTCCCTCAACGTTGGCAGCAGCCGCGCAACGACCCACTCAATGTTCTTGATGGCGTCATTGAAGACATCAACAGCAAGACTGGAGAATCAGTGAAAAGTGTATATGACCTCGCGATGATTATTACAAGTCGGTGTAGCGGGATGTTCGACAGGCATCGAATCGGAGATGAAGACTATCAATTTCTCGATATGTTTGAGGCCACCATTGGCGATGCCACAGAGATGGAAACAAAGCTCTTTGATGAGTTCAACACTGCTTCGCGTCAGGCATCAGCGTGGCTGCAGCATCACAGGCGCGCAAGTCGTTTCTCACGCCATTTAGAAGCTGAAGGCAGGCAGCGCGAGCATCTGAACCGTAGGAACACAGCACATCACTCGCATGATCATGCCTTACTGGATCCCCCAATTCTAGAAGAGCAATTTAGCTACGATGACACGGACCGCACAGCTTCTCATGCACCCCTATTCGTTGACAAGCTGCTGGACATAGGCGCCGAGACAGATCTTCTGCGAGAGACCAAAGATATCCGCGATGAGCTGAACATGATTGCAAAAGTTTTAGATGACCAGCGCAATGTCATTCCAGACATGGAAGCAAGCATCCTGGACATCTATCATAAAGAACACAGAAGTCAACAAGATCTCAAGAGGAGGTTCAAAGACATGGTAAAGACGATTGAAACTCATATCAAAGACTTGGACCGCATGGACAAGCAAGCTGAGCGCATCTACAAATCCATCACTGATCTCTTGGACCTGAAGCAAAAGCATGCCAACGCATTCGAGGCCAGGTTTGCACGCGACCAAGCTGCTGCGACTGCGGAACAGGGTCAGACCATACAGATCTTCACAATCGTAACCATCATCTTCCTCCCCTTATCCTTTATTGCGGCCATGATGGCCATCAATATCCGAGAATTCCCACATCGAGAAGGCAGCGATGAGCCTTCGCTCCCACTCTCCTTTGTCAGCAAATGGGTGTTTGGATTTGGTTTAGCCTTCAGCATCCCCTTCATCGTAATCGCCCTTTCCTTTGACGCCATAAGCGATTTCTTCCGTGAAGTGCGTCGTCGGTTTCGCGACCGCAGAGCGAAGCAAAACCACAGTCAGCCAGGCAAAGACGTCATCACCGACGACAACACCTCCACCAAAATCGAGTACGGAATCGACATTGGTGCCCTCGACCAAGTCCTCAGCACTGGAAGAAGTACAACCGTACGTTATGGCGGTCGACGCAGTATCGAAAGCTATCTTGGCAGTGCACGCTGGACAGAGGGCGGTTCCATTCTTCCCGTCACGAGTCACAGCACAGCGAGGGCGGTGGACAGTACGCTGCCGGCTCTTGGCACGAATACAAGCGGCAAGGTGACGGTTGCGGGCAGATTGAGCTTGGAGAGGCCGGCGCCGAGGATTAGCACGGGCTTTCGGATGAGGGCAAGTGCGGATCTGGAACGCGCTTAGATGAGGTACTACTGTGTAGACGTTGAGATGGAAGAAACATGGAAGAAGTATTTGCTCGAAAATTTAATACCCAAGCGTTACGATCATTAATGACCACTTTTATTTCAATAAACTCTCTCAATTGACAGCATTGCTTCCCAAGTGAATAGAAAAACACAGGCCACCTTCCGCCTTCTCACCCCCATCCCCCACGTCCCTGCCTCTCATTCTCCTTTCTCAATTTATCCAGCTCAGCAAGATATTCATACCGCTGCTGTGGATCCGTCTGGCTCCCTGTGAACTTCCTCTGCAGCTCCGTCTGACCGGGGACATATGCGCGTTTGCCGTACATGCCCAGTGGTCCTTGTTGTGTGACTAGGGGATCGGGGATGCTTTGTGCGGTCGTGTGGTGGTTTTGTTGGAGCTGGGGCGGGAACTGGGATAGAGTTTGGGATTCGAAGTAGTCTGTAGGCCAGTGCTGGAATGGAGCTGGAAACGCATGGCTCGGAGTGTGATGGCGTGGTGTATACAAGGGCTCGTGAGGTTGGACACATCGCGAGGACGTGGGATTGGTATGGCTGAAAAAGGATTTCGAGGCCTGTAAGGCCTGGACTTCCTTGTCGAAGCGAGTTTGAGCAAGGAGAAAGTGCGAGTTGGATGCTGGGGCTTGGTGGGTAGGGTGTCTGGAGGAGCGTTCTCGTTCGTACGGTTTTTTGGGCTGTGGGCACGGAGGCTTGATGCATACTGCCGCCGAATATAGGGGTGGTGGTATCGTAGGTAGTGAGGAGGGGGGGAGATGGGTTTGCGTTTATGCCTCCGCTTGGTATCACAGGCTGGTATAAGTCTCCAGTGCTTCCAAATCCTCTACCACTTCCGAATGATCCAAGACCTCCATGCCCTCCAGGACCTCCAGTCTCCCCAAAACCACGAAATCTCCCAGTACTCCCAACCCCTCCCAGACCACCAGAATCCCCACCTTTCCCTCCCACCCACCTTACCCTTCTTCCCCCTGCTCTTCCTATCCGCCTTCTCCCTATGCAACCTCTCCTGCATATCCCTAAACATAACCGGCTGCTTCCAGCACCCCTCCCCTCCCACAACCCCCATATACTCCACAAACACCGGCACCCCATTCTCATCAGGCATCATAGTCTCTTGACCTGGCACAAAGGTGCGCCCGCCGAGATCGACATTGCCGGCGTTTAGATTGTGGAGAAGCCGACGTCCTGCACGGTCCTGGTCGGCGGCGATTTTGTATCTGTAGGTCGGGCCCTTTTTGGTTGCGGGAGAAGAGGCCCATGGGTTGGGGCGGGGTTGCTTGGTGGTTGTGCTTGGGAGGAAGTGGGGACGTGGGTGTGAGTTCAAGTATGTGGGCAAGCGTGGGTGCGTGGATGCTACTTTGAGTGCGAGTAAGGAGGACGGCGCTATGTATTTTGATAGCCGGAAAATTCTGTTCAAGCAAAAAGTGAGACTAGTTTGCATGTGTGAGAGAGAAGGGTACGGGGTGGGGTAATGACTGGGGGTGCAGAGGCTGTTGTTTGAGAAAGATGGCGATGGAGTGTGAATGAGATATCAAAAGAAACTCAAAAGGGTTGGCTTAGTTGGCATATCGTTTTGTCAAAGAAGCATAATCACCATAAGTATCACTATCACACACAGTACATTGGAACGCACAGGGTTCAGGTTCGAACACTTGTATTTGAGCACCCATTATTGTTTTAAGAAATCGAAAGCTCATACGCCCCGATGATGTCAAAGAGACATGCATTTGCACGGAATATGCCAGTCAGAGAAGACCAAATCGTGCAGCCCTTCTAGAATCCGTCATGATGGCCTTGAGCACAAATTTCCATAGATTCATGTACTTTATTCAGTCCCTTTACGTAACAAGAGACCAAAATTTGTTTCAATTGTACCATTTTCCAGAAACTTCGTTCAAGTCGTGTCGCAGAAATCGAGGTAGTGCAATCGTGTCGTTCAAGATAATCAGAAGCCATCAGGTCATAACGCAAGAATCGTGAGTCATGCACTATTGCATCCAAGCCGGACAGATCAGTCGTAGAGAGGAACAAGTGATGAGCCAGATTAGGTGACAGTGACAGCTTAAAGAAGTATTAGTAAGTGTGGTGGCAATAATGTAGGTGTCATCTTACATTCAGAATAAAGTCCAAATTCAGCGTACCAGGATTGAGACAACATTTGGAGGTGTCACTAAAAGAGTGCGAAGGGATCTTCAGCAGACTTGGGGCCGTATAAGGAGTCTTTGACCTCTGTGTCTCCACGGCTGACATCGAGAGCAGCTTGTGCGTGGAATACGTCGCTGTCTTCATCACTGACTTCGCCAATGCCGCGGTCCATGACGTAGCCTGCCGCAGATGGATCAATCCTGCTGTACGGTGTATACTTGAAAGCACCCTGAGGCTGGGAAGCTCGTGAGCCCATGAATCGCGCGATGATGCTCTTGGTAGCTCCCATATTACCCGGAATGTATTCAACACCACCACGTGAAGCTACGATGAACTCGTTATACTGGCTCGTACCAGTGGCCGGAGAGCCGAGCTGGGTGTGAGTGGCCGAGGTCGGGGTCAGGGCAGGCGTCGGCATGCCTGTAGGGTCATCCAGAGGCAGATAAGTCGTCAGGACACTGTCGTGAATGCGAGCCTTGCGATTACTGTCGCGGGCCCTCTGCTTGGCGAGACGCTGTTCTTCGGCGCGCTGGCGACTGTGAAGTGGGGTCTGCAGGGCACCCTTAATCTTGGAACCAAGGTTTTTGATGGCTTCTAAGTGTTCTTGATCAGCCTCTCTGTAGGCATACTTGAGGGTGATGAGGAGGGTTTGATTACCGACGAAACGTGTTGCCTTCTTCTTTGGCAGCATCGTCTTGCTTTTGATCACCTCCTTGGACACCTTGGCGTCGTTAGCATCGAACAAAGAGGGATCAGAGTTCCTAGATTTGCGAGTCCATGCCATGCGTAATGACGGAATCCAGTTGCCCTCGGCGACTTGCTTCTGGCGTAGCTTCAACACAGCTTGCTGTAAAGCACCGGCAGTACAGCTCTCACCAACGATTTGTGCGGCCTGATCGAAGGGGATCTGCACACCAGTTTCGCCGCAAGCCCAGATGATGCCGAGGACAACATTCTTCCAGTCGTTATCACCCCATTTTAAAAGTTTTGCGCGGGGCTGGCGTGGCTTGCGCCGGGCGCCATCTTTGTTGGTCTTCGGGATAGTCTTGGCCCTAGAACTTTCAAAGGAACCCTCATCGCTCTCTTCACTATGGTCGTCCTCCTCTTCGTATTCACCAGTATAGGAAGGTGTGTAACTTACATAATCGAAGCGGGCATCCTCGCCTTCCGACTTGATCTCAGACTCCTCTACGAAACCGCTGCTTGCTTGAACACCCATAGGAGAACTCATGGTAGCAATATTATCAATGCTACTGCTAGTTTGAATACTCATAGGGCGATTCGTGACAGTAGCATCGTCAAGATCGTTGATTTTGTCGGAATTGGTGTCAGCGTACTGGGCATCCTCGCCATCACTAAGCATGTTAGCAAAGGTCCGTCATAATGGTTTTCATATGCATACAATTCGCTAAGAGCCTCGAAGAACTGTTCAGATCCTGCGGTAGACTGGTAGAACGTATCGGAGTACATGCTAGATCCGTCACGAAACATGTCAGAGCTACCCGGGACACTATGGTCTGCGATGTCGGGCATAGCGGAAGGCACATCTGAGGCCCAGCTGGCTGGCTCATTGAATTCGGCCATGTCGTATGCAGCATCGTAGCCGTTGCGGTTCGCGGGTGTGGACATGCTGAATAAGTGTTCGTACTCGTTGTCGTAAGTGCTGATCAAGTTCAGCTGATTGTCAGATGGCGCCATGGCAACCTGTACAGGTTAGCAAACGTCTGCAGAGAAATATCCTGTGCGGCGCGCCTGATGTATTTGATATCAACTTACCAAAAGGGTGGTGAAGCTGAGCGTGACGTTGTCCCAATATAGGCTAAGCGGGGTAGGTAAAGACTACTCACTTGTAGTTGCTTGAGCACCGTAGCAGTGACGTTCCGAGAGCGAATTGTAACGGTCTCACAGCGGCTATTGCAAAGTAAGCAAAGTTTTGAAGCAATAGCTGAAAGATAGCGCTGGGTCCCACCCATGGCGTGGGAGCGGGGGAGCAGACTTGAGGAAGGAGAAGGACAGGGCCGGATTGCACAGGATTACGCAGGCGACCATGCCATATGTGAAGATGCCCACACATGATGAATGCCATGGGAAATGACGGATGGAACGGCTATGTCGCGCAAGTACGTACCTGGTGTCGATGCGGTGGGTCGTAGGCCCTGAGAAGGTGGTGGGATGAAGAGAAGCCTGTAATCGGCGTGATGAATGAGAAGGCAGACACAAGCTAGCGTTGTTTTGAGCTCTGCAAAGCTCGGCCGTTGACGACGACAGCCTCGATAAGGTCCTTGCAATTCGACAAAGTTCTACCAAGATAGCTGCAGCAGACCTCTCGATATCTTCAGTCAAGCGACTGCTTTTGTATAAGGAACACTTGAAATTTGCAGGTCGTACGTCGAAGGTCCTGTAACTGAAAAGTTGTCGATATTTGCAGCCTCTCCTATGTAGTGCGGGTGGTATATCTCCAAACCTGGGGGCAGCAATCGCTGACGTAACACAATCTCACAGGGATGGAAGGTGAGAGGGGTAAGATATATCGAGCAGTAGCAATAACTGCACACTGGGATGCAATCTGAGGGTAATTTCTGCTTCTGAAGTAAGCTGCTTGAGCATGCACTGCGACCTTGGATCCAATTGGAGGCAGCGATAGCGCCTTAGTGTCTGCAATGCAGTTGTGCTGGCCTAAGCTTTGCGCTCAGGTGAGAGAGGGCAGCAAAGAAACTGTCTTGCAGCAACAGTATCCAACAAGATAGAGTCTGAGTTGACAATGGTGACGTATATCTCCAAACGAAATGCGATATATGCGTCTATCGATTCCGTAATATAAACGTGGTGACGTAGGATTTTGGTTATCGAGAAGTGTTAGAAACAGGGTGAGGCATGCAGAAAGCAACTTCGAGAACGAGTTGAAAAAGCGATGCGTCAAGCGTAGAATAGTTTTCGCAAGTAGCATGGCAAGCCCCAATGTTGAGGCCAACGGGCTGATCTTATACAAGCTCTCCTCTGCCTATAGCAACCATGGTTCGGAGATGTTTGGCCAATTCCACTGTGCACATACGAACGTCATTTCGAGGATTAGGCTGTGGACACAGACTGGGACGTGGACAGTCTGACGGGGCAGAAGCTGCTTTGAATGACTTGACCCGGTCAATGTAAATCCATCAAGAGAGATAGAAATGAAGTTTACCAAAAGAAAGAAAGAGAAAACGAGAAAAAGATGTTGATTAAACGAGTAGAAAAACGACATTGACCAAACGAAGAAAGAGGAGAAGAGGAGATAAGTGCAAGAAGTGTTGAGTCATCTCAAGAGGGTGAAGAAATTTAGAGAACTCTATGCTTTGAGATGTGCGAAAGAAGGGAAAAGAGAAAGAGAAAGAGAAAGAGAAAGAGACAGAATAGAACGGTATGCAAGGGGCAGACCAAGCAAGCTCCTGTACGAGACCGAGGAACTGCTTGGACTTGATGTCGTCTCACTGTTGTCGTCATTAATTATTATGTCTCGACACCGAACGAAAGAATATAACCTGAGGAGACATTCATTTTCGGATGAGTGATATAAGAAAAACAATTATACGTATTACCTGAAAGTAGCGGCCCACGTGAATGTCGTAACTCATGACCTTCGGGATTATCAGGGTCAAGTAGAAGCTGACGATCTGGTCGACCCAAACGTAATCTCTGTGGTGCGCAATACGACCTTGGTCCCTGTTGTGTCAAACTAATTTGCGCTGGAATGCTGTCAGGCTGACTAGAGTCGGAAGAGCGGAGTAGATTTTCAACGGCGGCCAGGCATGTTCTGTCCGAATATCAATCATAGCCTGCCTGCCAGGTCCTCTCATAGATATAATGCTCGATGAACATAGCCAAATAAGCTATGGTCGAAAGATTAAATCCTTCAGAGGAAGGTGAGGACTGTGTAGAAGTATGTAAAAAACAGCCTGTCAGCACGACATAGCGGCGAGAAGTGTGAAAAATGTGGGTATTGGCGAGCCGACCGTCTGGAATCTGGTCATTAGCGCTATGGTCTGGCGACGTGATGCTTTATCAACGTGAGCCATTGGATAATCGTAGTGTTACTGTTATGATTGGACGCTGCCAGCTAATGCGAGGGTTCACAGGGGCAGTTTACGACCCATGGTTCTGTAACGAAGTATAATGATCAGGGACGGAAGCGGTGTACCTTGTCGGATTGGAAGTTCTTGGCAGAGAGTTCTAGCTGGTCTAGCATACGTCTTCTGCCTTTTAGCTGGCTTTCAGGCGAGTGCATGCAAATCATCGAAGTCTCCAGATTCTGCAATGTTAGAGGAGTCTCAGCTGTACATCTAGCAGAAGCGTATAGACTTGAGTGTGTGAGGCCAGCTTGACGGTATGTTGGTGGCGCAGAGCTCGAGGCCAAGAGTCACTCGAAGCTTACAAATACCAAGGCCCCAATTCACTGCTATACAGATCGCTCGTTTGTTTACACGTGGTAGGATCTCATGAAAAGGGTCCTGCTGTGGCACCTGGTGAGACGCGTGATGCTCAGACGCTCAGACGGATTTGGTGACGAGATCCTCGCGTGTTCGTGTTGGCTGGAGCCACCATGGGGAGGATCTCTAGGTTGGGCTCCATATCAGGGACGTACAGTCACTTGGGATGAGAGTCATCTGCTGGATGGACGGGCGTGAGGGAGCGGCGATGAGGTGCTGTATAGGGTTGCTACAGTGGTCAGTAGTGGAGGGAGGGGCAGTGAGCAGACGTGGAAATAAAGTTCCCCAGCGCTAAGCCTTGTGGAAAGCACAACGGGCCAGGCTGGTTGTTGGCCTTGGCACAGCTTTGTCATGTGGGGAATCAAGGCACAAGGAAAGGCATGGAGAGAAAGTCAAGTTCTCCAGTGAATTGCGAAAAAAAAATATGTACGAAAGTAACTAAACGTCTTATCTGCCCTGCCGTTAGCTCAAGTCCGAGATCCGTGCGCATGACTGGAAAGGGTGTGGGCTTACTTGCACATGTAACTGCTACACACAGCTTAAGGACCGCGTCCATCTCATAGATCTGCCCGCAACCGTGTATTCACAAAGCGAAACATCCCAGGCCTTTTGCCTCATGCTGCAGCCTGGTTGTCGACTCGAGTCCTTGCTCGAGGATGGAAGATGGAGTCTCGGGAATGGGGCCGGGGCGGTTGGGCCAACTCGAGCATGGATGATTCGGACCGACTTGCCACCCACTCCAGCGAGCTCGAGACCTGTAAAATCGACTACACTCTTCACAGTACGCGGTACGTATCGAACCACTCTCTTGCAGTCATCCGTTGCGTGCAATAGAACCATTTGATATTCCAGCTCGATATCTTGGTCGTTCTGCTCAACTGCGGCGCGTCCCCCTCTTCTCCGCGGCCCCCCTTGGGATCTTCGTCACAACACCAGTCCGTGACCCGACCACCCCCATCCCCCACCACCAAACATATCGCACCACTTGGCTACCGTACCTTGCCATGACACACAGCCAGATACTCGTACCCTTCCTGTCCTGTTCACATCGCCGCACCTGCCTCCTGAGCCATGGGGAGCCCCACATCGAGGCGGTTCCTTCCCACACATGCTCCACGTCAACGATAACCTAACCATCTCTTCCATCAGAGCTGCGACTGCAGACTCGACAATAGATCATCGACGGAATCTTGTGCTGGCACATGGAAGCTTCCGTCTCCCAATGCTGCAGCTTCATTGCCTAAGTGGGCTTGCGCCTCACATCGACCACAATACCCCGCCCGAGACCCCCTCACACAACACCATAGCCAGGTGAGCAAGAGGCCAAGAACAAGAGTCCAGTTAAGAGATAATGCTCCCCCTCACATCACACAATATCTGCGGTAGTAGCAGCTAGGGTGAGAGGTCCCTCCAGTACGTGTTGGGTCCTGCGGCTTGGAAGACCGCCGAAACGGGCAGATTTACTAGTCGACACACGACACACTTGTCGGCGGACACGCGAAAGGTCACATCTTCAGCATCGCTACGGATGCTTTTAAGATGACCAAACCCCAGGATGGAGCCCCGCTCCAGCCTCCGACCCACGATTGTAGACATGGTCAGCGTGACCAGCGCCTGCGGCAAAGCCCCATTCTGCTACGCCACCGATCGAACGCTTCGCGCAATCAGGATACCAAAACAAGTTCATGTACTGTCAGTCATACTGTGCAGCATGAAAATGCTTAGCAGAGCTGCGGCCTCAGCGCTGATGGTCTCGACAATTATGTTGGGGCCGACAAAGAACAACGCCGACGCGAGCGGGACGCCATGCCTACTCTCACAAGGTTGCAGCAAAGCTTTGTAGCGTCAAATTTCCCAGCTACTCCGTACTCGAATGCAGACTTAACGACGGCTGGCTCGGCCTTTTGCTGCGGATGCTACTGCAGCTTAAAACCCATCTGCAATGTCGCCTTGTGCTCTTCTGGTCTGCGACGCAGTGTGAACCCAACGAACACCACTATCCTTATAGAGGCTGTGCCACGCATGTCGATTGTTTCGTCCTCACGCAAAGCTGCAAGGTGCGATTGTACTTGGACGTCACACCTTGATTAAGGATGGCAATCCACGAGTGCGTGAAGACGCTAAGATCCGCCGAAGGACTCGTATCGCCTTCTGTTAGACATCTGATCATCGTCGTGATCAAGGACAGATTGCCCATGCTGACGAATAACTCTCAAAGAGCGCCTCTACCGCCATAGTCCAAAACTCGAGGCTTCTTGAACGCTCCTTAAATATTTCAGTCGGTCTGCTCGCAGCGTTTCTTGAAATGCTATACATTTCAGGAGTTTCTCGAAGTAAGAGCTGGTTTGCGCTCGTACGCGTTATGGCCTACGCAGCGACCCGTATAAGGATGCCCGATCGTGTTTAAGGCCATGTCGCCATTGCCCTATCGCATTTAATGATGACCTTATCTGGATCCTGAAGCTGGATGTACGGAATCGCACGGCAAATTACTGAGACTGCCGAACTTTGTATGCTTTGTTTCAGCCACCTCAAGAGTTGGTTGGCAGAACAGCTTCTGGTTGAGTTCTGTGCCTGCAACTTGTTCCTCGTCGATGTATTGCCACACATCAAACGGCTGACGAACCGTCATGTCATCAAAGCGATGCGAACGATGTACCTCTGCGAATGTCATGGTCGGGCAACAGACATGGCCTGGCGACGCAATTGAGCCCTCATGATGAGGGTCAAAACAAAACTGCGATCGAGGATTAATTCTTCCTACCAACACCTTCCTTACTTGCCAGTAAACTTGGTTGTCCTCCCGACTTCTGTGTCGATCATCCCGGCCTCAGCGCCGCCACGATGAGAGTTATGTTCTCTATACCGTTGATATAGGTGGCCCTGGCTGGACTCGACAAAAGGAAGGCTTTTACTCAGCTGGATGTATGGAACTGTATTCGCAATCGATGGGATTAAGGAGGTGATGTAAGCTTATCCCAAAGGCCAACCTACGTAATCACTGCGAAGAATGATTGGAAACCACACCAGCGATACGAAGTAAACACCGTGGATCATACTCGTAGCGAACCATAGGCGGCAAGGCAGTTTCCAAGAGCCCGTTCAGCCGATCGCTCCTGGTAATTATAGAGCTGATGCCGCCAGACATCGTATGTGAAAGCTCGTGGAGAAGGCTGTTGGTTCAAGCTTGGATGCATCAGTCGTTTGGTCCTTGGTGCAGCAAGATCGAGAGGACATTCTGAACCTCCAACAAGCCCTCTTCTCGAGACTGTCTTCAAACGTTTCTACAGCAATTCTTTGTTGGTTGTGACTGCGACAGTGGGGCGCTGCCCATAATCGATTCCACGGGGTATTTGAAACCTGTCGCCACGTCTATACGCCGCCGTCTCTTGCATGCACATGTGGAGAAAAGTTATGCTTTCCTCCGATGCCGTTCGTAATGCCGAGAGGCTACATATCTCCCATCCATCCATCTATCATGATGCGAGCAAGTTTCTCTCGAAACGTGGAACTTCCAGAATGCGGAAGGCCCTCCATCCATCAGTTATGTGATTGCTATGAGCCTAGACGACCACACAACTCCATGGCTTCTTGCGCAAGCCACCGTCGGTCGGAATACAGGAAGCGAAAGAGCAGATGCTCACCAATCTTGTGGTACAGGGCAGACTGCAGATCTGCGGTAGCTCTACAAGCACGAGTATAGTACCAGACGGTCGCCGTGATCTCACATGTTGGCAACGAGCGCAGCTGAGCTTGACACTTTTGAAGACGGTGTAGTGCACTGATTGGCAGTTATTACAAGTTGATCGACATATGCCCTTGCTCCTGTGGCTCGTTGACCTTACGCGTACGCAAAGTTCATATCGGAGGGGCTGCGGACGGTGAGGGGATCGTTTCGGAGCGTTCGCGATGGATTATGGCTGCGCAATGCGCTGGCGCTGCTTCTTCGGATCGTTCTGTGGATCTTTGCGAGCTCGAAAGTGTCGGCTGTCAGAGATGTTGGAGTTGCAGTGTGGAATACTCACATGCCGCTTCTGTGTCAATGTTGCCGCTGATCTCTGCTATACCACGAAAAACAGCTGCATGAGCTCGCAGCGACAGTTGAAAGCTTCCTGCTTCGCAGCGAGTGTGCAAGTTGTGGTTGCTGGCTGAGCTGGAGCTGGAGTTGGAGCTGGAGCGGGAGGTTTGTCGTCAAAGGCCGTGCTCCACCTTGAGCTGGCAGCAACAAGCAGACCATGTTTGGGAGCAGCCATATGTTCTGGGCCACATTTAGCTTGCATGGGAATGCCACATGTCGGAACATTACCGACGGTAGTGAATTCTCTACGCTATCAAGCGTGAGTGGCACCCGGCACTGATTCACAACATGGCCGAGGAAACCATGGGTAGCCGTGGCAGCATGATCCCGAAACACTACCTTGAGAATGGTGCCCAAATGAGAGCGCCAGGGCACGCTGCTCAGCATCCAGAAGAACTCCGTCCGACAGCCGGCTGGTCGCTTGCTATGAATACGAATCAAGGCTCACCAGATGATGCTGCAGATGATGACCATAGAGCACACATGGCCTCATCATTCCTCCTAAGCGAAATAAGTCGACTTTCTCAGTGCGATTGCGTATAAAGCGTTCAGCATATTCGTGAGGAAAAGGCAGGTGCCTACTACGAAAAGTGCAAACATGCCATACCTTGGGTGCCCGCAACTCCCGACGTGCAGATGTGTGCAGAGGAATATCAATACCAGCAAAATCATGCGTGAGAGGGTTGTAGGGGTTGCCACTTACAAGAGGTCGTAAATACGTGTTGTGTCATTGGTACATGTCCATTTGTGGCGGCTGTGCGAAGGTGACCTCACCTCCTTGATAATCCGCGCCCAAACTCAAAGCAATACCGGAAAGCGCACAGGAACATACCGACAAAGTCAGCTGTATTAAGTATATATCATTATATATTGGGAAATCTTTCATCGCCCCCTCCACCTGGTGCTGCAGCCAGCCAGGTGGTAGGGGGTGACCGGCTAACAAGTAACAGGTCGGTCGAGACTCGCAGTCTCCGCCCGTTTGGGTGTGTCTTTTTTTGCCTTCTTTTTGTCTTTTTTTGCTCCCGTTCATTATCTGCCACTATCTAACCCAGAGGGATGCTGCACACTGGCCATTTGGGATTTAGGCCTAAATCAGGCAAAGGGTCCTGTACTATGCGCCCTGCATGTTCAGCTCAAGCAGTATGTGCAGCTTGCGTTCAATGGCAGCCTTGTAACGAGGCATACGCGTCCGCGTCCGACACGGAGAGGCTTTCATCATCAAATGTCGCCCTGAGTGACCACGTTCGCGTACATGAAGTTTGCCACAGACCCCTTTGTCGGGTCTATTAGAAAAGGGCTTTAAG
This sequence comes from Plenodomus lingam, assembly GCF_022343315.1. NCBI lineage: Eukaryota > Fungi > Ascomycota > Dothideomycetes > Pleosporales > Leptosphaeriaceae > Plenodomus > Plenodomus lingam. Next base: position 2,335,477 of record NW_027093974.1, read on the forward strand.
TTATAAAGTCTACCCCTTTGACCCGTCCATGCAATTCCAATCTTGGGGTTGCAAAGGGTCAAAGATTGAAATTTGCACGAGCGGCTTGTCACGTACTGTAGTACTCGTCATCTTCGATTTTGGTACTCAGAGATGGTGCGTCGCACTACAATATTTACATGAGCGTGCAAAGTATTGCATCATCTATACCATGGCATATTGCGTTCTGTGCGTTCGATGCGTCAAACGAGGATACTACAACTCAGGAGATGAGACAATGATTCGATAGTCTTATCGAAGATCTTCAGCCCTAGCTGGCCGGCCATGATTCATCAAGGAAGATGGCCGTTTTATCGTGTGGACTAAGGCATCGTCGCATCCCGTACTTTCCATACACCCCTGAGTCTGTCAAAGTTAGACTCAAAATGTTAGCGCTTTACACTGCATGACAGGAGCTGCGATAACATGCGACGCCAGCTGGATTGCTTGGAAGCAAGAGTACGCCCAAACGCGATGCCCTTCCAGGCCATACTTGCCATGTTGGCATGAGCAAATTTTTGAGACAACTGGAGTCGGCACAGTCACTGAGTCGAAAATTCATGCTTTGCACGACAATAGTGTCAAGGGGCTGATTAATATGCTGTCAAGATTGTCGCATTGAGTGCTGGCTGCAATTTATCATGAGTACCATCCATTATCGACACCACGCATATCATCGTATAAAAAGCCGGATTTCATCGTTACTCTGAAGTCATCAGAGCCACATTCAGCCCCAAGCTGTGATGCACTTGAGCATCAGGTCAAGGTTGAGAGACACCAGGGAATCATCCAACTTCTGCGTTCTCAGCGGCCATCCGCAAAGGACGCAATAGCGCCCTGATGCCGCCACACAAGACCTGTATTGCGAAGGCGCAAGCATCAACCCTACCACACAGGGGTCGTAAATATGTGCTCTATAGGCACTCTCCAACTATAGGATATAGGAAACGTCTCGCAGACTCCATAATGATGCGGTTCGACGACAGCCAGAAGATAATGCGTTGTGTACGCGGATCGTTTCAACCACCAGGCTCCGCATAGCAAAGGCGAGTACCGTCCACTGGAAAAAATACTCAAAGAAAAAGATATGCATATCTTTCAGGGAAATTTATTGGAGCTCAGCTCCATACAAGGTTGCTGAGCATATAATTAAGGCGCAGCGAGCTGTGTATATGCACGCGGCCCATTTCTGCCTCCCCTGCTGACATGTGACATTGACATCGATACAAAGTGTCTCTTGATTGTCTCTTAGGTGCGTCCTATTACGAGGCTGTATGAGCTAACACGCAGCAGGACGGCACGCGAAAGCTGCCTTCACGTTTAGCCTCTCCCGTCACAACACCCCGCACGGCCAGTCCTCCGCCACTGCCACGTTTGCTCGTGATTATACCAAATCTTACGCCAATCCACTATATAATGACTAGAATTGGTAAATCCTTCGCCGAGTAAGCTTATCTGAAAGGAAGTCCGAACGCCCTTATGGCCTAGGCAAAACTCCCCTGCAACAGCAGCAGCAGCTTGCGTTTCTGTTTTCTGTTAACATTGGCCGAGTTCCGCTAATAAACTACCCGCAGGTCGATTCGCGGTGTTAGAGGCTCTGCCCCCGACTTCTCTGAAGTTGTCCGTCTTTTTTTGCAATTTTATACCCACTTCGTACTACAGGGGCACGAGACACATAGGAAGAACAAGAAAGGTAAAGATTGAATAGTGTTAGGGACCAGAAGAGCAAGGTATCACCTATAGTTCTGGTGATCTTTTTGATCTTTTTGCAAGTCCCTAGGAGAGTTCGGTGGCTGGAAAGGTACCCTCCGCCGTCTCTATTACCCACAAAACCAGTTACGACGCAACAAGTCCCTAGAGGCCGTAGAAATGAGCTAGAAGTAGCCACGCACTTTGAGCGAATAAGTGGGCAATGGTAGGCTTTTGTATGTCATTTTCACGTCAAGAATTTTCTTTTCTGCATATTACTCCGTTGGAGCTTTCTGCGCAGCATGTGAGCCAGAGATTTGCCCAAGTGTTCCTATTATCAGGACGGAGGACGGTGTTCTAATTACAATACGAGCAAGGGGAGAGTATCTTTTTATCCCGGCACCCCACGCAACAGCCACATATGGGGCGATCCTGGAGCTTTAACAATCGCTTTCTTCGACAAGCTACGCGGAACAAATGCCGGCCTATTTATGCGGTACGCTATTCAAGGCATCCCGCGTCCGTTTTGCATTGGCGGCAGTACCAGTGCCATGGTGTCTCTGCGTATGCCTCGAAGTGACTTTGCACGGCGTGCGATGGCTGAGCTGAGCCAGGTATATATAATAGGGACATCGGTAAGCTTGCTCGTAGGCACGTTTCGGCGTTGTCAGGCGGTTTTGAAACAGTTTAAGTTTGGCTGTCATCGTCAACTTGTATACCTGCGCCATGCTTCAACAATCCGTACTTACTTTAGCAGTGTCGAAAGGCGGGTTCCTGGCCATTTCTTGCTACCCATGATACTCAATACGCCTTGTAAGGTTCCTTCAATCGCCTCTGTAGTATTGCATGTTCGCTCGGTGGAGCTGGCACTGACAGTAATTGTTTAGCCAGGCGACTCGTTAGGACAGAGCATGTACTAAGAGCCTTCGAGGCCGATACAGAGTACTTCAGTAAGCCGGTCAACTTTTCTTTTACTGAGGAGATAACTCGTTGTGAGCGCGGGCTGAAGGAGCTTTGTTGTGGGGGCTGGCGCAGATATTTTTGGACAATCGATGGCCGATTTATGGGAGTATTGTCGCCCTAGAAAGCTGCAAGCTATATCGCAGCGTGCAATTCTTCGGCAAGAAGAACTATCGAAATTTTCTGGATTTGCGGTGGGAAGTGCGCGACGGAGTTTCTGGCGTATGCTGGTGTTGGAGTTGCGGCTGCGGATGACCACCAGAGCAAAGGCATCTGAGTATCGAAAACATGGCCGGCGAGCGAATGGGCTGCACCATGAAAGCAAAGATGAGCAGACATTGCAAAGCCTTGTAATGTTTGTATCGCTCAGAACCATTGTACGCCAACAGCTACCTGTACTGAGTACCTCTGGCTCTCAAGGCTTTAAAGAGCTTGTCGCGGCCTTGACCAAAAGATTGCAACAATGCCGCACTGGCCGCTGTTGCCCATTGTCAACTCTCCCTCGCAGTTTTGCTTGCTCTACGCAACGCGATCTTAGGAAGATCTCGATACCTCGCGTTTCCCCACAGATCACAGCCACCACCGTACAGCCCTCAGCTTTCCTCTCTTTTAGAAGGATATTTTCGTACTCCCTGTCTCCTCACCACCACCTCGCTACTTTCGAGAATTCTCCAGCCTCTGGCCGGCTCTGTACCTCCCACTCCCGCCCTTGACCACCATCATTCCCACCTAGCACCGCTACTAGGTCATGGAGCAGATGCACCTCTGTGTGGTAGTCCATGGGGGCCGCAACTCAGACCTCTGCATGTATGACAGCGCAGCTGAGCACCGAGCTGGTGTGGAACAATGCTCAGAGCGTCTACGAAGGTCATGGAGAAGTAAGGCTTCCGCGGGTAACAAGTTTAGTAAACTGCGATGCTGATTATGGACCAGTGGCGCTTGACCGTCTACACTCTCCTGCCGAACAGCGACCCGCTGCCGCCGAGCAGTCTCGGCGCACCGCTCGTGTTTCGTTCGGTGTCGCCAGAATGCCAGTGCTGGGATGCGGGGCGCGATTTGGGTTCACGTTTTGAAGCAGGGGTGGGGTCATTGAGTCTGGAAGGCATGGGGTTTAGATCTCTGGGGGTTAACACAGATGAAGAATGAAGGTGATGAGGTATTCCGGAGTATGTTATGCCACGATATTGCTGTGGTTGTTGTACTAGACAAAGCTGAGGAGGGTATCATTACGAGGTTTTCTAGGTACAGCTCAGGAAGCTATCTAGATCTTCCAGGACATTTCGGGATACCACATCAGGGCCAAAAGTTGGTCAGGGGGAAGACTTGGATATAACACACCATAGGAGACCAGGCAGGGTTCTTCCCGCAAGTGCAGTCGAAATAAGCTCTTCGCTACTACGGCCCGCTACATGTGGATGACATCTGTAATGCATGCCGATCTGGAGACGTCGACGACTGGATGTGCGTCGGTTCGTCGGATGATCTAAGCGGACAAGCTGGTCAGGGAGCACTATTTGACGGGGTCATAGTGAATGCTTTGCGATCTGAGGTTAGCTTGCGATTCACGCACACATAGAAGGTGTGCCGACGCCTGCTGGGAATCTAGGGCCCGTCAGCACCATGGCATTTCGTTGTATGTGAACTCGATGGGAGATAGCACCTCTCTAAGCGTGAACTTTGATGGAATGGCTAGAGAGATAGGAGAAAATCCTTGCTTAGACATTTGATGAAGATGATGGTCATGGAGTTTCGGGGGGTCACCTTTCTCTTTCGGAGTGGGTTTCCGCTCCTGGGTACCGGCACCGCCCCCGCCAATTTCGTAATGAGCCTTTCGACTAATTCCCCCCCTGCCAATTAGACGAACATCGAGGCGACAGGCCGAGAAGATATCTTCCTTCGCAATGTCATCACGCGCACTGTGACCGTTGGCACTTTGCACGCACAAACACGCACACTGAATGTCTGACCTCTACCATTACCGGTATCAGAGATTGCTTGGACTCGATGTTGTCCTGCGCGGAACGCAACGCCCGAATCCTTTGACAACGACTTTTCGTTACGACCGCTGGAGTAGCTACCTACTACCATAAATGTTTCCAAAGGATTCTAACCTTCTGGTCGACCATGTATTCCTATTGGATGACTAGTATCAAGCATATCGCCTTCAAGAACGTCACATAATCTGTTGTGACCAGGACACGACAGTGCTCAATCAATGACGCCTCCTCGACGAAAGAGCCCAAGACGGTCAGGAGTACACTCGCAAACGGCATTTCATCAACGGGCCCTGGTCCGAACAAATCAGGGGGAAATGAACCGGAACCAGATTCGCGATGTGCGCCTGACACTTTGGTACGTCCTAGAGTGCACGGCAAAGGCCCGAGCTATCACGCCATTGCGCTAGATTGCAACGCAGACAGCAAGTTCGCACAAGAAGCTGAATTTCTAAGAGTAATGGGAACAACTTGAGATGCACAACAAGCACAGGGTGCATAAGGCTACTCGTTGATATCTGGATCCTGCAGGCTCACCATTTATCCAAACACCTACCGTGGCCTGCGCGATTTTGAAAGTCTCTGATACAGGATATCTCTCCGACTTTCTCAAGAGCTCTCGTCCTTTGATTCATATCTATCTGACTTTGATTGAATTCGTTTCGCCCGCATGAAGCACGTCATGGAACGAAATAGAAGGGATCGTTTTCGCGCTCTACATTAAATTACCATGGATCTACGCACGGCACCGGAAAATCTGATGTGACTATGGAATATTGTTGGCCTTGGAAATGTATAATTCCAATTTCGCGAAATCGTGTCGCTGTGCAGTGGTGGACCTATGTACTCATCCGTACAGAATGAACCCAAAAGCGACCGAGTGGACTCCCTCTGTCTTGGTATCAAGCGCATATACCGTAATGGGTTTCATGCAAAGAAACATCTGGCAGTTGAAGGTAAATTCAGGCTCTGGTGGACGAACCATACGCGACCAGATGAGACGAACTGAAGAGATACGAACTAGTCAGCGCAAATGGGCGCAGTGTGTTGCCCACCCAAGCTTGGGATCGTCAAGACCCCAAGATCGGGCCTCCCGGCCATTCGCTGGGCGATGAAAGGTTTCATTCTCAGGAGCGGCATGACACTAAAACATACGATGAGGATAGCAGTACAAGAGCCCACAGGGCATGCAGTCTTGTTAGTAAGCATTTCGAAAGCAAGTAATGCCCACTGCGAAAGCGCGCTGTACATGTCGCTTCATTACCCTATCAGCCATGTTCCGTTCCCTACACCCCACAGGTACAAGCCTCGGAATTGCAGAAGACACGAAGGAAAGGTGGGTAGAGCGCAGGCTCGATCGACCTGGCATGAGTTCGGGTCTACTCGTTTACTACCGAGATTTTAGTGGCAACGTGCCTCTACAACCTGGATGGCATCTCTACAAGATGCGTCAGATGATGGTCACCACCCTTCACAGATTGTCATCTGCCACGGTCCAAAGATCGAACAGGATGGATCTTCCCCATGCTCATCAGGCTTTCAGCGTGGACATGGACACACGCTCCAAAGATGCCCTGATTGGCTTTAGACGACATGCAGCCGCGGAAGCATCGACATGTCATGTGAAGAGAGGCTGCCTGGGATAGGCCATGGTCGATGTCGAGGTGCATCCAAGGTGCAAGCGCTTACGATTTAGGTAAAAGCGTGGAGGTCCACTCTTACACGCGGTACCGGTACCCCGACCGATAACATGGCGCAACCACGCTGGATCGCCAACTTCAGCACTCGACATAGACTCTCGACAGAGCAGGTGGGGGGCATTACCCAAAGACAAACCAAGGCACACTGCTGGACGATCCGATTCTCCTAATAGGACGGCTTCTAATCGCGCATGCAGAGCAGGAACGTCAGTATCCACATCCCAGAAAGACCGGCTCCTAGCTTCCACGAACAAATAGTCAGAACGTCAACTTTCCATCTACACTCTTCGCAAACATTCTCCAAAAAAACGCATTGGAATTGGCAAGATCACGCTGAAGGCGCTTATGCAGATGGAGAGTAATGTCGGAAACACATCGCCAGCAAGCTTTTGGAATGCCGACCTTCATCGACGCATCTGCAAGTGGGAATTTGTCTGGACCTGACCAATTCGACCTACTTGATGCCAACGATTTCTTCAACAACGGCAGCCGGAGTAGTCATGCGTTTTCGCTGCATTTGCCATCTCATGAGGGTTACCCACAAGGCCAACACACTCCTTATGCGTCGCACAGCAGCAGCATGTCGCTTTCTGGTAAGTTTCAGTCTTTACTCGATTTCAGTCTGGACATTTTCCCATGTTTGGTCACAATCGCTGCCGACGAAATCCTTGTGCGAACTTGTTATCCTGTCGTTTCTCACTCGTGGCCACGATGCCCACTTCCCTGGGTTGCTGCTTGACGCTGGTGTTGGATGACGTTCATGGACACCACGATGGCGTGCTCGCACCCGCACCCCGGCGTCAGCAGCGCTCACCCATCTGCAGATGTGCCTTTGCATAGCAGGCAGTATGGGTAAATAAAATCGAGCCCTATCGAGCGATTACTTATCCAATATCTGTCGCTTTTTCTTGTACATCGAAATGGGTACTGACATCATCTCTCAGGACATCAATACAGCATGCCCACGGCGGGGCATCCATCTCAACATTACGACGATGGACTACCGATCCAAGTAGGCCTCGAGGACCTCCAGGGTTTCTCTCCTATGAGTCCCTCCTACAACCTCAACGCCTACCGTACGCCGTACCCCGACAGCACTGCGACATCTGCTTCTTCGGCTGCCTCTCCCGACCCAGCTCATGCAGCACTCATGACGGACCCCATCATTGTCGAGGCCGAAGAAGAGAAGCGTAAGCGCAACCAGGCTGCATCCGCCCGCTTTCGTCAGAAGAAAAAGCAACGCGAACAGCAGTTGATGGAAGCAACGCGTGAAATGCAAGAGAAGTCCAGACGGTTGGAGGCAGAAAACGACACGCTGAGGAAGGAAAATCAGTTTCTGAAGAAGTTATTGGTTGAAAAGGTCGATCATATGAGTGATCAAGATCGTGCGTTGTTGAAGGAGGCTACGGAGAAGGTGTGCAAGGCGTCAGGGGAGGGCAAATAAGCTGCATCGCCAGTGACTGTATTTGTTCATGTTTCCATCAAGCGGAGAAACAAGGGCTGTGTCTGGAGTTTTTAGTTGAGTCGTTTTATCTAAAGGGTGGGAAGGCGTCAAGGAGCTCCGTCATTTCACGGGTCTGCATTTTGCAGGCCAGCAGTACGCACGTACTCCGACCAAGGACAGCAAACAGCAAACGACATGCGCACATGCATGCTAGCATCAAGCTATGCTTCTCAGAAAGGAATTCCATGCCCACAAAGCAACATACCTTCCACAAAACACTACGTTCTAAGCGCCCTCTGCTGGTGTTGAGGAAACCCATGACCGTAACTCGAGTGCTTTCGGCACCTCGCCCACACCATTAGATTGACAGTGCAGCAAGTCTGATGCACAAGTCAGGAATTCGATTAGGTTCCCATCACCCATGGCGCGGCATCGGCTTGTCGCGGGGGTCCTGGCAAGGCGGGAGGGCGGCAAGATGCACGACCGAGCATGCATGCTGGGCACCTGTTTCCCCCACATGGTGCATATACGGTACACACTTGGTCAAAGCAATGACAAGTACTCTAATCGTTAGGTGGTTGTCTTATCGCACGCGAGAGTAGAGTAAGGAACCGATGCAGGTGAGACTTATGTGAGATGGTACAAGGGCCTGGATGGGTAAGATTTGGAGAGACGTATCTGATGATGGATATGATTACTGACATCAGTTGTTTGTTTGAAAGGCCAAGACGCTGCTCTCGAATGTAGAACGATTTGGCAGAAACATTGCCCTTGTACGGTACCCCAGGAGCATAGAATTGCAGTTGCTCCATGAATATGGCAAAGGCCCAATGCGGAGGCCATCTTCCCCGCCTGCAGCCAAATATATAATCTGCAACTCTCTTTCGAAACACAAGCCACCATCCGACCAATCGTCCACCATCAACGACTTGGCTCTGACTATGTATGACTATGACATTGTATGTATGGCTATACTATGTACTTGCAAGCGTCCACGGAAGCGGTCCACGGAAGATGACGTGGGCCTTGGCAATGCGAGAAAAAAAAGTTCCGACGGGCTTCGGAACGGGGGAGGGAATCTACACAGCTCTCCACCATGCGGAGATCCATACAACCTACTCTGAAGCTCCTCCACACGCCCTTGATCCGTCCAAAACATCCTACGCACATACAGCGCTGCAGCTCACCCTTTTCACTACCGCCGTCACCACCATCACCACAATGGACGCGTTCACTTCACGCCTCGGCAACGCTGCGTGCCGTAGACCTCGCATACCGACTCCACGATGACAATGGCAAGGCAAAAGGAGACCCTATAGTCATGATTCATGGCCTGTTTGGCAGTAAAAGAAACAACCAGAGCGTCGCAAAGTGCGCATCTCCCTCTTCCCCCCTTGATTACCATACAGAAACCTAACCCTTCACCCTCCCACCAGCATCTTCGCCCGCACCCTCTCCCGCCCCGTCTACGCCCTCGACGCCCGCAACCATGGCGACTCCCCCCATGACAAAACCCACAACTACACCGCCATGGCAACCGACGTCGAAGCCTTCCTCTCCACCCACAACCTCACCAACAGCACCCTCATCGGCCACTCCATGGGCGCCAAAATCGTCATGGCCATGGCCCTCCGCAACCCAGACTGCTGCGCCAACATCATCCCCGTCGACAACGCTCCCGTCGATGCAGCCCTCAGCAGCGACTTTCCAAAGTACGCAGAGGGCATGCGCAAAGTCGAGGCCGCAAAGCCCATGAGCATGAAGGACGCGGATGCCGTCTTGCAGCCGTACGCCCCCGATCTGGCCGTCCGCCAGTTCTTGCTGACGAACCTCGTGCGCGACGAGCCTGGACAGCCGCTCCGGTTTCGCATTCCGATTCACATCTTGACCCGCGCGCTGGACGACATGGCGGATTTTCCATTTACGAATCCAGAGGAGCGTCGGTTTGATAAGCGGGCGCTGTTTATTCGCGGGACGAAGAGTCGCTATGTGAGTGATGAGGTGTTGCCTATCATCGGTCGGTTCTTTCCGAGGTTCGAACTTGTGGATGTCGATTGTGGGCATTGGGTGATTAGTGAGAGGCCCAAGGAGTTTGTGGATGCGGTGGTGGAGTTTTTGAGGGGGGATGAGTAAGGGGAGGGTTGGGGTGTTGTATGATAGAGTTGTTTTGCGTAGTTTATGGCGGTTGCAAAGCAATGGAATTCATGTCCAAACGTGGATGGCATTTTAATCTCGTTTGCATTGCTGATACACTTTCATGCGATGCTCATCCGAACCACCCCAACTTCCTTCTCCCAAAGGTCCCTCGACGCCCTCAGACTCCACCGCCACCTACTTGCCCTCATCCCTAGCCACAATATCCCTCACATAACCCACCACCTTCTCCGCAACCGGCACCCCATGCCTGATACAAAACCCATGCGGCCACCCCTCCCTCTCATCCACCTCCATCAGCGGCCTCCACTCCTCCACCCCATTCGGATAAACCCCGCCCTCAACCCTACCCCTCCCACTAATCAGCGCATCCCTCGTCGCATCCGCAACCCAATGATCGCGCTTCGCAAACAAAAACCGCAGCACGGGCCGCGGATGCGGATGCTTGGACCGCGGCGCACCGGCACCAGCGCCCCAAATCTCCTCGTCCCAAATGTCCGTGTCGATTTGGAACATTTCGTCGCGGGCCATGTGCAGGGCTTGGTGGATGCCGTGTGGGGATTTGAGGAAGTGGGCGGTGGTGTGGGCGGCGGTTTGGGGGAAGGCGAGGAGCTTGGAGATGAGGGTTGTGAGGAGGGAGAGGGGGAGGAAGAGGGTTAGGAGGGAGGCGAGGAGGGAGGTTAGGGTGGCGAAGTTTGAGTTTTTGAGCAAGGGCTGATAGGGGGTGAGATGTTCATGTTAGTTATGATTGTTGATGTTTGGTTTGATTTGGGTTGGGTTGGGTTGGTGTGGAGTTGAATGGTAGGAGGAATGTGTTTGGTCTGTTGGTTAAACCAGGGGCGTGTGTATGTGGATAGGAGAAAGAAAAAGAGAAAGAAAGATGAAAACATACCGCCGCTTTAATCCCACTCTCACTCCTCGCAATATCCACAATCGTCGGCATCAGCCCAACCGCGCCTACAATCCTCGTCTCAAAGTCCTCGCCCGCAAGCCCATGCGCTCTCAACCGCCTAATCACCTCGAGCGAAATATACGCACCCACACTATGCCCCACAAGAATGACCCGAACATCCTTCGCCCCCTCCTCCTTGACCTCTTCCACAAGCTCAGTCAATTGGTCCTCGGCATGGCGAATCTGGTCCTGCAGTCCATACGGTGGCTGTTTCCCCCATTTCATAGTCTTCATATCCGCCGCCTTGACCTCGAACCCGCTCAACGAGCGCCCGTACACTTGAAACTCCACATCCCGGTTCGACGCCGTGTCCTGGCTCAACAGGCCGTAGAGATGGGTGAGGAAGGTGCGGTAGTATTCCACGAGGCCTGGGTTCCCTGTCACGAAGTAGATGATGTAGACACGTGCTGCAGATTTTTTGCCGGGCTCGGGTGGTGTCCGGAGGTAGATTTGGGTGGCGGGGGCTTGTGACATGGCAATTGATTGAAGATTAAATTGCTAAGAGGAGAAGGGACGAGGTGGAATAAAAGAGCGATTTATAGTGAGGTTTTGATATCTCGGTCGCGCTAGGCTTGATGGGGATGTGTAGCGTTGTGTTTCTTTACGCTAAGGAGCAGCGGTGAACATAGCCATAAATAAGAGCAATTCGTATACCGTAATGCTTTGCCTGTTTAGGCGTGTGTGAAAGTAAAGATATCTATGGTTTTCAAATTTATGTGCTTTTGACTTGGTTACATGTTGTTATGTATAGTGATGAAAATACCAAATCCAGCGTCATGGCTTTGAGGGAGATGTTTCAATTCATCTATATAACCTTATCTTGAAGTCTATTATGTTCGGGTATCACCAGTTACTCTGCAACCCAGAGCATCTATTGGCTGGTAATTTCAAATAGCCTGCCCTTCCAACATGAAGGAAAGCTGCCAAACGCGGTTCTTCGAATCCACACATTCTCAAACTGCAACATTCAGAAACAGCTCAATGGTGCCAACCATTCTCTCTTTCCTCAGTGCTTTTTCTTTCTCCCTCATCCTTCCGTCTTCCTTTGGCTTGAACAAGACACCTGCAAACACATATGCATAGTTCTTCACAATCACTTGTCGAATCGCGACTTCTGGGACCTTGCTCAAAGTCCGCCTCCGAACTTTTGCTTGTGGTGATGCAGGCAGATCGACACTATTTCGTGCACCATCATCTGGCTTGGGCTTCGACTGCTCTGTAATCTGATTGGCAATGTTCTGCAAAAAGGACAAGATGAGCAGGAACGAAGCATTGTGATTGGGTGCAGAAGCCAGGATTTCCAATATGGCCATCTTATCGTCGTCCGGAGAGGTGAATTGCTTGCTCTTTTCGCGCATAATGAGAGCCTCTTCAATTCTCTCCCAGAGACTGCGTGTTATTACGCCGTCTGTCAGACTGGCTAGAAAGGTTAGAAGGACTTCCGCCAACACCTCCACTTTTTCTTTAGCCCGGGTCTCGGGCTCAAAGGCGTCGGCAAATGGAGTATCGCAGTCGAGTGCATTGTACACGTCTGCCAACTCGTCCTCATGTGCCCATCTCTTCGCTTCACCTCTGGAAGCTAGAACGAATGGCCATCCTGCATTATCTTGCCACGGCGCCTTCTCACCTTCTCCCTTGGTCATTTCCCATTCAGCCAACGTACGTTCGATCAGGTCTTCTATGGCTTCCGTCAGTCGGAACATTTCGCGCGGAACGCTCCATTTTACCTCGCCCCGAGCCGGAGTCTGGTTCTGCAGCTTCCTGATGCCACCTTCGGGGATCTTGATCAACTTGTCGATGGAGCGAGCTAATACCGAGGGCAGCCATTGCGCACGCACAGGTAGGAAGTGATCGCGGCCATTTTCGACACGGATGACGAGGACTTCGTCGAGAACGGTTTCACCTTCGTTGAGGTCGCGTACCGCGGTTACATTTTCGATTTTCAGCTTCAGTTCCACATTAAGGACATTGGCTGGGGCGAGGGTAAAGTGTTGGTGTATATCGCCAGGCTGAGGCTTGTCAAGCTTGTCTGGCTCTCTGTCGAAGGTGGCGCTGAGCCAGGGTGGAAAGGGACCTGCCGGTTGATCTTTGTCTACTGGCCTATCTGCAAATCCAAAGGTAGCAGGCACACGCCCGGTGTTCGCGATGGTGAGATTGCGCCTTTTTGACTTGGCGAACTTGACATGGCCAAAATCTACGCCCTCGAATGAGCTGTCCGTCTTGTCATTCTCTTCTGACGATGTGGCGCCCGTAGCCCGCTCGACAACGACGGCAATCGATGGCCGCCCTTCATTCTCCTGTCGATCGAGTTCACGGGCCACTTCGCCATGTATGGCGGCTTTCAACTCGGGCACAACAGCATCGTACTGCAGAGAAAAGACGGCATCCAGAGGCTTATGATCTGAGCTTAATACGCGCATATGAGTGGTGTAGTATTCGAGTAGTATTTCGGCGGAAAGATCATCTTTGGTTGTGATGGGTTCAGGTACTGGGTCTTCGCCTTCATCATAATCGTCGTAGTTGTCACCGTCTGTGTCTGGATCGTAGTCGTACAAGACATCGTCGTCTCCAGGATCATCCAACCCCTTGGCCTTCATCTCCTCATCCTTTTGACGGGCTTCCTCTTTTTCCTTGACTTGATCTTCGTACCGATGCTTTGCTGCACGTGTCCTATAGAGAATGCGGTCGCACCAACTCGGGCAACGTCGCTTCTCACTCGAATCAAACACGCCAACTTTGCCAATGTCGTACTTGTACGAAGGCAGAAAGCGCACTGGACCCTCGGCCCAACCATCGTGAAATGCCTTGCCAGTCTTCATTTGCTGATGCAGCTCATCATGTGGCAACAGAGACGAAATGGTGGTCTGCAGTGAAGCAGGATCTAATTCGTCCGGTACTGGCATAGCATCATGCGCTGTCTCAGATGACTGCTGGGAAGCATATCCAGAGTCGACAGAGGTAGACGGTCGGCCTTCGTTGTCATCATCCATATCCATGGTATGTACCGTGAGCAGTCGTCGCACGTCATCACCTGCCATATCTTGTAGGCGATAGTTGAGATCTCCAAACCAGAATGCAAAGTCCTCTTCGCCGAGTCCTTCAGGCTGTGTATGGGAGGTGCCCAGAGCGTCCACGATCGGGTCGAATTTCGTTCTGGTATTAATCTGAGCAGCGTCCCAGTTTCTCCGGTCTAGCGAGGCCTTGTCCGCGCCGGCTGCAAGATGGGAGTTGACAAATACAAGGCGAGTCGTCTCTCCCAACACAATTCGCGCCGTCACCGCACCCTTATTTCCCATGTAGCCCATGAGGCCAGTTCCAACACTAGTGGTACTGACGTTCTTGATCTGGCCCGCCAGCTCTGGCGAGGCGTATATGACCAAGTACAGGCCGATGAGCTGCTGTTCGGCAACCAGCTGGTATCCCGCGGGCAGACAGGCTTCGATGGAAGTCTTCCACTTGTTCGCTACCGAGGGATCGGTATAAGGGCGTAGGGCCTCGGCGGCTGAAGTGATGTCGACGATTTCTTGCAGGCCCAGTACGTAAAGATCGATGTCATGGTCGGCTGGCAATGCGCTGGAATCATGGTGGGGTATGGTTGGAACCTGTTTCGAGTATCTTGCCTCCTGCGCTTGCACACTTTCTCTGCTATCGTCTTGTCTGTCCTCGGCCGATACTCCCAGTCCGGCCATCTTTTCCTCGACGCCCTTGGCCCGCACAAACCAGGCGCCCACATCCTGCTCGGTGCCCTTTTGCGCGCCAGTGTTCCAGGTACCGACTTTGATGCGCACACTGCGGGGTCGCGTGTACTCGGCGCGGCGGTCATAGAGGATTTGCGACAGTGAGGCCTGGTGGGTGGTGACGGAGGCAAGACTCAGGGCGCGGCCATCGGGGAAGGCACCTGGGATTTTGGCGTCGAGATACTCGGTGGAGCGCACCGAGGAAGCGTCGAGAGCCATGGCGGGGGCGTGGTGCTAGGGAGTAGTAGCAGTAGCAGTAGTAGTAGTTGGTGTGGGCTGTGATGTCGCAAGCCCCATACCGGTACTACCTAGCCAAGAGGGCAGGCAGGGCGCGTCTGGAGGGGTGAATGGAGCCACAGTGATGACGAAAGGTTATTTGGGGTCTTGAGACTTTGCGGAGTGGCTGCCGCTCTCAGTCAGAGTCCAAGCTTCCTGCCACCTGCCAGCAGGGCTGCAGAGTGCATGGCAGGCAGGGAAAGAGGTTTTTTTTTCTTTGTAAGAAGAAGATTTGACGGTGGAAGGTTGACGACGATTGACGATTTGACGATTGACGACGATCAACCGTTGTCAACCTCCAGCTAGGTAGGTAGTTAACGTCACCTAGGCGCGGAACACCACTACGACTGACTCGCCTCAGCACCGGTACACAATACACCGTAACATCCATATTCAAATATTCTAGCATAGCACCATAACATCGCCATGCCTCCTCATAAAGCAAAAGGCCAAGCAGCCTTACAGTCACAGTCACAGTCTCAGCCTCAGCCTCAGTCTCAGTCTCAGCCTCAGTCTCAGTCTCAGCCTCAGTCTCAGCCTCAGTCTCAGTCTCAGTCACAGTCACAGTCACAGCCGCCTCCGCTGCCCTCCGACTACGAGACTGACGCGCCGCCACCCGCCGTCGACGTGCCCCTCCCTCCCCCGCGATCCAACGAAGAGCTCAACTTCTCAGTTCTGCGTCGCGTCTACCCGGATCTGCTCGCGATTGAGCATGTGACCCCCTATGCAGCCCTCTACACGTTCAACCTCGAGACGCAGCAATGGGAGAAGGTTGGCATCGAGGGCACCCTCTTCATCTGTCAACTGACACCTTCGCCCATTGGCGCCGAACGCTACTGCGCAATCATCTACAATCGTCGTGGCCTGGACAACTTCTACCAGGAACTCACTAGCAGTGACGAGATGGAGATAACAGACCCCTATGTCATCCTCCAGGGCGACCTGGTCTACGGCATCTGGATCTTTGCCGACCCTCCGCCAGCTACCACCGCCAACTGTCGCGTCGAAACGGCCGAGAAGATGATGGCAATCGCAGACCGAGCACGAGCTAGTCGGGAGGCCAAGGAGAGAGAAGGGAGGAATGGTGTCATAGAAGCCACCGAACAGGTCGAAGCCTCGTCTGCCTCGTCTGCTCCCATGGGCCGCCAGCTCTCTCTTCGCCGACTGTTTGGCCAGCAACGCGAGCAAGACGCTGGCTTCAGCCTTCACAGCCATCACAACCAGCCGAGTCCATACCAGCAGCAGGCCTCCCATGCTCCAGAGCAGTCAGACGTGCTAGGTCAGCTTTTCATGAAAGCCAAGCAAGACTACAATGGCCATGGCTGATGTAATCCCTGCTCAGGAGCACACATCGAATCGGAAATTTGTCCCCCGTATCAACTCAGACAAGAGGAACATTCATCTCAACGCGAATTCCAGCACTCAGGCTCTGGGCAGTCAGCCCGGAGCACATGGAGCTCAAGCCTGGGCTATTTCGCATACGATGTATGCTGGGGCCTCATACGCTGCATCGCAATGTTTGCAGCCATGTGGCTCGCGGCACATGAGGAACGTGTGGAGCAATGGAAGGACTACGTGCTGATATGCGTCAACATTCTTGTCCTGGATGCAGTTGTCAAAGACATTTGGTATGGCTCGTTGAAAAAGGGCTGCAAATGCACCTGCAACCATCAGCCTTCGACACCACTGCACGAAGCAAGATCGCTCGTGGTATGATCACAAGAGTCTTGTGTCCACTGCGAGCGTTCTGTCAGGTTATTTTTTTTTCTACACTCATATATGCCCCGTAGGCCAATAAAACACCCTTCTAAAAACATGTCGTTCAGGTACCCGGGCACTTGGGGACTGCAAAAGTGACCTCACACCTCAGATCCCTGCAAGACGAGTTTACCCCACGGCGGGGTAATTCCTTTCCCGCCAAAAAATAAAATGAAATCCCCATGCGACATGGCAACATCGGTCGCTCATACACGCCCGCACTCACAATGGCAGACAAAACCCGCGTCCTACTAGTCGGCAACGGTGGTCGCGAACATGCAATCGCTTGGAAACTCTTGCAATCCCCCTCCATCGAGCACATCTACGTCGTCCCCGGCAACGGCGGTACAGCAACACTCTCGCCCTCTAGAGTCACTAATGTATCCACCATCAAAGACAGCGATTTCGCCAGCCTCGTCGCCTTTGCAAACGAGAAGAATGTAAACCTCTTGATACCCGGGCCCGAGGCCCCCCTCGTAGCCGGCATCGTTGACTTTTTCCACACCAACGGCGGCGCGCACATCAAGGCCTTTGGGCCCTCGCAGGCGGCTGCGCGCATGGAAGGCAGCAAGACATTCAGCAAGGATTTTATGAAGCGCCACAACATCGCCACGGCTGCCTACGAAAACTTCAGCGACTACGAAGCTGCCAAAACCTACCTCGATTCCATCTCGCACAATATTGTGATCAAGGCCTCGGGCCTGGCCGCGGGAAAAGGCGTCATCATCCCTCAGACAAAAGATGAAGCTCACGCTGCACTCAAGGACATCATGCTCGACCGGGAATTCGGCAGCGCAGGCGACGAGGTCGTCATCGAGGAATTCCTCGAGGGCGACGAGTTGTCGATTCTGAGCTTCAGCGATGGCAGGACCATCAAGAGTCTCCCGCCTGCACAGGACCACAAGCGCATCTTCGACAACGATCAGGGGCCTAACACAGGAGGGATGGGGACCTATGCGCCCACGCGCATTGCACCGCAAGCCGTGCTCGATCTCATCGACAGGGAAATACTGCAGCCTACCATTGACGGCATGCGGGCCGAGGGATTCGAGTTCAAGGGCGTGCTCTTCACAGGCCTCATGATGACAAAAAACGGACCCAAGGTGTTGGAATACAACGTCCGGTTCGGAGACCCAGAGACACAATCGTTGCTTGCGCTCATGGAAAGCGATCTCGCACTCGTCATGCTAGCATGTGCAGACGGCCGCTTACAAGACGTCGATGTCAAAGTTTCGGCGAAATCCGCAGCAACCGTCGTCGTAGCCGCTGGTGGCTACCCAGGCAGTTATGCAAAGGGTATACCCATGACGCTCGACGCTGTGCCTGACGGTAAGCAGTCCCCTTGCTTTCCTTCGCCTTTCCCCATTCAGACATAGGTTTTCCCCAAGTGTTCTTCCTCTCCCTCCTAGCAAACTTTTCCCTGGGTAGTGCCACAGCCTGGCTAATTCAAAACCCACAGACGTCGTTCTCTTCCAAGCCGGAACCAGCTTCTCAGACGGCACGCTCAAGACATCTGGAGGCCGTGTTATAGCCTCGACGGCGACGGCGCCCTCGCTTGAAGAAGCAGTAGCCAAGGCGTACAAGGGCGTTGAGTGCATACATTTCGAGGGCATGCAGTTCCGGAAAGATATTGCGGGCCGAGCGTTGAGGAAGTAATAGGTAGGCAGGCTTAGGTGGAGTGTGGTGCGGTGCGGTTCAGTTCAATTCACAAGTCAATTTACGGATGAGGTAGGACATAACGACATGGGATAGCTAGGATGAGTGCCTTTTTTTTTGGGGCGTCGGGAAAGAATTTGTAAGTAGAAGGTTTGGATGAGGAGCGAAGAGGTCTGGTAGAAGATGATGAAGAATACGCTGAGCATTGTACCTATGGACCTAGGTAGGCACGCATAGTTGATACTAGCCAGAGTGCAGGCATGGGAATATATACCTACCCTCCTACCTACCTACATCTTTAATGTATCCTCATGAATCAGAAGAATCATTAGTATGAGCCTCATATGCATTGAAAACACACCTGCTATGCCTCTTCATCAAAAGGAAGTTCATGGCGGACGCATTATTAATACCTTTCGCATAGCGGTATGGGTGAGGTCAAGCGCTGTTGCTGTCAGACTTGAGCTTCATATTCTCCTTGTCCTTTTTCTCTTTTTTCCGCTTCTTCTTCTTGTCAGACGATGCCTCGTCGTTGTCGCTCTTTCTTTTCTTCGGCTTGTCTTGGCAGTCCTTGGTCTCTGTGACATCCTGTGCACCATTCGCACCGGTTTTGGGAACTGTCTCTTGACTAGACTCTCTCACGCCATTCTCGACAGTTGCAGCTGGCTCTTTCACTCCTGCCCCTCCATTAGCTGCCTCTCTCTCGGCGTATTCCTTGGCCAACGCCTCTTTTTCGAGCCTCTTAGACTGGAGAAGTTCGGCCTTCTTCTGCGCTGCGTCCTTGACTACTGCGCTGTTCCTGATAGCTGCGGTCGCAGCGGCTATGCCGGCCTGGCTTTTGTTCTGTCCCTCTCCACTGCCAATCCACTCATCCTCGTATCCCCAACCCGTCAGGTAGATGCCAATGTAATATCGCTGGATACTCCCCGTATCAAATGTCATCGGCTTGTCTTCCCGGTACTGCAATGTAACGCCCTTACACATGACCAGCTTACTCAACTCGTCTTTTGCTTTAGGGTTCTCTATCACCTTGGCTTGGAAGCTGAGAAGCTGCGGGGCCCAGAGTTCGGTGAGCCATTCTTCTGCGATATGGAAACCGTGCTCTGGGTCTGATTCTACGAGACCGGCAATATATGCTTCGAATATGTCCGCCGAGACCTTCATCCATGCTTTGGAGCCTCGTTCGACGAACAAACGGTGCGATAGGCGGTCAGGAAAGCCGTATGCATCGGAGAATTTGCTCAGCGTGGAATTCTCGACAAGGCGCTCGCGCCATGAGCAAAGCTCTGGAACATCGACTTGGGGGAAGCGATTGCACAGGGCGCGGGTAGCGATGAGCTCGATGTAGGCGTCACCACTATACTCGAGACGTTCGTAGTCGAGGCCAAGATCGAGTTTGGACATTGCGACAAGGTCACCTGGATTGATGACAGCTGAGCGGTGGGTGAAGACGGCTTGGTGGAGATGAGGCTCATTTATGGGCGGTAATGGTGGAAGGGCCTTTGCTGCATGAAGTTGGCGTTCGATCCAGTCAGGTATTTTGACCCTTGCTTCATTATAGGGCCGCTTCTGGTCCAGTTCTTGCTTCAACTGTGAGGATAGGAAATTGGGACGCGCGCAGAGAAGTCGGCGCAGCTCTCTGGCATGATGGAGTACATCTCGGTCTGCCTTGGGCGTTGTCTCTTCTCCTATGAATCTGTCGAGCAAGGCTACCAAACCGGTCTGTAGTTCCGGTGTCGAGAGTGGAGGCTGCGGCTTGGGGTCGCCTATGAACCCTTTTTGTTTGTGTTGGGGTTTTCCATAGCCAGTAGTTGCTTTGACGGAGTCGTCGTAGGCTGCAGTATTGTATGTCATCCGCGCGGGCTGGTGCCTCTTTCCGCCGCGCTCCATATGATTGAAGTTGCCCACACGCTTGGGTGTTGTCATTGTGAGCGCAAGCGGTACCGTAACTTGGGTTAATGATGTCGACTGTGGAGTGAGAGTCTGTGCATCTCAAAAAAGTTGCCCATGACGCGGGCGCTAGGTAGTTAGTGCCGCATGCCAAGGACACCTCCGAAATGTCCGTCTGAAGGCCGCACTCGCCCCTCGCGCAACGATTGAAGACCAGTCGCGCACAATGGCGGTCCCACGGCAACGAATACTGGACATCATGAGGGTATATGCTCTTCTCCACATCGCCATGTTGTCTCAGCTGATAAGCGCAGGTCCAATGTAGTGTCTTTAATACCACATATAACCCAGAACGCCTCCGCGTAGGATCGCGCATCCTTCACCAGCGCCTCAAGGGGCCCTCTGTCGCTTCATACTACCCACCACGTATCGGAACAATCAGTCAATTGCGATCGCTATATGGAGAGCACCAGTTGATTGACGAAGATGAGGAGGACTGGCTGGAGCATCTGAATGTTGCCAAGTCAAGAGGAAAGGGCGCACCAAAGAAGAAGAGGACTGCTGCGGGTAGGTTGACTGTCTACTATGTGTGTGTTGCGGAATGAATGCTAATTGTGTATAGAATCAAAGAAGTTCAACAAGAGGAAGTAAGCCGGTGTCGTGCAACACAGTCAACGACAAGCGATGACGGCAGTTGCGAAGCGATTGACTCCAATATCCACACTGCACAGTTCTGTAGAAGCCATATGGAAAAGGCGTTTCTGTACACTGTGCACACCTACATTTTTCATAGCAAAGTCGAAGACCTTGCACAGCACATGTCATGTGCGACATGGTGTCAATATATATCTTCTCATATCTTGCTCTCAGTGCCTCCATCTGTCTTGACACCCCACTCCTTCTCGAACTCATCGTCCCAAGGTACTCTAGCCTGACGATGTTCTGGTAATACCGGCGAGTTCACTTTATGGTGCTCAACTGTACAGAAAGTCGTTTTTCCGTCCATGCTTGTCATGTCACCTCGAATCATGGCCATCTGCTTTCCTACACTCACCACCCTGCTCTTCAGGCGAACATGTGTTCCTATGGGTACTGCCTTTAGATAGGAAATATTGAGTGAGCGAGTTACGCCGCCCATGAACTCCCAGAAGCCGGGCCGTGCAATTGGGCACAGAGCAGTTGTTGTCGCCATATCGAATATGACGCCAGCTGCGCCACCGTGCATCACATCTGCTATATAGTCAGACAGACTTCCTCTTTGATAAAGGGTTGAATACCGTCATACTGTTCAAATTGGAGAAGTTAGGGGCTATATACAGGTCATATACAACCGAGCCATCAAGTCCAGCGTCTATGAGCTTCAGATTTTCCATGATTTCACGGTCATAGTCCTTTTGATGCCTTAGCCACAAGTGCAGCAGAACACACTGGATCACTCACAATGTGGTCTTTGGGCCTCTGGGCAGCAAGCAGCTTGTACCGTTCGAACATGGCCCGCACAGCCGCCATTGCTTTCTCCCGGCCTGCAATTGCGCTACCCATCTGGGTGGAAAAAGTAGTGGCTAAATCAATCGACACCTCCTGTAAGCAGACAAGTTGACGAGTAGGATAAGTATAAGATAGTTGGGTTGGTATTGATCGTCAAGGACTGGCCATTTCGTACCAGCCACTACATACATCATCCTACGAGCCTACCAAGGTAAAGCAGAGATCGACACGAAGCTTGTACTATGCAAGTGGTCGTGCCTCGGTTGGCGCTGAAGTAAACCACTCTGCGGGTAAGGCTAATCACTCACTCTATCGCTACTTACTACGTAGCTTGTTGGAAGAGAACACCAATGTCACAAAGAAGATGATACTCGATCATGACTCGGGGGCGATATGGATATGGCAGTACAAGTGTCATCTGTCTTGCTCTGCCTGTAAGTGGTCCCTCATCGTTTCAGGGCATGTAGTGACTAGGTAGTCCGTCTCGTTCCGCAGACAGCCGTCCGCCGCGAGCGTTGGTCTTGGACTCTTCGCAAGGCTTGACCCACTAGAGGAACCATGTTTCATACCGGCTCCACGGCGCGACTTTCGTAATGGTCCGCCTCATACACACTATGAGGGTAGTAGCTTACGCGCCGCCCAATGAAGACATAGCACAGCGCGTGCTATTTGCAGCTCTATACATACGTAGTAGATTGTACGCTTCCGACCAAGCTGGCCAGATCTTCCCCCGCCTCCTTTTGCTTTTGATTGCTTCGTGACACTTAAAAACCAGACAGTGAGCTGTGAAAGCGGTGACAACCACGTCCATCCGCATTTTCCGCTTGCGCCAACCCCTGTGTTGAGGATCAAAGATGGGTACAGAAGCAGCGCCAGTGTCTGCGACACTGCGGAAAAGAGTGTTGAAGGTGCTCTTCATATCTCTCCTCCTTGACTTGGTACGTCACGCATTGCCCTCTGTGTCACCCATGACCACGATGTAAATTGACAAGACACAGATTTCCTTTACTTTCATCCTTCCCTTATTCCCCAAACTCATCGAGTTCTACCGTAACCACGAGACTGGCGATCCGAACACCGTCCTGTCCAAGGTCCTGCTTGGCCTAAACGCATACAAGAACTCGTTCGCGAAACCGATCAACTCCCGCTACGACATCGTCCTGCTCGGCGGAGCGTTGGGATCCTTATTTTCCCTCTGCCAGGCCGTCGCCTCGCCATTCATTGGGACACTTTCAGACAAATATGGCAGACGCACCGCACTTTTGTGGTCCATGTGCGGCAACATCCTCAGTGTTGCTCTGTGGGTTGCTGCGACCGACTTCCGAACCTTCCTCGCAAGCAGAGTTGTGGGTGGATTGAGTGAGGGCAATGTGCAGCTGGCAATGGCAATTGCAACGGACATTAGCGATGAGAGCCAGCGAGGGTCGACAATGGCGCTTGTTGGAGTATGCTTCAGCATTGCATTTACATTTGGGCCAGCCCTGGGCGCCTACCTCTCTACACTACAGGTCATGGAGAAGAACCCGTTTGCCATGGCAGCTGGATTCTCGCTTTTCTTGATCGTCTCCGAGACCATCTACCTCTACTTCTGTCTCCCCGAGACGCTACCCTCGGCCACCGCAGCGCAGAATGGCAATGCAAACAGCAAGACCAATGGGCATACGGAGAAAGCCAATGGAGCACCACGGCCTCGCGTGCGAACCAACTCACACTTTGTCCTCAATGCTACTCACTTTACCTTCATCCTCTTCTTTAGCGGCATGGAGTTCTCCCTGCCATTCATGACGTATGATCTCTTCTCATATCAAGCAAAGGACTCGGGCCGGCTTCTCGGCTTCATCGGGCTTGTAGCCTCGCTCCTACAGGGCTCCGTTGTACGTCGCATGCACCCGTTGAAAGTGGTGCAGATGGGCGTCGTAAGCTGCACAATCGCATTCCTCATTCTTGGGCGCGTACAGACGCAGGGCGCATTGTACGGCGCTGCTGCACTTCTGGCCGTGACCAGCGCCACCGTTGTTACTGGGCTGAACAGCTTATCGAGCTTCGAAGCAAGTGCAGATGAGAGAGGCAATAAGTTGGGCAATCATAGAAGTTTTGGTAAGTCATCATGTCCACAGACGCCGAGACCCATTGCTGACATATGAACAGGTCAGATTGGCCGGTCTCTTGGTCCTCTTATCTTCTGCTCGCTATACTGGTGGGCAGGCCGAGAGACGGCATATGCAACAGGTGCTGCTGGAATGGTCGGAGTGGCTGCGTTGGTGTTTACAGGATTGAAGGTGCCACCTGGCACAGAAAATGTCGGCAAGAAGGTGAAGACGACAGCGTAACGGAGGAAGTGAGGCATGGATGCCACTGCGCTTCTCTCAATTCAGTCTCGATTTGCGATTTGATGATCCAACGCACAGACAATTCCCGCCCATGATCTTACCATCCATGTAGTCGTGTCTCTTCTCCCACTCTCAGTCAGTCCATCGCCAGTCATATCAGTAACCACATTTCGAACAACCATGCTCCCCACAAAATGCCCACACAAAGTCTTCAAACGTTCGTTCTAGATTCGGGGAATACCAACACCGCTGTACAACCGGCGGCCGGACACAGCGCTCCGATCCCGCCCCCGCACTCATGCGCCCACAGCACGACCAGACTGCTGACTCGAACCTCGGCAAGTTTTACCTCCTTTCTGGGAGCGATGCTCGGGCCATGAACTGTTGCCAATTGATGTGCAGCTTCAATAACTCCTGTGCTGATCCCAATCACTTTCCTTGACTTCAGCATTGCGGGATCCGGCCTGGTTTGCCTCTTCGATCCTCTCCTGTCCCTACACAACACAAGAAGCACACCGGTGTACGCAACATGGACACGACAGTCGCTGCTGCATCACTAGCAGCTGTCTCCGGATTGGCCGCATATCTGAACGCAAAGTACCATATCGCATCGGATCTCAAACTCGTGAGGTTTAAGAAGAGGGCCGCGAAATATTATGCTGAGCTGGGTACGATTAAAACCCCAATTGAATACTCCGCAATCATTCGCCGGTTCAATTCGCTTCTAGGATTTAGGTATTAACATTGTGATACAGTGAGGACAAACCGGCAAGCTCTCTGGTATCCTTTTGCACTCCAAGTATCAAGATACAGCAACACCCTTTGCATCTGGTCACGAGGAAAGACCTATACATGGCAACAAGTCCACGACCGCGCCGCGCAATGGGCGCAGTTCTTCCTTGCCAACGGCGTGAAACCTGGCGACATGGTTGCTACCTACATGATGAACAATGCCGACTTCATGGTCATCTGGCTGGGCCTGTTTGCTATTGGTTGCGCGCCAGCTCACCTGAATTACAATCTCAAAGGCGAGGGGCTGATCCATTGTCTCAAGGTTGCGGGCGTCAAGATGATTCTTGTAGACTGTGATCCAGATTGTGTTGAGCGTTTCGAAGGCTGCAAAGAGCAGGTGGAGCAGGAGTTGGGTGTTAAGCCATTCATTGTTGATGACGCACTGCTGGAGAAGATTTATTCGGGGCCTGTTGTTGTGCCTGGAGACGAGTACCGGGAGAATGTTGTGGGGTCGGATCCGACGTGTTTGTTGTACACTTCTGGGACTACGGGCCTTCCTAAAGCTGGAAAATTCATGGTCAGCCGGTACCATGAGCGAGGCAACCCGGACGATCTTCTGTTCAATCAAAAACCTGGACCCAACGGCGATCGATGGTACTGTTGTATGCCTCTTTTCCATGGAACTGGCGGTCTGGCTACTATGGCGGCGTTGACCAGTGGCATGAGTGTAGCCATTGGTCGCAAATTTTCTACCAGTACGTTTTGGGACGATATCCACGATTCGCAGTCCACGATGTTCATCTACGTTGGCGAAGCCGCGCGGTATCTACTCATGGCGCCTCCACACCCACGCGAGCGAGACCACAAGCTACGGGGCATGTACGGCAACGGTATGCGGCCTGATGTTTGGAACCGGTTCAAAGAGCGTTTCAACGTGGCCGAAGTGATCGAGTTCTTCAATTCCACAGAAGGTGTTCTAGCCATGAATGTGTATTCTAGGGGCCCTTTCACGGCAACAACAGTGGCCCAGCATGGCGCAATCATCCGGAAAGCGCTACACGACGTATATGTGCCAGTGCCAATTGACCCAGAAACTGGCGAGCTTGTACGCGATCCCAAGACCGGATTCGTCAAGCGCAACTCGTACAATGAGGGTGGTGAAATCCTTGTCAATATACCTAGCGAGGAGGCTTTTGCAGGATATCACAACAACCCCGAGGCAACGGCAAAGAAGTTTGTGCGCGATGTATTCAAAAAGGGCGACCTTTACTACAGATCTGGCGATGCGTTGAGGAGAGACGATGACGGCCGATGGTTCTTCCTCGACAGATTGGGCGATACATTCCGATGGAAGAGCGAGAACGTGTCTACCGCTGAAGTTGCAGAGGTTCTTGGAAAATACCCCGGTGTTGGCGAGGCCATTGTCTATGGTACTCTTGTACCCCGACACGACGGCCGTGCTGGTTGCGTCGCTCTGCGGCTTGCAGATGGCGTCAGTACGGAGTCTTTTGATTGGAGAGGTCTGTTGCAGTATTCGAAGAGCAAGTTGCCCAAGTATGCGGTGCCGGTGTTCATCAGGCTTGCTAGTGTGGGGAGCAATACGGACAACCAGAAGCAGAACAAGGGTCCTTTGAGGGAAGAGGGTATCGAGATCGACAAATATGGATCGAAGGTTGTAGGAGGTGCGAATGATCCGGTCATGTGGGCGAAGCCTGGTGCGGGTACGTATGTGAGGTTTACGATGGACGATCTGTTGACGTTGCGGGATGGGAAAATCTTGATTTAAAGATTAAGTCATTACACTCTATCAGTGTATACTGTCAATATGTATCTGCTATAGTATTACTACTATTATGAGTTAGGATCAGTTTACTGATTTTCACTGGCACCCATACACTTGAGCATGAATTCTACAACCTCATGCATGCCCTCAGGTTCTTGCAACCAATGCCCTCCCTTTTCAAAATCTCGCCATTGTACCCGCATACCCCATTCCTCTAATTTATCCCTCAATCTTTCGCCGTTACAGATAGGCACCACCTCGTCATCCCTGCAGTGCTGTAACAACACCGGCGTCCCCACAAAATGCTTCATTCTCCCGGGCACATTCATCACATCCCTCATCTCTTCCACTAATGGCAACCACCCAGCTAACCCGACAAACCCACCAACACCCCATCCACTGGTCAATAGCGTGAAAATCGCCGTCGCACAGCCCTGAGAGATGCCTGCGAGGATGATATTTTGCATACCACCCACCCTCTGAGCCTCCTCTTCCATCACCTGTCGCAGCGCTGCAACACTCTCCCATAGCCCGGGCCGCTGTACCTCGACATCCTCCTGCGGCCGCTGGACAGAACTCATATTGAACCATTGATGCACTTCTTCCTGGTCGAGTGCCGAGTGACTCTTTGGAGCGCATGGGAATACCCATTTCAAGCCAGGGCACCGGGTAGTGAAATATTGACCATCAGCAGTCCGAGACACAAAGAGTTCTTCGGCAAAGGTTTCGGCGTCGCTGCCGCGGCCATGCAGGAAGATTATTGTGTGAGTGTGGGCTGAGGTTGCGGGTATGATGTGTGGTTGTTGAGGTGAGGTTGTTGATGGGGTCTTAGTTGGGGATGCTGGCGGATTGGGGTCCTTTGTGGAAAGAGATGATTGATACATATCCACAGAAGTGTCTATCTGCTACACTGATTCGTCGGTTGCGAAGTGGAGGTGATTTACCAGAATGTAGGCTAGCAAAGTCGAGATTGTGTGTGAATTGAAAGTCGGGTGAAAAAGCAACGCGGGTAGATTCTGGGCACATGGACCCTGATAAGCCATGTCAAGTTACCCAACTTACCTGACGTTAGTCCCGCTTGCTGTCCTTTGTGTCGCAATTGCCGAAGTTTTTCTTTGATCGCTCATGGCAAACTTCGGATTGTGTGCATGATTCGAGACTTTTGTTGGCAACTTGGAGATCCTTCTCGTTTCATCTCCAGGTTCCGCAGCATTCCGATGTCCAAGACACAGCGATGTGTAGGTAGGTAGCACGTGCCGCTCACGCACGACCAATTCTTGGGCTACCGGTACCGGTACCTGTTAAGAAGTCTTGGACGGAGAAGACAGTCTGCTTTTATACCTAGTGACTAGACTACACAACTTGCTCACGCAAGATAGACGAATCACGCTTCACCCTGCAACGACAAAATGGTAACCCGCTTAGCAAAAGACGTGGCATCATTGGCTCGCTAGCCCCCCCAAGCAGGGCAACTTTCTCATGAAATGCTCCACTCCTCACGTCTGGGCATACCCGCCATGCACTTCAGTAGAGAAGAAAACCCCGTCGAGAGTCCCTACACATCATGGAAAGATACTACCACTTCTTCTCAGATCGCGATGACGAGCGCAGAAACGCGTCTGGTGCGCAAGCTGGACTGCTTCATCCTGGTGTACTGCTGCGCTGCGTACTTTTTCAATTACCTTGACCGTTTGTCTTATCTGACCTCCAAACAAGGCTTTTTTTGCGAAGCTGTGGAACTAATCTGACTGTTTCTTAGGTAGTGCATTTGCTAATGCCTATGTCTCTGGATTGAAGGAGTCGCTGGGTCTCAAGGGCAATGAGTACAGCATCCTGCTATCCATGTTCACGGCGGGTAGCTGTGTCGGGCAAATACCACATGCACTTATCATCCAGAAGTTGTCTCCGCGCTTTTGGCTGCCCTTCACATTGATTGTGTGGTCTGGCTTGACCATGTGCTCAGCCGCGTGTAAGACGTACGAGCAGCTTGCTGTGGTTCGTTTCTTTCAGGGCTTCTTCGAAGCAAGCTTGTATAGCGGTACGATTTACATCCTTGGGTCTTGGTAGTAAGTGTGATATGCGAAAGTTTTGACTGAATGGTTACTCATGATTCCCAGCAAGCCATCGGAGATTGCAAAGCGAACTGCAATTTTTACCGCAATTGGTCAAATTGGGAGCATGTTTGCTGGAGTGATGATGACGGCGATGAATCAGAGTCTGCACAATCAAACCTCACTAAAGGGATGGCAATGGGTCTTTATTATCAGTAAGACTTGCGAACCTCCCAGTCTTATACTGAGTTACTGAACAACCGAAGATGGTGCTATGGGAATCCCATTTGGCATTTTTGGGCTGGCCTTCTTTCCCAACCTGCCTGAGTCGACCACCGCGCCCTACCTCAGCAAGGAAGAGATTCAACTCGCCCTCGACCGACTACCACCCAAAAAGGACTGGGGCCACGACATCAGCATCAAGTCACTTGTCAAGCGGCTTTTTGCCAACCCTGACTTCTACGTTCTTACCGCGTACTCCATGATCGGCTGCGCCCTCGAAGCAATCGTTCTGCAAGGCCTCTTTCTTCTCTGGATGAGGGACCATATCGAACAGTTTCCACCCCACGCAACGACAACATACCCACTTGGAATTCAAGCTGTCTCTATCGTGTCAAACATAGGCGCTGGGTACGTCATTGACATTACGAACCAGCGTATACCAATGGTTGCACTCGCTGGAATACTACAACTTATCGTGGCCATCATGCTCCTGGTACCTACCTTGCCAACTGCCGGGGTGTTCTTCGCCTTCTACCTGTCGGGTACTTCGTATATCGTGAATCCCATTATATACGGCTGGGCGAGCGTCATCTGTCAGCGTGGCGGTGATGATGCTTCTAGATCAGTCATTCTTTACGTTATGAGTATGGTACAATCCATGTAAGTCCATGTCTTTTGACTCACAAGCACGAGCTCTGCTAACAATTGGCCGAAACTCAGACTTTACACCTTCTGGGGCATCGCATTCTACCCGGCGACTGATGCACCGTACTGGAAGAAAGGATATATAACGATGATTGTCGTTGTGTTTGCATTTTTTGGTGCAACCGCTGCTGTGCAGTGGGTAAGTTGTATCTGTTGATAGATTGATGATATGTATTGCTAACGGCATGCTCAGCTGGACAGAAGATCGCGAAAATTGAGCGACGTCTCTGATGATGACGACCTGATAGCCCCAGAGGCGACGTCGAGTTGTCGTAGTAAGAGTGATTGATTCATGTGCTAAGCAAAGCTCTTGTACACCATGTTACTTGTTGACATACTGCATGGTCAATCTTGCGACAAACCAAGAATAAAGTCGCATATACATGTTCCCGCAATCTGTAGTACCCAAGTAAAAAATGCGACATGTCCTTCAATTTACAACCAAAAAACCTGAGCAGAGTCCTCTTCCAGACTGCACAGTCCAACCTTCCTACAACGTAACCTTGACAACCTTGCCCACACTCGGCGTCCCACTCGCATCCATAGCAAACAACAACCAAAACCCGGGCAACGCAACCCCCGCGTCCCCCGGAATCGTCACACTATAACTATTCCCACTTCCCCCCATGACCAACGCAATCCGCCTCTGATCCGTATTCACCGTATGCGTCGCCGACCCGAACCTCACCAACGCAAACCCCACCACAGCCACACTCGTCTCCACACCCAGCGAAGCGCCCAGCCTAACCGTCGCCGCAACCCGAGTAATCACAGGACGACTCCGCCTCGTCCCATCAGCATTCAACAGGTACGGGGGCACGAAAATCTCCGCGTCAAAGTGATTCGACGCCGGTGTACCGCCGTACATGGTACAAGTACCACAGAGACCGCCGCCGCCATTAAACACGGTGGCGTCGGGCAGGAGGATGGCAACGGAGTGGTAGTTGCGCGGGATGGTCATGGGGTTCAGTCGCGTCCAGGTTCCTGTGCTTGGGCTCCAGAGCTCAGGCTCCATGGCAGAAGCGTCGTCTGTGAAGGGTTTGGCAAAGGCCTGGCCGCCGGTGACGAGGACGGTGCCGTCGGGGAGGACGACGGCGTTGGCGAAACTGCGGGCGTGGGTCATGGATTGGGTTTTTTGGACTGGGGGGGAGGTTTTGGGGGTGTTGAGGGTGATGATGTGGGCGTTTGGGTGGGCGGGGTCGTTTTCGTAGTCTGGGTGCCGGTATGTTAGTATATATATGTGTATGTGTATGTGCAATAGGGGTATCCTAAGAGTCGAAGGGCGGGTATGTTTTGTGAACTGGAACCATCTTACCCGTTGCTCCGCCAGCAGTCAGGATCTTACCAGCGACGGCATCGTACATGACCGAGATACCATTCATAGAATCCATATCGTTCAACCGGTTTCCAGCACCAGTCGTGCTACCACTTCCAACAGTATCGTACCAGTTCATGGCAATCGAAGGCCCAGCTTGAAACACCGTCTGATTCTTCCACCCAAACAGCCAGGCATGATTGTCAGCACGCCAGATACCACCTCTATCTTGGGTGAGCATGGGGCTGACCAGAGCACCGGGGAGCAGAGTCCATGTGTTGCTGGCTGGGTTGTATATCTCGCCGTTCTTGCCACCTGTTCCGCCGCTCCAGGAGCCGCCAATGTTGAATATGCGGCCGTCGGAACATGTGGTGGTGGATTGGTATCCTCGTTGTATCTTCACTGGGAAATGGTACAGCGTCAATGTTTGCTACCAACATGCTAGGAACCAGGATTACATGTCGAAAGGATAGCGCGTAGTTCACTAACTTACTATCAGAACCCCCCGTCCACGCATTACTTGCATAATCATATATACTCGTCTTGGCCGCATTACTCCCTCCAGTCACAACAACTCTGCCGTTAAAGTCGAGCGAGATGCCGGGGCAAAACATGTCGTGATATGTATGCGACACCTCGAGTTGACTGGATTCTCCCGAGACGGGATCGTACATGCCCGTTTGCGTCTGTGTATCTAGTCAGCCACATGGCTCTCATCACACCGCGGATCTAAGCACTTGCCAAACCCCTGGCTCCTCCGAAATCATCTTTGGCATAGGCGGACCAGATGAGCACCTTGCCATTGGGCAGGAGGGATACCGCTGCGGGTACGAGAGGGAAGTCGACCGTCTTCTCCCATAGCCCTTTGCCTGCAATGGGAGCCGCGTATGCAGCCGTGTCTTGGAAAATGTTGATGTCTGCTATGGCGATGGAGGAATCACTTGCACCCTCTGCCTCCTTCGTAGCCGTGATTCTCACGTAGCGGGCTGGCCTTGTAACAAAAGTCGTCTTCTTGACGGCGGCATCGTTGTTGTAAGTTCCGAGAGCAGCGAGCTGCCAATTCGAATTGTCTGTACTGACTTCAACCTTGTGGCCTCCGACTCTGCCGTTGGTATTGGCTGCGGGCCGCGGTTGGATGCTGATTGCTTGGACGTTGTATGTAGCTTTCATGTCCACCACAATCCAGTGGGGCAAAGGAGCAATGGGGGCGGGCGAGTACTTGGAGTGCCAGAATGTGTTTGGATCATTGTCCAAGGCCTTGGTCGGTTCATTGCCAATTTGGAAACTGTTGGCCGTGGCAGTCCAGCCAGTCCGGCTCAAGGCAACATTTGCAGCAAAGGTGACGCTTGCGAACAACAAAAGAATTCTAAAAAAGTACATGATAATGAAGAAAACGGAGGACTTGGAAGAAATTGAGTGATCGACGAAGATCTGAACTCAGGTGCTTTAGCAGACTTGAGTTTGTCTTGGGGACTCATACTTATACCAGGATATCGACACTGTTCTCTTAGAGACGCCTTCGAGATTTGAGAACCTACCGTCGTGATCCCGCGGAGTCTTTGTAGATAATGGCGTTGCTCCAACCTGCACAAGTCTAGTGATCATATGCAAGCCCAAAGGCAACATTTCCCATGTACGATAAGCATTTCATAGAAGTTCATCGACATAAGGTCTGGAAACGAGGTTTTGGAGGCTTGATAGTTATTGAAAAGCATGCAGAAATGCTCCTTCGCGAGCCTGGAACGCAATGCTTTGATCATGGGAACAATGATCTACTACGGATAGGCGCAGCCTTAGGTTGTCCTCATCTGGAAGGCCCAGAATGTCATCTAACAGGATGCATAGGCGTTCGATTCGTTCTAAGTTTGCTTCTTTTATTTGTTCATGCTCTCGTGGATAAGGTTATGAGACGTATTACTGCCTTACATATGCTATATGCGATCATTTTTTACATGAGAAAAGTCTTAGCAGTATGCTTCACCATATGACTGCGCATGGTAGTCATCCAGAGACCAGGCTCAAGGTGTCTGCTACTCTGTTACCGAGCTTACAGCAGCTGGTCACGAGTAGGTTGCGGATCGTGTGGCGTTTTGAACATTTATTGCATGTAAGATGACTCCAGTCCTGGTATTGGCCACGCGAGCGCCAAGTGCATAAGCCAGGCACGCGGGCCTTACATAGTAGTCCGGGAACAAGGGCGTCGAACTCTTAGGATAAGCAGGATTCGATTTCGATAAAAAGTGCATGAAAGGTGTAAGACGCCTAAACGTGATGGTGGGGTGCGGGACGTCTGTCAAGGCTGCAGGTACGTAGTCATCCTGGCCAATAAGCGTCCGTTCAAGTCATATGTGTGGCGTTTTGAAGCACAGTGAGTAACGAATATGTCTTCGTTGGTGCTGTCTGGAGGCCAGTATCCTTAGAACACGGGATCAATCGATGTTTCCTGCATGTGAAGGGCTCGATCAAGTCAAGACAATGCAGTCAATCCATGGGGTCGATCAAATCCGGCATTTCTTCGTCTTCCTCGTCCTCGTCATCGCTGTTTTCGTCGGTCCAGATGTCTCCTTCAGTATCGTACCTTTCGGATATGCTTCCATCATAAAGCGCGGCAAGGCTCGAGCTGATCCCTCCTATCTCACCGACGAAAGTGTCAATTCCACATTCAACCCACAATCTCCACCAAACCTTTTCCACGTATGTGGTAAAGAAATCGGAGGACATTCCAACGTCGAGTCTGCATGAAAGTACCATCTTCGAAAAGGAAGGGAGTTCGCGGCTGATATTGGTCGAGAAGTCTAGAAATCCGGTCGCCCATTCCAAAACTTCTTCATAAGGGTGTGTTATTTCCAGGTATTCTAGTTTTTCCGGGAGACCCTGGAGTGTAAAGTGCTATCATCAGCACATGTGGCATGGAGATCATCTGCATGGAACTTACCCTCGGTTTGCATGACTTGCCTGGAGGAGCAGGCAATTGACCAAGGTGCAAAGAAGAGGAGACGAATAGAAATTCTTGGGGTATCGTCAATCGCTTTAATGCAGTGAAGTGTTTCAGCGACTCTTTAGGCTCGATGCACATCTCCAGCACCCACTCTAGCTCGCCTTCATCATCCCACGGCTCAAAAGTGATACTCAGGCTTTCTAAAGTCTGCTCGACGCTGCACAATTGGTCCATAAAATAACCGGTCTCTAATTGCGTACCAAGCTCATCATCCAGGTGGTATCCGTCATTGATCAGCAGGATTGTGAGCTCGGTTAATTGCTGACAGCCAAGTGCATCGAACATATTGCTGAGTTGAATGTCGGCCTTCTCTACATGTAGGGACTTCAGTACATATATTCAAAACTCTTGCTGACAAGAAAAGCACTTACTAGAGGACGGTCCGCGAACTGGATGGAACAGGTCATCGCAAGCTTGCGCAGTCGTTCAGTGCCCTGCAGGCAGCCAGGACCATTTAAGCGGAGGACGGTGCCTATCGAAACTGTTTTCAAATCTAAGCTAGTGAGGCTGGGAAGCTCAAGACCGCATTTGAGCATTTGCGTGTCGCCCAGTGTTAGATGTTTGATGCCTCTCCATCCATATGCCAATGAGGCTGGCGGACACGTGCTACCGAATAAACCGGTAACGCACTCGCTTGAAGGTGGCCCTCGATGGTGATCCTTGACACAAAAGTCCAAACGGACGAGATTTGGGAGCTGTAGGAGCAACAGTCCTCCAAAAGCAGATTCGATCGTATTTTCAATCGAGCGCCACCATGGGTGACTCTTTCCGTAGCCCAATTCTTGTAATCTTAACAAGGAACGGTCGCGCAATGATGCCAACTCAAAATCTTGACTCTTGTAGAGCTGGGAGATGTCTTTGCGTGCTGTCCTGAATCGCAACAGGCGCACCTTGCAGGCTAGATCAGGACGGTTGAAAAGAGTGCGTAATAGCCTCAACGCGGCGTTGACCTTGGGGTGACAACCACATGACACCGAGAGATTCGCAAAAGTGTGAAGTGTTTCTTGAGCTGCGGGTCGGAACTTGCGTGAGACCAGAGAGAAATTCTTGAGGTGCTGAGGCGTGCCTATTGACTTCAATCAAAAGATGCGCTTTGCTTCACGCATGGGACTTTATGTTACCAGAATCAGAAAGATGTGAAGCGACAAGCATAAGAAGCTCTTCCGGAAGTCGGAAGATGGCTGGCATATCGGTGGCCGCCATGGCCGTCTTGGGGCTGTGTGGGGAAGCAAAGTTGGAGACGGGAAATGCGGCCGAGGCCGATGTCTGGCACCAGGAGAGGAGAATCACGTGCCTCGTGGTCGTCACACCTGGGGGCAGTCTCGTCTTCGACGGGTGCGCCAAGTGTTCAGTTGGATCTGGCCATCAACCACTCACTGTACTGGTTTCCGTAGCAGGTCGCGCGAAGATTGAAAAGGCTTGCCATGAACAAAGTGTAGAGAACACGCAGCAAACATCGACTCAGGGTACCGGCACGGTAACTACGGCAGAGGTACGTCAAGTTACTGTGTGATGACGTAACACGGGCAGCTGCTTCACCAAGCTGGCATCAGTTCCAGTCTGAGGAAGTCAAGATGGCCATGGCCATTCAGTCATTAAGATTCTTCTTCTTTGGGGTATCTCAACCCGTGCACCGACTAACGTTTGCCCTACTTCTCCTGGTTTTGTGCAGGTTGGGTCCGTCTATCACGCAGGTACACCTTGAGCAGGAACCGCAGACTGGTGAAAACGCCGAGTGCGCTCAGTCCGATCGCAAGATGCAAGGCATTTCGGTATCCCACAAGCTCGTCGGCGTGCGTTAGCCCACCGTTGTTGGTATTGACCTCCACTGTGCCTGCAATACCGACACCTATGCTGATGGAATAGTTGATGACCGTGTTGACCAAACTCGCAGCCATGCCTTGATGTTCCTTCTTGACCGCATTGCTCATAATCAAGTTGCCTGCGGGGAAGGACATGTCCATGCCGAACGGAATGATCAAAGTGGCGACGAACGATTGCGCCCAATAGCTTTGGTCGACGGGCATGGTGGCTGTAATAATACTACCGGTCAAGAAGGCGAGCATGCTAATGACCATGACCCACGCGGGACCGATACGCGATAAGACCATACCTGTGGTGAGAGCTGCAATGATACCAGCGACTACTAGAGGGCTCATGTAGGCCATGGAGAGTAGAGGAGTGGCGTAGCGGAGCCGCTGGAAAAATTGGATGATGTAGTAGATCCAGATACCTGTTTCGTTAGCATCGTGTCCCAACATTTGGGATGCTCTACTTACCAAATGCTGCCCATCCGCAGCACTCGCAGATCAGGACGAAGATCACGTCAGTTTTGAGTGCGTCAAAGGGGATAAGCGGCTTCGAAGAAACTTTCAGCTCGATCCAGAAGAAGACCGGGAATAGAAGGATGCCGATGAGCAACAGCACGTAGACGTAAGGGTGCTCCCAGCCAAAGCCGGGGGCCTGGTTCCAGGCAAAGTTGAACAGAATCATTGCCGTAATGCCCACCGTGGCACCTAGCATATCCAACTCTTCCAGCTTCTGCTTGAAAGAAATTCCACGTAGTTCTTCTCGTATCGGTACTGTCGGGAGGATGAAAGCTGAGAGAATGGCCAGCGCGAGCAGTCCGATTCCAAAAGTCCAGAAAGTCCAAGGCCACCAGACCAACGACCAAAGTCCACTCATTGTGCCGCCGAATACACCGCCGCCTGCAAACGGTTAATCCTTTTCTTCCTTGATGGCGTATGTAACTTACATGGTGCGCAAGCCCCAAATATCGAGAAGACCATGTCTTTCCGCAACCCTTCCTTGTATGTTGCGCCCAGCAAACCCAATGCATTCGGCAATAAGATGGCGGGTCCAATACCGCCAATCACTCTTGCAAAAATGAAGAGCACCTGCTTGCCTTGCCCATCGGCATATACGGCGCATCCAGCCACGACATTCCAGATAGCGAACCATGCGAAACCGAATATGATCATGTTCTTGTAGCCGACCAAATCTCCGCATCGCCCCGACAAAAGGATAAATGTGCCCATGGTGAGAGAGTAGCCCGCCACCAGCCAGGACAAGATACCAAGATTCGTTATACCGAGCTCATCGCCGATGACATTTATGATGTTAATCGTGCTCGTCAGAGCAAATTGTGCCACGAACTGTGCCGAGCAGAGCAGGCCAACGAAGAAGAACTCACGAAAGAAGGACATTTGCTCGACATAGGACAGTGTTTTTGCCATTTCAAGATCCATGCCATCCTTGGGGTTCGTAGAGGAATCCTGAGCGTGAGCGCCCTGGTCTAGTGTGATGCCTGATGAGGCGGGGTCGGATACATTGGTTTCATCCTTCAACACAGGGGAGCCATTGTCTCTATCCATGATTTGGCCGCAAAGCTTTCGACTTGTGATTGATTTGTTCTGTCGGTGCAAGATGCACAATCGATACAGTAGCCTGGATCCTCTCTAACTGGGTCACCAAATTATCGTAATGTCTTCTGGGGGTTGGGACTTGGTAAAGGAGCAGTAGTCGTGCAACAAGAGATGTATTAGGCCACACGAGGGTCGCTATATGCCATCTGCCGGTAGGGTTCCCAACACTTCGTCTGCATCCCAGGATTTAGACACGAATATATATGTCTTGTTACAATAGCGCGGAAGTGCATAGAAGTTCGGCATGCGGAACTTCAAAAGTGGCCGATCCGCTTGCAGCAATCCAATCCGAGAACGAACACAGACAGCGCCAAGAAAAAGAGATATATAGACGGGTAACCGCCCGCACAGCGAGTAACCGTCGATGTCCGGTTTGTCCATAGATGTGAATCCACCGGTGAGAACGTGCTCGAGTGCCCATGCGCCCAGGAGGTTCTCAACCGTATCCACCAGGCGATCTTCTGACAAGCAGACGAGTCTCCGCCTCGGGACAAGCCTCGTTCATTGGTAGGTACGGTACCGGTAATCCAGGAAGGTCCAAGTACAGATCTAGGTACGTAAATGGTAGATATGGTACAGTAGGTTTTTAATCACCCCTGTTACCCCACGCAGGTGTCTAAGTGAACTCAATACCTACCCCTACACTCTACAATTCATCCTCTATATCATCTGTAATCTTATGAACATGGGAACAGGTAAAGTATTCTGGCCAGTGTGGGTCCTTAGGTACAAAGTGCATGTTCATGTCTTGACGGTTGCATGTTCTACAGTCGAAAGAAGCACATCTCGTTCGAATGACCCACTGATGTGCGGTCAAACGGGGCTTTGATCGCAGCTGCAGTATAAACGAAGTGGAGATGGCATCTGCGGAATGTTGCCAAAGCAACATGACTGCAGCTGGCCATTCCTACTCATGTGATTGGTATCCGGAACTCCGAAACAACACCGAGGACAGACTGGGTGAACTAAGCCACCTGGAACAAGAAACGATAGCCAATCTACCGTACTCTCCTCCCTCTTTCCCAGCACAATTCTAACCACAGTTGGTGCAGCCATGCTACCTACCCCAGGCAGAGCATGTTCGATCCTAGCACAACCGTACTGCTGTTAGCGTGCAGTAGTTCACTCCACCAGTCTTCCCGCATCTGACATGATGCTTCCTGTTTTGCCAGCCAGACACGCAGACCGCTCACACGTTTCAGCACTGGTGATAATGTGCCCTTGTCTCCCTCACGGATAGGTACGACTCGTTGATAGAGACGATCCCGTCGGTCTGAGTTTGTGGTGACAGTCGCAATGAACAGCGGCCAAATGGGGTAGATTGCGGTGTAGAGGCTACCTTTGACTGGAAGGGACAAAAGCAGTGATTGTAGAGCATCTGAGAGCCGGAGAATGGAGGGATGGAATCGAGTATACCTGAACGAAATTAGTCGGAGCGCTACTTGGCAATATTGGCTGACTCGCCCGTAAATACGGCATTGGAGGTATAGCAAGGTTGCGAGGCGGAAGCACTCAGCTGTAGCAAGCAATATTTCCTCCCGTGGGCCTTGATGTTCCAGAGTCCATTGCTCCAACTCCTTCAGCTTCGACTCTATTCTTTGAGCTCGCGAGAAACTCTCGGGGGTACTGGTGCTGGTCGCAATGGCGTTGATCGACGAAATAAGGAATACAAGCTCAGGGGATACTCCGAGTATTCCACATATTCTTTGCGACTCTTTCGGTACCACATCTACAAGCCAGTTTGACCTTTCAAAGGAATGGAGGGAGGCTGCTTGTAGTTGAGAGGAAGTCTGTGCTGAACGAGCTAGAATGATTTGAGTGCGGATGAACATCGCTGTGTCCGAATGCTGATCAAACAGTCCAGAGGGAATGGCATCGAATATGTTGGCATGGCACGACCAGCATAGCGGCGAGTCCTCTTGATTGAGAGCCCCCTGATGCATCAGTAACATGCTGGTAGCAAGAGCTCCCTCATAGTCCTCCCTAGTGCGAATTTGCGCCGCGAGTGCGCTTATGGCTCGGGAAGAGTAATACAGCTCGGCTTGGTGGTACAAATCATACTCGCCAGGACGGAAATCGCGAATGTAAACAGCGGCTAGGCTCAGGATGGCAAAGCGAATGCTCAAGCATGTGTTCAATTTCTGCAGCAAAGTCACGTACACGTTTGACTGCGCCGCAACTGTCCGACCGGGACATATCGCATTGACGTAGAAGTCGATTAGAATCTGCTCCAGGTTTTCTGGGTGATGAAGATGGAGACCCGAGGGCCAAGATTTTATTAGGCCTGTAGGGTTAGAGTCTTGTGAGGAAGTGCTACAACCTGATCTGACTGAGGAAGAGGTAAAAGGACTGCTGGAGTTGGTTTGTAGTTCCTCAGCGTCGACTGCATGAGGCTCGACTGGCTTAATTAGCTTGGGTGATCTCCTTCATCATTGCCGGTCGCATACCTCGCGCCTCTGTGGAGCCCGAGAGCTCACAAAGGAAGTCATGACATGCATCGGCTTTCGATCTTTGGATATGTTTGATGCGCTGAAGAACCAAGGTTGTTGCATTCGTGTTATGTACCATGGATAAGTAGGATTGTTGCTGCCGGAGGGAGTTTTTGAACCTTTCAAGTTGTTTGCTGTTGAGCTCTCCCAATCGCCAATATAACTGTCCGAGAATTTCTAGTAACACGACACTAGGCCCTTCAGTCACCATCCACCGGCGAATGACCAGTAAGTTTCTACGACTGTTTCTCTGATTGCCTTCTGTGGGAAGGTCTATAACTCGGCTGAGTAGCCTGTCGATGTGTGTGCAATCAAGACAACCGTAGTCTGGCGATATGGACAAGTGTTGTAGTGCATCAGCTGCCGACTCTAGAGCTTTTGCGAGTCGTCGATCAGCGTCCATATTTGTGCAAATCTCGACTTGTGAGAAAGAAGAATGAAGAATGAATTAACGCTGCGTGTGAGTTCTACTTCCTGCTTTCTTTGGGAAACAGAGAAATCAAAGCTAAACATATGAAGTGAAAGAGGAGAAAAGCCGCAAGAGAACAAGAGAAAATAAGACAACAGGAAGATATATGGCACGTTAAAAACAAAAGGGACAGAAAGAAAGAAAACCGAAGATTGAAGACGAGCAAAACAATTGTTTATTCTCGCCATCAGAAGTATAGACATATATCAACTCCACCCAGAAAAGCCAAATTAGCAACAGCCATTCCTCAAATCGGAGCCAAAATCCACTACTGCAGGAAGAGTAAGGCGAGGTGAGATGAGAAATCCATTTTGGTCGGCCAACGGCGCTGTTGCAGAT
Source organism: Plenodomus lingam (assembly GCF_022343315.1). NCBI lineage: Eukaryota > Fungi > Ascomycota > Dothideomycetes > Pleosporales > Leptosphaeriaceae > Plenodomus > Plenodomus lingam. Next base: position 2,376,051 of record NW_027093974.1, read on the forward strand.
AGTCTGACAAGAAAAAGGTACGTCGATATGCCTCCATCGAGCCACGTTTAGCACCTGATAGGCACGGTAGGCGCTGTTCCGAAAAAAGGGTTCGCGGGGGAAAAGTCGTCTGACGAGAGCTTGAGGAGTGGATATGAGTGTAGATCTGGGTTGTCAGGACAGACTGGGTTTACCTAGGTACTGGGAATTCCATGGAAGCCGGGGGGGGGGGATTGTTCATTCATCAGGTAGTAGTGCTGGACCCTGAATCGACTTCTCTACAAGTGAACTACCTACCGCCGGTGACATTGACTTCCCCCCTCTCCTTCAGCCGCGTCAGCCGCCAAACCGCGCCCTCTCAACATAGATACCTACAGACATATCGAACCAGCTCTCATCTCCAAACCACAGCAGTACGGTACCCGTCCAAGGGCCTCGCCAATCTGCCCGCGCTCTGAAAATAGCCCCACTACACCACCCCGCATACCAAAGCGAAACACGCTGCATCTTTCGAAACGTCAAACTCGTCAAAGACATGCAGGTCGCTGGATTATGGTATATGCATGCATGCATAGCAAATCCAAGACTAGCCATAGGCCAGGTCCATTGATCAAGTTAGATACCATACCGTACTCTACGCTGCTGTGAGCAAACGCCCGAAGCCCTGCCCTCCTGGATCCACGAATCCCGCACCACCCCTACCCTGCACATAAGCACCAAAAATACCGCCCGCACGTACGGTACCCAACTCTTGCCGTTTCAAGTTTCACGTCGCATGCATGCATTCCCAATCATACCTCTTTCACAGACCACACATTTTCCCACACCCAGGTACCCGCAAACTTTTGTCGGCGCGCATGGGTACGGTATCTAACCCCCGCCCATTGCATCTCACACGAGATCTACGCGCGCAGATGTACAGATACCGTGTCATTAAGTATTCCCCTTGCACTACTCGCCGACTCACGCAAACGGAGAAAGAATATCGTGTTTCTGGCGATGAGCGAGGTAGAGTTGCCCATGAGTTGAGGTGTCTGATCCTTTTCCCCAGCGACACGCGGAAGGAAAAATGTGGGCTGTGGTGTGTATCTAGACTCGCATTGTATGGTCTTCTCAAGGGTGTGATGGGTTGGGCGGGATAATGTTTACTATTAGGAGGATGAGTTTGAGTTGAGGGGAGTTTAGAGATTTAGACAAGTGGGTGGACGGGGCGCGGAGATGAGATTCTGCAAGAAGAGGAGGTGAATTCACATCAGAGTATAAAAACACCAGACTTATCCTCCTCTTTCCACAGCACTCACATCACCCCTCCAACACACTAAACCCCACACCAACCCCATCTCATTACATCCAACTTCCCCGACCCCAACAACCGTCGAGTCCTATAGCCTAGCAGTCTACACAAAAGGACACTCCCCCCCCCCCTCCCCTATAATATCCCCCAACTTCCCCCACCCCAAAGAATAAAAAAAGGCGAAATCTCAGCATACTCCAATTAAGCCGATCCGATGCCCACATATCCCAAACCCATTTCTCCCCTTGCGCTAAAAACAAAACCAAATTTATCCAACAAAGGGCGGAAAGGGGCGAGAAGATAGAAGAAGGTGACGCCAAAGCAGCACTGCTATGCATGGAGAGAAAAAAGGGCGGGGAAAGGGGTTGAAACAAGAAACAGGGCTAATTAGTTGAAGTTTAGAGGGAGGAAGGGAGAGGGAGAGGCAGTTTTCCCAACCCCCACAAAACCTACACGAATGCAGGAGTGAGGAGGGCTCTGGCGTACCATGGATTCGACGCGTCCTACTCGCCGTTGACGTGGTTGCCGTTGCCAGCGTCGATGCCCATGTACCGTTGCATATAGGTGATGTAGTCGAATTTGGGGATATCGCGATCTTCCTGCATATCAGGACCTTTGTGTTCTGGCATTTGAGCTATCAGGTCGTCAATGACCTCGTCAGGTACCAGCGAATGCCGTAAATCGAGTTCAGTAACGTATGGCTAGTAGTCATGTGAGTACAGCAATCTTGTGGGGAATTCGACGAGCAAAGGAGACAGCAAACTTACCTTGCCGTCGGCAACCTCCTTGAACGACTCAAACACCTGCTCTGCAGTGTTTTGGTCCTCTGTCTCGTCCACCATGAAGCGGATAAACTGTTCAAAAGTCACATAATCCTTGCCACCACTAGTTTCTCGGAATCGATCGTGCATCTCTTCCTCGTCATAAACAAGACCCAAACTGGCCAATGCAGCTGAAAATTCCAGTTCCGCCAACGAATTGGATACATCGCGATCGAAGTGTCGGAAAACGGATTCGAATTCTTCCAGTTGTATGGGCGTGAGATTGGTCATGTTGCGTGCCACCATTTGGTTCTCCAAGAAGGCCAGTTTCTTCGACACGGAATTGCGCACGAGACCTAGCTCGTACTCTAGTTCGTCGTATGTGTACGTGGTAAAGTCATTCTCCTCGATGTTGGCCTCGGCACACTGCTCGTCAATCGAGGCAATAAGAGTCAGATATTCGTCCAGGGGCTGGAGCGACTTGCTAATCTCCTTTGTATGTTCCAGTTGATCCTCTACGTCGCCTTCTAGAGCCGATATGGACGTTGATAATGTATTCAGTGCAAGCGCAAAGTCGTTCGCCTTGTCTGCGAACGATTTCCGTAGTGCGTTCTTAATGTCTCGTATCGTTTCGTTGATGACTTGAGATCGCTGCCGCTCGGCTTTCATCAGTCCTGTCCATGCCAAATCCAGTGCTTCCAGACTGAGTTCTGCAGGCGGATCATAAGGTCGTAGACGGTATGTGGCCAGCTTTGTCCTGATGTTACCTAGCAAGCCCACCAGATCCGACTTCTCAGCAACCCATGTCCGCTTGTTCTTGCGCTTCCATGCTGTAAACTCTGTGGCCTGGTTCCTAGCGTCGGCGTACGTCCCGTCGAATTGGGCCTCCTCCCATTGCTTCTGTTGCTGTGCAATCTGCTCGAGAAGCGCACGCATGCGTCGCTCAAAGTCGTTTTGCATTTGCCACGCCCCTTGCATGTTGGCCACGAACTTCTCTACGCGGCGACCCGCATTTTCGACACGTTCCATATGCGAGAAGGCGTGGAACCAGTAGGCGATATAAGTCATGAGAGAGCGCTCGTCGGGTTTCGCAACGTCGCATACATCCTCTACATCGAGCAGGTCTGGGATGCCGATTTCCTTGGTAGCAATGTCAAAGGCTAGCTGCATGTTTCCACGGTGGTCGCTCTTGTCGAGGCTGTCGTAGTCGATGAGGTCAGGGCGATGGATATCGAGGAGAGCGCAACTGCGGGAAGGTTAGCTTTCCATGCCCCCCTCCATCAAGGATAGTACCCACAATGCCAGTCCATCGTTCCAGCTGGTGGAGAAGTCGCGAACCTCGACTTCATCATAGCAAGCTGTCTTTCTTTGACACCATAGTAGGAGACCCTCCTTTGCACTCAGACCCTCCTCGTTGATGTCACTGATGGTGAAGCGCAGAATCAGAGTCCATATGAGGCCCAGGATGATCTTGCTGTTGCCATCTACGACATCCTCTGCACCCGTGTTGGTCAGCTGGATGCCTCTGCTTCGAATGTAGTCGAGCGACTTGTTGACATTCTCGAATCTCTGGACGCGCAGTTTGGGGCGGGAGGCATAGCGGCCGAGCGATTCGTTGCTGAGGATTTCGAGGAGGTGGATGAGTATGATCTGGCGTCTGTTAGTAGGCCTGGGCTTGGGATCTGGGATTGCGCGCGTGAGTGAGTTGGGGGGGGGGGTGGACCCTGGAAGAGAGCGGGCGGGAGGAAGGGAGGAGGGAGGAGGGGCACATACGCCGTCGGAGAGATCTGTGATGAGGTCGTTGATCTGAAGTACTCGGCTCTTAAGCTTGCTGTTCAGCCTGCAGTGGTATTGCGATTAGCCATGTGAGCGGGCGGACGGCCAAAAGAAAGGTACAATGCGCACCATTTGGTGAAGGTCTTTTGCTGGACCTTGACCCATTGTTGCTCAAGTGGCGCCATTCTGAGGGTGGTGGTGGTGCATCAGAGGCACTGGCAACAAAACGGCATGCGGATAGAAATAGGCGTGATCAGGTGTGGACGTGGGTGGGTGTGTGCTGGGGGAGTGTGCTGGTCACGGGGTGGTCTGCTATCGTATCGTTCCAAGTTGTTTTCGATGTTCAATGTTCCATGTTCAATGTTCGATGTTCGGATGTTTGTACGGGGCCAAAACAATCAATAGCTTAGCTGGGCGGAACCCAGGCCTGGCTGGCGGCGGGCGGGCGCTCGGCTGGCCCCACGCTTGCCTGGGTTGGGAGATGCCCTGGACTACCTAACTCTAGGCTGGGGGGCGTTCCAAGGTTGGCCCAAGGAGAAAGAGATGTGCAAGTCACCCACTTTCTTCTTCGCACTGGAATTTACTATTATTTCTGTCTTCTTGGTTAGCCATCAACAATGGCTGGAAAGAAGACAACTGCCGGCACAAGAAGGTTTCTGCGCATATGCGAAACCCGACTACCCATCACTTGCCACCTGCTTTGGGCTGCGTACCGGTAGTAGAGTAGGTACCGTAGTAGACTTTGTCCACCTTGTGCTCAAAGGGGCAACCAGCCAGCCATTTCCTGCCCAAGTCGACCTTTTCCCCTGCTATCATTGGCCCGCCCTTTCCTCGTCCCCTGCTTTTTCCCTTTCCCTTCCCTTTCCCTTCCCTTTCCCTTCCCTTTCCTTTCCCTTCCCTTTCCCTTCCCTTCCCTTTCCCCTTCTGTCTCGTTTCCTATTCCTATTCCTGTTCCTGTTCCTGTTCCTGATGGCTGGCCCTTCATATCAGACTGCAGTCTCGCTGCCCTATCATGAGCCTCGGATTGTGCCGATTCTTGTCCTCACCTCCTTTCTCCTATTGCTCAATGTCATCAACTCTGCCCTTGACCGTGTCCTGTACTGTGGTCTGTTGGGCCAGGTCCTGATTGGCATTGCCTGGGGATCCCCTGGCGCCAAATGGCTCTCTGCAAGCCTCGAAGAGACCATGGTTCAATTCGGTTATCTCGGCCTGCTTGTATTGGTCTATCAAGGTTCGCTCACACTCGGAACAAACAGTGACGTCATTGTCATGGCTGCTTGCTGCTTGCTGCTTGCTTCAGCCCAATGCATCGTGACAAGAGTAACATGAATCAGGTGGGCTACATACCTCGTTCCAATCCCTCAAAGCCAACCTACTCCTATCTTCTGCTGTCGCTCTTACTGGCATCGCCGTCCCCATTGGCCTGTCCTACACCCTGCAGGAGCTCCTGGACGCGACCCCTCTGCAAGCATTCGCTGCAGGTGCTGCACTATGCTCGACCAGTCTTGGCACCACTTTCACCGTCCTGGGCTCTAGTGGACTCTCCACTTCTCGGCTCGGTGTGGTCCTCGCCAGCGCTGCCATGATGGACGATGTCGTCGGATTGGTCATGGTCCAAGTCATCTCCAATCTGGGGGGCGACGACTTCAGCTGGGTCACTGCCGTCCGCCCAGTGCTTGTCTCAGTTGCTTTCGCCACGGCCGTGCCTCTCGTGTGCCTATGCATCGCCAGACCCATCACATTCTGGCTAAACAAGTACCGCGAAGAGCATCCATCCACGACACTCAGCCTTCTCCTGCTGAAGCCACAGACTGTCTTCTTCCATCACACTCTCTTATTGATTGGACTTGTCACGGCTGCAACATATGCTGGTACCTCTGGTCTTTTCGCCGCCTATCTTGCCGGAGCCAGCATCAGCTGGTGGGACTCGGAGTTGCCCCATCCACCTTCTCCTGTTCGAAAGCTTTCGCCCACCGCAGCCGATGTGAAGAAGACAGGGCCTGGTGCTGAAGCTATCCGCGAGCCGACAGGTTCACAATCCAAGACCGATGTACCTATGGAGAGCGCTGTCACGGCTGCTGCGAGCGAGGCCAATCACAACAGCAGTCACACTACGGAGACAGCCCAACATGATCATGTGCCCAACGCTCAGCTCCATGAGCAGGACACGACTGGCTCGGCCATTTATCAGCGTTATTACCACCCGTCAGTATCCAAGATCCTACAGCCACTGTTCTTCGCCTCCATTGGCTTCTCTATACCCATCACCCGCATGTTCAACGGGCCTATTGTGTGGAGAGGTATTGTCTACGCCGTCCTGATGGCATTTGCAAAGTTGGCATGCGGTCTGTGGCTTGTTAGATTTTCAGTCATGCCAGGCAAGGGGACCCTGAGCCGATCACTCGCAAAAGTAAAGTTCCCATCGATCCCGCACTTGTGGGGGAGAAGCGCACGGGGAGCTCCATCGAATCCACAAAGTGCGACGAATCCTACTTTGACGAGTGGAGCCAGCCTGGAAGCTCGTAGCTCACCGAGCCCACCCAAGCCCGTCTCACTCCATCCACCGCTTATACTAGCACTCGCAATGTGTGCCCGGGGTGAAATAGGCTTCCTGATATCGGGCGTTGCTGAGTCAAATGGCATCTTCTCGGCCTCAGGGGTTGCGTCAGCAGATGAACCATCGGACATTTTCCTTGTCGTGACCTGGTCTATTGTGCTGTGCACAATCTTGGGGCCCCTGGGTGTTGGCATGTCGGTGCGGAGAGTGAAGAAGCTTCAGGAGCGCAAGAATAGGCAGCAAGAAGGTAGTGGGCGAGATGTGCTAGGTGTCTGGGGTGTTGATTGATGAAAGAGGGAGGTTAGTATTCCACGAGGACTGGCATTGTTGTCTGCACACGGACGATAGCATCTGGCAACGGTTTACGGATTTTTTTTTCTTTGACGGAAAAGGGGGACCATATAGTAACCAGATAGGTAGGTAGTTTGTGTAGACTCTCGAATCACGGGCTTAGCGCGCGAAATGGAACTCGGTCCAGGGATGTGTGTTGTATTCGTCAGTGAAGAGGATGCCCAAACAGAGTTGAAACCCCCATGAATACGGTGTCCCTAGCACGGTGAGAAGGAGCCGAGGGGGGCGTGAAACAGAACGCGAGCCTATTTTTTTCCTTTTTGCGATTCTTTGCAGTGGTGTCTGGTCAGGGTTGTTCGCACGTGTCGAGATGGTAGAGGGTATACGAGGTCGAGAAACTGTGCCTGCTCTGTGCACGATGATGAAGAATCGAAGCCAATCTATAATGTGTGGCGCATACTGGCACAACAAAACCAAAAAGAATTGCGCGCCACAAGAAGCCGACCGAGAGTGGGGAAGGGTTTGCAGGTACTGTAGGATGGGGCTGTTGTTGGATGTCTACCTATCTGCAACCAAAACGTGCAGCCCTGGATTCGAAAGTTACCCATAGCGATACCTACCGATCCCGATCCCGATCCCGATACCGATACCGATACCGATACCGATGCCGTAGGAGTACATGGCAATATCTACATTTTACGTATCAAACCCAATCCAACAAGACCACCCCAGCTATGGAAAAAGGCTTCTCTCCCCTCCCTGATGCCGCAATACCTGCACGTTTCAGAAGCGAGGGGACGGGGGGTTTGGGTCCAACCGGCAGCGCGCTGAAACGCTGAACTCGATGTCTTACAAGCAGGCGCGCCAGGGTACTGGGTAGCGACCGGGCCGTTGTTGCCTGGGACGCTTTTGGGGGGAGGGGTTGCTGTGGGATGGGGATGGGGATGGGGATGGGGATGGTGTGTATTGGGGCAGGGTAGTGTGTGTATAGCACAGTTATGGGTACTTTGTTACGGTTGGGTGGCTGTCATGTGCACGTGACTGGCCTAGCGTTGCCGTTGGGCAATGGGTTAGTGGCTACATGGATAGTGGTCAGTGGTGAAGTGAGTAGTGGTGAAGTGAGTAGTGGTGAAGTGAGTAGTGGTGAAGTGAGTAGTGGTGAAGTGGGTAGTGGTGGGTTGCGGGCATGTACCGGTATGGGTGCAGAAAGGGTCATGGATGGACATGGGAGGGCTGGAAGGGGCAGAAAGCGACAAGAGGAGTGAAAAGAGATGGCCCGGCGTCTAACGTAACTGACTGCCTGCACACTCACTGGGCCGGCGTACTGACTGGCTTGCCTGCTCAAGCTTCTCCTGGGCGGAAACAGCCCAACCCCAAACCTGTTGGCCCTTGTCTGCTCGCCTGCGCATCTCTTTTTGTCTCTGCTCTTTTTTCTTTTCTCGTCTTCTCTCTCTCTCTCTCTCTCTCTATCCTATCTACACTACTCACTTGCACCCACTTGCACATCCACCTGGCAACCGTGTTCCGCAGTGTCCCGCAGTGTCTCATGCGGTCCCTCGTCTAGAAAGAGATTCCGTGTGGCGCACAGCGACCTTTTGACTGACCGCGGCTCTCCTGCTCTTTCTTACTCGCTTTCAGCAACCAACCAACCAACCAATCCTCCGCCACAACGGCAGCCTCTCCCCACCCATCCGCCTTCCCCCCAATCCCATCTCTTGCAACGCTGCGTGCTCCCATGCCACAGGCCCGCACATTCACCCTCACCTCACGCCTGCTCTGCTCTTGAGCCCCCCTCCCTCTCCCTCTCCCTCTCCCTCTCTCTCTCTCTCTTGAGCCCGCTTCACCGTCCATATAGCGCTATTCCATTGTCACCAATAGCGCCCCATTGACCGTGCCTCCTTCACGGCACGACCCACCCCGCCATTCACCGCATTTCCACCGAGCGTCAGGCAGTATTCGAAGGCAACGGCAGGCCCTCGAGTCCCATTGTAAACTGGCCTGCACCGATTGTAGCTATTGTGTGAAGAAGCGCCGTGCCCCAAGTAAGTTGTATTATCGCTTGCTTGCTTGCTCGCTCGTTCGCTCGCTCCTTCCGCTTCTCCAACCCTGCTTTCCCCACAGCAACCGCCAGACGGTGACTTGCCCTCATCTGCAACAGCACACGTACACAAACCCAAAACCCAAACCCCCCCCCCCCCCCAAAAAAACACAAAGATCGGCACCTGGCCACCTGGCACCTGGCAACCACCTGGCCACTAACACGACCACGTCAGAATGTATTCACGCGACCAGTTCATGAACCCCGGCCCCGCCCCACGACCGCCCACCGACCGTCCACGCCTCGCCCTCACACCCAACACGAGCAACACGCTGCCAGGCAACCTGGCCGGCCTCAGCCTCCAGTCGCCCGCCTTTGGCAACACCTCGCAAATGTCGCTCGTCCGCACGCAGTCGGAGAAGAGCGTGTCTTCGACGGCGGTGGTCAAGGAGGGCATGGTCAAGGTCAAGGACGAGGGCCTCTTCAAGTCGCTGGTCTGGGCTGATCGCTGGCTGGTGCTGCGCGAGTTCGAGCTCAACTTCTTCAAGAGCGCAAATGCCTCCAAAGTCTCCAACACCATTCCCCTGCGCGACATCCTGGGCGTCGAGCGATCCGACACCCAGGCCCTTTCCTTTGAGATTACAAGAGCACTCAACTCCAACAAGGGCTCGTCACCGCCCCGCGACGGTCCGACCAAGGTCATCACATGCAAGGTCGAGACAGACGATGATGTCTACTCGTGGATAGACAGCATCTACCAGCGCTGTCCTAGCATGGGCGGCGTCAGCAACCCCACCAACTTTACCCACAGGGTCCATGTCGGCTTCGATCCCAACAGCGGAGCTTTCGTCGGCCTGCCCGTGGAGTGGGAAAAGTTACTCACAGCCTCTGCCCTCACCAAGGACGATTACGCAAAGAACCCCAAAGCGGTTTTGGAAGTGCTCGAGTTCTACACGGAGAAGCTCGTCAAGCGCTCTGAAGATCCGCAACAGTACACCAGTCTGACGCCCACCCCACCAGCGACCGCGGGCACGGAGAAGCAGCTTGGTTATGGTGGCAGTGGCAACTCTGTTGCCCCCCCACGACCAGCACCCCCCGAGAACTATCAGCGCAAGGACAGCTATAGTCGCCAGAACACTCCGCCGGGGGCTGGCCAGTCGAACTCTCAGAATGGAGCTTCTCAACAAGACCGATACGATCAAGAGCGGCGAAAGCAGGAGGAGCAGCGGATGCAGCGCGAGCGTGAACGTGAGAGACAACGTCAAGAGTACGAGCGGCAGCAGCGTGAGGAGTTGGCGGCATACAACGCCTCGTTACCTCAGAAGAAGGTTCCCCTTGCCCAGCAGGAGATTGGAGGCGGTGGCTACGATTCTCGCGATCCAAGCCCCTCCAACCAGCAACGTTACAACCCCAGTCGTCCTGCACCCTCTACCCCCGGTTCTACTAGGAATCAGCAATCGGGCCAACAACCTCCAGGCTCGTTGCGTCAAATGGCTGCGCAGCGGCCTGCACCTTCAGCCCCGCAACAGCAGAATAGCACCTCGCCTTCGGCAAAGACTCCTGCAGCTCAACAGCAGCGCCCACCCCTTCAGACTAGCAACAGTTATACCAAGGGCTCTGGCACTCAGAATCCGCAATCTCGCCCTGCCAATGGCCAAACTCAGCAGAAGCAGTATCAGGGCTCTTCTGCTGCACCAAAGCCTTTGAACGTTGCCAAGCCCTCTGCAACTAGCGACGCAGTAAAGAAAGCGGAGCAGGCGCTGACCAGCAAGCCAAAGGAGGAAACACCGCGCAAGGATGTTCGCATGTCCAGCATGTCTGAGAGTGAGGTCATGGCCAAGCTCCGAGAGGTCGTTTCCAAGGAACGCCCGCTGGATTCGTACAACAAGCAAAAGAAGATTGGCCAAGGTGCTAGTGGATCAGTCTATGTTGCTCGTATTCGCGAAAATGCTACCTCGCCAACAGCACGTAGGGTCATGCAGGAGAATGGGCCTCGCGCACAGGTTGCCATCAAGCAAATGGATCTTCGCAACCAGCCGCGCAAGGAGCTCATTGTCAACGAGATTATTGTCATGAAGGACAGCAAGCATCCCAACATTGTCAACTTCTTGGACGCCTTCTTGCAAGAAGAGCATTCGGAACTCTGGGTGGTTATGGAGTTTATGGAGGGAGGTGCTTTGACTGATGTCATTGACAATAATTCGTCTATTAGCGAGGACCAGATTGCCACCATCTGCTTCGAGGTATGTTCCACTCCACAGTGAACTGATCATCTACTAACTCTTTGCAGACCTGCAAAGGATTGGAGCATCTCCACAACCAAAACATTATCCATCGCGACATCAAGAGTGACAATGTCTTACTCGACGGCCGTGGTAATGTCAAGATCAGTATGCCATATCCTCTTCTTTGTCGTCGGACTTTTTGCTAACAAGTCTCAGCCGATTTCGGTTTCTGTGCGAAACTCACAGAGCAGCGCAGCAAACGTGCGACCATGGTCGGCACACCCTACTGGATGGCCCCCGAAGTTGTCAAGCAGAAGGAGTACGGAAACAAGGTGGACATTTGGTCTCTGGGAATCATGGCCATTGAGATGATTGAGTCCGAACCGCCTTACCTAAACGAAGAGCCGCTCAAAGCTTTGTACCTCATCGCCACCAACGGCACCCCTCGCCTGAAGAAGCCAGACAAGCTTTCGAAAGAGCTCAAGGCCTTCTTGTCCGTATGCCTTTGCGTCGATGTCAAGTCCCGAGCGAGCGCGTCGGAACTGATGAGCCACGATTTCCTCAAGAGCGGATGCAGCCTCAACAGTCTAGCCCAGCTGCTCAACTTCCGCAAGAACGGCAGTCACTAGTCAGCTTCGGGTGATGGTGCAGGCTCATGGCGGATTTTATCCCATCCAACCCATGACCTTTTTTACAAAGCTGACCGTCCCTACCCCTCTGAACTTGTTTGATACCCCCTTTCATGTAAATCTTACGGATCCACTCGGCTTTTCTCTTACTCGCACACATACACACATACACCACAACCTCACACCCTTTTTTGGTTTTTTTCTGGCGCTTTTTTTTCTGCCCGCAAGCATGCAAGAAGGCTTGGCTGCGGACCTGGATGCATCTCAAGGCCCTCTTGGCCGTTTTTTTGGGGGGCGGGGGCTTTGTCCAAGGTAAGCTTGCGAATGACGGGGGTTTCTTTTTTTTCTTTGAATCGAAATGCTCGGGCGTGGCTTGGGGGTGTGGATTGGAGATTGTAGATCGAGAACGTCGTAGTGCTGGTGGTTGGTGGTAGTAGTGATGATGCGCACTCGCATGTCGGGCAGGGAAAGCAATCGGCCATTTGTCCTTGGATCAGCCGGAATTATCATGAGAAAGTCTGCTTTCCTACTCGAAGGATGTCGAGGCGAGGGACAAATTTCAAATCATCGGACCCGAACTTTTTTTTTTTTTTTTTTTTTTGCCGGTTTGCATGTGATGACGGGTTGATTTGACTGGTAGGCTTCTACCAGAAGCCTGCTGTTTGAAGTGTCGGCGAGCTGGATTGATGTCATGCCTCTTTGTATCCCACATCCCGCATCCTACATCCCTATATCGCACAATCCCAAATTCCATGCACCTCTATGTTACCGTTGCTATTAAGTGCCATGTCCCATGTCCCATGTCCCATGTCCTATGCCATGTACAAACGGGAGATGTAGCGAATAGCGAATAAGCAAAGGGTGGTGGGTTGGTGTGTTGAGGTGGTGTGGGTGTGGGTGTGGGTGTGGATTGCTATGGTGGTATACGGATGCATTGAGATTGGGATTGGGATTGGGATGGACATGGACATGGACATTCACATTGACATTGACATTGGCAGGAGTGTAATTACAGGCTAAGAAACGATGAAAAGTGTACAGTAAAGTCACAGCCTCACAGCCGAATTCCGGGTGTTGGACGAGAAAGAGCAACACTGGACAAGCAGGATTGAGTTTTCGAAGCATTTCATTGTTTCGCCTAGTCCCCGACCCCCATTCTATGGATGGAACAAAGGACCTGGCATTGATCATATGCAATCAATCCACACGGCCTGACCTCGCGCAAACCATGGGACCATGAGCTCCGTGACCCCAAATGAACCAGAATGAAGTAAACTCCTCCTTTTTGCCTAGCCACGATTTCCGCATTTCAGTCTCTATGCCTCTTCCTTCTGGGCTGCGGCCTTGGCCTTGGCTCCTCGCAGCTTCGTTGGCTTGTTGTCCGCCTTGACGGGCTTCTGGCTCTTGCGGATGGCCGAGGCGCGGGCGACGGCGTCCTTGCGGAGGTCGGGGCGGTAGTTGCGCTTGGTGGTGGAGTTGACAATGGCGGAGTAGGTCCTGGGAATTGGGTTAGCGCATTCTTCTGACACAATTCCCTTGCTCTTCGCCCAAAGCGCCTATTGAGATGCCATGTCGAGGTGGACGTACTTGCGGGTGGATCGCTGGGGACCGAAGGTGACGGTCTGGATCGAGGTGGCGGGCTGGTGGTGCTTGTCGGCCTTCTTGACCAGGAGGGTGACGCCGCCCTCCTTACCGGGAATGACACCGATGGCCTGTTCCACGTTGTCAACTCCAGATTCTCTTTACTACTGTGCACTCGAAACTGCCGCATTCGAGATTGATCATGGTCCTCGTACCTTGTTGGCGATCTGGCCCTCATTCTGCGCAAGAGTTAGCAGCTGCCCATTTCTTGCTCCAAGTCTTGCATTCACGTACCTTGCGGCTGTAGATGTTCCTCAGGTTCAGAGGATCGCGCGAGAACTGCACACCATTCGCCCTCTTGACAAGCGTAGCGCTGTGTCCCTCTAGTTCATGTTATCAGCCCCCATCCTGCAAACTCCTCTTGATTTTCCCAGGTGCACTCACTGGTAACCTCCCAGGCGAGATCGTGCGAGATAGTGGTGGCCATTGTGTGTATTTGGGGGGTTGTGAATACGGGCTTGGGATCGTTGCTGGTCTTCAAAGTTCCCAATATTGAACGGCGGGCGGGCAGGTGGCTCGTCTGAATTACCGAATTACGCCTAGTGTGCGTCGGGGATGGATCAACAACGGCACCGACGCTTGGGCTCGTTCCAGCACAAGCCCTGCCAGCACCCCTGTCCATGGCGACCCAGCCCCGAGACATGTGGCGGTGCTGCCGACCCGAGACGACTTGTCCGCAGCGCCCAGCAGCCATCGTGACACTTCAGACATCCCACCTCTTCCGCCTATCCGGCATCCGTGTTCCTCCATATTGAGCGTCGTCAGACCCACGCGCTGCGACTGCAGCCCGTACTCCATCTCTTTTTCCTTGTGTCATCTTTTCTCCGAGTCCATCTCTTCATCATCACTGCGCCTCGGTTGCGCTATTGAGGCACTTTCAAGGTTCTGGGCTTGTCGCAAACACATGTCACCGTTCTTCTGAAACGTAAACTTCATACACATCGCCAACATGGCGTACATGCTGTATACCGCCTTCCTCTTTGTTCTGGTGCTTGCGACTGGTACGTTTGTTCTTCTCGTCCTTGTATCCCCATGTACTGATCTGCTCCAGTGGGCTACGTCACTCGGCACCACTGGCTACATCTCCTCCCTATCCCCGAACCCATCTACGCACGCCTTCCCACATCGTTCCGCGACGACCTTGAAGCCGGGCTATCTTCATCCGCCTTCGATCTCAGCAGCAACGTGGAGGAGGGGGATTCGCGACAGGGTCTGGACGATGCGGGGAAGAAGCAAGTCAAGCGCATCATGAAGAGGAAAGGCGTAGACTTTGATGAAGCACGGAGAATCTACATGCAAGACCGGTTCAAGAAGAATAATATTGGTGCAGACGGAGTCCCTCGGGACCCTAAATTTGTTAGCTTTTCTTGATTGTCATTGTCTTGCGCTCGCTATTGTTCGTCTCTTTCGTTTCATTTGTCGGACTTCAAGGAGATTGGGTAGCGGAGTTATCGCGTTCATCTCATCAGGACAGTCGTGGGGGGACGGTGAGGGGCTTGAAAGCGCGTTGGGCATGATTTTTGACATTTAACTTTGCTGAAAGACTGATTGCATGGCAGCGATCCTCAGCGTTAGTGTTTCCTATGTTCCACTACTTCTATTCTATCATGCGGCTCATGGCACATTCTTAGGCAATAATCCATTCCTGGCACCATGCCTTTCACGACTACGATATCTTTTCGCGTCATCGTCTTGGTATCTGACGTTCGAAGCAAGTAAGAGCGTTTGCTGTTCTCAGAATCTTTGTGATTCAGGCGATGGCAAACATGATTCATCGTGACTTGGCCTTTTGATCCCCATTCCGTGCGTGACCGGTCCCTGGTAGAAAGGTCCTGTAACGGCACGAGGGAAGTGCGTTCCAGACGCATCGCTGTGAATGATTCGGGTGCGTGTTATGTACTTTTCGGCAAGGACGTTTCAGCGTTGTGGCGGGAACCCTGGAGGTGCGTAACTCGGTGGAGCACCGTAAGAAGGGTTGAAGCCTGGGGGGCCATTAGGTGGAGCGGCATTGAACCCAGGTGGAGGGGGGTAAAAGTTGGAGGGAGGCCCGCTTGGTGGACGAGCTGGTAAGCCATTTGGAGCGGGTGGTAGCGACGGTGGCCCTCCAGGAGGCCCAGCTGGTGGCCTTCCGTAAGAACCGTTTGGCGCACCATAGCCAGGTGGGCCTGCAGGAGCACCGTAACCATGAGCGCCGTTGGAAGGTCCAAAGCCCGCAGGACCACTGGGCACGACAGGTGCAACTCGGTTGTCTGCGCCCATGCTTGGCCCACTTGGTACCCCACTCCCAGGAGGCAGTTGGAACAGATGTGCGGGAAGGGGTTGTACAGCGGGCGCGACGCCATGAGCCTTGGCCTGTTTTGCAAGCATGCGTTCTGCTTCGTCTCCGTGTCGCTCGCCCTTTCCGTCCTTTTTGTACGCGTACTGTACGGAGATCTGCTTGTTCATGATGTATTGGCCATGCATGCTGGCGATGGCCGCATCTGATGACTCGAAGTCGCCATAGGAGATGAATCCATAGCCCTTGGACAAGTTCGCCTCGTCGCGCGCAATCTTGGGGGCGTTGACCAGAGGCCCGAATTGACCAAAAGTATCGTAGAGCGTCTTCTCGTCCACCATGGCGTCGAGGTTACCGATGAACAGCTCGGCGCCGATTTCGACATTCCGTTGCTTGTCCGCGGATGCCTTGTTAACGCGTATGCGGGTGCCATAGAGAGCGATGTTGTTCATGATCTTGGGCGCATAGTCGGCCTCTTCCTCGGTATGGTATTCGACGAAGCCGAAGCCTTGATGCTGGCCGTTGACACGATCGACGGGCATGTTGACATTACGCACGCGGCCAGCGTTGAGCATCAGCTCATGGAGAATGCGGGGCGTGACGCGCTCATGGAGGTTACCGCAATAGACCGTGGCTTCCTTGTTCTGTTCCCTGGGGGCTGCTGTCAATATGTACACATGTTGTTGCTGGTTTGGCACGAGTGGATATTGACTGACCAATGACGAGCGCTGGGGGCGGACATTGCAATATTCTCCCGACAAAGACTTTGCTATGAATACTCTGCCTATGGGCACACTTATGGTACAGAGTCTCAATACCGACTGTTTTGGAAGTGTGCAGACGATTGATCAGTCGGGCGAACCGTTGAAGCTCGGGGGACCTGGGCGCATCAACGAAGTTTTGGAGCTATGATGACGCGCTAGACTCAACTAGGCCACGGCAACACTTCGGCCTTGGATCCATTCATCAGCCTTTTGCTCGGATCGCGAAAGAAAGCGACTCCAAGGACCAAAACGTCACCTTGCGACTCCCCCACGACCCTCTCGCCGCGCCGACGACTTTTCCCACTCTCCCCCGCATCCATCCAGCACACAGAAGCCAGCATGTACCAATTATCAGAGGAGTCCAAGGTGCGTCTAAGAAGTTGCACACAGCCCACTCACACACTGCCTTCTAACACAGTCTCCAGGAGCGCATTGCCCGCATCATCGATGTCTCCCGCGTCGCTATCCACTACGGCTACCTGCCTCTCATTGTCTATCTTGGATACTCGCAAAGCCAGCCCAAGCCATCGCTCATCCGGTAAGGCGAATCCACTCGCATTGCACCGTCTCTGCTAACCACGGCAGACTCTTCTCCCCACTTGCATAATGTGCATGCGCATACCAGACGAGCGTGAACGAGTATGAATGATTCTTTTGTAAAATATGGCACATTTCAGGCGCAAGCATTCTTTCGGGCTATTTCGAGTCTGATGAGGTTGAGGTACTGTCTGTAGACGGCAGGGTGTTACGATTAGGATTCTCCACTGCAAAATCAGATGGTAATTAGCAATCGGTGATACTGCACAGGGCGCAATGTCCATAATGTAAAACAAAGCGTTTGAACCTATCCATCCAGTCCCTGAAGCAGCATGGCTCGCAGCACGGCAGACACACACATGTCTGTCTAGGTGGCCCCGCCGCTTGCCGTCCACGGACGTTCCTCGCCGCGTCCATGTTACGTTAGTGGAATACAAAGTATTCAGACGGCGATCAATCTTACCTAGACTCCAACTCGGCCGCGTCGCAATGTTGTGAGCCATTGAAATCTCGGT
Organism: Plenodomus lingam; assembly: GCF_022343315.1. Taxonomy (NCBI): domain Eukaryota; kingdom Fungi; phylum Ascomycota; class Dothideomycetes; order Pleosporales; family Leptosphaeriaceae; genus Plenodomus; species Plenodomus lingam. The sequence goes on from NW_027093974.1 coordinate 2,393,333, forward strand.
AAGGCACCGAGTGACAGGCCCGGGGGGGGGGGGGGCATATGTTTTCATGTACCAATGATGCAGCGCTAGGGCGCCCACGTGCCACCCTGGTTCGATCGACTACTCGAGCATTGATGATTGCTTGAGACTCCTCAACCGCCAACCCCACGGTCTATGCTATGAGCCGAGTTCCAGGTGTCTTCCCCCTCCCTCCTCTGGTCTGCACACCATCAGTATGGGTTCTTGTAACCAGCCCCTTGGCACCGGGTCCCCTGTAGCCTCTGTGACAGGCCCTATGACTTGCCTTGGCCCCACGCTTGGTAGACCATCTCTGTACCGTATATCGCGGCTCATGCCATGTCTTCCTTTCACACAATCCAAGCCCTTTCGAGCTGGACGCTGTAGATTTGTCGCCATCGAATACTTCTGCATACCCTAGCACAGACACCGACATAGTTTGAGCACGTCTCAGTCAGATGCCCCATTGTCGCTTGCTACAATGACTGTCCCCGATGTTGGGGACATTCTCGTGTCTTCTCAATCTGCATGGAGGATCGAAAGAGCGTTTGCTGCTGGCCGCAAGGAGGCCCCTGCCGACTTTCAGGACATTGAGCTGGAGTTGGGCGGCCTTGCTCGGGCATTGACTTTACTTGCAGAGGCTCTGCATGCGAATACAGGTTCTGATGCATTACAAGCCGCTGGAGAGAGGATACAAAATACCGTCGGTATGGTCGTGTGGTCCTGCCAACAAACGATAGGCGACTTGGATCGCCTGATCGACCAGTACCAAGTCATCAAGAAGCATCGGACTGTGGGCGGATTCGCAATCGAAAGAACGTGGAGTAATGTGATTCTGACAGAATACAAAACCATGCCATGGACAAGAAAAGGTGGCAACCTGCAAAATCTTAAACAACTGCTACAGTTGCATATAAGCTCTATTGCTCTGACCACACAAGCGATACAAAGGTAGACGGTGCTTCACAGTGCAGAAGATTCAACTAATGTCGAGTAGTAAGTCGCTCGAGCAACTACAAAGTGCCATAGACCTCAGGACAGACAAAAGGAGTAGTCTGAATCAATCGTCTCGGTGTACTCCCGAACACCTTGGTGAAATTCAAGACCTCATGCAAACTCTCGCCATCATCGAGCCGATCATGCAAGCGCCGCCGGTCCCTCCAAAGAACCCTGCGAGATCATCTATCGTGGAAGCTCCGAAACCCTTGGGCACGCTCATCGCCCCTGCATCATCCTCAAGAGCATCATCTCCTAGCCGAAAACGAGTTTCGGAATTTAGTTTCAGTGCAGCCTCTCTTCGTTATTCAAGTAGTAGCTACGCGTCTTCAGATGTTGGGGTGAATGCAGTCGGATGGTCGAGCCCCAGCACCCCCAAAGATACATTTGATAGCCACCATGTTCCCATCTCGTCCAAGAGACCCACTCCACTACCAAGGACATCTGAGGTGCAGGAGCCAGGTCAGCCGATCGAGGATAGGCCATGGTCAATACTACCACCTCCTGCCTTAGGTCTCTCTGCGCCTCATGAATGGGAAAGACATATATGGAATGGCTCACGTAGTGGACCGCGTGTCTGCCCAAGTCCACGAGTGAATGTCATGCAGCTTCATCGTAGTTCGACTACCACAAGCCAAAAAACGGCTTTTGAGAAGGAGGCTTTTCGAAATTCTGCAATCTTGTGCGACGTGTAAGCCAAAGGAGGACCCCCTTGGAGACCTTGCATGGGCTGACCACGTATTGCTAGCCGTGGAAGCCTCGTTGAATACTCACAACAACTCGATGAAGAGGACAGGAATGATGTCGAGATGGTGACAGCTTCCGAAGAGTGCCGCATTGCTGTTGTACGCAAACGGATTACAGATCCAGAGACGAGAAGAGTCCATGTTGCTACCTCGGTCTGGACATTGAGTGATGACGGTGCTGTACGAATGGAGCTTCGTATGGCTGAGGATCAGATGTACATCCCATACTCCAGCTACTTCTCGCTTAGCAAGGTTTCCATCACCGTATCCTGCGAGCTGAAATTTCACAGTGTCAGATTTGGTGATAGGCCTGTCAGGATTGCAAAGTCGAGTTGGGTCAACTACGTCTTTGCATCTCCCGATGGTAAGCAGTCGGTTCCGCTACCTAGCCAGCTGTCATCATAGCTAACAGACATGCAGCCGCAGCGCTTTTCCAAAACGAACTCATGGGTCGCACACTCCTAGCGACGTTCCGTACTGAGAAGACGATGCGCATTCACGCAGGTATTGGGGCAACTTTCAACTACGCGCAGCAAATGTGCGCACTGGAGAACCTACGCGTCTGGGAAGACAGCGACAGTGGTGCCAAGATTGCGCTTATCCATTTCTCAGCAAGCTTCCGCAGCGGATATCTCGCCTTTTACATCAATTCCTCAATTCACCCGATCAAGGTGAAGGATCTCGGCGGGCGTGAAGTCAAAATCAAGGGACTACGGGTGCCGATTGACAAGGGCGACAAGGCCATGCGGAAAGATAGCTTCGTTGCGAGCAGTGGTCATGGAGATGCAACGGATAGGGTCACAGACAAGGAAGATGAGGCGAAGAAGATGGAGAAGGGAAAGATGATTTCAGGTGCCAGGATTGAGTTTCGTACAGAAGCAGAGAAGAGGGAATTTCTGGAAATGTGCACGGAAGTGCAGACGCGCTTGATAGAGCTGCCAGATTTGATGGGTGTTCATTAAATGGGTGTCTCTCTGTCTGGTTCTGTTGAGGATCGGCTGTTATGAAACATGGAGACTACAGCAACACATGATCACATCATCGTACTCTACCTACCGGGGGGGGGGGGGGCACAGTCACGCGATCATCATGGCGCGACGACCAAAGAATGAGTTAGATGCAAGTAAAGCGAGCCAATTCGATATCCGCATACCACAAGCCTACACACCGGTCAACAACAGTGCTTGACTGCTCGCTCGCACTCAACCGTCATCCAAGACAAGTCTTTGACATGGTTGTGCAGTACGCGATGAGGTGTTGCCAGCAGCCACCACGGCATTTGAAATTAACTTGCCCTACCCGCAACACGAACTAGTGCGGGCTTCGCGGTTCGGCCCGCAGGGAGGTTGAGAAGCAAAACTCCACTTCTAGTGAAGACCTCATCCAGCTGTGGCGGCTCCGTTGGATTCAGCCAGCGCGGCACCCCATCCTCTACACTGTCTGGGGTAGAGACCGGTAGATGCAGTTCGTACAACACGAGATGGAAGAGAACGTCAACTTGGAGTCATCTGCACCCGTGGCCGCGACCCGTACCGGTACCGGTACCACCCACATCGATTGTCCTCCACTTTCCCCAAACACTCTCTCCCCCGTCCATCAGACTTCGCCTTCCTCTCATCCGGTGCAAAGCGGCAGAGGGTGGCGGGCGAGCAATGGTTCCTCCATCGCGTTCAGGTATTGTCAATCAAGTGATCGCCCTGGGCCAAAACCCGTTGACCGGTACGGTAACAATGGGGGGTCGGCGCCCACTGCAGCATAACCCATGGGCCATACCGGTAACCCTTGCGAGAAAGCGGGCCGGATGGTGCCACGCGTTTTGCAGCAGAGGGCCGCCCAGTTTCCCTCCCTGCATCCTTGAAAGTTGATTCCATCCCGAAGACCCAGGATCTAACGGCAGCCGGCAGTAAGGTTGTTCTTTACCGTCATCTGTCAATTGGCCTGTCAAGTTGTGTACCTAAGTATTGTCTGTTTCCCTTTCCCCCTTCCCCCCCCCCCCCCGGCTGCGCCCACCTCCGCTCTGTTCAGCTTGCTTTTTCTTCATCCCGGCAAGTTGCGCATTTGGGTTCAGGCATAGCGAGCTGAGGGCAACGGTTTTTGTGCGAGTTCACCAAGTACAGCAGCCGCCAGTCATGTCGTGGACGCAGGTTGACTTCAGCTGTGTGAGATATTCGCCGGTGGAGGGCGCCCACTATTTCTTCGACTCTGCCTATCCGACGTCGATTCAGTTCCTGCTATCTGGGCGCTGGGAGCCATGGGATGTAGGCTGGGTTAGGTAGTATGTCTTGCACTCCACCACCCATGGCAGTCTCTCTGCTGTGTTTTCCGTCTTGGGACTGATCTTGCGGTATAGTAAAGCTCAAGACCCGGATATCAGACGCCTAGCTGAAGAAGCCGAGGCGCGACTCATCCAAGATCCCAACTCCAAGTATACACCATGGCCAGAACCACCGCCTCCAGGACCGCCTCCAGCCCCGATTAATGCACCTGTATCCCTGCAAGCCGATAATAGTGCTCCTCCGAACAGCACTCATACACACATGCCCACGCCTTCCCCAGAGTTCGACCTGGCTGTAGACCCTGCACTCCAGCCGCCACAGGGAGGATATGGTGCTGCGCCAGTCAATGGCCCAAACATGCCATACTCATCACCGTACGGCCAACAAGAACGACAACATTCGGCGGGGCCAACTAGACAGGAAGCGCCCCCAGGACCGAGGGCGCCAATCCAGAGCGGTCCTCCAGACATCCCAAGCCCCAACCATCACAGCATGCGGATCCCAGCACACAACCACGTGCAGCCCTCTCAACGCCCTCCTCCACAGCCCGCTCCATCCGTCGACGCCATTCTCTCACGAACCCGCGAGACCAAGATCCTCCTCTCCATCGACGGCGACGGCATCAGAGGCCTGTCCGCCCTGCTAGTCATCGAATCGCTCGTCAACGCCATATGCGTCAAAGTCGGGCAACGGCTGGACCCGCACCAGATCTTCGACCTCACGGGCGGTACTTCGCTGGGCGGTGTCATTGCCATTCTCCTCTGTCGGCTCCGCATGCAGGCATACCGCGCGCGCGAAGCGTATAAACGAATTGCCAAAGAGGTGTTTGCGAATAAGCGCGAATTCTTCATGTATTTGGATTCAGGGCAGGCGCCTAGGTCTGGTGGTAGTAGTAGTAGTGAGGCGCTGGAGAAGGAGATTAGAGCGGTGGTTAAGCAAGAGCTAGGGAATGAGGATGAGCTACTCTTGGATGGACGGGAGGATTCTGGAGATGTGTATGTTTTCCCAATTCCACCTCTTTTCGAAACATACTTTCCCAATCCCCGATCCATCTTCCTTCACAATCCAACTTCTAACACAACCCCCTAGTTTCGTAATCTCCACCCAAATCGAACACAACACCAACAAACCCGCCCTTCTCCGCTCCTACCAAACCCGCCGCATCACCGGCCCAGACCTCTCCTCCACCCCCCTCCCCATCACAACCGCCCTCCTCGCCACCGTCCGCGCACCATCCTACACCTCACCCACCACCACCACCACCACCACCAACCGCACAAACATCGTCCTATCGCCCGGCCTCGCAGACCACGGCACCGCAAAGAACAACCCCGTCCGCGACATCCTTTACGAATGCCGCAAGCGATTTCGCTACGCAAACGACATGATGATCATTGTATCAATCGGATGCGGTGACGTATCTCCCACCTCCCCATCCTCTCCCCCCCTTCCCCCCTCCCTCCCCCACACCCTCCGCGAACGCACCCACTCCGCCACCACCCAAGCGCAAAAATTCTCCACCGAAAACGCAGCGCTCATTCAGCGCGGCTGGATGCGCTATTTTCGCTTCAACGTTGATGCTATGGCTGATGTGCCGCTGGCCGAGTGGGAGCATGAGGAGCGGGTGCGTGAGGTGACGAGTGCGTATTTGGGGGGAAGCGAGGTCGGGGCGCGGTTTTGGGGGTGTGTGGAGGCTGTGGCGGGGGTTTTGGGGGGCGAGGTAGGGGGGAGGTAGGATGGATTGGAGGGAATGGGTAATCGAGTGCGAATGAAGTTGGGCTGGGAGATGGGATTTGGGTTGGAGGGATTCCTCTGCAGAAATCGAAATCGGTTGGGGAAATTCGTCTTGTTCTTCAATCCTAGACCCCCTTGGAATAAAAAGTTCAACCCGCAATCTCCCCTTCCAAAACAGCACCCCCGGACTTGTGCAGGATGTACCGTCTATGCTACATGTCGCTTGGGAATAGCAGAAGGCGAAGGCGAAGGCGAAGGCGAAGGCGAAGGCGAAGGCGAAGGCGAAGGCGAAGGCGAAGGCGAAAGCGAAAAGAAGAGAGAAGCAAGCGGGGGGAGGGCGAGGGAGGGGCGGGGTCTAGTAAGAGCCTGCAATATATGTGTGACCAAACCGTAGCGAATAAAACTTGAACAGGTACAGTACAACTTTATACACTATACCACATGACGTTATCCCATGTTAACTATTCCATCATACAAGGATGATGTAGAAGTGTAGCGTACATGTCTAGTACGAAATGTACTATTCCGTTCGTTCAGGCGTGGGACTTGTATTGTGTGTTTTGTAATTGTGTTTGTGTTTGTGTGTACATGTATATTGTTCATGTCTGTTTGTGTGGTCAGGTTTGTAGGGGGGTCCATGTTTATACTTTCTCCGTCTTTGCATCTTCAGTCCTGCGTCTCCGTGCCTGCCCTCTCCACTTTCCTTCTTCTCCGACCAAGATTACATTTTCGACAGTCACTTTGAGTAGTTTTTTCCTGTCATGGGGGGGGATTGGAAAGGAACTTGAGTGTGTATTTATACATGTGTGCATAATGGATGGACTGGATCGGTGTTGATGGAGTGTATTGTGGATGTCATTGTTCCATCTGGTAGTGCTGGTTATGGTCGTCAATCATCATCGTCTTCATCTTCATAGCTCTCATAATCATCGTAGTCGTCGTCGTCAACTCATCCTCATCCTTGGCATCAACTCATAATCATCCTCGTCAACCCCAACCCCCCAAACCCTAAACATCAGCAACAAAATGCAACCCGCCCGCCCGATCCCGAAACAACATACCCGGCTGATCCCCCGGACCCTGTACCGTCCTCTTAACAAGCGTCCAGTCTCCCTCCCTGCCCTCGTCGTACTGCTCAATCGGGCCTCCATCGCCAGCGCCAGCATCAGCATACCCCTCCCGCTCCGCCTTGATGAACTCGCTGAAGCGGCTAAACTTGACGCTGCCGTCGCTGTCACGAACGGGCAGGGGCTTCAGTGGGTCGGCGGGGACTTGGGCGGCGAGCGGGGACTCGAGTGTGTTCTTGCGCGGCGTGCCGTAGCCGTCTGGGAGGCCGAGGCGCGAGTTGATGCAGCTGATGGTGCTGGTGCGAGGGGAGGTTGAGGAGGCGGTGCTGGTGCTTGCGCGGGGGCTGAAGGGGAGGGCCATGCGGGTGGTGGCGTCGCGCATAAAGGCTAGGGTCTCTTGGTCGATGCTGGTGGGGCGGGGAGGGCGAGGGGGAGGAGGGCCCTTGGGCTTGGTGAAGGGCACTGTGGCAGGGTGTTTGGGGAGAGGTGAGTGGGGGGGTTGTTGGAGAGCCATTGGGCGCGAGATGGAGATGGTGCGGCCTTTGGAGGTGGTAATGAAGGAGGAGCGAGAGCCGCGGGGGGTGGGAACAGGGGCGGGAATGGGTCGAGGCAGCTCTGGCTCTGTTGGAGTTGGTGAGACAGAGATCTGGGGTGATAGTGGGCGCGGAGGTGACTGCGACCCGTAGTTGGTGTTGCGGAAGAACCGCGAGCCTGGGATATACTGTTAGCAAACGACACTCCAACGGACTAGCAATACTGTCTTACTCTTGAGCTTAAGAGCTGTCAGGCTAGAGCGTGACTTGCTCTTTTCTGGCTCTACCTCTGGCAGGTTCAGTGCCGGTTTGCTGCTCCTCACGGGATCCAGAGGAGCTGTGGGTAAGGCAAAAGCCCCCACAGTATTGTCTTCAAAAGAAGTAGTATCAGCATAATGATCGTGAAACGTCTCTCGTCCACTCGGGACGCTTACAGCTGCGTCGCTCCCAGGCGACCCAGCCGGTGACATGTCAAACTTATCATCCTCGTAGAGGAAAAAGAACTACACTGACCAACACGAGTCCCCTCACCATCCCAACAAGGAAAGCAAAAAGGCAAGTAAAAGTTTGACCTCACCCTTGCTTTTGGCATTCTGGTCTTGAATGCCAGCGTCGAAGCCAAAGTCAAAGTCGAAGCCGCCGTTGTCGTCAGCCGCGCTTGCGATTGCAGCCTTCTCGTCTTGGCTGGGTCCATCTCTGAAGAACCGCGAAGCTATCTGCGCGTCAGTATTCAAGTCACGACGATAGGCTTTCAGGTCGCGACTAGTTGTACTTACCTTTGTTCTTGAGGCTTTTTTTCATCTTGGATGGACGTGAGACAGTGTGAACAGTGACTGTGCAATGCGTATCGCTTGACCAAAAAGCTGCAATTCTCTCGCCTTGGTGTTGTGGAAACAGAGCAGGACGAGGAGATTGTTTGGCTCATGGGCAGATTTTTGCGCGCGCCAAGTGCTGTAGACAAGTGATGGTGAGGGTGAATGCGAGAGCACTATGCCAAGATCACGACGACGATGGCGCATCTTGCTCAATGTGATCCTAGCGGGCGCAGCCAATCAATTAGCGATGCTTTGTGATCTCAGTTGCTCGAATACTTGGAGAAGGAAATTTATAGGTTTGTAGCGATGACGTCGAACCACGTGGTGGAAGTCGCCCGATCAATTGACAGCTGGGAAGCGACGAGGACATGTCGATCACACAAAGGTATAATGTTGCCTAAGAGCTAGTCATTGTACAGAGCTCTGAGATCAACCGACAAAGCTACGTCGGGACTGCTGGCATTCACTGAAGAGGGCAAGGAGGCGAAGAGTGTTGGACATGAATACTCCGCGCTGTCCCCAAAAGGAAGGAGCGCGGAGCCGAGCATCATGCCCTTATATTTTTCTTGATTTTTAAATATACTGGGTGGTAGTGTTGATCGTATCGGATCGTGCCAGGTTCCAGAATATGGATGGCGAAGTTGTCAGAGAGTCCAGTGTCCTTCTAGAGCCGACCAGAATATCTCAAGAAATGTGGGAAAAAGTACCGACAAGAACCAAATCCAATACCTGAGCCCAGGCTTCCTTCAGCTCTTTCCATGAACCTTCCCATGTGGTATCGTGAACCGTGTTGAAGATGAGCCCAAACGCTCCGCAGTCGCAACACTACCGCCTAAGACCGGACCGGGCCCAACAGGCCAGTCAATGATTGTGAATACGCCAGAAACGCCATGAGAGACAAAGAAGTGACAGTGTGGTCATGTGAGACGACTACATGAACAACCATGAAGAGCCATATGAACAAAAAAGAAAGGAAGATGTTGAGGACAGGTGAACAATAAAAAAAAATTCGCAGGCTATGCAGCAATCGCAGAGATATAACGCTAAGATTAACGAACAGTAGACGTGTCGCCAGTCATCTTGAGGTTGAGCATTCGCTTCAAGTCTTGCTCCAAAGCTGAAGTGTTTGCAGGTGTAGAAAGCTTGGCCGGTGGCGGGACAGCAGCAGCAGATGGTGCAGAAGAAGAGTGCTGCTTTGCTGAAACTGAAGCAGGAACAAAAGCCATCATCGACGTGGTGGGTTTGGGCACATTGACTGGCTGCGTGTTACCAAAGGCTTTTCCTCCCCGATGGCCTGCACCATTCATGTTGCCCCTTGGCACATGAGCGTTTCGAGGCTGTTGGGGCTGTCGACCAGGTGTCCTCCGGTTGTGTGGGTTTTGTTGGTAAGGCGGGCTGAATGGTGCAGGACCGTGACGAGGATTCGAGTTCCCCGATTTGCCAGGCCCAGCCATGGCAGACCCAGGATGGTCGCGAGAAAATGTATGAGGATCCATCGTATGAGCCGGAACAATGGCAGGGAAGTCTTCGAACATGCCCTCTTTCACGGCGGCTGGTTCGGCAGTGATTTCTGTGCGGAGCCCGGAGTTGCGCTTTGCAGAGTCGTTCCGGGCAGCTTTGAACATTGGAGAGAGGTTCTTGTTGCCATAGAAGAATTCAGGACCCTCTTGCTGTACTGGCTGGGGTGTGGTAGGGCCTGATGCACTCCTCACGGCAGGCCGACCATCATGGAATGGCGAGGGAGTCTGATTAGGCTGAGCATCTGGGTCTAGCTGTGCATTTGGTCTAGGCGGTGTAGCAGCATTCGGCTTCTTCTGTGACATGGAGAGTCTGTTGAGCAAATCTTGCATAATGTCGTTTCCGCCCGTTTGAGGAGATGAATCTGTGACCTGGGGTACTTTCTGGGGGTCGGTAACGGCTCGATGTGCTGTTGGAAAGGCTGCTGCAGGAGGAGACATGTGCGCATTCCGGCCCTCGCCATCCAGCTCGAATGGAAATATACCACTGGCCGAATTGGACGAATCGTGCTGGTGGTGTGGAGGTCTCGGTGGAAGCATCTGGCCAAAGAAATGGGTGGAAGCGGGACTGCCATGGAAATTCTTGGCCCGCTCAGCCTTATCGGCCTTGAAAAGCATATCTAGTGGGGAGTCTTCATTCCGTGTGGGTATGTGGATCGGTGCGCGAGAGGGAGAATCCGGAGACAGGCTTGGAGAATTGGCCGAATCAGAGCTGTCTTCTGGAGGAGGCGTCGGGGGGCCTGGCCTGGACTTTGCAGGGACTGAACGAGAAAGAAATTTGGGAATAGGCAGGGCCGAGGGTGCAGGAGAGGCATGGAAGGTAGGTCCTGCATATGCGGCCTGGATCTTGGCTGGAGTGGTCGAGGGGTTGCATGGGGCCTGTTCACCGTCGGTAGAGGGGCCTTGGGCGCCACTGGGGGAGAAGACGCGATCTATGGATGGCTGGGACTGTGTATGTTTCTTTGTATTGCGTGGTCGCGTGGCCATGTGTGCCTCCTCGCTTGGAAAGACGGCGCTTTCGGCGAGAGCGGGGTTTGCGCCTGTTCCGACTTTGCCTGGGGATACGCCTACCCCGTTGAACTGGTGGTTGAAGCCATTCTGCGCGCGGTTTCCGCGTGGTTTCCGCTGCGAGTTGCGCCCAACACTGGCAGGCGGCGCCTGGGCTGGGCTCTGGGGGGGTTGCTGCTTGCCCCGACGCGGCCGTGGAGAGGCCGTGCTCTGTACCGTCGACGACATGTATGATGAGATTTGGCGATTTCCTATCAGGCTCTGTATAGGCGACAAGGGGTTTGGGGGGTTATCTGGATGGGCGCAGACGGACAGTCCTTGGACGAGAGGTGGGTATGGAGTGGGTCGTGGCTCGGAATGACGGAAGGGTGTGTGTTGTTGTTGTTGTTGTCTGGGATTGGCAAAGTGCAGTTGTTGAAGTGTGTGAGGTGGAAGCGGTCATATCCAGGGTGGAGGGGCAGGGACAGGCACGCGCCGATTGTTCTATGTGGGAGGCGAGTGGGTGAAGGGGGGCGATGGTTGTCGTGGATAAAGTAAGAAGGAGAGAGAGAGGGATTCGGTCGCATCGAGGGTGAGAAGTGGGCGATGGACGTGGCTAACGGTAGCCGGCCAGTTGAGACAAAGCAAGGTTGGGCAGAGCCAGCCTTGGCAGTTAGCGGAGCCTGCCTGGAACCATGGCCGACCTTGTACTGTGTACGCCGTACCATATACTATTGTAGGCAGCCACCGATACCGATGGCCGACCAGACATAGCTCAAGGGCTACCGGTACTGTGACTGTGTGAAAGCGACCATCCATCCTCACCAAAGCCGCCACCACCCGTCCCAGCCACCTGCAGACCTGGACACGTACTTGCGCCATACTACTCTCCCCAGCTTGCTGTCCTCAATCTGAGCCCTCAACCGCCGCGCCGTTTGCCTCCCCTCCCAGCAGCTTCCACTTACCTCCCCGCACCCGCACCCGCACAACCCCACTACAACAAACTACTCCTTCATCATCACATCAACATGGCCGACGTGGACATGGCCGATGCGCCCCCCGCGAAGACCAAGACGGCCAAGGCCAGCACCAGCGCAGAGGGCGAGAAGAAGCGTTTCGAGGTCAAGAAGGTGGAACTGTCCTCTCCAGAATCGGGTGTGACCTGGCTAACATGGTCCAGTGGAACGCCGTAGCGCTGTGGGCGTGGGACATTGTCGTCGACAACTGCGCCATCTGTCGAAATCACATCATGGACCTCTGCATCGAATGCCAGGCCAACCAAGCATCGGCCACCAGCGAAGAGTGCACTGTGGCTTGGGGCATCTGCAATGTAGGCCGACTCCACACGTTGCCATACTCTCTTTGGGTCCCTCTAGCTAAACGATGCACAGCACGCCTTCCACTTCCACTGCATCTCGCGTTGGCTCAAGACCCGCCAGGTCTGCCCGCTCGACAACCGAGACTGGGAGTTCCAAAAGTACGGCCGATAAGCGCGTCCTACACATGGTCACCATGCACAGATGATAGCGAGGACACTTTCGGTCTCTTTTCATTGGGTCGTCTGGCGTTCAGTCACCTGCACAAAAGGAGTATGGGACAGAGAAGTCGTAGCATAGACAAAGTCTTTCATCATCAAAGATAGGCTCATGTTCAGACCAGAGGTCGTGTCTTGTGGTCCGCGTGAAAGTCCTAGCTACCAGCTTGCCCTCACCCTGCCCCGACTTTCTAACCCACTTTCTGTCCGTCCACGTCGACATTGTAGCCGGATGAGGTGGTGTTGTGTGCTGGCAGCCAGCCCTCGGGATTCTTGTTGTAGAAAGGCCACGGTGGAACGACGACGGCGAAGGTGAGCGCAGTGCCGGCAAGGCCGATGTAGAGTGCAAGACGAATGTCCTGGGTAAAGTAGCCGATCACAAAGGCGAGGATCTATCGTGAATGAGTATTCAATGGCAACATCAGCCAGAAGAGTGCGCCTTGCTACTTACACCAGCTGCCCCCAGAAGCACCGTGGTCAGCATCTCAGCCAGTCTCTGGCCCTCAAAGTCCTGGGCGCGTTAGTGACAATCTACGGCTGCTTCCCTAGCCGTCTTGGGAACATCATACAATCTGCGCCTCCACCGCCTCGCGCAATTGTTCAAGGAGAGCTTCCGACATGGTGTTCTTGATGGGCTGATGGTGTGTCTTGCTCCACTCTACTTGATGGCGGACGCTGGCTGTCAATCTTCCAAGGGGTGAGGTAGGTGGGAACGCTGAATTGGCTGGATGGGACGGTTTCTTAGTCGGTCGGGCTGGGCTCACACTACTCTCTTACGTACAGCACGACCAAGGTTGGGCGCTGTTGTGTTGAATGGGAATGAGGCCACTTTGGTGCTTTTGCTTTGGTGCTGGGGCTCCTTCTGGTGACGTTGCTCGTTAGGGCCAGTGTGTTCTGTTCACAACGGGGATGTGCACTGCGCGGCGGCGGCTGACAGGGATGCAAGAGCCGCACAGCCAAGAAGATCGGGCCTTTGCCAGGTTAGAGGGCAGACCGAGAGCAATCATAGGGCAGCACCATCCAAAACCTCAGAGCCAAAAGAATAAGATTTTGTTTCTTGTTGACCTACTCTAGGGCCGCGGATACAACGGACAAGTCGCGACGTCCTCCCAGTTTCATTTGCCCCCCCAAGGCTCGATCACTCAAGTTCTCACCGTCCGTGTTCTGGACGGTCGTCACATGCAAGCCCTGAACCTGGCCAATCAGCTGTCGCAGGCCCCCGTCGTGAAAGAGAAAAAGCTTGAGCCGACGAGCGACCCACTTCCGCCGCCCTTTACTTAACACACCCGCTCCCACAGCAACACACTCTGACCTCCTCCTCCACCACCCACACCCGTCCTCCTGGACTACAACTCAACAACCGCTCCCCATCGCAACCACAACTCAAACAAAGGAAAAGAGACAATACTGCACCCGTCCAATCACCATACCGTCGATATCGACATCGACGAGTCCAAACCTCCTCGGAAGCAGCCCCCGCTGTCTTGGCGAGAAATCCCGTACAACCAACTGTGCCAACTGTGGACTTCGTCATCCACAACGCACTACTGATCAATCAAAGGGGTCACCGTCTCGGTCGCCAATCCCTTCATCAAGCTCACCGACGCTTTGGCGTCCATTGACATCAACACCATCAAGTTGGCGGGACTCTACCTTCACAAGTTTTCCGCAATCCGTCCCCTTCTTGGCCCAAAGGCGTGGGTCTACGGAGGCGACTACAAGAAGCCTCCTTAACTGGGCTTAAAGCCACTCATACACATTCGCTACTACCACTGCTACCACTGTCTCCACGAAATCCTTCCCTGCCCGGAGAGGGTCTGGAAGTCTGGCTACCGGACTTAACCTTCCAACGGCTGAGTGTAGGGGAGGCCCCTACGCGAAGCCCCTCGTCAAGTTGAGCGTGCCTTAGAGGTGAGCGCTCACAAGCGACTCGCCCTTTCCTGTGGTTCTTGTGCTGCCGCAAGAAGACACTGAGACCGATCCAACAAGCTGGCTTGATTCCAACACTTCGACCAACGCAAAGGATTGCCTTCTGAGCTGCCAAGATGACGGACACTCCGAGATCCGACAAGTCCCAGACGAGATTCAGCACTCCGGTATCTGAACTCGACGACCACCGCAGACAGCCTGCAAACATGCCCCTGGCAGACCCTGGGTCTCCAGCACGATCGCGCCGACCTACTTTCGCAAGCGTGCATGGCCAAGATCGACCCACTCTTCTCCTTCAAGTCAACGAAGCCCTCGAGGCAGACATCACCCGACGCGACTTTGAAAACGCCGTTGTCGACGACGATACCTATCTAGCGCCGGAGGCCTATGGACGACGTGGCTCCCAAGCTCATAGTCCACACCATGTTCGCCGCGATACGTTCCGTCGCCCGCGCGATCCCGCTGTGGAACGCCTGTCTAAGAGCAGGGCTTCCTCTACCAGTTCGCGCTCGGTATCTCCGCCCAATTCGGTAGATGCGTTCGCGGGGCCTCGTCGTCGCGACCGTGCCAACACGCTTCAGAGCGTCGCGGGATCAGACGTCGAGCTCGGACTACACAGGACGCATTCCCGAAACACGGCACGCCGCCCCACGATTAGCGACGAGCGACCGGAGGAGTTGCAGAACGCTGATGTCACCTCCGCGCACAGCTCTGCCGAAGAGGACGTTTGCTTCCCTGTGTCAGAAGATCCCGGAAAGACCACAAGGTTTGATTACGAGGAGCTAGAGGAATTCGTCGCCGAGGCACAGGCAAAGACGCCCATCGGCCAGCCCCTGCGTCACAAGGCCAGCGTTGCCTCTCGTCTCTCCTCGAAGCCCAAGGTCTTTTCAGACCTTCGCCCAAAGTCGAGCCAGTCGACAACGCCCAAGAACGATGCTGAGACTGCGACTCTTAAGAATGTGGATCCTTCTATTCAGGAGAAGCTTGCGCAAGAAGGGTTGTCGCACATGTTTACCGAGAAGCCTGTAGAATCGGTAGCCAATCGCTGGACCTTCTTCTCATCCGAATTAGACGACACCATTCATGCTGCTGAGCTGGGTGGCCTCTTGATGCCTGGCGAACGCTTCCGTGACATCTTCGAGACGCCACCAGACAGCGGTGTCTGGTGGCTGGACATGGTCAACCCAACAGAAGAGGAGGTCTTCGCCATCTGCAAGGCGTTTGGAGTGCATCCTCTTACGCGAGAGGACATTGTCATCCAGGAACCCCGCGAGAAGGTTGAGCTGTTCCACCAGTACTACTTCGTCTCCTTCCGCTCCTTTTACCAAGCCGACAAAGAATCTGAAGACTACCTCGAGCCTGTGAACTTTTACGCGGTCGTCTTCAAGGAGGGCCTGTTGACCTTTACCTTCTGCGAGAGCCCTCATACGCTGAACGTTCGTAAGCGTATCAGCCGCCTTCGAGACTATATCAACCTCAACGCCGATTGGATCTGTTACGCTCTCATTGATGACATTGTCGACAGCTTCGCTCCCGTCATTCGCGGCATCGAAGATGAGGCCGAAGCAATCGAGGATTCGGTCTTTACTGCTCGCATCGAAGACTCCCGTGCCATTTTACGCTCCGTCGGCGACTGTCGCAAGCGCGTCATGCAATTGCTCCGTCTTTTGGGCGGCAAAGCCGACGTCATCAAGGGCTTCGCCAAACGCTGCAACGAGTCTTACAGCGTCGCTCCCCGCGGCGACGTCGGTCTTTATCTTAGCGATATCCAGGATCACGTCGTCACCATGATGTCCAACCTGGCTCATTTTGAAAAGATGCTGGGCCGTGCGCATTCCAATTACCTGGCGCAAATCTCGGTCGATCAGGTGATGCAGGGCAATGCTAGCAACGAGACGCTGCAAAAGGTCACGGTTATTGCTACGATTCTGGTGCCGCTCAATCTGATTTGCGGTCTGTTCGGGATGAATGTACGGGTCCCCGGTCAGGATGGCAGCATCGCTTGGTTCTTTGGCATCTTGGGTGTCATTTGTCTCTTTGTGGCCACTTGTCTGGCGGTTGCGAAGAGGATGAGGTACATTTAAGCCAGCCACTTCTCGACTTTTCTTCTTTTCTTTCGTGGCTTCACACGATTACAGTCCTTACCCACCTCTTCTTGTCCGGTTCATCTACTTGTTTTGTTGCCCTGTTCCTCCTGTTTCTTTTCTCTTGTTTTTCTCGTTTCCTCATCTACACTCATCCTGCGTCTAGCGTAGGTGTTGGTGTTGGTGTCGCCTAATGAACGGTGCGAGGCTTATGAGGTGATGACGAAGGCAATGTCGTAGAGGGTTGTGGTAAACACGAGTCTCTGGAATATATACAAAGTCTAGCGTTGATGTTTGTCTTATAGTCTGCATACTTGGTACAAGAGAAAGAAATAGAAAGAAAATGTTGTTGTTGCGTATGTCTATCATCTGCAGCTTTGTTCATGGTGCTATGATGTGAAGGGATATGATGCCTCCCATATACCTACAGACCCTTCTGGACCTACCTGAGTATGCAACGCTAGCTCATGCATGCAGACAGTGTACCCAAAGGGAGCGGGTGCGATGACTTCATCAGCTGTCTAGGCTGGGCGGAGACATGACGCTGAAGTGGTGTGTGTGTGTGTGTGTGTGTGTGTATTGCATTGGGGAGATTTAGGAGTCACAGCTAGAGTAGAGCAGGTAGCAGAACCCTTACCTGCTAAGTCATTTAATTTCGGGCCGCGCGCTGCTTACTTGGACTGAGAAATATACTAGATGCTATGTTACGCTGCGGTACCGCTCGCATGGATCTGTTGTGTATAGAAGGAGGGTGGAGGATATCAAAGGAGTAATGGCAACAATAACGTAGTATGGGTGAAAGCTGGCGGGCAAGCTAAGCGAACCGGCTGAGGTTCGTTGGCGTTTAATCTTATCGCTGTGGTGTTGTCTTCTGTGAACTGTATCGCTGTGGTGTTATCTTCTGTGAAGTGTTCTGTATGTACCTAGCTAATGCTAGGAATCAGGATGATATTAGTACGTACACAAAGTTGGTTATAGAGTGCATGCTTTAGTACGCTGTAAATATGCGTTTCTTGTATATTACAGTATATTAAGGCGGTAGCTAGCTATAGTATAGCATGGAAGTCATGGAAGTTATGGCTTCATTCAAGAGCTCGCTGTGCTTTGAATATCAGCGAGATTGGAGTTCAAAGCGTGAGACTGGTGATTAGAGGAGAACATGCCAACAAAAAGTCTGCTGTGAGCCTATCACTGTTGTGAATGCTGGGGTTGCGCCGCTAGGTTGTCAACGTCACGTTGCGTTTGTGGAACGTTTCAAGGTTGTGGCGCATTTGATGCTCGCAGTCATTTCGGAAAGGGTAGGCGGTAAGACTAGCTCTTTCCGAACGACCGCCTCCCCCGGTCTAGGCCGAGTGAACGCTACTGGCCCTCGGCGTCACCAGCCCTCTAAAACACCCTTCACCCATCCGCTCCCTCTCACATACATAATCCTCGCCTGTTCTCGCTACCCGCACCAACACGCTCTCTACCACATACCACTTCAGCCCCGCCACGAAGTACCTTCGCTCTCAACCTCTCGCTCAAGAACACAACCGCAACCAGACGCCCAACACATCCGTTTCGGAACGAAGGGGCAATATGGACGCTGCACAGAGGATACTCATGAACGAGTTCAAAGAGTTGAACAAGGAGAAGTGGACGAATATCGAGGTAAGCGCCGAACATCGGCTTCGAGAAGTGGTCACAGACGCCAGTGGCAACTCAGCAGAGCACCGAGCTAACCGCCGCACAGCTCATCAACGAGAATGTATTCGAATGGAGTGTTGCACTTATTGTACTCAACGAGGACTCCATGTACTACGGCGGCTACTTCAAGGCGAAAATGACGTTTCCTAGGAACTACCCTCATAGCCCACCAGGTATGTCTCAGATGAGGGGTTGGCGTGACCTCGGCTTGCGGAGCATGCGCCTGAACAGGTGTCGCAGGAACAGTGGCTGACGAGGACACAGACTTCAAGTTCGTTCGCCCCCTGTATCACCCCAACATCTACCCCGACGGTCGCCTGTGCATCTCGATCCTGCATCCGCCCGGCGATGACGCCATGTCTGGCGAAACCGCAGCAGAGCGCTGGTCACCTGTACAACGTGTTGAGACGGTACTCATATCCATTCTATCCCTCCTTGATGACGCCGAAGTCTCATCACCCGCCAATGTCGACGCTGGAGTGATGCTCCGTAACAACCCAGCCGAGTACCGTGAGATGGTGAACAAGGACCTGGAATTATCCAAAAAGGACATACCTGCAGATTTCGTCATGCCGACACACGAGACGGCATGGAGGAAGAAGGAGGACGAAGGCGACTTTGACATGAGCTGGGAAGACAGCGACGTCGAGAGCTTTGGCGGCAGTGATAGCGATATTGACAGCGACCTAGAAGTGGACTCTGATTCCGACGGCGCAGATGACGAGGAAGCCGAGGCTGACGATGACAAGGATGATCAATGAGTGATCGATATCAGACACAAGGCGCCCATGTCCACGACATGCAGGCTCTCAGCTGTAACCGGAGGACTCGGGTCACGTTGTCCTTCATCTTTCTATTCCTGTCACACTGAAGCATTGGGTGATTCCATGCCCTATCCCCCTCGTCACCTGCCTGTCCCACGAGGCACGAAAGACACTCCCCTCCCCTCCCCACACACTCTTCCCTTTTCCGTCATTCTTTCATGCTTTTCCCCCATCAGCGAGGGCGTTTGGGTTATCGTGCAACTTGTTCTGCCCAGGGAGTTCTGTTTTTTTTTCCATCGGGGACACGAAGGATCTAATCACGTGTGTGTATGTTTTTCTTTTTTTTCTTTTCTGCATTGCATGGGAAAGGCGTTTTCTTGTCGGGGTTTTCTTTTTCATTATTCTTTTGCTGCATTTTTAGAGGGTTGTGGAGAAGGGGGGAGGGGGGACAGATTGGTATAGGGGGATATGGAAATATGGAAATATGGAAATATGGAAATATGGCCATGGGTAGGAGGGAGATTGGATGGGGATGTAGATGTGGGAATGTGAGGGTTTTGTGATGTGTCTGTGCTGTGCTGTGTTCTCCTCTGCGATGTTCTCCCGTGCTATACTTGGGCCTATCTACTATGATTCAACTCACGTCTGGCAGTATATAATCTACACCCCCTTTTCGCAGAACAAGATTACCGTATACAACACATCACACAACACCTATCTCTCACCCGCCGTGGGTAGATTATTTATGATTCTTTTGAGGGATAGGATAGTCTGTCCGCTTATGAGTATTATATCACTCTATACTCTTAGCTTACAGGCGTGTTATATTCTATTACACTCCTACCTGCCACACTTGTATTACACTTCTATCCTAACCCCCCTCGTCTTGTCTCGTCTTGCGTATCGCAGAGCCTGGACATACGCATATCTCGCTCGACTCGCTGCATTTTCAACGTACGTGGGCGGATACTGGATTCTAGATTCCAAGGACTTGGTGGGCTTCATTTGGGTGGTTGCATGCTCCGGTGGTTTGTACAAACATACTCCCTGCGTTCTTGCTCGGCTTGGGGGGTGGAGTGTGTGTGGGCGGGTTTGGGATGGGGGATGGGATGGAGTTGATTCGTGTTGATGGGATATGGCTCTTCAGGAGACAAAAATTAGGCACATCTTTTGAATCTACAAGTACATGTTTCCGGTTGTGGAATCCGCGGTATCCACAATACCAAGGGGCTGCCGACGATCCATCATCGCAGGCCCATGGCAAATCTTATTCTTCCCATTTTGAGAGCCGCAGATTGAGTTGCTTTGCCGGCCCCCTGGCGGGCTATGGCTTCCAGCTCTTTTTGCTGTGTCCCCATCATCTCTTCGTAGCGTTCTCTAATGTCTCGAAGATGGTCGTCAATGGTGTCTGCGACTTTCTCCTTGAGTGCGCGCATGCTGACGTCTTTCATCTCCTTGGCCAGCTCCTCGGGTGACGGAGCCACGGATTCGTCCATGTAGTACATCATGTCGAGCAAGTTGGAAACGCCTGGTCTTGCTTGGCGGTCGTAGCTCACTCCTTCGATGCTGTCGGTCATTGCCGTCTTCAGTTTTGCGTGGATGTCGTCACGGGAGTCGGTGATGAGGATTCTGCTCTTGGGGTTTGGTGCGCTCTTGCTCATCTTCTTGCTGGGTTCGGTTAGGCTCATGATGCGTTTGGCGGGGCTGAGTATCGTCTCTGGGACGTTGAGGAGTGGGCCGTATTTGGATGTGTAGAGGTGGTTGAAGCCTATGGCGAGGTCACGGGTGAATTCCAGGTGTTGGGCCTGGTCTTCGCCGACTGGAACATGGGTGGTGTTGTAGAGGAGAATGTCGGCGGCTTGCAGGACCGGATAGGAGAAGAGAGCTAGTTTGAGGGCTTCCTTGTTGGATGGGCTTGGGGCGGTAGGGGAAGCGTCGGACGGGAGAGCCAGCTTGCTCTGGGGGTTTTTATTAGCACATGTAGAGAGATGGTGTAGGCTGCATGCAACTGGTATACCTTCCACTGTGTCATGCGCCCCAGATAGCCCATGCTCGCACCACAGCTCAACAACCACATGAATTCACTGTGGGCGGGCACAGCGCTCTGGTAGAAAACCGTGCTCTTGCTGGGGTCCAAGCCGACAGCGAGAAGACTGGCAAACATTTCTTTCCGCCATCTCCCCAGCTCAACTGGATCTTGCTTGACGGTGATTGCGTGCAAGTCTACAATGGAAAAGAACCGACGGGCATCGGGCTGGTCGTCTTGCAGTTTGACCCATTGCCGCAAGGCGCCCAGATAATTTCCTAGATGGGGTACGCCTGTAGGTTGGATGCCAGAAAAGATGATTGTTTTGGGATTGGCAGCATGCAAACGAGCCCGCACTCGTCCCGCATTCTGCAGCGTGCGCGAGGAGATCATTGAAGTTGGGCTCGTGGTAGTCCTATTCGTAGTGCGCCATTGTACCCATCGCTACCGACTGCCTCCTTGTCTCGGCTCTGGGCGGTGAAGGGCAAGTCAGCAGGTCACGTGGACTGCTCAGCCACCGAGGAAGGCGCGGTCGGGGACTTTGGTCTTCGTCATTGTGGCACTGCCGCCCGCCCGCCCCGCCGACAACCAAACCCAGCCAAGCAGCACACTCCCTTGCCTTTGCAACAAACAACACCACGTCTACTCTACTAGTCACCGTCACCTCACCCGCGATATCTCGAACATTGACTGCAATTCACACACGCACCCCCCCAGTTATCGATTTGAACACCCCGCACACACAGAGCAGCCATGTCGTGGACCGGTAAGTAAGCTGGCTGACAAAGAATGCTACCCAGACGCCATGCGGAGACAGGAAAGCTCACGCTTTGCAGGCTTCAAAAAAGGCGTCAATCGCGCGACGACGCAGGTGCTCATGAAGACCGGACAGGTCGAGCGCACAAATGACCGCGACTTTGAGACCGAACAACGGTAGGCCTCCCTTCAACCCCGCCGCCTTCCCATCCGGAACAGATGCGATTCAGACACGACTGGATCCCCTGTCATGCATGGGCGGATAGATGGATAGATTCATAGGCAGAGCTTCATGAAGACTAACACCCTCCAAGTCGCTACCGCACCATGGAAACAGCCGCCAACAAGCTCCAGAAAGAAGCCAAGGGCTACCTCGACTCGCTGCGCGCCATGACGGCCTCACAAATGCGCATCGCCGAAACAATAGACGCCTTCTACGGCGACGCCGGCACCAAGGACGGTGTCTCACGCTCATACAAACAAGCCGTCACCGATCTCGACGCCGAGACGATAAAAGCCCTCGACGGCCCCTACCGCACCACCGTCCTCGACCCTATTCAGCGCTTCTGCTCCTACTTCCCCGACATCAACGCTTGCATAACCAAGCGCGAGCACAAGCAAATGGACTACGACCGCATGCGCGCCCAGGTCAAGAAACTCACCGATAAACCAGACAAGGATGTGACCAAGCTGCCGCGTGCTGAAAAGGACGAACAACTGGCCAAGGCCGCCTACGACCAGCTGAATGAGACGTTGACGACCGAATTACCCCAACTTATTGATTTGAGAGTGCCATATCTGGACCCAAGTTTTGAGGCGTTGGTCAAGATTCAGTTGCGGTTTTGCGCAGAGGCGTACTCGAGAATGGCTCAGGTGCAGCAGTATCTTGATGCAAATACAAGGGATCAATATGCACAGGGTGAGCTGGACGCGAGGGTTGAAGAAGTACTACAAGAGATACGAGATTTGAGCATTGCGGGCACTGTCTGAAGTTGTCATGTGGAGAAGACGTCGTTTTGAAATTCTTTTGATCACCTTTTATTAAGTTTGGGAGATTAGGCCGCAGCGAGTGGATCTTGCAGGTACTATAGAGGTAGTGGCTGTTGATTGCCGCTGCAGATCTATAGGTTCATTACAATTGTACTCCACATGGCCAATGATTACATTTTGACAACTTTGTTCCACCAAATTCGACCTGCACTAAGACAGGAGGCGGAGCCAGCAATTTCTACAACTACGGCCAAATACGTTACATCCTCCAACCAAATTCTTGTCCATATTTCCTCCGCCTCCTCTTCTGCATCCCACTGCGCATGGCCCAAGTACTTTGTTCACAAAGTGCTACGGTTGTATTCACAAGCGAACAAGAATCATCGGAATATCTACAGGGAGACCACTAAGTTCATTACTGTCTTCTTGTGCACGTTGTGCCTAAACTATAGCGACTGTGCCAGTGGACAGAATCTTCTTGGTACTTACATCGCTGCAGGGAACGGGCAAGTCAAGAGAGATGGAAGATCAATGTCTGCAATACACAGTATAGAGTTCTACTTATACCAGTCCCTATGGTGTACGATCAAATTCATCTTTTCTGAGCTATCAAGCTGAAAAGTTCTATATCACAGTCGATGTTTTTCCCACATCATGTCGATAACTGCATGAATATGGAAAGCTAGTAGCAAATTGCTTTCAGATTCGACGATATAAAATCGCACCCATGCCCATTCCCTTTGCACGGCCGGTCCTGAATTGGTTAGCATCATGCCTTGTGTACCTATGACTCTAGCGACTGTGTAGGTATGGCAGATAAGAAGCGCTTACATTATAGCAGACAGATGTTTGAATAGCTACATTGCCGTTGTATGTGGTAGTATGAACACATTCGCCAGGCGAATTGCTAGAAACCTTGCACTGCTCAATCTTGTTAGCTTGCTGCATAGGTATATATAAGAGGTAGGTAAAGTTTGAACATACACTGTTGGAAGCAGTGCAAGCACTGGAAAGGAAAAGAAGGATAAAGCTCGTGGCAGGTTTCATGACGGGTAGATTTTGCAGGAGACCGGGAGTGAAGCGTGGAACGACACAGGCACGAGGGACGTCCGAAAGGGGTCCGATACGACTCAAGGCAAATAGGAGTGCGCGTCTGTATGGAGATTGAATGAATCGATCCTGATACCTATAGGTCTAGTACGAAAGTACAAGAAGAACTTGCCTATCTATCTATGAGCGTAAGGCTCCTTTTATATAGTGGAGGCAGAGGGCTTGGCTAGGGCACGCGGACCTGAGTCGGGACCGTATCCACTGTGAGGCTGCCTTTTGAATGCTCTGGTCTAAGATGAAACGAGGGTTGCACTCGTTACAAAGAGCAATGTTAATCATGCAGGGAACGAAGACGTGCTCGCATACTAGTAAGCCTACAGTGTCAGGGCCTGCTTAGGTGCTCAGCGTGAATTTCAGTATCTTCAGCAGCTGAGTGGCTCCAAAGCTTCCCGCAGGCGGTGCTACGGCTTTTCACTGAATCAATCTCCTATTTGATACGGAGGTGGCTTTCAAAAGTTCTTGCTAGCGTATTTGTTAGCGGCTGATCTATTGGCCTGACTTTCTTGGCCCACACACACTCAATTTTGAAGCTGTAGATAGTAGTAGTAATAGTCTATCTACTTAATCTTTTAGTGTTTTTACTCTGCTATAGCTCCTAATACTAATCCTTTACATGCCTACTATGCCTAATAACTAGTATATAAGAGAGAGGGAGTAGAGAAGCTTCTCTAGTGTGGCAATTCACCCGACCTTAACGCTATTAAAGTAGCCTGGCTATAGCTTAAGCGGAGAACTACTAGGAAGGGCGCTCTTAAGAGTAGAGCAGAGGGTAAGCTACCTTAACACTAAATCCAGGCTTGGATAGAGCGTATACAGTATCATGTTTAGTAGATTATTAGACTAGAAGGTGGTAATAAGCATAAGGAGGGGCGGCGCGACCAAGTAGTCTAAGCTTCGGTAGTATCACGGCGGTAATATCGACACCCCTGTCAGCAAGAACTTTTGAAAGCCACCTCCGTACTATTTTGAAATATGCGACTGTGTTTGCCCACCAAGACTTTCCACGCTAGGCACCGACCATGTTTGAGCAGTTCATCTCGGCATTGATAGACTGTGTTATTCTCTATGTGTGTAAGCAAAGGTAAAATTAGAATGTACAAGAGCAGTGCCAGAGTTCGAGACGCCGATATGAAAGTGGCGGGATAGTTATTGGGCGACTCGGAGATACTGTAATTCTATGGACAAGTCTACTTTAGATGGTCATGGTCATAGCTCGCCATGTTCCGTATTACGGCCGATATTCCGTTGTTTGATCATCAAATAAATGGGCTATGCTGTACAATATGGGAGGGACCGATTATGCATGTCGGTAGGTATAACTCACGAATTACCACACTGAGAATGCGACCTGACGTGCCTGTTACGGACTGGTAGGTCCTACCTTACCAGGCTTTGTACTAGGACTACCTTTCATAGTAGGGCTGAGCTCAGGGGTTATTACCAACATTCTATGTAAGCTCATCACGCTAGTCAATCAATCAAAAACGCACCACAAAGACCCACTGCTGTGGCGTTCCAGTTGCCCATGACGTGAGTGTTGTGAGGTCTTTCGACGAGGAAAACCGATAACTTTCAAGCAAGAGTGTGCTGTGCGAGGTACATTTTAGAAGTGATAGTGACGGGAATGCGAGGTGCGGAGGTAGGCCCTTACCGGTAGGTGTGATTTCGGACTCATCCGATCTTGTCTACATCCAAGGACCGCGGACAAGGGTTGTAGCACTGTTCTCTCCGTTTCTGCTCGGCGCAACCTGTTTAACGTCGATTCGTACATATTTCTCTAACCATAAGACTTTTGTGCTTAGGCAGTCATCGACATGGTACCATACCATAGGAAGAGGGCGCAGTTCATATGACCATGGAATTAGCGCTGCGTGAACTCGTATTCGGCATGGGGTTAGGCCGTGCCAAGCTCCACTAGCTAGCTAAGCGAGGTTAACTAAATATTATGCTATAAGATTTTGCAACGTATTGCCCGACGCTAAACCCATGGTCATATGACATGCCACCACAAGAAATACCGTAAGAAGTCATACGCCCATACCCATGGTATGGCGAGTGATAATTGTGCAGGTAATTGAAGAAGACTGAAGCAACTCAAGAGTTCCCATGAGGGGTCTCATGAGAGGACAAAGTTTGATGAATTATTTCGCAGATGCTAATGCTCTGGTACTATACCTTCGTAACGTCAATGATTGTGTCCACCCGAACAACCATAGCCTACCAGGAACTGGCGCACTATCTACGTAATCGAGCCCTTGGATATCACTTCACTAAGCGCTTGACCTCCATGGCAACAATTGAGCTTGTAACATGTCAAAAAGTCGTCCAGGATGGTGCTATAGTATTTGGTGGCAGCATTGTAATGCTTGTACTGTCCTTTGGAACTGCCAAGGGCTCCGCCATTCAACCACGGCCGATTGCCGTATCAGGCAAAAAAATAATGTAGATTGACAATCGGATGCTCCCATGCTTTCTGCTGGTGTGTTCTTTGCCAAGGACACTGATGCAATTCTAGATTTGAGACGAAGCATCCATGGGCATCGATTTGCATGCGCTAATCTGGTTGGTCGATCAGCAGAGGAAATTTCTACCAACGTCATGTCTACACATCAACTTCATCAGTCTCGCTTGGCAACTCCTCGCACTGGTTTACACTCTGCCTCCATACGTTGTGTGTTTCTGTAAGATATACTATATTTCTTGGCACACCTCCAATCTCAGCATATAAGCTGCTCGATTCCCTTGCTGACGGCATGTATCTCATTGAGGATCTATACAGAACTCATCAAATCACCGAATACCCCACAAACGCTTGTTCAAGTGCCGCAACATCACCCAGGAACCTCGGTCGCCCACAACAACATCAATATGACTGATGAGCCGTGGGTCCTTACAACATATCTGCTTAGCGTCAATCATCAACAATTCATTCGTGCAACACGCCACCCCTTCTTAGCCCGCGCTGCCAACGGTACATTAACAAAGCCCGTCATTGCACGTTGGCTTGCCAACGATCGACAGTATCTTCAGGGGTACATCTCTACCAGCAAGAACACTCTGGACCTGCTCAATAGCCAGAGGAAGTCGACAAGAGCGGCAGAAGGGGGGTCAGATATCGAAACGAGACTAATCGCATGGTTAGAGTCAGCGGTACAAAATGGCGAAAGAGAAATTCGTTTGTTCCAAGAAGTTAGTGACGCCTACAAGATCGATATTCCTAGCTATCCAGTGACGGACGAAGTGAAGCTCGAGGGACTGCGCCGTTACGAGACCCTGTTCGACACAGTCGCATCACAACCGCCCAATGCCTTCATACCGTGGTTGGAAGGTGCTGTACTTTTGTGGGCGACTGAAAAGGCCTATTACGCTTCATTCTCATGGGCTCGACGACAAGATACACATTCGTCACCAAAGGACTACAGCAATGACCAAGACGGTGGTGCAATGAGGCGCGAGTTCATTCCAAACTGGTCGAATCGTGACTTTCTCATGTTCGTCGAACAGCTTGAGCGCATTGTGAATGAGGGTGTCACCGAGGCGGTGAACCGCGACGAATCGAAGTGGGCGGAGGTCAAACAAAGAGCTGGCGTAATTTGGCAAGCGGTATTGGATGCGGAAGAGGCATTCTGGCCAGACGTAGAGAATGGAGGGAAGTAGTTGGTTGAAGAATCCAGACCACTGAATAACAATTTTTTGCAGACATAACAACGACAAGGAGATCGCAAGAATTATCAAGTGGAATGACCATATTTCCCTGGTGCACACCTGGCACAGTAATATAATCCCAACAGACTGAGGTGGAGTCATTGATGGCGGTGTTCCAATAGGAATCTAGCAGAGCCCTGGGATGAATGGTCGATAGAGTCAGCCCCATGAATGAATGAATCTGACATTGTTTGGCAACTCATCCGCGTTAAAATCTTGCTGTGCAGGTACTTTAGATATGTCTACCTTAGGTTTATGATTGTTTATGACTCTACTACATCACAAGTAGTAATAACTATTCTCATTGCCTACAACTCTAACAGCATTCTGCAGCAGCTACTAAAGTCTCACCAAATTCACTATTGGCGCGCGCTTTTCGATGTCTACGCTGAATTCATACTGGTAGGGCAAGCTAAGAAATATTGGAGATATCTACGTGTTCCCAGAGACATGCAATACCCCTAGATTCCGTGATGTTCAATGACTTGAAGGTACCGATATAAGAATGATCGCTCTTGCATTTTACAACCAGCTCTCTGCCCACGGGGTTTCAGTTGGCACAAGCTGAAATTGATACTGCCTATGGTCACAACTGCTTCTCATTCATATTGAATGTCATGCAGTGATCCGAATGCAAGAGACTAACAATATACACGTCGACAATTCATATCGCTGCTACCGTGCTATGGTATGGAAATGGTACCGTGACATGTGAGCAGGAGCATTTCATTATTCTTGTAGAGATCAACGCCTGTTTTACCATTTCATTGGTTCATAAATTTAACATATTGAATGTGCGACAATACTTCCCATGTGATGAGTAAATGCATGAAACAATTGAAAAGCTCCAGAATCACGTGGGCTCTGAGTGGCGCTAAGCTCAACTTTGGCGACATGGACCGTGCAGACGCTAGCTTCAGCTTCTTGCGAAATTCTCAAGAGTTCGAGCTTCTTTCCCAGCATCGCAATTGCAACCCCAAGAACACACGACAATCCTCGCTATGGCTCTCGTGCAGACCGATCCCGACGCGTACGTCATCAAGCCAGCGGCTTCTGCGCCTGCCATCGACACCAGCGACTGGCCGCTCCTGCTCAAAAACTATAGCGACCGTATGCTATAGCTTTTCACCTAGCTTTAGGATACCCAGCTGATGCGCAAAATAGTCCTCGTCCGCACATCGCACTACACCCCCATTCCCAACGGTTGTGCGCCTTTGTCACGAGACCTCAAGTCGTACATCAGCTCTGGTGTCATCAATCTTGACAAGCCCTCCAACCCGTCCAGCCACGAAGTTGTATCATGGATCAAGCGAATGCTGAGGTACGAGCAACTATTGCCTGTCTATCTAAGAGACCATGAGACTAATTGCTTGCAGGGTTGAGAAGACTGGACACAGCGGTACCCTAGATCCCAAGGTTACTGGTTGTCTCATCGTCTGCATCGACCGCGCGACCCGTCTTGTCAAGTCTCAGCAGGGAGCTGGAAAGGAGTATGTCTGTGTCATTCGCCTGCATGACAAGCTTCCCGGAGGCGAGGCTCAATTTGCGCGTGCTCTCGAGACACTGACCGGAGCGCTTTTCCAACGTCCACCGCTAATTTCGGCCGTCAAGCGCCAGCTGCGTATCCGTACCATCCACGAGAGCAAGCTATACGAGTTCGACAACGAGAGGCAACTGGGGGTGTTCTGGGTGAGCTGCGAAGCTGGAACCTATATCCGTACGCTCTGCGTACACCTCGGTCTTCTGCTCGGTGTAGGTGCCCACATGCAGGAACTTCGTCGTGTCAGGAGTGGAGCCATGGACGAGACCAAGGATCTGGTTACACTACACGATGTTCTTGACGCACAATGGCTGCATGACAACAACCGCGATGAATCTTACTTGCGCAAAGTCATTGCCCCTCTCGAGAGTCTGTTGATGAGCTACAAGCGCATTGTTGTTAAGGACAGTTCAGTCAACGCAATCTGTTACGGTGCAAAGCTGATGCTTCCCGGTCTTTTGCGGTTCGAAAAGGGCATTGAGATCCATGAGGAGGTAGTCCTGATGACCACCAAGGGTGAGGCTATTGCACTGGCCTACGCGCAGATGTCAGCTGTTGAAATGTCTTCGTGTGACCATGGTGTCGTCGCAAAGATCAAGCGTGTCATCATGGAGCGTGACCTTTACCCCAGGAGGTGGGGCATGGGCCCTGTTGCGACTGAAAAGAAGAAGATGAAGGAGGCCGGTACACTCGACGTAAGTAATGTGTTCAATGCAGTAACCGAGGGCTCGACGCTAACAGTCGCTAGAAATTTGGGCGTCCTAATGAGAAGACACCTGCCAAGTGGAACACCGAGTACAAGGACTTCAATAGGACCGACGTCGACGGGGTTTCTGCACCCGTCGCTGAGACCACGTCTGCAGCCGATGTTCTTGCTGCTCCTGCAGTCGCACCGACAGGAGAAGATGCGGAATGTATGGAGGTTGACAGCAAGAGCAAGAGCAAGAAGCGCAAGAGTCGTGGCGAGGATGAGGAGGATGCTGAGGAGAAGGCTGAGCGTAAAAAGAAGAAGAAGGAGGAGAAAGCCGCGAAGAAGGCAGCGAAAAAGGACAAGAAGAAGGCCAAGGACAGTGACTCGGACTCGGACTGAGTGTTCTAAAAGTACGGATACCCACATAATCGGCGACCGTCAGTCAATCACTGTTGATTGTACTTTCGATCCATTGTACACCGGACATCGTGTACATGTAACAGCTACTATTCTCTTGTTGGATACCTGCTCTTCATTGTAGCATATGAAAAGCGTACGGAAATGGCGTTAGGGACAGGCATTCTGGAGTTTGGCGTGTCGATATTCTTGCGGCAGCAGTGGACGATGCTGTGTTATGAATGCGCGGTAGCTCGTCGCTATACTTGCAATGCAAAATCAAAAAGTTCACGCTTTATCCCTGTCTTGATCGTGTCCCTATTATCTAGTTGGTACGTTCACCATTCGTGCCTACTACTGTGATACAAGCTTTCGTCGCAAGGTAAGTGGTGGAAGCTTCTAGAAGGTTCTTTGAACCACCATCCCGAGAGCCCGACGTCAATAGTGGTCAAAGCGCCTCGGTGGGTGGAGAGACATGGAACCTGAGCGATAAAAGCAACTGCACACTTATGCACCCACGAGGACGACTGATAAATCTCACCACGCGAACAGTAAAGAGCCTTAATATATATTGCTAGACATCAAAATGGTCAAGGAGACCAAGCTTTACGATTACCTAGGTATGCTTGCCCTCGGTATACCCCTCCTCAGCCATGCTCTGTTGAAGCATGAGTGGCACGCGGGTAGCTACGTACCTGTACGGCATGCTTACTGACAGCCTCTCACAGGCATATCACCCACGGCGACGCAAGATGAGATCAAGAAAGCATATCGCAAGGCAGCGCTAAAGTGGCATCCGGACAAGAACAAGGACAATCCACAGGCGTCTGAGAAGTTCAAAGGTGCGTACAGAAGACCTCACCATTTTAATTGCTCATGTGCACTAACCACCGTTCTAGAATGCTCCCAGGCGTACGAAATCCTCTCCGACCCCGAAAAGCGCAAGACGTACGATCAATACGGCCTGGAATTCTTGCTACGTGGCGGCGTACCACAGCCTGAAGGAGATGCAGGGTCTGGAGGCATGCCTTTTGGAGGCGGAGGCGGGGGATTTCCCTTTGCCCAGTCAGGTGGCATGCCTGGCGGCACTCGCTCATTCCATTTCTCAACCAGTGGTGGCGGCAACGGCTTCAACTTCTCAAACGCCGATGACATATTCTCCGAGTTCTTGCGTAGTAGTGGAGGGGGTATGGGTATGAATGGTGGCGCAGACGATGACTTTGGCGGATTTGGCATGGGAGGTATGCCTGGCGGTATGCCTGGTGGGATGGGTGGGATGGGTGGAATGGGTGGAATGGGAGGAAAACGCAGCAGGTTCTCTGGTGGAAGAAGAGCGCCAGAGCCAGAAGTTACGATTGTGGAAAAGCCACTGCCTGTGAGCTTGGAAGAGCTATACAGCGGTACAACAAAGAAGCTGAAGATCAAGCGTAAGACGTATGATCAAAGCACAGGAAAGCAGAGTACGCAGGATCGGATTCTGGAAGTCCCGATCAAGCAAGGATTGAAAGCGGGAAGCAAGATCAAGTTTTCAGATGTTGGTGATCAGGTCGAGGGCGGGACTCAGGATCTGCATTTCATCGTCTCTGAGGTAAGACGCCTCCCTGCTCCGTTACAACCAAAGAGCCAATACTGACAGCATGACAGAAACCACACGCCATGTTCGTGCGCGAAGGCGATGATGTAAAGCACATCATCGAACTTGATCTCAAAGAAGCCCTTACGGGCTGGCGACGCACAGTACAGACTATCGACGGCAAGCAACTCAGCGTTGGCAGCGGTGGTCCTACCGGACCAAATTGGACCGAACGATATCCCAACCTGGGTATGCCTAAGTCGAAGAAACCTTCGGAGAGAGGCGATTTCATCATTGGCGTCAAGATTAAGTTCCCCACTAGTTTGACGAGCACGCAGAGGGAGCAGTTGAAGAAGATTCTGTAAGGACCACGCAAGGACATATTTCATTTCACGTACATACATCTATTTAACCTTCACGGTATATTGGAGGCTCTCACCAAGTTCAAAGCACGCGAATGGTGTTGGTGGAGTTCTGATGCTTTAATCTGAGAATTGGACGGAAGTGGGGAGGGGCAAGGACAGGAGAAACGGCGAAAGAGGCTATACAAAGAGGATGGTCGGCCGACACAGCGATGAGTAGATGATGTCAACGATAGACGAATTTATGAATAGTATTGGATACCTGTGCCAAAAAAAAAGGCCCCCTCTTCTCGAGAAATCTACACTGTATAGTGCATGGATCGTAGATTGATCTAGAAAGCAGTCTTCAGGAGATCGCCCATGTGACAGGGTAGTGATGTCATGTCATCGATCAGACGAGAGGGCAGCCTCGGATCTAGCACAGCACCATGTCCACGACTTATTAACAACACCGAAGAGTCCGGCGACATCGCGTATTTCTGTGCAGCTATTTTAGCGACATTGAGACGCCAGGGTCACTGCACATGACGTTGTCTGCGATTCTGTGGAATATCTTTTCTCTTTTTTGTGATGTCAGAATGGACATGTTTTTCGAAGACCTAACAAAGTAATGTGAGATCGTTTTTTTTGTGTCATGTGTACATAGCCCAGCATTCATAGCATGTTTTGTAGAAGATACGGTAATCAAAAGGGGCCAGTAACCTACCGGTATGTCAAGCAAATATGTCATGTGAGGTTAAAAGTGTTCTGCGTTGAACAAGTGTAACGCCAACGATAACTATATGATTGGAGCGCTACTTAGTAAATTTCAGCGCAATGCCGTGCTTACACCAGTACTGGTCACTGCAGTTTCAAAGCATGCTACTTTATTCGACGCAAAACTCGCAGATGAGTAAAAAATGCCAAAAGGGATAGCTTCTTCGCTTTCGAAAGACCCTTTGTAACGGGAAGCGTTGGTTGAAGAAGATAATCGCTTGGCGCAGAGAGCTGTTGTTGCAGGCGTGGCCGCACATGCTCGAGAAGTACCGTCTAGACTTTCCCGCATGTATCACTACTTTCAAAGAAGCTTTGTTGGATAATAAACAGTCTCAAGTACCGCTGGACGCCTGTATGTTGGTCGTACATCAATTTGAAGGCCTCGCAAAGCCAAGGTGCCTGCCGATGTTCTCAACTTTACAGCTGCAATATTCCCATGGAGTTGAACACATCTGGATTTCGGATGGATAACTGGGGTTTCACTGTTCGGACCAGAGCCTAAAATTCATGTGATGAATCGTCGAAATATCGAAATATCTCCTGGCGGCTACCGATGAGATCGGCCGGCACTTGACAATTGCATGCATCAAAGTCTGTCAAAATCACATAAAAGTGTTTCTCGCCCGCTGTTCTGAGGGGTTTATCCTTGACATGACCGGCCGAGACATATTCTGCAAAAAGGCTATCATGAGTGAGCCGTAGGCGCAACGCGAAGACCTGTCATACCTACCTGAGGAGATGCATGATGTCCTAGATGATTACATACACATGGTCCAGATATTTTTTCCATGTCTCCTTATCTTAAATAGTCTAACTTCATGGACTTGATTGTGAGTGAAATCATGTTTGAGGATGTTGGCTTGTTCCATTTGCTGGATGCGATGGTCGCATTAGTTCACATGTACATCAAGCCCTTTGCCGACCGCTGGACAAAGCCGGACGCTGTCGAGAACTACCTGCTCGATATGGAAGAGGCGCTGAATCCTGGGAGCAGGCCGACTCGGGTGACGCCAGCAGATCTTGCCCGGAAGCACAAGGTGTCCGCCGAGCACGACACCTTGGGTCAGGAAAGGGAGGCCAAAAGGCCAAACAGGAGTGAGGCGTAGAGAGGGGGGAGTTTGGCGTTCTTTCGTGGTTTTTTTCGGAGTATGGGTGTTGGAAATTTTCGCTTTGGTTTTGGACTTGATTTTTGGATGACGATTCGCGTATCACTGCGTTCGTCTGGGCTTATATAACGTCTACGGACGAGGAACGAGACTGGTTGTGCACTGAAGCATCAAGCCGGAGTACAGGCTGTGCGGCAGATATATGATACCCATTGAACTTTTGACACTGTATAAGAACAATTGCCACAAAAATGACCGTGCAATACATGTTGTGGCCGCTTCGACTGAAATGTAAGAAGAGTTGAGTCGAGTGAATAGTTTTGATTAGTGTCTAATACTTGCCTGACCTATGTCAACCAACACAAGAAGTACAACTGAGATGCTCTTGTAACTGAATTCCCAAAGTCTCGCTATCTACCAACAGAAGTGCGCGTCCCACTCTAGCCATCAAAGTCATGCAACCATTAGCCCTCTAAA
Source organism: Plenodomus lingam (assembly GCF_022343315.1). Lineage (NCBI taxonomy): Eukaryota > Fungi > Ascomycota > Dothideomycetes > Pleosporales > Leptosphaeriaceae > Plenodomus > Plenodomus lingam. The sequence goes on from NW_027093974.1 coordinate 2,427,486, forward strand.
ACAGTACGATGAACCACTCCATCGAGCTGAAGGAGTGCAGGAAGCTCTTGTCCATCAAGATCATCAATCTCCGACTGCGCCCGGTCCCAATCCGCAAAGCCATCCTCGTCCTCACTATCACTAGAATAGTCCACAGGCCCTGTAACACCATCCCACGGCGCGCTGCCGGGAGTCTTTGACCACGCCCAGAGACCCTGCACATGAGTGCAAATTGTCCGTCGGCCAATATATGGGTCCAACAGCCCTCCTTCGTTATCATCCTGGGGCTGACCAACCTTGGAAAGATGGTAGAAGCGCGCTACTCGCTCGCAGAAAGCAGAATCAAGTGGCATGGTGTTTGTTGTCTCGCCGAAGAAGATGGGTCGTTCGAGAAGACGCAATACCCGTGCTACATCTTCTCTATCGTAGACTTTCAGAGGCTGGAAGCGGAGATTGTATTCGTAGTCGTGAGCCAAGAGTATGAGCAAGAGGTATAAACGCGACACTGGAGTCCTCCAGTCCGGATGGTGCGAGACGGAGTAGCGGCTGGAGCCAGCCTTCAAAAGGTCATCATCAATGTCCTGTAGAGCAGTTGCCATGGAGGTAGTCGGATTGCGAATCTGGAACATGATCAAGGCACGCAGGAGGATCGAGTTGGGATTCTGCAGACTGGGTAGGAGTCTGGCGACGCGAATGAAGTTGCGACAAAGCACATCGAACGGACAAGTCTCAGGTGTAGAGGCTGGGAAAAGCTCCAGGATGCTGCGCTCGTAAGGAAAATGGATGTATAGGTCGAGTATGACGATGTCATGACTACTATGGGTACCTCCCGCTGATTCATCAATCTGCGTCAGGTTGAGTACGAGCGCTCGAATACCTCTTGACCACGCATTCTGTAGATGTTCGCGTGCCAGTAGACCATATTCCTGGCGGACGTTACGCCATAACGACATCAGGATCCCATGTGGATCACAGAGGTCTAACAGTCGTAAAACACGGCCTTGCGCAAAACGGACTTGGCGGCCACTCTCTACAAAATCTTCCCGCATTTCTTCCAGAGCTTCCGATTCAATCTTTTCAGGGTTGTTGAACAGTACTCCCCGGCAGTGTGGACATGTGCCCGTTGCGTCAGACTGCTGTAGCCACTTCTCCAGACAGATTCTGCCGAACTCATGTCCACATCCGCGAATCCTGATGGCCGTATGGGTGAAGTTGTACGGTTCGTAACAAATGGAGCACTGAGCAGGCTCGATGCCGTGTGCAAGAAATTCTTTCAGTGTGCGAGGCACAGGAGGAGTCTGAGCCATTGGAGGAGGGCGGGTCGCTGAGGTGGGCGGCAGAAAATGGTCGTGTGTTTCGGGTTGTTAGGAATCGCCTAGATCAATGAATAGATCTCAGATGATGGTAGTCAACGTTAAAGTCATTGGAAATGATTATATACAGTGAAGGAGGGTGAGACCTCGGGTCTTGGCAGCTGCTAGCGCGTCTTGCGGTTGCAGGAGGGTAGTGAAAACGCGCAAGGTAACATTGAATGGGAGAGAACTTCGCTGATGCTGAAAGAAAAATGCGCCATTAAACCCCGCAACGCAATATGTTCATATGAACCTTCGGCATTCATTCGCCATCTGAGTTTGCATGGCCAGTTGGACCCTGAGAAGTGTCTGTTGTTATACGTCAGCATCGTCAGGATTTTCGCAAGCCTAACGTTGACCTACAATCCATTGTTACAAACGCACGGTCTACTTCATTCAGACCTTCGAGACAATACTGGAGTGTCTCTGCAACGTCGTGACACCTTCTAAGCGGCGTATTCTCCGGCATAAGCACGTCGATCTCCACACAAACGCCGTCGCCCGCATGATAACACTTGATGCTCTTGAAACCTCCTACGAGCGGCGCGAACCGGTAAGCCATGAACATCATCTTCCTTTCTATGCGATCACTCGCCGCCTCGCCAGTGAGACGGGTAACATTCTCGAGACATGTACCAGCCCAATCGTAGATGATGAACAGTGAGAGAATCGAGGCACCAACAGGATCAAGCCACCAAACGTTTGCTTGGTGTCCTATAAGCGGAAAGAGAAGTGATAGGGTATTGAAGTAGACGTCTGCTTGTATTAGCGGTGCAGATGGCAGTTATCGACTCGATATGACCACTCACCAGTTTTGCAATCTTGTGCTAAGGCCTGCACTTGTGTCGTCTTGACCCTAGCACAACCTATCCAGATGATTCCTTTGACGACTATGGTTGCTACCATAGCAAATATGGCGGCTGGTGGCAATGTTGCCACTTTATGCTCTCCGTCCGGAAGAAGCTTCTTGACCGATTCTTGTAAGATCTGGAGGAAGGAAATGACCATTATGATAGAGAAAACCAATATACCTAGCGGCTCCAGCCGTCTTCGACCGATGGGGAACTTCTTCTTCAGGCTGGTAAGGCGCCATCCCACAAGTCTGTTGGTAACCCAGATGATGACGGTACATAGGAGATCCAAAGCAGAGTCCACCAGGGAAGCGATCAGAGACAGAGAGCTGGAGAAGAGAGCAGCTACGCCCTTGGCTGCGAGTAGAAAAATGTTTACGACGACATTGATCTACACTGAATCAGTAGACATACTTTTGGCATGATTATCTTGCTTACGTTGATGGCCCACTTTACATGCTTGGACGACTTTCTGCGTTTCTCTCGTTCGTCTTCCGGTAGAAACGGCTCGAGGTTCTCTCCACTGGTACCTAGTGGTCCACGATCTTCTGCCACCCCATCATTGTCAGTGTCCCGAGGGTGCATGCTGTCAACAATGTCGTCGGCGAGCGAGGAAACCACCATGTCGACCTCGAGCCAATCATCGATACGACTATTCTGCTCTTCGTAGAACTGTCGCACTTTTTTATTTTTGATGCATTTTAACTAGGACTTGTATCAGTTTCTGACCCCCTTTAGATGTTTCGAATGACCTTACACTCTCATCACTCTTGCGATAAATTTCCAATGCACCGTGGTCGACATTGTCAATCAGTTTTTTCTTCATGTCCGCAGCCCGATTGGCTTGCAGCGTCTGCTCAATCGCATCCCGGAATCTCTGCCGTGAATCTCGGATAGGGTTGATGGTTCCATAGCCGCTCTCTAGATCGACGCGTTTATACTTGGTGTATTCGTCGCCGTCGCGTTCTCCACTGAGACTGTTGTTTGATCCATTTCTCAAGAGGCTTCGACGGGTCCCAACCATGGTAATTAGATTTGCAAGGTATAGATGAAATGTCCAGGAAGGCCTGTCAGAAGAATTGATGGGGAAGAAGAGAGGAGAATGAAGGCTACTGGCAGACAAGGTCAAGCATCAGACGACGGTCCGAAGTCATGCCAGAGACGAGGACGTTGGAATAAGTAATAGCGCCATAGAGCGCATCATAAGATGGCGACATTAGACTTCTTGTGGCTAGTGTCCCGTCCGCGTCCCTGCATACGCTGGACAAGCTTTGTTGATGCTTGCATCGTCGGCCTTTGGAAGTTGAAACGAGGAATGACATCACTTGGGTTGGTTTCTGCGATCCCGTCTTTGCCGCAACTAGAGCGCGATGTGCGGTTAGATACTTGGCAGGCACCCTCGTAGGTAACAGAGGTTAAGAATATCAATTGAGAGATATAATACCTTCTATGGTATGCCTGGAATTTGGTTCGTTGTTCCTAGTCCGTTGCGATTGTGACTTAGTGTGGACGCCTCGTACCGTGGTTAGAATCAGGAGTGCTGACGTCAGGTGGAAATTCCATGTCCAATGCGTTGACCACGTCTCCATAAACCGTTGATATCTGAACTTGGTTACCGCATTTATACTTGCAAGGCATCTATTCCGAGCTGCTCAGTCTCCACTGTGGATTAGGTACACAGTACAATGCATTACTGAGTGCAAAAAAAAAACAATGAGTGTCGCAGGCTTGCTATCCTTTCACAAACCTACTGTGGATGTATCTGTCTCGACAACAACACCATCGGCTCACGGCACAAGTTACAGCTTCGCATTTAACATCGCCCACCATGCACTTGATCGGCACTGCCTTGCAATCCTGTCCGGGATGCGAGTATCAGGAGCTGTGAAACCTGCATACCAAGGTGGGTACTCTACGGCGCCATTCAGGCGTCTACCTAGCTGGCGACCAACGTCACAGACAAGTCTGCACATGCACATGCAGGCCCAAGTCAAACACCGCATCGACGCAGCTGTAGTGACTTCGACGTTATTCCCCAGAAACCACATTCGAAACTTGCAAGCTACGAGCAAGTGTCACTGTCAATAACCTGGTGTATCGCAATTACATAAGCAAATTTTTGTAACCTCGGGAAGGATAGCAGGCCTCAACGGTACCGGAACCGGGTAATGAGCTGTTGGAGTTTAGGCGGCCCAAAGCAAAGCCAACTTCGCGAGATCTCTGTCTAGGCGTGGACTTGGAACTGCACAAACATCTTCATACGATCTGTGTCCAAACGCTCAGAACAGCTACCATGGCACCTCCAGCCCCTTCCACCCGTCATCCACACAACGCGATAATCCTAGCCACCTTCGCGGTTCTTGCATCTGCTGGAGCATGGTTCATGCGTATCTCGCCCATCCTGAACGATGTCCCTGTTGGCTTCGCAGATATTTCCGAAACAGGCACGTTTCCCAATGGCATGCCCGTTAAGCAGCATTTCACTGGGGTAAAGCCCCTCGACGATGGCTTATCGTTTCTCGTCGCTGCGTTCATCTATGGTCCAACTGGTTGGAACGAAGCGCTGTATTGGCAGCAACTCCACTTCCTGTGCCAGATAGCGGGTATGATTGCCATTATGAATGTCGAGGCTTGTCGAGAGCGCAATCAGAGCAGTTGGCTGAAGTAGTAAGTTTCGCCCATACTCCTTGCACGTGACCTATATGCGATCACGGTGGGAGAGGCTGACCTCGAACCAGCACGGCTCTGTATGCGTTTCTGTACCAGAACATCGGTGCTTGTGTGATTGTTCCCATTTGGTGGATCCTTTTCCACCGACTATCCGCTACAAAATCATACTTTTCCCAGGGTCGGGCGGTGCCTTTGCCATATGCACGCCTCATCCTACCAGCCACAATCATACTCTACGTCCTCCCCACAATCGCAATGTTCATGCCAGGAAACGACCTAAACACTGTTCAAAACATCCTTGCTTTCTGGCAAGTTTCCCCAATCCTTGTCAATATCCCGCTCTGGCTTGCCGCGCCCTTCGTCTCGTCTCCGACCTCCACATCAACCACATCAAAGGCAAAAACTGCCGATCTCGCCCATCTTAAAGCAATCTACGGTTTCTTCTTCGTCACAAGCGTAGCAGTACATTGGTACACCATCTACGGCGTCTCGGTTTCTGAAAACCCCAGCGTGACATATGCCTCCGTGTGGGTGCCCAGTACCTACAAGTGGAAAAACGATCTATCCGCGGGCATACTGTACCTCTTCCAATGCGACTGGATTGTTACAGGATTGGTACATATGATACCCGCTTTCATCGCTGTGTGCGATGTACAGCGATTGCTCCATGGCACAGTCACTGGCGAACAGGTTATCGAAGCTGGAATGGCGGCGTTGTCGTTGACGTGGCTTGCGGGACCGGGTGCGGCGCTCGCTGCTGTTTGGTATTGGAGGGAGGGGAAGCTGGCGCTGATTGAAGCGAAGATGAGTGCTGGAGCTGTGAAGAAGGGCTTGTGAGTGTGAGGACAGAGACAGTGAGTACTTTTTGAATTATTGTTACTTGTGGCCATATGGAATTCAATACCCAAGAGGCTACATACGCTTTCAAGCAAGGTGGGAGGTAAACTGGATCCATGTCAAGGAATTTGCATATCCCTTCCAACACTGTTGTGACCCCTCACTCTTTCAATTCAGGAGGCTTTAGATGGACCGAGGATGCTCGAGGGGTGAACAACAAATACATCACCAGCTCCACACAAAAAACCACCTGGAAACACATCCAAACAACACACCCACCCCCCCACTCACACCACCATCCCCCTCAAAACATCCCCCACACCTCCCAGCAACCCCGTCCCAAAAATCCTCTCCCAGTCCCCCTCCAACACCGCCTTCAACACCTCAACCCCCATACCAACCACCACCCGCGTCCCCTCCAAATCAGCCCACTCCACCCTCGTCGGCCAAAACGCAACATGCACCGCCCAATGCACCACCATCCTCCTCACCCACCCCGCAACCACCCCTCCTCTGCGCCCCGCATACGCCTCCAAAAACGCGCGCAACAGGCCCCTACCACCCCTAAACCGATCATGCAACCAAGCCTCAGCCGCAAACTGCCCCACGTCCGTAGCGCTCGTGCCGCGCCGAACGAGTTCCCAGTCTACAATGCTGAGCTCGAGCTTCGTTGCCGCGGCGTGTGGTGCAGGTCCCGTGTGCAGTAGGATGTTGCCGGGCCAGAAGTCGCCGTGGCAGATGCATTCGTTGTCTGTGGCGAGGAGGGTGCCGAATTGCGTGTTTATGGTTTTGCCGAGTTGGGGGTCGTGTGAGAAGTCTTGGAGGGCGAGATGGAGGTTGTCGTAGGAGTGGCGGTAAAGGTGTAGGGCAATGGGGTTGTTGTTGTGAGTCTGCTGGTGTGGCGTGGTTGGTGTATCAACGGTGTTTGTTTGTGAAGACGGTGTCGATGGGGTGAGAGAAGTGGGTTTCGAGGTGTGGTGTAGGTCTGCGAGCCAGTGTGCTAGAGCGTGTCCGACGGCTGGGATGTCGAGTTTGGGATCATCGTATGCGGCTTTTAGGTTGCGAGTCCCGCCGTCGGTGATGCATAGGAGCTTTTGAGGTTGGTCGTAGCTGACCAGAGACGGAGTCTGTACTGTAATTGTGGTTTGTCCGGATGTGTGTGATGTTGGGGGTACAGTGGAAAGGAAGTTCAAGATGAAGGCTTCATAGTCCATGCGGCGGACGTCAAGCGCAAAGTCCTTGCTGGAGCGTGAGTAAGGTGCCGCATGTTTGTAGATTCTGGTCGAACTGTCCGTGCCAGTGACTCGGTAGACGTAGTTTGCGTTTCCACCAGAGAGGAGGACGATCTCGTCGTCGTTTGATTGACCTGTTGCAATGAGACAGTTGCGCAGACCATCTATGGTGGTAAGATGGAGATTAGGGGCCGTTGCATCCATGTCTATTTTAAACTCGTTCAACGAATTCTTGGAAATGGCAATTTATGTCGAAGGAAAAAGGCAGGATTTGCATCAGGCTGGAATGGGAGCTGCTCACCTCAAGGGAATAGTCTCCTTTATGCTTGCCCACCAATCTCATCACCCTTCACAACCCGGCGCGAATTTCAATTGACCCCAGAATAAAAAACATCCATAGGATACACAAGTGACAAAACGGTCCTAGATTTGCCAAGCTGATCGGTATGATACAAAATGAGTCACGTCGCCAAGGCCCCGTCCAGTGAATGTATACCATAGTCAAAGTGGGGTCACAACGCTAACCTTCTAACAGGCAAGCCACGCCATCCACACCCATCCCATTCAAGCAAACAAAAGTGCGCGCCATACACAACCGCCTTCAAAACCAAAACACACCCTCGGCCACTGCACCCTCCTCTCCAATCTTCAATTCACTCAATCTCTTCTTCAGCCTCCCAGCCACAATGTCCCCATACTCCTCCAAATGATCCGGCTGTGGCGGGCCAGGCATCTTACTCTTATCCGTTCTCAGCCACGCGATATGCGGCGCACCATCACAGGCGCCCTTGATCTTGTCGAACATTTCGTCGTCAAAGCCGCCGCCAAGCGCAACCGCGAGGGGAGGCTTGGTGTAGTTTTGCGAGCCGTGGTTGGAGGAGGCGTTGGGTGGGGGCTGGGAATTGAGCAAGAGGGGGATGTCTGAGACGCCGGATTCGACGGAGAGAACGATGTGGATGACTGGGTTGTGGTGTTAGATGTGAGTGAGGGTGTGCTGGTACATGTGTAGACTGGTTTGACGTGTACTGCACATGAATGGCGAAAATCTCTCAAGATGTATTCTCAAGATGCATCTTTTTACATACCATCAAATTCAGGTAGCAATCCCTTGCGAACCGTAGTTGCGATAGTCGCATGCAGACCGCATAGGACGATGGGAACAGGTGCCATGATGCGTCTTGTCTGGGAGAAAGATCTCGAGGCTTGGAATGCAAAATTCCGTGAAGAAGTTGCGAGGTTGAAGACAAGATTTCTGGAGGTACTTATGCGAGAGATGAGCATGCCTGTTCGATATCGAGAACTGGAAGTGTCGTCTACATATAGGTGACGTACAAGGTTGATCCCAATGGGGGAGTTGTCCATTGCACTAGAGGAGATCAAGACTAGGCTCGCTCTTTGGAGAGAGCGAACACCATGTTGCTTACTCATATATCTCACCAGCTGATGCCTAGTAGGATGAAGCTGATAACCGGTCAAGGGTTGAGTCTCGTGAATTGCACATGGCTGCGGTGAGATCTAGCCTCTAGAATGTAAAGTGGAGTATTGATCATGTCTACGCATGCGATCTACCGGTACCTACCCTGGGAACTATCTATTATGATTATGCGATTACCTGAGATATCAGTGTCCACCAAATCACCATACCGAAGCACCTTAATGCTTCCTCAACATCAGCACCACCCAGCCCAACACCCGATACACAAACACAATCACCAGCATATACCCAACATACCTGCCCACATTCGCAGTATTATACCCATACATCCCCAACACCGCCTTGCCCTCCACCATACACTGATCCTGCAGAGCGCTGGGATACATGCACTGACACCCTCCCCCCTCCAGCATCTCGCACGAATAATTCCGCTTGCCAAACTCATTCACCATCATGCCACGGAAGACGTAGGCCTGGTAATCAATATAGTGAAACACATATCGCCAGAAGACATTCAGCGTCTCGGGCTGCACCATGAACCCATTCACACACATCCACAGCCCATTCGCAAACGCCGTCGCAGCCAGCGCAACAACGAAGATGGGGATCAGCGAGGAGAGGAGAACGACGAGCGACTCGGCGGCCAGGAGATCGAGGAAGAGCCAGAGCACCCACATCCAGAAGCCGTCTGCGGTGGGGCGAAAGTTGCCAAGCCAGTAGGAAATAACGGAGAAGAGAATGGTGATGAGGAAGAGGTAGGGTATGCCGATGATGAAGTTTGCAATCATAAAGGCCGTGGGGCCGTACAGGCCATTCGCTCGTTCTTTGGTGTAGATGCTGAGATCCTCGAGGAAGGCGGGGATGTAGGCAACGGCCATGAAGGACATGAATGCTCCGCCGAAGAATATCGCATTGGTGAAGGATTGGATGTTGGCTTGGACGGGGTCAAGGCGTAGCCAGACGGTGCCCATTAGGATGGCAAGCCCAATGTACATTGCGATGCGGATGCCGTAGGCGACGATGTCGCGGTAACTCTTGATGAAGGAGCGGTGGATGAGTGTTAGTGGGACGAAAAGGGGGTTGGCTGTCTTTGGTGACGTTGTGGCTGTAGCATGTGAGGGCAAGGCTGAGCTTGCTGAAGATGTCTCGTGGATGCGAGAAGCAATGGAGGCGGCGGTGCTGGAGTTGGCCCATGAGGTGTGGAGGTGGGTAAGACGGTCTGCCGACTTCCCTTGGTCGTGCGAAAAGTCGGTATTCACGAGCTGGATTACATGTTCGGCGGGATTCGTATAAAGTGGCATCTATGGTTGTCAGTATGTCCAATCATTCATGGCTTGGAGATGCGCACCTCGTAGCCCAGTTGGGAAAAGTAGTCGTTGATAGCAGTCACAGGTCCATTGTACACGACCTTGCCACGCGAAAGCAGCATGAGCTTGTCAAATAGTTCGAATGTAGTAGTGGATGGCTGATGAATGGAAGCAATGACCAAAATCTGCCCTGTCGTTAGTTTTCATGACAATCAGGAAGGATATATGATGAGTGAATTACCTTGTGCTTCTTTGCGACATCCCTTACGAAGCTCATAACCTCGAAACTCGCTGCCGAGTCCAAACCGCTCGTCGGTTCATCCAGAAACAGTATCTTGGGACTAGTTATCAATTGACTAGCCACGCTGACTCTCCTCTTCTGGCCACCAGAGAGGCCTTTGCGAATTGGTGTACCAATAAGGGTATTGGCTTGGTTCTGGAGTCCAAAGGCAGAGAGCAGACCGTCAATTCGTGCCTTGCGTTCGTTCTTCGTCACTGAGCTTGATAGCACCAGTCAGTATCCTGTTAATGAGACACCATGTAAAGTATTGGATGATGGATCAAGGACAAGTAAGTAAAGACATACCTCGGTAGCGCAAGCTTGGCTGCAAAGTACATCGTCTCCCTTACGGTAAGACTTCCAACCAAAGCATCCTCTTGTTCAACATACGAGCTCAGCTTTCGAAAGGTAGTAAGGTTAGTCGGTGCCCCATTGACCAGCAGGTTTTGCTGTCCCGTCGAATTGGCTGTTGCAGCGCGATGTGCCAGAACGTTCAAGAGCGTGGTTTTTCCTGGGATGAATGAGCAGTGTAGGGAGTAGACTGTGAAAACGCAATTTACCTGATCCACTGGGGCCCATCAAGGCGATCATCTCACCTACAAGTCTGTTAGTACCGAGAAAATGGGAATATAAGGTGGAAGGCCTTACCGGCTTCGACGAAGCCATTGACATTGGAGAGAAGATCGAGAGGCTGCTTTGTACCCCGATCCTTCACAGTGACCGTCACGCCGTCCCAGCTAAAGTGATGAAGCTCCTCATTCGTCAAATGAGCATAATCCGCATCCACAGCATCCTTCTCCACATCTGCCGTATTATTCGAGGAAGTCATCCTATACTGGTAATCGTAATCCCGTCAATCTCGTACCTGAACAAAAGACCAAGTACGCAACTGCGTATACCAATTGCTTTCCAAAAAAAGTCGGACGGAAATAAAAACCCAAAGCAGCTTCAGATTTGCATATCCCGAAAACAGCCCTACCACACCCCTCCGTCATATATATATATATATATATATACATCCCACCGGCCCTAAAACCCAGGCGACCTTATCATCGACGAACCCGCTTAGCAACAAAGAGTTTCGGCGACCCGAGTCTGCAACGCTGCACGCGCTAAATAAAAAAAAGGTGACAGCGTAAGCAGGGATCGCCACGCCCGCCTACCATCGTCATCTCTCCTAATTCTTCCCGCTGCAACCTAGGCGCTCGGGAACCCAGTGGGCTAATGATACGAGGGGGATGGGGTGGTTGGGAGAATGCGCATTACGTGAGCTGGGTTGGAGAGGGGCGTGCTGTTGTAGCGCATGTAGGTAAAGAGAGAGAGAGAGAGAGAGAGAGAGACAAAGAAGTACAACTACATGACCGAGCCATCCACGACCAAGGGCTTCGAAATTAACATTCAACCAGATCCCTCCCTCCCCAGGAATGAGAAACCTGGAGATTAACCAATCCAAAAAATAAAAATAAAAAATCCCCCACGCCGTTCATTTACTTGCCAGAATCCTGTTCTGCAGGCACTGCCTAAAAGAGCACAAACACGCATACAACCGCCACCCATTGCACCGGTAATAACTAATCATCCCCAATGCAATCCTGAAAAAATCTTCGCCTCTCCAGGGCGCTCTCCGCCTTGCCTTGCCTTGCCTTGCCATATCTGACAAACCATCGCGGTCGAGCTGGAAGATGGCCGGTGATGGTTAGGAGGATTGAATAGCTAGTGCGAACGATGGGAACTTGATGTGTGCTAGTTGGTTTCGCTGTCGGCGATGTGGGAGGGGCGCGCACGGACGGGGGATACGGGACCTCGCCGACATGCCTTGGGGGGGGGGGGGGTCACGTGGGCTGGTGTGTGGGTGTTCAATGGTTACATGTGCTGTGCAGGTAGGGTGGAGTTTGTGTGCATGGTTGGGAGTATATGGGATTGATCTGGGTAAATGGAAAGGGATGGGTAGGGTGGTGCTGGGTCAGTCGACTTGGTATCTCGTGCGGCGACGTGAAAGACTGGGTACCACCATATCCTGCTGCTAATAGGGCCCATCACAGACATATCCCTATACCGTACATACACAGTCGTCAAGAAAAGCCCACTGCTCTCCAAAGCCAACACGCCAAAATTCTCTGCATTATCCTAGAACCGCGTTCCCGATTCCTACATCTGAATCTTTCCAGAGACGCCATAGCTTATGCAGTAGGTAATGCAACAACGAGCTCCAAAAAAAAACTTGTCCCCTTGGATAGGAAAAGAAAGGACCTGATATCTGTAACTACGACACCTTCCCTTTCGAGTAGCAAGAACAAGACATTGCCAAACGCCTTTTCCCTTTCCCGTTGCTCAAGACGACATTTTCGCTTCCAAACAAGCATCTTTCCTATTCGTCCTCGTCTTCCTCCATTGCCACGTCAGTCTTTGGCGCTGTAGTCCCTTCGTCTTCATCCTCGTCTTCGTCGTCTACGACGCGAGCTTTGCGGGGTCGGGGTGCCGCCGTCGCAGCTTCCTCATCTCTACTCTCTGCCTCTTTGCCTGCTGCCTCATCCTCGGGCGCCGCAGTCTCCGCAGCCAGCTCCTCATCGCTCTCGCTATCAATGTACTCCTTACTCTTGTACTTGCCCGCGGGCTCACTCTTCCTCGCAAGCTTTCTCTTCTTCTTCTCCCGCGGCTTCTCGTCGTCGCTTCCAGCCTCGGTGCCACTCACAGTCGTCCGTCTGCGTCTACTCCTGCGCTCGTCTTCAGACCCACTAGCCGCCGTGTCCGAATCCGCATCCTTCTTCTTGCGCTTCGGGCCTTTGGGTCGACTCCTGCGCTCCGCCTTCCTCGTCTCTCGGTCCTCTTCCTCCTCCATGCGCTTGCGCTCGTCCAGACTGCGGAGCTCCATGAGTTCACGGTCACGCTGGGCAATGCGTTCTTGCTCTTCGAGGAGCTTGCGCTTCCTTTCGGCCGCCTCGGCAGCTTTACGTGCTTCTTCTTCTGCGCGACGCGCAAGTTCGGCTTCGCGGAGGCGGCGCGCGGTTTCTTTCTTGGAGAGTGCTTCACCTTCGTAGGCGAGTTGCTTCTCACGGACACGTTCGAGTTGCTTGACCATTGTGTTGCGACCCATGTTTGCACGAGAGGTAATGTCGGAGCGAGGGAAGGGGGGATGTTCCTCTTTGGCAAGTTTGTCCATGGTATCGATGGCTTCGGCGAGACCGACGATTGCCGAATCAACTTCTTCCAGGGTGCGTTGGTTCTCGGGAAGGTTGTATAGCACGGTTGCCACTTGGAACTGCAGGAAGGCGACGTTGAACTGAGCAGATAAATCTGTGGGCATGATGGAGAGAACCTGCTTGGAGTAGTCGAGCGCGGTGCGGAAACCGGCCATGCTGTTCTCGTGGCGGGCGCGGAGATACCAGGTTCGTCCCAGACATTGAAGGATCTTTGGGTCATTTTGGCGATCGCGAGCCAGGGCTGCTTCATACTGTGATTTTGTCAGCACGTGAATCCTGAGATGGACTTGATTTTACCTACATTTTCAATGGCTCGGTTGTACTGCTTGATCTCACAGTAAGTATGCCCGAGGTTGGTGTAGACACTGTGATCCTTGAGTGTCTCCTTGACCTTGGTAAAGATCTGCAAGGCGGTCGAGTAATCCCTCTTGTCCTCTACCAAAGCGATTGCGATACCTTGCGCAGCATACGCGTTTCTGGGGTCAATCTGCAAGACTTTCTCGAAGAACTCAACCGCTCGCTCGTATTGCTTCCGTCGTTTCTCCTTCTCTTGTTCTGAGCTCCTCGGCATCTCGCGGGCAATCGCCAGAGTGATGTTACCCATACCCATCAAGGAATAGGCGTCATGCTTGTCAAACTTCTGGAGAGTGTGCTTGTAATGTCGCTGTTCCTCGTCGGTTACGAATTGCGAGGTCCTCCTCTTGGTCTTATTCAGCATCCAGCCATACAGCGCCCTGACCTCGGTGTTGTCCTCGTTCGCCTTGAAAAGATCCTTGACCGCCCTGGGACCTTCGCCCTCGGGGTTCTCCCGCAGAGAAATGTAGGCCAAACGGAGGCGTGCGTCAATGTAGTCCCCATGTCGTTGAAGAAGACTGTCATAAACGCTCCTAGCATCCTTCCACATACCCTCGGCTTCGTACGTGCGTGCAAGATTGTAACTGATTGAAGTGACGAGTGCGTCCGTGTCGATGCCCTCGTCACGACTCTCTGCCTTGACGCAGGCATTCAGGGCCGTCTGGAAAAATTCACGTGCTGTAACAAAGCGATCTGCCTGGTAATGGAAGCAACCCATGTTGTTGAGTAAGTGAGGGGGGAGGAACTCGCGCAACGCCGCCTTGACCTGAATTGGGTCTTCAATGCCTTCCGGATAGTCTTCTTCGGGGATTGCGTCCAGCTCCATTTGTTCCACCTCTTCAAGACACCTCAAGCTCTTTTCTGGGTGGTCAATTTCGTATAACCTAGCCAGGTTCAACAAAACTGACTGGTCGGGGACGGCCTTTCGCTTTGGGTCTTTCCAGGCACTTTGAACTGTCTCGAGATATTTGAGAGCCTTTCTGAGTTCCGCCGACTTGTCCTCGGTGGATTTGCTGTTCTGAGCGGCGAAGACATCCTCTGCGTACAGCGTGCCAAGCAGTGTTTGCGCTTCTAAAACGGGCGACTGCTGTAGGATCTTTTCGAGACGAAATTTGGCGCCATCATAGTTGCTCATCAGAACATTCATCTGTGCCAACCCAAATTTCGCTGGGATGAAACCACGTTCCTCACCACCTCGGGCCTGATCAGACTTTGAATAGTACTCGGCGGCTTTTGCAATGTCCTCTTCATGATGTGCCTTCTTGGCCCGAAGATGCCAGCCGTCACTGGCAATGGCATTGGTATCCGTCAGACTGATGGCGCGCATAGCCACCGTCTCCGTCTTTGCAAAGTCACGCCTGACGAGGAAATGGCTTCCTAGGGTGGCGCATGTGAGGGGGAATTGGTTGTCCAGCTTGGTCGAGGGTACAATGTATTGGTTGATTGCCTTCTTGTATAGCTCGACGAATTTGGGGTCTGTCGACGAGTAGCTGGCGGTTAGGTGGAGGTTGTAAATGCCCAACAGGGTAAGCGCAATCTTGGATTTTGGGTTCAACTCGAGCGATCGCTGCCATGCGCCCGCAGCGTCGTGTTTGAAACCGAGCTGCCAAAAGCAGCAGCCGATGCCGATGCGCGGATCAGGATCCAGCATGTCTGGGGAACTCTCCAGGATGTTCTGGTATCCCTTGAGAGCATCCGCCCACTTGCCCATGGAATAATGGACGCGCGCCTTGCCCATCTTGGCCATCAAGTTCCTCCCACCCGATGCCCTGAGTGCATCTTCGAAGCATTTGGCAGCCTGCTTGAGTGTCTCCATGCGTTCGGGGCTCACAGCATTGGGTCCAGCCGTCGTCGCAGGGCCTTGGAGGGAGGCGCGGAGGAGGTAGAGGACACCGCGAGCGAGGAACAGCGGTGGGTGCGAGGGGCTAATTCGAGAGGCGTCGTTGAGCACACTGGTGGCTGCTTGCAGGTAGTAGTCCTTCAACTTGACATCGGGATCCGTCTGGGAGTCTACACAGGTCAGCTTTCATGTTTGCGCGTCTCATGGGTGGGGTTTGTTGCCATACCCTGCTTGGTACGGGGCGCCTCCCGACACTTGAGGAGATACAGCCAGCACAGGCCGTTGAGGATGCTGAGCCTGTCCTCGCCGCGCGCGTTGCCAAAGACCTGAATCGCCTGGCTCAAGACGTCTATGGCCACATGAACCTTCTTGTGCTTTGCGTAGGCCACTGCGACCTTAACCCAAGTGGACGTCAAGCTCTTTTCGTTTTCGAGAATGGCGCACAGCTCGGTAGGGTCGTCCTGAATATCCTCGTCTAGCGGGATCTCGACATCGAGCTGGCCTCCCTCGTCATCGGCGACTGAGATGGTGATGGCACTGGGCACGTCCGAATAGCGCGGCGGGGGGAACATGGAGCCCGCGCCATTCACGCCATTCGCGCCATTCGCGTAGACGGCGGCCATGGAGATGATGAAGGGCTCTCGCGATTGGGAGAGCTGTCCTTTTGTTTTCGGGGCTCTGATGTGGAGAGAACGTGGAGAAGGTGATTAGCGCGACATAGCAAGGGGGAGACAGGCCGTCGAGGGCGAAGTGCGTGCGACGATGGGTTGGATGGGCAGTGAATGAGTGGGTTGAGAAAAGCAAAGCTCCCGGACAAGGGAAGCGCGCGCGACTCGGCAGGCCGTAGTCTTGGCACAAACACCCCTACTCTACAGTGCAATAGCATGCACACTTGCAGTCTTACACTAACGAGGCCCCTACAGCCTACCCGGTTACCTACAAGGGTAGATATGCACCCCCGAGCTCCCCGCAACCACACGCCCAACCTGCAAGCCACCACATTCACAACACTTTCACTTTCACATTCACGACAGCACAACAGCCTCATGCCTCCTAGGACACCGCCCACCTCGCAATCGCACACCATGACCCTGCATCCCGCCTGCACATAATACCAAAACACCATCATTTCGCGGCTCTAAAACAGTCCTCGAGGCGGCCATGTCGCGCAATCCTGGCTTCCCGCGGGCGGGTGCTGGTCCCAATGGTGGCGGCTACACCAATGGCAACTACATCAACAACAACAACAACAACAAAAACGGCGCATCGGCGGGTTATGCTGGGCCCGAAAATGGCCATGGCGACAGACCCAGCGGCGAACGGCCACGGCGACCCGGTGGCTACGGAGGCATGCATCCCGAGCAGGACACGTCCCCCCACCGCCCAAGCAACGACGGCGAACGCGAACGCGAACGACGGCCTGGGGGATATGGAGGCCTTCAACCACCGCGCAATCCATCCACCCAAGTACTCTCACGCCCACTCAGTGTCGAACGAAGCCCGGCACAGCGACGAAGCCCAGATCGACGCGCAGGAGGAAACGCAGGTAGAGCCGGCTATGGAACAGGTCAGAACTATGGGCCAGGCAGCCAGCGCATCGAGCAGGTGCTGCAGTACATCCAGCAGAACTGGGAATTCATGACCAAGGACCAATGCATCCCAATCGAGGTCGCCCTGAAGCTCATGGACTCGAGCTCTCTGGGCCTCGCCAATCAGGCAGGTCGTTTTAGACAAACCCACGACGAGTTGCAGCAGGCTCTCAAGGGAATCGTGAATGGTACGATCCTGTGCAAAGAAAAACACTCCTGTGAGGGTATGCTAATCTTGTGTAGAGCATCATCAGGGCTTCAACAGCTCCATTGGTACCTTCCACCAGATCCAGTCCAGTCTGCAGAGCTCACAGCATCGTGTACGGACCCTCAAGAGCTCCCTCGCCTCGGCCAAGTCGCAGCTCTCCACAGCCAAGCCTGAGCTCAAGGAGTTTGCGACCACCTCGCAGAGTTACGACGACATGTTGCAGATTCTCGACGTCATTGAAAAGCTGCAGCTCGTGCCTGAAAGACTGGAAGCACGAATATCTGAGAAGCGCTTCTTGACTGCTGTTGACATTCTTCAAGATGCCTTGCGCATGATTCGCAAGACGGAAATGGAGAAGATTGGCGCCTTGTCTGATTTGCGCACCTATCTTAGCAACCAAGAAGTCTCGCTTACAGATATCCTCATTGAAGAACTCCATAGTCATCTCTACCTCAAATCGCCATACTGTGAGGACAGGTGGAAAGAGTACGCTCACAACCAGGTCAAGGGTGATATCTCAGAGCGAGCACAGACCGATGCAAGAGGTAGATTACTCTACTACTTCTTGGACGAGCTTGACACCTCAGAACCGGTAAGCACTGCTCTCCAGTCGGATTCTGATGCCTTGCTTACAGTCTCAGATGACAGATGACTCTGCTCATAATCCTGAACAAGACACATTCCAGTACATTCGATTAGTCATAGAAGCTCTCAACAAGATGGGCTGCCTCGAGGTTGCTGTAGATACAATCGAACAGCGACTTCCTGTGGAGCTGTTCAAGGTTGTTGATAAGTCGAACAATGAAGTAGTGCAACGACATCCCAGCATTCTCCGCGCATATGCATCGAGAAAAGGCGGTAAGAAGACGGAGATTGAGAGCGACGACATCCGAAGCACACTCCTCAACGATCTCATGTGGACACTGTATGCGCGTTTCGAGGCAATTGCAGAAAGCCATAGAGTTGTCCATGATGTTGTCGTTGGCATCATTCGACGGGAAGGTTCTGGCTCGTCGAGTGCCAGTCTTACCCGCGGCTTCAAGGAGTTATGGAAGCTGTATCAGAGTGAGGTGGGTAATGAAATAATAAACTTCACATTTTGAGACTAACCATTCATCAGATGCGCTCACTGCTCCACGACTACCTTGCTACCGACGGCGATGCGTCGTATCGCACGGGTCAAGGACAAGCATCCGCTGGCAGTGCATTCTCACGCACCCCACGAGACAGAAACAAGCGCATGTTCAAGCTCTCTGACGTGGATACCAAAAGTCCTGAAATATCAAATGAGCGGAAAGATCTTGCGTTTATTCTAAAGTCGTCTGTTCCTGGACTAGTCACCGATTCGAAGAAAGCAGAAGACTCGGTTGCAAGCACCAGTACCAAGCTCGACGGTAGCGCAACGGGACACAAACTCCTCGTACAGCCATCTGTCTTTAATATGGGCATACTTCTACCACCATCCCTGGACTTCTTGAACAGGCTTAAGGAGGTTGTTCCCCCTGGTTCAGACATTGTCATGAGTACATTGACCTCCTTTCTTGACGATTTCTTGGTCAATGTGTTCCATCCGCAGCTTGATGAGACGCTGGTTGAGTTGTCAGCACAGATCTTTATCGAGGTCGATTCGTTCAACGAAGACCCTAATTGGTCGAGCCACTCCAAAAAGCCCATTTTCAAGGTAAGTAAATCCATGCTACTTATTGAGGTTGTATACTGACTTGCTAGGGTACTGCTCATTTCTTCACGCTAGTCACTGCTTTCTGCAAGATGCTCGATAATTTGCCTCATGATCAAGCTTTCTCACAGCTCATTATTGATCAAATGGACACGTACGCGCAAAAGTGTGCAGATTGGTACAAAACCCTGGCCAGTCGCTCACAGCCTAGTTCGACTGGCCGCCAGATGAAAGCACCCGGGATTTGGGCAGAATCAGAGCAGATGGAAGACCTCATTGCCCAACTCATCCAATCAGACCCATCCGACACCGAGAATTTGTCACAGCTGGTTCAGAACGAGATCGATCTCCTCATAGAAGCAGTCGATGCGGAGCCATTGGATCAGGGAGACATGATACAGGATAAGAAGAGCATCGTAGGTCTTTGTCTCCTCTTCACAAGCATGAAGTGGTTGGCCACGAAGATTGCAAACCTACGCTACATCAGCGACCGCGCCTCGGACTCGTCAAACGCCGAAACAACTGGACAGAGGCACAACAGACGGTGGACAGTGTTGTCCTCCTCTGAACCACGCGCAGAAACCGCACGGGTGTACCTCCCCCTCAGCTCTGAGACTGTCGAGTAAGCTTGAATCCCCCACCTAACCCATACAACATCCTAACTAACCTCACCTCCTCCCCCAGGCACTTTGACCGTGTAGTCTCGACCTACCATTCACTCTCCAATCGCGCCCTCCGCACCCTCCACCTCTCCATCCGCTCCACCATCCTCCACTCCCTCGACACCTCGATCCCCACCACCCTCTACATCGACACCCTCCTCAGCGACCCCTCGCCCTCCATCCTCTCCCTCAACTCCTCCCTCGTCTCCTTCGACACCACCGTATCCACCTACATCCCCTCTTCCTCGTACACCCACATCACCCGCGGCCTCGCCTCCCTAATGGACACTTACCTCCTCTCCCTCCTCACCACCCGCCTCGTCCGCCTCAACGCCCACGGCTGTGCCCTCATGCAACTCAACATCCTCGTCCTCCAGCAAAACTTGAAGAATATCGAACACGCCGCTGCCCTCCCCCACGCCGCCCTCTTCTTCGACCTCTTTACTGCTGGTCCGGATGCTATTGTTCAGCGCGCCCGTGATATGGGTAATGGCTTTGGCGTGCCTGGGAAGTGGTTTGGTGAAGATCAGGTTAAGAGGTTGTTGGTTATGGCGTATGAGCAGCGTGTTTCGGCGGAGAATCGCGAGGAGAGCGTGTTGGCGAAGCGGGCGCTGGATGGGCAGTTGTTGGAGGTTAGTGAATTTATGTATTAGGTGGTGGGGGATGGAGTGTTTTTTTTGGAGGGAAGGGAGGGGCGGCGGGGGTTAGATGGTGGGATGTGTTGATCCTGATACGTATATATGTGTATGTGAAGTTACATGTCTATGTCTATGCATAGATTGCACCCTACCCCCCATTGATTGCAATTCTCTTCTCATCCTTTTCCGCACCAACAGCAACAACAACATGACACCCAACATCCCCACCTCCAACCCCACAACAACGAGGTAGCATCAACCCCACATTTTCTCATTAACTATCATGGTATTTCAGAGTCCATCTATCTAAAGTCCATCTACCAAATCCGTGGCGCTGGCTGGATAACTAACTAGCTGCGACTTATTGGAAACGTGCTCTTAGTCTTGCTATATACGGCCGCGGAAGACGGCGTGGGCGGGGGCTGTGTGGCTATGTGGCTGGGAATCGGCTACTAGGAGGAGAGATTGATGTGGGGGTTGGGTGTGTTGCGTTGTTTGGCAAGACGAGACAAGAGGAGCGCGGGTGGTTGCGAAGATGGTATCGCGAATCTTTGCTCTGTGGCATGTGTACTGTGTCTTTGCACAGGGTGATACAAGAGGAATTCTGAGACGCGTGTGGTGCGGAGTTTGAGATCGTTCGAGTATGGAGGGGGGGGGGTGGGGTGTTGGGATTTTCGCACGTCGTTCTACGCCCTTTTACCTCCCGGGCTTTCACCCCGTACCCTCGCGATTCAAACACTTGAGCAGCAGCTTAACCAAAAGATTGCGATCCACAGGTTTAGCAATATACCCCGTCATACCCTTTGCAATATACGACTCCGCCTGGCCCTTGAGCGCATTCGCCGTCATGGCGACAATCGGCATCGCCACGCCGCTGGCGCGGAGTTGCTTTGTTGCACTGACGCCATCGAGCACCGGCATATTGACGTCCATGAGGACAAAGTCGTAGGCGAGCGGGTCGCGCAGAATCTTGGCGACGGCGTCGTGGCCGTCAATGGCGGTGTCGATGGCGGGGAAGCCGAGGCCAGCCAGCATTTTCAGCATGACTTTGCGGTTGATGGGGTTGTCTTCTGCGAGTAGGATGCGGGTGCCTGCAGCAGCGGATTTGAGGGTTTCCATGGGAGAAGGGGGCTTGGGGGTTTGAGGTTCTAGGGCGAGGGCGTCGAGTTTAAAGGGCAGGGCGTCGATGATGGTTAGTTGTTTGCATTTTTTCAGCTTGGCGGTGAACCAGAAGACGCTTCCGCGGCCTTCGGGGTTGGGGTGGAAGCCAATGGTGCCGCCCATGAGTTCGGCTAGGCTCTTGCAGATGCTGAGGCCCAGGCCTGTTCCTTTGTATCGTTTGGTGGCCGAGTTGTCGAATTGGGTAAAGGGGGTGAATAAGGTGGAGGTGCCACTCGCAGGCACACCAATGCCTGTGTCGACCACCTCTGTTAGGATTGTAAAGTACTCGTCGTCTTCTTTTTCCAGGCGAGCGACAATGTGCACATAGCCTTCCTCTGTGAATTTCAGGGCGTTGGAGAGCAGGTTCTGCACAATCTGGCGGTATCGTAGGGCGTCCCCCTCGGCTGAGGTGGGCAGTTGCGTGTCGAGGAAGCTCTCAAGCTTGACATGAGGACTGTAGCAAGCTTGATGTGCCCGAAAGACTGATTGCACAATATCGGTGACACTGATCACGTCATTGCTGATGGAGAAGCTGCCAGATGCAAGCTTGCTGTAGTCGAGAATGTCGTTGATGACCTGGAGGAGTACCTGTCCAGATTCCTGGATGACCTGCGTCAGTTCCAGCTGATTGGGATCCAGTTTGGTGTCTAATAGTAATGTCAAGGCCGATAGCATGCCGTGCATTGGCGTGCGAATCTCGTGGCTCATGTTTTGCAAGAATTCCGACTTGAGATTCGAGGCCTCTTCGTAGGCAGTAATCAGACTGGTTTCCGCCTTGCGCCTCTCCGTCAGGTCCCTCGTGACCTTGGAGAAGCCGATGAGGACATCATTTCGATAGATGGGGGTGATGACGACGTTGGCCCAGAACCTTGAGCCATCTTTGCGATATCGCCATCCTTCATCTTCGCACCGTCCTTCACGGAGCGCATCCCGCAGTTCTCGCGCTGGTTTGCCGTTGTCGCGGTCCTCCTGGCTGTAGAAATTGGAGAAGTGCTGGCCTATGATTTCGGCTTTGGTGTAGCCTTTGAACGCCTGCGCCCCTGCATTCCAGGTCGCAACAAAGCCATCTGGATCAAGCATGAAAATGGCGTAGTCCTTGACCGTCTCGACTAGGATCTTGAACGTCTCGTTTGCGTGCACGCGCTCTTCCAGCTCGAGCTGCCGCCGATGCTCCTCGGTCATGTCATGATACTCCATTTGGACGTAGCACAGGCTACTATCATGGCGGCGTATGGGGATGATGCGCAGATTCCAGACGGTGCCAGCGTCGAGCACTTTTACCTGCTGCCGACAGCCCGTGTCGATGGCCAGCCGAATGAGGTTCTGGGGAGAGGCAAGGTGGTAGAGGGCGTCGGTGTGGGAGAATAAGTTATGGGCATGCCGTCCTACCAGCCCGTCATTGTTGCTCGCGCCTGAGACCAAGCTGTAGCTGTCTGAGATGAAGCGGACATGAAGGGAAGCGTCTAGAATGAGGGTAGGGACGGGAGTGTAGCGTATCAAGTCGTTGGCAAGACCATCACCACCCTCCTCTTTCCTGGAGGAGACATGTGTCGGTGCATGTGGTGTAGGTCGGGACGAAGGTGTCTGCGGCGATGCTCCTAGCGAAGCAGCGGCGGCCATTGCTCGACGCTCCGGTGGCTACTGTAGGCACGCTTGATTACGGCCAACAGGCTGACAGCCTTCACTTTCACTAGGAGGCAGGGCAGGGCAGGGCAGGGCAGGGCAGGGCAGGGCTACGGTACCGGTAGGGCCAGAAGTCCTGCTAACTAACCGTCCTGTGCTGCTTGGAGGCGAGGGAATCGTACGAGATGTGCATGGCTGGAGGATGTGTAGTCAGGGATCATTCCAGCTTTTGTGTGTCCAGCATCTCTTCCAATCTGGCCTGGCCGCGCTTCTTCACCAGGCCATTTGCCTCTTTTTGTGCGCCGACAGGGTGACACGGCTGGGGGGGGGGGGAGGGGGGGGTTGCACGCGAATCTCGATGACCAAGCCGGCTGACGTCAGTGCTTTCTTCTCTCCCCCTCCCTCTCTCTTCCTTTCTTCCCTTCCCTCCCCTCCCCGGCACTCGGCACACTGTAACATCATGTACTATACTTACTCTACAACTTACCTACATTGGCATGGCGTGAATGAACACTTGTTTTGCACCGCACCACCACCTCGTGCTCTACTCTAGCACAAGTACTCCAAGACTCCAGGTAGGTATGGCACGCTGCTTCACAAGAGTCTTCGTCTTTGCTCCCAATTCATTACTCACACACACTATAGCTCCCCCACCACTCCTCCCCACCGCCATCACCAAACTGCACCCTACCCAGTCAAGCCCATCTTGCTCACCGTGGCATCACCGGGATTTGCATCTGGTCTGGCCCATGATTCCGATCGTCACTTTCGAGCTCAGACAAACGCGATATCTTCGCTGCCCGCCCCTCCCCCGCCCCACTTGGGCCTGTGATGCACTCTATTATTGCAAAGGCATGGGATTGTGGAACCCCTGCATATAGCCAGTGCTGACTGCCAGCCTCAACTGAGCCCGGAAATTGTGACTTTGTCCCACCGTGCGGCTGTTTCGCATCCTGGGTTCTGGAAGAACCGCTGGCTGGGTTTCGCTCCTCAAACCCACTAACCTGATGCACGTTGAACACATCTCCAAATGGAATGTGTCAAGCTTTTTGCTTGCATTTTAACCGCCGTCTAGCAAGTCCCTGCGAAGATGAGGATTATTCATTCATCTATTGCTTTTGGCGTGAGTACGCTGTTCTCAACATGCTACTATTTTGCATACACAGTACGTTTGGTCTATACTGCCATGTTTGACTCACCTACCATGAAGCATCATCCCGCACTAATAAATCACTAGCTTTGTCTCGACTGCACATTCTCATAGTCAGTATCTAAGCAGTGCCAAACAGTCTTGCCCGTTTATTATCTACATGATCTTTCCAGTCACACCTCCTTACCTTCACCTCATAACACTGCCACTAATAGTGGCAATACCTGTTTACCGTGTCTTCAATTCAGCAGTATCCGATCCTTTGCAACGTTTTCAAAACTCACTTGAACGTTGCGCTAAGCTACCGTTTCTTTGAAAGATCATGATCGGTTCTAGTCGATTCCGCATAAGAAAGCATTGACCTTTGTACAAGTGATCAAAGCTCTACTCTCACCTTTTGATACACCACAGACCTACCTTGGTAGGTTTTGAAACTGACTACAGTACGTCCCTATTGGAAACCTCATTCACATTCAGTCAGTAATTATCCTATCACTGACAGTCAAGCGACGGAGATATCCAAACGCCTTCGAGATAACTCGCCAGCACAACCTCGCCCACTCCAGAAAGCCAGGATGTCCCAATTCTAGTTCATCTGCAATCGAGTCGGAGCTCTTGAGCGACGCGGAATTATCCGACTTGTCTGAGGCATCGTCGTCGAGTTCATCGCAGTTTTCAGATTATGTACCCAGTGATGATGTGCAGAGCCAAGCAAAAGAATCAGCAGTCTCCTCTCCTCTTATCACACGACTCGACTCAGGAAGAGGTCCCGCAAAATTACAAGACAGCGAAACGACTGTCCAATCACGAGTAGTAGATCAACTAGTACAACCAGCCAAGATGCAGGTGACGATTCCAGTTCAAAGCTCGCAGCCGGCAGATCTTTGTCTGCGGCAGGTCTTCCAGCCCTGTCGACAGGACTTGGACAGTCCCAAGACAGCACTATAGTGCGTTAAGTACAAGATATACTTGTAGGGATTTTACCTATGCATAGTTATCCTCTTCTATGAAAGATATCCTTACATACCCCAACTTCAACTCAGTGGATAGCTATGCTGCCGCAGAGTCGTTTCCCATCTTCAGCAGCGAAAATGTGGTCATCAAAACCACGCTCGTTTCTCCCTCAAAGTAATGGCGACTTCAAAGCGAGGTCTTGGCTCGACACTCCTCCTGGTTTGCATGTTCATTTCGAGAATTCACGTCGGAGAACCACAGATATCATTTATTGTGGTTCTCCTATACGCTTGAAGAAGTCAATGGTGTTGTCGGACTCGTACCTCACCCCGCTGAAGGTGAGATACCGCCTCCGAGAGTCTCCAATAAAGCAAGTCCCAACGATGTAGTATTCAAAATCGAAGATTCTGAGAGCCAGTCGGCCATGCCAGGGCGGACCCTTGATCCTATATGCACAAATACATCTCATGCCGTCATTGTCGAAATCTACAATCAAATATTCGGGGCATTCTACAGCATACCATCACCATTCTCCTCACGAAAAGTTGATGATGCTCTCGTCCAAGTCGAGCAGATTACCAGATACACCACCACCCTAGACTGTCTCCACCTCATACGCTCCCACGTTGGCAACGCACTCCTACAATACCGCCAATCCCTCTTTATAGCCATCAAATCCGACCCCGCCCGCTGGCTTCTCCTCTCCCTGGCCCTCCAAAATGACGCCTTCTACACCCTCATCCACATGATCGGCGCCCACCCTTTCTGGCCCTGGCTCACTCCACCCTCCACCCTCCTCGAACCCATCCGCCACCTCATCTCCCGCAAATCCCGCCATCTAAACACAGCCTGCATCAAAGCCGAGCGCGCCCTTCTCCTCCTCACCATCGAAGTAGACTCCGGCCCCGTACTCCCCCAATGCCACGCAAACTCCGACACCTGGTTCCTCGTCGCCATCTTTCGCGACATCCTCGCCCGCCAATTCTCCGCCCTCGAACAATGCCAGCCTGGTCCCGCCGCCCTCAAGCGCGGCAGAATTTTTCGCCAGCTCAGACAGGGTGGCTCTGCTTGCATGGCCTATGAGGAAATGGAGCGCCTCATGCTGCGCGTTATGTCCTGTGCCGTGCCCTCGTTGAGCGAGGATTTGGGCTTGCTAAAGGCGTTTGCGAGCGAGTGTGTGCGCGATTTGGCTAGGAACGAGCTGATGCTTAATGTCGAGGGGAATGGAGTGGCGTATTTGGCTTGTTCGAGGGTGGAGAGGGGGGATGTTCCGTGGAGGGTTGCGGATGGGGTTTGAAAGGGGCGATTGGCGGGGGTGAAAGGCCTGGCTGGTGGGCTGTGGTTTGCGATGGGTGTTGATTATTGGGGAATCTCTGATTGAGTTTTGGATAGTGATATATATACTATTCTTCGCTTCAGGATGGGTAGCTTGGAGCAACTAGTGCTAACCATGACTGGCCTATTCAACTCCATGATGACACCAGTTGAACGATAAATCATGCCCAACTTCTCTCTCGCACACAGCACTCTCTCTTCAGTCCCAAAAACAACAGTTTTTATAACAGAGAAAGAAATATACCAAACGTATCAATAAAAGGGGTATCATTCTAATCCAAAAACAAACGTAACATCCAACATACCTACGCATCCAACCCAACCAGTCCCTCATCTGCGTGACGTCGATCCAAACCCCGTACTCTCATGTCGCGAGTTGGAGAAACTGTCGCCAGACGAAGATCTCGAGCTACCTTCCCCATTGCCCCAACGGCTGCCACTCCCGTTGCCCCAGCCAGAACCGGTTTGATTGCGTCCGGTGTTGGCCATGCGACTGGCAGCCCAAGCTGCGGCTGCACCACCGGCGGCGCCGGACCAGAAGCCCGGTCGCCAGCCTTGGTTGGTGCCGTAGCTGGGGTGTTGTTTTCCTGGGTTTGAGGGATAGTAGGGTGGTGGCGGGTCGTCGTGGTCGTCGTTGTAGCCTCCGCCCCATCCGCCGCCTCCTCCACCGCCGCCGCCCCAGCCAGGTCTGCCACCCCCGACGCCGCGGGCACCGCCCTGTGCGCGACTTGTATACGCAGAATATATCATCCATGCCACAACTCCGATGAACAAGCACCAAAACAAGCCTCCTGCAATCCTTTCGCCCATTGTCTTCGGCCCACCATATCCACCGTCATCGCCATCGCCATCGCCAAACCACCCGTCCCTGCCCTTTCCATATCGCTCCCTGCCCTTATCCGTCAAGATGAGCCGGTACTCGACCCCGCAGCTGCCCTTTAAGATGTAGGGGTCCTCGGGGTAATCGTAGCCCTCGCAAATGACGTCTGTGGAGCCGAGTTTGA
The DNA here is from genome assembly GCF_022343315.1 of Plenodomus lingam. Classification (NCBI taxonomy): domain Eukaryota; kingdom Fungi; phylum Ascomycota; class Dothideomycetes; order Pleosporales; family Leptosphaeriaceae; genus Plenodomus; species Plenodomus lingam. The sequence continues at coordinate 2,454,825 of NW_027093974.1, forward strand.
ATTCTTCGGGTAGGGAGGCGGTGCAGGTCCATTGGATGTTGTTTTCGTCGTAGTCGGAGCCAGAGTTTTTGCAGCGCATTACGTCGATTTCATAGAGGCCGCGGCCGGAGCCGCCGATGCATTTGAGCTGGAGGTGTGGTGTTAATGCGATATTGTGGTTTGGAGTGGTGGGGCCATGATGGGATTGGTGAGACGTGTGTATGTTGACTTACCTGAGGGATGGGATCCACGCGTCTATGTGAGGTTTGGAGACCTTTGCGTAGGGTGAGGCTTTGGATGTTTTTGAGTTTGACTTTGGACTCGGAGCGTAGGGCTTCTACGCCACTTGTTGCGAGGAGCGCAGCGTACAAGGCGTTTGTGAGGCGCATGTTGTTGATGTTGAAGATGAAACGGTTCAAGAGGTTGAGAGAAGTAAGAGGGATAGTAGATTTTACGATACCATCCAGTGGCGAAACATGTGAAGGGACACGGTTGAATGTTGTTTCTTGTCCCCAGGCAGCGATTCTAGATCTCTCCAAAGCCTCCACCGTCGTGAGTGACAGGCTTGGCCTCCGTCACTTTCAGGGTCTAGGACGCTATCCTGGATATGGATTAGAGCTGTTCTGTTGCATGGTAGAGCAGCGGCATATGAGCTCTTATGCCACGCCAAACCATCGACAAGCATATCAGATTGTGATCATGAAACAACGAATAACCTATGTGGTCGAGAAGCCAGACGAGTTCTCACCAGATCAACTGTCTGTAGAGAACAGCGGCTCATCCGGTGCACGCTTTCTTCTAAAAGGCGTCAAGGCAGCTAAGGAACACCGTATCACCTTGGGATTGAACGAGCTGCCCGATGAAGTACAACATGATCCTTTTCCCAGACTTGACCATGACATTAGGCTAACATGAGCAAGCTCAGCAAAGTTTTCCAACAATGGCATGAATTGCATATTCGCTGGGCATCACCAAAGAACTACATAGCAACGCCGCCTTTCACATCACGTGTCTCACCGGGTCTCCATGTCTTCTTCACACCCTTGGACTCGACACCTGAGAATGCGCTGTGCGAGCAGTTGCACACGATTTTCAGTGCTGATTTGAAATGCACGTCGACGAATGAGTCGTCCATCAGACTTCCCATATTGTCGGAACGATTCTCCATGTCGACGACGTCGCAGTACTATGCTTTTCTGGAGTCTATCAAAACCCTTTCCGATAATGTTGCGTCCAAGTTTTGCAAAGCAGATGATGGGTATTGTCAAAAGCTTGCCAAGGACTTGCTTTCGGTAACATCTCTTGATATCGACTATGACACCATCTCGCGTGCTGTCGTCCTAACCGCATCATGGCCCACCGCATCCACCAGTGAAGGCTGGTCCGAAACCATCACTCTACCCCAAAAAGAAGCCACTGTAGAAATCGGCGTTTTAAGCCACGAGCCCAACGCCGACCCAGAAGACATTCAATTTGGCGGCTTCCTAACCGTCCTCGGCCAAGACTCTACACCAAGTAATCCCTCCCCCCCCCCCTCCCCCCTTTTCCAAACCCCCTCCCATCACACCCCCTACTAACCCACCCACCAGAACCCACGCGTTTCCAAACCCCCACACGCCACTACCCCCTCCTCGACACCACCACCTCCCCCTCCCTAACCCCAAAACTCCACCCCCTAACCTACACAACCTCGCTCTCCCACCCCACCGGCCTCCACCCCACCCTCCTCCTCACCTTTCCAAAACCCCATCTCAGCCCCCCAAACCCCTCTTGTAAACTCCACACCCACCTCACACTCCCCTCCTACCTCTTCATCGACAAATACCAATTCTCCGACGCCCTCTTCCTCGCATCCAAAAATCTCCGGCGTCTGCACAGTTTGGCTGGGGCTACGGATCTCGAGGCCCCGGATTGGGTGGTGCCGCAGTGGGGAAGTGCGGCGTTGTTTCAACTTGGTCTTCCCGGTGATGACGGCCATGATCACAATCACAACCATAACCGCCATAACAACAGCCACAATAACAACAACACAGATACCCACACAATCTCCATCCCCCTACATCTCCGCTACCTCCCCGCCGCCCCCTCATCCCACACCCGTCTCCCCCTCCCCTGGCCCCCTGTCTTCTGGGCCTGTCGTGCAGACGAAGGCGCAAAGATGAGTGCGAATCCGTTTGATCGCGTGCATTTGGGGTATGAGGCCTTGTTTGGGCCTAAGACGCGGTTTATGCATGTTCAGCCTGGTGGTGCCGGGGCGGTGCTGGGGCGCCAGGACAAGGAGGTGTTGGGGCGTGGAGACCTGGTTGAGTGGATTGAGGTTCCGGTGTTGGATACGAGGGGGGCGGGGTGGGTTGAGGGTGTGACGGTTGGGACGGTGATTGTGGCCTTTTTGGGGCTGTGTTGGGTTTTGTTTGGAGGGGGCAGGGAGGGAGGGGTGGTCAAGGGCAAGGGCAAGGGGGGGAAGAAGGAACAGTGATTTTTATTTTCTTGGGTGGAGGGGGTGCGTGATTGGTATTGTGCAGCTAACATGTGCATGTGTGATGCAAGGACTTGGGATATGAGATTATTTATCTTCTGGCTCGATCATGTGTGGTTGCATGTCTTTGCTTCTTTGAGCGTGTCTTGGGGAGGGGGGGGTATCTATTCATGCCATGCCACAGTACGACCACATGCTGTGCAAATCTCCCCCGGAGACTTTCAAGAGTGAGTCTGGTATGTAAATCCACGAATTTCCCAATGGCTACGCAAATCCGGTATCAGCAACGCCTAATCCCCTCATGATACGCTCGCTCCTTGAACACAAACGACATCGCTAGACAGCAATCACCGGCGCCTCAACAGGCACACTACTCAACACGGGCACACTCGTAGCCGGAAAAATGGGATGAAGCGAGTATACAGGCCCCGCGCTGTCCTCGCCGTCAAACAGCATGAGATTTTGAATCGGCTGCTCGCGCTGGCCAAGCACATTGATGACATCCTGAGCGAGCTGGCCGCCCAGAAACGCCGTGACGGGCGCGATTTCGCTGCCGAGATTCTGCAAGAAACTGCGGAGGAAGTCTGCGGTGAGGGTTTCGGAGGGGAGGAAGAGTTCTTGGTGTTTGATGTTGGCGAGGGTGGTGAAGAGCTGGAGGTCCTGTGGGGTGTGGGTTGGGTAGATGCCGTGGCCGTTGCGTTGGAATTCCCAGAGGGCGCGGACGCAGGTGAGGAGGGGGTGGACTTTTTTCAGGCGGCGGGCGTTGTTTGAAATGTCGGTGGCGAGGGGCGAGTCCTTGGCTAGCATGAGGGGAGAGTAGAGTTCCTGCTTGGTGACCATTTCGACGACTTTGCCGCTCTCCCGCTTCACCGAGACGGATTGGACGCTGCGTGTTGCGCTTTCTGGGCCTGTCTGTGTGGCCCGGTTGCTCTTCTCGCGCTCGATGACAAAGCTGTGGGAGACGAGGTCGGCGAAGATGTAGCCGTACATGCCATGAGAGGCGCTGGCATAGAAGGGCTTGCGCGCGATGCGGGCACCGGCGTTGAGGGCACTAGAGGAGAGGAAGTCCATGTCAGTTGCAATGATGATGTCGTAGGCGGCGTAGAAGCTGGGGTCTTGCTCGTTGCGGATGTCGGTGGTCAGGACGTTTACTTTGACGCGTGGGTTGAGTTTTTGGACTTGGGGGGCTGCTGCTTGGGCGCGCTGGGTGAGTTAGCAGTGGGTAGGCAGAGTCTCAGAGAGACAGCAGGGCAGGCCGTCATACGTTTTTGCCTACATCTTCGTCGGTGATGAAGAATTGGGCGCCCAGGTCCTCCTCAGTGACGAGCTCATGGTCTGCGAGTGTGATGGAGCCTATGCCGGCGAGGACGAGGTTTTTTGCGATTTCGTTGGCGAGCGCTTTGATGGAGACGAGGAGGACGTTGGCGGTGCGGATTCTAGTCTGGTTAGTTGGACAGATGGAATGCTTGTGGTAGTTGGCTGCTTACTTCTCCTGCGCCTGGACTCCCCACAGGCGGATTTGACGGTCGTATAGGGCGATTTCGTCGGCAGAGATGGAGTCTGCTTGAGCCATGGCGGTGACGGTCTGCTCTGCTGCATCATGGGATTGTGCAGGGATGGCGCCATTGCTGATGTGCAGTTGCTCGTTTGTTGCATCCGTGAGGTCGGTCATGGTGATTTTGAGTCTTCTGGCGTGTCGCTTTCGGTTTCGATGTTGGAGGGAGAAGAGAAAAGGGATGGGGTTGGCGCAATATACAGGGGAGAGCAATTGAAAGTTCCTTGTCAACCAAAGATGGCTGGCTCAATTGGTAATGTTATGCGCAAAGCTATATGAGGTGAAGGGGCAGTGTAGTCGAGTGCATAGGGCAAAGTACGTAAAGGCAGAGCGGAGGTTGGTGATGCAGCCAAGCTGCTTTTTGTTTGTTTGCTTGAATGGTAAACAGTGTGTAGGTTGTAGGTTGTGGGTTGTAGGTTGTAGGTTGTAGGTTGTAGGTTGTAGGTTGTAGGTTGTAGGTTGTAGTTGAATGTACCTACGCTCGTTCCCTAGCGCGTGCTGGGGGGAGGGGAGAGAAGAGTGCGGCTCTGCGGTCGGTACGTGTTCCGCTGACCCCGCGTTCCAGACACTCTTTCTCGCACTGGAAACTGGGCTGCCCGAGGTTTGGTTGCCCTTTGACTGCGCCGCTTCTTTTGCCTGGTCCTTCGTTTTTTGATGTGACCCCCACACAGGATCCCCTAGGTATACTCCATACTACTGTGTTCTACCTAGCATAGAGTACACAGTCTACCATATCCCGTCACCTCTGGCCACCATCATCCCACGATCCAGCCCCAACACCCACCTTGCACTGCCCACTCTTGTAGTATTGCCCTTTCTTCGCCCTTCTTCCATCCAAAGGCTCTGGCTCTGGCTCTGGCTCTGGCTCTGGCTCTCTCCCCCATGCCCGTCAGCTGGCACGTCATCGGTCATCAATGCCCCCCAGACCGCCAGCCTCGTCCTCGTCCTCGTCCTCTCCCTCGCCCTCACCCTCACCCTTGCCCTCGCCTCGGCCGACTAGCTTCCCCTACACTATAGCCTCCTTTGACTACCCACACGCCTCGACATCTCCCCGCCCCGCCCCTCGTACAGGGACTACCGGCGGTGGTAGTACTACCAGCACGGCTCGGAATGACCTAGGCTACCCCCTCGCACCACCACCACCACCACCACTACCACCACCACTACCACCACCACTACCACCACCACTACCACCACCACTACCACCACCACCCGAGCCCCTCCTCCCACTCTCCACCCGCAACGACCGAGCATCACGACAACGACGACGACGACAACAACGACGAGACCGCTTTCTTTCACCCGAACCAAGACTTTTGCCATCCATGCGGCCTCCCACGGCGCACCCAAACCGCCCCCGTGCCATGCCAAGCCTGCGCAATCTCCGTCGCTCCCACGCCCGCTCTCGGGACGACCAGTTGACTGCAGACATGGACGCTGTGCCCGACTTTGCCAGCCTACTGAACGATATGCCCGCCAACGATCCTTTGGCTCCCTCCCACTCACAATCACTGCCACTGCCACAACCAAGCCACCGTCCTCGTAGCCCAACCGTCCAGATCAACAGCGAGCGTCGTAGCAAACGGAGAAAATTGCAGCACGACACGCACGAAAAGAATGAATACACTTGCTACAAGTATGGCTACAGAGGCCAGGTGGTACCGGGACGTCTGCGCATGGACATTGTTAGCTGTGACGGCGGAGAACACCGCAAGGACAACACGCCCGGCCTGTATAGGGTACAGAACGTGCTGCGCAACGACAAGAGCGTCTACTGCAGCGAGAGTTCGCAATGCAACCTATTGCTAAAGCACATGGGCGAAGCCCCTTTTGCGCTCGAGAAAGTGGTCATTCGAGCGCCCGATCGTGGCTTCAACGCTCCTGTTCAAGAAGGACTCATCTTCGTTTCCATGTCCGCAGACGAGTTGCTGTCTAGCACGGCCGCCTATTGCATGCAATATCGATCGCAGTCTCCTCTCAGATCGCCTTCCCCACTCTCTCACAGCGAAGACGACGTCTCGGGTGAGGAACCGTTGTTGCTGAGAGAAGCTATGAATGATTCGCGAATCTGGCAGCAGATGAGTCAGGCACACCAGGCCACCCGAATGGACACATCGGACAGTCTGGAGAGTCTTCAACGTCGCAGCGACGAACTGCTCCGAGCCGTTTCCTGGTTGAGTAATTCCGACAGATTGGATCAGCTTGCATTCGATCATCTCACTCGCCCAGAGCGCCAACAACGCCCCCATTCTGACTCCGAGCGACGACGGATTCTGCGCCAGATGGTCGAGCACGAAGAGGAACAGGATGCCGACAACTGCGATCATGCTGCCGACGAGCCTTACAACAATGCCTTGGGACTCTCTGCGCCCACGCCACCCCCTTTTACCGTCACGACAGCGACAGAAGAAGACGAGTCGGATTCGAACGAGGAAATGCCAAGTGCTGCCGTTGCGCAAGATCGCCGACGAAGAGAAAGTCGCTGGCAGCCAGAGAGTGATGAAGAGGAAGACGAGTATATGACGCGTATCGGACGGCTTCATCGCGTCCAAGCTCTCGATTACACCGCGTACGACGAATGGCGAGAAAGGCGTGAAAACGGCATCCTTGAACCGATTCGGCCCGCTCGCGTTGCGACCCCGAGCCGAATTGCGATTACAGAGACTCCGTCTCCTGCCGATGGTCTGATTCCTCCTCACGCGAGGTTCTTTATTGCGAAGAACAAGAATAAGATTACCATCAAATTCACGCCTGCCATGTAAGTCCCTGCTTAGTAAATCCGGAGAGACAATCGGCTAATGATAGATGTAGTTCGGGAAAACATGTGTTGCTTAAACTCTGGAGTCCAAAACACGACGGCAATATTGATATTGAAAGTGTGCAATTCCACGGCTATTCGGGCCCACGATTCTTTCCAGCCACTCAGCCGCGATAGAGAGCCTTCTGTGCCATTATGATGTATTCTGAATATACCGGAGCAGCGCATTGGAAGTCGAACTTGACACTATGGACAACTACTTGTTTGCAATGATTTTACGAATAATGATACCCATGTAGTACCTTTCTGTAGTCCAAAATCCACCTTGCAGATCGGTGGTGGCTTATGTTGGACGGCAGCTATTCTATAACAATATGGGAAATACAATTGCTTGGATTATTCATGTCGGATACTTTTTTTTCCTTTCCTTTAGAACCTGCAGAACTCAGCCACGTAGATGTTCATCTCGAAGGGACGTTGTAGAGTGAAATTGTGTTTGTGACGGTGACTTTGATGATGGATTGCAGTCGTTAGGTAACGCCACACCATGTCCAATGCATCTCCAGCATCGCCGAGGCCCAAGCTCCAAACTTAGGCGTCACCACTGGCGTGACAACCAAAGCACCAAGTCGCCTTCAAGGTCTGCTCCCACCTGCTCAGTGATTTCGCTCGGGCTCACACAGCGAAAGCAACTTGGGCTTACGCACGACGATCATGCGACCCAGATAGAGCAAGGACATCCGACCTCAAGCCTGTCATGGCCTACGACATGTCGAGCGGATATGCTCCGCCGAGCACGAGTAATATGGAGGAAGAGGAGTCGCTTCCCATGTTCAACATAGAGCGCGTAACGCTGCAGTTCAACATTTCCTCCGACTTTGTCGCTGCCGCTGTTGCCAACAACGTTCTCATATTGGCCCTTTCCACCGGGCGCATACTGCGGATAGACCTCGATAGCCCCGCCGACATAGATGGTTCGTTTAGCCATGTTTCAAAACTGCTACAAGCCTCCACGCGCCCAATACTGACCTTGATAAGACATTGACCTACCGAAGAGACCTTCAGAAGTGGGGGTCATTCGCCGCCTCTTCCTGGACCCTTCCGCCTCGCACTTGATCATCACTACTACGCTCGCTGAGAACTACTATCTACACACACAATCACGAACACCAAAGCCACTCTCTCGTCTCAAGGGTGTCGTGATAGACAGCATTTGTTGGAATCCATCCCAGCCGACAGCATCGACGCGCGAGATTCTGGTCGGAGCCTCAGACGGAAATGTCTATGAAGTGTACATTGAGCCCTCGTCTGAATTCTACCGCAGAGAGGAGCGATACCTTAAGAGCGTATACAGGACCAACGATGGCCCAATTACTGGTTTGTGGACAGATATCATCCCAGGAAGAGCAGATCTACGGCGAGTCATCATTGCGACACCTTCGACTTTCTTACACTTTGCAGGCAAGGTCGGACGCCAGGGCTCAGAGGGTAGCGGTTCCATATTCACGAGACTGTTTGAGAGCGAGTCGGCGACGGTACACGAGATTCCGAATGTAGCCTCGACTGCCCCTTCGCTTCTCGCTGTCTCTCCTGAGAGCCAGGATCATCCACACATGGAGAATGCAAACCAAGAGCGGATATTCGGCTGGCTCACCTCGCAGGGCGTATTGCACGGCAAGCTATACCTCACGCAGGATGCGTCTGAACTTGGCAGCAAAGTTCTGGCAGACTCGAAGTTGCTGCCTAGATCACACATTCCACCTTCGCAGACTGCAAGTGGACGGACGCGGAGAACACAAGAAGCAGTCACATCCATGATCTTGAGTCAATGGCACATCCTCCAGCTTGTTGAAGGGCGGATAGTGGCAGTCAATCGCCTCGATGATACAATCGTGCTTGACCAGAATGTGTTGGAGCCTGGACAGAGCGCGTTAGGTCTTGTCGCAGATCTGAAGAAGAACACTTACTGGTTATTCACTACACAAGAGATCTTTGAAGTCGTCGTCACGGATGAGAACAGGGACATTTGGAAAATCATGCTCAAGGCGCAGCAGTTTGAGGCTGCCTCACAGTACGCCAAGACCTCTGCACAAAAGGACGCAGTTGCAACGGCTTCTGGTGACTACTTGGTGGGCAAGGGGCAGTACATGGAGGCTGCCGCAGTATATGGCCGAAGCACAAAGCCTTTTGAACAAGTGGCTCTCACTTTCATCGACAACGGCGAGCAGGACGCCTTGCGCAAGTACTTGCTCACGAAATTGTCAACACTCAAAAAGTCTTCCATCATGCAGAGAACGATGGTGGCTACCTGGTTGATTGAACTGTACATGGCGAAGCTCAATATCCTCGACGACACAATAACCACGAGGGCTGAATTGTCGGAGAGCATGAACACGGCAGAGACGCACGATCAGTTGTCCGCCATCCGAAAGGAGTATCAGGATTTTGTGACCAAGTACAAGGCGGATCTTGATCGTAAGACGGTGTACGACATCATCAGCAGCCACGGGCGGGAAGAAGAATTACTCTACTTCGCTACTGTCGTTAACGACTACAACTACGTGCTCTCGTACTGGATACAACGAGAGCGATGGGCGGAGTCTCTGAATGTGCTCAAGAAACAGACCGACCCCGAAATTTTCTACAAGTACAGCAGTGTGCTGATGGGACAGGTCCCCGTTGAACTCGTCGATATAATGATGCGACACTCCAACTTTGACGCACAGAAACTCATCCCGGCCTTTTTGAGCTACAACAACCATACCAAAGTTCCGCTCTCTCAGAACCAAGCGGTCCGCTACCTCCTCTTCGAAATCAACCAACGCAACTCTACAGATGCTGCTATCCACAACACTCTGATCTCCGTCTACGCCTCCCACCCCACGACCGATGAATCCGCATTACTAGCCTACCTTGAAGGTCAATCCCAAGCCCACGAGCAAAACTACGACGCCGACTTCGCCCTGCGCCTCTGCATCCAACACAAGCGCGTCCAATCCTGCGTCCATATCTACAGCTCCATGCAACAATACGCCCAAGCCGTCGACCTCGCCCTCAAATACGACGAAATCGACCTGGCCTCGACCGTCGCCGACCGCTCGCACACGACGCCGGCGCTGCGCAAGAAGCTGTGGCTCGCCATCGCCAAGAAGGTGATTTCGCAGTCCTCGGGCATCAAGACGGCGATTGAATTCCTGCGCCGCGTCGACCTCCTCCGCATCGAAGACCTGATTCCCTTTTTTCCCGACTTTGTCGTCATCGACGACTTCAAGGAGGAGATTTGCGCGGCGCTCGAGGACTATAGTCGGAAAATCGACGCCCTCAAGACGGAAATGGACGATTCCGAGCAGACGGCGGCGCACATCAAGCAGGACATCAAGGCGCTCGAGCAGCGGTATGCGATTGTCGAGCCCGGGGAGAAGTGCTTTCTCTGTGGCCTGCCGCTGCTTGCCCGTCAGTTCTTTGTGTTTCCCTGTCAGCATGCGTTTCATAGCGATTGTCTGGCTAAGCGGGTGGTGGAGCTTGCGGGCGTGGCGCGTGGGAAGCGGATTCAGGAGTTGCAGGTTGAGGTGTTGAAGGGGGTGAGGATGGGCAAGGGGAGGGAGAAGGTGGTGAGGGAGTTGGATGCTTTGGTTGGGGGGAGTTGGTGAGTTTTTTTTTTAGTTTCTTTTTCCCATTTCCTTTTCTTCTTGTCTTTACTTTTGCTTTCACCTACCTGGCATTTTTCTACTGCGGCCTACTTGTGCACAGAGAGACACAGAGGGAGATGCATGCGCTAACTAACAACCCACAGTGTCTTGTGTGGTGAAATGGCGGTCAAATTGATCGATGAGCCGTTCATCAGGCCGACGGATGATAAGGCCGAGTGGGCGCTGTGAAATCCGCCCAAGCAACCCAATTTAGACGTCCTCAGAGTGGGAGGTCGTCGCCTACATAGCTCCCCCCTCCTTCCCCGCCGTTTTAGACCATTCAATATAACCCCAGTCTAGCACAAGGAGAGGCTGCAAAGGTTCGGTTTGAGCGCGGGCTTCGAGGGTTGGGGAAGTTGGTTGGGTTGTTGCTTTTATGTGTTCTGTGACTGGGGAGTGAGGGGTTTGCTTGGTGGTTCTGTATCATGGTTGTTTGGTGGTAAGGATGCTGGCTGTGGGCTGTGGGCTGTGTGTTTGTAGGTGGCGGGCGTAGTTTATCTTGGCGGGTGATGGAGATGGAGATGGAGATGTGTGCGTGTTGATGTTCGTGTTGGATGTGCGATGTGCAATGTGCAATTACCTATTACCCATTACCCATCCCAGACTCCCTTCCCTCACCCTGTCTTATCCTTTGTGCGTTGTGCGGCCTAGCTTTATTGAATACAACCAACACGCGCCGGCTTTGCAGCCCATGGGGATTTTGTGATGTCTGAGTGAGGACGGGGAGTTGAGATGTGCGGGGATGTGGGTGGAGAGAGGAGCGGGGGGGCGGTTGTAGAGCGTGGACGGAGAGCGGAGAACGGAGGAGGGGGGAAAAGGGGGCGTGGAGGAGCAGAGAGCGGGGGCGGAACCGGGACACTTTTGATTCGAGTGTGAAATAGGCGCTGTTTTGGAAGACATTCTAGCCGTCATGTGTATACTAACATTTGCTTTTCGTTTCGTACAAAGGTTGGCTTCATGTGTGTTTTCTAGGATTGTACGGGTATGATATGTTGGTCGTGTGGTTTACCGAGGGTGTGGTTTTGTACCATGAGGGCTGGGGTTTATCAAAAGCTGTGGTTCCATGGGCATACCGGTAGATTGAGATAACTGTAAGTAGTGTATGATATCACGTGCGCCGGCACATGTGCGAATGAGTGACATCTTGCTAGGATAGGATGCTGGTATTGTTATGAATTCGACCTGATTTCGTCGGAAGGGGCTGTCGGGTAGGGCAGTGGACATTGCAGATAGAACATTTAGTGGCGGACATTTTTTCATACCAGGACTCACTACAGTACAAAACCGGTTTACAGTAGCCATATTTATCTAAAGTAGACCAAGAAGTGGTTTAGGTAGAAGAAGTAAACCTAAATAGGGTTTATTATACTATGTATTCCACAAAAGTAAACTACTTTTATTTCTACTTCTATTAATCTACTAGTATTAGTAATAACTAGTTTCCTACTAACTATTTAAGTATTTTACCCCTCCTTTCTTTAATCTTCTTTACCACCTCTATCACCACCTCTACTACCACCTCTATCACCACCTCTATCACCACCTCTATTATCACCACCTCCTACTAGTAAAAATATCATGACTTATTATTATGTCATATGTGCGTATAGCGTGAAGCTAATCTTTTCTACCCCTTTTAGTCTTAGTTAGGTATTATAGCGTATAATAGATATAAAACTACTTTTTATACTTAATTTAAACCACCTATAATAAAGTAAACCACCACTTTAAACCTATTTACAGGTATACACGAGGTCAGTTTACACCTATATAGTAAACCCCTAGCGTACCATTCTACAGTAAACAATTTTTTACCGTAGTGACTGGTAAGTACATGGGAGGGTATCCGGGCTCTTCTTTGCAGTACGAGGACTCCTACTATAGAGGCTCCAATTGATTATAGTTGTCTCTCTGACAGTAGATGACGCGACTGTGTAAGAAGACGTACTCATGTCACATACACAGTACGCTACTGGAAAGTCTCCCTGCTTGGCATGATCCAGAAGCCCCACTCTCACTCACGAATTGCATGTAAGAGCAGCGTACGACTGCTCCGCCTGTTCCTCGGCGATCCTGCACGTATCGAGAGGGTTTTGGATGCCGAGCCTTCCGATGGCTCATGAAGGTCGTTTTACTACCGCTGCCTTATAGTACTGCCGTAGTATATTCAATCTGCTTACGGTACCTCGGGGTACTCTGGGCAGGTACTTGCCAGCTGAACGGCCGGTCAACACGGACGGAAATTTTGTCACGTCAGCACAGGTTGCGGTGTACGTGCACGGATCGGAATGAAGTGTCTTTTTGTGCAAAGCCTTGCTTGGTTCCGTTCATACTACATAGTGTGATTCTACAACGCCAAGTTTGGACGGGATCTAGTTGGGCGTTTCCTTGTTTTTAGAACTATTTTTGATGCGGTTGTGGCTATGGTGTGTACATAGTCAACTGGAGCTAGGTACGTTCGACGCGGCTCCGCTGTACCTACTCAACGGTAGGACGAGCTTTGTGACGCGGCTGGCTGGTCGTGGACATGCGTGTTGGTACAGGAGGGCAGAGTCAGGTACCTGTCGTGTGCAGAGTACAGCCTCGTAAGCTTGCGATTGAACCCCTCATCATCAGCCACGTTCCGGCTGCGGACTGATGATCGTTGTCTCATTCCATTTGACGAGATGCTGTTCTTCTCTTTGACGGACCTGACGGGTAGACCATGGCAAGCACGGCCAATCCAGCAAAAAGCAGGTTGCACGAGAAGACGTCAGCCCGGCATTTCCAGAACTCTGCCTTCTGCTGTACCTTCATGGATCCATGGCCAGCAAAGTCGTTTATCAAAGCTGGAATTCTTGTCGTGACGCGTTTGCTTTCGGTGGCTCATCGGCCTTGGTGATGGGAGACTTTTGCACCATCCATACATACTGTGTATGTACTGAGGTAGTAGATGCTGCACAGCCTGTCCGTCTGGATGATCACTCACACGTGGTGTTCTAATAATACCACTGGGGAGATGAGCGTCGATGCCAAAGTGTGCCGTAGTAGGAAGACTGAATGAGGCTTTGCATACCAAGTGTAAGCTACGCGTCTCTTGTCGATGCCCAGTGATGGCTTGCGCGTCAGCATAGACCACTCTCAGCCTCAGTTGTCGAGCAAGTCAAACCGAAGAAATGGTCTTCCCCAGCTGCCAGCCTGCCAGCGCCAATTTCTCCAGAAGTCGCGGCATTACCGCATTAGCGGCCGAAGCGTCGCATAGCCTCGCACCGGTCTTCATCTACCTGGTCGATCTTTCAACCTAAAACACGTGCCACTTGGAGATAGGGACCAGTCGGAAACTCTCACCATCCACAATTGCACCGACAGAGTCTTGGAGAGGCCGTAGACCGCTCCATGGGCACGCAGAATTCTTGAGCCGACTGCGTGTTCTGTGGCTTGTACTGGCTGGACAGTTGTCGCGTTACCAAATCCCGGGCATAATGCCAATGCTTGGCGCCGTCACGAAACACCGCGATGCTTGCGACGCTCACGACAGAAAATGGCACCAGCGTGACTCTGACTGGATGTGTCTGCAATGGCCCTGCCCATCAAATCTTGACCATGCTTGGATGTGGCACCACACTGCTGGCGATCATGGTTCACCGAAGGCAGTATAAGTCTGGGGCCGAAGCACCAGACAGACACCATCATCATCACATCATCACATCTCGACATTTACCGACCACAACATCAACGCTCCATTCAAATAACCCACAAATCTCTCAATCAGTCCGACCCTAGAACGCCAACATGCTCTTCCAGAAGCTCGCCATTGTTTCGGCTCTTGCCGCCCTCGTTGCCGCTCAGGACATCGGTCAAGACGACATCCCCAGGGAGTGCACAGCCATCTGTGCTCCAGTAGTCACACTTGCCAGAGACTGCGACAACAGAAACGGTATGTTCACATCTCAGAACCATACCCGAGATCATGGATACTAATCGGGACCCCAGAGAACGACCCTGCTGAACTCGACTGCGTCTGCAGAGCACCCGGCGCAAACACAATGATCCCTGCCTGCGATGCCTGCGTCGCCCAATTCCAGCGTCCTGACGTTGACGACGACAACGACGACATTGTCCCCGACGTCAATGGTAAGCACGATCCTCCCTAGCAGCCAAAATTGCTCTGTCGTCAAGCATCCAACTAACAGACCTGTACAGATGTTCGTGAGGTCCTCTCCCGCTGCAGCTTCACAACTGCTTCCTTCAATCCCGCTGCCACTGCCAGCTCCATTATGCAGTCAATCGGCGGTAACATGTCTGCTCCCACTCCAACTGGCGGCGCTGTCGTTACCACTACCTCTGGTGGTGTCGTCATGACCACTACCCTCGCCAGTGCTGCAACCAGTGCTCCCCCTCAGCAAACTACCAACGCTGCTTCTGGTCTCCAGGCTGGTGCTGCTCTTGGACTCGGTGCTCTGGGTTTCGCTCTTGGAATGTTGTAAATTACAACATGCTGAAATTATGTTTTTAAGCCAGGAGTTCAGAGGGGTGCAGAGATGGACCTGGATGGGCCGGGGCATGAGTAGAATCTCAAGCATGAGTTTTTTTCTCTTTATATGAATGGGGATGCATCGATAGGTCAGCGGCTTGAGGCATTATTCGGATATGATTATGAACAATGCACGTAATACTCTATTTTTTGTACCTTTGGTCTTTCGCAACATAGACTGGCGTTATGCTGATGGGCACGACTGAATAAATGCAAACAAGGTTCACTTCATTTTTTTTTCTGAGCCTACTTACCATTCCTTTCCTTTACTATGTAGTCACACATCCGGGTTCCCGCGCTTACATCTAAACTGCAAAGTTAATACCATTGCCGTAGCTCGTGCACGGTGCAACTAGCTAGCAGAGGCCCGACTCGGGCCGTCCATAACTAAGCTCCGCGCATGGCGGGTGCCGTGCGATCCGGCGTTATGGCTTACGAGGGCATCGTGATGCTTGTGAAGAAGTTTGAATTAGAAATCGGGTGGGGCTTGGTGTTTAGGAGGAAGTGTGGAGAGTGGGACAGTGACTTCTATGTAAGTGGGGCTTTTGGCTGAGTGGATTATAAGGTGTATGACAGGACGGGGAATACCTATGGGTGACAAATATCTTGGTGAGTCTCCGCGTGGTGGCCGGAGGGTTGTGCATGTGTCGGGTGTAGGAGATGTCATCATTGTGATTTACTTAACCGTCGGTAGTGCTTTTTGACCTTCATATCATGGAATGACAAAGTTGAAAGAGTTGATTAAATTTGTGTCTGATAACACTCACGCGCTTTGATGTCGAAGACGAAGTCGTTGACTGGTTTGACTCAAATTGCACAGTGTCATGATAGGACTCGAAAGGTATCTGCGTGTGCGGTATGATGTCATTCAGAAGTGTCTATGAGTATGTGCTTGGTGACTGATTCTTGGGCATGAATCACGGTATGGTGACTGTTTTGCTCTGTGGTTTATGTATATATAGTCCACAAGTTTCCCATGCTGTACTGCGCAATCACAGAAGAGTGAGCGTACTGTCGAAAACATCCACCATCTTCTTCATACCCTGGAACATAAACCATAAAGATGCAGAACATGATGCCTCAGTCACCAAAGCATAATTTGCTGAATCCATCGAGCCCACCGCTTCCTCCACCGCCTCTCTCACCGGAATATATCTATTATCTTCTGCTTACTATGGAAAAGAAAGAGATCTCATTTGGTCCCTTCACCTCGTCCCCAAGCGGCCAAGCAAAGGCCACTGAACAACTTCGAGAAGCGGTCAAGGCCAAAAACAACCCATATGCACTATCCAAACTCGACGAAAAGATCGAATCTGCAGGCCATCCCTTTCTGATAGACTGTTTATTTGGCGAGGTTGAGGAAGTGCCAGTTGCAGATGTTCGCACATCATGTAGCAACGTTGAAGAGTACCTCGCAAAGAGATGTATATACACAACTATTTATGAAAAGAACCCAGTAGTAGCAACATTGATCAACCAGCTTGACGAGGGTACGACACAGACTATATATCTTGTGCGGTCGACCAGCACCAACGAGACAAAAGACGACTTGGAATTTGGGCGCCCATGCTCTTTCATTGATTTGAACAAGGCGAAGGATTACCTGATAAATGTGCTTTCGGGTGTCCAAGGATCCGGCAGTTTCATACTCAAATATGGGGATATGGTTCCCGGATGGTGCCTGATTATTCCAGCATCTATTCGGGAACTCAGGACTGGACATATCACGATGTTCCAGGCGACTTTGGAGGAGAGGAAGAGGGTGCCTTTCTCCGAAACAGACACAACTTCCTGAGTGTGCCGGGTGGTATTAAAGTAGATTGATATCTATTCCCTAGTGTCTATTGATTTTGAGGTCCCTCAAAATGTAATGTTTTGATATAGAAAATGTCAAAATCGATAATTAGGTGAATATTCATGTGTTTCATGACGTCAGCCGTAGTTTGCGGTATGTTTGAAATGTCCATTTGGTGATATATAAGCCATTGTTGATTCAAGAGAAGTCGAGGTCCTCATGTGGTAATTATGGTACCGTGATTTGCCAGAAATCCGGGTCAAAATCTTTTTTGGTCTCTCTTGAGTGATCGCATATCTCAACCCTAAAAGGATTTGGCTAGTATCTATCTTGATTAAGACTCATGCCATGTTTGAAGAGTTGCACCTGTGAGCATGTTGTCAGGTTCAAATGCAATTACCAAATGCTCCTACAGGTGTGACTGGGGATGTTAGACAACTCCGAACTGAGTAGTGCGTCTTGCGAAAGACTGAATACTTGTCAAAGATCTGTATTAGGATTTTTATGGCCATTAGCATACATACAGTACTTCACTTAAATCAGATATCAGGAAGCAATAGTATCAGGGAAACCGCAGGGAAACTGTGGTGACTTAAAGCATTTGCAAATGCATCTTAAGAAAATATTCTGCTTTAATTACCAGTCAACTTGAGCATACACGAGTTCTGCTTTGCTTGATTGAATAACTCAATTAAGACACATCATACTACTTTATAGTTCCCAGGTGGAAGGAATGTGGTCATCTAATGAACTGTATCTGTTAAGATATTGATCTAGCCTAATGAATATACTAGTAAAAATGGGGCTTGTCCAATCCAGCTCTACACATAGTCTGTCTTATGAAATCCAGTCCAAACCGAGTGTAACATGCTCATGGCGGAATAATATTGCTGTCTTTGAGGCAGGTGATTCAGAGTACCATACATGATTCTCTGACTCTGAATACGACCCAAATTTTAGTGAGTACTTAACACTTGGATGATGACTGGGATTGTAAGTGTACTATACGTTGTTCTACATGATGCACATGCATTTGTAGATGAAGATATGCGAAGAGCGACAAGTAGGCATATCTTAACATGTGTCTAATAGAATATAATTTTCTCGCAATGTATAGCTACTATGGTATTACAGAGGTTAAGGAGAACACGATACGTTTGAGTTTTAGGTCGGCACTTGGACGATACACTTTAGGATTTACAAATCTACAATAGGGCATGCGTGGAAATTTCCACTTACAATGTGAAGTAAAAAACGCGATTCGCAAAAGACAAGCTCCTTGACCTCATCGACAAATAGCATCACATATACATGCTTGGAAAAACGATTATCTCAAGTGAAAATCATGAAGAGTGTTTTTCCGACATCAGGATTCTGGAGCATAGCAAACACATGCAGATATTTTAAAATAGATCAACAGCAGATGAGCGCGAAGATCGCTATGCTGTCATCGAACACGCAAATGCTCCTGGAGATGCCACCAAGCTAATATACACGACATTCTTCGATCAAAAAACAACCATAAAGAGTGTAAAGGACTATAAGGCTGGTAATACCAACTTCAAGACAGATGCAATTACCCAAAATCACTCTGCGAGAAGAGAAATGGATGTGCAAAGCCCACCATACGCAGAAGGATTCTCTTCATTTAGATTGTATCAGGAAAGCGGCATTTTGATGCTGTGAGTTTCATAGTTAGGCAGCAATTTGTAATCACAATCGTCGAAAGCCAATTATATCCTCTTACACAACCTGAACATTGGGGATTTTGAACGCGGCTTCCAAGGAGGGCAGTGTGCGATCACGCCAACGGTAAAACTGCGCCATGCTAGGATTACCTTGCAGCATGGAGATCAATGCTGATATGAGGAAAGGTACTTGGCGTGTTGAATTTGCGTTCAGAGATGAGTGCGTAATCGCCGATAGATATCCTGGTGAAATACAATAATGGGTGTAGGATGGACGTTCGGGCTCACAAGGCAGAATTGAAGGAAAAGGAGTCTTTCTCATGAATCGAAGAGATTCAATTGCACAGAGTCTCTCTCAACTGCACGACGGCCTGTCGTTGTTTTGACCCAAGTGTGGGGAAGGAGAATAGATTCATGCAGGGGTCAGGGGTCAGGGGCCTACCTTCACCGCATATTACGATTTTCTGCTGGGCATGCACTTGACAAGAAATGACTCATTTGACATACTCCTTGGAACCAGGTGTGTGCAGTTTTGATGAGCCACAAAATCTGGAAAACATACTCGGTGATGAGGCTAAGAGCCTTGATTGTGACTCGAGTGCGCATTTTAGCAATGTTGAGAAGATGGCAAAATCTATCGGCCGGTTCACCACAGTCATTTGCAGTATCACAACTAAATTTTCTCTACACGTTGATGATGCCGATGCAGTTGCTACGGATTTACAAAGACAAAAGGGTACGATTATATCTGGAAAAGCTTATGATTGGGCCAGTAAAGTGACATGCGTTGATACTGTTCGGTTGTGAGTGCTCAAGTTGAGGTACATGTCCAATGAGAGCGAAGTAAGGACGAAATGTCTACCCGATCTCTGACGTTTCCTGTAGGTGTCGTTGTTACCGAGTCATAACCATATTACTCTTGGACGGAGTCAATTGCGTCTGCGACACCTCGCTTCGACACTGTCAGACACTCAAGACCAACATGTAAGACGAAGAGAATGAAATATCATAGTCAACTCTCGGGCACCGAGAGCATGGGGAATGACTGAGATGCCCCTTGAGTGTATGTGACTGCTTGTAGTGAGATATATAAAAGCATCCATAGAATCACTTTGGCAGTCCTTCAACACCCGCCACAACACAGGAAAGATACTTTAATATCAAACAAGCTTATTTGCAGTACCCACTGATATCCGTCCCATAATCTACCATGTCAGCCAATCACGAAGAAACCCCCAAATGGATAGCCAATCGCGCCCAGGATACTTACGGCAATCCCACTCAACTAGTACACCTACACATTACACACTTGGAATGCAAAGAAACACAGTCCAAGAGCTACCGATTCCCAATCCAAATCAATGGTCCTTATCTGTACTCACAGAACGACTGCGACATCGCGATCACAGAATTGTGTTCGCTGTATCCTAGCTACGGGGAAGTTACAAATCAACTTGGGGACATAAGAAAGGAAATGGGTCATATATTCCCCGCCGAAACGCGACAGGTGATCTCGAAAGACGGCAAAGTATTGTTCACATTCAAAGCAGTTGAGGAAATGAACAAGAATATTGCATACTCGCTGAATCTCATCAAACGGCGAGAAGAATTGGATCTATTGGTCCTTTTTTGCACTGTTTCGGGTCCCAATGACTTGAACATAGAGCAGTATGAGACATCCCATGACTACAATTTTCTTTTAGGCCGTCTCTTAGAGATTTCCAAAGAGCACAAAATGGATGTAAAGAGCGTAGACTTCTATCAACTCGCACGGGCAGAAGGTTTCATAAAGGCCGAAGCGAAAGACGGTAACACTGGCCTGGAAATAAAGGGACAGATTAGGCAGGTTAAAGCGCTGCCGCTTAGTAGGTTGACAGATATTCGGAAATTGGAGGCTTGAAGAATGACTCCTTTCCGAGGAACTGGAACATTTATTCGAGATCAATGGCATATAATAATTGGTGCATTATTGAGCATTGAAGATTCATATGTGGTGTCATCAACAGAGTTTAGCACACAATGTGTCAAGGCTCTCGGACCGACCCAAATTTTCCACAACCACAACAAACCAATGATGCCAAAGTCTTGCACGAGCCAAACAGAGATCAAAATTGAAGTACGTGATAGTGTTAATTCTGTGTCCAAACAAAAGCATGCGTACGCTATACGTTGCAATAAAACAACTCAGCAGTACTTCTAATGTGTAAACATTTAGATATAAACACACTAGTACTTTCGTTTGGAAGTGTGAGTAGCCCTAATGGCCATGGTTCTAGTATTTTGAAGCCAAGATTGTGGAGCAAAAGTCTTCAAATGCTTAAAGATTGAGTATTGGCAAATGGGTGACGGTTCTCAAGCATCAAGCACGCGATAAAAAAATCTATGACAGTGCGTGAGTAAGTTTGATCCTGAATTGAGCCTCAAGTTACGAATGACCGTGACTGGATACAGCTAAGAGGAACGTAACTATGAGTAACATGACAACAGGTTTGTGACACAATCTGAATGACGCCCACGCCCACAAATACAGTCACCAGCGGACTGTATCACGGTATGACACGACAATACGTCGAAGAGCTTGTGACGCCGAGCAATTTACATGTGTTAATCATGAGCACAATGGCACTACGATATATACGAGTCATCCACTCTTCGCATATAAGAAAGGTCTTCAGCACCCCCAGCAAATTCACTACCGATTGATCCATATGAAATATCATTTTGAGAATCACAGGACCATCGAAACCAACCCAGTGGCCCAACAATGAACGTCTTCGAGAACTATGATCACATTGCTCAAGTGGACGTGGAAACTTTAATTTTGACCCGTCTGCGCTTTAACACGGAGCTGAATGCGAAGAATCTATGGCATTTAGCATTTTACAAGCCAGGATTCGACGAGCCAGATGAATTAAGTGGCCCGTATACCACTTCGACCCGCGATCGATCACTCGCCGGAAGAAAAATCCTGTCCAAAATCAAATCGGATTCAAGAGCAGCGGAGCAGATGTTTAATCTGGCGGGAGAACTCGGACATCCCTTCGTTCCAAGAAGGGAGACCTTTTACAATGCGTCAGGTGACGAGCTCTTCTCTTATCGAGCTTTCAAGGAAAAGAACAGCGACGTTGTGGCCATCCTGAACAACATGCCGCAGGGTACTAGTATGGACTTAATTACTGTACATCCGAATTGTTATCTATTCAATAAATCGACGTGCGTTACAGATTTGAGCACAGATTTTCTTGCGGCCATAAAGTATCTTGAAGCTTGTGTTGCTGGGGATCCCAGGTTCGAGAGTGAGAGGACGGAATGGTCATGCAAGGGGCTTATTTTATATTGCAAAGCAGTTAGTAAAAAGGATGGGCTTGTGTTAGTCGGGCTTATAAGGAGTCTTAAAGCAACTTTGACCGAGAGATAGGATGTCGGCAGCAAATGTCTCAGGGTGGTCTGAAAGCAGTGTTCTTGAGGCCAGTGTTCCTGAGACCAAACCTGATGCATGATACCGGTAGATCAGAGAATAGATATCTTGTTTTATAATTGCTCGATCAGAACGACCAAATATGAACGCGCTCTCCTGTGGCTGAGGACCCAGCGTATTTGGGCAAATGCCATTCACTGGGACGAATAACGTATGGACGGCAACTATGCTGGGCGGATGCATGTTACCGAACAGTGGAGTTTCAGCTATGCCTTATCTAGATGTGCCCCAACGGAGACATGCTTTCACGCGGCAATCATAACCTTGGTGGTCATCTGCCGGGCTATAAAGCTTGAAAAAGCAACCTATTCCCAGCGATCTTAGTTTCCTCGAGCCATGATTGTCAGGCGTGACTGGCTCGGACGTTCAATGTGTTGGTAGTATGTATTTAGGGCTGACGTACTCAACTTAGCGTGACCCATGTGTGCCCAACTCTCTCTCCTCAATTCACCGCTTCGCTCGCGCTTTGCGTCGGGACCTGGAGCACCCTGAACAGCAGCGAGCTTGTTGTCGAATGCTTCGCCATTATCCAGGGCTCGATCGGTGCCATTCCCGGTGACGCCCATTTCAGACATTCTCTATCGTCGACAGCAGCTTCGGCCGTGACACTGCCCTTCCCAGCGCATCCGTAGCTATGACAGCACTGCCGCCAAATAGCGCAATATCTCGCGACTTTTCCGCCCATCTTACTCGACAAGAGTCTGTGGAAGACGGAGCGGAGCATACGCCACAGCCGCTTGCAAGATCCACCTGCAACGTCTGCGGCTGAGAAATCGCAAATCCCATGCATGGGATCGACGGCCTACGATTCGGTTGCCAAGGGATATGTCTAGAGCCATGTCTAGAGCGATGGCTAGAGCCACGCCTAGAGCCATGCCTGGAGCTGAACTTCCTAAAGTACAACATCGCCCTATGTGGCTTGAACTTCATGGCTGATCTTCGACTCGCGGAATGCGGCTGGAGGTTGCCGCCCACTGCCATTCGTTCACAACACACCAATGATGCTCCTCGCCGGCTGTCCATTTGAGATATACTCAACGTCCGGAACAGATGGAAAGGTAGGTATACTTAGAATGCTTCTCACGTCTTGATTCGTAATTCAACCTTCTAATCGGACCGCTGTAGCCTTCGAGGATGCTAAAGGGTGCCTACCACTGGGTGCACCTCCGATAAATATACAAAGTACATAGTTCCTTGCTGTCCGTTGTTCCCTGTCTACGACCTCATCACTATTTCAATTTGTCTACCTCATCCAGGACCCTGATTTCTCCTTGTTTCAGAAACCCATCTTCTACACCAACAATTGCATTTCTACACCCAACATGTGTTTCCGGGTGGTTGAAAAGTTTCCGGTCTGCGGATGCATATATCACATCCACTCCATTGACCGCTGCGCCTACTATGGTCGACACGAGGTGATTGAAAAAGTCGTATGGGTTGGATCCTCTTGCCCAGCGCACGGCGGGTAACCAGTTTCACGGATGTCCCGGTACATTGCGAAGAATGCCGCGTGGTCCATTGTGAACAGCTCATCAAGGCCTGCCGCCCTGTCTCGGTCGGACATTATCGCATTTTGGAAGATACACCGTATTCCCGGGAACTTCGGCTCAGGCCTCACGCGATAACGGTTGCGACTGGGTCTCGTGACAATGGCAATCATGGTGGAAACACCAGACGGTGTGTGAAAACAAGCCCCAGTTGATGCATTACCCAATCGATACCGGTATGAGACTAAAGACGGGCCCGTCCGCCAAAACCCAGGACTAATGCGGAAAAAGGAAAACTTGCCAACCCATGTTTGAACATTGAACATTGCAAAACAACAATGCGCGAAGCATTCTCAATCAATCGCGACAATCCTCGTCTAGAATTTCAGGCGTCAAATATCCGGGGGCATCATCAGTGTTAGAAGAGCGCGAAACATCGGCATAGAAGTCTGGCGTAGCAACGAGAGTGCTCTCCGAGCTGACCACAGCCGTGGAGAAGGACGGAGTTTCGGGGTAGCAGCGTTGACCTGATGCAGTGGTTAGCAAAAGCCGTACCATCTGTCAATATTAGAAGGGGAACTCACACCTGTCGCGATCGGACTGCTCACCTGCAGCCATGCTTTGGCTGTCACTTGAGACCTTTATCTGGCCCTGCTTCAACCATCGAACTGATATTCCGTCAACAAATGAAGCAAAATCCACAGACTGGAGCCTTACCCATTTCCGCCATTTGCTCATAGGGCCTGATCAGCTCGGGCGCGGTACCCTCCACGGGCTCGCGATTGAACCTCTTCTCCAAGGTCTTGAGATCATCCGGTTGCCCCTCCTTTGCCATTGTTGGCACCTCATTCCGGATGCTCTTCCAACAAAAACTGCAGGAGGGCAGTGTCTGTATCGGTGGACACGGCACCGAGCCACAAACGAGGAACCGCCACCTCCCCCTTGAAAGCACCCAGCAAGAGCAACAATCTTCCATCCATACCACGGGGATCCATGGCCAATCTTTGACCTCTTCGGACAGTTGTGCTTGGGTGGGGCGGCAGCTTGGATGGTAACAGCGCGGGTTGTGATTGTAATGTGGCTCAGGAGGATTTGGGAAACTTTCAGGAGGATATATGGTCCTCAAAAAGGGAAGCATACATGAAGGCATTTTAAGGAGAAACTTGGATTTGGTTGAAGAGCTTGGTGTGAAGAGAAAGGGAATGTAGTGGTGATATGTGCTTGAAGCTACGAGCGCATGAGATGGAAGGCGATGAAGGCATCTGTCGATGAGAATAACACCAGACGAAAGTGGAAGCAATCCTGAAAACATCCAAATGATTTTATACAAATCACTCTCCTAAAACTCTGGTTCGCAAAAACACTCCAAGAAAAAGTTGCAACCACACAAGATCCAACACGAACACCCAACCCACTAGTAGAATATTCATAGCCTCTCCTACCACGCACACGATTGGCCACCACCATCCCACCCTACCAAATCTACCAAGTTATTCTGGAGATTCTCCCTGCTAGGTCCCCTACAACACATGGAATTATATTCGCAATCCCAGGTCTGGGACGTCAGTCCTGCAAGATCGCAATGCCCAATACACTCGGCTTCGCTCTCAGTTCCAAAAGAATCTCGCACTCAAACTACGCCAGAGTTTATCACGGTATGTTGCCAAATGCAGTACAGTATCATCAGGACGACGAGTATTTTTCCGTATCCTATGATATTGTTATAGTGCAGCGTGAAGTTGTACGAGATGGCAGCGACACAATTTATTTTTCGCGCAGTCAGTGGCACACAAGAATAAACAAGAATTTTACAAATCGCTGTCATATTCAGGAGGTAAGACAGATCATTTCACCCAAGACGAATTTCACAACATCTTTTCCACATGTACCTTGCAGCAAACATGATACAGGAACCTACAGAGATGAATTTGAACACCCATCACAGCTGTACTTTTCTCGCCAATAAATTGCCTAGGTATTTATTCGGCTGGCTTTGTTTTCAAATGTACCCATATAGCTTTGCTCCATACTATACCCTACAGAAAATGTTTCTTGTCGCAGAGAAAGAGAGAGGTTATTAATGTCGTGTAAAACGGGGCGGGAATAAGACGGTCATGTAGACTTGGTAGGTATGCTTGACGCATTATATTGCATATGTTGGTGCTGTATGCATATGGGTGTGTGCGTGGTGCGGTAGGTACCGTACCAAAGTAAGTGTGCATGACTACGCATAGTATGCATGCATTCTACCACACCTTCCTCACCTCACTTACCCTACCACCACCACCACCACCACCACAACCCACACCACCCCATCCCAAACCTACCCCAAAATCCCACAAAACCCTCTTCTCAACATACACACCACCCTCAAACAACCCACCTCTTAATACACCTCCCCCAGCGCCTACCCCAGGACCCTTCAACCCAGTGCTGAAAATACCAAGCACAACTTAGCACAGCCAACACACCATATCCCACCCACGGCGACAACAACTAGACCACTGCACACATCATACTTCACGACTGCGTGCGTAGACCGCGTACATTGGTGTTTCAATACGTAACGCTGTGTCGGTATCGCCATATACGCTATACTATGCCATTCTATCCATCCAACCAACACGATGAAGCAACAATTTTGAATACCGTAAAACACATGCCGTCGTAACCTAGCCACTATGATCTAGCCTGCCGTGAAAGGAGGAGGCGGACTAGGTATGACTTGGCCTCAGCGCTGGAGATGAAGGTTGGGAGCGTTGGGTTGGTAAGAGAAGTAGTACTAGGGTAGGTAGGCAAGTCTTGCTTGTGCTTATTAACAGCATGATGGTAAAATATACAATGGCATACCATTTGTATCTACTCTTTTGCTTTAGAATGCTTGCAATGTCCTACGTATTCGCACCAACGATACAAGCACAGCACCAAGCACCCAGACTTCCATTGGTTTGATTTGGAAATTCTCACTGGATGTACGGTACTAATCGAGTCTATTCTTTATTGGAATTGCGCGTGTGGTAAGGTCGTCTTATCGTGTTTAAAAAGATACAACATCTCATCCAAGACTGCGAAACGCAGGGTACAGGACAGAAGTATGCTATGCGTG
Organism: Plenodomus lingam; assembly: GCF_022343315.1. Classification (NCBI taxonomy): domain Eukaryota; kingdom Fungi; phylum Ascomycota; class Dothideomycetes; order Pleosporales; family Leptosphaeriaceae; genus Plenodomus; species Plenodomus lingam. The sequence goes on from NW_027093974.1 coordinate 2,481,349, forward strand.
AGTGGGTGTACAATATAGCTAGCATACAACATAGCTAGACAAACCGCATCTAAGCGTCTCGTCCTCTATTCGTAACAACACTATCTTCATGTCCATGTCCATCAAAGCCAGCGCTACCGACGCCGAAGCTTCCTCGTTCCTTTTTCGACTTCGCCTTTGATTTGTCGATTTTCGATTTTCGATTTTGTGTTTGCACTGGACTGTACTACATCTCAAGCCCACGGGGCTGTACTGCATGTCCATTCCCGCATCAAAACACCTGCGCCACGCATGCACATGAACAAGAACGGACTCTTTAACCTCAGTAAACATGCTCGCTGCTCTCCTCCTTGGGCTTATACATAATCGTCGTCAGGAACTGCAGTCTCATTAGTCCACGTCACATGACCACTGTAGATGAAGAAAAAGACTCACCTTCTGCTTATACCGCGTCGTCGCACTCGTCGCCAGAATGCCGTCCTTGATACTGCTCGTTGCAAGGTGATTGAGCACCGTGTGATTTGGGTGAATCAGCACGCTGCTGTCATCCTTCATCGGCGTCGTGCCGTTGAGTATGCTCTTGCCCAAGAAGCCTGGGAGCGTGGGTGGGGTCGGTAGATTGCTCGTCATGGCGTTGGCACGCGCAAACCGCGAGGATTCCTCGGGCGCGTCAAGGTCTAGGAGGTAGCGTGGAATATTCTGGTGATATTTTTTGGTCGGCTCTGGGGCGGGAGGTTTTGCGGGTTCAGGCAAGGGCGCTTTGACGGGCGCAATGGTGGGGGATGGTGCACGGTTTTCCGGGGGTTGAGTGCCAGCTGGTGCGTCGCGTTCTTGGACAGGGTCCGTTGCTCCTGATACTGATTTCGTTGTGGCAGCTGCAGCCGTGTTGGGGGGCTGCACGTCATCGTACGAAACTTCGAGGTAGTTGACAAGGATGTTTGTGTAGTCGACTGCCGTGGGCAGTTTATCCGACGTCGTCATCTCGTTGTCGACGAGGAACATGAGGTGGTGGGTGCCGGGTGTGATGGAGACGTAAGCGGAGAGGGCATCTTTCTTCTTACTAGGACCACTATAAAGGATTTCATGTCAGTAACTGTGCTGGTGACTGTATTTGTCGGTGTGCGGTGTAACCCTCGAGAGCACGCAAGAGGAACAGCATTAGGATCAAAATTTTGAAGCCTGCTGTGTGCTGCGACGCCTGATTGATCGTGTCTCAGGCGGCGCGTCAGAATGTGAGCCGCCACACGGGTGGATGTAGGCAACAGACATGGCTCGACTTGCCCCATGCGCCGAGACAACAGGGCTGGTCGAGGTACAAGGAGCAAACAAGAGGTGCACTTACTTGCGATGCAGCCGATATTTGCGATTCCAGCCGGCAAATGTGCCCGTGACATAGACACGCTCGCCAGGCCCCTCCCACTCTATCAGCGTGGGCACTGTTGGCCGGCCTGTGTTGGGCTTGAACTCGTCGCCGAGGTCGTCGTCGTCGGCCGTGGTGGTACTAAGCATCGACGAGCGCTTCGGCAATGCGCCCTCGACCTCGCCATGGTCAATTGGGCTCGAGAGGTCCTGGGGCGATATTATGGGTGAGCCTGGAGTGTGAACTTCCTCCTCGATGGGCAGTGGCAGGCGGGGCGGGCGGTTGAAGTGGGAGGCGGGGATGTAGTCTTGCGAGGCATCGGCGGGGTCAATTGCGGATATTAGGTCATCTTGGGGTTCTGCACGAGGTTCTTCGCGCGCAGGTGCGGGCACATCAACGGGGTGGCTCTGCGGTGAGGACGCACATTGTTGCGGTTGTGATGGCGGTGGTGGTGGAGGGGTCAGCTGTTGCTGTGATGACTCTGGCGTCGTACTCGAGACGGGGGGCTGTGGCTGCGGTTGAGGCGGGGTGATTTGGCGGGGAATCTGTTGCTGCGCCTTGTCCCTCTCCTTGTCCCTCTCCTTTTCCCTATCCCTCTCTCTCTCCCGGTCCTTGTGCTCCTTTTGTCCCTTTTGGCTGCTCTGCTCGTTGCCCATGGCGCTAGCGTTGGTGTTGGCGTCGTGTGCAGATGGTGGGCGCAGACTGTCGTGGGCGGCGCGCAGTTGGCTGGCGACGGTGGTGGTGGCGGAGGGACCGGCGACGACTGCGTTGGAGGGGCCGCGGGAGAGCGGGCGGGTGAGGTGGTTCTGGGTATGGTGGTGAAGGTTGGTGGTGGGATGGCTTTCGGCGTGGTCAAGAGTGGCAGAGGGCGGCGCCGCCTGTGCTTTGGCCGTGCTCAGCGCTTGAATTGATTCTCGACGGCGGGCAGTGGGGTAGTGATGGTGATGGTGGTTGTGATGGTAGTGGTAGTGGTGTGGCAGATGTGAGGCGGGCGAGGCAAGCGGGGCGTGTGAGGCGTGCAAAGAGGGCCGGTCGCGGTTGCGCTCACGGTCACGGTCACGGTCACGATCCTGATGGGCAGAGGAAGAAGAAGATGAAGTGGTAGCAGCAGCAGCAGCAGCAGCAGTAGTAGTAGTAGTATTAGTAGAGCCAGAGCCAGAACCAGAACCAGAACCAGAACCAGAACCAGAACCAGAACCAGAACCAGAACGAGCAACATGTGACACGGTCACGTTGGCGACGGCGGCAGGCGATTGCGGAGTCGACGCGGGCGTCGAGGAGCGTGAGCTCTGGTTCCCCATGGCCGCTTTAGGAAGGCGGCTGTTCGCTGCTGCCGTTGCCGTTGCCGTTGCCGTGGACGTGGACGAGGACGTGGATCTGGGGAAGCGGCGTGAGCATACATGGACGTGAATCCTCGAGAACAAGAGAGAAAGAGAGAGAGAGAGAGAGAGAGAGAGAGAGAGAGAGAGACTGAGACAAAAAGGTCACCATGAGGAGACAACGCTGCAAGCTATCGCCCGTCTCGGAAATGCATGCAGCCCGCCCGCACACAGGGATCTTTTGGCAATGACATGACATTCCCCCCCATCGGCCCCCCTCTCCCCTCCATCTCCCCCCATTGCCGATGATTTTAGTGCACGAGCCAATGGTACCCCATCTTGAAGTTGCCTACTTACTACTTACTACCTACTACTTACTACTCACTACTCACTACTACCTACCTACCTACCCACCCTCGACACAGACAGACAGCAATCTCTACCACCCAAACTCTCTTCCACCTTCTACGTACCGGTACCTTGTCCTTCCTGACTTAGGAACCCAGACCGACGGCTTTGCTATCCTCTTCTCACCACATCATCCACATCCATACGTCACAATGCGCATCCCCTAACCATTCTGTCCACCACCCCCACCAACTGAGCCATCCACACCTCCCACTACCGCGTCAAGCAATGGCCTACTGGGAACAAGCACTCACAATCTTCTTCCTCGCTTTACACCTCATCTGGTGGCCCATTAGCAGACTCTTCGCCTCCCTCGCCTTCCTCCTAGCCCCTTTCTATCGTGTCGCCTTCTTTCTTCTACTACCCTTTATCCACGCTGCGCATGTCCTCGTCAACATCTTGTCAATTCCATTCAGTCTCGCATGGCTCCAACGCATCGAGGTAAGAATGCTGTGCACGGCTTGCCAACCATTTTCCCCTTTTACACATGGCTTGCAAGCTAAGAGGTACCGTACAGACACTATACATCTATCTTGGCACAGCGGCCCTCATCGGTTGCATCACAGGCGTCCTCCTTTACATCATCGTTCAATTGCTGTCATCTGCTCTCAACCTCCATCCATCAGTCGTACCCAAGCCTCGCCAAAGGACCCGTACCGTGGCAGAGTATCGGGCGGCCAAGGCTACCAAAAAGGAAGAAAGTTTTCATCGTGCACCTACCATCCCCCCTGGCATCATGAAGAAGGTGCCCGAGTTCCGCAGGCGCAAGGGCCTCCTTTCTTCCGCCATCATCGAGGAGGAGGACTCGGACTTTTGAAGGCCAGCATTCAGCGTAGCTGAGAAGGACACGTAGAATCTGTCACGAGCGTTGTTCGATTAGACTCCTTCCAATGTGTATCGTCCGACGAAGTGTTTGCTTCAGGACTAGAGAGCTTCGGCGCCTGCTCCACTTGTCCCTCCAAGTCCGTTTTTCCTGGTGCTTCTTCCTTGTCTTCACCAGACGACGATTCCGATATGATAGAGGATGAATAAGGGACTTTTTTCGGCCGCAGAACGGGAGAGTGTGTTGTTCGGGATCTCTGAATGACTTCGGAATTCCGTGACCTGTGCATTGTGATTAATGAGCCATATCTCAGTTTAGAGGGACCGAGTGAGGCTTCGGCTTCCTGACTGACCCTGCCGACGCCTTTTGCCTGGCCTCGCTGATGCCCTCTGTGAGCCAGTGGAACACACAGGTCTGCCAAGTTACTAGGGCACATGGTTAGTGGGGTGGGAAAGGGGCAGGCCATGAGGAAACCAACCGTCCAGCACGCATATGGTCAGACAGACCTAGAACGCAAAGCCAAGATAAGCGGTGGCAACGAGGAAAGCATGCTTGGCCGCCTTACCCAGCCCAATTCTCGTCCCTCGAAGATGCACAATGCAGTCAAGTTGGCTGTAGTAGGAACCATGATGAAGATGGAGCCTACCAAAGTCTTGACAAGCAGATGCTCCATCTGGTGTACAACACGCGGATTGGATCTGTGAAGGTCCACGTCCACTTTGTTCTTGGACCGGTGGCACATGTTTCCCAGACACATTGTAAACCGGCTGGCAGGGAAAGAAAGAAAGGAAATGTCCATGGACCGAACTGACGGACTGATGAGATAGACGAAGATGAGCGTGAGAAAGACATTGAGCCAAACATCGACCACGAGAAGCACAATCGTAACCCGGCGTTTCAAGCCAATATGACATCGCTGATTGTCCCTACCGAGTTCAGCTATTGGCCAGATGAAACCAGTGATGGCGGTGCTTCCGAAGCCGAGTCCGATGGCCAGCATGCTGAAGAGCCACAATTTGTCGAAGTGTCTTTGCCTGAAAGGGGCGCGAATGGCATGGGCTCTTTCTACCAGGAAGACATATCTGCATGCATACCGTTAGTTGTGAAAGCCGGGTATCGCATTATCCTGGTGTCGTATCGGCTACAGGACTGCGTTTCCAGCTGTGCTTTGGTGAAGATGATTGTGTCCTCCCGATGGCTGTACTGACGACGCAGGATTTCTTCTTGTCGACAAAGCTGAACTCACATGATGACTTTGCTACCTACGTAGAAAGCTAGGCAAAAATGTACAGCTATACGGCAGGTGCTTGCGGTCGCAAGATCAAGCCCTATGGTCACGATAGCAGCCGAGACGACAAAGGACGTGGAGAAAGCGAACAGGAGTAGGACGAGTACTTGGGAAAAGTTTGGGGATTTGAGCTGCTGTATGCCCATACTCTGCACGCGATTCCCTTGTCCTGTCAACGGCAGCAAGCAGTGGAGTTTGTCTGACATGTTACCAGCCAAACACGTCAGCGTGGATACACTGCTCAAACACAGGGCTGTAAAGGCGGTTCGTGAAGTGGAGGTTTCACCATGATTGACAGAGTCTTGTGCTTGTAGGTCCTCGGCGTGGTGGGCAAGGGCTGTGGTGTTGGATGTCGGCGCAGCTGAGGTGATGGTGAGTGTGGTGAGTACGAGGTAGCCCAGCAACCAAAGCAGGGGGGCCATGTAGGTAGATGAAGATTCGATTAGTAGGTGTGCCCGAGGGGGGTTAGGCGGATAGGTTTTGGTGGAACAACATAGGAATAGGCTGGAGTAGATGGGAGGGGGGGGAGGGGAAGGGCGAAAGACGAGAGGCAGGAGACGCGTGGCTCTATCAGATGCAATGGGATTGGGGAAAAGGCGATTGGCTGGGATGTGGAGGGTGACATGATTCGCGTGCAGATGAGGGGGAGTGAGAGCGGTTCAACGATGAGGCGGTGACGGCCAAGGATGCGAGCGTTGAGTGGAAGTCGCAGTTTGGATAAGCCATGCATGTGTCCATCTACCATGGACATGGCGATTCGAGCGTGAGATGGTCAAGTAGCGACCATTTAGAAAGCGATGCGGGTGGATTGCCCGTCCTGGACGGGCCGCCGAACCGCTGCTTCTATTGCTGGCATTGGCGTGAAGATGGCAATGTGTAAGCTTGTTTAAGTAGATCGAGCTAGGTAGAAGCAGAGTAGTCGCAAGCCTTCCTACGTCATCACCATTCGCTTATCAGCACAGTAACTACCTAGCTACATACACACACGGGACATGGATTGTGTACCATCATCATCGTCGTCGTCGTCGTCGTCGTCGTTGTCCAGTCTGATCGATCGATCGAGGGAGAGAGAGCAGAGCATGGCCTCATCAATCTAGCAGGACTCGATGTGCATGCCTCTTCATGGTGCTGTATGAGACGGCCATCTCGTCACGTCACCCACACGCCGAACCCAGATATCGGATGCGTAGTAGGCTGCAGGTGTTCGTCATGTCGTCGCAGTCAGACGGTAGATGTATGCATACCATGCCTACTATAAGACAGGTGTCGGTGCGTTGCGCAGTGTTTGTGTAGAGTAGCAAGCCCGCAACCTCGACCGTGCTGGGACAAGTGAAGAGCGTTGTGCTACCGTATTGTAGGTGGACAGGTGGGTGGTACTTGGTTGTATAGTACTGTACTGTACTGCACTGTACTGTGCTGCACTGTGCCTACTGTACTGTGTACACTATGCACGCGGCAACCGGTACCTGGGCGTTCAGGGGGCGCGGTGGGGGCGGGGGAACATGGAGATGGGGATGCTTACTGGCCACAAGACTGGTACTGTCCAAGTAGAGACTAGCGGGGCGCAGACTGTGCACAGTGCGGGCATGTGTGTGGCAGTGTGGGTCGCGCCTTCCATCTGCGCCAGGGTCTTTCTCTCCGTAGCGAAATTGGCGCTTCTTTGGCGCTTCTCTCGCGCTGGCTGGCTGGGTTGCTGGGTGCACTGCCTCCTAGTAGTAACTCCTGCCACTAACAGTACCGCCCTCCTCCAGCTGCTGCTCTCTTTTCTCTTATTCTTTCTCTCTTTCTCTCTCTCTCTCTCTCTCTCTCTCTTAGTAGCCCTTCTCTGCTTCCCAAGTCTTTGCTCACACGGTCCTCCCACCACCCGAATGCCATTTCTTTCACACGCCATCTACTATTGACTGATCCACTGGGACCACTTCCCGCGAGCGCGCGTCTTTGCACCCGCCTTCGGTGCTACCCTGCCCCGTGCCCTCACCACAACCCCCCAAAGAAAAAAAAAAGGAGACCGGCCTACAGAAGCGGCCGCGCAGCACAACACAGCACAGCACCGTCCAGCGCACGCGAGGAACAGCAGTCGCCATGCGGAGAGGCGTCACCATATTTATTGTCGTGACCATTTTGGTCCTCGGTTTCGCCGTTCACAGCGTGTGGACTTTGTTGGGCCTGTTGATCGCCACGGGCCGTGAGGATGCCATTCTCCGCGGCGAACTGCCCGCCCCCAATTCTGGTACCATTAGCCAGCAGCCACAATTGATCCCCAAGATCATCCACCAGACCTACATCAACGAGAGCATACCGAAACACTGGAAGGGCCCCCAGCAGAGCTGCTTGGACTTGCACCCCGACTACGAGTACAAGGTACGGCGCACACCAGCAAAGCCTTGACAACGATGGCTACCATGAACACAAGCATACTGACTGGCTCTAGCTATGGACTGATAAGAAGTCGCGCGAGTTCATTGCTGCCGAGTACGTCTTCACACTCCAACATGTGCCCTTCGCCCTTAGTCTAACCTGCCGTAGATACCCATGGTTCCTCGAAACCTTTGACGGCTACCCGTACCCCATTCAGCGCGCCGATGCCATTCGATACTTTGTGCTGCATCACTTTGGTGGCATCTACATTGATCTAGACGATGGATGCAACCGCAGTCTCGACCCGCTCCTCGCCTACCCGGCCTGGGTTCGTCGAACCCTTCCCACTGGCATTTCCAACGATGCCATGGGCGCCATTCCCCGCCATCCCTTCTTCCTCAAGGCCATTGACTCGTTGACCGACTACAACCGCCGGTGGCCACTTCCCTACATCACCGTCATGGCCTCTACCGGCCCGCTTTTCCTCAGCATCATCTGGCGCCACTACAACAACGCGGACCCCCTCGACCAAGATCGCGTGCGCATCCTCTTTCCCGACGAGTACAACAACCATCCCTGGAGTTTCTTCACCCACCACCTGGGCAACAGCTGGCACCAAACCGATGTCAAGGTCATCTTCTGGATGGCTAAGCACTGGCTCTTTGTCACGTTTATTGGATTCGCCATTGGCTTCTCGATACTCGGCCTGCTGTATAAAATCTTCTTCCTGACCAACAAGCGATCGAATTCGCGGCCATCCTCGCCCACTTCGCCAAGAATTCGCTTCCTGAGTCCGCGCGTGCCCTTTTACCGCCGCATAAGCCAAAAGAGTTTTGAGCTAGACGATAGACATGAGGTCTAGACAATCTTCATTTCCACCACTTTTTATTGCGTACCACATTTTGGTTCCGGAGTACAGAGAGTCGCATTTTCCGGCGTTGATTCATCATGACGGCTGCTTCGCATTCTTCACTTCTTTCGTCAGCCCCCTGTTGTTCATTTCTCCACCATACTATTTTTCCCCTGGGCTTACCAGTCAGACTAGCACTGTTTAACTTTTTGCTTTTCTTCTTGGCGCATCTTATTCAAGATGCGCTCTTCGTATCGAAGAGCTTATAGAAGGGCCATTCCGCTAGCCTCATCGTTGTACAAGCCGAAACACCATGTACATAGAGTAGGTCAAGCAGACGCAGGCGTAGGCGTAGGCGTTTTTGGCACAACCGCACGAGGCTTCGGCGCAAACAACAAGCAACTCGGCCATTTTTTTACGTTTTTTTTTTGGGCAATACGGGCTGGACCGAGGACAAGAAGGGAGACGGAGCTTCTTCAAACTCTGGCATTTTATCCCCATGTAGACATAAATGCAATGTTGAGAACGGACGGTTTGCGAGAGAAATCGTAATCGTTGTTTGTATAAGATTGGTTGGGTGCATGTGATTTGTTTGAATGTGTACTTTTTTTGGCGGGTGCATATTTTCGTAGAGGTACCTCTCTCTGCCTCTGCCGTTGAACTAGCGCAACAGGAACGAAGTAGAGGGTGAAATGTGCTGACGTGGTTTTACGTGCATTGGATATTTGGTGTATATATTTGCTAGCTTGTGGGAATTCTGGAGATGAGGGTGGGGGTTTAGAGCGTGGAGTTTGGAGTTTAGACTTTGTCTCCTCTGCATCCCCATTCCATCCATCCCCATCCCATCCATCCCCATCCCATCCCATCCATCCCCATCCCATCCCATCCATCCCCATCCCATCCCATCCATCCCCATCCCATCCCCATCCATCCCCATCCACATGTAACCCCAACCCCAGCACCATACTCCTACCACATATCCCCCCTCTCCTCCACCCCCGTATTGTACCTGCATCCCTCCCCATCCACCACCCGCACACCTGGAATTCCCACGCAATGCAATGCTCTTGGGCGCAGGGTTTTTGGACGAGGCAGCATGTCAACTGACCATAGGAAAAATGGGTCCGTCCATAGACTAACGCAAAGTCGTAATCTGTAGATTAACCAGACCCTACTATATAGGGGTCTATAGCCTAGTATACTTATTTCGCACATATAATATTAATTATATAGAAATATATTTATAATATATTTATAATATATTATATTCTTTAATATCTATCTTATAGATAACTTATTCTTCCTCTATAATTTAGTACTTAATAAGCTAGAGGTGCTTAATCTTAAACTAGACTTTACCCTTAGTAATCTAGTTAAGACTATTATAATTAAAGAAGATACTATAGAGGAGGATATTTAGTCTCTAATACCTATTCTAAGGGTTTATTCTATTTATAAATATATTAAGAATATATTTATAACACGTTAATATAGGATTATATCTATTTATCTAGGGGAAATAGTAAGGGTAACACCCTTAAGGCTAAAACTATTATATAGCTCTCTACTATTCTATAGTATCCTATAAGCCTAGAGAAAGGCTATACGTACTATATACGCCTTACTTAACTTATATTTAAGGAACTAATATCTAAGAAGGCTATACTAAAGTAGGTACTTAATATAAGATACTATAAATATATTCTTAACATGTTCTAAATATATTATAGTTCTAATATTCTAAGTTAGCTATTTCCTCTAACTAACTAATATTTAGTCCTTACCTAAATATATATAGGCGTAGATAGAAATATAAGTATATAGGAATAAAGTACTATAAATATCTTTAAGATAACCTACGCTTATATATATATAATAAAATTATGCTAAAAGAGTATATAAATCTATAGGAAATCTAGAGTGTATTACTATAAGAAACTTTAAGTATAGGGAAGAAGAAAGTAACTAGGTATAATAGCTTCTTAACACGTTTATAATATATTATAATAAAGTATCTAGGCTATATATTACCCTTAGACGTAGGTCTAATAAGAGGGGTCTCTATAGGCCTATAACGCCTACGTGTAAGCTATATATAGGATAATAATAGAACTAGGTATATATTCTTATTAAACATGTTCTAAATATATTACTAATAAGTTATAGCTGCTAGCTAGGTAATATAAGTGGTTTATTAGATATAAAGTATACTACTTAAGTCTATATACTAAACGCTACTATATATACTAGGTTATAAATAATATTAATTTAGAATACCTCTAATAGCTCTTTTTATATAGCTTACTATAATTATTATCTACTATATATAATATAATTAGTCTATAAATAAGTAATATAAAAATATATAGTAAGTGCTTTTAGAATATATTATAAATATATTAGTAATAGGTTTAGGTATAGATTACCTATATAGGTAGGGAAAGATATAGAGGTATAATAAGTATATAGTAGAATACTATATTATTATCCTAGATAACCTTTAGTAACTCCTATATTTCCTCCTTATTACTATAGGAACTTATTTATATACCCCTCTACCTCTATTTATCCTAATATAAGTAGCTCTTAAGGCCTATATTAATATTCTATATCTATAGCTTACCTTATAAACCTTATACTATAAGTAGCTAGATAAATATATTAGTAATATATTAGTAATATATTTAGCTAATTTCCTTAAGTCTACCTAGCTTCTCTTATATTTAAAGAGTAAGGGCTATATATTAATAGTAGGCTTTAATAAGGCTTTTATAAATAAGGATAGAATAGCCTAGCTTATTACACGTTAGAAGCTTACTTACTTTCTATTTAGTAGGGATATTAAGGGTATAATATTTAAGTAGAAATTAAACTATTAGAAACTAACTATAGTAGGTTAATATATTATAAACGCGTTCTAAACACATTCTTATACCCTAGTAGGTATATATCTAGTATATTACTTCCTCTCTTATTAGAACTATTATTATATACTTCTTTAATAAGTAGGTAAAGATCTTGCTAAAATAGAAAATATTTTAGATAGATATATCCTTTAAGAGGCTTATAGGTAGATAGAGTAAGGTGCTCTTTACTATCTTCTTATAGGATTATAGAAAGAGTAATACTTATATTAATATATTAAGAATATATTACTAATATATTCTAGTTATTACCCTTAGTTAAATTATTATAGACTCTAAGAAGTTAAAGATATATAAGATTGTATTTACCCACTTCTTTTCTCTTATAGCTAAGCGTGGTAGCTAGCCTATAAGGTAGTTCTATCTCTATATAGAAGGATTTTATAGTGTAACTATTAATATAGATAGTAAGCAAATAGCTAGTTAGTACCTTTAGAAACGTGTTAGTAACGTGTTCCTAATATATTATAGGCTTTAGGCGCTATCTTAGCCTTATAGATCCCTAATATTATATATAGTAGTAGTAGTTAATAAACTGCTAGCGCTTCTATTAAGTTTATTTTATAAGAAGTATACACTATACTTGCCTATTATCCCCTTATATAATAGACTTACTATAGGGGTAGCTATAGTTACTACTTAATATAGAGACCTAAACTAAGTACTATAAACTCTATAATCTAATTAAAAGTAGGGCTAAGCTAGAATATATTCTTAACGCGTTACTAACACGTTAAAAGGTAAAGAAAGACTTAAAGCTATTAAGAACTAGGTAAAGTATAAGAGGCATATAATTATTATAGCTAGGCTTATTTAGAGTTATAGTAATCTTCCTAAGGCTATATAGGACTTACTAGAAACTATATTAAATACTACTAAATAGGCTAGATTAAAGGGTTATTATACTAGCACAAAACTACCCTTAATATAGGGGGTAAGGATATAAGTATATTAAACGTGTTATAGATGCGTTGCTAATATATTATATAAAGGGTAATTAAGATAGATAAGTAAGATATAGATAAGTATACAATAAGAGATAGGTATAGTAGCTAATATATAGATTATAATACGCTCTTAATAAGCTAGAGGTATAATAATAATATAGGCTAAGAGCTAAGTAAGACTATATAGAACGCGTTTTAAATATATTACTAATATATTCTTAGAGTAGAAAAATAAGATAATAGACTAAGAGATTTCTAATAAGGATAAAGAATTCCTTACTATATCTAATTTATCTAGACACGTTAAGATACTAAGAAAGAGGAGGTTAACTCTAAGTCTATATTGTGCCTAGTTACTTACTAGACTTCCTAGTCCTATAAGAATATATACAGGGTTATCCCCCTTATAAGGGGAGATATAGATATAAAATTTAAATAAATATATTATTAACGCGTTGCTAACACGTTTATATAGAGACTCTAGTTTACTACCCCTCCTATTAAGCCCTCTACTAATACCCTCTAGTCCCCTACTTTATCTACCTAGTAGACTAATATAAGAATAAGAAGAGTTTAAAAGGAAGCAAGAGTAGGTAGAGTTTAACTTAAAGAGGAGAGAATAGGAACTTAAGTAGAAAGAGGCACTTCTACGCCTATAATAGCGAGAAGTAGTAGTTAAAGAGGTAGAGAGAGAGCTTATAGTGCGTAAACGTGTTTAGAAAGTATTATAGATATATTCTATATAAAGTAAAAAAATTTTACACGCTATACTATTTATAGCCTACTATAGTTTTAAGCTATAATACCCTATTATCTCTATCCTTTCTTCTTATCTTTATACACTAGGCTTAGTATAAGGATTAAGACACTACTACTAGATATATATAAAGAATAATATATTTATAATATATTACTAATATATTACCTATAGCCTACCTATTATAAATATACTTTACTACTATATCTTCCTTATATATTAGCTAATTTTAAAGAAGAAGATAATAGTACTATAATTATCTACTAAAGGGAGCTCTTCTATTAAGTAAGGTATAGTAGTAAGGAATTCTATAGTATAAGTATACCCTAAACACGTTCTTAACATGTTTCTAATATATTACTAGAGAAAGTTTAGTAATAAACTATTAGGGAGAGTAACCTATTTAAACCAGGAGAAGTAGGAGGGGCAAGGTTTAATAGTAGTAATCCTATAGTAGAGGATAGGGGTTTAATATAGCAACATAAGTGAAATAATAATATTATAGAGTTAAAGTCAAGTCTGCTAGAGTTATTATTATCCTATCCTCTAATCCTTTATACCTTTATACTATTTAATCCGCCTAACCTTTTAGGCTAAGCCTTGTTTTCCTCCTATATATCCCTTACCACAGTATAAACCTCCCCCTCCTTTAAGCTTAGCCCTATTAAGCTTAGACCTTACTCTCCTCCTCCTAGTCTACAACCCTAGTTCCTAGCTTGTTAAGCTTTAGGTGAGGGAGTAGGAGTATCTAGGGTCTCTAATCTTAAACCTAAACTTAACAAGACAGTTCTCCTCTACGCCCTAGCTAGACTTCCTAGATAGCCTAGCCCTAGACGCCTAGATCCCTCTACCTTCTGTTCCTCCTTAATAGCTCCTAGATACTTTTTAACAGTATCTAGAGTCTCTAATTACTTAATCTATCTATTATACCTCTACTACTCTCCTACCTTAGTAGGCTGTACTCCCTTTATACTAAAGTAGGATTAGTCTAGTACCCTAGCGTCCTTATCCTTACTAAATACAAGCTTCTTATTCTTAATGTAGATAGCCTAATTCTTCTTTAACTCTTTTACTATCTTAACCTAACTCTTCCTAATCTATACTCCTATCTTTTCTCTATTTAAATCTCCTATTAGGTACTTCTAGATCTCTACCTTTACTAAAGGGTTATCCTATTAAACCTAATATATAATTACCTTTAAGATCTAGGTTAAGTAGGTAGCCTAGACGTCCCTAGGAAACTGCTATTAGACTCTACTATATTTAACTAGGTGCCCTAATAGAGTCTTTAGGGCTATACTTATCTATAGGTAGGCTAGTGCAATCTCTATATATATCCCTATCTCTAGCACCTCTATTATTATTATATTATCCTATACTTTTATATACTATAGTAGAACTGTACACCATATTTAAGTAGTAGGTCTAGTAGATCTATATAGTATTACTAGGCTTATAATCCTTGCCTATTCTTTTTAGCAGATCTCCTTCTCCTATTTTACTATAGGGCACTTCTCCCTTAGCTCTTTAGGCTAGTGCACCCTATCTTCCTATACTTAGATATAGGCCCTCTTGTTCCTCCTTAATCCTCTATCTATCTAATTTACCTAATTCTTCTATACTTCTTTAAACCTAATTAGAAGCTTAGTGTAGTTATCTTAGTCCTTATTATTAAAAGAAACTAAGCCTTAGATTATCTTAAGCCCTTGTCCTAACTACGCTACCTTAGAAAGGTTTACGTCTACGTAACAAAAGAAGGTCTAGTCTCCTGCCTAGGCGTACTTAGTATAGTATAAGTATAAGATTAGGTTTATAGTTTCCTAGATTATAGCGTATTAGAGCTAGTATCCTATATCCCCTTGCACTAGCTATTAAATAATAGAGTAGTATATAGTCCTGCACTACCCTAAATTAGCTACCTACTTTATCTCCCTTAAGTGCTATTTATATATCTTAAAGCACTTATCTACTATCCTTACTAGTTCTAGGTCTTTATAGATCTAGGTAAAGGTATCTAGGGTTATACTTCCTTTCTATAAGAAGCCTTAGTAACTCTGCTTAAATCTTATCACCTGTTATAGTTAAGCCTAGTTAATTATTAGTACTATCTTCTTTAGCTAGTAGTAATAAGCTTATAGATCCTTAGAGGTATAATCTTAGTTAAACAGCTTAGTAAAAGCTACTGCAGTAACTAGGTTAGCTTGCAAATTTCCCTATTCTCTAGGCTTATAGTATAGCACGTTTAGCTATCTATTACTTACCTCTATATTTAGAGTCTAAGTGTAGAGCCCTATCTTGCTAGTAATAAACTTTAAGTAGCTAAAGCATACCTAATTTAAATCCTATACTATCCTCCCTTTAGCGTCCTAGATAGTGCTGCAATTAGTAACTTTGTAGTACTATGCTTTAACTAGCTTCCTTTGCTTAGTGTTATTAAGTGCGCTACTTCTAATCCTAGTAGCAATTAATTATAGTGCGGAGCGTTAGTTTTTATACTAATAGGGTGCTTTATTCTTAACTATAGCATGCTTATCTTTAGTAACACCCTCTTCTTCTAGTATTATTATCTTAGTATCTAGAGTCTTATTAAGTTCCTTAAGTAGTCTAGGTAAAGAGTTGCGTAATTTATTTATTACCTCTATATTAGTATCCTATAGTTATAGGCCTACTACTATATATTAGCTAATAATACTAAACTCCTAGTAAATATTCTCTCCTATCCTTTTTAAGAGCTAGGCAGCGTGTCTTCCTTATACTCTTATTATCCTCTATATAGGCAATTCTGCTAGAGATTCTTCCTCTAAGATATAGGTAGCTAATTTAATTTCTCCTAGGGTAGTATCTAGCATATCCTCTATCCTCTTCTTATAACTCTATAACTCCCTTGCTATACTTCCTAACCTTAATAGTCCTCTATTCTAGACCACACTCCTATCTAGTAGTATAGTCTAGGCACGTCTAGCGTAGGATATAGTCCTAGGTAGCTAGTTATAACCTAGATTCTTAATCTCTTGTGTTACCCTCTCCTCCTCTACTTTCTTTTTAGCTACTTCTCTGCTTCCTTATAGAGAGCTAGCTAGGATATCTTTAATTTCTTTTAGCACTAGTATCCTATAGTTTATTAATAACCTTATACCCTTTTTCTATATCTATTTGCTTAGGGGGATTATACTAAGTAGCACCCCTACCTAGTTCTCTAACTTCCTATACTATTATAGCACTAGGCGCTAAATCCTAGCGTAAGCACTATCCTCCTCTCTATAGCGTATATTAAAGTTACGTAGGTTACTTATACCTTTAAGCGTTAGTCTAGGTAAGGTATATAGGCCTATTACGTAGTAATAAATAATTGCCCTAATACATTACAAGAAATAGTCCTCTAGTTCCTTCTTTACCTTTAAGATAGCATCTACCTTTCCTATTAGCTTAGCAATTATAACCTAGACCCTATGCTAGTTAGTAATATTAATAAAATTATCTTTTAACTAGTTTTAACCCTATATTCTATAGTATACCTCTAAGTTTAGGAAGCTAGCAAGCTAGTCTAGACCTATATAATATAGGAGGTACCTTACATCTATATATCCTTAGTATATCTAACTAACTTGTAGGGTAAATTAGCTTAGGTATTTCTAACTAAATTTAGCGTAATTAGCGTAGATATACTATATTGCTAAGCGTATTTTATTAAGTTGCTTCTTATATATATTACGCGCTTCCTTTATAAATAGGTACTATAACCTAAAATTAGCTACACTACTATATAACTATATAAGTGCTAGGCTAGACTCTATAAAGCTCCCTACTACTATTATTAATCCTAAAGTTTTATTAAAGTACTCCCCTAGTGCTCCTATAAAGTTATCTGTAATATTCCTCTATTATATAATAGTGCTTACACGTATCTTATTAATCTAGCTACCTATAGTTACACCTCCTTTCTATAGAAGAGGGATACCTTTATAAAGTGCCTAGGTCCACGCGTTAAACTCTTTAGGCTAAACTAAGTCTAACCTTTTAATAGCTAAAAGACTCCTCTATTATAATGTATACTAAAGGTCTAGTGCAAAACTTCTAGGTGTTATAGGCTATAGCTACAACCCTCTAGGTTGCGGGCTTAACCTTAGGGACTGCAGGGAACCTATTAATATTAGGGATCCTAGTAAACTTAGCTTAACTACTAGCTATTTTCCTTTCTAGACTTCTAATAACTATTTAGGGCTTGTTATTTTATTTAGGATCTTCTAGTAGTAGCTTTATTAGATACTTATAGTTTTGTTAGATATCTAAAGTTTTTAGTATAGTTTATTATAGTAGTAGCAGTATAAGCAGATTATATACAGGAACACGCGTGCCTTCCTATTATACTTGCGCCTTCCTATTATTCTCCTACCTTTACTTTATTCTACCTTTACTTATTTATTATCCTTCTACCTTTACTTATTTATTGCCCTTCTACCTTTACTTTCTTATTATCCTTATTATAATTGCTTATCCACGCGCAGGTAGGTAGTTAGTGTAGCTAATTAGAGCGTTATATATCTAAAGGGTTAAATTAGCGCACCCTTTAGATACCTATTTAGGACTAGCGCGCTTCCTGCCTTCCCCCTACTAATCTTGCGCCTGTCCTATAGCGCATCTTTTCCTAAGTTTTAACACTAAAGTATTAATACTATTAACTCTTAATTATTAATTATCCTCCTCTTAATTACTTTTACTAGAATCTAAGATATTAAAATATTAGTATTCTAATTATTCTTTATCTAAGAGCGTCCTAGGCCTAATCTTAAGAGTAGGACCGCCTATATCTAGTCGCAGGATTTCCTAGTCCTAATTCTCTAATTTAGCTTCCTTATTTTCTTCTCTTCCCTCTATACCTAACTTATTAAACTGCGTAGGTAGCGCCTAGAAGATATACCTATTTTCCTATAGTGCCCTATCCTACAACTTTATAAGTCCTTAGTCTTCCTAGTTTACCTTATCCTAGCTTCTCTAGTAGAAGATCTTTACCCTCTAGCCTAGCGTTATATATGCAAACTTAGCTCTATCTAAATCTTTTAGCTAATACGTCCCTAACTCTAGAAAGCTCTGCGCTACTAGGTATAGACCTAGCTATTTGTTACTAAGTTTCCTATCTCTAGATATATCTATTTAGTAAACTAAATCCTATAGCAGTACTAATAAGCTAGGGCTAATTTCCTCTCTTTAAATTTCCTTATAGTTGTCCTAATATTCTTTCTTCTATAAGCGCAGCCTCTTAATTCTTAATACTACATCTTTAATAAACTAATCTCTTAGGTTAACCTAGGTAGCCCTTACTACTAGTAGCTAAGCCCTATCTATTATCTGCCTAAAGGGAAGCGTCTGCTATATTAGAAGAGCTAGTTTAATTAGGAGTACTAGGTTCTAACTAGTAACTAGCTAGTATGCAGAGTATCTAGTATTTTCTTAAATAGATATTTAGTTAGCTAGGAGTACTATTAGTAGATTATAGACCTAGCTCCCCTAGAGCTTTGCAAGTGCGTTAACAATTAGTTTATACCCTCCTTTAATTTTTCTATTAGCCTAAGGGTTATAGGCAGAGATCTAAACCCTATATATACTATAGATAGTAGCTAAATTATAAATAACTTTTTAGAAGTTAGGCCCCCTATTAACTATAATCCTTCGCGCTATACTCTATCTATATAGGATGTCTTTGTATATAAATTTAGCAATAGTTTTTAATCTATTATTTAGTAATACTTATGCTTTAGGCTACCTGCTTAAATAGTCCTAGGCTATTACTAGGAATTATTTCCTAGAATTATAAGGCATGTAGACTACGTTAATAGCTACTATCTCCTATAGCGCATAGGAGTAGGTGTTAGTAAGTATATTAACCTTCTTCTTACTACTTCTTTTCTAACACTTATAACATATATATAGAGTAAGCCTTACTATCTTATATATCCTTTCCTACTAATATCGCTAAGCTATTATTAAGTAGACAGTATTTACCCTATAATAACTAATAAGGTAATGTATTTCCTATATAGTAGCAATCCTAATATCTTTATTATTAACTACTTATCTTACTACTATATTTTAAGATATCTTATAGAAGAGGAACCTATCTCTTACAAAGAAGTTTAATACTTATTCCTTCTATGCCCTTAACTCCTTCTATAGAATATCTAGGATTTTAAACCTAACTAGAAACTAGGTAATTCCTTCTAATTTAGCGCTATATTTAGGATGTAGTACTTTGTCCTTTATTAGATTATATAACTTAATATTAGTAATTATATACTTAATAAAGTCTTTAACGTTATCTTTAGTTTTATCTAGGGGTTCCTATCTATCCTCTTTTAGATATTATAATAGAGTATCTGCAACTATATTCCTCTTGCCTAGAACATGTTAAATTTTAAAGTCCTACGCTAAAATAGCAGCAAGCCACCTATTTATTACTCCTCCTAGTATTTTACTTAAGGACTAATTAAGCTAAGTAATTAAGGTTTAAGCGTCTATCTTAATAATAAATAGTATTCTATAGAGCTAAACTTTAAACTTTTTTAGGGCCTATAGTATAGCTCTATACTCTAGCTTAGTAGAGTGCTACTTTACTTTAGACTTTAACTATACAGTACTTTTAAACTAGCATAGATATTGCCTTCTATCTAGCCCTATTTATTCTAGGGAAGCTCCTATACCTTCCCTACTAGCGTCTACTGCAAGGTAGATAGTCCCTCTAGTCTTATAATTAATAGTTATTAGGGCTAGTACTATAGTAATAAAATGCTTAAGCTCTTTTATTGCTACCCTCTATAGTTCTTCCTATATCTACCTAGTGTTGCCTCGCAGGAGTATAAATAATAGCTTTGCTTAGATAGCAAAGCTAGGAACCTATATCTAGTAGTAGACATAGATCCTAACAAATATCTAGACTTCCCTTATATTTCTATATTCTAGCTATTTTACAATCTTTTCTACCTTTATGTAGTTAGGGTATCTTCCTTTAAAGCTAACCTTATAGCGTATAACGCTAAGACAAGCTATGCCCTAATAATATTTCTTTCTTAAAACTATACCCCCTGCTTGCTTAATATCTACTAGGACTTAGTTAAGCTGCTGCACATACTTAAGCACAAATCTCTAGACCCTAGGAAGCGCCTCTTCGCCCCTATAGTTAGTCTTAGGCCCCCCTATAGTTATATTATCTATAAATAGTATTATATAAGGGGAATAATCGCGTAGTATTTTTATTATAATTCTCTAAAAGACTACTACTAAGTTTATTACTCCTTATACTATAGTGCAGGATTGTAGTAGGCTAATAGGGGTGTGTATAGTAGTTATATCTCTACTATCTAGGTGTAGAGTAATCTAGTTATATCCTAAAAATATATCTATTAGGGATAATATCTTGCACCTAGTAAATTTCTTAGAGAATTTATCTATAGTTAGAGGTAGGTTTACGTCCCTCTAGCTAACCTTGTTTATATAGATAGTATTCTAGACTAGATAGTACTTTCTATCTTTCTTTACTACTAAGAAATATAGGTTCTAGTATAGGCTATTGCACCTCTTAAGTGTTCCTTAATCTAGACGCTCTTCTAATATCTAAACAAATTCTTCTTCTACTGCTTTAGCTACTAGGAAACTGCGTATTTGCTATACCTTATATAGGATTATCTTTATTTAGTAAGGTAGGCTAACGTCTTAAGTAATACGTCTACTTTCTCTAAAGTTAAAGGCAATAGCTACTTCTCTATTAAGAATTATTTCTTAAAATAGAGTCCTTTCTACTACTAATAAGTCTAGACTAAATTTCTATTCTTGCATCCTCTTAGTAGTTAGCCTAGACCCTCTTAGAAATAATACATATCTTTTCTTAAAAAGATAGTTAAAAGGGCTAAGGTTAACTCTTTTGCAAATACTAAGCTTTAGTAGTTAGTTTTCCTTAGCCACTATTTTCTAGTCCTCCCTTCTAAACTCTATATCCTTATCCTTCTCTTTTAGTTCGTCTACTAGTTAGATTTTCTTGCTAACTTTTTTATACTTAGTACTTACCTTAGTAACTATTTACACTACTTTTTATTATATACCTTAATTTAGCTTATATATTACTAATATTAGGTTTAGCTCTTAGATAGCCTATAGGTCTTTGCTTGCCCCTATACTATATCCTATAGTTTATGCTACCTATTTTTCTAGCATCTTTTTATCTTCTAAGGTAAATAGTTATCTATATTCACTAAATCCCGCTTATAGCTCTATATAGTCTACCTCTTGCAGAAATTTTAAATATACTATATATTCTACTATATAGTATTTATCTCCTAGGTATTAATTTTATAGGATCTCTTTCCTAAGTAAGGGTCCTACTATTAGTTTTCTAACTCATCTTCCTCTTCTATTTTATCTCTATCTTCTAGCTTTAGATCTAAGGCTATAAAGACTGCATTCCTTTCCCTATCTAAGGATAGCACCTAGTAGGTAACCCTCCTATAGATATTATACTAAATAGCTAGCCTAGTAGAGGTATACTATAGCCCCCCTAATATAGCTAAGTAGGTTAGGTTTATAATTACCCTAAAATAAGTTAGGGTCTCTACCTCCCCTATATATACTAGTATATTCCACGCAGTTCTAATAAATAGGTCTATCCTACTATTAGCTATAACTACCCCTTATATATACCCTAGGGTCTAGGTTAGTGTCTTAATAGGTACCTATAACGCCTGCGCAGCACTTAACCTTAAGAGATTTATTTATGCCCCTATATTAATTAGGCAGTTTACTACATTCCCTCTTATACTAGTCTAGCAGGTTAGTAGTTCTACGTAGAGAGTTATCTAATTTAATTCCTAGTTAGCGCAAGACTTATCTTTTTCTTCTTATATAACTAAATCTTTTCTATACCTATCTAAGTTTTATCTAAATTAAAGCCTTGCTTAGGCGTTAAGTACTTCTAGTATTACAAGCATATTACGCTAACCTAGCGCAGGGTTCTTTACCTCTAGCTTCTCTAATTAGTTAACACATCTAAAGGGTAAAATTAGCGCACCCTTTAGATACCTATTTAGGACTAGCGCACTTTCTAGGACCCCTAGCTCTACTATATTTACCCTGCTAAAGTAGTTATTATCCTATAGGACTTAAGTCTAGGGTTCCTATAATAACGTCTTGATTTGTTCCTATAGATAATCTTGCCCTAGTAGGTTAGCTACTATAATTCCCTAGACTTCCTGCCTAAGAAAAGTAGCTACTATTTAGTTTAGGCTTAGGCGTATTATTCCCTTAAGCTCTTTATTCTTTACTTCTTTAAACTATACTTTTCTTCTTATTATTAGTAGGTCCTAATTAGGCCCTAAATTTGCATAGCCTTTACCTATATTATCTAGTAGCTAGATTATTACAAAGGGGTCTATATAGGCCTAGGCTAGGTATAGAATCTCTAGGGTCTCTTTAAGCTCTATCTCCTTACTTGCTCCCTCTTCTTAGTTTACTAGGTTTTGTGCTAGTCTTCCTCGCCTGCGCTTCTAGATTAATCCTGTCCTTACTTCTTCTAAGACTTAGTCCCTTTGCTTTTCTTTCTCCCTTATAGAGGCGTGGATCCTAGGTGTATTCTTGTCTACTAATCCTAGGATAATATATCTTAAGTCTACATAATCTAGCGTTATTACTACTAGGTCTTCCTTGCTAGTTTATAGTATTTAATAGTTTAAGAACTGCTTATATTCTTTTTAAGTATCCCCTAGTTCTAATCCTTAATTCTAGGAAGATATTACGTTAGCTCCTGCTCTTTTTGCCACTAGGTAGTCTAGTCCTTAAGTTTGCCTCTACTACTAGCCTCTTAAATCTATTCTATTAAATAGTTCTAGCTTAACCTATAATACTAGCTAGCTAAGGATATCCTTAGTAACCTTATAGTATTTACGTAACTTTTTCTTTATCTAGTAAAGAGTAAGGTTCTATAGTACTAGCTTAGTAACCTACTCTAGTCTTTTATATAATAGTCTATAGTAAAATATCCTAGTCCTTATTTCTAGATTCTAGGAAGTGCTTACCTACCCTAGCGCTAGAAGTTCTAGCTAGAGGGGGTAGTCCCTTGCTAGGTAGGTTTCTAATCTATATATATTATAGGTAGGTAGTTTCTTATTATACCCCCTATAACTCTATATCCCTAGCTAAGTAGTTAACGTTTGCGTAGGGCCTTAGGTTCTTAGCTAGTTTATTAATAAGCCCCTAATTACTATAGTATTCTAACGCATTCCTTACTCTATCCTAGCGTTAGTTATATATAAAATAAAGTAGAGCTAGTTTACTAGGCTTTTTAGTAGTAGGCCTATTGCGTAGTATTCCTATAGCCTATTAGCCTTAGCTAAACTTATCTTTATTTTTCCTAGTGCCCTAATTAACTAGTCTATTTCTAGGTTAATATTTAGTAGTAGTTAGGTAGTAGCTTGCTCCTTTCTAACGCCTTTTACTGCCTCTATAATATCCTCCTTTGTAGGCGTAGCTTTTGCTAATTCTAATATCTAATATGCCTACTAAGTATCTTCCTCTATTTAGCTAGCTAATATATATTTTATTCCTTCTCTTTGCTAATAGATTCTTTTAACGTAGGTATAGATCTTCTCTAGCTTATAGCTTGCTACCTTATTACTATTAGGCCCTCCTAGCATACTAAGCAAGACTAGCTCTTTGTCTACCTAGGGTAACCCTCTAAAGAAGAAGAATCTAACCTTGCTTTTATATAGCTATTTAGATACTAGGCAGGTATTGCTATATACTACAAAATTAGTATAGTAGTCTAAGAGACCTAGGAAGTTCCTAGAGGCTTCTTGTATATATATATCTAGGAAGGTTTAGATACCTATCCTTTAGGCTATATCCTAGTCCCTCTAGTGCTCCTTTATAGCTTCCTGCAGCTCCTCCTAGTCTTGCTTCTAGTAAGGTCTAAGCTTCTTTATAAATGTTCTGCATATAGCATTATAAAAGTCTAGTAGAATTTTTAGCTAATCTACTTTATCTAGCCCCCTATTTTCTACCTAGTAGTTATAGTTATCTAGGAACTTTATAACCTCCCTCCCCTAGAACTAAAAGTTAGTTTTCCTAGGCCTTATAAGGACAAGGACTCTTCTTAGGGATCTAGAGGTTTCTATTTTAGTTAACCCTAGGGTAATATTACTTTCTCTAGGTATTATTCCTAGTAAAAAGGATAGGCTTAGTTAAGATAGTAGGCTTCTATAAACGTTAAAGGAGGTATATAAACTAGTAATATTAATTAAAATTATTAGATAAGTTAGTATCTACTTGCTTATATTACTTCCCCCCTTTCCTATCTCTTACTTTTATAGACTGTCTCCTCCTCCTTAGTAGCTATATCCCTAATACTCTTCCTAAATAGTGCTAGCACTTGTATTTATTTTTAGTAGATTCTTATTACGTTAGTAACTTTAGCCTAGCCCTATTTTTCCTACTAACAGCGCACACTACCCTATAGCCTTTGCAGTAGCTTTTCTATTAGTAGCAATATTCTAGGTATTCTAGCACTTCTAGTATTGCTAATGCTTCTTGTAGTTCTAATTATTCTAATAGTTCTAGTTTTAGTTATTCTAGTTTTAGTCGTTCTAGTTTTAGTTATTCTAGTTCTGGTTATTCTAGTTATTCTAGTTCTAGTTATTCTGGTCGTTCTAGTTCTAGTTATTCTAGTTCTAGTCGTTCTAGTTCTGGTTGTTCTGGTTGTTCTGGTGTTCTGGTGTTTTTATTTTTGCCTTAACAATGTTAATTATTAACACTACCTATTTTTTTTGATTTTTCTCTGCCTTCCTTATACTTAGAGAAACGTCCTCTTGGTTGCATGCTGCTAGGCCCTCCCCTTTACCAAGATAAGATGAGTTCCCCTTGGGCTTCGCTATTTGAACCGTTAGGGAGAGTAACCCATTTAAACTAGGAGAAGTAGGAGGGGCAAGGTTTAATAGTAGTAATCCTATAGTAGAGGATAGGGGTTTAATATAGCAATATAAGTGAAATAATAATATTGTAGAGTTAAAGTTAAGTCTGCCAGAGTCGTTATTATCCTATCCTCTAATCCTTTATGCCTTTATACCATTCAATCCGCCTAACCTTTTAGGCTAAGCCTTGTTTTCCTCCCATACATCCCTCACCACGGCATAGTAATAGGGGTAACCTTATCCTTTATATTTAAAATATCTATTAATTTTAGCCTACTCCTACCTAGACTAGTAGATCTTTAGTAAAGCGTAAGTAGGATAGCCTAAATTTCTTCTATACTATAATAAGAATTTATTACCTTACTTTATCTAGTAAACTAGAGTAGGTAATATAGCTATTATTAGAGATATTTTTATAAGAATATATTATTAATATATTACTAATATATTTAGTTTCTAATACTTAGTTACTAGCTACTTCCCTACCTCTAGTGTAAGGGCTAGATTTACTACCTGCCTTAGCTAGCCTACCCCTTTGCTCTCCTAGGCTTCCTAGTATAGAGGAAATTATTCCCTCTATACTAGGAAGTCTAGAGCCTATTTAGAACATGTCTAGAACACGTTCTACCTCTACTAGCCCTAGCTATTAACTAACCCCTAGTAATAGTATTAGCAAAGAGTAAGATATCTCTTAGTTATTATCTCCCCTCTTATATCTACCTTAGTCTCCTCCTTTACCTAGTTTGCCTATAGTAGTAGAGGTATTAAGCTAGGTAGTGCTAGCTAAACACGTTTAGAATAGGTTATAAACGCGTCCTCTTAGCAAACTCTTTAAAATCTAAAAGGTTACTATACCTACTCCTTAATATAAGGCTAGTAAGCATAAAGGAGAGGTTAATAATAAGGAGTGTAATTATTACTTAAAGAGTAAGGGTATAGAAACACTATACCTATAGTATAGCAATAATAACCTAAAAGGTAGACAAGTAAAAATATACTCTTAACGTGTTACTAATGTGTTATAGCATGTTCCTTTTATATAAGGTGTGCTAATAGGTAATATTTTATATAGAAAATCTAGTTTTACTTATAGTTATTAATATTTTAAAAACTACTTTAATATATAAATAATTAATATTATTTATACTTTTTTTATAAAATATATTTACTATAGTTAACTATAGTATATTATAATAAAATATACTTAGTATATAAATAAGTATATATTATTATTAGTTTTAAAAGCCTTTTAAGTTTTCTTATATATAAGTATCTATAGCTATTCTTATAAGTTTAAGTATTCTTTAGTTACTACTTTTTTATATTCTTTTACTATAATATATTAACTTAGTAAAATATATAAAATACTTATAAATATATAACTTTTATTTATATATACCTAAGTATTAAATTAGTAAAGTATTTATTATATATAAAGTAAAGTATACTTAATTAACTAATATATTTATAATATTAAAATATTTAATAAGTTTATAAACTTTTTAGCTATAACTAAATAAAAAAATATTATAAATATATTAGAAATATATTATTAACAGGTTAACTATAGCTTATATTATAACTATAACCTAGGCTTTTTACAAAGCCTACTAGTTTATATTATTATAGTGCTACCTACCTTTAATTATATTACTAAACCTATTAATATTATAATTAAACTAGCACTCTAATAACACGTTAGTAACGCGTTTATAATATATATCTAGTAGACACTTACCTTAAATAGCTTAGCTATAGTAGTAGTAGCAGATAGTATAGGGGACAACGTAGCTAGAGGTATAAGAAAACTATAATATTCTAATAATATTAAGCTATAGATTAAGGTTAGAATATATTTTAAACATGTCTAAAACACGTTCTACTTATATCTCTATTAGGTAGGTAGAAGGGGCAGATAGCAGGCAGACTAGTATTAATAGCCTAGGTTAGGCGGCGCTGCTACTTATTATAATTATAAAGGTTCTCCTCTTTATACTTATACTCCTCCTAGATATCCTAGTACTATACTAAAATATATTAGTAATATATTCTAAATATACTCTATACTATACTTACTAATAATACTATTAATAATATTATAGTTAATATTCCTAGCAGGATTCTTATAGGGGGAGATATTATTATAGCTATAGTTCTTAATATAGGTATAGAGGGTGCCTCTAGTGCCTAAATATACCTATAGTATATATTAGAACGCGTTCTTAATATAATATTAATATATTCTTACGCTATAGATACTAGTGCCTATAGGGAACTAATAAAAGATCTTACTAATATTAATAATAAGGTTATTATTATAGTTATATTTAAAGGGCTAGAGGTTATAGGGGGTGCTATACTAGCTAATATACTAGTAGTAAGCTAGCTAGAACACGTTAGTAACGCGTTTAAAACGTGTTTAGGGAATACTTATATTAGAGGAGAGGGTCTTAGAAACTATAGTAGTAGATAATAAGGTTAAGGATATAAAAATACGTTAGAAACGCGTTCCTAACGTGTTCTCGCTTAGCCTCGCTTAGTAGGGCTAAGATCTAGCTTAGCCCTCCTAACCTGCGTTAGTCTATAGACGGATCCATTTTTCCTATAGCTAGTTAACCTGCTTCCTCGTTTTTGGACCCGTTAGATGCGTTAGTAAGTTTAACAAGGGGAAAGGGAGGTTAAGCCAAGTAAGACCAAGACCAAGACCAAGGCCAATAGGAACCAATACTAGTACTGCGACTAAACGTGCCATAGGTACTGTACATGCCAAACTCCACGTCCATCCTGCTTGGTTTGTTTCTTGTCTCTGCTGTACACTAACGTGATCCACCACCAAGCGCCTACCTGTAACAACCCTATCGTGAAGACACCTTGTGGTGTTCTAGTTAATTAGGTGCATCCCTAGCTAGGTTTAGTGTCTTAGCGCCCAAGCTGCGTAAAACCTGCGCTTCGCGCAGGGCTTAGGCAAGACAAGTATTATTCTTATATTAATACTATACTAATAGCTATCTCTATACTATTCTATCTAGTATAAAGCAAATACTATTACCTATAACTAGAACCTTATATAATAATTTTTATTATTTAATAGTCTAGAGATAGCTCTATTTATATATATAAATAGCTAAGGGGTACTACTAGTAAAAATATAACTACCCCCTATTAAGCTATAACTAAGGGAAGAACTAGTAAGTAGTTCCCCTCTAAGTAATAAGTAGTAAACCCCTACGCTAGATATAGACTTAACGCTTAATAAGTATATCTAAGCTACCTAAAGGAGATATAATAAACTCTAGAAACTATAACACCTATATAAACTAGAAGCTAAAATCCTATACCTTAAAAGCCTAGAAAGGGATACTACCCTAGACTTAATAAGGAGTATAATAAAGGATATCCCTAAGATACTTAAAAATACGTATAAGTAGGGCGTATCTAGGGTACTAACACCCCTACCTTTAAAGCGTATACTAAAACTAAAGGATCTATTAGAATATAAGGGAAAAAACCTTAAGAAATATTATAAATTCTTTTACTCTTATAAGAGAGCCTTTCTACTATTACTATAGACTTTCTACTATAATAAGGATAAGGTTCTTTAGGCTATATAGTACTTAGCAGGAGACCCCTAAGAACTATAGTACACGCACTTTAAGCGTATATTTAGAGCAACTACTATAATACTAATCTAGTTATATTTTAAGGTATATATACTTAACTTACTCTCTAACCCTATTAATTATATACTTAAAGTAGCTATAATATATACTTAGGTAATATAGTATAGGGACTAAATAGTTTACTCCTTTATAATATATTTTAAAGTCCTAGAGGATTAACTTACTCCCTATACTAAATAATAGAGAGTCTAGTATCTTTTCTTAAAGCTAAGGCTAGAGATATAGTAAGTAATTACTAACTACTACTAAGTACTAGTAATAAGAGAGGATTTAATAGTATTAGGCTCTACACTTAAGTAAAACCTATACTAACCCTCTCTAACACGTGATTATAACACACGTCCTAAGGGAAATACTAGATATAAGGACTAGAAGCTAGGGGAGAAGCTACCTCCTTCTATAAATAAGCTACCTTAAGATAAGAATAGTATTATCTATTTTAAATATTAAAAGAAAGACTACTATACTAATAAGTATAAAAGTAGTAACCTAAATTAGATCCTTATATATATTAATAAGATAGGAAAAGCTTAAGCCTTACTAATAACCTAGGGATAGTAAGGCGTATTCTAATATATATCTTACTAGGTATAAAGTATATATATAGCGTAGCTAGGGAGATAACCCTAGAGAGATAACTATAGGTTATTTTAGACCCTTAGGTAGATATTAGCCTAATTAGTTAAAAGACTACTATTAAAATAAGCCTACTACCTATTAAAGGAGTAGAGCTTCCTTAGTTAGGCTAGATTAGAAGATAGTAATAAAGCACTTATATAGTATATACGCTCTAGGTACGCTTAGCTAATAATATAGGTATTAAGCGCTATATATAGATAACTATATATAGTGTTAATAAGGAGGGCTCTCTACTACTACTTAGTAATCTATTCCTTTAGTAAGGATATATTTACTTTAACTATAGCTCTTAAGCCTAGAGATAGGGATATAAAGTAGCTAGTATTTAGCTTATTACTACTAAAGAGTTAGAAGAAGATATATAATAATTAGGTCTTAACCTACTACTTCTTAGTGTCCTATAAACTACTAGTATAGACTTAGAATATAATACCTATATCTACTAAGTATATATAGTGTAAGAGCCGCGTATACTAGACGCTTTAAAGGACTACTCTAATATCTTTAGTAAGGAGGCAGCTACTACCCCTTTAAATTTTAAGTCCTTAGACTATACTATTCCTTTTCTAGAAGGCAAGGAGCCTCTATATAGTCTGCTCTACAACCTCTCCTTATATAAGCTAAAGCTACTTAGAGAGTACTTAGAATAAGCGCTATATAATAGCTAGATTTGCTATAGCACTAGCCCTATAGTAGCCCCTATCCTATTTATTCCTAAGAAAGATAGAACACTTTACCTTTATATAGATTACTATAGTTTAAACGTAATTACTATTAAAGATTATTACCTACTCCTACTAATTAGAGAGATACTAGACTACCTATTAGGCGCACGCTACTATATAACCCTAGACCTCTAGAACGCCTACTATAGAATATAGATTAAGGTAGGAGATAAATAGAGAATAGCTTTCTATACACGCTATAGTTATTTTAAATATCTAGTAATACTATTTAGGCTAACTAATACCCCTACTAGCTTCTAGGCCTATATTAATAGAGCCTTAATTAAACACTTAGATTATATATATATTATATACCTAGATAATATCCTTATCTATACTAGTAGTAATAAAGTTACGCTCTACTAGCATGCTATACGCGCTATGCTTTAATTACTACGCAAGGTAGAGTTATTTATTAACCTACTAAAGTATACCTTTATATCTAATAAGGTCTACTTTCTAGGCTTTATTATTAGCATATAAGGTGTATACGCTAATCCTACTTAGGTAGAGACTATTACCTAATAGCTATAGCTAACTAATATTAAGGAACTATAATCTTTTCTAGGTTTTACTAACTTCTACTAATACTTTATTATAGGCTATGCTATATAGACTACCCCTCTTACTAATTTACTTAAAAAGGATAATAGCTTTACTTAGACACCTACTATAGACAAGTCTTTTAAGATGCTTAAAAATTACTTTTTAAGCGCGCCTATCTTATACTACTTTAATACTAAGCGCCCTATTTAAGTAGAAATAGATACTTCTACCTTTACTATTATAGGTATCCTTTTATAACTTTTTAAAGATAATAAATAGCACCTAGTTACCTTTATCTTAAGGAAATTATAAGCTACTAAGCTAAATTATAAAGTCTATAACTTAGAGCTACTAGCTATTATTTATAGCTTTAAGTAGTAGTAATACTACCTAGAAGGCACCTAGTATACTATATAAGTGCTAAGTAACTATAATAACCTATATAGGATACACGCTATATAGAAGCTAAACCTATAATAAGCTTATTAGGTAATATATCTAGGAGCTTTTAACTTTAAGGTAGAGTATAGATTAAGGAAAACTAACCCTATAGATAGCCCCTTAAGAAGGGTAGATTATATATAAGAGAACCTATTACTAACCTAATTATTACCTACTTTATAGAGTAAACTACTTATAAGAGATAGACTTAGTAGAGTAAGTAAATCTATAGATAAGTAAAGCTTATTAGGCGTGTATAAGACGCACGTTGCTATAGTTTATAGAACTAGAAAGGTCCTTACTACTAGCGCTATAGTGTGCACGCTATACGTACTACTGTTATGGACTAGCCTTAAGGGAAGAATGCAATAAGCGTTAATAATAGTATTTAGTATCTTAAAGGAGAGATAAGCCCTCTACGCCTTTTTATAGGTGTCTAGTGTGTTCGCTTAGTAGTAGTATTAGACTTAGTCCGTCTTATATTAGACCTAGGCTTAGGCATAAGCCTAAGTCCTTTATATACCCCTAACCTTCCCCTATAAACTATCGTGAAATTGTCTTTTTAGGGGTCTAGGGTTATGTCTTTATCCTCTATAATCTGTATTAGGCTTTATTGCTATATTTTTTAGTTTTATTATTATATCTTTGTGTTCCTTCCTAATTTGTAACAGGCCTGTATATTAAGCAGTACGCGCGCGTAGCGTCTATGCGCTTATTTTAGCACCCTACTATAAAAGTTCTAATATAGCTATCCTACCCTACTATAAATTTCCTAAACTTACTTTGTTATATAACAGATTTTCCCTACTAATTAGCCCCTTCTCTAATCTTTTTCTATTAATCCCGCCTATCTAGTCCCTATTATATCTTTGTCTGCCACTGCTAGTGCTAGTAGTAGGGATCTACTATAAGGCGGTTAGACCCCGCGCTAGGCCTACTAAGATAAGGTGTGTACTTCTAATATTCTCCCTATATTTCCTGCACTAACTTTTTATTTAGCATATATCTCCCTAAACCTAGTTACTTAGTAGCTTTATTATTTCTAGTAACTTAGATAATAAGGAATATAATAGTAGCTTTGTAAAGCCACTTCCCTATAATTAGTGTATTAACTAGCTTTATCTCTTTAGTAAGTGTGACTATTAGGAGGGTAGTAGTAAGTTCCCCTTAATTTTTATTTTCTTTATAGCAAGTTCTAACTATATCTAGGGCGCTTATACAAGTCCTGCTATTGCAGCCATAAGACTTGTACTTAGTTAGAAGCTATCCTTACTAATAATCCTAATATTTGCTAAGCCCTCTATAACTAGCTTTAGTTTTATTATAGTTACTAGGAGGATTACCTTTATATTATAAAGAAGGGGACCCTTAGCACTTTTATAGGGAAACCTACTAAAGGCACCTATTACTAGTTTATACTATAGTTCTACTAGCTCTACTATTATTTTAAGGATCTTATATTAAGGGCTTAAACTAATAACGCTATTACTCTACTTGCCTTTACTGCTTACTTGCGCGCCTATAATTAGTATTAGCTTAGTGCTATTATTCTATCTACTACTAGTACTCTAGCGTTTCCTCTTTAGTCTACTATTACGCCTTTATATAGTGGTTATAGTAATAACAACGTTATATAGCTTGCTACTGCTACTAGTATTACCTTCTAGCGCATTAACTAGTGTATAAATAAGACCTAGGCCTAAACTAACCTTTATATTAACTAGCTTAAGAGCGCTGCTAAGCGCACTACCTAAGGTATTAAGACTCTTATTATTAGTATTGTTTTTCCCTTATTCCCTTTATATCTATTCTAATATTTATTTTCTTTAGGCCTAGGGTGCTACGCGCTAGCAAGCTATTAAAGCACTACCCTCCTCCTAACGCCGCCACCGCTACTGCTTGTACTTATTAACTAAGTTGTCCCCTACCCACAACGCGCGTAAGCGCTACTACTATTACTAAGAGATATAGAGGCGTTAGAATAATATAAATAATAGTTTAGGGGGGGCTAGGGGGGGGTTAGTTATAGATAGTAATAGTATAGATACTGCTACCTAATTATTAGCTATATTATAAAACTTTAGTAGTAGGGCACTTGCTTAGAGTATTATAAGGATAATTAAAAGATTTCTCCTATACCTTTCTACTTCTTAATTATAATAAAGGTCTAAGTTATTATTCTAGTTTCCTTTTACCCTTACTTCCTAGTTTTTATACGTATTAGGCTATTATTATACGTAGTATCCCTATACTATTCCTTAAACCTATCTAGAGCCTTAGTATCCTATACTACTTCTAGTAGGTGCTATGTTAGATTAATATACCCCTTCTATTTTACTAGGACTTAACGCTTCCCTTTTCCTCTTATATTCTTTACACAAAGGATCTCTTCTACTTCCTATTTATCTAGTATTGTATCTTTATTTTCTAGAGTAACTATTAGACCTAGTTATAAGTCCTAAAGCTTCTAGCTTAGTAGTAGGTTATTAGCAGCTCTCTCTAGTAGATCTATATGCACAGTCTTATATAAGCTCCCTAGTAAGTCTAATACTACTATAAGTAGAGTAGGAACTTCTATTACTTTATACTTTACCTATAGCTAGTTAAACTTTTTACTTAGTTAGTTTATCTTTATATTGCGCATTGCAAACTAAACTATATTACCTTTTAGGAACTTTTTAGCTAGGCGTTAGGACTAGTTTATTGCTTCCTATTATTGTTGCTATTAGAACGCGATAGCAGCTTGCGCTAGCTCTACACCCCTCTATAGGTGTAATAAGAACGCTATAGCCTCCCTATAAGGATTCTTAGGCTTTACTAGTAGTAATATTAACTTTTATAGCGTATCTATAGTATACCTATTTAAAAGTAGATTTAGGCTAATACTAGTTATACTAGAGTCCCTATTATTAAGTGCAAGTTAGCAGGCTAGCAGGTAGTTAGGCTAGTTAGTCTGCTTAAAGCATACTATTATGCGCAGCACTACCTGCACTTCTTAGTTTACCTACTTTATCCTACTGTCTATCTAAGGGTAATATATAGTGGACAGTAACTAGTTTATCTTTATTATCTAGTATAATATTATCTAGAAGGATCCTAACTAGTCTAAACCTTAGTTAGTAATAATAGAGGATAGGAAGCCCTAGAACTACTACTAGTTATCCTAGAAGATCCTTGCATAATAATTAGCTGCTATAGAGACTATTACTTTAAGCTAAATATATTTAGATAATCTATTAGTAATAACTAATAGGGACTAGGGTTTACTATTATCT
Organism: Plenodomus lingam; assembly: GCF_022343315.1. Classification (NCBI taxonomy): domain Eukaryota; kingdom Fungi; phylum Ascomycota; class Dothideomycetes; order Pleosporales; family Leptosphaeriaceae; genus Plenodomus; species Plenodomus lingam. Next base: position 2,515,613 of record NW_027093974.1, read on the forward strand.
TTTATAGGTAGGTTAACTATAAAATCTATAGATATTTAGGACTAGTATTATAACGCGACTAGTATAGGTTATAACAGACCCTATTAGCACTTCTAGGAGATATAAGCACTATAATAATAGTAGTTTTAAATATACTACATAACATCTCCTAATATTCTATCCTAATAATAGTTGCAGTATAGTATTTAAAATATTATATTCTTTCCTAGATATCCTACTAAACCTAATTTATGTGCTTACTATATAATAGTAGTTATAAGGGGTTCCTATATTAGCAACTAAATAACACCCCTCTAGAGTAAAGTGCCGTGTGCGCTAATTATATAGTCCCTAATCTGTTACTTTGTGTTAGCTAAAACTAGGAAAGACCTAGCGCCTTTCTAAACTGTATTAAGACGTACTTAGTATATCTTATCTTCTAGTACTACTTTATCCTATAGTGTCTATATATGTAGGTTAGCAAAGAGGCTAGCGCCCTTTAGTAACTTAGATGCCTCCTCTACTTCTAACACTATAACCTAAATTAATTTAGGGCGCATTACTAACTATAGTGTTGCTTTAGAGGAGTTTAAATCTTATAGTTATCTACTTAAGGTATTAGGTTATCCTATAAGATAGCTAGGCCTATACTATAGGATATACTAATATTTTAAAAGTTCCTCTACCTAGCAGCACTATCGCTCGCTTAAGCTTTAAAGGCTAGTAAAGTACTCTAAGTTTTTATAGTCTGTAAATATTATAAATAGCTTATAAACGCTCTATAACTCTACTAATTAACTTTTAAGACACTCTATAATAGCAAGTAATTCCTTATTATATATAGTGTAGTTTTATCTCTCTAGTATTAGTGCTATAGAGTAGTAAGTAACTAGGCGCTAGACGCCCCTAACTTTTTATAATAAGCAACCCCTAAGAGCATATCCTAAATAGTCTACTTCTAATAATATTTCTCTAGCTAGGTCCTATTATATTAATACTAGTCCTAATATAAACGCCTTTTTTAGCGCATTAAATGCACTTTATTCCTCCTCTCCCTATTAGAATAGGGTGTTCTTCCTAGTTAGTTAGTTTAAAGGTACTACTACTTTAGAAAACTTCGCGATAAAATTATAGTAGAAGTTAGTAAAACCTAGAAAACTTCTTACCTCTCTTATATTCCTAGGGGATTCCTATTCCTATACCGCCCTAAGCTTTTTAGGGTTAGGTCTAAGTAATTTGCCCGCCTTAATAATATAGCCTAGGTAGCGTACCTCCTTAACACTAAAAGTATATTTCTCTAAGTCTAGGTGTAGTCCTACTTCTTTTAATAGTATAAGTATATACTTTACTTTTTCTATATAGTTAAACTAGTCTCCTCCTAAATAAATTAAGATATTGTTAAGGTAGGCTATTATATACAATCCTAGTAACTCTATAAGCGTAGTATTAATATATTATTAGAAAGTAGATAGCGCACTACTAAGACTAAATAGATATACTAACTATTTATACAACCTAAACTAGGTGCAGAAAGTAGTTAAGGACTTATAACCTTCTACTATTCTAACTTTATAAAAGGTGGCGCAAATATCTACTTTTATAAACTAATTTACGCTAGATAGTATATGCAAAGTTTCCTTAATAAGTAGTAGTAGGTATTAGTCTAAGGTTATTATGCTATTAAGTATCTAGTAGTCCACACACAGACGCTAACTACCTAACAGCTTCTTTACTAGTAATACTAGAGCTCTAGCTGCAGAAGAGCTTGCTTAGATCTAGCCCTTATCTATTAATCTAGTAAGTTATATTCTTAGTTCTAGTAATTAATCACGCGATATAGGGTATAGGGGACCCTATAGGGGGTTAGGCTAGGTTCTATCTAGGAGAGTTGTTAACTAAATATAGTAATCTATACTACCTTAATAAGGTAGCAAACCGCTTACTAACTCTTTATTAAACAGGTCCTTAAACTCTTATAGTTCTAGTAGCAACTTTATCTTTCTAGTTTTATACTTAGGTTTATAGGGAACTGTGTTACTAGAAATATAGGAGGTGTGTATATTAATAGGACTTCCCTTATTAACACTTCCTAGATATTTTATTAGGTGTAAGTTGTATATTACCTATAATATATCTAGTATATTTATTGCAAAAATTTATACCTATATATCTTCTTATTAGGGTTCTTAATTTAGCAACCCTACTATAACTAAACCTAAGATAATAAAGATATAGGTAGGATATAGACATCTCCCGCTTTCTTGTACTACTATATTTCCTACCTTCCTAATTATTAATTCACCTTATAGAATGTCTATAATAACGCCCTCTCTGCAAAGCTATAGTCTGCCTAGTATTAGTTAATAGGAAAGGCTAGGTACTATATAAGCTAAAAGCTAAGACTACTAACTATCTAAATTATAGTCTAATACTATTAACTATAAAATTCTTATACCCTTAGCAATTCCCTAGGCATGTTACAAGGGTCGCGGGGGAATATTAATAAAGTTCCTACTAATCTATCTTGCTAACTTTTCCTTAACTGCACTAAAACACTAGCACCCTAAATTAACTATCGCTTGCACGTTCTCTACTCTACCTAGGAGGAGGGGAATAAAGAAGGGAGGATTATTTAACCTAGCCTTAATATCTAGGGGATACTTAATAGCCTCTACTATTAATAATTCCTCTATTATAGTATCCTCCTTATACCCCTAACTTAGCCTAAGGTTAGGGGTAGCTAGTTTCCTAAATTAGTACTGCTTACTAATACTGCAACTATCTTAACACCCACTAGTTATAGTAATAGGGTATTAGGGCATGCACGCATAAAATAACTGCCCTATCTATACTAGGTATAGACCCTTGCTAGTTTCTGTGCATTAAATAGGTCCTGTAGGATCTAGTTAGGATATAATATTAGCAGTTTAGTAGGTGCACTTAATAAGGCTACTACTTCTACTATATTTATATTGCCGTCCTAATCTAAGTTAGACTTCTACTAGGGTTCCTTAGACTTGCTAGCCTAAAGGAAGCCTAGTTCTAGAGAGGCTATTTTAATATCTACTGCAATTATCTTGTATTCCTCTATAGCTACGTTGTAGTTTATCCTAGAGACTCCCCTATTAAGGGAAACTAAGCGCATACAACTATTAAGAGATTATTAAAGTTATAAAAGCTTCTATTTATTATCCTAGTATAAACCTCCTAACTATATAAAGAGCTGCATAAAATTTATAAAAAACTTTATAAAAGGCTAATTTTAGCCCTAATATAAGTGTTCTAACGCAACTTAGGCGCGCTCCTACCTATAATAGTTACTATAATAGAACGCTAGGTAGTTAAGAAACCTACTTATATCCTAACACTTACGTGTACTATCCTTAAAGTATAGTGCTATAGCGCGCTAGACTATAGGTAATAACTAGAACTAAATATATATAAACCTTGCCTCCTTATCCCTAATAAAGACCTTGTCTGCACGTAGTTTAAACTCTATAGTTATTTGCTAGGAGGAGAAGTTTGCCTTAGTGCTATTATATAGCAAACTAACTAGGAAAGGTTTACAGCATAAGGTAGAAGAGGGCAGAGGTAGCATATTATTAAACCTAGTAGGCTTAGAGAAGGGTTAGGATAGAATCTAATTGCGTATTTCCTTATTCTATTAACGTAGTATAGCTATTATAGCAGAGTCTTAAGCCTGTTATTCTATTAATCTATAGACCTGTTGTATTAGCCTTTCTACTATATTAGGTTGCACCTAGTTATTCTAAATATCTAGCGCGTCTATCTCTTATTACTATTATAGTATGTTTAGAAGAAGATACTAAAATATTATAGACTAGCCTTAAGGGAAGAATGCAATAAGCGTTAATAATAGTATTTAGTATCTTAAAGGAGAGATAAGCCCTCCACGCCTTTTTATAGGTGTCTAGTGTGTTCGCTTAGTAGTGGTGTTAGACTTAGTCCGTCTTGTGTTAGACCTAGGCTTGGGCATAAGCCCAAGTCCTTCATAACTACACTTACTAGCTAGGGTGTTAGCTAGTAGTAAACCTATAATAGTAGAGTACTAATTACTTATTAAGACCTTATACTAGTTATAGTAGGGGGACGCCTTTATATAGTAATAGGTTACAAGCTTAATACCTAAGGATAGCACTTAAAACTATAGAAAAGCGCATATTTAGCACTTAGATAAGAAGGAAGTCCTAAGATATAATAGTAGAATATATATTCTAGAGGAACTAGCTATTAGGTAAGAGATTTTATTCTAGAACTATAACTTATATATAGTAGGCTACTTTAGTATATATAGGATACTTAAGCTAATTAAGAGAATATACTACTAGCCTACTCTATATTAAGATATTTAGGATTATATAAGAATATATACTATTTACTAGAGGAGTAAGGCTCTAAGGTATAGCTAATATAAAAAGCTATTACTACTACTAGTCCCTAGAGAAATCTTTAAGGAGGTTACACTAGACTTTATTACTAGCCTACTACTAGCAAAGGACTTTATAGGTTACGTGTTTAATATAATCCTTATAATAGTATATTACTTCTTAAAGATAGCACTCTATATACTTACTTTAAAAATATAGGATATAAAATAGTTTATAGAGGCTTACTTTATATATATTATTTTAAAGTTTAGGATCTAGAAAGGTATTATATTAGATAGAGGAGTGATTTTTACCTCTTTATTCTAGATAGAAATCTACTACTAACTATAGGTAAAGTGTAGGCTAAGCACTACCTTCTATCTATAGATAGATAGGCAAATAGAACGCTAGAACTAGACCCTAGAATAATACTTAAGAATATTTATATTAAGTTCTTAAGAAGACTAGGTAACACTCCTTACTATAGCGTAGTTTACCTATAATAATTTAGTATATAAGTTAATAAAAGTTACCCTATTCTAGGTAGTATATAGTAAGCATCCCTTACTTACTAAGCTACTTAAGGTTAGTAGGCTAGAGGGAGAGATACTAGACGTAATTAAAAGAGTAAAGCGTATATATAGTATAAGAGTAATAATAAAAGAATAGCTAAAGAAAGCACGCAAATATTAGAGCTAATACTATAATAAGAAATATAAGGAAGAAACCTTCTACCTAGGAGATCTAGTACTACTTAGCACTAAGTATATTAACTTAGCTAAATAACCTAGTAGAAAGCTATCTAGTAAGTTTATTAGCCTATTTTAGATATAAGGCGTAGTTAGAATATAGGTATACTACCTACTCCTTCTACCCTCCTATTATATTTATAATATATTCTATATTTCCCTACTAGAATATTAGAATCCTAGAATAGAAGAAGAGGATAATACCCTCCTACTAGACGTAACACCTAAAGGAGAAGAAGTTTAGGAGGTAGAGAAGATCCTAGGGAAGTAGAAAAGAAAAGGTTAACTATAATACCTACTCTGCTAGAAAGGCTATAATAAATCCTAGGATACCTAGACTCTACCCTTAGACTTTAAGAATATAGATAATATAATTTAATAATATAAACTTAGTAAAGCTCCTCTATAAGGAAAGTAAGAAAGGATTATAAGTAATATATAGAAAATATAGTAAAGAAGTATATCTTCTTATATAGCCTCTAGCCTAAATATAGCCTTAGGCCTATAGGTATCTATAAATATAAAAATACCTAATATAATTTATAGGAATTGCGCCCTACGCGTAATATACCTACTCCTCCTAAGTACCCTTGCCCTTAACTGCACCCTCCTTACCTTTAGTATCCTCCTTATCTCTACTACTATTACTAGCTTTAACACTAGCACCCTCCTTATTATTATTATTACTAGAGGAGCTATTAGTATTATTACTACTATTAGGAGCCTAAAACTAGTTAGTATACGCCCTATATACGCTTAATAAGCGCACTTATAAGTCTAGCTATATAGCCTATAATCTACTTAAGTGTAGCTATAATATAACGCTACTCTATAAGGATTAAGCTAAGGAATTAGAGTAAAGTAGTAGGGACCTAGGTAGCTATACCTAAAGGTGTGATAGTATAGGTAGTAATATAGTAGTAGCTTAATAGCTCTAAGTTAAACTAGCGCTAGTAGCGCGTAAGCTTAATACCTATAGTAATTATATTAGTATCTATCCTTAGAGTAGTAGTATTTATAACTATAGTATTATAGTTAGCGTAGAGGACGTATAAATAATTTAATTAGCTATTTATTACCTAAGGCACCTATAGAAATTAGCTATAGCGCACCTAAAGTAAACTCTTAGTATTAACCTTAGTATACCTACTATAGTTACTAGTAATATAGTGCTTATAGTAATAATACTTAGGTATATTATAATCCTTTTTCTACTTAGTAATATTTTAAGCGTAGTATAGGTAGGTTATAGCTAGGGCTACCTAATCTACGCGCTTAGCTAGCGCGTTAAACACGTAGGGCTAGGTACTATAGAGGTGCAACTTCTTAATATATTTAGGGTTTAGATAGTAAACTATATTAATAGGTATAGGATATATAGTTAAGGTGCGTTATAGGTACTTAAAGATTAAGGTATATAGTAGTAAAGTATTTAGTTATTTATAATATATAGAGCTTAGGCCTTAACTAAGTAATAAGTAAATAGTTAACTTTCTATAGTATAGTATAATAACACGCGTGTACTATACACCTATAATATATATAATATATAGAAGGAACGCTTATATAGCGTATTTATAGGTTAAACTATAGATACTCTTTTCCTTCCCTATAGGGTAAGGTTTTTATTAAGGCTATAGGTTACTACTAGGGACTATAGCTAGAGGGGGAGATTCTATAATAACCCTATTATAAAGACACCTTATAGTGTTTTAATTAGGTGCATCCCTAGCTAGGTTTAGTATCTTAGCGCCTAAGCTGCGTAAAACCTACACTTTGCGTAGGGCTTAGGCAAGACAAGTATTATTCTTGTGTTAATACTATACTAATAGCTATCTCTACACTATTCTATCTAGTATAAAGCAAATACTATTGCCTATAACTAGAACCTTATATTAGAGTACTATTAAAAACTAAATATATATTTAATAAGAGTGCCTATAAGTAGAGAAAGATTAGAGCTATACTCTAGGATAGTAATAGGGAGTAAATTACTACTATAGCTTGCATATACGCTAATAGTACTACTCTTACCTCTACCCTTATTTATTAGTCCTAATCTAGAGCTCTATAGGATACCTAGTTATAAGATTTTAACCTATTATAATACTAAGCTTTCTTTATAGGATTACTAAGTAGGTAGATAAGCTATACCCTAGGGGTATCCTAGCTTAAGGAGGTGTTTAATTATAAGACAAAAGCTAAAGCTTGTACTTTATACTAGCTCCTTATCCTTAATAGCTATAGATCTTATATAATAATAGAGTTTATTAAGTACTATAATAAATATAAGATCTTACTTATAATATATCCCCCTTATAGCACTTACACCCTTTAGCTACTTAATATTATAGTATTTGCTCCCTTTATAGCTTTATATAAAGCTTAACTATCTAGTTTTCTAGATAGCTCTTAAGGGCTTATAAGTATTACTAAGAGGGATTTCTACTAGTTATTTAATACTATATAGAGTAATACCTTTAAGGAAAAGCTAATATTAATAGCTTTTAAAGTAATAGGTATCTTACTACTTAACCCTAATATTATCCTTTTAAGGTTTAAAGCACCTATAAATAATAGTAACTAGCCTTCTTTAAGTAATAGTATAACCTTAATATTAAGTATAAGTAATTAGAGAAAGATAGAGTAGTTACTCTATAATACTATAATTAATATCTATAATAAATAGTTAAATAAGCTTAGCTAGATAATCTATACTATATTAGTAAGAAATACTCTACTTAACTATAAAAATAAACACCTAAGGGCTACCCTAGCTAATAAGAAGAAGCGTAGGAAGCGTAGTAAACCTCTATTATTACCCCCTAATAATAATTATAGTAGTAGTACCTAATTTATTTTACTATTAAAGGTAGAGTAAGTATTTAAGCTCTAGAAGTAAAAGAACCTTAAAGAATAGGAGCTATAATACTAAAAAAGCAAGGTAATTAAGCTTTATAAGTAATAGAAGCTTACTAAAGCTTAACTTATAAAGGAGTATTACCTAAATTAAGTAATTACTAAGAAGGAGTAGAAGAAGAAAGCTACCTAAAAGCTACTATATATAATAAGTAGAAAACTACTAAGTAACTAGAAAAGTAACTCTAAAATAATATTAAAATATCCTAAATAGGTAAGAGGTAAATCCTTAAGCCTCCTACTATTATACTAGCTAAGGTAGTTAATAAGGAGCTAGTAGAAGAGGATATAGTAGTAGAGGTAACTTTATAGCGTAGGCGCCTAATTAGACCCCCTAAAAAGCTGCTTATATAATCTAAAATATTTAATCTACTCTAATAGATCTAATAATTATAACTCTAAGAAATCTTGTAATAATAGCTATTGTAGGTGGCGCAATATCCTTATTTAGTGGGTGGTGGATTTTGGTGTTAGTGGGCGCTTGGTGGGGGTGGGCGCTCGGTGGTGGATCACGTTATATACTTGCTCACACAATCGGGCTGTGCTGCTTACTCTACTGTGCTGCTGTACTGTGCTGCTGTGCTGTCCTGTTTCAAGCCTTTACACAGCTTTGTTGCTTGTGTTGTGCGTTTACTGGTACTGTATGCTGTCGGCTAGGTAGGTATGGTACTGTGGCTATGTGTCTAAAATTAGGGGATTTTGAAACGGGGGGTGGGGGTGTGGGGGTGTCAGATGTAGGGTAGGGTAGGGTAGGTGAGAGGTGAGATGTGGGATATTAAATGTGGGATGTAAGGAGGTGTAAGATGGATATAATTATGTGTTTGGGGTAGGTAGGGTGATGGGAAGCGGGAGACGAGAGGGGCGGTATTGCTATCGCTTGGTGGTGTTGGTGTTGTTTTCTTGTGGCGTGGGGTTTGGGCATTGGGGTATGGGGTATGGGTAGTCATTGAGAGTCTGGGTGTTACGGTGACTGCGGGGTGGGGCTAGTCCCTACCAGTTCCAGGTACTACTCTACACATCTAATCGGTCTATACACCATCTGCGCAATCGCCATGTGCTCTTCACATCTGCGTACTATAGCCGCATGGTTACCACACCCAAACTCATTGACATTTGTGTCTCCACACATGCTTCGGGACTTACGCGTACGTCCTCATATATATGGCTTCTTCGTCAGCAGCTCCACACCTTCGCTCTCTACCTACGGTGTACAGCTTCGGTGCTGGATCAAAGCCACAGATACCTATAACGGGAAGTGCGGGTACCGAAGTAGGATGTGCGCGGTGTGTTGTTTGAGCGGTAGTGATTGGACATTACCTGGCAGGCTGAGATTCAAGAGAGTGAGCAAGTGGTTTGATGTGTGGATCGAACACTTATTCATGTCAGATTTATGTGCTAAAGAGCCGAGGCTGCGCGTGTTGTCTGTCTAAAGCCCACTGCGGATCGGTGAGTGCAGTGGCGTGTGTTGGGTTCGAGATGCAGAGATTCAGTTTCGTGGCCTTTTCGCATTGTTTTGTGATGTACGTGTGTTCTAGGTAGGGCGTTGATCAATCTGTGCTATTCGTGCATCCGCTCTCCACAAACGCATTCAAGATCTTGTGTCGGGAAGGGTATCCTGTCTAAGTGTTTAGGTATCGACTAGTAAGATCTGAGCACAATGATTAGCTATAAAGCGTACGGTACCACTGTGCTCGTCTTTAATCATCTTCACAACGGCTACCTACGACAAATACAGTTGTATCCAAATTGTGCTCGCAGTCCGATGATGCGCTTGTTTGTCTTTGGAGCAACTCCTCGCACGTAAATCTTAAAAGAACAGAGAAACAAGCGCATGGTGTTTTGAGAGGATTACTCGACACATGGATTACAATACTCTTTGGGAAACACACTCAATGATTGAGAGATGCGGAACTTCACCAAACTGTGTCTGTATGCTGCTCCTGTACGCTATGGCCTGCTTCTCCCGCAAATTTGTGGTGTAGATCTGTATTTAATCCATCCATCACTCGACCATCTTCATCCTCATTGGAAGTTCCAAAGTGCAAGTGGAATAAGAGATGTTTGCTTGAACGAAACTTCAACGCCTGATAAGCAATAACTTTTATTTCCCGCCAGTGATCCTGCATCTATAAAGATAGCACGCACACACGAGCACACGGCATGTGGAAGATCGCCCTGAAGATGGGAAAAGTGTAAAGACGAAAGATCATGTGTGCGTGCTGAGTTGAGCAAAAGTCCTACCCCGCAAGAACTATGTCTCGAGCACATGTCACTGATCCTCGTGGTATACAAGAGCTATCCAACAGAAGTGGTCATATGCAAGACTGATTCCTTAGCCTTGCATTGCTTGGGAACATGACTGAGGGTGTATATCGCACCAAAACAACAAGATGAAACACTAGCAACATGTGATCTTAGTGACTTTAGCTGCATGTGATATCAACGACATAAGTCTCTGGAGCCAGGCACTACCACACTCCGCTACGGGAGCCTTAATGACCCAAGGGACCATCACGTGACTTTATGGTCTACATATACCTCAGATCCCCCATCCACCACTCCTCTCACCGCTCCACACGCTTTTCTCCACTCGAGCCTGAAGACATCCTTCTGTCGCAAGAATGGTCAACTGCCGCCTGTAAGTCATCCAAAACTTTCAGTATGGCAGACCATCAAACATGACTACACTTTGCGCATGTCTGACTCTCACCTTTCCCACGTCGCTCTAAGAAAATAAAACCCCAAGTTCCATGCCCTTGCATCTAAGTCTTTCCCATCAAAGACTAATGTCTGAGTGAGAATTTTCGAAAATATACACATCTACCTCGGATATCTCCTCTCACCTGTTGACTAAAGTATTTCATTATATAACACGGTGACTTCTTGTTCCTGAGCTCGCAATTCAAATCCATTCCTGTCAGTGTTGCCGGCTCGCGTTTCAAAGCGCCATGTGGATTATATGATGAGTTTCCTCCTGTCTTCTACGCCGTAAAGCCAGAACTTCCACATGCATGCGACTCCGCTCTGTGAGAAAGATTCGAAACACAGCTCTTACTGGTGAATGGCAGTGTTGACTCGGACATGAACCTGCACAGAACACGCAAACATACTGCCAATGTCGCTGCTGCTTGAGATGTCGGAGTAGCTACAAAACCTTGATCTATCCCTCCTGCAACACACATTCTACACATTGGTCCCACTATATTTCCGAAATCTTGAAGGCAACAAAATGTAATGCTCTAGCTTTACATATCCACAGCAAAACTTATTCAATGAACGCACATGTGAAGAACGAGGACATGTCACACCTACCTGAAACATGACAGCAGAGTCCTTCCAAACTCCCCCCCCCCCCCAAATCAGCCTAAAAGCAAAACTCTCCATCCATCCAACCAGACATTCATATGCAAAACAAAGCCCACACGTCTCTGCATTAGCGTAGACCCGGAAGCATACTTACCTATCCAACCAGCCACAGCTTCCCAAACAGAGGGTCCAGAGGCCTGCGGCTCGCGGCTGGGTTCTTGGGTCGGCGGTTATGTGCGTGGATGGATGGGGAAGGATGGATGGGTTTGTGTGGGTTGGGGAGGGTTGAGGGTGATCGGGGGGGAAGGGGGGGGGGGGTGTGGTGGGTAGGGATGATAGGGAGAAGGGATGGGGTCTTGTGATAAATTTGATAAAGTCGATGTACTATCATAACCCGTGCAGTCATGCCTGGCAGGATTATGGTATGGTATTGGGATAAACAGCCCCCAAAAGAAAAAGGAGCACAGGAGTAAGAGGGGTCTTACTAGAAGAACTCCCATAGCAAAGCCTGCCGCCTGCTACGTGAAGCAAACTAAACTGGCAGAAAATTAAAACAGTCACAAAATGTCCCAGCCATGTGCCTGTTCGCGTTTGCCTATGCATATATATAGCCCTCATCAGCAACCACGCCCCCTCCCCCCCACCCACACACCCATACCCAAACCCACCCCTTCCCTCTCGCTCAACCCCCAAAATGTCCACCCTCACCCACCTAAAACGGGCCCTACACTCCATCGCCCCCCCATCCCACCCCCTCACCAACACCCAATACGCCACAGGCCACGACCTCCTGACCCAATCCCACGGCCGCCAAAACCACACCGCCTTCATAATCCCCCAGCTCACAAGCCTGCTGGAGCGACACTGGGGATCGCGAGAGCAGGTCCGGGTGCTGGAGATTGGGCCAGGCCCGGACAGTGTACTTGCGCGTGTTGGCGGGCGCGTGAGGCGGAAGATAGCTGGGTATACTGCGTTTGAGCCGAATACTGAGTTTGCGGAGATGTTGGAGGGGCGGCTGGGTTGTTCGTTGTGCGATGTCAGTACTACCACTGAGATTGCACCGGCGCTGGCGTTTCCGAATCTTGTGGGCGCGCTGGATGTGCGATGGGTGCCGTTTGGGGTAGACGGTGAAGTGCAGGATGGGGCCAGCAAGTACGATCTCGTGTTGTTTTGCCACAGCATGTATGGCATGAAGCCCAGACGAGCGTATATTGAACGCGCACTGGGTATGCTGGATGTGCAAGGTTTGGTGGTTGTGTTTCATCGCGATGGCACGTTGGAATTTGATGGCTTGGTGTGCCATGAGACGGCCACTTTTCCAAACGGCCGTGTCTGCGTGGAGGATAACGACGAGGCGGTGGATTCGTTCGCTGCGTTTGTTGCGGGAGGGACGACGGACGACAAGGCTAGCTGGCGCAGAGTATGCCGCAAGTTGTGTCGCCGGGAGAATTCTCATCTTGAGTTCAGCGCGCCCGAAGTCATGATAGCTTTCAACCGGCACGCCACTGCGCTGATGGATCTCCCAGTAGATGTGGCGGCAGGGAAAGACCGAACGATCAAGAATAGACAGGCGAGACTTCACCATCCTGCTGCTATAGTGAAGCCTAAAACGGTTCGAGAGGTTCAAAAGTGCGTTCAGTGGTCCAGAGAGCACGAGATTGGATTGACGGTTATTGGTGGTAGTCATGGCGGCCAGTGCCTTGCGTCGAATGTCATCGCGGTGGACATGAGCGCTTTTGACGGGGTACATGTCATTGAAGCAGAAACGAAGAGAAGAGAAGGAGAAAAAGAAGACCAAGAATTTCCCCCAAATCCGGGCCCGTTCATCGTGACTGGAGCCGGTAGCACAAATGGAGACGTTATCCGTACAGCCATGGCAGCAGGCTTGACAGTTCCCCTGGGCTCTCGGCCCAGTGTAGGGGCAGGTCTGTGGCTGCAAGGTGGTATCGGCCATCTTGTCAGGCAGCATGGACTCGCCTGTGATGCCATCGTCGGTGCCATTATCGTCAGCATCGAGTTTGGTGAGGTCTTCCATGTCGGACATGTTCCAAACCAACACATTCCAGTCGGTGCCGTTCGCCCTAGAAACGAGGCAGATCTGCTTTGGGCGATCAAGGGCGCTGGTACCAACTTTGGCATCGTGATCAACGTGACGTTCCGAGTTTACACTGCCCCCATCTACCTTACGCGGAACTGGGTTGTCCCGCTAGACGACACCGCCAATGCACGATCTAGGCTCCGCGAGTTTGATGAGAGTGTCGCGAAGAAGCTTGAGCGCAATTGTTCTGCTGACGCATATCTCTACTACGACAGAGACAAGCTGCAACTGGGCGTGGCCACGATTGAGACCTTTACGTCAGTCGACGATGTGGAAGCGCCTGCAGTCATCGTAAACGGCGCAAGTGGTTCGGAGAGTGAGTACAAGATAGTGGATGGATCGGGCCTGTTCGAGACAGAAATGTACGTGTCTCAAATGCATGGTGGACATGCCGGCGGCAAGACTTCAGCATACAAGCGGTGCATTTTTCTCAAAAACATTGGGAAGGAACATATCGCTAGCCGGCTTGTGAAGTCCATGGATAGTCGCCCAACACCATTCTGCTACTTTCATTTGTTACACGGCGGTGGAGCGGTTAGCGACATCGCAGCCGATGCCACTGCATTTGGATGTCGAGATTGGGATTTCGCCTGCGTGATCACTGGTGTGTGGCCCCGTGATCAAGATGACACGGAGTTGTCAGGATCTGTGATTCAGTGGGTCTACGATGTCGCTGGAGATTTGCTACCTCTAGGCTGCGGAGCGTATGGCGCTGACCTTGGGCCTGATCCAAGAGACGCAACACTGGCAGCTAAAGCCTTCGGACCAAACCTGCGGCGGTTGATTCAGCTCAAAAGCGATGCCGATCCGAAGAATGTGCTGGCATATACTTGTCCATTTCCACGAGTGTCGGTACCAAAGCTCATCATTCTTGTCACGGGTGAAAGCTGCGCTGGGAAAGACTATTGTGCGAACGTTTGGGCTTCTACGATCAGCAAAGCCATTACCCATCTTTCGGCACGCACAGTCAGTATCAGCGATGCAACAAAGCGAGAGTACGCAGCTGTCCACAATGCTGACATCAAACTCTTACTTGAAGATCGCGATTACAAAGAGCTACATCGGCCGAGATTGACAGCTTTCTATCGAAAGCAGGTACAACAGCGACCAAGCCTTCCAGAGGAGCATTTTTGGGATGTGGTGCATGATTCTGTTGGTATCGACGTACTGCTAATTACCGGCATGAGAGATGAAGCACCTGTTCCGATATTCTCGCCTCTTGTGGCCGATAGCAGGCTGATTGAGGTTCGCATACAGTCAACCCTAGAGACGCAGCGTGCGCGTGGAGGAGTCGAAAAACCCGAGAGCTATGATCTCCGCGCGGAAGAGACAGTCAGAAATTACCGCCCCAGTCTCACCTTCCACAATGACGCAGCTGGCAGTCAGGCAGCAGATAAGTTCGCTAAAGACCACTTGCTCTTTTTTCTTCATCCTGAGTTGGAGGTACTAGCCTCTATGATATGTTCAGTGCCTGGTTTTCCTCGTCCAAAAATCAGCTTCCGCCATGTCCTCGGCATCTCCCAGCACCTTGGAGGTCTGGAATTGTGTACGAATCAGCTCCAACAGCACTTCAGCGGTGATTGGGAAAAAGTAGGCGCCATTGCGTGCTGTGAAGCCGGCGGCTACGTCTTTGCGTCGCCATTGGCATTGCGTACTAAAGTACCCCTACGGCTGATTCGAAAAGCGGGAAAACTTCCTCCACCCTGTATTTCTGTTACAAAGGCTGCATCACATATCTCGAAGATCCAAGAAGAAGAAAAGATTGAGATGGAGCGAGATGCGTTTGCAGATGGCAGGAATGTAGTGGTTGTGGATGATGTGCTTGCTACAGGGGAGACTCTTTGTGCAGTGTTGGGACTGTTAGAGAAGGCTGGTGTGAGTAAAAAGGAGATTAGTGTTATGGTTGTTGCCGAGTTTCCATTTCATCGTGGCCGGGACTTGTTGCGGCGAAGAGGGTTTGGTAATGTTTGTGTTCAAAGCCTTTTGGTTTTTGGTGGTGCTTGAAGACAGGATGGCGACAACGTGATGGATCTGCGAGAACGGCCTGGTGTGTAGTGTATTACGGTAGGAACACAAGACTCTGATGGTGAAGTGGTAATCACCTCTGTTTTCAAAGCGCACATGTCTTGTTATGGAAAAGCCCTAGTCATGAAGAGATTGAAAAGCGAGTTTGGGCAACAAGAAAGAACAGAACCCAGTAGTGCAGTTGGAAATGAACAATGACTGTTGCCAGTAATGACGCGCTCATGTGCGCTTTTCGAGATTGTTGTGCACACGGTAGTCTGGGACAAAGACGGCTCTTCTAGGTAAGTCCAAAGTAAAACCAAAGTCCTTGTGGTTATTCGAGAGCATGCCATGGCGCTGGCGCAGGCTACCAGTGGTGGTAGAAGTAGTAGTGTCGTGGTAGGGTAAGAGTCAAGATGAATGGTGCTAGTCTCTCTCTCGAGTGTGGTCAGAGACCTGGATTCATCTTCTGACAGCTCGGGAGAATGGTAGTCGAAGCATAGTGGAAGCAAGGTGAGTTGGCATAATGGACCGTTATTGTGTGAGGGGAATGTGTTTGCTCGTTCCCATCACTACTGAATCTGAAGTCGTGATAGACGACTGGCCGTGCACCGCGCTAGTGGATGGCTTCATACCCGATTCGGACAGACTCGCCAGCAAACCATGGTCGACGGCCGGTGGTATCAACAACAAGTGCATCCAGCTCTTTACCATGGAAACAAAGACAGAGGACATGTACATCACTTGCATCATCTCTGCATGTTCGTGATTTCAAAGAATCCAAGAGGACGATACTGTATGCAGCCATGACAACACGACTGCTCTTGCTCTCCGTTGCCCGTCTGCCTAAAGAAAAACGGGCATTCCAAGCATCGGGCGCGCAACACAACCATGATTGGCCCGTCCTCGCTTGCCTTGACCGCCCGCATCCTTGCCGCCCTCGCATTGCAGGCGCGCAGCAGGCAGAGCCCACCCCTCCCCCCTTCCACACCCTCAACAAACCCGCTCCGACACCTGCCTGCCAAACCCAAACCCCCCCCCCCAACCTCTTTCATCGCAAAACATCGGTCTAGAGCCGCTTTCCATTACCTTTCCGCCCATCGTTTGGATGCGCGCGTCGAGGCGAATCTTTTGATCCCCATCTTGCGAGTTTTGGGACGCGTTTTGGGAGGGAAAAGTCGGCGTTCTTCGTCGCGGTACTTGGCCACCTGGCCCTGCTGCGCTGTCGCCCGCCCGCAGCCTGCGCAACATCCCTCTGCCACAGCCTGCCGCAACACCCAGTCACGTGTGCACGGTCCTAAAGAAAAAATAACTCCCCACCCCCCCCCTTCCCCCAACTGGCAGTCTGACGCATCACGACCATGTCGCAGAGGGTGGCCGGCCAGCGCTTTCGCCAGCGCAAATTATCGACAAAGCAGAACCTACCTGTCGTGCGCGAGCATGAGGTGGAGCAGCTGGCCGATGACGATGCCTCGCGTCACATCCCCAAAGTCGAAACGGGTGTCGAGAAGGGAGAAGAGATTGTAAGTTCCACGCTAGGCCCGATCCGGGCTTTCTCACCCTCGCAGCCTGCCACGGCCGTCTCTCTCTCTCTTTTGCATGAATGATCTTGTGCGAAAACAGACGATGCGAATGGCAGAGAAAATACGACCAACTCACCTTTGCCGTCAGCACCGCACATACTAATACAGCCCGCAGGAACACCACTTGCAGGCTGTCATCTCTGCCGCCCAAGCAGCTGTCCACGGCTCTACTGGTGGAGAAATCGCCCAACTAGTCATCCCAACGCCAGAGGCTACGGCAAGTAAAGTGCAGTATGAAGAACTCTATCCCAAAAAGTTCACCCAGCCTGCAACCTACATCCGCTTCTCCTCGACCGTAGAAGACACCTCCGGTTGTCCCTATTGCATGACCAGTGATGATGTCGCCTTTCTCAAGTCGTACAACCAGAAGCGACAAAAGGGTAACCAATGCTCCGAAGACGAGTTCGAGGAGATGATCAACTTCTTCGAGGAGACGACGGCAACAAAACAGCCTTTTGCTGCCGTCGATAATTCGCCTGTCCTCCCCTACGAAGAATTCGAAGCTGAGTTTGATAATACCATTCGCGAATCAGCGCGCCGATTTGCAAAAGACATCTATGCCCACTGGAAGAATCAGCGATTACTCCAGGGCAATCGGCCGCTCATGCCAATGCTGAAATTTGAGACAAACCAGGATACTGATGATGCTGACCCCTATGTCTGCTTCCGACGTCGTGAAGTGCGACAAGTCCGCAAGACGCGTGGTCGCGATGCCCAGGTGACCGAGAAGCTCAAGAAGCTCAGAGTCGAGCTCGAACAGGCTCGTGTCTTGGTGGCCCAAGTCAGAAAGCGTGAGATGTTGATTCGGGAGAGCCTTGCGATTGACAAGAAGATCTTCCAACAACGAGCAGAGGTCAAGGAGACAAAGCGAAGACTGAGTATCAAGGGTGACGATGACGACCTCCTCATCACGCAGAAGGTACGTCTCCATGACGAGTCAAGGAGGGCAGAGACCGCAACTGACACCTCACAGCCTGCTCCCAAGCCTAAGAGGCCCACGGATCTTGAGAGAGTACGCCAGAATATCCCTGGCATGAAGCCTCGGGACACTCGTTCGGATGGTCGTCTTGTGGACAGCGATCTCGTGTACTTGGAGGAGCAGCAAGCCAAGAAAACCGAAGCAATCGACAGCTTCATTGAAGACAACCTGGTCAAACACCAGAAATGGAACGTTGGCTGGGTCGATGCGACATGGCGGCCCATCACACCACCACTGGAACCCGCTGCGGCGAAGTCGGACTTCCGTACAGTCTTTACGGAGAGTCAGCTTCCCACGCCTCCAGCTTCTGTGTCTGATGAAGGTGCTGATGCCATGGCAGTTGAGCCACTTAAGCAGCAGCCTGATCAACGACGAGTTCCCAGAATCCGGTTTGCGACGCCACCTGATGACGTCCCTTTCCAAGACCAAAGTCGATTCCGACGGCGAATAGGTCGGGGTGGGCGAGTGATGATTGATCGACGAGGCGTGAAGCGGCAGAAGACCGATGGTCGGATAGACGATCGCCTTGCAGATCGATGGCGGTATTCTGGCGAGAGTAGCGAGGACGAGCAAGTATATCCAGTTGACTGGACAGATAATCTCCACATCAGGTACAGGATCATGATAGAGCGGCAAGGCGAGAAGCCAAATCATCCGCAGCCACCGCCGGCCGGGCCTGCACGAAGATCCATTGAGAACCACAATCGATCGGCGTCAGGTCACCTGCTTCCCCCTACACCCACAACTGCAAGTGCTGCAAGCAGGTGATAGCGGCGACGTTTCGTCACTCACTGTGGCGTAGACGAGAACTTTGAGTATTGGCCCTGCAATCAGTAATGTCTTTTGTTTTGGAAACAGGACGTTGAAGATGAAGCATGCTTGGACACATCTACCAGAGTTATGATGTACGCTACCCCATTGATCAGCGCGATTGGGGGATGGTTGGAGTGGGTGTACGGCTAGACGGCTGGATGGAAGGATACCAAGGCTGTTAATAGCCGAGCCGAGGGGACCCAACTGGATCGCGGCCGAATCAGTGGTCTGAGACATTCCTATAAAATATCGTCAGCTGCGATGTAAGGCGTGAGAGGGCTTGCATCGCGTGACCCAAAAAAAGCAGAAATACAAATCAATTCAATAAAAATTGAAAAACGTACCTCAATTGTCCTTTCCTCCAACGACTAATATGTCAGTGTCCTCTAGTCCGTCCTTGTTGCGAGGCGAAGATCCTGTTATTGGCTATGGCGCTTTTTTGAATTATCTCGAGCTTGGTGGACTTGTATGCTAGACCTTACGCCCTTGGCTTCTTCTCCGTGCCTCCCATTTCCACATCGCCTTCTTCGTCCACTTCTCTTTGCCTCTTTGCTATACCGCCAGCTCTTGCCAACATTTCAGCCAACGCTTCTTCAAACTGCCTCAAAATCTGCTTTTCGCCAATGCGCACTGCTCGCGCCATGGCCTGTCGATGTCTTGTCACATCAGATGGATCCGGTGTCGGCGCGTCATTCACGAGTTGCAGATCATGCTCCAAGGTGGTTTTGTATTGCGCGAGTCGTGCTTGCACAATCTTGTGCAGTAACTCTGCGCCCTTGGACGAGATCTTCTCGGGCTTTGGTAGTTTGCTTTTGCGCTGTAAGCGCTCAAATTCTTCATCTGGCAGCAGCATGGACTCGACCAAGATGATAAGCTCCGGGGAGAGACTCTCCTGTAGTGTAAAAGGGCTGCTTGCTGTGATGTCGTATCCTGAGTCGATAACCTCCTGCTCGTCCAAGTACTGCAATCTTTGGTCAATCCAAGATCCTGATGCAGTCGCAACTTCAGACACGAGCTCCATGGGAACCTCAACGACATCATACTGCGCGTAGTTCTCCGTGACATAACCATATCGACGTAGTAGATCCGAGCGAGGAAGTGGCCCGTAGTCATTGAAGATCTCCTCACCTGCTTTGATCGGCTTGAGAGCCTTCATCTCGAGGTATTTTTGTTCGTAGAAGAGCCGTGCGTTGCAACGATCTGCGTCAGCGTTGAGCATATCGGCCAAGGGAATCATGCCCTTGGGCAAAGCCTCATCCTCCTCTTCCTCTGCAAACCCCTCTTCGTCGACATCCTTGCGCGGTGTAGCGGGCTCAATGTCAAAAGCATATGCCATGATTAGACTGCCCATCTTGTGCATCAAAGTGATGTTCTTCTCGTCGCGCATCTCCTCAGCCTTTTGCGCTGCCCTGCTGTCGCCCGAAAAGAATATTCCTGCAAACTCTTTGATGACTGGTACGAGCTGGCCCAGGAATGCCTCATTCGCTCCTTCTCTCCCGATCTTAGCCAGCACGGCGCTGGCTTGAAGCTCCGCCAACTCATGTTCAGACCAGAACATCAAGGTGTTGAACTCATTGGGGAGGACGGCAAAGTATGGTGCCCAGTTTGAAGCATCGCCGTTGAGGTGCTCATACAGCATGACAAGGATAAGGGAGAGCCAAGGCCCGAGGAGGTCGAATGTCGAAGTGGGGATCTCGGTGGAGAGGATGGAGTTTTCGACACTCAAGACTGCGGAGCGGGGTATACGAAAAAGGACTTCATGTTCTCTGATCTCCTGTGTAGCAACTGTATTTTAGCATTAGTACTCTTTTTCGATTTCGTGTATGAAGGTGCAGCGGAAGTAAGCACATGGGTGTTTACGAATACGTACCTACGCCTCTACCCGCACCTTTGCTTCGAAGGTCCTCAAGTTGGACCTTGGGACTGATGTCTGTGCCAGACCGACGGAGCCATGCTAAAAAAGCCTGACCAGCTGCGTCGAAGTCTGCCATGCGCGGCAAGAGATCTGAGTGTGGTGGTGGTGGTTGGGGAAGGGAAATGTGAACAGTGGATTGCTTAGCGGTGGGAACCGAGGATGACCCAATTGGTCCGAGTGGAATACTTCATTGTGGGGCTTATAACTCTGTGTGGCTGGAACAACAGCCTGCGAGGATGCAAGATTTTTTTTGAGGGTTGAGTATTGATATAGCGAATCTATAAGATCAATTCTTGTTCAGCATAATCCTTAAGGTTGGCTATATCGTCCTACAATTGATGTTTGATTGTGTTCAACTAGGGTGATTTGGCGACATCATGTGAGGAATACCGGCGATATTAATATTATGGATTTTGGAACACCTGAAACCATACACAAGGAATTTTCAGAGTTGAGTTAACGGACAATGTTGCTCTAAACACTTTCCAAGTCTACAATGACCAGCCAGATGAAGTCCAGGCCGTTGACGATGAATGTATCTTATCGATAACGCAACTCGCAACGTCACCCCACCATTCACGAACTCTTGACGCGTGCACATGCGTTTTGAGATACATCTTTGTCTCCAATGCAAATAATCATCAACAAGCTGTCACATTCTAGACCTGATACTCTCCAGACACAATGATCGCGATAGGTTTAGAAGGAAGCGCCAACAAGATTGGTATTGGCGTCATTTCCCACCCTGCACCAGGCGAACCTCCCATCATCCTCTCAAACCTACGACACACATACATTTCCCCCGCAGGCGAAGGATTCCTTCCTAAAGACACCGCAATACATCACCGAGCATGGGTCGTGAGGCTTATCAAACAGGCTGTGCGCCAGGCTGGAGTCAAGGTCGAAGACATCGATTGTATATGCTACACTAAAGGACCAGGCATGGGTGCGCCACTTCAGAGTGTAGCACTCGCTGCGCGGACGATCAGTCTACTATGGGGCAAGCCGATGGTGGGTGTCAATCACTGTGTTGGGCGTTCGTGTACCTTCTACTCGCAGCGTTGACCTTGTGCTAACCAGAGCAAGATATCGAGATGGGTCGCTCGATAACCCGTGCTGACAACCCGGTTGTCCTCTACGTCTCAGGTGGAAATACACAGGTCATCGCGTACTCTGCACAAAGATATCGCATCTTTGGTGAGACACTCGATATTGCGATAGGTAATTGCATAGACCGCTTTGCGCGCACGCTCATGATACCCAACGACCCGTTCCCCGGCTACAATATCGAACAACTGGCCAAAAATGGAAAGAATCTAGTGGATCTTCCGTACGGTGTGAAGGGTATGGATGCAAGCTTCTCTGGTATATTGGCTGCTGCGGATCTCCTTGCGCGCGGGCTAGACGAGTCGTTACCACACGAGAAACGATTGAAAACCGAGGAGGGGAACCTGGTCACAAAGGAAGACATGTGCTTCTCTCTACAGGAAACCATATTCGCGATGCTTGTCGAGATTACAGAGCGCGCCATGGCGCATGTTGGCTCGCAGCAGGTTCTTGTGGTAGGGGGCGTAGGATCGAACGAGCGGCTTCAGCAAATGATGGGAATGATGGCGAGAGACAGAGGAGGTAGTGTTTTTGCAACCGATGAACGATTCTGCATTGACAATGGCATCATGATAGCGCATGCTGGGCTTCTGGAGTATGGCACTGGAATTGTGACACCTTTGGAAGACACCACTTGCACGCAAAGATTTAGAACAGATGAGGTTTTTGTCGGCTGGAGGGATTAGATGAACTGAGGAGTCGAAGAAAAACCGTGGCTTATAAGATACCCAAAACGCGATCCCACCCTACTTGTAATCTCAAGAGTCAAAGCTCATTTGCAATGTCTTACCAATAGACTACACCACTGACGCCATCTTCCCCAAACGCAAGCATGTAGGGATTTCTCTGCATGAGCATATACGCGTAAAAAAAATCTACAGTCAAAAAACGCATCGCGCCCATAACTCGCGATGAGGAGACGCTCTTGACACAGTCAATTGGATCTTTTCGTCTGATTTTAACTGCAAACACATCATCGCGTTTTGGAAAGACCTTTGCAAGCCCCATAATGCCTATCTGTATGAGATTGGTGGTATGGATTTATTTCGACTTTTGGCCTGTAGGTAGTTGTGTAAGCATAGGTGTTCCTACTACAATAGGGATTCTCATTTTTTTGATTTATTTTTTCCACATCTCAGGGATCCCATCTTTATCTCATATCCTTTCCCCAGAGCTCCACTAGCTATTCAGAGGATCATAATGAGTAAACCAATGGAATTCCAATTATATTACTGTATAGGCAAATTTGGGTTTGAGAGCGGGCTGCTAGGTGTGCTGACACTCATACTGGCCTTGGAACCTAGCTATCCTTGGCCAGCGGGGCGTATTAGCCGTGAGGTACTGTCCATATCCGGCTCTGTATCAGGCGTTTCGCAGTATGTAGTATTTCCCCTAAGCTGTACCGGTAGGTTACCTGAACCTTACTATGGCTAAGAATACGCACCATCGTACCTTGCTCCTTAGAGTTGACGCAACCCAGCTAAAACTCTCTATCATTCCCTCCACTGGGCAATTCGTGAAGCATTTGGATTGATAATGTTTGCAAACCAATTCAGCTGTTTAATTCAGTTTGAAAGCGACTGCGATTGCATGTTTTGGTGCAAAAACAGCTAATATGGTGTGTGCTTTAGGCCAAAGATCTTGTGCTAGACGAGCATGTTGCGGAGCAACTGCAGCCATATCTATTTGATTTTAAATGATTCGAGTGTAATATATAGTAGAGCGATGACATTGTACTACATGTAACATCTGTGAAGCTAAAGCCTACAATCCTGCTTGATTACCTACCCTCTGCGCTCGCGGTACGAGCGAAATGATAAATCAAGGCCGCCCAATATTCCGAAATGGCGTACCGGTAAGCGGCCCCACTGGAAGTGCTTTTACTGTTCTCTAGTACACACGGATCCATGGTAATATGTATAGTACTCGTGTGATGTAGTACGTCGTGCTCGGTTGAGCTATGGTAGAGGTAGGCCAGATAATGCAATGCAAGGCTAAGCCTAAGTGAGGCGCGGCTGTGAAGTACCTATTTGCATGTACCTGGCTTTCACCGAGCTGTCCGATTGCGGGTTTTGTAAATTCGACTGCTGGATCGATGGGCGTAGGCATGCGGCGTATGGGTGATGTCAGTCATAACACTAGTATGTGAAATCAAGAGCTGTTTTACAGAAAGCATCCGGCTCAGGTCATAACACCTATAGCTTCCAGTAGCAGACACTTGATCAGCATCGACAGCGCCCGTCTCAGAACCAGAGGCAAATTCAAAGCGGTCCGTTGCGCCAAGGCCAAGGGAACTAACCTTTTTGCCTGTCCCCCCCTAGTGTCGACCTTCAAACGCGATCCCAGCTGTTTCGGAAGCGCGTTACGCGTGCACTCCTCGCGACCAGCCTGGTACGAACGGTACGGTAGCTCCGCCAATCCACCGGGTCGATATGCTACGCAACGCGCCAGAGAACTGTCAGCATACCTTACCAAGTACATCTCTCGAACTTGACCACGGTCTAATCACGTACGAGGATGCCGCGGACTCTGAAGACAACGTCATCAACCAGTTGGCATACTTCAAAAAGACTAAGGAGTTACTCAACCATCTTTGGGAGCAGAGACGGTCAATCGAAGCGCTCGTCGCACACCATCTTGACCTAAGCCAGAATGAAGCTTGCATTGTACAAGACCAGCGCACATGGATTCGAGGTGGCTTCAATGCCTGCATACCAGCTGTAGTGAAGTCTAGGAACGAAACCAGGAAGGTTATTATGCGCTGTCCAATGCCGCACAAGCTCGCTGAAGCTAGATATCCTGGGACGGCAGACGAAAAGCTAAGTTGCGAGGTTGGAACATATGCATGGATGCAGGAAAACTCTCCTAATGTCCCAATTCCTCATTTATTTGGGTTTGGCTTCTCGAACGGTCGCCATGTAAGACTAAATTCTTATTGATTGTTTCCCTGTCCTGCTAAGAGTCAGCTAACTTGGATTAACCAGTACACGCACGCTGTTCATCGACCTTTCTATATCCGTTTTGTCAATATCGTCCGGCGATGTCTCCTCAACTTCTTCCGATATCCTCTTGTTTCGCATTATACCTCTAACCCAACCGCCTATAGCCTACACACGGGATACATGATTCTTGAATTTATTGGCCCAAGCAGGGGACAGATGCTCTCCAATTCATGGAAAGGGATTCAAGAAGATCCAATTCGGAGGGAAAAATTTGTTTCGGGACATCGCTCGTGTAATACTATCTCTCGCTCGGGTCCCTCAACCAAGAATAGGTTCATTCCGATACCATGATGACGGCACGGTATCATTATCGAACCGGCCACTCTCCTGCACGACTATCATATTGGAAAATAATAGGGCACCGAGGGTAATCCAGAGGAGCGATACATACACATGCACTGACGCTTTTGTGTCGGATATGCTCACATTCCACGACCAACGCTTCCTCAGCCAGCCAAACGCAGCTTATGACGAGGAGGACTGCCGTGGTCAAATGACAGTACACACCCTACTCCGGGCGCTTTCACACCATTTTATAAGACGGGAGAGGCGCAATGGGCCGTTCATACTGCAGCTTACTGATTTCCATGCTAGCAATATTTTTGTTGACCAAGAATGGAACATCACAGGCCTTATTGACCTAGAATGGGTATGCTCACTACCCATAGAGAAACTCACAGTGCCCTACTGGCTCACTGGTAGAGGAGTTGACCAGATAGAGGGAGAGCATCTTGACGAATTTAATGGAGCGCGAGAGGAGTTTATGCGTATCTTTGAGGACGAAGAGCAAAAGACAAGATCGAGCAAACGGCATGATATTTCACTAGCAATGGCTATGAATGACATGTGGGAATCAAAAGGAGTGTGGTTTTGGTATTGTATAGAATCGGTGAACGCGATGTACTCGCTTTTTGAGTGTCAGCTCTGCGAGCGGTTCTCAGGTAGCCTGTCCACAAAAACTGAGGAGTTCGTATCAAAATTCTGGTGAGGATTCAGCGAGCGTTGTTGCGAAGAAGCTCGCCGAGAAGGAAGTATATGACCAAGAGCTCCGTGAGCTCTTTGAAAATAGCAAGGAAAGTTTGCGCATCAAAGCTGAATCGTGAGCCGAATTGCATAGACTAGGAGGGCAAGCTGGCTTACGTCTTTGTCCTGATGAAGTCAATCTTTAAGACTATTCATTCAACCTTTTACAATTTCTCTCCTTCCTCTTTGTTCTTCTTCTTCTCCTCCTCTTCCTCCTTCCTCTTCTCCTCTTCCCCTCTCTTCATCTTCTCATCCCTTATCCCATATTGCTTTTCTTTTCTTTTGTGCTGAGGTCCCAGATGAGATCATACTTGCTATAGAATCTTTTTTGATACCTATGCCTCCAGCAACAGCCTGGTCCAGAACTCCACTATACTCCCCAGATGAGTGGGCGTCATTGTTGCTACCGCTAGTACCAGTATCCGCCATTGTTTTCCACAGGGCAACAGTTGCAGAATATGTAAAAAGAGGGTGCCTAGGAAAAGCATGAACTTTTGCCCAGGTAGACGCGATTCTGAGATACAAGTCATTCGATACGAAAAAGCCTGAATGTATCCTTGTCCGGCTATGATACTAGTCCCAATCAGAACGTATCCTAGCTAATCTGGGATAGGGATATCAAACTCAGTGGGAGCAGTGGTCACCATTACTTGCAGGTAGGTGAACAGAAAGAACATCATTTGCTGACCGATGGTAGTTCGAACGGCTGCGCACACATTGACTTGGTAACCCACAAGCTCTGGCGAGTAGCCGGCTACTAATCATCAAACAACTGATCATACGCATCATACCACCCCTTCATTTCCCACTTCCTACTCGCCAACCAATCCTTGACTTTTTGATTGTCATAAATAAGAGGCGTATCCCAAAACTTCTCATGCACACTTACTACGCCCTGTTCAAAGTCATTCTCATTCGGCTCCCGAATGTTCCACTTGTAATCTAATTCCTTCCAGGGCATCGGTCCATCCCAGCCATGCGCCGTGCGCAGCAGATTCTGCTCCATGTACTCTGAGTTGAAGCGCTCATCTGGCACCAGGAGGAACGAGCGATAATATTCGAATAGTTCTTTTGACGGCGAGCACACGAAGAAGCCTGCATTCATGTACCCCGGAGTTTTGATATCGCCGGGGGTGGGGGGAAATTGGTGGTTTGAGTCGAAGATTTCGGAGAGGCCGGCAAGCACGTAGGTTGATGGCATTGGGGCGAAGCCCTCGCGTGGTTCGTGAGGTAGGGTCTTTTGGGGCCGTGTGGCTGGGTCGTCGAAGACGCCGTCGAGGGAGTGGAGAAGCATGCTGTCGCCGTCTATGACGAGGACGAGCTCGTACTGCGTCATTTCGAAGACGCGAAGCTTGGTCATGATGTTGTTCCAGGTTGGCCGGCCGGGGTGCAATTCGACTGTACCAGTGAGAAATTCGACGGGGTAGATGATGGCGCCGTCTTTTGCGAGGCGTTCACGTCGTCGAGAGTCGATGGTTGGGTCGACCATGACAACGACATCGATGCCATTGGTGCGTGTCTCGGGGTTGTGAAGAAGTTGCCATATGAGGATGCGTGTTGCGATGAAGTACTGGTCATCTTCGAGGGGTCGGTGTATGTTACCGTCGCTGGAGAACCAGGTCACATAAGCCCTATTACTTCCGCCCGGATTCACTTTGGGTCGTTTGTTGCCAACGTTCTTGCACTTGTGACTCTTGTGTTTGTGCTTCTTGCCATGCTTGGAACTCTTGGCTTTCTTCTTCTTTGAGACAGTATGCTTGGCATCGTTGAGATCATTCAATGGCGTCTCGTCCACGTTCCCGTGGTTGAATACACTTCCTTTGGATCCATGTGTATGTCTGTATTCAGCAGTTTCCTCGCCATACCATGAATCATATCTGGATATTGTAATTTCTAGAAGGAGAATCGCTGCAAGAACTGCTAAGATGACCGCAGCCCTGATGCGTGGTTTGCTAAGAAAATTTGCCATGGCCCTGGAAATTCTTTGATGCTTGGGAGAGGAAGAAGCGATCCGGCGAAGGATTCGGAGGACGGGGCTGGAATGTTTATCACAATGACATTGCTGCTTCAGTCTCAAACCCTAACCCAGCAGCATTTGCTCTTCTCGTTTTCGAGGGAGCCTTGGTCCTTCTGAATCAAAGCTGTTCAGTGCTCAGTATGTGGCTCACCGATATTTGTCCCAGCTAGTAAGGATAATATCTCAGATCGCGTGCACATAATGCAAGCAAGAAATCACAAGTGCCGTAGAAACCTTGCGGCATTCAATCAGGAACGAACAAGGTGCATAACACTACTGAATCGATCGAAATTATGTCATAAGATCCACTGTGAACCTTTCCAATGGTTACCGGTACGTTTTAAGCTTTCTCGAAGGGGCCTTTCACAGATTCATTAGCTAGTTTTGGAAAACGCTGCTTGTCCAGAATCGCACACCTGAATCCAGTTCAGAATGCTTCACTTCCCTGTTTTAGTGTGTACGGAATGTGTGGCGGGTACGTTGATGCAAGGTCGATGCTCACTTCACTTTTGATTGGCTGATTTGCCGCGGATCTCGACTTCCGCGTCCTGAGTCGCGAATACATGAAAAGGGTACCTATGAAAAACAATGGGTAGACTAGAGATCTCTGAAATTGCTTTCAAAGAGGCTTGAAATTCATCTATCAACTGCACATTCCAATCTTGCAAAGAGTCAAACGTGCAAAGTGATCCTCGCATGCCTACTCAAGTTAGATTCAGTTGCAATCGTGTCAGCTGGGCATATTGCGTCAAAAAGAAAGGATGGAATTGCGATCCGAGTTGCCTATTCTGCACCCTGGTTATATCATCGTGTAGAAGGCTGGTGTCAGGAAAGGGAGTGCGCGAAATGATATGGTACATAGAGGTAGGTGAAGGATTTAGTGACTATGGGCAGTTGGTGACTTAGATGAATTGCCATCCCCACAAGATAGCGATGAGCAGGTATCATTACCTGCTTGGTCTGACGAAGATCTTACTCATTCACCATTGACGCAACGGCCCAACATTTGGACATGCGGTTGCTGATTGACAATCAATCAGAAACCCCATCGCGAGCAGTTGACTTTCCTATCTGTCGCTACGAAAAATTACAGAACAGTTTTCCAATGTTCCAGTGACAGCTGTGACTAGATCGGGCCTCACCTCACTCATGTTGCACTCATGAGTCACGCTTCTATAGCACAGAGTGAAAACGCGAACGATCAGAACCATCAACTAAATTATACTATCGATCAATTCTTCCTCGGGCAACCGGAAAGCCAGCTGTATCAATGAAGAATATAATGTTCTCTGAAGCCAGGCCCCACCACGCCAAGCTCAGTCAGTGTCACCGCAATCCGAAAATCGCTATAGCACCGTCCTCTCACCACCAGGCAAAGCCAAGTGAGGAGCAAAGAATCGTAAACAAAAGCACACTTGTTCTGGCCATGCAGCAGTCAATTCGTCGTGGAGGCCGTCGAATGGCTATCGAGCCTGACCTTGTCGAAAGCGTATGCGACGAGTCCCCGCCCTGCAGATCCCACTGCAGCCCCAATGTTGGGCGGCTCAAAAAGATCACCCCAGGCAATCAGTTCGAGAAGTTTTTCACGAATCCTCCAAGACCCTGCATGTCCTTTCCACCTGCGGTCAGGCATTCCGATTACCTGCGTGTGTGGAGCTGCTCGATCGACCGTCTCGTATACGTCCATCTACCCCACCATCCTCCACCCTCTATCTCAACCTCGCTCTCGAATCCGGGTGACCAAGAAGGTAAATTGCTTCGTGCTTTGGGGACTTGGGAAGAGGGTGAGGGCGAGGGCGAGGAGGGCTTTATATATTGCACCAGAGCTTGCGCACAGACGCCATCACATGGTCTGACTAGGGCGACGGCAAGGTGACTGTGTTGCTGAGTACAAGATGAGATATACAATAGGAAGGAGCGCGTGTTTTGGGTGCAAATTTGCTGAGTTGTCGCCTTCACTGGCGATGTCATTGAAGTTGATGGAACAAAGCAAAATCTACGCGATATGAGGAACACGACGAATAAGACTGCTGTAGATGCTAATGCTGTGTGATTAAATCTGGGGAAATCTATGCGTTAGACCTTATCCGAATGAGGGGACATGAGTGGCTATTAGGTTGCACAAGATGACAGCTTAGAAGAATCCTAATCATGACAGCCATCTTCTACTAAATACGCAGTGAAGAATGTGAGACCGGCCTCTGAATCTTATAGAAATCGAAAGTGTTGCAACAGGTATCAAACTAGCATAGCATAACGTAATCATTCAAACATATCCACCTTCCAACCCCATCCTCGAACAATCTTCATCCCCTCTAACTCTCCACAAGTATGCCCGACCTCAAATTTCATCCACATCATCACCATCTCCAATCTGACGGAACAAATAATAAGCACCATTCGATTAGCAGTAATGCCCAACCACATCAACCCAACTATAGCTCCTCCCCTTATCTCCTCAAATACTAATATCGGCCGACATATGCGGATTGAACCCGCCCACCTCGCACCGCACTAATATTGACAAGTCAAAACCGTGCAAGATGCCAGCGAATTTGTCGCATTCGTGCCTTGTCAACCACAACAAGTACACCATCCTCTCGCCAGTCGCCCCAGCCAAAGTTTCCAAGGACCAACCAACCCCACAAGAGGCCAGAGACGCAAAAAATTGACAGACACTCAAACAAATACCCCAATTTATCTTCGTAGCTTCGGGTCAAGGACAAGGGAAGCAAGTTCCATCGTTCCTCTCCTGTTGGCCTAGGCGCGAGAAGCCTCGATGTAGGATATTGGAGCGAGGTGTCGTGAGGTCGGGGTACGTAGTAGATCTTACTCGTGTGGTCTTGACGAGGGGCATCGTGGTGGTAGATTTGACATGTATTAGCAAGTCGTGAGTTCATGGGTTGCAAGCAATTCATAAGCATGTATTTGAAACTTACAGAGCAACCCTGCTTCAATCTTCCATTGAAATTCCGATATGTCTTTGGAGCTATAGCATTATGAATAATAGAGTTGAGAATAACGGCGGGGCTGCGTGTATATATATGGTCGAGATCATAGTCGTAGAGCAGGTAAAGAGGGAATGTTTTGGGGCCTAGGATGCACTATGTCTAAATTGAAGGCTTGTCATGGCTCAAAGTCCTTGATCAGATTAGGTGAATGCTTCGTTCCATTATTTTGTTCCCTGATGATGATCACCGAATCACTTTCTAACCAACGAGATGCTCATATGCCTTGCCTCGATGATCCTCGAACACCACGGCACCTGGAAAACGAGCATCACCACATCTCTGAAACTTTCAAAGTCTCGCTTCCCCATTTTTTCCATGCTCCGCGAGCATCTTGTACATGGTCTCCTCAAACTTCTCGTTTAGCACCCCGATCTTCGCGTCGCCAGGAGGCCAGACCAGCCCGGCATAGAAGCCACAAAGTCCGCTTTTGCGATCGCACCACTGAGAGCATGGTTAGCAAGAAAAGGCAAAAAGACTTGTTGTACCCAAGAAGGTATGAAGCACGAGTAGCTTACCCATCTTAGGTTTGGTGCACCACCCCAGATCATGGTCCCTGCTTTACTGCCTGTGGGAGAATCAGAGTCTATCAAAAGACCTCCTAGACCCCAATCCTTGGTGATGGACTTGTCTGTGTTACCCATCATGGTATTCATCTGCGTAATGATCAAGTTAGCGGCCAGCTTCGTTAGATTCACCGAGAGAACCAATAGACATACCATATCATTCTGCAAGCTTGCATTCAGCGTATTCTTGCTCCTCTCGCCCAGCTGCGGCGTGAAGAAAATATCCATCGTCTCCTTCTTAAGCAGCTTTTCATTCTCCTCATTTGTCAACATCGCCTTGAGAACCTTCACATACTCCTCTGCTGATGTGAAGACACCATTTCCGCCGAAACAATCCTGGAGTTCCTTTCCTTCGCCATCATGCCACGGCATCGGCCCATCATAGTTTTGTACCTTCCCTGTCGCAGGATCACGAATCGCCATATCCGCCATTCGCTCTTTCATGTCTGGACGCGAGGAAGGATGGAACGTCATGTCCTTGATACCGAGTGGCTCCCAGATATTTTTTCGCATATAAGCTTCCAGCGTCTGGCCAGTGACGCGTTCAACGATGAGCCCGGCGAAATCGGTCGAGCTGCCGTATGTCCAACTCTCGCCCGGCTGAAACATAAGTGGCAACTCAAAGCGCTCGAGGAGTTTTCCGCTCGTGCGCAAAGGCTGCTTGTGATATTGTAGCCAAGCCATGGCGTTGGGGTGTAAGGCATCATATGTCAAACCGGAGGAGTGAGTCAGTAGGAGGCGGAGAGTAATCGGCTTGGCCTGTTTGGTCTCGATGGGGGCGCCATTATCGTCGAATCCAGACAATACCTTATAGGACTCCAGTTCTGGGATGTGTTTGTGCACTGCTTCGTCTAGAGATACGAGACCTTGATCGACGAGTTGCATACAGCAAAGAGAGGTCATGAGCTTGGTACAAGACGCTGTCCACATGATCGTGTTAAGCTGCATTGGTCGCTCGCTGCCCTCTTTCATTGAGGCACTTCCGAAGGCCTTGGTATATGTGAATGACCCTGGGTATGATTAGATGTATAGCTCATGTTAAGAAACTGAAGCGAATAGTAGCTACCATCGCGGTTGGTGACTGTGAGCGCACAGCCGGGTATATCATGAGCAGCAATCGCATCGTTGATGGCGGCTTCTAGATCTGCCATGATGAATAGCCTGAATTGCCTCAGATGGCCTCTAAACAGTTCCAATACAAAGACAGTAGTGGGACAGAATGTGCCAGAGATGTATCCACGCTCCAAGACTACAAATGAGCCGACCCCAAGTCTGAGCAAAGAAAGCTCCCAGAGAACCTTTTCTTCAGCATTTAAAGTGGCACCATAATCGGGTC
Organism: Plenodomus lingam; assembly: GCF_022343315.1. NCBI lineage: Eukaryota > Fungi > Ascomycota > Dothideomycetes > Pleosporales > Leptosphaeriaceae > Plenodomus > Plenodomus lingam. Next base: position 2,548,405 of record NW_027093974.1, read on the forward strand.
AAGTCCTTCCGGATATGACGGTGCTGTTGATACGTATGCGTCTTGGCGCGAAGCGGGGCATCCAGCGTTTGGAAGCCTTGAAGCCTCGGTCCAATGATGTTTACGGTATAGGTGAGCATGGGGAGTTAACACTTGAATGTCTGTAAAGCGACTGAGATGACCTGCATGGTGCGGTGCGATGCGCCAATATTGTGGGACTGTACTATGCTTCGTTGCATGCGTTGGAGTGGTCCACACCTGTGTCGTGTTGCTGAACAGGACAATGAACGCAAGTAATGACTTACCTATCAGACCAACAATGCGAGGCCATCAAAGGAGCCTAGTTGAATCTCATCTCGACTTGGGCCTGTCAAAGCTGCCTTTATCATTACATCCAGCCATGATTGTTTCCCATGGTGTAGCCGTTGCATTGCTAGCAGGACTACTCCGCGAGAGCGAGGTGAGCATACTAAGTAAATATATCGATGGGGTAGCCCTTGTAAGTTCTGTTTTGTTGAGGGAGCTGTCAGAGATGGTGCAAAGGCTTGCGGGGTAGGAGATAGCGCGCGGTCCAGCGTGGATTTCAGGCCTCAAGTGCTTGCAGTGGGAGGCCTACGTGACACCTGGCAGCGAATACAAGTAGGTAAATGTCATCGTGCTGGCTGCCGATGCCAAATGGTCAGAAGTCGATGTCCCATCTTCCAACCCCTCCGGTACGGTAGGTAAGTAGTTGCTTGGAAGCGACAGCAAAAGTGAAACTGCATGCACCACCTGATGAATCGATTTCACATCTGACTGACCGGGAGGGTCAAGCTGAAAGTCTATCTGCTTGTTTGTTGAAGCAAGAACAAGCCTTCTATTTGGGTGTCGGAGCTGTATACCGGTAGTTGTCTCTCCCGTGAGACGGGGAACGTATGGATGGTCCGAGATGAAATACCTTATCGATAGGTGAGGTCACATGATGGCGCGGATGGATGTACCGGTAGCGATGGGCTACCGTACTTGGAGGGTCAACACATCGCGTCGTCCCAACTGTCCTCTGAATCCTCTCGTCTTTCCGCAACAACACATTTTGACGATGAGAAAGCCACTAGGACTACCATGATCATTCGTTGGGAGCTACCGGTAGTATAAGTCTGACTGAGAAGCGAACGTTGAGAAACGAGAGGCCAGAGGATTGACACCTAGACCTAGACATACCGGTATCAGCTACGTCGCCTCATTGCTTGGGGTAGCTTGAGGCTTGAGGGCTAGTACCCAGTATGACCTCAGTATACAAACAACGACTACACTACCGTATCCGACGCACGCGGTGAGGATGCGGGAGACTGTCGATAGGTCGACGACTGCGAAACCGCCCACCGCGTGAACGCAGTGTGTGTGTGTGTGTGTGTGTATGTGATAATGAATAAACTTCAAAGGCCGTGAGTTGTTGTGGCTACGGTCAGAAAAGAACTCCGTTAGAAGAATCTGGTCGTTCCTCCCCAATTCGATCGCACCTTCCAACTCTACTGCTTTCCATCTCAACAGCTTCCACCTCCAGACGGCGCTCCTCCTCATAGTCCCCATAGACAACACCACAGATAACACTGGACAGACTCTCTTGCCTCCTGTACCATCGATTCAATCTGCGATACACACGCCCTCTTTTCGTTCACAATCATTCATAATGACCCGAAATTCTAAGCCTTCAATACCTAGACGTCGACCCGGCTACAGCAAAGTCAAGGTAGTGGACCTTGTCGCTGATCTGGCAAGACGCGGCCTGCCTACCACGGGCAAAAAGCCAGACCTGATTGCGCGTCTTGAGGAGGATGACAGAAATCAGGCTGAAGCGCGGTTCAGTACTGCCCTTGAGTCGCCCCAGGATGCAGCCCACGCTTTTGGGCTTTCGCGCATACCAACAGAGACCTTTACGGCATATCACACAGCATACACCGGCAAACCTGTGACCGCTAACGGCAAGTTTCACCACTTTGAGAGCATCACAGACGAGTCGCATCGACAGCGGGGTCATTGGTGTTTTGAATCTGTACAAGACGATCATAGAGCGCTCGCTCGCCACATGTTAACACCGGAGGCCATACTGGTCGAGCAGGATCGCAGCGGAGACACCTCCTTCGATGAGATCATCCTGCGATGGATGCCGGGTTCCGACGAAACAGAAATGAAAGCCGGCCTGGTAGGGCCAGCAAGTTCTCACTTGAGGACATTGTACACATTAAAGAAGATTACAGGACAACCCTTGTCATTTCGAGGGCAAACACCGGTGTACCCTATCAGCCAGGATCCACGGGTCAAGCAATACTGGGCCACATATAGTTCGCCACATTCAAAAGTCTCTACTGACGCCGCAGCCGTCGATTCTTCAAATACCATGAATTCCACAATATCCCGAGGAACTCAATCAGGCCCTAGCAATACTTCAGGTTCGTTCCACGATACAAACCTGGCCCCCAAGCCTTCAAGTTTGTCGCATGGAACGCCCAATACTCCAAAGGCTCTCTCCCCGCTGAAGCCACCCAATGACTTTGGCTTTTCAGAGCCACATCAGCCAATTGCCTCGCCTTCCACACCCGTAGCCCATGGACCCTCGACGTCTACTGTGCGCGTCAAGAATTCGAAAACATTGGACAAGGCCGCTACACATAATAAACATGGTGAGTTTACACCCGCCGGAACTGAGCACCATGGAGTAGATTCTGCTCCACAGGTCCTACAGATGGAATTGCTAGGCGGCCCTGAAGTCTTTCCCGCAACCAAAGGACCAGTCACACCTGACTTCCTCAATGACGGACCAATCCCATCATCACATTACACTGCGCTGTCTACGCGAGACGCATCGCTCCCAGTCAGCCCCGAGCACGCGCTGCTACAACAGTCCGTGTCCCCCCCACAACACCCTGCACCACCACCTCGAAGTTATGAGGAAGCGCCTCAATGTGATCTCGAGGAGTGGGGAGGTATGGAGCAGATTGAGAAAGATCTTGCAGCTCTTATTGCATCCGATGCTGTTTTGGAGGATACTGAGCATGTCGATGTGCGTGCTGGTGATACATTACGCACAGCAAGTTTGACTTCTTTCGTCGATACCAGCGAAAGCAAGAAGGGCAACACGGACCCCAATGAAGCGAAATCATCCCAACTTTCGGTTAGCTCTAGCAATGCGCCTAATAGCCCAAGTTCTGTCGCAGATGATGAACGAATTGTCATTGACTGCGAGGGCGACATTGGCGTGGTTCAACCCATGAGCCCACCTGCAATAGAACCAGATATACACCCCCGGTCCTCAGCAGGCTACCTTGACATACCATGCATGGACTGCGGCTTGATGGAGATAGAAGGCCATGCCTTCGATTGCCATATTGGCAGTAAGTCTTATCTATCAAAATCAACTCCCACAAAAGCTAACATCATCCATAGACATTATCTTCTCAGACAAGCTAACCTTCCTCGACTACCGCCGCATTGCTGACGCCGTTGAGTACTTTGATCCTGGTCCGTGGACTACACACTTCGATCCTTACCCCACCCCGCCGCCTGAGGACCCGGAGGCGCAGATTATTGGCATGGCAGATGTAATACGCAACGAAGAATCATACAAGAATGATGAGGAGTTACATAGTCTTCCTGACTCAATGATGGTGTTGTTATGGGCTTTGAGATCACTTCCAGGCGTTAAAGTACTCAGAGAGTAGGCAAATGGTGACAAATTGTTGCCATTCTTATATATAGTGTGTAGTCGTCAATCCTCAACATCCATCAATCAAACCCATCTCCTTCCCAACTACCCAGGCCACCCAAAGTGAACCCTCTTCATTTCTCAACCCCCGTCCATTCACCCCCAAACACCCCTTAGCGGCGTCGCACATCAGTACGCTGCAGTGCCTCGTGCTGGCGCGTGGCGCCACCCACCGCACCAGGGCCCAACTCCTCCACTGCCTGCTGCACCATTGCGAGATCTCTGGGAGATCTCGCTCTGGGAAGAGGAGGGAAGGAGGTCTTCTCGCCCGATAGAGACGACCCATATGGGGACGACGAGGTCGTGACGTTGCCCAGCATGACCGAGTCGACCCCATGGAGGAGGGGGATGACCAGGCGGCATTTCTCCTCATGACTGAGGGTGTCGAAGTGGACGGCGTAGAGCTCCTCGAGGGAGCGGACGGCGGCGGGAGAGAAGGAGGTGGGTGAGGAGGTGGGAGACTTACGCTTCGCGGCGGTGGGCTTGGTGACCTTGGTGGACACGGGAGTGCGCTTGGCGGGGGCGGGGGCACGGGTCTTGACTTTGGCTTTGGGGCCAGGGGGAGAAGAGGAGATGGGGGTGGTGGAGAGTGGGAGGGGAGAGGAGCCCATGGCGGGTGCGTAGGCTGATGTGCCATTGAAGACGACACCGGGTGGGTAGGTGGGCTGCCCGTAGGCAACCATTGCAGCCGCTCTTGAAGTCCCGTAGGGGGGTGAGACCGACAACCTCTTCTTGGAGGCTGGGGCGCGGTAGAGAGGAGGCTCGGGCAGGCCCTGGACCATTGCCCTACGTTGCTCTTCCGACGTCTCTGAACTCCACATCCGCTGGATGAGGTCGGGACCGCCGTGTGGGCCCATCGGCTGCGTGATCTTGTGAGTCAGCCCCTTGCTGAACTGCTCCAGACGAGTCGTCAAGATCTTGTTCTTGCGCCTCATGGCTTCCATTTCTGCTGCGTGCTCGGCCCTCAGCTTGGCCATTTCTTGCTCGTTCTGACGCCGCATGTCGGCGATTTCCTCCTGGAGATCCCCAATTGTGGGGCAATCCAGGGGAGGCTCAGCATGATCTATGACCAGATCATGCTGGCCATGGGTGGCCGATGAGGGTGTTGTGGTGGAGGTGGTGATGCTAGCAGGACTGAGTACCTGCTGTACCTCATCTGGGCCCCACATGTCGTTGATGAACTCCTCAAAAGCCGCGACGTCAGACGCCGGGGCATCGTCGGACATGGCGAAGATGGCGTCGAAATTTTGCTCGGAGTAGACATCAGACATGATGAGAGATGAAGACTCAGAAGGAGGAGTGCTGTTGGAAAGATGAGGGTGAAGAAAAGCTGTTGGAAAGATGAATGGGGAAGATAGCTGTGCTGGTATACTGAGTCGGGAAACTCTGGAAAAGGCTGAAGGAGAGACAGAGTAAAAATTATTTTGAACTGTTGATATGTGCCCTCTGAGCGAGGGGGGCTGGGGATTGACTAAATGTTTCGTCATGAGCCAGTGCTTTCACCGCAGGTCAGTGCTTTCATCGTACTTGTCACCACGAACTGCCGCGGAACCGCCTGATCTCTCGTCAAATGAGTTCACAGCGGCCGTTTGATACAGGTCCCGCTGGACCAGCCTCCCCTGATATCTTAATTTTGAGTGGGATCAGTCCAGACGACTCTCGAAGTTGGGCTGCGCAAAAGGTCATTTGAGCGACTGTCACCTCCACAAAAAGCACAAATTAGCCGACTCTGCGTATGTGCAATAGCGCTACAAGAGTAACCATAATATGATTACATACCATGGTCTGAGTGCGCCTTGAGTGTCTGCCTTTGATGTGGGTGCCTGGAGCGACAAGGTGAGAGACGAGGGTTCAGCGAAATGGTTTGTGGGCGTACGCTTGCGCCTATCAGAAAAACGACGGCGGAGACGGATACTGCTAGGAACGTCAGACTGGGTTTCCAATGCATATAGAGAGTTCGAGATACCTTCATCGTCGGCCACTATCCTCGGGTGTGCCTATCATACATGGTTGTGTTTCGCTTGGTGAAATGATGGTGAACGTCTTCGTGGTAGCCACACACTGAGCACACCTAAATGAAAGAACATTGAGACCTTTCAAATTTTTATTTACTGTGAATTAGTTATGCCTGCAATGCATCATGTGGCCTAGTCGTTTCGTTGACCGTACAGCTGATGCAGTGCGGTGGCTCATCCCTACCGCGACCACGATGCGCAAAATTGCGACAACGTCTTGGTCAAAAGACCAGAGAATTCCGCAATACGATCATTGCTCAGCTAACTAGAAGATGTCAGTATCCATCACAACGCCCCATTGCCTACCAAATAAAAGTTGAGGTTGAACGCAGAAGAATCAGTACGACTTTGACGGTAGATATAGCAGTGTGCAGTACATTTACGAGTGGCTTTATAGGGGCCAGACATACAATAGAACCATATATTGTACAATAGCAATTAATTATGTGTAGACTGCAAGGCCGACGACAATGTCAATGTTCGACAGAGGATATGTCGTTGCTAAGCGTGTCCGTGGAAGCACTAGCGTGGCCGATCTCAAATCTGATTCGCCAGTTGGCGGTGCCCTGCATCTCCAAGGATGATCACCGGTACCGGCATCTCACGATCTATTTTCCTCTCCGGACCAAGGCTTGCACTCCGAGAATACTGTATACTTGAAGGTCTAGCAAGATATCGCCCACCATGTTGCATATCCTAGTCGCTTACCTAATGACAATCTGTCCGTCACGTGTCACACAGTCTTCCCATATCCATATTTGGCATCTCGCTCTCGATTGCGTGTTCAATCTTCCAGTTGAAACAGTATCAGGAAGTACCAATGCCTGCTCTCGAAGCCCACATTCCCAGCCCACCAGACCGCAGAACTTGTCATCCACTTCTCCGAGAAGTTGAATGAGCTCAAGGCTCAACGGCATAGATGTCCAATTACTGACAACAAAGCGGGGTTCAAATGTAGGACTAGCGAATATTTCGGCCAATCATCACTGGTGCATGCATGTAGTTTGAGAAGATGATCAGCATGACTAATCATGTTACGAGGACATACGCAGGCTCGAAGAAAAGCTTGGTATGCTTGTTCCTGAGCAGGAAGCCTTGAGGTTGATCACGACAGGGGAGCAGAAATTCAATGCGAACGCCTACGAAAACATGTCACTTGACACGATACGTGTGGCTGGAGAGACTCCTGCTTTTTGTATACCATCTTTGACAACTCACGGCTTTCACTACGGTAAAAAATTGTTTACTGTAGAATGGTACGCTAGGGGTTTACTATATAGGTGTAAACTGACCTCGTGTATACCTGTAAATAGGTTTAAAGTGGTGGTTTACTTTTATAGTAGGGGTTTACATTAAGTATAAAAAGTAGTTTTATTTCTATTATACGCTATAATACCTAACTAAGACTAAAAGGGGTAGAAAAGATTAGCTTCACGCTATACGCACATATGACATAATAATAAGTTATAATATTTTTACTAATAGGAGGTGGTAATAATAGGAGGTAGTAATAATAGAGGTAGTGGTGATAGAGGTGGTGGTAGAGGTAGTAGAGGTAGTGGAGGTGGTGGAGGTGGTGATAATAGAGGTGGTGGAGGTGGTGGTAGTGATAGAGGTGGTGGTAGTGATAGAGGTGGTGGTAGTGATAGAGGTGGTGGTAGTGATAGAGGTGGTGGTAGAGGTGGTGGAGGTGGTGATAGAGGTAGTGATAGAGGTGGTGGAGGTAGTAGAGGTGGTGGAGGTGGTGATAATAGAGGTGGTGGAGGTGGTGGTGGTGATGGAGGTGGTGGAGGTGGTGGAGGTGGTGGAGGTAGTGGAGGTGGTGGAGGTGGTGATAATAGAGGTGGTGGAGGTGTTGGTGGTGATAGAGGTGGTGGAGGTGGTGGTTGTGATAGAGGTGGTGGAGGTGGTGATAGAGGTGGTGGTAGAGGTGGTGGTAGAGGTGGTGGTAGAGGTGGTGGTAGAGGTGGTAGAGGTGGTGAAGAAGATTAAAGAAAGGAGGGGTAAAATACTTAGATAGTTAGTAGGAAACTAGTTATTACAGTACTACGTAATACTAGTAGATTAATAGAAGTAGAAATAAAAGTAGTTTACTTTTGTGGAATACATGGTATAATAAACCCTATTTAGGTTTACTTCTTCTACCTAAACCACTTCTTAGTCTACTTTAGATAAATATGGCTACTGTAAACCGGTTTTGTACCGTAGTGTTTAGGTTCAAAATTCTCATCATACGCTAGAACACGACTATGTGATATACCCAGGGTTGGTGATCATTCCGCGTGAGTAGTTTCAGAGATACAAAAAAATAGCTTGAGTACATAAAAGGGGCGCTTCGGCCGCAGGATAATGGTAATCATACAGCTTTTATTCATGAAAAATAGAGCTTTTTAGCCGTGGGAGATGACGGAGTCCGCCATAATACTTTCAAGCTTCTATCTACATCTAGTGCCGGCGAGCAGCCCTGTAAGCCTTTGAGTGCTTGATGATATCCGCCGCTCTCTCAGCAACAGCGTACACTGTGGTCATTGTGTGTGCAGCAGGCAGCATGGGCATCATGCTAGCATCCACGATCCTCAGACCTTGGACACCGTAAACCTTGAGATCTTTGTCAACAACACCTCCCTTCTCCTTGGGTCCGAGCTTGCAGCTACCAGCGGGGTGGAACAAGGTAGCAGCGTTGGCGCGGATGAAAGTGTCAATGTCTGCATCAGCGGTCACGTTGGCTCCGGGAACAACCTCAAATGGGTTGAGTTCAGTGATGCTGGGGGCTTGAGCGAGATGGCGGGTGAAGCGGAGGCCTTCGCGTAGGAGGGCAACATCGACTGGGTTACGGAGGAAGCCGGCGTCGGCAATCGGGGCGTCGAAAACGCTTGATGAGGATGCCTTGACGCTACCACGAGAGTAAGGGTGCTGAAGACCGAGAACCATGACACCGTCTGCCCAGATAAGCTCAAGGACAGCAGAGTCCTTGGCAGCCAGCTTCTTGGTCAAAAGGGCATGTTGCGCGGCGTAGCCATCGGTGACCTCGCGGGGTGTGTTGACTGGCAAAGAGGCTCCGATGCCTAGACCGTTAGCTTGGGTGATGATGGCCTGGGAAGCGTTCGAGTAAGTCGTCAGAGGTAGGAAGAGCACGAAGTCGGCAGTAGGAGAAGTCAAGGGACCCTTCTTCTGAGAGTCGTATTCTTGCCTAGCCTGGGCTGCGAAGGTGGTGTTGCTAGTCAGGGTGTTTTGGAGGACAGTGGTGTTGAGAACGTTGACCACGGCAAGCAGGACATGATCGTGGAGGTTGTAGCCAACACCGGGAAGGTCGACAACCTGGGGGACATTGATAGACTTGAGGAGGGATGACTCGCCGATACCCGAAACCTGGAGAAGCTGAGGGGTGTGGATGGTGCCAGCAGCAAGAATGGCGTCCTGCTTGACCTTGACAGTCTTGCGCTCAGCGCTAGCGGATGTGGCAAACTCAACAGCATTGACTTTGACGGCGCCGTTGACAGTGGAAGTCACGATGCGAGTGACCTGGTTTCCAGGGAGCAGATGGAAGTTCTTGCGTTGGGCGGCAGAAGCATAGTAAGCCTCCTTGGCGGAAGAACGAGTCACAGTCTTGGGGTCCTGGTTGTGAGGGCAGTAGTATCCACCAATCGCGTTGCCAGTCGCCTGGTCGTTGATGGGGATCTTGAGCTCCTGTGTGGCCTTGACGATGTTCTCTGTCATGGCAGTTAGCAATTGGATCATATCATGAATTCAAATTGCAGACTTACTCGTAGTAGGCCAAAAGAACGGCGAGTACGTTGATTGCATGTACCCTTTGTCGCCGTGGAACTCCGGGTTGTACTTGATGTCATACTCGGCTTGAATCTCCGCGGTTGGGGGTGTGAACTTCTCATTCTGCAGACTGTTAAGCACTGAACGACACATAGAATACGAATGCAGCCTTACCTTCTTGAAGTATGGAAGCAGACTTGCAAAGTTCCAACCCTTGTAGGACAGACCTTCCCAGCCATCGTAGTCTGACTTCGAACCGCGATCAAAGACCTTGGAAGAGTCAGTATGCACTTCTGTGTGAATTCGATACAACAACACTTACCATACGATTCAGTTTCGTCGATCCGCCAACCACTTTACCAAGAGGGATAGGAACGACGCGGCCACCAAGACCCTGATCTGCGGCATATGAAACATTCCAGTCGTATTTTGTGCCTACCGCACCACCGGCAAGGCCCGGTATTGTCACGAAATCTTCATTATTGTCACTGTAACATGTCAGATTGGTGTGAGCGCCGAATATGACTGTAACTTACAAGTCTCCAGCTTCGATGACGAGCACGTTGATGTCTAGAATTGGTTGTGTTAGATTTTGATCGATAGTAAGATTTCGTGTTTTGGCTGCCACCTACTCGGCTCCTCTGACAGCCTGTTGGCAACTGTAAGACCCGATGCGCCGGCACCAACCACAACGTAGTCGTACTCTGCTAGTAATTCACCGGCTCTTGAGACGACTTGCCCTTTGAAAGGCGGATAAGCAACAACGGTCGTGGCAGAGAGCGCGGCGACCAAGGAAAGAGCATTCAGTCTGAGTATTGAAGGCATTGTGCTGCAGATGTGAGGCGTGCATTCACAAGTTGTGGAAGACCATGGTAGAGTACATGTATGAACATACTTGATAGTCAATTCAGCCGTAATGACCCCGAATAGCGGGCCTGTACTAATCCATCTCAACTGCCGATGTTACAAACAAACAGCTCCAGACGTTCGTCCTGACACATGCACAAGGGCATCCCTTTTTAGGCTCTTGGTGTTGTGCAAATTAGAGTTGGAGGATATTATAGGCTGCCCGTGCATCCGTCGCATGAAGGAGTCAATCTCCCGCTCCGCGAATCTTGAAAGCCCAACAAGCCAACCAGGCCGCTCGAAACATTTGAAACATCGACCTTCTTGGTGAAACCTCCGATGGCTTCATTCGATGACAGCGCTCACTGCCAGGCCGCCCCGGCATCATGTGCCCGGAATGGACTGCGCCTCATGCTGCCAAGCGGTCGTTCCTGAATCTCCGTCGATCTAGCGGACTGGCCGCTTGAAAATGCGTCTTCTTGTTCGGATCGAGATTCAAGGTAAATGATCCAGTATACGCAACCCGCTGCCGGATTGGGTCTTGTTCCGAGTAAATCGTACGAGATGAGGGCGTCCATGAGTTCAGAAATGGCAAGTGGGCCTTCGGCTGGTAGGTAAGTATGGGAGATGCAGGATTAGTCAGTGATCGGTCACGTTATGAGCAACACACTATCCGAGGTTACACAACCTCATTCTCTTCCGCCGATAATCAGCATACCATGCGACATTTTCGTCCTCCAGGATTCAAGTATTGCAAGTCTATTATAGCCAGGCTGACGTGGCAAGCATCCAAATACAGCACTTGAAGACGCTTGAGCCCTGCAACGAGAATCATTCCTGGGCATAAGATGCGAGCCATATATCGCACGCGTGTACACGGAGCTTGCAGACACCTATTGCCACCGCAGCAAAGCTCTCATCCGAAGCCGCAAGCATCGTTACTGTAAATTGATTATTGTTCTAGTTCAGTCCATGAGATAGATAACGCTGGTGAACAAAGGACTCGGCCCTACTGTGTACTGCCTCGAAACGTACCGAAAATCACGACTGAAGTTGCTAGACAAATTAGGGCGTTGAGATTTTGCAAGCTTGCCGAATTTTGCATCCGAGAACACAGCCTCACGCGTTTTCTTTCCTCACAGCCCGCCAAAATATCACCACGCGATAGTGTTTTTCAAATCATAAGAGTAGCTGGAAAGTAATAGGGTATGAGCTAAGCCAATTCCAACAATTACCACAAGATTCATCAGCACTCTAGTCCTTGGCGCCGTCGTTGAATTTGGAAGCCACAGAGCTAGAAGTCGACATCGATTTAGTAGGCATTCTAGAAGAAAGACGCACATTTGAGCCTTCACCAATCATTTTCAGAGAGCTACCTCATTCCCAGTACCTACATAGTACAACAGAGAGTAAGCGAGCAATCTGAGTGATCGCCCGCCGCCATTCTGTGGGTCAAGTGCTTGTCTAGCGGAGGTATTTCCGATTAATATCAAAATGGGATCGTCGTATTCACGAGATGAGTAGAAAAGGCCAGACTGCTTTGAAGTACTGGGTGCGCACGCGAGTGCTCTGAGTTCGACCGAGCCACGGTCCAGAAAACATATTGGAAGTGAGATTGTGTTTCGGAGAGGAGACACCGAATTTGAGACGTAGTAATAGCTGAATCCTCTCGCACGCCGAGTATATGCCAGTAGGATCCCAATTACGAGGTATGCAAGTCTATAGATGCAACATTTGCGTCTTTTCTTTTCTGGGATGAATTGCCATGAAGCTTTCAGATTTCCTGGGTTCCACAATTCACACTTGAATAACATCCCTCTGACCTGGAGGACAAGGTGCCCCTGCAAAGATCACATAAGTTCCAGACGTGTCAGCGTCTTAAAAGAGGAATCCGGGTCTGTGCCACAGGGAGGACTCTTCCATTAACCAACATTGTATACAGTCAGTACAGATCCTTTTCCCATCCTTCATGACTACCTCTCCCAACAGTTGGCGGCAAGCAACTCCACTCCCAATCCACATGTTTTGCAAAAACATTTGTAAAACAACAGAATCCTCTTTTCTAAAATCATCAAAATTTCCTCTATTCCTGGCGCCAATGTTGGCAACAACGGCAATAAAATACTGCAAAATAGACATTCGCCACTTCTCCACATGCTTTTTCAATAATAATAGCAGCACCACAACCAACATATTCTCTCCGTATATCCGCTTCAAACACAACCAGAGACATTGATTGGATGCAAAGTAATTTGATCCAAGCACCCCTCCCAGCGCACCAAAGCGCCAGAAACGCAATTTTGAATCCTTTTCAACCCTGTATGTACAAGGGCGAAAATTTGAACAGCACGAGACATCTATCGTTTGTGTCCATGATTTGGGAAGCAAAATGGCGGGAATCACATGAGCTGCACCACTGGCTGTTCGATTTTCCCCAGGGCGTGCGATGGGAAGGATGTTGTCAGTCTTAATTGTTGAGTTTATATACTTGTTGGCTATGCAGTTAGCTGTCATTCTGTCGGGCTAGACATCACATGAATGCATGATTGGGTACAGCAGCTCAAATGCTTGGAATCAAGCCACGGCCTCATGGCCGTACGATGTCGAGGGGAGAAGGCTCGGCACGGCATCACATGGAGTTTTGTGGAGAGAGGTGGGTTGCATTCGTTGCTGTTGAAATGTATTCGGCTCTGTAGAAACGAGTCGTGTACACTGAATTCCACCCTTTAGATACAGTGCCTTGTCTTCGTGCTGTTCCTCTAATTATTCAGCACATCAACATATATTACATGTTACATTCCACAACCCAGTCCAGCTCTGATTACACAGCAAACCAAAGCCAGCCAGGCACATTGCTCACATTCAAAGTTTTAAACCCCATATACCCAGAGATATGAAAACAACGTCACCCCCTAAACTGAACATAATAAACTGTACATAATTTCCCCACCCCTAACCCGCATGATAGACCGTGTAATAGATATGCCATAATTTCAATTCGATTCCGAATCTTCCACACGCACATATTGTTTGGTCGTGTCATTTTTGAACAGCGAAACAAGGCAGGATAGATAATCCCGACTACTGAAGCAGGGAGGGGGAGGAAATATATAAGGAAAACACAAGACTAATATATCTTTGGAGTTGGAGGTGTAATGTCTTGCTTGTTTGCGTGCTTTGCCCTGCTTGATCGCAATACTCGCATCCCCCTCCTACTACCTTTCCTATCCCCCCCTAAAATAAACCCAACATCCACAGCCTTCCCCCTCCACGCAGTCTGCTCAATCTGCACAATCCACATATCCCATTTCCCAGTATCGACATTGAACCGCGTAAGCCGCGACACCAACTTGTATATCCAACGACGAACAGAACAACGTTGAACACATTGACAACTTCTAAATTGAGCAGGGGAATGTTTACCATGGGGAACAAGGCTAAAATGTCCCACTTCTTACTCAGTGAGCAGTGAAAAAAGTGATTGCCGAATCCTAGCTCGGAGAGAGAGAATAAACAAAAATGCTGACTGCAAACTATGCATACGCGTTGCCCCAACCACTACTACCCTAAACCCCTCCCGCCACCGAGCCCCCAGCATTACAATATCCCATCTCTGCAATGCCATGGCCTCATCCGCCCTTCCTCTGCTCAACCTCTCCATCCCGCATCTCCACATCCCCCCTCGTCTCCCTCGCGCGCTCGCCCCGCTCCTCCCCAATAGTCTCGCTACTCTCCCTCCTGCGCTTAAACTCCCTATCGCCTTCGGCCCCAACCTCGACCATCTCTCTCATCACCACGCCCGTGTCCATTTCGGGCTTGCCATCCGCCTCCTCGACTTCGGTATTCGGCGTCAGCGTTGCAGAACTCATGTTATCATCCACCCCCACACCTACACCATGGCCGTGCCCGTGAGAGTGAAATTCCCTCGCGCTCATATTGTTCCAATCGTCGTCTTTGTACTCTTGACTGCCGTAGTCTGGAGGAAGTGCATCCTTGTCCCAATCCCCTGCTGTGGCTGAGTAGTCTTCACCATACGTCTCCCAGCCCTTTGAAGTCTTTTGCAACTCCTCGAGGAAATTCAAATTATCCTTTTTGACGAATTCCAGTAGGGGTTTGGAGAGGGGTGCGGGTTCCGATGTTGTGGCGGCTTCATTGGCATATACGAGGAGCACAGTTGCGGATTCCGTCGTGGCACGCTCAAGTACGTCTTGCAAGCTGAGGCGATCGCGCATGATGACTGGGCTGACGGATTCGGTATCGTATTGCATGCGCCACCACTGTTGTGCGTCTGGAACGTCGGACGTGATGTCCGGGTGAAGCAGGTACACGACGTCGCGCCGGGTTGCAACGCCCCAGAGTTTGTAAGGACGATGCATGGCATCCTGTGGGGACTGGCCTTCTGGGAAGTCGGTGGCTGTGGCGTCCATGACAATGTCCGCGCCGTCGTCGATAATGGGTTTGAAGCGAGCGCATATGCTGTCTCGGGTCTTTTGGATTTGTTGTGCTTGCTCCTCGAGGACTGTCATAATTAGCTAGGACCTTGATAAGCGACAGCGGGCTCACTCACTGGCAAGCTTGCTCTCGATGCTCTGATATAGGTGTTGCAACTGAGCCAGAACTTCAGCATCCCGAGATTCAGAATCTGAGCCATTGGTACGCGGCTGATACGCCTTGATGCTAGTCTCCAGCAGCTTCAACGATTCCACACGTCTTGCTCCGGGCCTTGCGGGTGTGTGATACTTTAGTCTCTCCACTTGGTTGTTGATGTGCCCCAGCTGTTCCTCATGCTGCTGCATGTCAGAGTACATGCTTTCTATGATATGCTTATTCTTCTCCAGATATCGATCAATATACACGGTCGCTGGAACACGGCAGCCTATGTCAGACGCATTGGTCGTCGAAGACGTCAGTCGAAGGATGAGAACATTGCTGGGCTCGACCAAGTGCGCGCTTCCGTTATTGCCTGAGAAGAGGGTATCATCCAGCACGTCATAGACGCTCACATCTGGCCTTGACGAATGCCGCGTAACAGCGCCATCGAGAACGAAGTTCTCCACATGCTGACCTGCAACATTGACGACCGAACGCAAAGAGCCGTTGAGTTCTGCATCCGGAACTTGCGTCTGGAAGGCGAATCCCCAGAGCAATAAAAACTTGAGCAGATCATCATCTTCGTCCTCGAGGCCTGCTGGCCTTGATTCCTTCCAAGCATCCATGCTCAAGAGCGCATCGACTGATCCGTATATCCTGTCAGTATTGTCCAGGAAGGCCATCAAGCGCTGCGCCTCGTAGAGAATATCCAAACCATGCATCTCAGCAAGGCCCTTTGACCCATCAATGATGCGCGCGGATGGCGACGCAACTCCTCTCCACCAATCTTCGCCAACCCAGTAATCTGTAGCCACCACACCCGGGCTAAGGAGTGCATTTCGGAACTGCGGTATCGAATGTAGGATTGGGATGAGACACTGAAGGTGGTTGAAATTGGGCGAGGGTTTCAAAATCGCAGGCTGGCCTTCTTCGCGCTGCCGTTGGCTCGGTGTAGGGTCTGCTATGACCTCTGTGGCCGTTGGAACGATAGCCCATTGTGATGCTTCGTAGTGTGACTGGGTAGCAGGCCCAAAGACTGTATTCGCGTTACCCACGACGCCCGATTCCTGGGGACCTTCGATACCTGCTGCACTGTCAGCACCGAGTCCGACCAAGATCTGACCTCTCTACTGACTCTGCATTGGCGCATCCCCAGCGTGTGTAGAGAGGGCGGAGTGTTGGCTCGTTCGCGAAGGAGGACGTGTGGGGGCCCTGCTATGGCCGGTGCTGTGGGGGTAATTCTCGAAACCTGGTGCATAGTCAATATTGAAAGCTGCGATGAATGCTGTCAGCCAAAACTCCCTGCATATCAGCTATCCATGGGGGAGGATCAACCTACTGGGAAGAGTGGCATCATTGTCTCCGTACCTCCCCGCACCAAACGCCGACTCGTCCCATGTGGCCGGGGAGTCACGCAGTAGACTTCTGAGACTTTCTATATCTGTGTCGTAAAATTTCTGAACGGCTGCTTGCAGATTCTTGCCGCTGATCTAGAGGCCAGGTTAGAGACGGCGGTTCATTGCAAGCCTGGGCGGAAGCAACCTACGGCCAGGAGCTTTGTAGCTTCTTCCTTGTCCAGCTGGTAGCAGATCACGTCTAATAGCTGACCGACATTCTCATTCATGGACATGGTCGCGGATTGGGGCGATCTCTGCGGCAATACTTGTTTTGCGAAAGCAGATGTGCGGCGTTTCGTGATAGGTATGACGTCGGGAGGGGAGAGGGAGAGACAGCGAGCTTGATAGAAAAGTGGCGCAGCTAGGTTTGCCCGCGTCGCGATTACCGCAAAGCCAGCGGCAGGTACGAGACCGAGAACGACACGATGCGCAGCTGGAAAGTATAGGAGGAGGATATAGTCAGGCACACCCGTCGCATATACCGGTACTATGCTGAGGTTCAAAGCCACTAACTACCGTGGTTCGCGGGCATGGCGGGGGAGACCAAAGCATTGGCGAAGTTTCGCGGAGGTGCCGTGCTAGCATGCGGAGCTACCACGTCGCTCACTGGATGGACAGGGACCCTGGTCAGGCACATCATACATGGCACATACCCATATCCATTCCTTGTAGTACAACGACACTACTCTACCTATCCACTGTAAAAGCTGTGATGGAATAGACCGTGTCCATGCAACACTGCTTGCACGTGGGAAAATTTATATTCGAATCAAATAGCTGAATGTATTGATTGTCTTGACATCTACTCATCATACACTGCTAACTATCTAAACTGTGTTTTGGCTATAATATACAAATCCTTCCCTTTTTGATGAGTACTCATACAGATACATAGTCGTTCATTGGCGTGGCATTATACAAAGTACCTTGTACAAGCCGCGAGATGACGGCTAATCATGATGGCGCCGACGGCATGCCCTCCAGGATCTCCTCTTTCGCCTCCTTGGACATGGGCTCCGCAGGCTCCGATTCCCCAGCGTTTGCCTCGGTCGCGCTCTCCTTGTCAGACTCCATGTCTACAACATCCGTCCCTTTTGCACTTGAGCCTGGCGCAGTCAACTCGGAAGCGGCAGCAGTACCCAAGACCCACTGTCCATCCACGTACTCGCCACTACCACTTCCCGGTCCCAACGGCTTGTACACTCGGACGCCCAACTCTTCATTCATCTTGTCTTGCTTGTCTCTCCACTCGCGGCCTCTGTTACTAAATCTTTGAATGACCTCGCGATACGCTTTCAGTCCCTTGTCAGCTTCCTCCTCGTCTTGACCAATGAGCTGGCGTCGTCGCTCTTTGACAGCGTCGTAGAGTGCCCACCGTTGACTCTCGGGTATCTCCTGGATGTGGTATTCAATGTTCCACACGTCTTCACTGTCGATCTTGACAGGGCGGTCAACATAGCCTTGATTGACTTTGGATCGGACGGTAAGAGTCCAGCCCATCAGTGGGCCGGACGGAGCTACTTCTTCTCTCGTAGAAGAGTTGATAGGTTCCGCATCCACTTCGTTTTCGGCTTCGGCGTCGACTTTTACTTCAGTGTCGGCTTCAGTTTCAGCTTCGACCTCGGCTTCAGTCTCAGCGTCAGCATCAACTTCAACATCAACTTCAACATCAACTTCAACGTCAACTTCATCTCCATCTTCAGCAGTGGCTTCAGCCGCAGCCTCCTCATCTGCTTGCTCGGCTTCTTGCTCCACCTCCATCTCCACCTCATCCTCCGACTCCACAACGACCTCTTCCCTTGCCGCCGCGCCGTTCTGATCCTCAGCGAGCTGCTCATCCACCTCATCCTGCGTCTTTTGCCACTCTGCCTGGACCTTGGGATCATGCTTGCCCACCCCTATCACCGTCCTTGCAAACTCCTTTTGCTCTGCATCCCCCTTATTCTGTATTTCATCGGCCTGCTCATCCGTGACCGGCTCAGCAAAGACGTACATAAAGGGCGTTTTTGCCTCTCTTGCCTCGACGTGTAATCGAAGTGTCTGTGAATGGTTAGCTGGGATGTCGGATGAGTGAGTGGATAAGATGACCTACCGTGTTCGGGAACTGTGCTTTTGCCTTTGAAAGGATCTCGTCGAGCAGGGCAATCGAAAGCTTAAACTCTTGGTCGCCCAGGAACGTGTCACGTTGGCCGTGGAGAACCTCATCCATGTCGGCTAAGCTGAGGTACTGGAAACCAAATATCCGCTCAATGTTATGGAACGCGATGAAAATACCGTCCATTCGCCCCATTCTGACCTGGAGTGAATACTTCAACAACGTCGCGCGTGTCATGTCGTAGAATTCGCGCTCATACGATTCCCATTGGCCAAATGAGTGTCGGAGTTGGTAGCCAACGCCTTCTTCGTACTTTCTGTGGTTCATGCGGATGGAGACCACAGCTCTCGTCTTCAAGTCAAACACGCCAGTGCCCGGAAGTCGTGGGTCATAGGCGTCTAGTTGAGAGCGCATCAAAAGATTTCCTTGTCTAGAGTAGTGGTAGCATCGACTCGATTTGTCCTCCGCCGGCGCCTTTTCTGGATTTGACTTCCTGAAGCGCTCGAATTCACTTCTTTCGGTCGTGAGTAGCTTCTCCAGCGAGTGACCGAGCCAGCTCATGATGTTAGGCCTGTCATAAGACTTGTCGGCATCTATAGCATATACCCCATTCTTGTAGCGCAGGAATACGGCGGTAGGACCAAGCGTGATTCTGGAAAACTTGTCTGAAGGTTTCGGGAAGTCGCGTGAAAGCATGTCGTGATTTAGAGGGCGGAAGTTGGAGAGTATGTAATGAAAGTGTTGCAGGACGCCCGACATGCTGGAAGTGGAACCAGTGAATTGTGCACCAGTATTTTGAGTTATCTTAAGAAGTTCCTCATCCTTTGACGATGTCTTGTACTCGCTGAGTGCATCAAAGTCGAATTCGCTGACCGGCATGATTTTTTCAAGATATGGGTCGAAGTTGTACACCAGTGAGCGCGGGTCTTGTAGACGATATATGCCTGGGTTAAAGAGGACACGATCGAGACCATATGACAGCATCGGCACCGGCGGCTTATCGACCTTGACGGGCGTGAACTCCAGATTTTCGGGGAACATGACGCTGATGTCGAGCGGCTCGCGAGGCTGTGCGTGTTCCGATGCAAGCAAAGCTTCTTTGAGGGACATTGGGGCGCTCTCAACCCCATCTTCGGGTTCTGATTTCCCTTTTGCGACAAATTTCCTGATCTGCACCCGCTCTGAGGCTTTCTTCTCGCCATCTTTACCAGCTGACTTAGCTTTCGCCTTGGTTACTGATTTCTTCGTCTTTTTAACTTTTTTCTTGCCATCTCCACCATCTGTCTTGTCCTCAGCCTTGGATACTGATTTTTTCGCCTTTGTGGCCTTCTTCTTCGTCTCAGCAGCGCCATCCTCGGTCGTCTGATCGGATACACCCTCTTTCTCCAAGCCCGCCTCATTAGATCCACCTCCCTCCAAACCCACCCCATCAGACCCACCCCCCTCCAAATCCGCCTGAATCCTCGCCAACTGTTTCGCTTCCTCCTGCTCCTTAATCTTCTTAATCCGTTTCTCCTGCCGCCGCGCCAACACCGACCTAGGCGACGACTTCTTCGCAAACAAAGCACTCGATGTGGCAAATGGCCTCAGTTGCGGTGTTGGGAATTGGCTTCGCGCGGCGCAGAAGAGGCAGACGGAGCCTCTACGCCATGACGAGGCTTGCGCGAGCTGACGAGTCAGCATTGAGGGGCGCGATTGGTGGGAAGGGGAGTTGGTGTGGTTGGAAGATGCGATGCGCTTTGGGTGAGGGTGTGAAGTGGTATGGGTGGAAAATGTTTCGGCGTTTCTTTTTGCCGGTGGAGAGCGCGACTGCGAATTGACTCTGACGTATGGGTTGGTGGGGACTTTGGGGCTAAGTAGGTAAGGGTTTCCCTCTTGTACGCGCCTGTCCTTTTCGAGACAAATGTCCAGGAGAGCAAACTACACAGTAGGAGTACGTGATTAGCACAACAACAACACTGCACGCACAAATCCCAACCACACAAACTCCCTCACACGCATTTCAAGCCAAACAAATCCTCCTCATCACACCCAGATACCCAGGTAATCCAAGTCTCAGCTGTTCAAAAATTGATTATTCCCCAATCTACAAAAGCTTCCTCGCATATATCCATTTCTTCATTTCTCCCCCAGTATCCCAACATAGGACGCGCCTCTGTCTCTCTCTTCGCCGCCCCCTTTGCTCCCAACCAGAGAAAATAATAATAACAGTAGTAATAATATCTTCGCCCGCTTCCATACCGCTATATGCGCGCGTCCATGGGATATACACAAAAGCTTTATGAACATTAGGATGAGTCCCCCACCCCCCCAAAAAAGTTATCAGTCAGAATGGCCACGTCCAAAAAAGAGCTCTCGTCTATATGCCTCAAGATTCAGCCTTTCTACAAGAAAACAAGGCCTCCCCTCCCGTGGCCCCTAAGCCCTCTCTTGTCCCTCCCTCCAGGATTCATCCTCCCTCCCTCTCAAGGAAACGGAAATCCCATGCCCTTCGTCTTAAACGACATCTCCAACTCCTTCTCCAGCGGAGTGACGTCGTAATCCGTATCCGGCGTCGCAGCCCCCAACTGGGCATCCCTCTCCACCGTCGGCGTCGTCTCAATCTTAACCCGCTCAATAATGCCCGACAGGCTCGTCGCCGTATCCGGGCGTTCAAAGTCCTCTTCATCGACGTCGAGGGTGGTGGGTATGCCCTGTGAGATGTTGTAATTGCGCTGCAGATATTGCTGCAGTCTGTATTCCTGCCGGGCCCAGCTTTCGTCCACGAGCCCGAGCGCGGCTTTGATGTCTTGGTCGGAGAGGCCGCAGGCGTGGGCTTGGGTTTTTGTGATGCGGCTGCCGACTTTGTTGGCCAGCCGGCTGCGGACAGAGTCGCTTTTTCCGGGGTGATGGACGGAGACTTCGTCGCGCATTTGCTTGACCTGGTCTTCTGTTTGCTTTAGCGCCATCTGCCGAGCTTCCTCCATGGTGGGCAGGTACAACAACGTGGTATTTCGGTGAAGCGCGTTGATGAGATCGGTGTAACCACTTAATGCGATACCGTTGTTTTCGCAGTACAGGTACTGTAGAGTTTTGTTGACTTTGAGAACATCGGCAAGCGTACTCGCGCCTTGCATGCCAAGCTTTTGGTCTATGATAAATCAGTATTGCACTCAGCCATACGACAGGTAGTACTTGCATCTGATATACAAAGCGCGCAATGTCGTGTTCTGTTGCAAGCCTCGTAGTGCCCGGTTCACTCCCACGCCCAGCTTCGTAGTCTCTAGACGTGAGTCTTCGCCTGAGATGTCCAACCACTCAAGGCTCTTATTCTGGGCGAACATCTTTTCCAGTGCCTGGCACGTCTCCTCAGAGGCATCGCATGGCAGCGATGCCCTTGAGATGTCTAATTGTCTGATTGTATTGTTCTCAGCGAGTGCAAGAATCATCTTGCGGAAGTCTGCTTCTTCCTCAAATTCCAGTAACCGAATCGTGAAACTTGATGGCGCAAGGCCACTTGAGATGGCTTTTGTCATCATACCAAGATCCTGCTCAAAGTTGTTTTCGCTGACATCGAGGTGGAGCTCGCGCGCCTTGCCTGGAGTCTCTGTCATTGAATGTAAGAGATAAGCCACATCTTTTCCAGTAAGGAAACAATGATCTAAGCGCAGCTCACGGAGCGCTTCCGACTGTTTATAATTAACCAGATATCTGTGCTTCTGTTAGAAGTCGGAGAACCACTTTGTATAACATCAACGTACCCTGCAATTGCGTCCACCATAGCGGCATTCAATGACGTGCCGCTTAATATCAATTCTTGTAATCTCCAGCCCTGGAACGTTTCCACAGATATAAGAGACTCCAATGCAGATGCTCGTGCAACGTGGGAGAGGTTCAACCGAGTCAGATATCCAAACACACCAATCTGAGAGTCGAAGATGGATGGGGAGAGGCGGAAGGGATTCGATGACAGATTAATGGCTTCTAGGGTGGTTTCTTGCGCACGAAGCGCATCAAGAATCAAAGACAATGCTCGATCCGTAAGCCCGCAGCCGCTCAACTCTAGACCACGCAAGTGACAAGCGCGCTCGACAGCTGCTGCCACGAGATAGTCTAGATCAGTGTCACCAAGCTGAATGTTGTTCAACGCGATCCAATCGACATTTGTAGTCTGATACTTGCACAGAGGGAACAGAGCCTCCACAATACCACAACCAATGTCTCTTGCGCTATCCCTTGCTTCACCGTGGTCCTCCGGCTTTCTGTTAATACAAGATGTGAAATCAAGTCTCCGTAGTTTGCGGTTGCTCAGTGCCAAAGCGCGGATTTCTTGCACCAACAAGCACGAACGCCCCAGCTCTTCAGCATCTAGCCGAGCATATGTGCCTCGCTTAGTCTTTAAGCAAAGATGCTCGGCGCCGTATGGATCTCTCAACCCATTTAGAACATCAAGATGTACGTCTTTGAATGATATCGATGCGAAAGTTTCGTTGTATCGCAAGGAACGCATCACAGCTAGTAGCTCAAGAACGGTGTATTGATTTCTTCGCAGACCAGTTGGCCGTAGCAACTCAAACCGTGGAGCATCTTCATTGGGATAGGTGATCTGATAGCTGATATTCTCAGGTTGCAGGTCGTAGGCTACGCAGTAGCCTATCAGAGTGCGGTCCAGCGAGTCCTGGTCTATTGGATGTGGACTCGCTTGTCGAGAAATGTCCTGGTGTACGTCGTCGGGTACAAGGTACTCGAAGGGACGTGACTCCCATTCGGGCCTCAGATGTCCCTCCATAGTTCGCAGGCGAAGAGCAATATCGCGTGATGCGAGAGAGGCCAAATGAAGCACTTTTGGTCGTTCCAAAGGTTTACTAGTACATGTCAATGTGGTCCATAGGGCCAGACAAATCGCGCTTACCGAAAGGTCAGCTGGAAGGTGTCGTCGACCTCACTAACCCTGACTTCGGTCAATGTCAAAATGCCAAGCGAAGATTGCACATGATGTGAGCCCAACGATGGACTCGACGATCTCTGCGAAGCTCCCTTGAACAAGGGAATCAAATGTACTTTGTGCACACCAATCGCAAGAAAGCACACAGAGGCCGAGATCTTGGCTAGATCGTCAGATGAAGACCTGGTTGTAGTCTTGCCCTGTGGCCGAAGCACAACCTTGTAAATGGCATAGTGAGGCGGCACATAGTCCCGTTCGGCTTCCACCACGCGAGCTGCTTTGTGCGAATTATGAGCAGACAAGGGGTTCGCATCTGCCAGTCGCGAACGGTTCGCTGCTTGTCTAATCGTTCGGAGCCAGGCGAACATTTCCTCTGGGTCTCCAAACTGAAGCGTCATGGATGAAGCGTGGTTTGACTCTTCGTCCAGATAGAAGAGTTCTATGGCGAAATGTGGTCGCCCATCGTCCAGATGATAGACGGCGACAATGTGGCGCAAGGGTATACCATGGTGTCGGTCACCAGAGGATTCCGAAGCGAGAGATGCCAGATCATGGGACGATCCGATGGACGGGCTGTGGCTATGTCGGTAGGTACTATTGCGATTGTAGGGCGCAGGAATGCTGGAACCTAGTCAGCGGTACTCGACGTATGATTTCCTTGACACGGCGTCTCACCCGGGAAAAGCCTCTGCAGCCTTGGTGCTGCTCTTGAACCTGATCAGGTGCTTTTCGGTGAGCACCAGATATTCCTTCTTCTTCCTGAACATGGAGCTGCTGGTCTGCACCTCGCCGTGTTGGAGTACCTGGCGGTCGCGCACGTCTTCGGCCAGGTAGTCGCCCAGGTACATGGAGGCTCGCGTCGAGGTCGCCGACAGCGGCTCGTCATCTTCTGGCGTCAGATAGCCCTTGAAAGAGCTGAAGACGGAACTGGCGCGCTTGACGTTGCCTCGCGACATGTTTGGCCTGGGCGACGCAGGCGTTTCGATAATCGCATGGTTCTCGAACGACTTCTCCTCGGCAAAGGGCGAGACGTCGGACAGCGTGGACATGAAAGACGCTGTTCGCCGCTTGCGCAAGAGATTCGAGGGCTGCGAATCATCTTTGGTGCTCTGGATGCTCGTGAGGGCCGTCAGAGAGGTGCGCCCAAAAATGCTCCTGCGCTTGTCTCGCGACATGCCGAGCGACGAAGTGGGCGTGCGCCGCCCAGCACGAGCTCTGCGGGCAGGGCTATCGCATGCGGAGGCTGGCGCGCAGTCGGCGAAGCAATTGCCACGTTTAGAGGGGCGTCAGTGTGTTTGCGGAGTGGAGAGAGGCCGTGGTGGTATATCAATGTCGAAGATGGAGGTGGAGAGAGATCGACCAATCGGGACCGTTGCATCGGGTGAGGTCTTCTAGATGTATCTCCACGACCGCGATCATGACAGTGGGCAAGTACCTAGGTTCTGCCTACTACCACCTACTTGTACAGTACCTGCGGCGGAATCGCTTGCCCACGTGTGTTTCAATTTACGGGGCCGGGACTGGGCGGGGGAGAGGGGAAGGGAAAGTGTGAGTGGCACTGGCAGGCTTGTGATGGTCAGATCATGTCATTACAGGTTGTACACTATGCCCAGCGACCCGCGAATGCGCGCTGTTCGCATCTCAGTCTTCGGTCCGTTGCTATATCAGAGGGGCTATCGGTGGAGAGGGCTCCGCTGCCAGAACGCTTGTTCTGCAACGGCCACCAGGTTCAAACCTGGGACCCAGGCAGAAGAAGAACAGCGCGTCCCAATCGTGTGTGTATGTGTGTGTATGTGTGTGTGTGTGTCAAGGTAGCTAGGTAGAGCGGCGCAAGGCTTAGGCGACAAGGAGAAAAACAAGGCCGACAGATAACTGGCAGATGACAGGACCCGTTTGAGAAGATACGGTTCGGGTCATAGTGCATACAGAGTAAGTAGTGTAGTAGCACCTACCAAAGAAGACAAAAACATGTGTGCGCCCCGGTGGCAGAGCAAGCGGGTTGGTGAGTAGACAGTGGACAGTAGAGAGTAGAGAGTAGACTGTAGACTGTAGACAGTGGACAGTAGACGGTGGACAGTGGACGCAGTGGACGGTAGACAATGGACGCGAGCTCATGGTTACATGGCAATGCAGCTCCACGCGTCACTTTTGGCCGCAATCTGTGTAATCATACGTCAGCCCGCCCCGTCTGGGAAGGAGGTAAAGGGTGATCGAATCGCCAAGACGTGCTCTTCTTCAGCCACCACAGCCACCACAGCCACACAGCCACCGCAGCCTCACATCCATCGTACTAGGTTTCATAGGTTTCACAACTTTTCACTTCCGATGGCTTATGCACTGTGGCGCATGTCCCCCCTTGTCAAAAACACTCCCCATGACACTCATCCAACACTCCTTCAACATCTCTTTCCTGTACCCTCGACTCCTTCTCCCTCCACCTTCCATTATCGCCATACTCATCATTTCTCTCCCCCCGCATTACCTACCCTTCTTACCCGCATTTCTTACGTCAAGGGTCTAACGAGATTGATGTGTTTCACCCACAGGACAGGAGATGAACCGTAATCAAAGTGTCATCCTCCGTGCATCTCGCAATAAAAAAAACCCCTTCACTCCTCGCCATCGTCCAAATCACGATCATCCCAATACTGACACAGCCTTCTCACCGTCGATCGAAGCATAATCTTGCCATAACTCTCACAACTTCTCTTGCCATGGCTTGCTTAACAAGAGCTTTGATGATGGCAATTCACAGAAGAATGCCGCTTTGTTCTCCCACTAGTGACAAAGCCAAGGCGACTATGTAGGTATCCATGTATCGCTTAATGTGTAAGAATAATATAAATGCAAAAGCAAAAATATACACCCGAGGGGATTCGCCAAGGGGCACCCACCTCACTACTACCGGTACTCCGCCGCTGCACTGCTCATCTATGACTGAGCGGACGCGAAGCCAAGTTATCTCCTAACAGCTCACCATCAAAGTCCTTACTTCTACCGCATACGTTAGTAATGGTGCGGGAACTGGGCAAGGAGCGCGCCTAATTAGCACTGATTACAGAATTCAGAGTATGTGTTGACAGCTACTACCTACCTACTAGTACGGGGGAGTCCAGCTTGGCACGAGTATTAAGGACTCAGGGTTCTCAAACCCAAAGGTTGGGCACCAACATCACCAGACTGTTTCTTCGTCTTGAGCTCATCGCTCATTTGACACTATAACACGGTGCGGTAAACTCGTACAGAACCAACCAAACGTCCACGTCAAAGAAAAATCAACAACAATCAGCACAAACTCAATTCAAGAAAACCCATCACCACAGCAGTACAACACATCTTTCATAGCTACAACGGTGCTACAGGCCACCACCCGCCCCTCCATATTGGTTTGATACCTGTAGAGCCGCCGTTGTAACACAAGAATATCTGCAAACGCAATGATACGAAATTAATAAACAGGCGCCAGGACGTTGACATCTGCAGTGTCATTAATACAGCTTACGGCAACAAAACTGTAGAGAAACTAATCAAGTCTCTGGTCAAACAGCTAAAGACAGTGTTAGGCACTAATAATGTTTACTATAGAATGGTACGCTAGGGGCTTACTACATATAGGCTGGCCGCTGGGTTAGGGTTGGGTAGGGGTAGGGTCTTACTTAAGCATAACCGTACTATAAAGTGATCTTCCTCCCGACTCAGAGCATCTGCAAACCATAGCGCAACCATGGACCCAGCCAGTCAGGCACTGGCTCTAGATCTGCCCCCAAACGTGCGCAAGAGTATCTCTGCTCGAGCTCGATATGCTAATACTTTTGCATTGCCCGCCGACGAGTAACGAAACGCCCCGCCGAACCACCGAAAAAGAATTGGCCTCAAGGCTTCCGTCGCCGCCATCCAGAAATTAAGTTAAGGAGTAATAGAGCGATGCCTTGGGAGCGTCACGATAACAACATATACGATAAGGTTAAGAAATGGTTTAATGTGATCGAAAAGGAACTCCGTAGACCAGACGTCTTGCCTAAGAATGTCTACAATATGGATAAAACAGGCATCATGCTTTCTATGCTTGGTTCTGTTAAAGTCCTTGTAGGTAAGGATGATCGGCGAAGCTATAGAGGTGCTAGCGTGAAGCGCACGATGGTAACTGCCATCGAGTGTATATCCGCAAGCGGTGAGTATTTGAACCCAATGATTATCTGGCCAGCCACTACCCATAGGAGCAACTGGACAACGTTCCCCACTCCTGGATAGGCATACGCTTTATCTAAGTCAGGATACAACGACTCTTATATCAGTCTTAAGTGGATAAAACGAGTGTTTGATCCCCAAACAAAAGCTCGCGCTAATCAGAAGCCACAAATACTAATCTGCGATGGCTTTAGAACACACGAGACCCTTGAGGTCCTTGAGTTCTGCTTTAAGAACAACGTTATCCTATGTCGATTGCCCTCCCACACCTCCCACAAGCTACAGCCGTGTGACGTATCCGTTTTTGGCCCACTAAAGACGGCATATCAAGACAAAGTCGAACTACTATATCGCGGAGGTCTAACGACCATTAACAAAGAACATTTCACCACCATATACAGCCCAGCAAGGAAAAGGGCCATGACTAAGAAGAATATCCTTGCCGGCTGGGCAAAGACGGGACTCTTTCCGTTCAACCCACCAAGGGTTCTTCGTGACATCACGAAGCCTGACGCCCCACTGACTGTTGCTCTAATGACTGTTCCGATACCATGTGTAGATGCAAGTGATGTGATGTATCAGTAAGAAAAAAACGCATTTGGAATTGAAAGTAGCATAGGACTTTTCTTTGCCTCCTTTAGACTTACAAGGCTTATTCACTGCAAGTCCTGGATCCTAATAGCCTCGCAACCTACGCAATCTATCATAATGGCGTCACGTGGTAATTTTCTTGTGCGCTATATAAGAACGGAACTGCGCGGGGATGCTTCGGATGTTATTGGAGAGACTGTGGTGGGTGAGATTCATGGTTGTCCCATGTGGTAGGTACTCTCTGGAGCACTCCAATGATATGTGCAGGAAAGGCAGGGGTGGGTGCATATGAGTGAGCGAGCGTATCGGATAATTTCGGCTCCTTCAAAAGTCAAAGTGCACGGCATTTGAGTAGGTTTTTGAGATTGAATAGAAGGCTTTTTCATTGATGGTGAGTTGGATATATGTTTGTTGGCAAAGAAGACCTGAGAAGGTCCGCCAGTCGAACAAGGCTACAAGATTCCGCCGTGTAAAGCAAATATCGCTACAAGTGTTTCATGACCTTGGAAATTTCCCTGATGCTCGTCAGAATCTTGTTTGCAATTGTGAATTGCAAGGACTTACTCCTCGTGCAGAAGTCCAGAGACCATTTTCACAATACTATTCGTATCATTGGCTCTGTCTACTGCTGTGCCTCCATGTACAATTCATACTCGTAACTCGAGTACAGGAAAGGAGACACGCCCTTAAGATCATTCTCGAAAAGTGGTACGCTTGCGTAGTACTGAGTGAATTAGCAGATAGTCGCTAGCGTCCTTTGGTGATCTTACCTCAAAAGTGCCATTGGAGCTCAAGCTACCAGTCTGAGCGGTCCATCCCCAGACCAAGGCACCATCACTATCACGCTTGCTTGAAAATGTCTCCGTCATAAGCTCATATCCGCTGAGTGCTGCGTTGAGATACTTGTCGCCCTGGACGTATCCCATGCGCAAACTCTTCATTAGACCGTAAACGAACATGGCGGATCCCGAACTCTCAATGTAGTTACCAGACCTGGACTCAAAACCAGGGTCCATGACATTGTACCAGCCCTTGTATACGGGGTCCTGTGCGGCAACAATGGCATCTGCAAGAGAGTGGAGATACTTCAACAAGCGTGCGCGTCCTGGGTGGGTCTCAGGGAAGTAGTCGAGAGTGTCGACAAGCGCCATGATGTACCATCCTACAGCACGACCCCAAACGTGCGGTGCGGCACCAGTCTGGTTGTTCGCCCAGATTGACTTCTTGCTGACATCGAAACCGTGGACAGGTAGGCCATTGGTACGGTTTCGGTCCACGGTAGTTCCAGCGTCAATCAGATCGAATTGAAGGGCAATGTCGTCCCATGCGGTGGTGTTGTCAGGCTCGAACTCATGGGTCCAGCGTGCATAGAAGACGTCAAGCATGAAGATGCCGTCCAGCCACATCTGATCAATGTAGACTGGGTAGCGATGGTAGAAACCGCCATCTGGTGTGCGGAAAGTGCGATCGATCTGGTCACGCAAGACTTGTGCTGCTTTCTTGTAGATCTCATTGCCGTCTGTGAGGTTGTACATGTCTAGGAAAGTATGACCGAAGCGAATGTCATCAATTGAGTTGCTGTTGTTGTGCAAGAGGATATCTTCTCCATTCCATGCTGGGTAGAGCACATAGTCGGTATGATGCTTCACATAGTTTCTGTACTTCTCATCATGGGTACGGTCGTATGCACGTAGGATTCCCGAGAGATAGGACGAGACGGTATATGCAGTGGTTGGCTCAACACCGTGTTTGATCTGGGAGTCGGCCATCCATGTGAGATACCGTGGTTTGCCATGGAACTCCTGTGGCTCGATCTTCTCTTCCGGAGCAATTGTAAACCATCCATTTGGTAGATTGACTTTTGCGGATGCCAGGCTCACGCTGGCCAGCGCGCCGGTTGCGAACAGGAGAGACTTCATGGCAGTACAAGGTGTTCAGAATCAAGAGTTAAAGAAAGAAACCTGTGAGTTGATTTGGGCCACTACGAGCATCTTCTCCCTTCTTTATATATCCGCGTTTTCCATTCTAGTCAGTGGACACGGATATTCTCACTTCCTGGCCGGAGCAAATCCATTGACGAATGTGTACTTGGCCAGGTAACTTTTTGCATAGTACGAGTTGTTGCCTTGGCCCCAAGAGAACTTTCGAGTTTCCTTTCACGCGAGATTGTATGAATCGTATATCCGACATGGTTTCCGGAGTCCATGCAACCATGTATATGGACGGAAAAAATCGAGTGGGGACTGTGGAGTGGACCTTGGCAGATGCGGGGAAGGACCATGATGCAAGTCTTGCGAGCGACCTTGCAGGAGAATTCGGTCTCATCTAGAATTTGTGCCATATCTGAGCATGTGTACTGCTTCGAGATGGGAGAGAGAGTAAGCTTTGCTGAGTGATGAAAGGCATGGAAATCTTAAACTACCCATCGGACCGCGCCGATAGAAGTGGCCCGAATTACTGTGGAGAGGATTAGAGTGTACCAAAATCTTACGGCAACCGATGCTTGAAATGTACGATACCCAGAATGTCTTATTTAAGGGTAATTTTATATTAAAATCCCAAGAGATGCTAAGTTAAGACAGGCATGCAATTGCGTCAACACTTACCATTTCGAGCTGTGTCTAGTCAGTCGTCCACCGTCTCGGATTATCAAGTCATTGGTCGTGCTAAGTTACGTTACTCCAGTCTCCGCACGTAGTATCGGTATTGCTTCGGCTGTGGCTTGTTTGTTGATTACTATGGTAGTCCAGCCACGCCAGCCACTTCCGCCTAAAGTCAACTTAGTAACATAGCATGTCCCTAGTACGCATCGCCGCGGCACGGCAGTCCGTGCTTCTGGTGAGATTCTGAATGCAGACTGACATCACCCCATCGCCAGTGCGAAACATCAACAAAACTCGGCCATCGCACATCATCGCCGATTCATCTTGGACAATTTGTTCGATGATAAAGCGCACACGAATATGACGCGTCTAAATGGTAGTCTGGAGAAGGACGAGGAGACGAATCAAGCTGCATGGGAAGCAGCAAAGGGATCCCTGGTAGGAGCAACGAAGGTATGTCGTGTGTGCTTTTACAGTATTTTATGCATCCTGGACTGTGAGAGTCGGGGGTTTTGGGTGTTGGACACAGTATGCTTCCTTCGCTGAGAGAATTCTGCCGGTGGATCATTCAAGCTGCTTAATCCGTCGTGATGCGAACCTTGTATCAACCTGTCTGGTTCATACCGCGGAACAAGAGGCGATGTGATGCAGTAGCTGATGGATTTTGACAGTGGGGTGCCCTTTTCGCAGTCGGCGGTGGCATAGCATACGCCTTCTCACCATTCTATCGCAGCCTCACCGTGCAATTCAAAACGTTAGTTATTTCTCTCTCTTCCCAGCCAATTCAGCAGCAGAGAATAAAAAGTCGAGTGGTGGCTCTTATTCCGTTCACGCAACACGTACAATGATCGAATCACCCCATTGACCAATTCAGATATATCCAGATGTCGGGCATGATACTGGGCGGTATGCTGGAAGCCGATAAGCGTATGATCAACTACCAACATCAGGTACGGTACCAAAAGAGGCTCACAAGGGATATGGAAGTCTGGAGACAGTACGAAGAGAGCTTCGAGGAGCGAGGGACGCCAGGCGTTGGGGCTGAAAGCAAAGTGCAGAGACCGGATGGAAAAGATTAGGTTGAAGAAGGAATTGAACTTGAAGGTTTAGGGGAATGAAGAAGAATGATTATATTCGTGGAAAATATTGAATATTGCGCATCACGGCTGCCGTGGGCACTCATGTGACGCAATGCAAAGCCTATGAGATCGAGTAGAGACATGTCGTGTACTGTCTGAATGGCATACCGGTAGAGTCGCAGCAATGGTGCATGTGATGGTAAAACAGAGAAACAAGCCCACCGATGGCCATCTATAGTGAACAGCACTCTTTGGCGCCGTATTTACCGGGTTTCCTCCTCCTCCTCGTCCTCCTCCTCCTCGTCCTCCTCCTCCTCGTCATCCTCTACCCAATTCTACAAGACGGACGAACTTTCTCGAACCTGGCCATTGATGCCTGCTGGATTGGCCAATGACGTGGGGCGTGTTTGTAGCGCGTCGGGCTTACATAAGACGCCCCACGAACGCCGCTCCCCTCAAAAGCCAGCTGGTCAATTCGCTTTCTTCTGGTCTCCAGGCAGCATCCGCTGCTCTCACCTATTTCACATACACCAACACCATTGCTCGTAGTCACTTCAGCTATAGGCAGTTATGGATGTCTTTTGGACGCTCCCGCCTGTCTCCAGGTAAGCTCTGCCGCACTCGAGCCCTCTCACCAGTCGCCCAAGCTAACACCTATACAAGGACCATCACAGCATTGGCTGTCGGTGTATCCGCCTTGGGGTACAGCGGCCTCATCGATCTTTCTAATTATGTGTTTGTGAGCCAATGGGTCTTTACCATGAAAATGGTACCCCAGCTCTGGCGTGTCGTCACGGGGTTTCTTATCACGAAACCCAAGTTTGGCATCCTCTTGGACCCGTACTTCCTGTACCAGTACGGCAGTGGCCTCGAACGCGAGTCCTCCCGCTTCTCGCAGCCGGGAGACTTCTTCGTATACACGGCGTTTCTCGCCAGCATCATAGTTGTAAGTACCTCTGTGTGCTTTCAATCTTCGCCCACAACGCTTGCACTATATACCTCGCATCGACACGACTGTCTGCGACCAAACAATCGGTCTTACAGACCACCTCGGATTATCTGCTCGCCCAGCCTATACTTCTAGCTGAAGCGATTCCTGGAACCGAGGGAGAGTACCCTTGCACATTATGCCGTTCCGTCATTCGCAAAATCCAAAAGGGACGCGTGTGGTGTGTGAGCATGGTGGGAATGCTACTTGAGAAAGCTTTGCGAATGCTCTCCATTTCGTTAGGCGGTGTTGGCTCCCTACATATCTTGCGTTTTTCATGATCTTCGTCACAATGTTTTGCTGCGATTGAGTGTCTATATAGGAACTCTACGCTAACATTGCTCGTGTCAAGGCAACAGCAGGTGCTGCATTCGGCTCCTACACCTTCCTCCCCGCGCTCTCACTCGCCTACGCATATACCTACGCGCAAGAAAACCCCACCCGTAAAGTCTCCTTCTTCGTCGTCACTTTCGATTGCAAGTTCCTTCCGTACGCCATGCTCGCCATGTCGTTCGTCATGGATGGTCCCGGGACCGCCCTCGTGCAAATTTGCGGTCTACTCGCTGCACACATGTACGATTTCTTGACGAGGATCTGGCCTACATTTGGCGGAGGCAAGAATTACATCTTCACCCCACAGATTGTGCGGAGCTGGTTTGGTGCGACGCCCGGTAGCGTGCAGAACCGAGGATACGGACATGCGGTTCAGGGACGTGGAGCAGCGCCGAGCACTGGAGCAAGCACGAGCGTGAGGAACGCGTGGGGTAGCATGGGACCCGGTCGCCGACTAGGCGGATAGGGCATTGCACTTGTACTGGAAACGTCTTGTGTAAGGATTCATGGGTTGGATGTCCATCAAATAGATATAGTTGCCTCGCGTTTCGAGTAATATCAATGCATTGTAGGCATTCATGTTTGCGAACTGTGACAATTTACATCCAATCTACAAATACCGCCGACTTGTATCACAAGCGATAGTACCTGCGTGCCACCCCTCTTTGTCACATCCGCACATATCACATTCAGCAACAAAACCATGATCAAACTGAAGTGGTTATACTCCTTAACTATATCTAATCATCACTATACAAACCCCCTCCCCTCCGCCCCAGAAACATTCATCTACTTCGAGCTCCCAGCTGGATTACTCGGCCCATCCACCGCCCTCTCCACATGTCCCGCAATCCCATTCTTACTCGCATCAAACTGACTCCCAATCACGCCATCCTTGCTAAACGGACCCCCCACCGCCTGTGGAATCTGGCCAATTGACCCATCGGGATTGACTGGTGTTTTTCTGTTAGCATTGTGCTATGTGCAGCGCCTACGCCTCGAAAATGAATTCCACGCAAGCGGGAGAGGTATGACAGAGCACGGCCGAGAAGAGGAAGAAAAATAAAGATACATACATTGTCGTCCGATTGCCCCCGCGCTACTAAGCACACTCGGATTCTCCTGTGGAATAGCATTGGTATCCTTCTTTGCGCCTATCTTATCTGCAGCCGCGGTCGTATTGTCCGTCATATTTGGCGAGTTTCCGGGTTGAGAGAGGCCGAGTTGCTGGGAGAGAGGTTCTGTTGATTTGGGCATGGATATGCTTTTGAGAGAGAGAAGTATATTTGACTGTGGTGAAGGAGGATTGAGTAACTGGAGAGTGAGGTTGCAAGTCGAGTTGTAGATATGGGTTGGGATGGTATGGAGGTCAGGTACAGTGTTTCAATGGGTTAGATTATATAGGGGGATTGTAGATGGGGAGTGCGTGTAGAGTGCGTCACAAGGAGGCGTTGAGGTTGATGATGGGTGGTGATGTCATGATGAGAGTGTGTGGGCGATGTGCGGCGTTGACATGTGGGACATGTATGATGCAAGGGTTTGAGCTACGGTGCGTTTTCAACTACACTGGAGGGGAGAGAAGGTCTCTGATTTCGACTTGTGTGGTGATGCTGTGGGGTAGCTAGTGGCTCGTGAGCGGCAATGTAAGTGTCGTACTTTTGGAGTGGCGAATAGTGATCTATGGTGAACACGACACCCCAATCAGTAAATACTGGGTATCAACAAATCATAAGACAATTCCGGTTCCGGGAAATGCTTCATTGAAATTGCTGATTCTGGTATCATAGCACGCTACTAACCCCTCCTCTTCTGCCGCGCACCGCCGACTTTTGGGAATCTTAATGGTAATTTCAACTTTGCGATGAAGTGGTTAGCACTCTCGGCCTTGGTCAACTTCCACTTGGCCATATCTGTCTGTGTTGGTGCTGAAAGCTTGCATCCCAGTTCCAGGAAGTACTGTTTGATTCTGTTGGGTATTAGCCGCAATACCCTTTATAGAGAAAGGGGAAACGTACTCTTTGTTTTCGAGCTTGAGGTCCTCCCGAAGATCATTAATGTCGACTTCGTGATCGTCGACGATGAGCGCTGCTGCTGCAATGTGTGTCATGAGGTTGTCGATATTCCAGCGAGGCATGTCACCACTATCAATGTTAACTCGGAGTACATCCACATCGTACAAAGACTTACTTTTCCGAGGCAAACTTCCTCCTGATGGCCAAAACACATCCTGCAGGTGTGTCATCGCCCATGGCAGCCTCCAGCTTTCCCTTTATGGGAATCTTCTTGGGCTTGTTTCCACCAGAACCCTGTAGTGCAGCGTTGAAGTTGATGCACAACAGTATGAAGCGCAACAACTTGAGCTTCTGGATCTGCTTGCCTCTGGCGAGTTTGACAATGCGCTTGGCAACAAACTTGCTGCTGACTGAGACACCCTGACCAGCTGTTGATGCGTCTACCCAGTCCTTGACTTCTAGCATGGTCATTAGCCCGCTACCCACGATGTTATCAATCGTGTAGACATCGCCTGGGTATTCGGCGGCCAAGTTGGGCGTAGGTCGAGGCTTGGATTTGTCCACTGCTGCTTCGAGTTCTGCCTTGGTAGGCATCGGGACACCAGTATTCGCCATATTTGTGAGGACATTCTCCGCCACAGCATCGTTCTGCGCTGTGCTCGGATCGCCTGGCTTGCCGCTGTGTATGGCATTCAGCGTCCGATCCTCGAGCGCCTTTCTTGACTTCTTCGATCCGAATTCTGAAGCGAGTGCTGCGCGCTTTGCAGTGATATTGCCCAGTTGTGCTTCCTTGCGTGCCTGCTCTTCTCGCATCTCTTCGGTCTCGCTGCGCAGAGTGCTCCGTACAACCAGTCTCTTTACAGGCACGACCTGCAGCTTGCTAGTGCTTGGATCGTATACGGCAACATAGTCCTTCAATTGACTCTCTGAGCTGCCATCATGCTCTTCTTGTGCGAGATAGTCGAGACGGGGATGATCCGAAGACTGCAAGAGCAAATCGGTGATTTCGCCTTTGCGTAAGATCTTCGTGCGCTTATAGGGATTGAACTTGATATGCGGCGGTATTTGGAAACCAGGTGTGGCGGCTGTAAAAACAATGAGCAACCGTGGTGCGTAAAGCTGTATTGCGACAGATTGTGCTTACCTAGTATCGGACCCAGTAGTTCCTTGTTCTCCACCAACTCGACGCTCACGGTTCCTTTTGGCGTGGTGGCCGCCTTCTTCTTTGGCCGCTCGCCTTTGCCGCTCTCCTCATGTCTCTTTCTCTTCTTCTCTTTCTCACTCATCGTGGCGGGTGGCTGGGCAGACGCTGGTGACACTGGTGACACGGGCGATGGTTCCGGCGATGGTTGTTTGTCGCGACTCTCAGAAAAAGTTCGGATCTCGAATTGGCAGAATTGGGCGGTGAAGCACTAGCGTGCCATGAACTACGCATGGATGACGTCTCCGCGTTTAGTGGACGCGTTCCAGTCCAAATCGCTCCTTCTGCACATTTAGGCAGGCGCGACACCAAAGTGTTTGTTGGCTCTTCTTAGTCCCTTCCTCGTTCCAGAGAATAATTGTCTGGATTGATCACATGCAATCACCCTTATCTCTTAAGTCAATGTAGCCTCAACCCATTCTCTGCTTCTTCGTCCCATTTCATTCCACTCTCATTCTCCTTCTCCTGCTGTCCACCTCTTCCTTTGATCCTTTTTGCGCCAGTCCTCAGACGCTGCCGTACCCCAATCAAATCAGCCATGTCCAACATGTTCCGAAATGCTTCAGGAGTCGTGGGAAATGCAGGCAAACAACTCCAATCTACCACTAAAAGGGTGGGCAATACTATCCAAGCCACAACCGATAGGATGCTCCCAGCCCAGCAACGCAAGGAAATCGCCCAAACCCTCCGCTTCTTCGCTGAGGACAACCCAAAGCTGGCAGTGTGGACCCCTCGAGTCCCATGATGTCTCCAACCGCTGACAGTCTAGGCCTTCCTCGCGACACAAGCTGTCCTAGCTGGCCTTCCTCTTATCCTCTTCGTCGCCTTTGCTACGACGACTCTTCTAGTCTCACTTACCACCTGCCTACTGCTGGGTCTTCTGGCCTCTCTAGCCTTCACTTTCATGGTCGTTGGCTTTGCTCTCATCTTCGTTGTACCCACTGTCTTTATTGCCAGCTGTTCGGCAACCTTCATCTTCATCTGGGGTCTCGTCGGCTACACTATCCTTCGACGGCTCAATGGGGGTGAGACGCCCTCCAAGCGCGGTACACGGATGGGAGATAAGCTGCACGGGCTGAAGAAAGGCCAGACTGGAATACACGTTGGTGGTGAGGCAGGTTATGGCCAAGACAGCAAGGAAGTACGCAAGCCGTCCACGAAGAAACACGGTGCCAGCAAGAGCGACGACTGCGACAATGCATCACGTCGTGGGAATGGTGGGTACGCGAATGGAGAAAATGGCCACCAGAGTACGATTGAGTGGGAACAGAAGTGGGACAATGGAGTTCAGCCGCACCCTGTTTCCGTTGAAGTTGATAACCCTTATCAGGTTCTCAAAGCTGTAAGTCTTCAAATTACACACAAAATCTGAGCTTTGCGATCTGTCTGACAGTTCAAAATAGGAAACTGAAGTATAATGAGTTCTCACTCTGAAATTTCTTGACGACCAACAATTGCCAAAAAGCTACACAAGATGATGGTTTGATACTTCAACATCAATGGTAACGACATCTCCAGGAAGGTCTTGAAATTAGCTCCAGAATGCAAGGGATAATTTGAGTACCAACTTCACATAGCTAAATTTAACATCTTTCTAATGATGGAAGCCGCCTGCGACAAGATGACGCCTGCCCAAGTGCGCCTGAACAATCAGATCTCACATGCACGTGACCCATTACTTCACGCATAAAATCTCTCACTTCTACTAACACAGCATGCATCCTTCAAGCACACGTCAATTGCTCGAATATTCAAAAATTAGCCGACGCACCTTCATATCGCTTTCCCGTGCATTCAAGCGTATCAACGACACATATATGGAGTCTATTCAAAAAAAAGCCTGGTCCAAGTGTAATGTCTCGACTCCATTGCATGGCGATCAAATTGTATCATCAAAAAAACGCTTGCGTCTTCTCTTGGACCTGTCTTCAAAACAAGTTAGTCCGTCAAGTGAACATATCCTGATCGTCTTTTTCGACAGCAATCATCCGCAAGCCTCACGGCTGCAATCTAAATGTTCTTACTACATCTTTGCAAATCAATGATACTGTCAGCAAATGAGAGTTGTGTCTGGTATCCTCATTCGAGTACATGCCCATGCATCACGTCTCGGTGCCATGAGAGACTAGTGCACTTCCGAAATGAACACCATTACAAGCGCAGATGATCTCAGGAGATTTGCGGGTCATATTCATTCTGCAATGACAACGTACAAAGACTTTGTTGTACTAGACAAGGTCGTGAAGGCGTTGTCTGGACTCTACCTCCATCACCAATGTCGCAGTGCGAGGGGGAGCCACTGCCCAGAAGAACATGGAGAATTATCTCTGGAGGGATCATCAGAAAGGCCCTCCAGTAAGGACTTCAAAGGATGCTAGACTAGACTGCAAAGTCCGTATAGCCCCGCAGTATCCTTAGTTCTTGAGAAGTATGAAGTACAAGCAACATGTCCAGATCACCATCTGCCAACGCTACTTTACACCAGTGCCACCCCAATTGCGCCACCTCAACCCTACCCGTAAGTTCAAAGTGTTTGCAGCCTTCAATCCGCAACTAAATTGAAGCTTTTGGTATCCTGCCAGAACATTGGGCGTAACGCGCAATATCTTGGATGCGAAATCACTTGGGCTCGACACCCATCGCTAAAACTTCTCTCCAGCAAGCGTGATGTTCGCAGTCACTCGCTCATGGTCAGCTTTACTTTCTGTGGGGGCATGGGGGAGCGGGGGAGGGCATGACAAAGAATATGCCGGCGACATTGCAATCGAGCTGCGTTGGTAAATAAGAGATAGGCCTCAAATTTCTCGCTGGCTTGACATTTGTCACTGGGTACAAACGCTGATACCCATTCCCAATGCGTATGCGCGAATTTTCTTGTTTGCTGCGCATGATGTATAAATTGCAGATTTTGGGTATATGGAGACGCTCAACCACGGCACTGTCAGAAATCGTAGCGGCCATGAGGCAGAGAGAAGATTCAATAGCAGAGCTGGGGAGGTGAATGTCTTGCCACGTTTTCAAAAGGAGCAAGAGAACATCTATGAAGTTTGGACCTGGCTTGAAACACAGGCTTGAAAAGAAAAGTGCAAGGCATCACATCACATGTCTTTGGAATTGGAAGGGCAAGTATGCTATGAATGGTTCGTGCGGAGTACATTGCAGAGTTTTTTATTCCACAGTGTTTTCACAATTTTCGAAATGCCGACTCATGTGAT
The DNA here is from genome assembly GCF_022343315.1 of Plenodomus lingam. Taxonomy (NCBI): domain Eukaryota; kingdom Fungi; phylum Ascomycota; class Dothideomycetes; order Pleosporales; family Leptosphaeriaceae; genus Plenodomus; species Plenodomus lingam. The sequence goes on from NW_027093974.1 coordinate 2,587,971, forward strand.
ATTGTGTGAGGGTCTGCTTTTCTTCATAAATCCTCTCCGCACCGATGATGGCCTTTGCTCTGGCGAGTTCAGACTATAAAGCTTGAATGAACATGTGTGGAAGAGTGGATGTCTACTCTATTTTGTTTTTGCAATACTTTACCTGTCTTGTTGCATGCACTTTTGGTTTTCAAAGGAATATATGAGACTGCCGACAACATCGCTGGACTAGGCACAGTAATGGCTGGTAGGCGTAGTGGGTCCATATAAAACCTCCATCGATACCACTTTGCTCCAACGCAAGCTCACAAAGTCCCACCTATGCCCTTCTTCAGCCATGAAACACACACCAGTGTCTTTGACATGCCTGGACATCACTACTGCTACGAATTAATGCTATCTAGCATTCGTTTTACAACTCTTTCAAACCACGAAGCTGGTCCTTCCATGCTCCTTGCGCGCGTTTTCTAAACCTACTTCGAGAAAGTTCATGTCATCACCTCCTTTACACACGCGCGTACATACATGAGAGCTTAATAAAGGTATAAAGTCTGCGCTGCTGTTCATTCATAGCTCTCTAATTACCCAGTTGAGATTCAACTTTGGAAACTGGAGTACTGGGGCGACATGTATGCTTAGGTCGTCACAAATAGAAGACTTACTACAGAAATGTTTGCTTGTTTCCTACCGTTGAATTACGCCACGTTGAGAAAAATGAGAAGCTCGAAATCCCGTTGACAATGCATGTACGCAAGCTCGACAACAGTGATCGAAGACATGTTATGCCTCGGGGTTTTGGTCTCCTATCATCAGTACACGGCGGGTGAAGTCCGAAAGGAAGAAGCAAAATGGTACATGTCCCTTGTAATCCAGTGCATCCACTTAATAAGACCACGCTTTGGATCCAACAGTATTGTAGACATGTACCTTGCCATCCGCGTGCCGGAATATCAAAATATGCAACGTAGAAGAGGCATGTTTCGGATCAAACGTTCGCCTGAATGACTAATGGTTTTGAGATCCAAATCCTTGGTCGATCTTCTCCATGACTTCGAAAAGAGGGAGCAAGGCACTTTGATCTCGAGGACCCCCCGGTATATCTACACTTGCTCCTGCATTGCCTCTCTCTTTCAAAGTGCGACCACCAGAGGCCATATATTTTGGTCAATATATTCTGGTTTATGACACCCACGGCGCACTGGGCCGAATACGTCTACAACGAGTATAGTCAAGTCTCCATGTGCCAGATAGCCTGGGGGCGACCACTAATCCCAGCCTAAAGGAGCGACATGAGCGGATATGTCCTTGTCCTCCTTTCCAAAAATTACCTTACAAGATACTTTCTCTGGCCAATCTCTATCATATCCATCCCGCCAATCAAACAACTCCAATTCCTCAAAGACATACAAATATATGATCCTGCTTCCCTAGAACATCTTCTCCATCCACCCCTTCACTGCAACGATACCAAAAAAATCAAACACTTCGTCCCGTGAAAGCGTAACGATTTCACATGAAAGATCGTTTCAAAGTTTTCTAATGTCCACCCTTGCTATCGGCGAAATCCCATCTCGTTTCATCCATGCGACTTCCACCAAGAGCGTCCCAAACCCCCATATCCACCAAGAACACAATAAAGCACCCTCAAAACATTGAACCTGTCCTCGCGCAAAAGCTGGTATAGCAACACATATATATACTCCATCTGACAAACGTCGGTATAAAAACGCCTTGAATCGCCAGACCCAGCACCCCGAACAATGTCGAAAAGGTCAGCGTCTACGCGATGAGAATTACTTGAGTGGAAGGATTACATTACCAAAGTCTCCAGCGAAACGGGAAAAAATACGCGTCATGGGTTGTGCTGGGCTTGTCGGAGTGTGTAACAGTCTACATGATACTAGTTCACTTTAGTATTTAATGAAATCTTCCAAAGGCTGGAGGGGTGTCATACCGAGGCCAGAATATTCCGTGACTTGCATTAACATTGCGATAACTTCTCCATTGGATTCGGGGTCATCTTGCTGCTCCGACGCCGCGGTAGGTAATGCAGAGCTGGATGATCGCAAAGTACGGTACCGGGAGCGTATATCCAGGTGACTACCTATCCTACCATACCGCGCCACCTCGGCCTACTATAAAACCACGTCTTCTCTCACATTCATGACTCCCCAACCACACCACAACCCCATCTCCACCTAACAGGCACAAAAACCCAGAACCCGTACATGATGTCCTGTGGTGTAACCCGCCAAAAGAGCCAGTTATCGGACAACATGCCCGCGCTCTCTCGAAACCAGCATTATACATTAATTGGAGGATCTGGCCTTGTACCTACCGGTACTGCAAGGCTCCAAACATGCCTGGCTTAAAGATTCTTTGTTCCTCGTGTAACATACCCTACCCCGTGCCTCGAAAAAACAAGGGCGGGAGGGGGGGTATATTTGAAAGAAAAGCTTGTACAACCAACCCGTCTCCGTCTTCAAGAGATGAGAATCAAAATAAAACCTCCGTCATTCTGAACACGTACAACAGTGGATAGAATGTGAATAGGATTGCCCGCTGAGGTAAGTACGTGTATTAATAAGCCAAGAGGGACATGGTTAGACGCAACGTATAATGATATTTATTTTGGTCACTGATCTCTATCCCTCTCCATATATAATCATGAAATTCTAACAAGGTTCTTACTTTTGATGCAAGTATTCGTTGCAAAGATTCATCATCGTCTGTTTTAATTTCTCCTTTTCACTACCAACTTCTCAGACACGAGAAATTACTACTTTTTTATAGACCAAGTTGTATGTCTAATACAATACTCTTGTACGGATACACGCTGCATTGCTGGTTAGAACCTTCCTCTTCTCGAAAGCAGGAGGGTAGGCAGGGGGAGAGAACATAGAGGGAAACTTACAACTCAACTCCTGCAAACTGGTGAATAAATCTTTGATTTCGCCCTCCTTGACCTCGCTAATGTCTGCCATGAGATAGGCGACATCGCCTCTCGAATCTGACATTTGCTTTTCAATGTTGTGGTGGAGGAGGATACCGTTGACTGGGTTGCCAGGTTAGCGTCCAGCACATTCTCGTTTACTTCAAGCTCATGTCTTTGATGTAATAAGACTCAAACTTACCTTGTCTAAGCACACCAGGAACGTTCTTGTGGATGAAAATGACACGCATGCAATCTGGTTGATCCTTTGCCAACCCCCTCAAGTTTACCTCGGGCATGTTGACGGCACCCAGCGTAGCACCTTCATTCACATATCGCACCAAGGCCGTGCTAACTTCTACTCCAATCGCACTCTGTGCTTCTTCGGTGCTGCCGCCGATGTGTGGTGTCAGGATGATGTTCTTCAGGCCGACGAGATCCTTGGTCCAGCTGTTGAGGTCGTTTGAGAAGTAATCCCCGTTGCCAGCAGGTTCGTTAGGGAAGACGTCTAGCGCTGCGCCGGCGAGCTTACCAGCGCGCGAGGCTTCGATGAGCGCGGGGATGTCGACAACGGTTCCGCGAGCATTGTTGATGAGGTAGGAGCCGTCTTTCATTTTTGCAAATTCAGCAGCGCCAATCAAGTTCTTGGTTTCGCTGGTCGCGGGAACGTGGAGAGAGACGAAATCGGCTTGTGAGAGCAAGTCGTCGAGAGAATTGACCTGTGTTGCGGTGCCCAGACCCATCATGGTCAAGACGTCGTAGTAAATGACATCCATACCCATGGACTCGGCCAATACACTGAGTTGACTGCCAATGTGCCCATAACCAACTATGCCCAGCGTCTTGCCACGAATCTCCCAGCAGCCTTTGCTGACTTTGTTCCATGTCCCGTTGTGCAGCTCCATGCTGCGGTCCGTGAGTTGGCGGGCGAGGGCGATGACCTCGGAGATGACGAGTTCGGCGACGGAGCGGGAGTTGCTAAATGGCGAGTTGAAGACTGCAATGCCCATTTGCGCAGCGGTTTGGAGATCGACCTGGTTTGTGCCAATGCAGAAACAGCCAATGACTATGAGGTTCTTTGCTTCTTCGAGGACGCGCTTGGTGAGCTTGGTCTTGGACCGGATGCCGATGACTTGTACATGGCGAATCTTTTCGATGAGCTGGTCTTCGGGCAGGGAGGCTTTGATGGCTTCCACTTGGTAGCCTTGGCCACGCAGGATGTCGACACCAGCTTCGTTTACATTTTCGAGGAGGAGCACCTTGATGTCCTTTGTGTCAAAGGGTTTCAGTTGCTTGGCGAGCTGCGAGGCGTTGGAGGCGTTGGGCATGTTGCCTAACTGGGCATTGCCAAAGCTACCAGACGGCGGGTTGCGCAGTGTGCTGGGTGGGCTGTGGAAGGAGAGATTGGGGCTGGTGCTGAAGTTAAGGCTGTTGGAAACGCTGCGGGCCAGCTTGTCGACATGGTTGCCGGCGATGTCCTGTGCGGGAGACATGGTGGGTACAGTGTGTGCGGCGTGTGCGTGGTTGTGGGGGGGGGAAGTGCTAATTGTCCTCGCCACAATAGACTAATCGTCCTCGCCCTTACCACTTAGCGCCGGGTACCCTGGCCGCCTAGCAAATTAGTAGCAAGCTAAGGTAGCACTAACTATATTGTGCTTTTAAAATATATTAGATAGAAAATATCTAGTAAGGAAAAATTCTAGGTGTACGTGTAAAGTAGACTAGCAGTAAAAAATAAGTAGTAGTAAGGCTATTTAACCTAATATATAAATATTATATAGTAATAGGATCCTACTAAAACATGCCTAAATATCTAATTTCTTATTACTTAAATATATTACCCCTAACCTAACTAATATTACCTACTACTATAGAGTTAGTAGGCTCTATTAAGCCTATAGAGCTACTATTACCTACTACCTTAGAGGACTTACTAGAGTCCTCTACTAAGGATTCTAATATTAAGGAGCCTAATCTATCTTACTAATATAAGTAGGAAGATAAGGAGTCTAATTTAGAAGTCCTATTAGATACTAAGCCTAAATCTAAGTTAGAATCTAAGCTAGACGTTCTAGTTAAAGCTATAGTTATTTAGCCTAGCCCTTAATAAGGCCCTTACCTACGCTATAAGTAATACTAGCCTTACTAGATTAAGTATAGAGCACTATGTAGTAAGGTTAGTAAAGGAGTCTATAATCTTACTAACCTCTAAGAGCTATTAAATTATAAGTATAACTATCTCCTACTACTAGAAGCTATATATAATAGCTTTAATAAGGCTATCTAAGCTATAAATAAGTAGGTAAAGTCCTATAGGGTAACCTATAATAAGTAGTAGTAGTAGAAGAAGGGGCGTTATTAGCTTCTTATAGTATATAATTAGTAAGGAGGCAAGCCTAAGGTAAGTGTAGTAAGGGTTTAGGTAAGGGCAGGCGCTAGCACTATATAGTATAACTATAAAATAAAGTTTTAGATTATAGTAGATAACTATTAGGATCTTAGTAGTTAGTAGTAAGTTAAATAGGTAGAGGATAAGCTAAGTATTACCTATAATTACTTACTAGTTTCTAACCTATACGTAATAGCGTAGTACTAATAGGCAACACGTTTAGCTAAAATAGGTGCTAAACTCTAGAGCGTGTTTAAGATAGCGCGTAGTTCTAAACAAGCGCTTCTATTAATATAGGAAAGGTATCCTAACGCGTATTTTTTACGCAAAGATATTTAGAATAAGTATTACAAGTTCTAGATAGCTAGAATAAGTAGCTAGATATAGGTAGAGGCGTTAGTAGAGGAGCTAGATAAGGGAAACTATTAGTATTAGTAAGTAGTATTTTAATATTTCTTATAGTATTATAATCTATAAAAAATATTTCCCCCTAAGCTAGGCTTCTTTAGAGATATACTAGTCTTACTAAGGTTAGACTGCGTCTATGCTTTAGAATTTCTACTACTAATTTAGAACACTAAAACTTTTAGTTATAGTATTAACGTGGATAGCTATATTACCTCTATTATATTTTTCTATCCTAACTCTATTTAGCTATTCTAGGAGTTGCCTAATATCCTCCTTATTAACTGCACCTTTAAGACAAATAAATACTACTTTCCTCTTATTAATTTTATTAGCTTAGGTAGTAATAACAAGATAATCTAGCTTAGGGTAGTAATAATCTATAACTAAGATAAGGCTATATTCTTATAGGTGCTCTAAAACCTCTATAAGCTCCTTAACTCCTATAGTATTGTAGTATAATTTTAGGCTATTAATTATAATCTAGTATTTCTAAATATATTAGATTAGGTATTTAACATACCTAGAGTTATTATCTACTACTAGTATATAAATAAGGACGTTCTATTATATCTATAGTTAAAAGTTTTAGTAGAGTTTAGGCAGCGTTATAAGGGTTACACCTAGGTTAATAATAATAGCACTACTAAATATTTGCAGCTATACTATAACCTTATTACCTTACCTACTAAAGCTAACTATTTAGCTAATCTGCTATTATATAAGCAAAGATCTACTACTATAACTACCTACTTCTAGTAGTATTAGCTTAATAACTACTCTACTAAGATTGTAAGTTATTATATTAATAAGCACCCTTATTTCTAGCTTACTATAATAAGCAAAGTTAAGGGAGCGCACCACGTTATTAAGGAGTGGCTGCAAGGTAGTTAAGCTAACCTCCTTACGCTATTTTAAAGGCTCTACCTATTCTATAAGGAGCACGTAAAGCACATAAGGTTAATAAATAGTATTAAGAACTTCTAGCTTTAATTTAACTATTATAACCTAATATTTTTAGTAGTATTTAGGTATATAACCTAGTATACGCTTATAATAATAGTAAATAACCTAGCTTACGCGCGCACTAAGCTACGCAAGTAGTAGCTTAATAGTGCCTATAAGTTCTTGCAGTGTACTAACTAATATAGTAGGACGCTTAGTATACTATATTAGTATTTTTTAGTAGATCTAGAGCTTTATTTAAAGGTACTATAAGTAGTAGATTACTACCTATATTAGTAGGTTAATTATAGCTAGGCTCCTTACCTTAAAGTTACTACTACTCCTTATAAGCTATAGATAATTATTACTAAACTACGCGCTAAAAAATCTTACTACAAGGGCGTAGGCTAGTCTAGCAACTAGCATAACCCTACTTTAGCTAAGTAAATTAATAATAACTACCTAGCCTTACTACCTACTATAATACTAGCTTATATAAGGTAATAGTAGCCTACTAAGCATGTATATATTATCCCTTGCCTACCCTAATTATAGCCCTAACCTCTACCTATACTATAACCCTTACCCTACCTACTATAGCTACTCTACCTATAGTAGGTAATTTACCTAGCTCCTTATCCTTACTAGGCTCTAATAGCTTAACTATAGCCCTTGCTATAGTTAGCTATATAGTAGTACTATTACTAGCCTTAATATTAGTAGTTAGGTTAATATATTAACCTACTTACTAGTTATAACTACTAAAATTAGCTCCTAGGTAAGTAATTTAGTAATCTAATAGGCAGGTAGGCAGGCAGGTAATAGGCCTACCTATAGTCGCTAGTATCCTAATATATTAAGCACCTATTACTAGCTTAACTACTTACTCTATAGTAACTAGCTTATACGCTAAATCCCTATACTATTACTAGTACTCTACTAGAGCCTAAGTACTATAGTAGCTTATAGCTAACCTAGGTATTATATTACGTGTTATAAACTTTTAAGTATAAGGGCTAAAATATAGCTATATAGTTAATATAATCACGTAGTATATCCTTTACTCCTACCCTAGGTTTGCTAGCAAAAGCTGCAACTTCACCGCTAGCGACAGCTGCAAAGCGAATTAGGTAGGTATTATATCTCCTTGTATTATAGAAAATTACATATAACGCCAAGATAGAGTACTCAGGCAATTACCCCTTGGCGCTTCCCTATTAGGAAGGGCGAGGACGATTAGTCTATTGTGGCGAGGACAATTAGCACTTCCCTTGTGGGGGGACGTTCGGAGGTTCGGAGGTGGGATGGCTGAGGGATGAGGGAAGGGCGAGGGATGGGATGCGGCGACTAAGAGGAAACATACAACCCGATGTGGGCATGTCACGCTGGTATGTAGGGCAGTCGAAATTACAAGCAGGTAAGGTATGTTCGTACGATCAAAGTTCGCATTGTAGTAGAGCATGAATCAGAACCAGGCATTTTCGGATGCGTGCAGGTCGACGTCGCCGATGTTCTGGCATCGTCAATCAAAGTCTAGAACGACAAGGAGTAGGCAACAAGCCGCGAGGACCCGTCCGAGGGACCGACAGTCAGGCCTGTTCCGCTTGGCCTGTTGGCTAGATGCAGATGAAAATACTTTGCTGTGAGCGTACTCTACTAGTATAGAGGAGAGTAGTAGAGTACCCTAGGTGCTGCATGAATCAATGCTCGCAATTCACGGTTGGTTGACTCATCCTTCATCATCAGCGCGTCCGATGCTGTTACAAAAAATTTCTCATCACGCCGAATGATGCAATCCCACCAAACTAACGTGAGCTAGCGGGGCAACAAGCCCCCCCCCACCGCCGGCGTCCGCTTCACCTCCGATGCCTACCATCATCCCAAAGCAGCTCCGTACTAGTATCGAGTAGGCAGCCTTTTGCCACCTTCAGAGTTGCAAGAACACTTCGCGGGAGTGTCGTGTTCCGTACAGTAATGGAGGGTAGCTTCGCTTTTGGTTTACAACATTGTCATTTCAAAACACCCCCTTTATTCGTGGTCTATCAAAGTCTCGCTCGCTCGTCCTTGTGCCGAAGCTACACTCTGCAGACATCGGAAGAGAGAAAGAGAGAACCCAACCCTAATTTCTCCCAACCTTGTTCCATTCCCAGCACTAAGCATTGCGCAAAGAAAATACGGTCCATCCGTTCAAAGCTTCTGCTCGTTCATGGGCCATTGGTAGCCTGGAAACTGTATTAGTCGTTGCATGTCAGCAAATACTACAATCGTAGCGCACCTGCAGCATCACTGAACTTGTAGCCGTATGATGATGTGAAGTCGTCCAACACCGCAGGACCACGGGAGCCTATCCAGAATTAGCACAAATCACAGAGATCCCCCCCTGAGGAGAGCTTACCGTAGGGGTACTCCATGGGAATAATCTCCTTGTTGTCATCCAGGTAGTGTAGGAGAGGAGTGAAGATCCTCCAGCTGGCATCCAACTCGTCGTCACGGACAAAGTTGGAATGATCGCCCTTCAATGCATCGAGAATCAGGGACTCGTACGCCTCTGGGATCTTCAAGTCGGAAAATCGCCGCCTGTAGGTCAGGTCGAGCTCTGTGACCACGGTCTGCATGCTAAGACCTGGCAACTTGGAGTTCATCTTGATGTATACACTCTCGTTTGGCTGCACTCGAATCACGAGCTCATTTCGGGGTATGTCCTTGAAGATGCCAGATGTGACATCCTTGAACTGGATGCGGACCTCAGTCTTTTGCTCATTCAGAGCCTTGCCTGCCTTGAGGATAAAAGGCACACCGTCCCATCTCTCGTTCTTGATATAGGCAACCATGGAAGCAAAAGTTGGGCAGCGCGAGTCCTTGGGGACAGTGTCATCCTCCTTGTAACCGGGCTTTGATCCGTCCAATGACTTTCCATACTGTCCAATGATGACATTCTTGGGTTCAATGGCGGCCATGCCACGAAGGACGCGTACCTTTTCGTCGCGAATGTCTTCCGCAGAGAAGGAGATGGGTCGCTCCATCGCGAGGAGGGTCAGCACTTGCAGCAAGTCTGTCGAGCGTCAGTACTTGTTGGGGATCGTTCATGTGTCCTCGACCTATAACTCACGGTTCTGCATGACATCACGGATGATGCCAAACTCGTCGAAGTAGCCTCCTCGTCCCTCTGTCCCGAACGGCTCCTTGAATGTGATCTACAATTGGTGAGCCAAGAGCAATTCAATCCACCTTGGCTTATCGCTTACCTGAACGTTGTCGATGTGGTTCCTGTTCCAAGTTGCGCCAAAGAACTCGTTTCCGAATCGGAGGATGAGAATGTTCTTGACCATCTCCTTACCCAAGTAGTGATCAATACGGTATAGCTCGTCCTCGGTCCAGTCTGGTGCCAGCGCGCGCTGGAGTTCTCTTGAACTTGGGAGATCTTTTCCGAATGGCTTCTCAACCTGTGTTATTGTCGTTAGCTTCCTGCGATCGTGAGCCTTTAGATGCTGCACCTACAATGACCCGCGCAATGCCGTTTTTAGGGTAGCAGTTACGCTTCAGGTGCTGGGAGACTGTGGTGAAGACACTGGGAGGGAGTGCCATGTAGAAGATTCTGTGCGTCTCCTTGCGGCCCTTTTCGAGCTCCTGCATGTGCTTCTCGAGCTCCTGGAAGGACTCGTCTTTGTCATACTGGCCCGAAACATATGTGCAGAAACCGCAGAACTCCTCGAGCTGCTTCTCAATCTCCTTTGTGGGGGTCTTGATGTACGACTTGACGCGCTTCAGGTACTCCTCATGGTCCATCTTTGTGCGCGCATATCCGACAATGCGGATGTTCTTGGGAAGGAAGTTGTTTCGGTGCTGTATACGACGTTAATGGAGATTGCTCGAATCAAGCATCGTTCAACGTACAAGACCAAAGAGGGCCGGGAACTGGGCAAGGGTTAGCATGCTGGCTCAACTTCTGGTTGCTCCTATACGCACTGTCTTCTTCTTGGCCAGATCGCCAGAGGCACCCAAGACTACAATGATGGTGTTGTCCTTGAGCTCCATGTTGCTACAGATCATCTCTAGTCAGCCATTGTCCATTGCATACTCTCACATGGCCTCTGCGCTCATGTTGAGCTACCCCTCCCCCAAGATGGCGACATTTGTCTTGCAGGAGGGGCACGCGTCGGTAGAATCGCCGCATCGTCGAGAGACTTCCAACTTGCTGTATGTGGGACGGTGTCAAAACGGTGCAAGGGAAAGCGCTTACGCAGCATTGTGGTCCTCGTGGTGAGACTGGATGACTGTGTCCGCCATGATAGCTGCTGGGACGTGACGTGCAGATTGCGATGGTCGGGGCGGAGGGGGGGGGGGCAGTCGCAGGGCTCACACCGTAGGTAGGCAAAAGTTGTAACAAGTGCAGCTCTCTTCACAGTAGCAACAACAACGACGACGACGACGACAACGACAACGACAACGACAACGACAACGAACCTAAAACTGCGCTTTGTAAAGGTGGAAGGAAGCTACGGAAGGGGATGTGGTGGTTGATTGGAAAGCTTCTCTGTTCTGTTGTGGGCGGGGCCAGCCTTAGCGCTTTTAACGGTGATGTTGACGTAGATAGGGTCTATCCGTCTAGACTCTACCTCCCCCCCCCCTTTCAGCGGCGCACCATTATTGGAGGGAATCGCTAGACGGCCGTCTGCGGCGAAAGCCTGACGTTAGGAAAAAGGAGCCATGGACCCATCTATACTGTACGGTTACGGTATGTGGTACGTTGGAGTGCCTATAGTAATAGTATAGAGTAGTAGTGCCATCTATCCCAACCGTCTGCCTGGTTGTTCACCCCATCCCCATCCTCTGTCATCAAGCCACCGTCGCTCATCTTGCAAAGCATCTCCGAGGCTCCAGTCGAATTTCACTCTCGCCGTCGCCGGAGCTGTCTTACTAACACCGAAACTGGAAGCGTTGTTGTGGATGCACCCAGTCCCACCCCCTCCCCCCACCACGACACTTTCCCCCGCGCTGTGCTTGGTATTCAGCATGGCTTCATCATGTCACGTCAGGTGCATTTTGACAGCGCATGCAGTCCGACTGAGCAGCCCATGTTCTCTGGCTTTGTTACATTACGTCTAGAGTACTATACCTAGGATACTTCATTTTGTTTCGACCATGTCGCACTTTCGGACATGTCCATCCCACGCCGCGCATCAACCCCGCCACGAAGCTCCCTCCGACTCCGGCCCAAATGATTCTTGCATTGTTGATCAACTCTCCCCCCATCTACTTTAAGCACAAGCATCGCTGCGTCTCCGTCTCGGATTTTGCTTACAACTCACGCATCGTAAATCCTCCGGCGGCGACCCCTCTCCAGCATCCCGCCCGCACGGGTGTAGCATGGTTGAGGGTCTAGCCTCTGTCTACGTTACAATGACAGCTTCAGGCTTCTGAGTTGTATGATGGCAACTCAAGTCGACCTCGCTAATCGGTACCCCGGTATCCCCGACACGAGAATAGACGAATAGTGTGGACATCCGTCGCCGCCTTGGCCAGTACTCTACTGAGGGCTGTAAGGACCCGATGCAACGACTTCCTTCAGCCCCAAGCCGACAAAATCTGCCAATGATGTTGAATTGTCCCTCGTTCTGAGTTACTCAGTCCTTGGACATCTGACCAACGATCGGGCTGACCTGGATCCATGCCACGCAAAGCGCTGCATCCACACCCACACGGACAGATAGGTTCAACATGAGTACAGCGCTGCCTGCTAATGAATTTTCTGACCTCGAGTTACATGTAGGTAGGTATAATAATCGATAGCCAATGAATGCATTGCGATGAATGACGCCGATCTGTATCAGCCAACTGTGTGAGATTGCAAAGGGACAGAGATCAAGCGTTTCCAAGGTATCAGGTCCTCTTGGATCGTTAACAACCAACGCCCCAGGTTGCAGATTAGGCGTCCCAAAAAGGCTTTGTGATGTCGCCGAGGGTCCTGCATTCTGCCCAGTCGCAAAAGATGATGCATCGCAGGTGGTGGTGCCAAGATACCACTCGCGCTAGCCCCAATGAAGACTAAGGGCAAATTAACCGACTGCCACGACGAGTTCCTGCGACCATCAGAATTCCTCGCAACGGGTCTACCAGCAGCAACATCACGACAACTCGGTCCCCAACCTTGCCCACTAACACACAGGAGACCAACATCGTTCGCCATGTCTGACAAGTCTCACCGTCTCTACGTCAAGGGAAAGCACATTTCGTGAGTGGCACAGCCTGCCAGTCCACTTCAACCAAGTCCACCGCTAACAGACACACAGCTACCAGCGAGGGTACGACGACACCAACACTGCACGCACATGACACTCGGCTCACGATCAATAGAAAGCGCAACACCAACCCCGGTACCTCACTGCTCAAGCTCGAGGGTGTAGACGACTCCAAGGCAGCACAATGGTACGCCGGTAAGCGCGTAGCATGTACGTACAACCAGGCTCCACCATCACAAATATAGAAACTCGGGTGATTAATAGCTTTGCGCAGACGTCTACCGCGCTCAAAAGGCCATCCAGGGCTCCAAGATCCGCGTCATCTGGGGCAAGGTCACCCGGCCACACGGCAACAGCGGCGTCGTTCGCGCCAAGTTCAGGTCCAACCTGCCTCCCAAGTCTTTCGGTGCCTCTGTTCGCGTCATGCTGTACCCTTCTTCGATATAATTTCGCTACGACCTCTGGAGATGGGGATGATGAACGAGTGGATGGGCAATGGAGTAGTGGATGACTAGGCGCAAAAGTCGGCATACAGAACGAGAGAGAACAATGACAGAGAGATATTGCCCGAGCGAGGTCTCCTTCATATGCATGCTCAGGCTGGTTCTCGGTGTCTTTGGTTTTGGAATTCCATGACAATGGCAAGATCAATCAAGAATCCTCCCATGATCAATTCAAATACGATCAAAACTCCACCTCGATGCACAGCTTGTGACAATTGGGTTGTCGGCGGTGATTTTCTTGACGCAATGACTGGAAAGCTGTGTGCTGGGTGGGCGTAGGGATGCCAGGTACTAATGAACGTAGAGTTGGAGAATTCGCACAACGCCTGACCGTTGGGCAATCTTTACCGCCTCACATACGATCTTGCGAATTGCGACCAAAATTTTGTTGCAAGCTGGCAGACATATTCTCTACGCACACCACTCCAGCATAATCACAGCTTGTGTACTAGATGAGACGTCTAATTTCCTGGCTATTTGTGCGCCTACTGATCTCTATTAGCGCCTTTCTGGTTTCATCCACACATGACTCCGTGTATTCACTCGTTCGAATCATGTCTAACCCTGAACATTCTAGGCCATTTTGCCTCGATCCTCATTCCATCCGTCATCTTTGAGTTAGCTGCTCCACATGGCTTTCCGCTCCCGTCTATGCTGCATGTGCCACGACTCTTTTTCTTGGTATCTGGCTAGGTTAGTCATGCTGCTCAGAGTACTTGTTGTCTAAGGAGACGAATCTTGCATTCGAGGTTATGCCGTGTGTTCGTGTGAGTAGGAAAGTAAACGGTATCGCAAGTTTTTCACGGTAAGAGAGTATTACTATTATGTTGCAGTGTTGGAAGATATAGAAGGGCCGAGTCTCATCAAACAGGCATTCCGTCACTCTATTCACACCATACCAACACATCCAAATTTCGAGATGCCACCGTCATCTGCATTATCTTAAGTATTTCCAACGTCATTAATACACTTCAACATTCTTGACTGCCTTCTGAGGCCTTGTCCCTTTAGCCCATAACGCCCACCACTGCGTATATCTACAACAAGTCGCATTCCCATCATTCAGGATGATGTCCCTTGTCAGTCTCATCCTTGCCCGTAGACCTGTCCTTTGATTCCGAAGAACCCCTGGCCCGCCTCGACCTGCGTAGTCCACCCAGCCAATCCGACACCAATGGAGTAGGTGGACTAAAAACCAGAATTTCATCCTCACCATCCTCGTCCTCCGGAATTCCAGCGAGTTTGGTCACAGTATGGCGTGGCGTCCTTGGATCACACTTCACTTGGTTCATGCCCTGGCGAATCGAGACATTGGAGGTATCTCCTTTCCTTAAGGCCGCACGATGCTTGTTCAGGACCGCTTCGTCTAGGCTGACGGCCACAGTCGCGTCTGAGTCTGTTACCGACGGTGCGGGGATTCTGAGAAGGGACAGGTGTGCGTTTACTGGTGGACTGTTCTTTTCTGATTCGCCTGCTTTGGCTTCCATGTCGGTTAACCACTTTTCGGCTTTCTTTCGGTCGGCTGTGATGTCGAATTTACCTTCTTGCACCAGGTAGGGAAGGTCGAAAACTCGGTCGCATGGGGTGTCGCTGCCCACTGCTTGACCTGCGCCATCGCCTCGTGGCCCAAGGGGATTGATGACCCCAGGACTGCCATCTGTATTATCGACATCTGCCATAGCTGCCAGACGTTCCGCAACCATCTTGACGTGAGCATCTGCCGGTTCTGGCTTCTGACGCGTCGGAGTAACATCACCGGGACCAGGTGAAATGCGACTACGCTTTTCCGAAGGTGGATTCGGTTCTTCGTTCTGGGCATCCACATTACGCTTTGTCGGTGGGAACGCTTGAGCACGTCGGCGCTCGCGCACCTTCAGCATCCGTCTCAGCGGCGACTGATAAACTTCCATAGCGGAAGATTGCCATGACACTGCGCTCCGATTATCAACTCTACCGTTAGGACATGGCGAAGACATGGAAGATCGATTCCGCTTTGCAGAAAAATTACGAGCCGGGGCAGCCATCACCTGCCGTCTCCAATCTGTCGCACTCTCTTGCTCTTCCGCAGTCCTGAACTTGGACCAATGCGCTGGACGTTCGTACCTGCTCTTGCCATCTGTAAGATCCGGTAGAATCTTCATGTTGCCAAAGTAAGTTGCGAAAAACGTACTCTCACATAGCAGATCGACTGGTTTGGGGATCCGAGGGGCGTAAAAGACACACTGATTGCCACCTCGTGTCATGGAGGCGAACGCAACCAGACCCGTTCGCGCTAGGACAATGCGACCTGCCGGTACTTGACTGAAATCCGCTGGGTCGTGCATGGGAGTCGATTTGGAAATCTTTGGTGAGCCAAGGAGACTCAGTCCAAGCAGTTGTACGAACTGCGATAGCAGGGCAAGCGGAGCGTAACAGCCCTGGAGCGAAGGCTCTCCGCGAACTTCAACGAACGTGTCACAGCGACTGTTTGGATCTTGTACACATTTCACAAA
This sequence comes from Plenodomus lingam, assembly GCF_022343315.1. Classification (NCBI taxonomy): domain Eukaryota; kingdom Fungi; phylum Ascomycota; class Dothideomycetes; order Pleosporales; family Leptosphaeriaceae; genus Plenodomus; species Plenodomus lingam. The sequence continues at coordinate 2,603,855 of NW_027093974.1, forward strand.
GCGTTCTGGGCCGGTGAGCCGCTGGAGTTGCGTTAGGTTAAACATGTTCGAGGGAGCATGTAGAGTGACATGATGCAAAGCCTTTGACTGTAAAGTCGACTGATCCTGCTCAATGGGCGCGAGAAGTTCTTTAAACGTGCTGCACATTGGAGTTGGCAAGTTTCCACGTTTTGAAAGTGCATCTTGAAGAAAGCGAAGATGTTCAATCTTGATCAAGCCGTTGCACGGGTCCACGCAACGACTGTACTCGGTCTCGAGTGCATGACGCCAAGCTGGGAAGATTTCACAACAACTCGCGAGCCACATGAGGATTTGCTCCTCCACGAACTGGCCGTCACATCGGCCAAAGCTCAGAGGCTTAAGGACGAGAATGCTCTGCCATGGCTCTTCGATTTCACCAGCAAGGTTCTTAAACTGGGTGCAGATTTCCCGGGGCGTGGACTCCCACCGATTGTAGCGGAGTTCGTTCGTCAGGTTGTCAAAGTATGGATGGCCGAGAGTCAGATGCATCCAGGCTGTCTCGCCAATCTTGAAGGGGGGCTGTGTGCGAGTCCAGTCTTGAATCATGTCGTTGATGAGGGACTGGCGGCAAGGAGCAATGGCAACGCGCTTAGCATTATCTTTCCGACGATTCTGGCTCATCTGGAGATCGTAACGCTTTTCCTCCACCAAATCCAACAGTTTCCTATACTTTTTGGAATATTTGTCTCCGCCCTTTGCTAAAAAGTCATTAACAACGCGCTTGATAAGATCCACGTCTTCCTGCGCCGTCGCGATTTTCCTCACTAGCATTTCGTCAGACTCTGCTTCTTCGCTGGGCTTCTTACGCAGTTTCCAGATATTGCAACAGTCCTCGACAATCTCCATGGCGGTGCGGGCATCTTCGAGCATGGCTAGGCGGGATATTTCAGCACCAAGCGGAACAGATGTAGCAGCAGAATAGTCAACAAGTAACACAGTTGCAACCTTATGACCAAGAAGCCGAATTAAAACAGCGTCAAGCGTGACACTACCATGTAGAATTCCATGGAAATGCAAGAAGTCGAGGGCAGAGAAAAGTCGGCGTTGGAGCTTCGCTGCGATGAGGAAGCGATGACCTGGATGCATCTTCTGGATCTTAGATTGCATGGCTGCGTACGACATCAACCCATAATGGGTATCAGTGATGACCGCGGGGATATTGTCAATCGCCAGTTCCGCCCGATAACGCACAATAGAAGCATCTACCTGATCCCTAGCAAACTTCTGGAATTCGTTTGCTCGAAGTTGCCACCGATTCGGTGCATCGCGGAACACTTTTGCCGTGAACGTCTCACCCGTGAATCGATGCAGGACGCGATGTGATTTATGCGATACTTGTTCCTTCAAGAGAAACAAATCTCGTTGCGCCCATGGCTCTGACCGATGTGCAAATGCATTATCGATGGGACTTATCGTAGCGATATCAGTCGGGTACGCTTCTTGTACGGTCTTCAGAAGCCAAATATCAACTCGTAGTCCCCGAATTGTAAGTCGATTGACAGTGTCCTGCCTCAGGTAGACCGCACAAGGGAGCCGCTCGGGATCCTCTGGTTTACGCGCAGAAGAACACTGGATCGGCACACCGTTTACAGTAGCCAGAACGGCGCACGAATTCTGTATGCGCCAGGCGTTGGAAGCTTGAATAGGTTCCAAACGAAGGTGGAAAATGGCAGCTTGCTTGTCTGTCAGGTATATATCTCGTTTTCGTGGCATCTCGGTTTCGGCTGGCGAATCTGCTCGTCCCATAGTATAGTAAGCCTGGCCTTGGACTTTGTGTAAGAAGATGTGACAGCCTTCGAGACTGCCTCGGGTGATTCGACCGGGTCGCTGGCTGAGGATTTGGGTCATTTGATACGGAGTGTTTCGATTCGCCTTGATGGCCTCGGGGTCATGGATGGTGATGATGGCAACTAGATCATCGATGGAGACTCCAGATGGGATCGAAGGATGACCGACAGGTAAGACAGACATTTTCTTTGATACTATCGACTTTTGTCTTGACGCATAGATCTGCAATTCAGTCAAGTGGTTTGTGCTGGAACTGTATATCGTATGTTGTTTTCGAGTGATTGTCGAGGTTGAGTGTGTATTGTTATGAGAATGATAGATGAGAAGACGAATCCGCGAGCCTGTAGGCATATTTGCCAAGCTGCATCTGTTCCGCATGACCTTGATGCGTCCCTGAGTGCTGGGTGTGAAAGTAGCAAGAGTCAAACGGCCTCTGACCGTGCAAAGCAATCAATCACGTGTATGCTACAAACACTGTGGCCTTCTGCTTGGATTCAAGGGTCAAAGTCTTCGCTGATGAAAATGGTCATAAGCTTGATATCTAGGGGAGTGTGACTATTCCTGTTCGTTGGCATTGTTGCTGTTTTGGTCTTTTCTGAGCCCCTGATTTGAAGTTTTTGAGCTAGAAAGAGGACTTGAGGGATGCCGGAAGGCTGTAACTAGTACTGAGGCATATGGTTGAGTACCAATTTCCTTCAAGTCTCATTCTTTCTCATATTACCATTGCTAGGAAAGAGTGACTAATGTACACGCGCGTATATGCATATAGCACATGGTGACTTCGCAGCAATGGTCTACTACTACCTCAGAATTTTGAGTATAAACGTGGGCTTTGGGGATAGTTCAAGAAGGTTGGAAGCGAAAGATATCTATATATCTATACTAATGTGTATCTGACTTTGTCATCATCGCTTGAGTGGTCGGTCATTTGTGTCCCACTATGTAAGGTTGCGTGACAAAGAGAGATGAAACGTGGGCTTTACACCAGCTTAAGTCCAGGTTTGCCTGCCTCTACTACGGCCCATAAGCAAATTGAATCTATTAAAAACACCACGATTTTATTTGACACCCAGGTGACACACAGAACGCCTAGCTTGCTCAACTGCTTACTATGGCAGACAAGCCTTCCAGTGCCCAGAAAGGTAAAAGGATCGAAAGCTTTACGCCAGTGGCAAGTGTGCAGGACAACGACAGGGAACAGTCAGGACGGCTACAGTATAGGCTTTCATATGGGCAAGCATGGTTTGTCCATCTGACGACCGCAAACTCGCCGCTTGGGCACTATTGTACTTAGCTGCGTCTGTCAAACAAATAGATAAACCAAATAACTGACCAACCACCGTCAGACCGTCTCTACACCGCATCGCCGAGCCAATCGGCCAACCAATAAATGCGAATCACTTAATGTTAAACATTTCTCCTTCATGCATGACATAGGGCGGGGTATGGCAACATTACGAGCATTTTGTTTCGCTCTCTTACGGGGGATATCCTTGGAGTCTTTCCGGTACCATAAACGAGCTACCTAAATGTCTTATGCCTAATCTATACGACATAAATAGGAGGTGGGGAGGCTACACCCGTAACAACCAAGATCAATCTTTGCTCACTCACTCTAACATTACCTTTTTCTTCGAAAGCTCTATTGTGAACAACGCCGCAACATGGTCCATTTATGTACATTCCTTTCCGGCATCTTATTAGCCTGCGGAATCCTCGACGATTACCTAACAATAACGCGATGATAATAGTATCCTCTCACGGCAGAACGATAATCGCAACATCGCGCTAACAGCAGGTAGCATTCATCATCTACATACAACTAGTCATCATGAAGCATGAGCACCATGTCTCACTACATTGCAGTCAAACATTTTGGAGTATAATTCAAAAGTATATTTTCTGGCGATAGAATTATCGCAGCAAGCCTTGTGCTGTTAAAGAAGGTAAAATGCTGAGCGTGTCAAGAAGTGAATAAAGTGGTGTGAAAAGAAGCGAAGCATCGACATGATCTATCCTTATCATCAAGATATAAACCTCGGCCTGCGGAGAAAAAAGGGGAGCGCAGGACCTCGTGGAAGTGGTGAGTGGGTCCACCACTACCACATCACATACATGATTCTCTTTCTAAGAGGAGAAGTTGCTGCCCGCAGACTTGGTGGTCTGCGCCGCAATGCTAACATCCTTGACAGTGATCACCTTGCCGCCCACGCTGGTAATCTTGATATCAACGCTGTCTGTGCCAAAGCCAGATTGAAACTCGAAGAAGTTGTACGGCTTGCGCTCCGTGCCCCTCCAGGTCCTACCGCCGTCGGTCGAGACCTCAAGCTTGGTCACGCGAACGTTGGAGTTCATGACCTGCATACTGAACCACCACCTGCTAGTGCCCTCCTTGTTCTTGAGAATGATAGGGGACGTGATGCCACAGGGCACAAACTCCCAAGACACGGGGATGACGCCCCTGTTAGGGTTGTCAAGCTTGGCGAAGGCATCGGGGAAGAGGTCCAAATGGTTGGGGCCGCATCCGGGGCATTGGTCAACGACCATGGCTGTGATCTTGTTACCCCTGGGACCGGTTACGGAAACACAGGATCCGCAGCTGTTCGCGCCAGCCCAGTTGCTGTCGGAGAGGGCGGTTCCATAGAGATTGGAGGGAATGGTGTAGCCGGTGAAGGAGCACATGCCACCAGCCACATTTCCGCCGTAGAAGGTTGCCTGACCGCTGAGTCTAGAGACACTCATGGTGGGATCAGAGGTGGATGAAGAGGTAGGCGAAGAGGTGGGCAATGAAGGAGGTGAAGGAGTAGGCGACGAAAGAAATGAAGATGTAAGTGAAGAGCTAGAAGAAGAAGCCGTAGATGATGATGATGATGAGCTCAAGGTGGTTGCAGGCCTCGTGGAATTGCTGTATGGTGGAAGAGCGGATGGTCGACGGGTAATGGTCGTTGTGATATGTATAGTGCTCGTCGTCGTGATATTTATGGCCTCTGGACCTGTAACACCTGCACTCGGTGTAGTTACCACACTTGGAGTGGTTGCAATAGGGTTTGGTGCATCCACTGTAATGTAAACCTTCTCAGTAGTGGTTGTGGTTACAATTCTCCGTGAGCAGACACTAGACGGCGTCGCGACGTCGACAACAGGACTAACGGTCGGAACAGTCCTATAAACGGTGTGACGATCTGTGCTAGTCAATGTCTTTCGGGGACAGACAGATTTAGCAACAGTAACACCCGCAAGGGGCAAGAGTGTGAAGAGGTAAGACTTCATGTTGTTGACTCGAGCTGGCTATTTTTTCTTGCAGTAGACGGACGATGTAGAAATTTACACTTCAAAGAAGAGAGTTCGGATTCACAGAAGAATTCGAATCCGCAGGTGAGAGTTCGAATCAACGAACCTAAAGAATGACAATGTAGGGAACGGAAGCAGCACTATGGCTTGCAGAATGAGTGACTGAGCTTGAAGTGCAAGATGAAGGCTAAGCTTACCACGATACGAGCGTACCTGCACCTCTACAAGTACTCCTACAGGCTGGACTAGACCGTAATTTAACTGAGCCGCGGGAGGTCCCTGTGGAAATTTGCTCGGATGTAATCATACACCCCAATTTCATGTTCATCTGCAGCGGCGCGGGGCGCGAGATGGCTTCTTTTCGAGACATGCAAGCCGCAACCCTCAGCATCACATGTTCTGAGTAGACACTAGACTACATGGTATGTAGGGATTCATGAGTCTAGACTGTCGTTTTCGTTGCTTGTGCGATCCCTCGTATTTGGGTTGTCGTGGGCTGGTACTATGTACCTAGTAGGCGTCTATGATGAGGCCCGGGGAGCAGGAGGCGCTAAGAGAAGATCAAACATGACTGAAATGACCAGGCGGGAACACAACAGCTGATGCAGAAAATTCCGACGATGCAATCGAGAGCATTGGAAGGCAATGTGCAGCACGGCGGAGAATTAAAATCTCAGACATGATTGTCTAGTTCTGAGCTTGTGTCTGCAAAAGAACCGTAGACAGTCCGGACATGGAGAAGTTGTGGGTTGTCGTTTCGGGAGTGCCGTTTCGGATGAAAGAGATTGTTTGCTGCACGACGGGGCGCAATCTGTGGGGGGCCTAGGGGCTATTTTCCTACCAACATTCCATCCAGGTGATGTGAGGGCTTTGACCATTGCGATTCATATTTCGGCCCTTTTCTAAGGTGCCAATGAAATAGCCACGTTCGGCACACATTGGCATGCAGACAAAGACAACACTTGATCTCAAGTAGTGGCATGGCCGGCGCTTATCAAGAAGTTTTCATGCTCTCCCAACGCTGTGCACCTTTGACAAGCCTGAGGAGCCTCGGACAAAAACTTGCCATACAGTTTTTGTGCCCTCTCACATCCTGTCTATCCGTATCGTTCCTCAATATCCCTGCCGACGCTCTGGAAGCGGAAGGTTGTCCTTGTAGTCTTGGAGGCGATGTATTTATAATCCTCCTTGACGAGCTATACGAATGGTAAATAGTACTAGCAGTTCCAAAAGGCTATTCCAATTGACCAGGAGCAGCCTTCTGTTGCCACAACTGTTTACCGCCGAATCTTAAGATATTAGTGCCTGCACCCGGGCGTGTGTGAATGTATTGAAACTATCATTCCACGACGATAGTAAAGTTATTCATGGTTGGTTTGTCCCTGATTTTCTTCTTTTGGAATTGGGTAGGCGTAGTCTCATCAGTCAGGATGAATAAGTAGTAGCAAAGCTTTGGGGTGTGCTTGTTGTATCTCATGGTAAAGCCCAATTTCGTCATGATTCGTAACAGTAGGTCTTCATCGAAGTATCGAGAATTGTCAATACAGGGTCGTGGTAAGACGAAGAACAGTGCTGGCAGAATAGTCGACGAAGTTTGGGTTTGTGCGATTGGTTTCCTCAGAAATCTTGTGATGCGTTTCAGCATCTCTCCTCGACCGGCTGCGTCCGGAACATAGTTCAATACCAAAGAGAGAGAAACGATGTCAAAACTTTCATCTGTATTCGACGGAAGTGGCCGCTCCATGAAATCCTGTTTTTCGATCCCAGGACCTTGGCTGTTGAGATCGATCCTGTGCATGTCGATTATGCTTGGGAACCGGGATATTTCATTCTTGGTGGAAAGTGCACCAACTTCCAGACACCTGAGAGGTATTGCCTGAGAAGTTTTCCTATCTCTCGCTTTAGGGTCAAGGACTCGGGCCTGTACAAGCCACTCGACAAGAACTTTGCTAGAATCGCCGCCTCGATCCTTCGCCTGGCCTTGTTTGCTGGCAGCTTGATACAGTTTGATGCCTCCATTTTCTTCAATTTTCCGAGAAATGATGGTCGCCTTTGCCAGATCTCCGCTTTTTATTGCTGCCGCATGCTCTTTCTGCAGCGTGTGATGGGTTCGGATTATAGTACGGGATCGTTCTGCTGTCATGCGCTCTTTGGGCCGACTGATCGGTGGACGCCCATGCGACAGCGTCTTCTTCCGTCTCTGGACAGCCATGATACCTTTCTTTGGCGTTCGAATCACATGTTGCAGATGTTGATGCTGGGTGGGTCAGTGAAAAGACGCCCAGACTTTGGTGACGGATGTTTAGTTAGGCGCTAGCGCTCATTGGCTCGTTAACCGACCGCACCTTCAGCCAGAGGACGATTTTTCTATTGCGAACTTCTTCAGCCTCGACTCAACCAACGACAGGACCACCAGACCGCCAAAATGGTACCCAAGCCAGCCTCCAAGAGTACGTTCACGCCTATTCTCCTCCATGGACCGATTGAAGACGCAATGCGCGCATATCAGTGTCGCTCCACGGCCTGTGATGTGGAGGGACACGTCGAATGCGCTCTTCTATGGATCAATTTATATCCTATATCATCACGTCCGAACAAAAGCAGTCACTGACATTTCTGTAGCCGCCACCAAGACTGGCAAGCAGGCCAATGCCGCTGCCAAAGCAGCCCTCCGTGGCGTAAGCCTCCCCTGATATTCTTGAGTCGTGTCAGAAACATACCTCTGACGGGCTGTTCTTCTCGTGTGATGGGCACAATTAACGAGATGACAGTCGTATGCGAACAAGAAGAAGGCTATCAGGAAGAGCACTAGCTTCCACCGGTATGTGCAATGCATTTGCATGAGGCATGATGAGGCTAACAAACTACAGTCCCAAGACCCTCGAGCTCAGCCGTGCGGGCAAGTACCCCCGCAAGTCGGTCCCCCACGAGCCTCGCATGGATGCTTCCAAGGTCCTCATCCACCCGCTCAACACCGAGTCTGCCATGAAGAAGGTACGTGAAGACGTCTGGAATCCACAATGCGCACGGAGACTGACGCTATCATAGATCGAGGAGAACAACACCCTCGTCTTCATCGTCAACGTCAAGGCCAACAAGCGCCAAATCGCCGCCGCTCTTAAGAAGCAGTACGACGTCAGCTGCGTCAAGATCAACACCCTCATCCGACCAGATGGCTCAAAGAAGGCCTTTGCCCGCCTTACCGCTGATGTCGACGCTCTCGACATTGCGGCTACCAAGCTCGCCATTGTTTAAAGAGGTCGTGAGATAAGAGGCATGGTCACGATTGGTTCTGGTTATACCCGGAAAAAAGCGATGTGTTATGCATGGCAGGCGTTCATGGATACGTAGTCACAGTGACTCGAATGAATCAGATTTCCACATGACGCCATCAGTTGGTTAATCTCAAAACACTTTGACTGATGTTGAATTCTGTGTGAAATTCTGTGTGATAATCTTTGTCCCCGTGAAGAGATATTTTAGTGAAGTTGAATTTATACGTCATGTTCGTTATCCCATCATGAGAGAATTTTCTATACATGTTTCATGGTCTTAATGTCCAAGAATCGCCGCATGTTCAACCCAGAGCAGCGTAACTCAATGTCCAGCACACATTGACATTTGTCAGGAAGCAGCATCCCCCGCTCCAACCACAAGCTCCACACCCATCGCGAGTCCAATATCGTACACATCATGCAGCCTCACCACCCCCATTCCCCCTCTTTCTCCTCCTCCTCCTCCTCCTCCTAGCCCCTCAGCTTCTCCAACTCCCTCAGTATAATCATATTCCCATCCATGAACCGATCCACACACTGCCTCAAGCACGGCTCCTCGTACTTGTCCAGCTTCCCCGTCTTGATGCCGCCCGCGGGGATACACTTGCGGAAGCAGGTATCGGTGAGGCCGTGTATCGCTGAATGTGATTTGTGGTTAGAATTGGTTTTGAGTGGGGAGGGTTGGTGGGGGGAGAGGAAGGGAGAGGAAGGAAAGAGAAAAGGAAAAGGGAAAAGTGTGGCATCCCAAACACCGCAAGACAAGAAAACCAGGACAGTTCAGTCATGATAAGGCACCACACCGAGGATTGATTTCCAAAGAAAACATTGCTGCAAGAACTTACAATTCTGAATCCTGCTCTTCTGTCCCTCACTCGCTGCAAACTGCTGCAGCTCTTGCTTGTCGCTCTCTGAGAGCCGGCTGAGTGCGGCGTCGGAGATGGCGGACATTGTGGGTATATGTGTGTGTTTATATACGTGTGTTTGCGTGTGTATGTCTCTCTCTTTGCGTACTCCAGATGTGAGGTATACCGTGTTCGTATCGGTCCTGTACCTATCTCCCGTCGTCGTATTTCCGTGCGCGTATCTGTATCCGTCCTATCGTGCGTGGATGGCTGGTTGGCAAAGTATATGTAGATGTAGATGTTGCGCAACACCCGAGCTGGGGAATTTCTTGACCTGCATCAAAAGACGCAACGGCTGTGATTGGGGCGGGAAGTGCCGATGTGGGGGTGGTTAGTCAGCTTTACTATTACCGTTGTATGGTTGAATTGGGATGGTGGTGGATCCGGGTGGAGGAGGAAAGGTCATGGAGAGATACTAGTAGTTCGAGGGTAGGGAAGGAAGGGGCGTGATTGTACAAGGCCTTGTGTGGACTTTGAAGTGTGGGTTATACTCTAGGAGTCTGTTTCGATGAACAGTATCTTATTACAGCTACCTACTGTACCAATAGATCCATTGCTAACCAAACATGCCGCTCCCATACCGTACCTACTTACCTTACCTACTCTACCCATTATCATTGCCTTCAAGCATGCAAAGCATCCACACATCCTACATAAACGCGCCAGCTCCGACTCCCTTTGCATTTACCAACCCGACCGCGTAGAAAACTCCAGCACAATGTAAACTAACCGTGCGATGCGCAGAACCCCGGAAGTAAGCATCTGATTCTCAGTCCAATGTCCTGATTAGGCAAGCCTGCGACACGCTAGATCCACCGCATATGCACGCTCTTCGCCAAGTACAGGCCCATTTTTGCTCAGAGCATGTGTGGTGTATATTTATAAGAGTGCGCCTGCTGCCGTTCCCAGAGGGTTGGTGGGGTCCTTGGGTTCTTTTCTTTTCCTTCTCTCTGTTTCCGTGCTGGAGCCTGGGAGGTAGGATGAGAGGAAGGCTGCATGTTCCGGGTTGGTATTGCTTCCAACCCTCCTCATCGTATTATCCTGGGTGTATTGCTCTACGCTCCTGGTCAGCCGTAGATTTTAACCTTGCCCTTCTAAGGATACTTACTAACAAGCTGTAGTTCAATATTTTCAAACTATCAAATCCACGGCAACCGAACCTACCCTTGGCCTAGTTGCACTGTTGCATTTCTGCTGTCACTCCTCGACCCAGCCGTCAGAGTTTTAATGCTTTGACGTGCCATGAACCGCTGATCCAATCTCTCGCACGATGCCTATCCGATCTTCGAGGATTTGACTATCTTTGCGGCACGAAGTCGTTCCATGTGTAAAGAGTGGTCTTGTCGTGTTCTGCATTCGCAATCCAGCCCGAATCTGACTCTCGGGCATCCTTGTATATGGGGTGCTTGTCTCCCACAAGACTCCTTCGCTTCTCACATGACCAGCACCTTGGATAGCTCTGACAGGCATTGCGTCCATCTCTGATTCCCTTTTCTCGACCAGATCCTCTCCAGGCTCTGCACGCCCAGCGGGATATTTCTAAATTTTGTCCGTTCGTAAATGGCCAGCATGTAATCCACAAAGAACTGCCGCTGCTGCGGATCCGACGTCTCAGCCGCCGCAACGAAGCAGGCCCAGATCAGGGTGTGAGCTCCAGGCGCGGTAGGAGGGATCTGAGATATGAGGGTAATCAGGTCCTGTATAGCCGAATGCTGAGAGGAGTCGCCGATAGGGGACGGTGTCGGGTCATCGTTGAGTTCGGTGGTTGCTCGATGGATGTAAATCTCAGAGGCCAAAGTAAAACACCGCCGAAGGTTTCGCATGATGTCTACTTCCTCTGAACCGGTGGGAAGTTGCTCATACGTAGGCGTCAACCAACTAGTCATGGATTGGTAAGACTCCATTACAGTGAGTACACCTCTATCCTCGCCTAATTGGGGGATACCAAAGTATCTGAAACTGAGGTAGAGCGCGTCAACATCCGCATTGTTGACAATCTTGATCTGCTTACTCACATGTTCGTTTGTGCCTCTAAGAACTCTAAAGCATCGGTCTTTTCGTGATTGGCCGTAATGTTCGTGGATAGACAGAGGAGCATGTGCACCAAGAAGCTATAATCCGCACTTCCCGTAACCGTTTCACCGACGAGCAGTACTATCAGCGTTGCCCACGTGTAGGCGTTAAAGACTTGGTCTGCAGGGCTATAAAGAGACTCTCTTCGCAGCCGAGAGATGATCGCCGAGCGCCCTGCTTCTGCAGCATCTGCGAGCTCTGGTTGCTCGCGACTGAGATGCTGCGCAGCGACGACGCCAACTGCTCGGCGGAGAACATCATTCTCAACCGCCATTGGCAGAATGAATTCTCGGTAACCATTTGGTACCGTGTCAAAGACTACCATTACAGGCGCTACCGCATCGGAAACTGGTTTGGAGTGAGCAAGGTGTGTCAAAGAGAGATCAGCCATCTTACAGTGTGAGAATAGCATTCGTGCTTCCGAGCCAAGAGGAGCTATCCAGGGCTGGATGCTAGAAGCAACTGAACGGCTCAATAACATCTGAGTGTCGTCTCGGACTATCTCTACAACATCATCGTCTTCATCTCCTTTGAAGTCCCCAGAGGCAGTCGGCGAAGCAAATACTTCACGATCCTCATTGCTCAGAATAGATGGAGAATCTGCAGGCCAACCGATGTCGAACTCGTCGTTCTCGCTCTTTCTCCTCCTCTTTTTCCTTGTCGTTTTCTTTTGCTCATTCTTCCATCTCACTTGACCGTAGCCCACATTGGCTGGTAAGGTCTCCTTGGCTGGGTCGTTCTTTCTAACAGGCACCTTGAGGCCTTTGAGCTGCCCACGTCTCGCCACGCCCTCGGCGAAACGTATCCTGCCCAGACCTGAGCACTCGATACCTTTCTTAGTGCATTTCTGGCAAGTGGGTTCACCCCGATCACAGATGATTCTGCGACGAGAGCATTGGAAGCAGCCTATACCCGAGTCAGCCGCTGTTCCATTCCTTGTGGGATGACCACATGGAGCCGTGTGCATAGACTGACCGCGATTCTTCGGCAATGTCTTACCATCCCCGCTTGGTGCAGGAGACGGTATTGCTGATCCGTGCGACATACTCGCTATACCACGTTACGAAAAATCACCTCAAACCGCCGAAGAGCAGGGCTCCAAAGTCAGAGTGGGCACATAAAGGTTCGTTTCGCCAGCTGAGTGGGGATGGTATCGGACCGAGCCTGGTTAGTTGGGGGTTGCTGTGTTATGTAAGCCGACAAATACGGTGATTAATACCAAGAATACCGTATCGCAAGAAAGTCGTACTAGTATGCCACTCACACAATATGAGCACGCGAAGGATCATTGGAAAGCATATTGTTTATTCAGCTGAGCACAAGCGATAGACTAGCCGACGCATACGCAAGTAAAACGGTCTGTCGATCCTTCTTCCACCTAGAATTGCACTAGAGGAATTTCGCAAAGTGAATACTTGACCAGTGGCCATTCCTGAAGTCCCATTGTAGAAGTCATGATTGCCGCTAACAGAAGAGCTTCAGCCTCTATGAGGAAGAGCAGTAGTTCACGGGACTGCTGCCTCTCCAAATGAAGCGAGACGGGTCGTGGTAAGAATGGTAGTTCGTCACCTACATCATGGTTAGCAGGGCTTGATAGTTCGCTTGATAGCTTCCAACGTACATTGCAAACCCTCCGTAAGCACTCCCATGGCTCCTTTACAATCTGGAGAGGCGAAGTGTCGTTGTTTCGACAGCTCCGGTCTGGCTGCCGGACGCGTCATTTTGACGGTGCACGCGGGCAGCGGACGTTCCTTCACTCGACGCGTGGAGTGGGGACGCTACCTCGCAGTCAGCGAGGGCGCACAACCGTCAATCATCGTAGAACTCGTCTTCATCATCGTCGAATTCCTGCAGTTGTTCAAAGTTGAGTGCGTAGCGGAGAATGGCGCCGATGCCACCAAAGCCTTTGACGAACTGGTTGCCCTCGGAGGACCGGTCGGAAACAAACTCAAGGGTAGCACCAAAGTCGCGGTACTTCTCGGCCAGCCATTCAAGCATAGAGCCCTGATCAACGACTTCCATCTCCTGTCCAGTTTCCTTGTCCATGAAGAGACTGCGATCTTGTTCTTGCGCCTTGGTTGTGTGGAGGATAATCTCCGTGCCCGCAGAACTCTTGAGCACCCAGCGCGTGATTTCTAGGTTCTCGAAGACGATCAAAGTCTCGGCCGCGCCAGCCTCCAAAGCCTTGAGGGTATCATCGATACCGTAGCAGACCTTGCCCGAGTCCATGGAGATGTGGTCAAAGTACGTGTTGATGAGCTTCTTCTCCTGGATAAACTTGACGTTGCTGAGCGTCTCACCCGCGAGTTCAATGGCCTGGTTGAAGCCGTTCTCACCGCCGTAAGACACGTCGACGACCTTGATGACCTTGGACTGCAGACGGTTGTCAAACAAGTCGGACTGGTTCAAGTCGTTCTTGAAGTCGGCGGAACCAGCCAGAATGATGCCGGCTACGTTGACCTTGTCTGCCGTGACAAAGTTTTGCACTGCCAACTCGGCTACCTTGCGGACGTAGTTGTGGCGCTTCTCCTCACGCAGACGGGCAAAACGCAGGGCGGACTGACCACCACGACCGTGCTTCTTGGGCAAATCGACAGAGAACCTGGATGCGTGAGCGGGTGTGGCCTTGATACTTGTGGGTGGGCATGCTCACTTGTGGACAATCTCACGGGTGTTGCCAGAGAGGGTGCCGAACAAGGCTCCGTTACCATCCATGATGATGAAGCCGAACTTCTGGTCCGACTCGAGCAGCTCGCTCAGGGCCTCGGTATGGAACTTGTTGTCACAGAGGTATAGCGAGGTGTTGATGGGCTTGAAGGGTTCAAAGTCGATGTTGATCTTGCGCTCCTTGCCTTCTGCGGTGATGATTTCACCACAGTAGACAACGAGGCCATTGGGCGGGACCTTGGAGTACAGCTTCAGGCGCTGCTGGGTCGACGTGATGGCCGAAAGGACGGAGAGGCGGTTGACGCGGGACTTGATGTTGGAGGCAGTGCCCTAGTCATGCGTGTCAGTTTGCTTTGGATGCAGGCGCACGAGCGAGGGGTGGTGCTGTGCAGGCAGGTCATGGACATACGAATTCTTCTGCCAACATCTTTGCCGCGCGCGAAACCTGGTCCTTTGGGGCTGCACATGGTGAGTCGGGTTGGTCTTTCGCTGGATGAGCAGGAGCCAAGAGTGGCACATACGAATAATGAGGGAGATCATGGAGGTGCCATTTCCACGGGCGGCTTCAAGACGCTTGATCAGCTTCTTGACCTTCCAGATCTCAATATTCTTCTCAGCCTCGTTGGGCTGCGGCTCCTTGGACGACATGGCCGCGGTGGGGGGGGGGGGTTGGTTGTGGTGGTGGTGTTCAAAGAACAATGAGGTTGGGGAGTGGGGGCTCTAAATTTTCCCTGTGCAGGTTGTGCAGCGGAGGGGCAGGTGACGAACTGGGAGGCACAGCAGAAGCACAGCACAGCACAGCACAGCACAGGGGACACACGCACACACACACACCACACCACTGGCGGGTACGGTAGGTAGCCGAACCTGTGGCGCGATTTCCGGGGGTGGCTGCTCTGCCTTGTCTTACACGGCACACGGTACGCTATACGGCAACGTTCACTGCTGCAAAGGTCTGCAGGCTGCAGTGGGAGAGGGAGAGGAAGAGAGAATTGGAGAATTGTGCACAGTAGCGGTGGAGCACCAGTTGATCTGCATGCACGTACGGTACGGTGCGGTACCCTTCTTACAGTGTGTGTCGAGGGGGTTTAGATCTGATTTTGCCCCAAACACTTCAACTGTGAACACCGTGTGGGAGAGAAGGCCATGGCTGCTGCATTGCATGTGCACTCTGTCTGGGCCTTGCATTGGCTGGCTGCCGACGATGACGCTGATTGTGCGGGGGTTTTTGCTGGGGCGGCCATTTGTCCGCTCATCGTGGGTTTTGGCTGCCAGAACCCAGTAGCTTCCATGGCTGGTCATGCTATCTGTTCTACTAGGTACAGTCCATACCGCCCATCATGCCATAACTGGCGCTTGAATACACAACTAACCCACTCACCCTCCAGCTCGACCCGGCCATGGCGATAAGGTGCACGCGACCTCTGCCGCCGCCAATCTCCCGCCCCGACGATAGCCACCCGTGAAAACCAAGTAGCTTCCAGCCCCTGCAGGGTTTCCAGTGAACAAGATTCAATCCATTGACTACTATTACTACATAACCGCCTCTCCCACCAGCTCCTTCCTTTGCTCCCCCTCCGTCTGCACTTTTGCGCTCGTCTGCTTCCGCCTGACGCCTGACGCTGCCTGAACCGTGAACTGACCCCTTGACCCGCCATGGACTCGTCCCCAGGAAAGCAGCCATCGAGATGGGATGATTACGAGGCTGGCCAGAGTGACGCAGTCGAGTCTGATGCAGGAAGCCATGTTCAGTGGGACCAGCTCGAGAGACGCCCCAGCGAAGAGAGTGTGGCTGGCACAGGCAGATGGACGGGCACAGTTGGCGAGCTTCGACGACGCAGGTAGGCACCACCAAGAGCAGCAGCAACAGCAACAGCAACAGCAACAGCAACAGCAGAGGCAGGGGTAATACCCAGCTGCTACTACGAGCGCAGGAGTCACCCAGCGGCTACATCGAGCCAGTCGGGCCGGCTGACTTGCTCACTTGGCCTGCCTACCTACCCACCCACCTACCTATAAAGTATACTCGTCCGCTAACATGCGATTTCTAGATCCTCCCTATCGCAGCAAATCGGCGCCCTGGGTGAAGTCGGTGGTGTCAACAGCATCAACAATTTCGCCCGCTCCTGGCAGCGTGCAGCCGGCTTCTTCGAAATCACCCCCGTGCGCCCCTCCTTCCGTGTCGAAAGCGAAGGCGATGACAACGACGTAGAAGAATCGGACTTTTCGCGCAGTGGACTGCCCACACCCATCACAGACCAGCGATCGGCTTTGCGACAGGCCCTACAAGATGGTGGAAGACGCGCCTCAGACAACGCAGTCCACGATGAGGAGCAGGGAGCGACCGAGGAGACACATCTGCTACCCAATGGAGTCAGCCAACAAATGAAACAAAGAGGGTCCAGCATATTCCAGGTCGAGCCTTCGCTCTCCTCGCCTTTTGGGGGCAGCTACGGGACGGGCTATGGCAGCCTTTCGGCCCGCGTCAACGACTCGTCGATGCGCCATGCTGGGAGGCTGTTTGCTGACCAACAGCTAAAGGGCGTCGCCGAGCCAGAGCAGGAACGAGAGCCCCTCTTGGTCAAGCAAATTGAGGAAGACGGCCACATTGTCCATGTCGTCGTTGGCCAGTCTACGCTGCCGCAGACCATCTTCAACTCGGTCAACGTCTTGGTCGGCGTTGGCCTACTCACCCTTCCATTAGCTCTCAAATATTCGGGTTGGCTGATTGGCATGATTTTCCTGGCATGGTCTGCCGTTGTCACTTCGTATACAGCCAAGCTGCTTGCAAAGTGCTTGGACGTGGACAGCTCGCTCATCACCTTTGCAGATCTGGCCTATGTCTCGTTTGGCAACAAGGCCAGAATAGCCGTGAGCATGCTCTTCTCGCTCGAACTGCTAGCTGCATGTGTTGCGCTGGTAGTGCTGTTTGCAGATAGCATGGATGCTCTGATTCCTGGCTGGGATCTCCTGACATGGAAGATTGTCTGTGGTCTTATTCTAATACCGCTGAGCTTTCTGCCCCTGCGTTTCCTATCATTCACGTCCATCTTGGGCGTCATGTCCTGCTTTGGGAGTGAGTAGACGATTCTCGTGTCGCAAGAGCACTGCTGACAGTATCTAGTCTTGCTTGCTGTATGCGTCGATGGCCTAATCAAGCCTGATGCGCCAGGCTCCATTCGCCAGCCTATGAAGCAGTATCTTTTCCCGGAGAACTGGATGACGATTCCCCTCTCGCTCGGTCTCCTCATGTCTCCGTGGGGCGGCCACTCCGTCTTCCCCAACATCTACCGCGACATGCGTCACCCATACAAGTACCGTAAAGCCGTCGACGTCACCTACGTCTTCACCTACTTGATCGACACCGGCATGGCTTGCGCAGGCATTCTCATGTTCGGTGATGGTGTCCGTGAGGAGATAACAAACAACATCTTCCTCACCAAGGGCTACCCTCCGAGCATCTCGGTATTCATCGCTGTTTGCATTGCCATCATCCCCCTGACAAAGGTGCCTTTGAACTCCAGGCCTATTGTGAGCACCCTCGAAGTCCTCTTTGGTCTCGATACCCGCTCCCTTGCCGCTGCATCCTCACTAAACGGCATGTCTGGTCTCAACCGTGGTCTTTTCAAAATCTTCCTACGCATTGGCACCATCGTCGTCTTTGTCATCATTGCCATTGTTTTCCCGTCCTTTGACCGCATCATGACGCTTCTTGGCAGTGTCGCTTGTTTTTCTATTTGCATTATTCTACCGTTGGCGTTCCACCTCAAACTCTTTGGCAAGGAAATTTCGCCGGGAGAGAAGATGATGAACTGGGTTTTGATTGTGGCTAGTATCATCATGGCCGTCGTCAGCACCGTCTTTGCTTGTATACCCAAGGAGCTTATTGGCGCATAAAGGCAGCTTGTGGAGGCCCCTGCGCGTGCAGCGTAGGAAAAGCGATTGTTTACGGACGACTTGTTTGATGGTTGAATTTTGTTTGGCCATTGTAGGCATACATTGGCAAAGGCGCATATTGTTGCATTTGGCGGTATCTAGTTTTGTTCAGTAAATCGTACGGTATTAATGAATACTACGTGACTAATTATAGGAAAGGAGACATTTTCTTTCAAACAAGAAAAACACGCCTAGACTTTATAACTAACCGTATATCTCAACTTGATACCCACTCCCCTTCAATCTCATCCAAAATATTTCCAACCTTTGCATCCTGTTTTTCTTCCCAAGTAAACTCAATACCCAGTTCAGGGCCGATCACTTACCGGGACCAACTTGCTTTAGTTAGCTTCCGAAATCAAGGGTGCCGATGCCGGTTTACATCTACATATCCAAACGTCCACTTGATACTTATCCACCTACCCACGCAGCCATTGACAAGGAGGCAATTTGAGCATGGCGGGAGATGAAAGCGCTGCTGGTGCGGATGCGGGTGCTGTGGTGGTTGTTGCTTATCTAGGGCCTGAGGGGAGTTATACACATCAGGTATGGGTTTTTGATTCCTTGATTCCTATTTTTTTTCGGTTTGGATTTTCTGGCGTTTGCGTGTCTTTTACTATGGAGTTTTTCGATTCAGAGGGGTCTCGGCGTGGTTAAGGTAGGATGGCTCGCGTGTTTGGTGTTGGTGGTGTGTTGGTGGTGTATTCGTGTATTTCTATCGGGTTTTCTTTTCACCATGTCAGCTTCATATGTTGAGTTCTTCGTTTTTCTGTTTTCTCGGTGTATACATATACACATATACGCACATACACATCACTCAATCCCCATCCATTCCCCACAACTAACCCCCCACCCCAACCCAGGCCGCCCTCTCCGCCTTTCCCCCAAACACCACCGCCACCAACACCAACAACACCAACAACAACACCACCAACAACAACAACACCAACAACAACAATGCTATCCGTCTATCCCCCCAACGCACCATCCCCGACATCTTCAACGCCGTGCAATCCGGTACCGCGGCCAGGGGCGTCGTACCGTTTGAAAACAGCTCGAATGGCAGCGTCGTCTTCACACTGGACCTCTTCGCCGATATCGAGGGCAAGTATCCAGATATAGAAGTTTGCGACGAAGCCTATGTCGAAGTCAAACATTGTCTTTTAGGACACGCGCCTCAGCTGCGTTCAGTCGATGCACTGGATACTACAACCGCACCAGAACCTGGCGAAGATGGTACACTTTCACGTTCAAGTACAAGTACAACCCCACCACCCCACCCAGACCTCACAAAAATCCAAACCCTCTACTCCCACCCCCAGGCCTGGGGCCAATGCACTCGATTCCTCACCACACATCTCCCACACACCACACGCCACGACGTCTCCTCGACCTCGGCCGCCGCCGCCCTCGTCGCCCAGGATCCCTCTGGTACCAGCGCGGCGCTGTCTTCCCGCATCGCCGCCGACCTGTTTGGCCTCGATGTGCTAGCGAGCGCGGGCGTGAACGATTCCGTGGGAAACACAACGCGGTTCTTGGTTATTCGACGGAGAATGCATGGTGTCCTCTCTTTTGCACCAGTCTATTCCCCAACTGGAATTCAAACTCCACCACAGCCTCAACCTCGACCCCCAAATCCAAATCCATCTCCAAATCCATCTCCACTTCCCCAACGCGCCCCCGCACCCCACCCATCCCGCTATAAATCCCTCGTCACATTTACGCCAAACGACTCGTCTGCGCCCGGCGCCCTGGCCGCCTGTCTCGCTCCGTTTTCTACGCGCGGTATCAATTTGACGAGTATTAGTACGAGGCCGGCTGGGGTGCGGAATTGGTCGTATGTGTTTTTTGTTGAGTTTGAGGGGGGGTATGGGGAGGAGGGGGAGGAGGTGGGAGGTGGAGGTGGTGGGGAAGGGGAGGCAAGGAGGCAAGGAGGCAAAGATGAACAAGAGGGGCAAAATGTTAAAGAGGCGTTGAGAGAGTTGGGTAGTGTGTGTAGGAGGTTTAGATGGTTGGGGAGTTGGGTGGATAGGACGCCGAGGGATGATGGTGTTTGAGGCGGAGGCGGAGGTTGTGGTTGCAGTTGGGGTATGAGATAGCTTCATCCAGTCTCCATGGTCAAGTGGAGAAGAACTCTGCAAGGTAAATGCGAGGCTTGTGTATGTGTATATTCATCTAGCAAGCGCAATTCCACTCAAGTCAAGACGAGACGCGATGCGATGCAATAGCAAACTTGAATTATCCCAATGAACATGTAATTTCTTTAACAGCTTAGCTATACTCCAAAGCTTCCATCTTCATCTTTATCTACCCCCTCCCCTCCCCATCAACAAAGCACAAATCACAAATCACAGTTTATGCTCTTCCATCTCCTCTCCACCAGCCACCTCCCTCATCCATCCACGCCACACCAAACACGCTCCCAATCTCAGCCTCCTACTTTGTCTGTATAGGAAGCGCCTTCTCCTCCTTGGACTGTTTCCACTCCTTGACAAACGGCAAAAACTCAGGTTGGCTGGGGATATATTTCCGTAGGACCGAAGGGACCGTGAAGCCATCTGGGGTCTGGTAGTTTTCAAGGATGCAGCAGAGTGTTCGTTCAGTGGCGCAGACTATTATTTGTGAGGGAGGGTGACTCGTTAGCTTGTCTGTTTTGGAAACTCTTCTTTTCCACAGTAGGGGGGAGGATTTTATATAGAAAAGGAAGACGTACGTGTACCGTTCAGCGCGTGAACGTATTCTTTCCGTGTGGCATTCAGCTTCTTGGCACCGTGGCGGATCTCGAGTTCGCGGGTCTGGTAGTCGGTGCAGTTGGAGATGGAGACGAGTTCCTTGTACTCGCCGCCGCCGGTGACGGGGAACCAGGCTTCGAGATCGCGCTTCATGGCTGCTGCATTATCTGTCTGCTGTGTTAGCTGTAAATTCCTCCCCATTCTTGTATTGCTGCCGATACATACTCAACGCTCCAGATACAATGGCAACGACCTGGTACGGCAGTCCCAGACTCTGGTAGAATTCCTCCGAGGTAGCAAGCATCTCGTCAAACGCCTCCCACGACTTCTCCGGATGGGTGAGGAGGAATTGCTCCACCTTTTCAAACTGGTGTATCCGGAAGATGCCCCACGCGTCCTTTCCATGTGAACCAGCCTCTTTGCGGAAGTTGGTCGAGTAGCCGGCGTACTTGATGGGCAAGTCCTCGGCCTGCAGCCACTCCTCGCTATGCAGACCTGAAAGTGGCTGTTCCGAGGTGGCGATGAGATACTTGTCCGTCTCAGGCTTGTCCTTGCTCTCCGTCACCTTGTACAGCTCGTCGTCAAAGTCTGAGAGTTGTGCAGTTTTGGCCATTTGGTCGCGCAGCATCATAAAAGGAGGCTGGTTGGGTGTGTAGCCCTTGTTGAAGAGGAACTCAAGACCATAGTTGATGAGAGCCAGGTTGAGGAAGAGACCGTAGTTTTTGAGGCAGTACCCTCGATGTCCAACAATCTTAACCCCGCGCTCCGGGTCGTAGCCGTCGAGTCGCGTGAGCACGCCGTGGTGTGGAATACCGTCTTTCTTAAACTCTGCTTTCCGGTCGGCGGGCGCCCATGTCTTGACCACGGCGTTGTCGTCTTCGGTTGTGGAGACGGGCACATCCTTGTACACGTAGTTGCCAATGCTCTTTGCCTTGATGTTGAGCTTCTTCAGCTTCTCGTCGGCCTCTTCCTGCTGTGCCTTCTTCTTCTTCTCAAGCTCCACCTTCTCGGCGAGGAGATCATCGGCATTCTCCTTGGCCTTCTTCTTCTGCCCTATCTGCTTCTGAATGGCGTTGATGCTGGAACCGATTTGTGTTGCGGCATATTGTGTTTTGCGGTGGTCCTCAAAGTCGGCAATGATTTCGTCGACCAGTTCGACGGGCGCGTTTCGCTTGCGCTGAGAGTCGCGAATTTTCTCTGGGTCGCCGCCGCGCTCCTTGATGAAGTCGTTGCTGTTGCCCCTCCATATTAGCAGCCGAGTCCGAATTTTGGTGTGGAATATCTTCCAATGCATTCAGTGAAACAAGTTATGGTAAGCAAAGAAACGGTAGCAATATCACTCACATGTCTAGCATCGTGGCTCACTTGTATAGTATCTGGGTATATGTGGTGGATTCTGGGGTACAGCTATGCAATACACTACAACCCAAGTTCCAGCAACGGACAATTCTGGCCGAACAGTGTCGTTGCTTGACTCAGGAAACAAGGGTCTGTGCCATGGAGGGGCAACTGTGGCGTCTCTCCAGTGGCGGTGCACACACCAGCCACTATGCGCAGGCAGAGACACGCCCAGCTAGTAGTCCCCAATTTGCGTGTGTGTAGCTAAGAAAAGTAAAAAGACTCGCGCTCCGAGTCGGCCCAAATAAAGTCCGAGCAGCCTCAAAGCCCAAGCTGAAGCTGCCCGGAGAGGCAAGCCAACAGCACATCCGTCGAACATGGTGGCTCCTCTGTCAAAGCTTCAGAGCTGCCTAATCAAGCTCGAGAGGTGGTCGGTGCATTGCAGGTGGGGAGCTCTCTTGCACATGAGAACTGCAGCCCTGGTCAGAGCCATCACACTGCCTGCCATTGGGGAGCCTGTCAAGGGACTTGATGTGTTACGGGATTGTATGTGTACACAGTGTATGGCCATGTCCACGGTGCACACCACCATTCTCAAAAAGCAGATACCAAATAACGCCCATTACACCTCCGCTCAAACGCCATTACGCCGCCGTGCCTCCGTCGAGGTACCAGGAACCAGTGACAATGAAAAGGGAACCAATCCCAAGCAACCATCTATGCCGTCTATGAAACCTGCGGAAGCGAACACTGGCCGCCGATCCTCACTCGAAGAGAGACTTTAAAAAGGCCATCGGGTGCGACAGCCATTGCTTCCTCTTCTCTCTCGTCTCCCTTTGTTCCTTTTGCAGTTCCGCGAGCCGGGTGACCGTCATACCTCGCAGACACAATATCTTGTCAGTCAAGATTGTTTTCTACATGACTTGACACTTGCTCCCGCCTGCGGGCTCACCAGGATTCTGACTCTTCTCCACCTCTTGAATCATGAGCTCAAATGCCTTTTGTACATTTTCGTTGTATCGCGCCGAGGCTTCGGTCCAGGCACACTTGAATTCAGCAGCAAGTGCCTTGCCGTCTTCGGGGGTGACTTGACGTTGTTCAGGACGGAGATCGGATTTGTTGCCTACGATGACAAGCGGAATCCAGTCGACAGCCTACAAGGGACAGTATGATCAGAACGGGCACTTGTAAGTGGGAGTATGCAGTCGGTCGTAAGACGACATGACCGCCCACCACATGGGAGAGGAGTGGGGACGACATACAAGGTGGTTCAGGATCTTATCGCGAATGATGCGCGCCATCTCGAAACTCTGCTTGCTGGCGACCGAGTAGACAATCAAGTAGCCATGAATGCCAATGAAGTGCTTTGAGTTGAGAATACTATATTCATCCTGGACGGGAGAGTGGTCAAATTAGCTTCCTTGCTCATCTCTCTGCTAGGCTTTGCCTGTTCTTCTGTCCAACGCACTGCAGCCATGCGCATTGGCAATTCCAGGGGCAACATGGGGTGAAGGTGGGGCGCGCGCATCTAGAGAAGGGGTGCGGTGCGGGGAGAAATAAAAAACTGGTATACCTGGCCGGCGGTATCAATGATCTCGGTAGCAAATTCCTGGTTCTTGTAGCGGATCATTTTGCTAAACGTATTCTCAATGGTCGGGTAGTAGCTGTCGACAAAGTGGCCGTCGACAAACTGGACCGTCAGACTGGATTTGCCTGTTGGATAGGACGGTCAGCTACCAAGCTTTTGGGCGCATTCGCATGTGAAGTGTGCACCAAGCAACAAGCAAAAGAGGCCATGCTGTGGCATGGGGCAACCAACTCACCGACAGCTCGACTGCCGACAATGGCCATCTTTCTTTGCTTGGGGGCCGGCATGCTGGCGCTGGCGGTCTGTGTAGGTGGTGAAGAAAGCTGGTGGACTGGCCAGTGTAGAGGTTGTGGCCGTCTCAGTCCACCGCCCTGGTGGGCAACTGCCTAAGGATTGTTTGGACTGGCCGATTTTCCTGGACGAGCTAGCTTGTGAGCTCGGGATGACGGCTGTCGACCTTGGACGCGCGCTGGACCGAGTGGGACAAGTCAGCAAAAAAGGACCAACAAGTGAGTGCCTTCTTAGGGTCCAGGCCCCAGCGTGGCTGTCTGGCTGTCTGGTTGTCTGGCTGTCTGGTTGTCTGGCTGTCTGGTTGTCTGGCTGTCTGGTTGTCTGGCTGTCTGGTTGTCTGGCTGTCTGGTTGTCTGGCTGTCTGGTTGTCTGGCTGTCTGGTTGTCTGGCTGTCTGGTTGTCTGGCTGTCTGGCTGTCTGGTTGTCTGGCTGTTTGTCTGTACACGCCAAGCTAAGCTTCTACTGTGCCATCTGCCAGGGTGAATTGCGAAAGAAGGATGAAGGTATAGCGAGAAGGGAGTAGCTAGGCAGGTTGGTATGGTTGGTATGGTAGGTAGTCAGGTAGGGCCATTAGGGTGGATGAGGAAGACGGTCACGGCCTGCCTTTGACCATGAGAAAAGTGCCCGGCCGTGAAACCGTTATGCCGTCATGTCGCGAGTCTGCAACCCAGGTGGCCGGGATGCTTTCATCAGCCTGTATCTACACTCTACACTCTACACTCTACACTCTACACTCTACACTCTACACTCTACACTCTACACTCTACACTCTACACTCTACACTCTACACTCTACTACACTTTACTGCATTGTGGGCAGGCAGCGGGTAACACACAACCACACGCCCACACACAGACACACCCACATGCCATATGGATACATAGAATACATAGGAGAGTTTTAGTTAGGGGGCATGGTGTGTATGTGTGTGTGTGTGTGTGGGGAGGGGTGGGAATGCAGCCCACGAGTTCTGGCCAGTCGTAGACGGCTTCATTGGTTTACAGTCTGAGAAGGGAAGGGGCGCAGGCAGGCCGCATGACGGTCCCCAACAAATCCAACGCATTTTACGTGATGTCAAATCCTCGATTGGGTCCTAGCCCACCCTGCACCTGCTCACCTCACCATCACCATCACCATCACCACCACCACCACCCGAACAAACAAACGCCTGGCTGGGCGTGAAACAAAAGACAGCCCAGCCAGCCAGACAGCAGCCAGGCAATTGCAGCTTCGAAATCTCGACCAAACACCACTACCACCTACCTACCACCCGGCTCCCCGTTTCGACACTTTGTCACTTGTGCACTCGGCGGTTGATGCACTTGGGCCAAGACAACAATGGAGCGAAAAGTCGAGTCAAGCCCCTGCAGTCAGCCTGTAGGCAATCACATGTGAATTATATACAAGATTTGAGCCCCATGGCTAGGTACACAGAGGAGGAGCTACAGCACAAGTGCAAACATGCAAGTGTCAGACTTGACCTCGCATCATCATACTAGAGTATGTAGTAGTATGCACATACTCTCTGTAGCCCATGAACAAGAAGAAAAAAAAAAGAAAGTAGTGTGTCAATGTGGTTTCGCCCAATCACTTCGCCACACGGTCATCCCCCCCCCCCCCCCACCAATTCAAGCCAGTTGCGTCATGCTGAACCGGATTCCTGGGAACGGGTGCAGCCTTATGAAGGTACGAGGTTGCTGCGGGCGGACAAACAAAACTACGCCGCTCCGCTTCTCAAACAGAGAGAGAGAGAGAGAGAGTCGCATCTACCCAAAACACCACACCCACACATGCTCAATCAAGTACATACATGGCCAACCCCCATATTATACCACGCTGCATAATCTCTCTACAAATCCAACACGGAAAGTATCCTAGCCTAAAAGCTTGCCGACCACCCCTCTGCCCGCCCATGTACTCCCTGTAGACATGGCAATCCATCAGCCAATCCCGAGCAAGAGAGATTCGGGTGAGGCACCGGGCAGCCGTGTAAATTGTCCCGGCCCGGTCGGCCATCGCTCCTGCAACATGGCTGAACCCAGGGTATATCATCGTGCTTTCCACTACAACCAGCCCAAATAGAAGGAATCAAGAAGAAACAGACGCCCATGACAAGCAAGAGGCAATTGCTGCCCGACGGTTAATCGTTTCCGGCCTTCAATCTTCCTTCAAGGAGAAGAGCCCGCCTTTCCAATGGCCCTCGCACACACAGACTGCCTCGTCCACCGTGATCCAACGCATTCGAGCCGTAATCCTCCGCACCTGGCACCCTCGCTGCGCTTTCCCCCCTCAACGCCCTTCCCCCAGCCCCTTTCACCTCTCCGTTCTTTCTAGCTTCTCCACCACAAGCATCAGTCGTGCCGTGTAATTCTGCCAAGTCTCACGGCCCTCGGCGCCTTCGTACTGCTCAGTCTTACCATCAACGTGCTCGTGATACTGCACAAACTCCCGGATCTTCGTAATCAATACACCCAGTCGTTGATCCGGCAGTTGGGCGCAAACCTTCGACCTCGTACTGTCGTTGAGACAAAGATTCCCGAGCAGAACAGTAAGATAGCCGACGGGCACATTCGATTGGGATTCTTCCATAGATTGCGCCTGCCATTAGTGTGAGCAATTTCATGCATATATACAACCCCTCATGTGACGAGAGACGTACCTGCGCAGCGCGTTCAGAGCCTTCGACGAAAATCCGCACAAGGGTGCTGATCATTTGCTGACCATCGTCGACACTTAATCTCGCTTGGTCGCTGAACTCTGCAAGATTAATCAGAGCGCCCAAGCTCAGAATCAACATCTCAAGCACAGTCGTTCGTTCCTCCTGACTGAGCTCAGAGCGCAAGCGTGCAAAGTTTCGTGTGACACCTGACACCAGAGGCTGGACAAACTTCTCTCCGGAAAATGGCAAGCAAGCTTTGGGCTTGTTGTTGGTGAGGTTCATACACAGCTTCACTGTGAGCATGGTCGAAGACGCATCTTCGAGTCCAAATACAACAGGCATGACTTCTGCCAAGCGCCCCAGTATCTTCCCTGACCATAGCACCGGCTTCTGTCGTGCGCCAGAGACTGATTCTAGGATCGAAACAACCAAGTAGAGGACTTGAGAATCATGTACGCTCACTTTGCCATCTTCAATGCGCGCGCACGTTTTTGAGGCGACTTCAATAAGGATCAGGACCTGATCCTGGTCCAGAGGACATTCGGCGCTACCAGAGCGTCTCAAGCCAACCACAAGTGACTCCAACGCTTTCAAAGCCAAGACTTGCGGCGTGAATCTGTCCAGGCCGTGCTCTGACCATACCGAGGACGTTGATAGTCGGCAGTGAAACTGTTTAACAGACTCCACCGCTATTAGGGACAGGTTCGTCTTGCGGTTCTTTGCAAGGCGCATGATCTCAACATCGTTAGTTGCAAGACTAACCAGGCTAGACACGACGCCGGCCCGGTAGATCTGATCCAAGACGACACTGGTAGGGCTTGCTTGGAGTATCAATGTCACGACGACAGCGGTAACAACATCAAATATAACCTCGCCGTTGGAATTAATGTTTTCAAAAAACGAGCGTGCCAGTGTAGAGTCCAATAGCTGGTTGCTGAACGCTTCGTCTTCCATTCTGGAACAGAGCTCCAAGATGGCGCTTCGCCTGACCGTGTTGCCACTGCTGATTGGAAGATCATCAATGTACATCCGTACATCGTCGTTGAAAGTATTCTGCTGCCCTTTCTTCTTGAGTACATGAGTCGCTTGGACTTGGCTTGCAGGACCTTCATCATCACCTGAAAGGCCATCTTTGGTTTGTGTGTCGAAATCAAGATCATCGTCCAAAATCAGAAGTGCGTCCTCAGGGTTGGCTTCTTCAAGATATGATCTTGATTTTGCATATGTCAACTTCGCACGGGTGCCGAAAGACGTCGTTTGCGATGTTTGTGACTCGACTGCTCGCTCCAGTTCTACATCCATATCCTCAAGATGGACATCGGCTGAAAATTGGGGCTCTGCCGACTGATCTATCCGTGCACCAAGCCGGCGCAAGCTGGCAGACCCCTCGCCAAGACTCTGCTCGCTCGATGCTTCGCTCTGGTCGTCGCTTGAGCCCATCTCTTCATCGTCTTCGGAACTCGCGTTTTCGTCCTTCAGAGTATCGATAAGCCGCATCTTTCGTGCTTGCGCGCTATGAGTCATGTCCGATTTCGATCTTGATAGAGCGCCGAGTAGAGTCCTCGGTTTTTGATCCGTTAATGTCAAGGACGCAAGGCTCGGCATGGGTGTTCGCGAGGGTTGATCGCCTAGAAGGCTACTGAACAGGGCCTTTTGACGTGGAGTGACGGAGCCTGAGACTGTAGATTTTGAAGGAATCGGAGTAGTAAGTGGATTGGGGATTTCATACATCGTTTCATCCTCTGTTCTGGGAGAGTGTGGTGCTTCAAGTATTGAGGGAGATTTTGCTGTTGAACCATGCAGCATATTGCTCAATTTAGCTGGCGATGACTGACCCGTACTCATCTTTCGTCGGGAGAATACAGGGACGGTAAGCTGACGTGTCCTCCTCGGCTTATTAATGGCCGGTACTGTAGGTGGAGCCCGTGGTTGTGAGGGCACCATGCTCGATTCCATGTTGTCTTCATGCCGTGGAGATATGCCATCTTCTTTCCTCTGGAGTTTGCGACTACGTTGAGGGGCGGACAGATCGAGTTCAGAACTGACCTGTGCTCTGCCCGTGTTTACAGCGGAGACTGACCCTCGTCGCTTCCGTTTTTTCGATATATTGGAGTCATCAGACTCCGCAGAGTGCTTTGGAGCTCTCTCTTTTGAAGTCTGCTGCTGCCCAGTTGCATTTTTCTGTTGTGAAACACGGCCTATGCGCAACGGCTTCCGCGGTAGTATAGTCATCTCATCGTCTGATAAAGGCATATCGTACACATCCATATCGCCCGACGCCTTCGCGGTGGTCTTGGTCGTCGCCTTTTTCAAAGTCGTGGCAGGTACGCCTCTCGCTTTCGTCATGGGTTTGGACGCAGAAACTGCTGGTGTCGTAGCGCGCGATATTGTCTTGCTGTCCGCCACTGGCTGCTTCGTAGACTTTTGTGTTGCCACATCTTGCACCGGTTGGGGTGTCCGCCCGCGCCGTAGCGCTGGAGCAGTTGTACTCTTCGGTGCTTGTGTAGGGTTTCCTGCCGGCGTTGGTCGGTCGGCTTTGCGTACGATCTTTGCATCTGCGGCTTCAGGCTTCGTAGTCTTAGGTTTGGGCAACTGCTGTGGAGTGTGGTTCTGATGCTGTTTCCGTGAACGCGTAGATGCTTCTGTGTCCGCAGCTGGCACATGCCGATTTGCTTCTGGGATTCGGGGCTTCTTCGCATGCCTTATGGGGCGACTTGGAAGCTCGTCGTCTGAAGGGACGTCGAAGATATCATGATCCTTCACACTCGGTCGCATTTTCTCCGCAGCCTTCGCCGGCTTCAATGCTCCTCCTCCCCCACCATGCGACGCCTCGTTCTTCCGCGCGACCGTCTTTCTTGGTCGATTGGGTGAAGGCGGCTCCTCCGCTAGGTCTGGTGGCGGTGTTGGGATGATGGATGGTCGAGACTTCTTGCCGTATGTGATGACCTTCTTGCGGCGATCCGCAGTGGTGAAGCTGGACATCATGGAAGCCATGGAATGGGTAGGTAGTACTTCTGATGTTGTTGTTATTGCCCTCCAAAACTGTAATCAGACGCGCATTACGGGCGATGGCCGTATCAAATGTTCCCAAGGTGGCCTGTGTATGATGACGCCTGTCCCCAACATGAGCAAGTTAAGTTTGGAGGCAAGCGCGTCCGGTCTTTTCACCGTGACAAAGCTATCAGAGTGTTTGGACTGTGGACATTGAATTGGAACTTTGGTGAGACAATGCTCAAAACGGAAAGCCGCATGGGCGGACTGTACAATGACGAAGGCCTGTGCTTGTAAGTTGAGGAGGCAGGCGCAGGGTCGCGAACGGGCAGGCACGCTAGTCCAAGATAGCGCGGGACGATCAAGGTACCGATACCCTCCTGCCAAACGAAGTGATGGAGGTCGCCGATGGTCACGAGCCTAGACTTTGAGCCCGCCTACGGCCCAGTCCTCCTCCTGCACCTCTTATCTGTATACTTTGTCTTGTCTTCCAACCTCTTCTCTACGGTCTGGCTCAACTTTTGACCGAATTGGATACCCCACTTGCCGCGGACTTTGGGATCTTTCCGCAACCACGTACCGTATCACGAGCCCAAAGCTTTCAGTCAAGAGCTCTGCAATATCACCTCCTCATCGAAGCCATCAGCCTAGAATACCATCTCAAGGTCTTACCAGATCGTCTGATTGTAAGGACGGCATTCACATATGAGTCCGTTGTATGCCAAGTGCTAACAGTGTTCAGTCTTGTACCCCTCTTCTCCACAGTGACAGCTGTACTCAACCACACATAATGCCTACCGAAGCCCAACCAACTGCTCCCTCACAATGTGTCGGCCCTGAATATCGTGATGCCACTGAGAAGCCGACCGCCACGGTATCGACTCCACTGAAACAGGCCAATGTTCACATCCTGCCTCAAACTCCACAGCTGATAGCATTGCTCACGTAAGGCCCCCGTAAATAGGATCAATGCCAATATACATCGATTAACGACATACCAGCATGATACGTGATCGCTCCACAGGACGTGCAGACTTCATCTTTTACAGCAACCGTATCATTCGCTTGCTCGTGGAGGAAGGCCTAAACCATCTCCCCGTGGTCCAACGTGAGATCACCACGCCTGTTGGGCGGACCTATTCTGGCGTCAAGTTCGAGGGTAAGATTTGTGGCGTATCAATCATGCGTGCAGGCGAGTCCATGGAGCAGGGTCTCAGGGATTGCTGTAGGTCAGTTCGTATTGGCAAGATCCTGATTCAGAGGGACGAGGAAACGAGCAAGCCGAAGCTGTACTATGATAAGCTGCCCGAAGACATCGCTGATCGATGGGTGTTGCTTTTGGATCCTATGCTTGCTACAGGTAAGATTTGGCCGGCGTATTATGGGTATTGTCATTGACCAGGCTAGGTGGCTCGGCGCTCATGGCCATCGAGGTGTTGATTTCTAGGGGCGTTCCAGAGGAGCACATTCTGTTCCTCAACCTGATTGCCAGCCCTGAAGGCGCACAGAATCTTGCGAAAAAGTTTCCAAAGGTTAGAGTCGTCACCGCCTTTGTTGACCAAGGTCTGGACGAGAAGAAGTAGGTACTTCACGCCCACGTCTGGTCCAAACTAACAACTCTTAGCTACATCATCCCTGGTCTCGGTGATTTCGGAGATCGATTCTACACCATGTAAACAAATCATGCCTCTGAGCTTTGAGCTCTGGGCATAGGTAGCGTGAGGAAACAATCATTATGTCTTCGGTTCGCCGCAGGTATCAGTCGGTTGGCATGTAATACCCTTCTTAAACGCGCTCTACTATCTCCATAGCTAATAAAGGTTCTGAAATCAATTTCAACGCCACGACCATGCAGGTCCAATTTTCGGTATACCCCCAACGCCATACATTCAAGGCAAGGCACCTGCCTGCCATTGATCCCCATGTTGTACAGAAACTAGAAGAACTCTGCGCCAGCGTTCAGTCTGCATATTCGCCCTCGGCGTCTACATCGTCCTGTTCAATGAAGCCGTCTTCGTCAACATCCGTCATTTTAGGCAGCGCTCCACTTCGATTTGTCGACCGCTCAGTTGTCGCATTGCCCCTTGCGGCCTCCTTCGCTACCGCATCGCAAGCATCCATCCAATCGGCGTAGACATCGACGGGAGCAGAGAGGTAGTTGATGTTGGTCTGGAAGGTTTGGCCACAGACCTTGCACTGCAGGTTCCCGACGCCAGACTTCTTTTCGATGGAGACAGAAACAGACTTCTCGTGGTTGCAGAAGAGACACTGGAAGATGGTCGGGAGCTTCTCCTTCTGTGAGGACACTGTTAGAGTGGGTCGCAGCATAGAAGAGATAAGAGATGCTACCTTCTTGGGGCCTTGGGGCTTGCTTGACGACTTGCGCTTGCCCTATTGTCTCGTGAGTATGTGCATGCGACTCGAGTGCTGGGGCAAGGCTGACCATTTGGGGGGAGTGTTGTAGAGCGTTATGTGGTTTTGTAGATCAGCCTGTGGCCAATGTGATGACTGAGATAAGTTGTGACGGGCGGTGCGAATAGGGTCGAGTAGTAGGGTTGGGTTGCGCTGCTGGCACTCGAAAGTAAATGGTGAGTCGTGACGCGGTTCCTTTGGTGAGTTTGCAGGTGCTTCGCGCAGTTCCGACGCCAAGCGAGCTACCGCACCCTTGCAGCTGCCCCATGCGTCGATAAGCCCCGCGCCTATCACGCATCGGTAAGATGCATGGTAACGTTAGTCACCTGTCCCCGTTCGGAGGGGGAGCTCGAGCTGCCCATAACTGTCCACGTTGTTCCCTTGACTTCTCCTTTCTTATTCTCTCTCTGGTTTCCTCTCGAGTGCCCTCTGTTGCTGTCACAAGTCTTGTTCGATCTTGATCACTGCTGACCTTTCAAAAGTCCATCCGAGCCGTTCCCTCCTAGGCTCTCTTACATCCTCCACGGCAGTCATCGGACTAGTCTTCGTTACAAGGCTTCCCTCAGTATATACAACAAGGCTTTCCAATCTACCCGTAGTATCTTTGGCTTGTTTCTTTTTTTTTACTTCAAGAACAATTCATTCCCACCATGTCAACAAGCAGCAATCTAAGTGATGCTGTGCTCAAGGAGATCTTGGAGGGGCTGAAGGCACTCCGTTCGGAGAACTCCGCACTTGCCGCATCTGTCGACAAGATCAATGGCCGAGTAAATATGTTGGCTGGAATTAAGCAGTTAAAGGATGAGGCAGCACGTGATGCTGCGAGTGGTTCCTTGAGTGCAGACAAGGCAAAGGAAGCGCAGTCAGAGAAGACTGTAGAGGCCGTTAGTCAACAGTATGAAGCACCTCCTTCGAATGTGGATGCTCCGCCTCGTCGAGCTAGTGTCTCAAAGACTTCCAAAATCATCTTGACTTCGTACCCTGGCCAAGCTGGTGTTGATCCATTGCCCATGGAGTGGGGTGCCAAGGACCCTGCTGTTCGTGGCCCGGTTGTGGTGTCGAGACATCCCAACACCATTCGTAGGCGTAACGGTATGTTGACCTACTGTCATCCACGAGTACAATGTTTTTGCTCACGTGTTATTAGCTATCGGTGCTCATGGAGGCTCCTACTCCATTTACAATGCGCTTGCCGTAGCAAGCAAGAACCTCGATATTACTCACAAACCAGATTTCACCAACACTGAGCCCGCCGCAAAGATTGGTCCATTCCCGCAATGGAGCGATGCGAAGAAGATTGTTGCTATGGATCCGTATGGACACCTTGCTCCGTGGCTCTATAAAGAGACCATGGACAAGGACGACGTTGAGATTAGACCCACAATCGCCATCACTCGAGCCCATATGAAGCTCCCAGAGCTGGAGGAAAGTGTGAGAAAGGGACGTCTCGTTCCCGACGGCAAGATATGCATCAACAATCAGGGCGAAGTAGCCGTCACCAAGGTTGCCGTCGAGCCTGTGTGGTACCTTCCCGGAGTTGCTGAGCGCTTCAACATTGGTCAGTGAAGTCAGAACTTTTTGTGCATCCAGCTTGCTAATGTCGTCTGTAGATGAAGGAACACTGCGACGAACATTATTTGAGGAGACTGGAGGATCTTACCCTGAGTTAATCACACGTCACGATATCAAGATCTTCTTGCCTCCGATCGGTGGTCTCACAGTCTACATTTTTGGAGACCCAGCAAAGATGTCGGATCCCAGCGCCCGGCTCGCTCTTCGAGTTCACGATGAATGTAACGGCAGCGATGTGTTTGGCTCAGATATTTGCACTTGTCGTCCATACTTGACTTTTGGTATTGAAGAAGCAGTCAAAGAAGCACAGAAGGGTGGTAGTGGTGTTGTCATCTACTTCCGCAAGGAGGGTCGAGCTCTCGGCGAGGTTACCAAATACCTCGTCTACAATGCTCGGAAACGAGGGGAAGATCGGGCCAGCGAGTACTTCAAGAGGACCGAAAACATTGCTGGTGTCAAGGACATGCGCTTCCAAGCTCTCATGCCTGATATTCTGCACTGGCTCGGTATCACCAAGATTGACCGCATGCTCAGCATGTCGAACATGAAGCACGACGCAATCGTCGAACAAGGCATTCCAATCCACGAGCGAGTCCCAATTCCAGACGAGATGATCCCGGCCGACAGTCGTGTCGAGATTGATGCCAAAATTCAGGCTGGTTACTGTAAGTTCCACGACCCTTGATCTACCGCATTATTCGACGGCGAGCTTGCTCGAGATAGACGTCAGATGATACGACTGGGACCAATTGTTTGGAATAATTTGAAGCTGACGCGTACTCTGCAGTTACTACGGGACATGTCATGTCGATGGAAGAGCTGGCCAATGTTAAGGGCCGTGGCTGGGAAGACATTGATGTACGTGTACTAGCATTCCCCAAGTGATGTGCAAGATAACTGACCTCGAATATAGCATTGAGCAAGAATACTCTCCACTTATAAAAGTGATATGATGTGCAAGATGCTGTGCCAGTGTTGGATGGTGATCAAAACATGACCAACGTCGTCAGAGAATGAAATGCATCCCTGGTCCAGTTTACAGTCTCTTGCATACAATCGCTGTGATACCGATGCAGTAATCCTACCTTAATTGATCTTCCGGACCGAATGCTTCTAGAGCGCCTACAGCTGGTTTATCATTGACCACTCAAGCCCTGCCATGTATAACCATGTTTAAAGGCTCAGCACACAAACCCCATTGCGCGTCTATGTTAAGCGAACATGGCAGATGACTTCGGGACCATAGACAACCGGGAGATAATCAGAGTATCTCCCAACGATGATAGGCGGCCACACTGAAAACCAAGTCTTGCGCTTCCCAACAAGCGAAATGGCAGTCTATAGAGTGGTGGACGACCGCTGCATCTCTTCGTGACTTGCTTCTCTGTGCAACAAACCCCAACATGCCCCGCACCTTTAACGAAAAATAAAACTCCATTCTGCAGACCAGTCATACTCACATATGCACGTGCGCGCCAAAGAAAGAGAGAGAGAAAATATACACCACATAGTACACAACCGCAGAGCACCAACAAACTAAGCCACCCCACCCAGCAATTCCAACGTGACTTGCTTTGCTTGCAAACCCAGCCAATCCAGCCAGCAACCCCGGTCCACGTAGCATGGCCCTACCCGCTGCTCCCGCAGCCTCGGTCGCGTGGCCGCCGAGAAAACGAGTGAGCTGGGTACTAGAGTAGTAGGCTAAGCAGCGACAGTGCCGCGTGTTGCAGCAAAAAAAAAGGGCAGAAAGGGGGAATGTCATGGAAAGGATTGGAGGTGAGGAGGGGCTGTGAGACGGAGGAATGAGTACCGACACCGGGAGCGGCCCGCAGTTGGGCTTGGGACATAGGAACAAGACGGGACAGCTGGCGAAGGGTGTGGTGGTTTCTTTACCGCTCTTTGTCTGGCTTGATTATAGTAGGATGTATGTACCTTTGTTAGATGTGTGTGTGTATGTGTCTGTGTGTGTGAGGGGCCACTTGGTCTTATCTCCCATGGCGAGGAGTGGGATTTTGGCACGGAGGAGGAGAGGAGGGGTCTAGGTGTCGTTTGCTGTGGCACTGGAGCCTCTGCTAAGATTTAAGAGCGTCAATCGCGGAGTTGCAGAGGCCCGCTTGCATGGTGTGTGTGTATTAGGTAGGTATCATGCCTGTCCTAATCAACAGGTTTAGTACTAAGTGGCTGTTGTTCACCGCACTGATTGGCAAGCCAGAGACGAATTGTCATCCATTATCGTCTTTGTTAACATGTGATGACAGGTGTGAATGGTGCGCGGGTGCATGTCTGCTTTCTACATATGTGCATGTGCGTTTGCTGCAGTGCATTTTGAATCCTTTCTCTTGGAGAGAGGGGGGGTGGGTGGGTTACCGAACTGCGCTTTTTGGGTACGATCAGCGGCTACGATCTGCCATGGAAGCCTGGCTGGATTTGCGGAGAATTAGGTGCGGTCAGAGGCGTTTTTCTCTGCTAAGATGGTGGTGGTGTGCTGTGCTGAGGACTACTGGTGACTGTTCAAATGCCTGGGCCCTGGATGGGAGGGTGGTGGGGTGAGGGGGAGGCAAAAAAATATACCACCACCACGACTTGTTGGGGTGGAGACATTTCCTACTCGAGCTTGTTCAACGGTTCGACAGCTTCCTCTCATCGTTCTGTGGAGCCGCTGGAGGATGTGCTCGAGTCGGTCCGAGGGAACGTGCAGATAGATCGTGGTTGCGGTAGTTCATCAGTGTCGGTTTGGCGCACTCGTTGTACAGCGAAGAGCGGACCTTGGGTTGGTAGAGTCACGATGCTTTATTGCGGATTTGGAAAGTTGCTGGCATCCGGAACGGCCGCGGGTAGGACGGCATGAACATGTTCCCGCTTCTCGGGTCCAGGTACTCGTTACAGGTACGTTAGATTGGCTAACCTGATACTCGCTTTCATGATAGGAAAATGGGCAGCAGCATACCTAGGTACCATTCCACAGGGCAGGCTGCTGTGTGGGGTACATGTGGAAGCATGCAATGACTGGTGCTCGATTCTTCGATTATCTCCAGCCTGCGTTCTACTCTAGAGTATGTACTGTATACAGTAAGATGCCAGTATCAGCAGTGGGTATGACAACGCTCATGTGAGCAAAAAGGAAGCAACCCGTGGACAGCTCTGCCATTCTCTGTGATCCTCATGCTCACAGAGTGCCACAGTGGCTCTACTCCTAAGGCGTTGGCGTGGCTTTGTATTAGGTAACCAAATGGACTTGGTTCGAAATGGAGTCGCTACCCAACTGTTTAATTGAGTAGCCATACTATAACAGGCTCTCAGCCGAGTTTGAGTACAGCTGACGTGGAAGTGGAGCCGAAACGAGGTAGCAATGTTCCAGAACCAGTCCAAGAATCCAAGAATCCAAGATCTGCCCAAGGGAGAAGCATCCTCATACTATAGCATTAGGCCGGTCGAATTCATGTCACAGGCGCAAATCCAACCAACAATGAGGGGTAATTCATCCAGCGAAAGGAGGATAATTCCTGGAAGTCTTACCGGTCAGGTACTGTACGTGGCCGTCGCTCAATCGTCGTTTGTTCAGGGAAGTTGCAATAGCTGATGTCAGCTTCCGTCATATGAAAAGGCTCTCATGGATAAGGAGGAGTCCTCGGTATTGCGCGACCGGCTCTCAGGCGACTGTGTGTTGCTCCAACCGGATCGCACGAGGACACACGCGAGGATGTCCTTGCACAAAGGTGTGTTCTCGACTCTTCATTAGTAACAAGGGATCTCTTAATAGGCATCGCATGACGTGCGCAAGAATAGAAGCATACCCCGAAGCAATGTCGTCACAGCTACCGTAGGTACCCGTACCGCATGTTGATGCAACGGACAACGAAATGAAGGCGCAGCGTTGCTGTTGTAATGCGGTGTAGTATATGCGTCTCATCGTCGCACACACCACGAGGCGGCCCTTTAATCGATAACACACAATGGGCGGCGGATAGGGATCGCACATCACTTGTTCCAGCCAGGAACAAGCAGGGAATGCGCCCACGACTTCAGGCCCCCCCGTGCCCGTACGTACGGGGGCTTGTCCTGTCATCACCACCCCAGCCATGACGGCTATTCTCTTGAAGCATCCGGCTTTGTATCCGCCGAGTCGACGGGAAGCCAGGCACAACGGGGCTCTGGCAGTGCACCCCCTGTGCCGGCAAAGGCCTCAGATCGAACACGCAATGCCAATCAAGAGAGACCGAGGCTGGCTGGCTGCCACCCATGTGCGCGATCAGAGATCAAAGCGGCCGCTCAAAACTCAAAAACGAGGTACCAGCTTGGACTGATCAATCATCATACCGACTCCAGAAAGTCGGTGGCCCTGATCGATCGTGGTCTCGGTGGCCAACTCACGCCTGCAGTCCAAGCGGCAGTCTAATGTATCAACATGAGGTGGTCTGGTGTGCGCTGGGGGCGAGTCAGGACGAGTAGGCGGATGACAGCGCACATTCCCTGTCGACACTCTAAGTCTAAACGGGCCCACGTTGTCGGCGGCGTACACTTTGGCATGCATGACGGCCGAAAAAGGCTATGTGGTCGAAGTGGACCGCTCCGGCTGCATTGCTGCAGCTGGCGCTGGCAAGGGTGCCTCTCTAGGGTCTGCAGAGAGGCGTCTCTATACCTTTGGCAGTACATATGGGGGAACGGCGTCTGGGCGCACTCAAGAGCAAGACTACTATTACCTGCTTCTCCTTCCTGCTTCTCCTGTCCTCCGTCATATTCAACACTTCGTACCCCCCCTCAATCAACCAAGTTCGCACATCAATCTCACACGCACACGCATTCGACATGGCGAACAACTCAGGATACTACTACTCTCTTCCCACCGAGGCGCCAGCACGATCAAGATCAGGCAGCCGACGTCCACCTCTTACACCATCCACTGTCTCTTCGCCATGCCTAACAACACTGGTACCCGTCGCTTCGCGAAGGGATTCTGGAACATCTGGAAGCCCGACTAAAGCTTCAACCTTGCTCGCCAAAGTCGTCTCGGCACCCCCCACCCCCCGGGAAACACCAGCTGGTAGCCCGTTACCGTCACCAGAATTGAGAATGCACTCGACTCCAGCGTACTCGTACGAAAGGCCTACGGTGTCGAGGACTGAGAGTGAGCGTTACGTGAGGCAGTACAGAAAACAAGGTAAGCATCGTCGTTGACATCATGCTTGGCGACTGAAGGCTAACCGGTCCAAGATGGATACATTAGCTTCCCAGATTTTGAGAAGTTCTGTCAGACAGAGAACCCATACGATCAGCACAACCAAAACAATGCTGTCAAGACTTGATGATATCGCTGTATCGGGTCTCTTGCCTTCATTGGTGCGGACCTCTTGCTCACGTGATCGCCGACCCAGCTCTACAGTGGACGGTCACGTTATCAAAGTTTATTACAACGCCTATCGACCGAACTCTCCTACATTCTTTAGGAACACCTTCCAGTCGTTAGTGCTTAATTTTCGACCTGCTTCGGGCCGTTGCCCACGAGAACGCTCGAAAAACCCAACTTGTTGAGTCCTTACGAGCCAATTTCGTCAAACGAAAAATGAGGCAGCAACATAGTCAAGGATGGCGAAAGTTTAATCGCCCCATGCAATGCTGCGCAATGTAGCATATGTGAAGCAAAAACTAGCTCTGGGGACTTGGAGAGGCGTGAATGGTCTCGTGATATGAACACAGCCATGGGACTGCAGTTAGGCGTCGGTTGGGTTGAGCGACGCCGAGTAGCAACCGAAGTGTAGTGAGAAAGTTAGGAAGCGTGTGAACAGAAGAATCTGTTATTACAGCTTTCGGTGGTATTAATTGTCGCACATGTACATGATATCGTTGGCTAAGGCAAACACTCTTGGAGTAATGTAGCTGGTCTAGATTACAGCACCTTGGATATAGTTATGTAATAGGGAAAATCCTTAATATGAATAGCGTGGTCTGATTCACGACTGTGACGTAAATCGTGACTTACAGTCATCATGTTGTCGATGGTGTGTTCTACCCATCTACTGCACAAGGAGTGGAAGGACCAGGTTCAAGTTTTGGCCGGTGACTTGGAAGACCGTCACGTGCACACACAGCCCTTAACAGGACATCGCGAGCTGATAGAGTTAACTATATTCCCATTCTAGCTAGTGACGAGACTGATGAGAGCAGTATAGGTGGTGGCCTGTGGATGACGTCGGCCGCTGATTCCTTCGCGATGTGGCATGGGGCGAATGTAAGCAGTACATTACCTGTGTACATTCAATTCATGTTTGATCAAGTAATAAGTCGATGCTTTCGATGCTCATGGAATGCTAATGTTCTCTCTCTTGTGTCGAGAGTGAAGGGTGAGAAGCTTGGCGTTTTCACAGGCGCACGGTCCCCCACACTAACCCAAAATCTAAGCGAAAGTCATCGCACCTTCAGCGCCAGAATTCGGTTTTCAACGACACGACAACACCACAAGCCTCGACGTCCCACATCAAGAGTCGCAATCATGGCTGTCGGCAAGAACAAGCGTCTTTCAAAGGGCAAGAAGGGTCTTAAGAAGAAGACGGACACCTTCGCGAAGAAGGACTGGTACAATGTCAAGG
This sequence comes from Plenodomus lingam, assembly GCF_022343315.1. Lineage (NCBI taxonomy): Eukaryota > Fungi > Ascomycota > Dothideomycetes > Pleosporales > Leptosphaeriaceae > Plenodomus > Plenodomus lingam. The sequence goes on from NW_027093974.1 coordinate 2,643,975, forward strand.
CACCCGGCACTTTCGCGATCAGAGAGTAAGAAGCCCTCCCACAATCCCCCCTCCTCTGCCATGGCGGCGGTGACGACGACGGCGACGGCGGGCGTCTTTCAATTGGGGGAATCTTCACTTACACGTACCTCCTGCAGTGTCGGCAAGACCCTCGTCAACCGCACCACCGGTCTCAAGAACGCCAACGATGCGCTGAAGGGCAGGATATTCGAGGTCTCGCTCGCTGATCTCCAGAAGGACGAGGACCACGCCTTCCGCAAGGTCAAGCTCCGCGTCGACGAGGTCCAGGGCAAGAACTGCCTGACCAACTTCCACGGCCTCGACTTCACCTCTGACAAGCTCCGCTCGCTCGTCCGCAAGTGGCAAACCCTCATTGAGGCCAACGTTGTCGTCAAGACCACCGACGACTACCTCCTACGTCTCTTCGCCATTGCCTTCACCAAGCGCCGACCAAACCAGATCAAGAAGACCACATATGCCGCCTCGTCCCAGATCAGGGCGATCCGCAAGAAGATGGTTGAGATCATGACCCGTGACGCCAGCTCGTGCACCCTCGCCCAGCTCACCCAGAAGCTCATCCCCGAGGTCATTGGCCGCGAGATTGAGAAGTCCACCCAGGGCATCTACCCTCTCCAGAACGTATGTGTAGTCAATTTGGTAGAGAAGCAGAATTACTACTAACGCCGTATAGGTCCATGTACGAAAGGTCAAGCTCCTCAAGGCACCCAAGTTCGACCTTGGTGCCCTTCTCGGTCTCCACGGCGAGTCAAGCGCCGATGACTCTGGTCAGAAGGTACAGAATCCAGACACACCCGCATTGTTTAATACATGACTAACAGCAAATCTCAGGTCGAGCGTGAGTTCAAGGAGACCGTCCTTGCGGAAGTATAAATCTTGGTTGATGAGGCATGGGGTTTCTGGGTCTTTTCAACTTTCTGCGGCATGATATCGGCATTCCAAAAGGTGTTTGTGTTTACAAATGAAAGATAAACATGACCCTTAATGCGATCCCGCGGCAGTGATATGGCGTGCTGGGTATGATCCGCATCTGGTATTCATCAGATGGTGCGGAAAAAGCATCATGAAATGACAACGACAAGTTATACAAAGGCCTCTCCAAGTGAGATGACGATTCATTGTTGGATAGTGTATGGTTGCTTATGTCGCTGATGAACATCTCTGGCAGCAACAGCACACGTGATCGTACTCTTATTCGAACGTCGGCCATATCATCACCCAGTTCCGCCGTTATGCTGCCTATCAACCAGACCGCTTTTCAGTGTTGGCCAGACGACCCCAATTGCACTAACCAAGTACAATGTTTCCCCCAGTCTACAAGCGCTCATCGCCGGTCATCACAACGCGCCTACGTACTGTCGCGCATCTCCGTCCCAGTGCTCGTGGTGGTTCACTCATATCTTACTCTTGACTCAAGGCTCGCAGATCTGCTGCAATATAACGCACTACTAGATACAATAAACACGAACGACAGGAGATTCTTCCCCGCCAATACAACTCCCCAGCATGCATACTGCCTGAGCCCACCCATCATAAGCCCATGATACACCAGCCCATACATTTCAAGCATCCAGATCCTCCATACGCACTCACTCACCCAACCTCATGCACATTGAATGTATAAATCTCTTTCATGCACCACATCACAACCCACCACCTCATTCCACTCCACCAGACAACATCACCATGCCCACGCTTCGACTTTCGATGTCCCCCCAAATATCACGGTTATATCAGCGGTGAACATACGTGCGTGCGTGACTCGCTATCTTCGTCTCCGCTCGTGATTCCCCCCGCGCACAAACCCTCGCGATGATCATTCACAGCCAGCGTACAGTTACTGATACAGTATGCAGTTCCCTCTACAACAAGACCAAACTAAGCACACCGCACTACTTTCCGGGGTTGCAGTGGGGAAAATGGACGAGATCAGCAAAACTACCGTTTAATTGCCCATCTAGCCAGCCTATTGATTAGATTCGGAACATTGAAAAAAACGTAATTCCACGTCTGTGCTCATGGTATACTATAGTACATGCACACTTTGTGCATCTTTTGGCGTTCTTGCCTCCCTCCCTCCCTTCCCTATTGTTCTTTAATTTCCCTCACGTGCGAGCGGGGATGCGGTGCTGAGCCAGCACAGTGTACATGGAGAAGGTGGCGCGCGGCCCGTGACGCTCACCGCTACTTTGGAGATGGGGCCGGGGGAGGCGGAGGAGTACGTCCTTGCTTGTTTTGTGGTTGTGGCTGTGATGGAAGGGTTGGTGGGGATCGATCGATGGGGTTTGCTGATAGGGGGTGGGGGGTTGGGTACGTGGATACAGTGTGTTGTTCATGGTGGATAGATGTGTGTTGCATGTACTGGTTGTGTAAGGGGGGTTTGTGGAGGGATACCTCGTGCGCGGTCATATGTGAATCTGGGGTTTATGTTTGTGGTTCGTGTGTTAGGGGTGGTGTGGTGGCATAGATGGTTGTTTGTTACTATGTGTGCATGTATGCATGGACATGGCTGGGAATGACGAGATCACTGATGCAACAGGTGACGGGATATACTGTACGTACAGTTGGTTTTTACATACATATACGGGAATAGGTGTCATCTGGCAGTGTATCCAGGAAGCTCTTGATCAAGGTATACGCCTGCACCAGCGGACCATACTCCCGGTGCCGCTGCATCGTTTTCAACGGCCCGAGTCTCCCAACTCCCCAGATCCCTCCCAAACATCTACCAACACGCCAACCGCGTCAAGCTCAAACCGAGACATCGCGTGTGCTTGTCTCATAGGCCCTTCTTCATGCATCGATTGCATTCTAGACCTTTTTCTGAGATCTCGATCTGACTCTTCTTCTTCCCCGTATCGACAGGATCCGTACACCTTACTGACTGCATCCGACATATCCTCTTGTGATCCACTCCTCAACCGATCCGCCCTACAATCTTGGAAGCAGGGAGACCTTCTCTTCTCCTGATCCTTACTCTGATATCAGCTTTTGGAACCTTGATGCTAGCACCATCTACAGGCTTCGGTGTGGCCCACGCCCCCGGCTTCTCCTCTGCCTTAGTCTCAATGGCACGTTGTTCGCCTGCAAGTGCAGCGGCGCCCATTGATGCTTCCGCGCCCGCTTCTTGCATCTGATCGAAGAATGATTTCTTGGGTGCTGGTGCGATTTCCCAGAGTTGGGTTATGCCTGCTACGAGGGAGACTGTCAGAGCGGTTTTATAGGGTGCTGCAGTGTCGTTGGTGGGGAGAACGGCAGCTGGAACTTTCGTATGGATAAATCGATCGGGTTTAAATGTGGTTGGCGACAGATGGTGTGACGGGGAGGAATTGATGAGGACTCCGGAAACACCGATGTCGATGTATGATCCTACGTCCAACTCCCATACTGCTTGCTCATCCCGTGCAACAACGTGAGTATCTTGTAGCGTGATTGGCTTGGAGATTTCGTATACACTTGCTGAGCAGCCGTAGAGTCGTCGAGCTTCGTTGATGCAAGAATGCAGATACGGAAAAAAAATCTCGGTAATTGCCTCACCCCCAGCAGTGTAGCGTATCTCAGGTGGTGCGGGGAACGATGGGTGTATTGAGGGCGGTTGGATCGCTTGTGCCCATGCCTTTGTCTCTTCCCTTATCTTTCCCAAAGGCGTGTCTGTCGTGTCTTGTGCACTTGATGCTGAGTAAATGTGCAGTATCGTCCAGAATACCAAGGGAGCAACTTCTGCGACGATGGCATGTACAAGCTGGAGGCCAAGGGAGGCTCGAACTTCATAAGGTAGGTCATGCTTTGTGAACAAATCATTCAGTCTGATCAACGGCGTTGAGACATCAGCATCTGTCTCTTCTTCACCGCTGACACTTTCGTCATCAGCCGGTACTCGCCGTACCGGAGGGTTTGTCAAATCATCAAATAGCTTTGTGAACTTATTTGAAAGTCGTCTTTGTGCCAATGCCGCTCCAGGTAAACCTTTGATAGGTGAAAGCCGTGGCAATCCAAGTGCAAGTGCCCAATAATTCTGATTGAACGTGGCCAGGTCCATGGCCAGCAGTTGATATGATTCGGTAAATTGCGCACCCATAACCGGGGGCAACATAGCATTGCAGCAGAACTCATTGACTAGCATGAATAGGTCGCACTCGGCTTCCGAAGTACCGTCAGTGAGCTCGAGGTTCGCAACACGCTCCCATTGCATCTGATCCACAATAGAGGAGTTGAAAGTGATGAAATCTGGGAGCGAGTCGGACAGTATCCGCAATGATGACTTGACCAAGTCTTCCATATTTTTGCCGCTCGTCAAATCCTTCTCGAAGACTCCAGAAATAGCCGGGGTAAGATTCGAGATATGGTCTGCAGCGCCACTAGGCATATTGAAGGCGTTTTGGCATATTGCGGTCTTGTAGCCTCTTGGCTCCTCTAACTTATCTGAGTGTTTGTAAACTTGTTGCAGAACTTCATCCGAAAGAATAAGATTGTGCTTAGCTCCAGCAGCTTTGTATGCAACGATGCTGGAGATGGACGACTCTCTACAACCCTGTCAGCATCATATCCAATTTAACATGCTTTCGAAGAACTGACCCTATACTCTTTAACCATTGCTCACCTCCAAAGACGAGACTCCCAAGGTTCCGAAATCCCGGAATCCAGTATGGCACTGATTGTACCCTCCTCTTCCCATCTTTACTCTTCGCCGTAGCTCCTGATGCAGAGAATAATCTCGTTGGTAGCAGGAAGAAGACAGACAGAAGCGCAAGTTGGGGCAGAACTTCGAACCACGAGAATTCTTCGGGCAAATAACTCTGGACTGCTCTGTCTAGACCAAAATACCAGGCGATTGCCAGAGTGAATGGACTCAGGAGCACCGTGTACCATGCTGGCAGGAAAAGTGCTCTTATCAGGCCATTGGAGCCATGTACGCCGAGGAATAATATCCTCAGGGAAACCATGGTTGCAGATTGCAACGTCCCTTTGTGCTTATCCAAAGACTAGGCTCCTGGAGGACCAAACTCTACATGCGTTGCGCGCCGATTGTAGCTGAGGTTGACGCGTATGCAACGTGACCGTAAAAACTGGATGTCGTGAACCAGCCACGACAATGCAAGACGTTGAAGTTTGCAGATGGTGTGTTAAACTGCTGGAGTTCTCGTACGAATATAAGCAAGAAGAGATACGATTATCGATAATCGAAGGATGATGCGGCTGAGGAGGACAAGGTGACATTGGGAGGAAAGTCGCTAGCGTCTCGCTTAGCTTGATACCGGTATGCGACGATGTCCTCCAGGTCAGCCATATCCATACACTTGCTAACGATCCTTTTCAATTTCACTGTCGCCTTCAATTGCCCAGTCTTTAACGTGGTAGCTTGGGTCGTCTTGTCTCTGCTTACTGTAAATGCCTTCCTTTCTTTGTTATCATTTCCAGTTTGCAGCACGTTCAGGTCCGCTGTCACAGTCATACCATTTCTGCTTCTCAAAGCACACACATATAAAAGGGCTGAAGGGCTGCGTCTAATCCAAGTCCCCCCCCCCCAAGAAATGACATCTTCTATTAAGCTCTAAAGCCCTAACCAAATTGCAGGCTTCATTCCGACTGCAAAAAATTCTCATTACTTCTAGCCCTTCCAAATCCACGAATTCCAGCAAACTTGACCTGAAAAGTTTCAAGATGCCAGCCCCCCAACATCTAAACTTCATCACGGGCAACAAGAACAAGCTCGCCGAAGTCCAAGCCATACTCGACGGTGTAATTGAGCTGCGCAGCGAGAATGTCGACCTTGTTGAGATCCAAGGCACAGTCGAGGAAGTCACGTTCGACAAGGCGCGACGAGCTGCCGAAGCCGTACGTATATTAGTGGTTGAACTGTAATCATGTGCTCCTGGTCTTGCTAACCAGGTGATATACTAGATCAACGGCCCTGTTCTGGTGGAAGACACATGCCTCTGCTTCAAAGCTATGAATGACCTACCAGGCCCTTATATGTACACTCTTCCCTCTCTTTCTCTCAGACTCCATGCTTCCAACGAACAACTTACTAACCCCTCCCCCACCTCAAACAGCAAATGGTTCCACCTCGCCCTCGGCCCCCAAAACCTACACAAACTACTCTCCGGCTTTGACGACAAATCCGCTCAAGCCGTGTGCACATTTGGCTACTGCGCAGGCTCCGGCCAGGAACCAATTCTGTTCCAGGGTCGCACAGATGGCAAGTTGGTTGAGAGTCGGGGTCCTACTAATTTTGGTACGTGGAGTTTCTTTCTTGAATTGATGTTGCAGATGGGAAGGAAGGAAGGAAGGGAAATATAAGCGGCTAGAGAGGATCTTGTTGTTGTCTTCGGCCGGGAGCTGACGGGGTGTTTAAGGTTGGGATTCGTGTTTTGAGTATGAGGGTAAGACGTATGCGGAGATGGAGAAGAGGGAGAAGAATGAGGTGTCTCATCGGGGCAAGGCGTTGGAGAAGTTGAAGGCGTGGTTGGCGGCGAATAAGGCATAGGAGGAAGATGAGAATATCTGGGATGATCTTTGCAAGTGATGGATTTCTTTTCCTCTACCTGTCTGGGTATCTCCACTAGTGGCATGTGCAATACAACGGCAAGAGAGGGAAAAAACTCAACCACTCTCCCGTCATACAAACACAAGCCATGCCCAACATCATACTCATACATGTTCCCAATCCCTCCCTCCCCACCCCATCCATCACTCCCCCCCACCCGCACCCCCATTATCCCTCCTCCACCCCTCCACCCACCGCTCCACCCTCTCCAAATTCCCCTCGACATCCTCGGCACTATCACTCCGCAACTCGACCACAATCTCCTCCCTGTAGGCCTCGCGCGCCTCATCCAGCAAGACCTGCATAATCTCGCTGTCCATGTTCTCCTCGAGCTTCTTTCCCTTGTAGCCCCGGGCCGTGAGCCGGTCGTAGAGGACGGTGGAGTCGCAGCGCAGGACGATGACGAGGTCGATCCAGCGCTCGGGGAAGAGGTCGCAGGCGTGCCAGTCGAGTATGTAGCCGCCGGTTGTGTGGAGGGGGAGGGATTCTAGGTGGTCTAGGAGCTGGTGGGGGGGGGGGTTGTGTATTAGTTTATGTTTGGTTTGGTTCGAGGATGCAAGATGATTTCTCCTTTCCCCAGGTATTTCACAATACGAGGCAAGAAAGAGGGAGAATGTTTGAATTAATGCAGGGTACTTGAAGAAGAAGAAAGGGGAAAATAAATGAACCCACCTTATCCTCATCCACAATCCAACTCCCAGTCTCCTCATCCTTGCCCTCATGAAACCCCTCATCCTTGACAATCTGATTGACAGAAATATGCTGGAATCCCGTCGCGCGCGCGAGTTGCTCTGCATGTGTCGTCTTGCCTACACCCGGTGTGCCCGTGATGACTATGTTTGGATTCTGCCGCGCCATGGTTTGGTTCTGTGCTCGGTCGCGCGACTCGCTCTCTGGGAGATGAGAAGTATCGTCGTCGTCGTTGTCGCGGTGGGGAACAGAGGATTTGGTAACTTGGAATGCTGTCTTCCAGGTCGTTTGTCTGCGCTTCTGTTGAACTGCTTGATTCGGGGGTAGACGGTCAATTGGATTGGAGCGAGTGGATGAAATGCGCAGGTTTAGTATTTTCGTTGTCGTTGTGGTTGTCGTCGCGGTGAAGAAAACAAAGTCGTCGCCGCGTATCAGGTAGATAACGTTAACCCAACAGCGCCTTCGTCTGCGCTTCCCATTCCGCAAGGGTTGGCTTGCTATTCAAACTTCTACGGGTTTGCACTCAGATTACTCTATCCTCACCCCCCAAAAGTGAAAAAAAGTATAGAAACAAACCAATAGCACCCGCAGTTAGCCAGCCAGCCAGCCAGCCAGCCGCGTCCCAAGCAACGAATTGATTTGCCAGACCCAAAACTGACGCAGTGCCCCGCACTAGACCGCATTCGCCCTTTTTTTCCGCCACCCAATTCTCTGCCAAGGTCCGCAGTCAGAGAGCATTTGGCACGATTTCGTTTGGGGAGTTGGTAAGGAGTAGTCATGTTGGATTGGCGTAGGGGCTGGACGCATGCAGCTATGCTGGTCTTTGGTTGAAAGAAGAAAATGACAGAATTTGTTTGGCATGCACTACTACGGACGTCCATACACCATCGAGTTGACTTCATCTTCAAAGATGCCGCCAGCCAATCCTGGATGAGCAACGGCTAAGAACATGAACACCCTTTTGGCTGCCAATGTACACGAGTGTGGGCGGCGTGGGGGAAAGCCCATGGCATGTCGTAATCAGAATCAGAATAATGGAGTGGTGAATACAAAAAGAATTCCATACTTTTCCGCTATTTTGGTAAAATCAAAAGGGAGTAGACGACCTTGACAGCAAACCGTCATCTACAGCCGCCCGACGCAACAAGCCAACCGTCTATTTCGTAAAAGATGCCACAGAAACCTCCAAGCGATCAATAGCCCAACGTGCCCGGGATTAGCACGCCGCGTCTATCATACCTAGCGAGCTCTCGACGAAGTGGGTGTCTGCAGAGGAACAGAGAGGAAAGCATGCAGTGAACAACAATTGTAGTTCGTGAATGATAGCTACTCCAAGAAATCCGCAGCCAATCATCCCGTCTGAACATCCCTAAGCTCCGTTGATGCAGTATTACGCCGTATTCAAATACATATAACGTGTAGTGTCTGGGGTAACGGATCGTTAGGGAATCGGCTCAGCAGAGCCACCCAAATGCATCTGGACGCCCCCATCCACATCGGAACGAGGCAGCCAGACACTCTCAGGTCAAGGGTATTATATCTCTGGCAGAGCAACAGCCTAGCTCTGCTTGCACTCAGCAGCCTCCTGCTTGGGTTTTGTGCCATCATTCTGGGTTGCATGTTAGCAAAGGCATCCATGGTCAACAATCAGACAAGACATACCTCATCGTCAGACTCCTCATCCTCGTCACGGTCATCGCTGAGCTCATCCTCGTCCTCATCGTCCTCATCCTCGAACTCACCCTCGTCAAAGTCCTCAATATTCTCATACTGAAGAGCCTCACCGGTGAACCAGTCAATGGCGCGAGGAATCAGCTTCTCCTTGATGTCCTCACCGAGCTGGTAGTCCAGCTCGAGGCGCTCCTCGATGTCGGATGAGACACTACCCTCCTCGTCGTCCTGTGGAGGCTTGGGTGGGTCGAAGAAGTTGAAGAATGACTCCGTCGGCACAGTCTTCTTGACTACGCGGGTTTGCTTGGTATCTATGCGCAGTCAGTATATCATGTCGCCGAAGGGCCCAGCAAACTCACTCTTGTTCCTCTGCTTCTTGCTCTCGATGCGGACCGTCAGGTCCTTTCCTGCCTTCCAATCGATCTTGTCACCCTCAGCATGGTCGTAGATGAAGTCGCCACCATAGCCATTCTCCTCCTGATAGAAATACGTTTTGGTGATGGTCTTGTTGGTGAAGAATTCGTTCTCCTCAAACTCGAAGATCAGACGGAAGCCAGGGCGGTCCAGGTACTCCATACGGACGTCAGTGAGGTGCTTGAGCGCGGCCTCGTCGCGGTCTGTAATCATCTCGGCGAGCGAGATTTGGTTCTTCATGGCGCTGAGCCAGAACTCTGGGATACCCTTGACGTCCTTGCCCTCATCCTTGTTGAGCTCAGCCTCGGGTGCATCCTCGTCCTCATCGTCCTCGTCGACCTGCTCGCCGATCTTGACCTGCTCTTCTGAGGGCTCCTCGAGACCGTTGATAATCTTGGCACGGGTCTGGTAAAGCGGTGTGAACTTGGCAAAGTACTTCTTCTCGAGCTGCAGAACCTCCTCCTGAAATTCTGCCTCGAGCTTCGAGTGGTCCTTCTGGACACCCTTCAGGCCGGCAACACGGCGACGGACCGAGGCGGGCAGCGACTCGATGTAGCCACTTGAGCGGCCGACGAGCGAGCCCAGCTTATTTTGCATCATAGCCACGAGCGCAGGGTTGGCTGCAAACAGACCAGCAGCGGTGCGCTCCATGTCCTCTGCGCAGAAAATGGAATTAGCGGTCAAGACTCTTTGGCAACGCCCTATCGCGGGGTCCGAGGGGCAAGGAACCTTGGATTTTGGCAACCTACCTTCCTTGATGGTGCCGACGCCCGGCTGCTGGGCGCGCGACGATATGGGAGCAGCATTAGCAGGTGTGTTCTGGGGGGTGCTGGACGGGTTATTAGCAGAGGGAACGTCCATGGCGGCGGCGGCGGGGGGGGGGGAGCAGCAGCAGCAGCAGCAACAACAGCAACAGCAGCTGGTAGTTTTGTATGTCGAGGCCGTGGGCGAGTAAAATTGGCTGTGGCCCGGAAGAGAAGAAAAATCGACTTACGGAGCGGATATTGAGTCCATCTTCTTATTACGGATTGGCTCAGACATCTTGGCGATTTCTGAGGGCGATAGATGCAGGGTGGCAAGATTGTTGAGGAGAGCGAGGAAAGGGTTTTGATGGGAGCGTCTTTTGCAAGAAATGTTCGGCGGCAGGATGGGCGAAAGGGCAGCCGCTACTCTACGCAAGGTCGTTGCCCCCCTCCTCCTAGTAGGACTAGTTTCCCCCCTCTCAGAAGACGGGGCTAGCGTGTTTGCGGCTAGTGTGGAAAAGGCAGTCACAGAAGTTGACACCAGCTCTCTCTCTCTCTCTCTCACACACACACACACACACACATATATATACATACACACATATACATACACGCTGCACGCACTTGGGCTGGGGGAGAGAGTTGTGTGTCCACGACAACCGCTTCGTCCTTTTGGGTCGTTTGGTTGATCTGGCCGTGAATGTGAATTGGATTGGCACGTCCATGCAATGAGAGCAATGACTGGCAGTGGAGACAGCCAACACACCAACCAACAAACCAGCCAGCCAACCACCACCATCAGTTGCTGCTATCGTGTGTGTGTGTGTGTGTGTGTGTGTGTGTGTGCTATGTAGAGTAGCTATGACGACTGTAGTCAAAACAATAGTGAAAAAAAAACTCTCACTTCAACGGCCTGCCCTGTCAACCATGCACAAGGAGAAAAACTCTACCGACATGGCCTCGCCATGCACAACAAACTAGTAGTACAGTACCTAACATAGTAGCTGGCAAAGACCAAAAAGATCGTCGCGAAAGGGGATCATCGAATGGTCTCGGCATATCCCCATCTGGCATCCCATCCCTAGACCAGCACTACCCAAGTCTCCGAGACAATGTACAAAACATTTCAACCAACTTGAACACCTCCACCCTCATCGAATACTCTCCCCCCAACGCGAACCAGAAAACCCACTGACGGGCCAGTTCGCCCATGGCTCTCCTCTGAGCAGTCCATCATACATACAGTAGGCACCACACAGTCTGCAAAGACAAGACAGGATCCCTTCATCCATGCCACACCTGCCTTCCAGAACAAAGCGGGTCCCCCCCCCCCCCCCTAGAAAATCTGACAGGCGTTGATCGCGCCTTGCCCCAAAGCAGAAAGCGCAAACCTTGCATTGGAACGATGGGGTTACCTACAGTATCTTGGGCACGTCCGCAGCGTATAGCGTACCAAAGTCTGGTGGCGAGGGTGGTCTGCTGGCTGCCATGACCAAACCCTCCACTTGGGGGGGGGGAGAAGAAACAAAAACAGGAGCTCTAGTTTTCCTTGCTTCTTCTTCTTTTTTGTCATCATGAGTAAATCAGCAGTAGAGACTAAGTCATTCATTCTTTGGACTAACAATGCAATGATGTTCTAATGCATGGGTATATCGAACCACAGGGAAAAATCTACACCGATTCCTCCCTCCAACTTCTAGGATGAGATATGCAAACAGACAGAGGCCGCCTTTTAGCTATGCATTGCACAATTCAAAAGACCAAAAGACCATCGTCGCAACACTCCAACAAACAAAAAGCCATCACAATCTCCCCTGTATCCTCCCCAACCTCCTCGTAGCCGCTACCGCCACACAAGCCGAACAAGCACCAATAAACAAACAAACCGCAATCGCATTCGGCCCATCCTTCCGTGCCGCCGTCTCCGCGACCGCTCCCTCGCTCAGCTCCGGGCTCTTGCCCGGCTCCAGGATCGAAAAGACGATCCAGCTAATGGCCGTGCCGACGAATTGTGGGAGCGTGGTGTACAGGTTCATGATGCCGAGGTATTTTCCCGAGGATTCGCCCGTGGACGAGGTCGATGTGGACGAGTCTTCGAGGCCCTGCGTCAGGCTGAGGGGCACGGGGGCTTCGAGTTCGAGGGAGGAGCGGCCGAGGTGGTGGTAGGTGTGTGAAGGGGATGACGAGAGACGGTTGATTTCTACGCCGAGAAAGGCAAAGGGGGCCCAGCAGGCTATGGACCATGATCTGTGGGAGGTTAGTCATCTTCTCTCTGTATTTGTCTTCACATGGGAACTAGAGAGGTACTTGCATTCCGCAAGCTGCGATGATCAACGTCGCTGCATGTAGACTCCTGACAAAGGGGGCCATAATCATACTACAGGCAAAGATGCAATGGCTGATTGTCCAAGCGGTCAGGAGACTGGGCTTGTACTTCTCCAGTCCCATCACGAGACCGGCAATGCTCTTGGGTGGTCGTGGTGTGAAACTCGGGCTCTCGTCCTGCGGGCTCCGGACGAAGAAGGGTAGGAGAACAGACATGAGAAATGTGATGATGGAGAAGGCAATCAGCGCCGTCGAACCAATACGCCCAACTTTACCCGTCAAATCCGCTGCTTCCTTAACTTCGGCAGGCGCATCGTAGCGCAAATAGACTTCACCAACCCATGTTGTGCTGTAGAAGAGAAAGGGAAACCATCCTGTTCATGTCGTTAGTACATAGACACATACGCTGCCTCGAGACCAGGAATCGAACCTACCAATCCATGCCCAAAACTGCACATGGCAAATCGCCTGAATTCCCCTGGGCAAATTCAACGCCGTATGGGAAATGGTGCCCATCACCTCCTTCAAATCCAGCTTCTCGCCCTCCTCACCCCCATCGCTTACTAGTACCCTCTCCGTGACCGCCCAGCTCGTCGTCCCTACCGCGATACACAGCGTCATAGCCGCCACAGCGGTCAGCTGCTTGAACTGTGTGTCCCCCAGCATAGGCCCAAACACACTCCTCAAATTGATTGCCCCAGCCCCATACCCGATCAAAGAGCCCACAGCAACCATCCTGCTAGCCCAGCTACTGCCAGTCTGCTGTTTCGCTATCGGCAGTGTATCCACAATCAAGCCTCTGCAACTCCCCTGTACCGCATTAATTGCAAAGTCGATGCCGTAAATGCTAAAGACGGCAAGATATATCGTTGCACTCTGGATCGTCTCCGGATCCGTGGCGAATGCCCGCACGACCTCCTTTGTCCAGCCCAACAGTAGCAAGAACATGGCCACCAGAATGGTACCGCAGAACATAAAAGGACGTCTACGGCCCCAGCGGGAGGTGCAGCGATCCGCGACCACGCCGACAATGGGCTGCATAATCAGGCCGGAGAGGGGGCCTGCGACCCAGACGAGGGAGATTTTGGACTTGGTGAGGCCGAGTTCGAGGAGGTAGGGGGTGCAGTAAGTCATTTCGACATTCCATGTGAACCTACATTACTCGAATTAGCTTGCTTTGTGCAACCAGTGGAGTAGAGTCCGGGAGACACGTACTGTAATCCAATGAGCGAGGCTGTGAGCAAGGCCATGCGCATACTCTCACTCGAGCCCTTGATGGCTGGCATACCCTGCCATTGCTGTGCAGACGGCATTGTCTCCCTTCCCATTGTGAACAATGTAGGCTTCCCACTTTTGCCGTCGGGGATAGCTGCAGGTCGCGTGCACAAAAGCGCTACTGGGAACTTTTGAACAAACGCTTCAACTTGACGAGGGCCGGTAGAGTCGCATTGGGTGTTGATTTGAAACAAAAGATGGGCGCAATGTCCAAGGTAAAGATGGGAAACACAGTGGTAATCACCGCAGGCGGCGCACGGTGTTATATAAAGGGAAACGGAGCGATAGCCATGGGAACAAAGGTCTACATCGAAGGAGATGAAGCTTCCGATCTGACAACGTGGTATGTTCACATGTACTGTGTTCAGTGCATTGTACAATCGGCTGCAAGGGGAAACGTCAGCTTGGGCGGTGGCTTGGCCGTGGCTGTTGGGGGGGGCGGGCAGCAGGTGCCAGCCAAAGTCCATAAATAGTCTAGTCACGGCCCGCTGCGGTTGATATTGGACCCCGAGAGCCTGGTTCGGCGGAGGGTTCTTACCGACAAGAGACCCTTTTCACCTCCGTCCATCTCCAGACTCCAGCTTGCCGTCTTCCAACTCTCTCTCTCTCTCCCACCTGTCTGCCGCCCCGCTCAGAGAGGTCCATGGCCGCTTTTTCTAGGCAGCAGCGTGAAGTTTAGGTAAGAAGGTCATGTCAAAGGGCGTGGAGAGTCAGTTGCTTCCACACGAAAAGGCTTTGGTCCCACTCACGACCGGCTTCTCATCCGTCTGGGCATCCCATCTTCGAATGGTCTGTGGGCTGTGAGCAATCGCATACGCGGCGTTAGCTAACATCATCCAACTGTCTAACACGATGTTACCTAAACTTGAGATGAAGCCCCCCCTTCAACCTCGCCAAAGCGGTTCAATGGCCACGCGGACTTTTGAAACATGGGTCATTCATCCACCATCTATCTGTATGCATAGCATTAACACAAAAGTATGCCCAAGGGCTCAACGGTCAAGTACAGAAAAACTTCAAATTCCTCATTAAATACCCAACATGTCATGCCTGCGCCGAGTCCGCGTTTGCCTCCCCATACCAGCTAGACAGACGCAAACACGGTACAACTACAAGATCTCCGTTCTGGTCGTCTCATCGTGTCTCAAAGGCTGTCAAAAACGATCAACCTAGTCCAATATGCAGATGCGCTTGCTCATTATCTATGCCTCGATGCCTTCTTCAATCGTCCCATGTCCGTTCATTCCTCCGTCACCGTTCATGGATGGGTCGTCAAATTCCATTTTCTCCTGCTGCGCGATGGCTTGCTGAGATACGATCTCGGCAAGACGCTTCAGACGGGGTGTTTGTAGCCCTGATGTTTTGTCAGCATTCATGACCGTACTCAAGTGTTGGCTGGCTGGCCATGTGAGCTTACAAGATGGCGTGTACGTTTCCAATGCAGTGATGACTCTTGGCTCTGCGATTTCATAGGGACCGCTGTCCTCCATATCTACGGCGGTCAACAAGAGCACATCGCTTTTCTCCGTCACTCTCGATGCCACAGCCTTCATGATTTCGCCATTGATGGGCTGCTCGTAGTCGGCTACGAGATACTGATTGAGCAGCTTCTGGATCTGGTTGGGACTTAGCATCCAGCAGATATCCTGAATAATCTCAATGTCGTTGAGTGTTGCCTTCTTCAGCTGAAGCAGCTTAGTGGCCTGCATCAGATGCTCGAGCTGCAGAGTGCCCTCTGGCATGTCGTGTGACTTGCACCATTCTTCAATGCGCGTAATGTTGTAGTTGATTTGGAGGCCGCGCTTCCATGAGAGGAAGTTGCGACGCATGAGAAGGTCGTTGAAAGCAGTGACACCGACAAGGCGCAATAGCTCAGTAACACATTGTGTGATGATCGAGTCCTCGAGGTAGTATGCCTTCATGGCCTTGTAGACACTGTTCAAGAGGCTGAGAAGGTTGTCCATACTCCAGGCAGGTGTGTTGCTACCCTGAAGCAGTTTGCCGAGGAAACGACTGCTCTCGTTCGTCACGAAACCAGGAAGAGATTGCGACTCGATGATGGCGGGAATGATCATCTTGTGTAGCTTCTTCTTGAGTACCTTCATCCAGGTATGGTAGATGTTGAACTCGAGACTCTCCAAGTCGTGTTTGACAATCTCTAACAGGCGATCATACTCGTAGTTGTCAGTCTTCTGTTGCTCATACCAATCTTCTGCGAGGAAGACAAAGGACAGCATCTCGTGTACGTTGGACAGCCAAAAGGCACCAGGGTTGATCGCATCGTCCGAGTCGTGTTGCATGACTTCCTGTTGAATCGACTGCATAACGTTGGCGAGGAAGCGCTCAGACTCCTTGACAAAACCGTTGTTCCACATCTCGGAGGTGACGAGGTTGATGAGGTAAGCTGGGAACAGAACCTCCTTGTCAGTGGGAGGAGGCGTGGTCGTGGGTGAGGGGATCTTCAGATTCTTGATGAGACCAAGCGTAACTTCATCGTTGAGCATATCCTCTTCAGCGAGAATGTTCTCAAGCTCAAGTTCGACGTTATCGAGCTGAGCAAACGTCGAGCCAGAGAGGTTCTGTCTGTGAGCAGTTGTACCAACGGCCATCGAAACAGGCCTTGGATTGTATTGCTGGCTGAAACGGTCCAAGTCGCGAGTGTCGGGCCCTGCGCTTCGCCTCTTTGGCTTCTTCGAGGCCACAAGGTTGATGAGATTGCTGGCCGCAATGGGGTGGTGACCATTGGACAACTCGCCATTGATGGGACCGGAGCGCTTCATCAGCTCCACTTGCTCCTGCAATTCCGCGAGCTGCTGTCTCAAAGACATCTT
The DNA here is from genome assembly GCF_022343315.1 of Plenodomus lingam. Lineage (NCBI taxonomy): Eukaryota > Fungi > Ascomycota > Dothideomycetes > Pleosporales > Leptosphaeriaceae > Plenodomus > Plenodomus lingam. The sequence goes on from NW_027093974.1 coordinate 2,660,489, forward strand.
CTCCGTCTCGGTGACATTGCTTCGCCTCTTGGATTGTTCGAGATCCTCGGTAGTCCTCTTGAGTGAAGCACGGAGCTCCTTTTCCTCTTCTTGGAGATGTCGCATCTTCGCATTGCTTTCGTCGTAGCTCAGTTGTAGCTTCTTGTACTCGTCTTCCATCTGGCTGAGTTTGGCAGCAGTGATGCCAGCCTGGTTTGCCTCGGCCTGCAGCTCTCTCTGGCGGTTCTCTAGAGTTCGGCTGCGCTCCTTGTACGACTTGATCTGGCTTTCGTAGTTCTCGACTTGTGACTTGAGAGTCTTGTTTTGCTCCTTCATGGATCCCAAAGTCTGAGTAAGCTCGACAACCTTGTTTTCCAGCTTGTAGGAGATGTTCTTGAGATCGCGTGATTCGGCACGAAGCACCTTGTACTGCTTGCGGGCTTGCCTTCCTCTCCAGAGCTTCTGGACCATGATGATGCCATTCACCTCCTTCTTGTAAGCACGCACGTATCGTTGTTTTCGCCAGTTGCGTTGGATCATACGAGCAGCATTGCCGAGCCTGGTGTCCAAAATATTCTTTCGCAGCAGGAAGCCCTTTGCGGCAGCTTCGAACTTGATGACAGAGTTGCGGATGATGTGGAACTGCTTGCGGTCCTTGCTTCCACGCCACACTCGTTGTATGGTGGTCGCAGCCTTGACTTGCCTGGCCTCTTCAGTACGCTCTCTGGTCATGTACCCTCTTGCAAGGGCTTGAACAGAGATAATAGCCTCGCGCATTTCCAAATAGATGCGGCGGTAGTACTTGGCACGAAGGTTCTTCTGAATCATGACGGCAGCATCATTAAGCCTGGCAGTTCGCAAGTTCTCCAAGAAAGCAAGCATGCCAGCTCGGAAGAAGATCTTCGTCAAACCCATCTGGTACTTGTCTGTACCATCGTTTTTTCCGGCGCCTAGGGCCTTCTTCAAGATTGCGGTAGCCATGTTTCGGATCTCGGGAGTCCATTCGTTCGATCGCACCAACATGTAGTAACGTAGAGCAAACTCCTCGTACGTCCATCGGGTTGGGTAACCAGCACAACTGATTCTGACGGTCTCAAGAACACCACAAGCTCGCAATTGACTAAGAACCATGGGCCCATCGAACTGCCAAGCCGCTTTCGCCTCGTTGGGCTTGATACATCTGATGTAGTGGACATCGGTCGAGCTGATGGTCTGCATGAGCTCAATCAGAGAAGACTTGAAGATGCCTCCCAGCGTGGGTTTCCTGTTGACGGCAATCCTACGGCCGGCAGATACTGCAGCACCTGGCTTGGTTGAGCTGGTGTGAGCAGTCTCCTTCTCACGGATTTGACTAGCCACGTCCAAGACCTCGGTCAAGAGCTTGTTACTCGAGGCCTTGAGAACCTCCATGTGTTCGTCAGGAACAGTGTCTCTGTTCTTCTCAATGAAGCCGTCCGATTCGTACGTGACGTCAATAGCGTAATGGCAGACTGTAAAGGAAGATTTTCCAAATCGCGGCTTCTTGTAGAACTTGTGCTTGTCGCCAGAGAAGTTGTGATGTAGCTTGGTTACAAACTGCTCATCGGAGCCCATGGGAAGACGAGACTCTTCATCAAGTAGAGAGAGAATGCCCATCTTGCCCTCGATGAGGTCAATACATGGCTGATTGTCGGCAAAGTCGATGAAGGTCCAGTCAATCTTTTCGCGCATGTATTCTTCCTGTTCGAGCTTGAACACATGAGCGTTAAATTCTTGTTGCAGTTTTTCGTTGGCGTAGTTGATACAGAACTGTTCAAAAGAGTTCTTAGCGAAGTGCTCAAACCCATAAATATCGAGCACACCAATAAAGGTATGGGCTGCTGCGAGGACTGCTTCCGTGGCAAGACTCTCGTTGGTCCGTTCGACCAACCAGTCGAATAGACTAGAGTAGATAAACTTGGCGACTGAGTCTCGGACAACAATGGCCTGTTGCTGCGTGAGGTTGGACACAATCTTCTCTCCTCTGGTAATCAGTTGCTTCTTTACAATCCACTTGGCAAAGGTATTGGCATCAATGCCGAGTAGTTGACAAGCCTTGACTAGGGAGGGCTCGTCTGGCGCTAGATTCGAGTCGGTCCGTGTCGCAGTGATTTTGACGTCTCCCATGTGCAAGAGCGCTCCCAAGATGCGCCAGATACCAGACTGAGTTTCTGCCGATACACCAATCTTGGTCAAGGAGTCTCTTGTGGCTTTGAACTCGGCAACATCGTCCATTCCATCGATGACGGGTGCGCTACCTTGATTGAGATAGTTGAACTCTTCGACAGACTTTAGTGCGAGCTCTGTGCGCTCGGCATCCGTCGCACCAGCGACGAGCTGGTAGAAGATGTGGTAGTTCCGCTCCTTAAGCGGTTGAAACACCAGTCTTGACCGTTCCAGCAGGTATGTCCTTATCTTGGCGCCAATAATGTCCGTCTGCTTGTTGAACATGATTTCGATGTATTTACCGAACCGGGAGGAGTTGTCGTTTCGCGTGGTTTTCGCGTTACCAAAGGCTTCCATGATGGGATTGGTGGCGAGAATCTGCTCTTCCGTCTCACTCATGGCATCGGCCTTGCCTCTCCGCTTTCCAGGGTTGTCTGGAGACTCGCGGGTTGCAAAGTATCGCATAATGTATTTGGCGCTGACGGTTTTACCAGCTCCAGACTCTCCAGAGACGACCACTGTCTGGTTCTTCTGGTCGCGTAACATGTCACTGGAGCCATGTCAGTAAGGTATTGCGTATGGCTGTGGAGCGCTGGAGTGATGGCACGGGCATGCTTACGCAAAGGCTTCTTCTGCAATGGCGAACAAATGCGGCGCGCCATAAGATCTTTGCTTGCCAGCATAGACCTGTACCATGCCAGGTACGTAGAGTGAATCGACTCGGGCGAAGGGGTTCGTAGCGATGAGAACGATACCAGAGTAGGTGTAGATTTCTTTTTGCAAGTAGCGCAACTTGATAGCCTGGAGTACTGTCTGGCTGTCAGTGCACCGTTCTGAGTTGTATGTAGAGAGCAGGTCTCGCACCAGCCGGCTCATTCAAATGGGACAAATTCGTCAGGTCGTCGCTGGCCTCCAGCATCGCTGGGTTCATCAACGGAGGCAGATTCGGGTCGTTGCCAGTCTGGATGCTGTCCAGCGTTGTCTCGATGGTTTTGGTCTGCGCATTGTTCTCATTAGCCGTGACTCCTTTGCTGCTGCTGCTGCTGTTGTTGTTGTGGCTGCTACTGCCATGGCTGCTGCGTACCTCGCCATTGTCCAGCTTGAAGACCAGCGTGACCTTTTCGCCTGCAATCTGCTTGTCCACAACCTCCGAGGCGACCCAGCCCTCGGTCGTGTCTGGCTGCCATGCTCGCGTTCCAATGTCGTAGATGTGCGCCATGGTGGATGGTGATTTGTCTTGTCTTTCCCCCTCTTGCACGGGTTGCGCTGTCGGGCCAGGGTCCAAGGGCCTCTCTCTTCTGGTGGGCGGTCAAGAGACACTCGTAGTGGGCCGTTCCCGCCTTGCTTTTTTCCGTGATGCAACAACACAAGTCGGTGGGGAATGTCGATTTGCTTTCTCAGCGTTGGGTTCTCGCTGCGGTCACAGTGCTAGATGCATCCCTCTGCACTCACACATACACACAAACACAACAGTGGAAAGCAAAAAACAAAAAAACAGGCGCCGTGTCGTAGGTAGACAGGTAGGGAGGGAGGAGAAGGGAGAGGGGGCCGGGAAGCGGAAGAGTGCTGGCCTCTCTTTTGGTGTTGGTGGGCAGGTGGAGGGTCGACTTTCTGTGGTCGCGCTACGTTACTCACCGCCAACATCCCGCCTCTAGCACGAGCCAGGGGCCAGCCAACCACCACCCGCGTCTCACCTCGCAGCAACGCATGCACCCTCCTTCGAGCCTGCATCCGAAGAGCCTTTTTGCTTGCCTTGCAGACCGTTCACGTCTGTAGCCCTTCTCAACGAACCTGATGTTCGCTAGCCTACTGTCGTCTCTACGGTGCCTGCGGACAACAGCAATGCGCTGTTGTTGCCTCGAACCCAAAACATGTCCCCCAGCATTCTTACTCGCCTTGCCCCACCATGTGAGCCTGTGAGGTGGAGATGCCCTGTACCCAGAGCGCCACCAGGTAACGTGGGTATACTTGCCCGACATTTGACGAGGAAGATATGCATCCTCCTAGTATACAGGATGATCATCATCTTCACTGCTGCCTTCACCTCGACACGCTTGCACATGACGCATGTGTAATGGGATACCGTATACCTAGGCATCGGCATCTAGCCAAGGTCGCTTGTTCATGGCAGGTAGGTAACTTGCACTGCTCATTACAAACAACCATGGGGGTATTTGTCTTTTGGCGTATGAATCCAGCATCCCCCTCCCAACGACAGTGGACAAAGACATTCGAGGACGTTGCTACAGAGTTGTGACTATGCCACCATGGCCTTCATGTCGGTTTCATAACGGGGTCGTGCCCTGTTCATGCAAGAACGGTCACGTGATCCACTGGTAGTGCATGTGGCTGCCCCTCTACCCTCTCAGCCGCCATTGGCTCCCTTCACAGTGGATATCTTGTAAGCATTCACCGCATTCCCCCTTTCCAGTCCCATCCACTGTCAACATCAGGCGATATGCCTCCTGGCGGAATTTCATGCTGTACGTGCAAACATATTTACAAACATCCCCTATTTCTCATATATGAACACCACAATTCTCACTTGTTTCAATACCTCTCTCTTCTTCATCGCAGAAACTGGCCGATCTATTCATGTTCAACTCAAACAAAGGAATGACTACCTCCTCATACATGTTTTGCGGTGGGTCTACCCTCGGCCAAAAGACTTATCATGTACCCACATGAGATCTCCCTTCTCCAAGTTTCACCAACCAAACCCTTTCGCCGTAAGGTCGCTTTGAAACGTACTTATCGAAACAAAGCCTGCATATAAAGCAGCCACACTCTATCCTGACCACACTCAATCTATCACTCTACGCCTTTATGAAGGTCTTTCCCGAAGTAGAAGACGCAAATTGCATGGCTCTGCGTGCAGCCAAAAAACCCAATCATAGTAAACAATGACTTGGAACAGTTTCTGAGCTTCATGTTCTTTCTCAGGCCGAAGACTGGCTGTGCTCTATTCGGGGTATGGACTGTATAAAAGCCACTCCACTATCCCACCACTCTCCACGACTTTCTCATACCCACATCTTCTCTCCGCTTGCTGCTGCTGAAAGCCGAGACGGAAATGACGAATATGCGATTCCTCACTGAGAAGTTAAAAGCCTATGTTTGTGCAGCCATATCCATGATCCAAAAAGCTTTTATCAGACCTATCATGTCTACACTCAGATTCCAAAATCCACCCAGTTCACATTTATTCCACGCAATATTCTCTCAAAACAAAACCAGCAAAGCACACGCCTACAAACCCCCCTCCCACTTCTCGTGCCCGATCCTCTCCTACACCACACGTCTTCCTGCCTTGTCTCCAAATCAGCGAATCCTTCTACTCATGCTGCGCTTTGTCGTGTCTCAAAAGTCATTACCCTCCAATTGATGGTGCTGGTGTGTAACTCTGCCACATGGGTATTGTTTTCATCAAAAGCCCAAGATCAAAGGAACATGTGTGCAAGCTTGCATCTGAGATCGAGCCTAGGGCAGTGTACTTTCAAGAACACAAAGGGAGATGCATGTTTTGTTCCTCGAAAGGGGTACTAGTATTTTAAAAACCAACCAAGCCATGCATGCAATCACACACCACCCATCAGGCCATCAGCATGAATTTCAAAAATTACAAGAAAAGCTTCAATACGGCATCATAGTAGCCCGAGGATGTTCAAAGTGTACATCTGCATGAAGCTCGAAAATAAACTCTACAGAATATACTTGGAGCAACATTGACCAGTTCTCTACTTTGTCCGAAAACTGTCATTGGCCTATAAAGCCATCTAAATGTCTAAATCAAATGATTTTGCAAAATTCATCTTCACTCAATTCACATCCCCCCTACCCTTCCCCCACTCTCTTCACTGAAGTTTCGCCACCAAAGAAGAATTAACCCACCGCCCCAATACCTGTTCCTAGTCAAGAAAAATCATGGTTGTCTAGCTATTGTGGGATACGGGCTAATGACGTTAACCCCACGTACTCAGCTTTCATTTTATATGACGACCAAGTCTTTTTTTTTTGTTAGACCTTGTTATACTTTTGTGGTCTGTCGCAAACGGCATGGTATGTAGCTGACTGACTCTGAGTAGACATGCATGGCTTGCACTTTTCTTGAAAGGGTATCACCCTCAATAACACCTGTGACGTTGGTGCGAGGGAAGGGTTGGTAGTCTTTAAAAGGCATTGTATTCACACCACAAGAGTCATGTAGTCTTTAAAAGGCATTGTATTCACACCACAAGAGTCATGCCCAGAACCCAAATGTTTCAAAAGCTCATTCTTCTTACACTTAGATATCAACCTCTCACTTCGCCTCCACATCCACCTCCCCCCTAACATGCCGTGCCCGCACTCCCCTCACGCCGTGATACATCTGATCCGCATCGCCTACCCCAGGCTCCTCCACAAACAAGCCATACTCTATACTCGTAGCCACGAGTCCCGCGCGGCCATATAACTCGTTTTCCAAATCCTCGGTATACGCACGAATCAGTTGTTGCTCGGCAAGACCCGTCTTCTTCTTCGCCGCCTTGGCCATGGCAAAAGCCGCGCGCAGGGGCGTCATTGTGTACCCGGTTTGCACGAGCGTGGACTTGCATTGGGCGTGTTGCCAGACAATGTAGAGGCTGGTGCACCAGCCGAATGTGAGGAAGATGAAGAGGCCGGACATCATGGTTGCGAAACCCCATTTGTACGAGGGGTTGGCGGTGTCGGGGAGGCAGCGGGTTCGGTCTTCAAAGTAGGTGTAGTCGTATGCCACATCGCCGTAGCAATACCCGCTTTCGGATTTCAGAGTGGCGTAGTCGTACTTTTGGCCATTGATTTCAATGTCCATGCTCGCATTGCCTGGTCGTTCTGCGTGATTAGCTTGGGTGGGTCTGATCCAGTCCTTTGTTTTCATTGCTCGTGCTTACAGTTGCGCTGCCGAGACCCGGACTCTAGGGTTTGATCATAACTATCCGACCAGTAGGGATCGTAAGTGAAGGTTTGCATGTTACCTGGAAAGTCATATATGCCTAATTTTCAATTAGCCCATTGCTGGCATGAAGATGTCAGCTGACTTGCATTGACCCAAATCTCCCTTGTAATAGCTTTGGAAATATTTTTGCGCGGCGATCATTGTCCCATTGGCAAGCTGGCAATCACCTGGAATCAAGTTTTAGAGAAGAGATGCATCATATCGTATCACAGGGAATACTTACACCGGCCAAATCGGGCAGTATCCATCTGCCGGGCTTTGTCAACGACTGACCAGTCTACGCAGGCTGGATGCTTGAATGTCTCGTTCTTCGTACCCAAAGCTACCCACGAAGGCTTGATCAAAGAGGCCGGGACGATGTTGTTGGAGTCGTCGAGGTTTATCCAGGGAATGTTTGTGCTGTCATAACCAGTCATGGCTCCAAGGAAGATAGGAACCATGAGGACGTACAAGGTGGCTACGAACATGTAAGAAAAGAGAAATTTCGTCCTAGTATCGTTTCGTGTGAACAACTCCTTGGTTAACGTCCATAATGAGTCCAGACTCGGGCCCTCAAGTGCGATTCGTTGGAAGATGCGAAACGATGCTGGCTGTCGCTCGATCACAAGTAGCAGTGCGTCGCAAAACGCCTTGTAGGCGGCCCATGAAGCGCATATTTGAAAGCCTATATTTCCAAAATCAGTCCCAAATAGTCAAGCGCCAAGAGCAACGATTACCTCGTCCGATGAAGAGATCCCAGATGACGTCAATCGTCTTGACTGCCGCAAAAGAATACCGTCCAAACGTAACATCTAACACAAACAACTTTTGAATGCCAGATGCAGTTGCATTCTGGGGCGAGCCGAGACTTTGCCCACAGCCCATGATCTTATCCGAAAAGACCTGTTGATAGGGACTATAGCCCGGGCCTCCAGATGTAAAGACACCAAGTAGTACCATAGGCAAAAGCCCAAAGACCGCAAGTAATGCTAAAGCGAAGCATTGTCCCCGCGAGGATCGAAATTTCTTGAAGGCCGCCCAGATAGTGTCGCGCGAGCAAGTATAGCCAGCCTTGAATCCTTTATCCGTTGCCTTCGTGGTAGGCTTTGAGGGGGTATTCCAACCATCGCCTCTAGCCCATATCCATCTCGACTTTGGTTTCCAGAAAACAGCACCCCAATTCCGTTTCTTTCCTGGACTCGGCACGCTGTCATTGTCCCATGTCCCGCGATATGGTGGTGGTGTCGAACGATCCTCGGTCAGTGTGGGACTGATGGACAGCACAGTGATAGTCGTATTCTTGTCATTTTTCTTTTCTTCTTCGTCCATCATATCAGTCTTCCTGCAGGCAGCCGTACATGTGCCACGGGCGGTCCAAACAGGAAAGGTGGGCGGAACCGCGTTCGTGTAGGAAGCATTGAATGCGCAGTAGGAGACACATGGTTCCAGCTACACGGGCGAGTACCGGTACCTAGCCATAAGACCGGAAATAGGTTTATGGCAACCCCAAATGCGCCCCTGGATTGCCCTGAAGGCCTTTCCTTGGCTGCTCGGCATGGCGGAATTAACCATGTAGAAGGCGTACGAAGGACTCGACAGTTTACGAGACCCTTAACAGAATCGCCGAAAGGCCGTACCGGTATAGAAAGAGCAACGCGGATTGAAACGACGATCACGGACGTCTCCGCCAATGACTTCCTCTGAATTCAACGAGAAGAATTGTTTCAAAGGAAGGAAAATCAGGATACGAGAACATTTGTTTCACCACCAAACCCAATCCCAGCCACGAGCCTCCCATCCCTAAGCGCTGATCCCCAAAGGACGGCCCAGCAACAATTTCCAACAACATCCCAGGATCATGCCGCGCAGCGATACGTCCAAGCGGCATACCGCGCCGTACTGCTTACTGTACCGTACTGGGGTGGTAGGTGCGTGCCGTGAAGATGCGAAACAAAGCCATGGGGGGAAACTGCCGTCATCCGTGATGGATGTCAGACCTAGGGACCTAGACACATACCTACCGTACTATGTTAGTACTTGGGCGGTCGTGGGCCTACCGGTAGGGCGTCAACTGGAGAATCGAAAAGGGGAAGCTAGGACGTGCTTGAGCATTGGACGTGTTTTGGAAGTAATGACATTGGGTAATGTAGAAGTATTCCAATGCTACTATTACAACCTAGATTTTTTTTTCATTCACTGGTATCTTGTTGCTTACTGCGTCGTAGATTGCACGAAAAAAAGGCCCGAATGTGCATGGCAATCAGCTTGGAGAAGTGGCTGGGCAGATATTATACACCTACCATGACCAACCTGCCTACTATCATTACCTTTCATCGTCATGCCCGAGGCTACGCCAGTGGTGGCATGTCATATGACCATAGGTTTAGCGTCGGGCGACTTGGGCTTTACTCTAAGTGGTTAGAATATCCCTGTAGGTTCAAGTCCACGTCACAGTAGCAAATTTTTATAGTTATATAAACTAGCCTATAGTTAAGTATAAATTAGGGTAATTTAAGCAAGTAAACGTAGTTTTTATTACTATCTTTTTTAAATATATTCTAAACCTATTCTTAATAATATATAGGCGTTCCTAAATACTATACTAGAGTTTAGTATAGTAGTACTAGATAATATATCTAAATTAGATAGTAATATTAGAGATAAATTTAGGCAACTATATAAAGTGCTAGAGGAGGATAGTAGTAGTAGCGTTAAGAAAGTAAGTAAAAGTAAATAGAATAAGTTTAGAATAGGTTAGTAATATATTATAGGGGTATAATATATACCTTACTTATAGTAATAGTTAAGGACTACTACTTATACTAGTAATTATTAAGTATATAGCTATTCTCCTAGTATACCCTTAATTATATAGCTAAGGGTATAGGTATATAATACTAGTTTAGCAATATAAAGATAGCTCTTACCTAATAAGAGAAGAGGTGCTTATATAGGCTATATAGGTAATATATTAAGAATATATTCTTAAATTATTCTAATTCTAGCAGGTATAATACTCCTGCTAGTCTATCTATCTTAATAGGCCTATAACTTTACTATTCTTTAATAGCTAGCTAGCAAGCTAGTATAAATACTAATACTCTAGGGTAAAAGTATATAAGTATCTTAAGAATATATTATAAATATATTCTTATTATATTATTAATAATATATTATATAATTAGATCTAAACCTTAAAAAGTGTAGTACCTAAGAAAATTCTATAAAGAGAACTATAAATAAGAAGCTATTATTATAGCCTTATTAAGCGCTTCTCTTTAAGGATTTATAAGGACTACTAGGTGTCTTATTATCCTATAATAAGGACTATAGTAAATTAAGTAGGGAGCAAAACTTAAACATATTTAAAATATATTAATAATAAGTTAGTAAATTATAGAATAGGCTTAATTATATATTAGCTATTAGAACTATAGCCTAATATCTACTACTAGGAAAAAATATTATTTTAGTTAGGTACTACTAGAGGTAGACTCTATATATCTATAAGGTCTTCTAACTAGGGAGATATTAAATCTTTCTAGTAGTCCTGCTTTATATTCTATAGTTAAGCTATAGTTAAGCTAAATAAAGAAGTGTAGTAGGCATATTACAACCTATTCCTAACACGTTCCTAATATATTCTAGGTGTTAATTATCTATAAGGGCAAGGATCTCTATTTAAAATCCTATATAAAGTTACCTTCTAAGTAATTATACTAATAAATATAGTAGTAATACCTTTTTTTACTATTATTTCTTTTAGTATATATATATATATACCTCCTCCTCCCTTAACACTATCTAATAGTAATATTAAGGAAGTAGTAAAGGTGTTATAGCCTATACTTACTCTGCAGCTTATATAATATAAGTTATTTGCAACCTATTATAAATATATTCCTAACTTATTATAGCCTAGTTCTTAAACTTAACCTAGCTCTAAACCTATCTCTAACTTAAAGGTTTCTATTCTATTAAAGAAATATATATTAGCTTTACAAATAAAGATAAAATCTTGTATATTATAAAGCGTGAAAAGCTTCTATAGTTCCTATTTAAGAGTAGCCTTAGAGGAGTATACTATAAGTAGAGGATAAAGTATTAGGATCCTAAAACTATACGTAGTATAAGAGAATAGGTTTAGAATATATTACTAACACATTACTATAGGCGTATATATAGCAAATCTTTATATTAAGCTTAGGTAACTTAATTATTTACCTTTTTAAAGAGTAGGTATTAATTCTATTAGATTAAGATATATTCTAGATAGATATATTATATAAGAGGTTATATAAGGCATAGGTAGAGATTCTAATAGTAATCTTCTACCTATAGAAAAAGAAGTATACGCATTAAGAATAGGTTAATAATATGTTTCTAATATATTATAGTTATTACACTTAGCTAAATTATTATAGATAAGGATATAACTAAGATATATTAAGTTACTATTACTAACTTCTTTTAGAAGTATAAAGCACTTATAAAAAGATAAGTGTTATAGAGGCATATTTACTTATAGGGATTCTATAGGACTACTATTAATATATATAATAAGCAGATAATAGGCAAGTTTTATAGTGCACTATAACCTATTTATAACATGTTTCTAACTTGTTTCTAGGACTTAGGCGCTATCTCTAGTTAATTAATCCCTATAAGTATAACTAGCGCTAGTAACTTTAATCTTATATAAGATTTTGTTAAGTATATCTATAAAGAAGTATTTATAAAGTATATAAAAGAGAGCTAGATAATACTACCTCTTTATATCTAAGTAAATTACTATAGGTATTAATAGTAGAGGAATACTTTTAGCTTACTAACCTCCTCTTATGTAAGTAAATATATTCTAAACCTATTCTAAATATATTCCTAACTTGTTCTTATATAATTAGAACACAAACCCTCTAAAGATACCTAAAACTAGGTAATCTATAAGAAAAACCTAGTAATTACTACTAGGATTATATAATACTATAGTAAAATATTAAAAGAGGTATAGGAAAAACTAGAATCTTATTTAAATATAGCTAAGCAAGTAGGCTAAAAAGGATATAAAACTAGTAAGCATGTAAGTATTCTTAAGGCTACTTAGAAGTAAGTTTATAACCTATTCTTAACCTATTAGAATTATATAAGTAATATTATATAGTGCACACTAGATAGATCTATAGGATATAAAAGAGTTTAAAGCCTAGAGCAAGTTTAGAATACACTATAACTATAGAACTCCTAATAGGCTTAAGTAAAGGTACCTTAAAAAGCTTTAGAGGGGAAAAAGTAAGTCTTACACTAGCGTTATATATATTTGCTAATTAAAATATATTTAGAATATATTTAGAACGCGTCCTATAATAATAATAATACTTTAAATAATAATAAAGTAAGTCTTGCTATATCTAACTTAACTAGATATATCTTAGTCCTAATAAGAAATAAAAGAGCACGCTTAAAAGCCTAAAGCTAGAGGGCAAGTAGTAGAGTAGTATTAGAAAGAAGTTTACTAGCCCCTTTTCTATCTTCTCTACTACTAGGCTCTTCTCCTTTACTAATAGCAACCTAAAGGTATGCTTTACAAAACACGTTTATAATATATTCCTAACTTATTATTAGTCTATAACTATAAACTTTATAATAAAAGGCTCTTCTTAGTAATTAGGCTCTAAAGGAGAGAAAAGAAAAGCTAGAGGTAGATAAGGAAGAACTTATATAGAAAAAGGTACTATTTAAATTATAAAAGGTATAGTTTAAACTTAAGAAAGAGATAGCTACTTTTTATATAAGGCAGGGTTAGTCTATAAATATAGTAACTAGTTCCTAACTAGTTCTTAATATATTCTAGTCTATTATATAAGTATATATAAGTAGATAAATATATATTCTTTCTTCTTCTTTTTCTTCTTCTTTCTTCTTATACTCTATAAGAACTTTTTATATTTAAGAGTTTAATACTATTTTACTATCTATCTTTTCTAATATTATTAGATATAACTAGTTAATATAGTCTATAAAGATCTTTTAAAGTTAGTATATAATAGAATATATTAGGAATACGTTATAAACTTATTCTAATACTAAGTAGGATTTATACTAGTAATATATTAAGCTTAAGTTACTTCTATCTAATACTAGGGTATTCTCTCCTATAATATCCTACCTAAATAAAGGGTGTATAGTATTTCCTAGTAAGCTTTTTTACTAGGCTATTTAGGCTAGATTAGGGGTATAGGAACTTTATAGAGTATATATATATATAAGTTATAACATGTTTATAATATATTAATAACTATTTTAGCGTTGCTTCTTTAATAAAGGTAATCTTATCTACTACCTTAAAAGGTATTATCCTAAGGTTTAAATAGCCCTAGTAAACTATAGCAGAATTATAATATAAGGTATTATAGAAGTAAGGATCTTCTATAGGAGCTTAATAGTAAATACTTAAGAACGTGTTCTAAACACGTTAATAATACGTTCTCTACTAGTAAAGTAGACTATACTAAGTGCCTCCTCTAAGGTTTAAGAACCCTCTAAGATAGCTAGTCTATAATAAGAAGTAGTAGCTAGAGTAGAGGCTAAAGAGGAAGTAGAGAGTAAAGAAGAGGAGTAAATAGTTGCTCCTCTTTATACTATAAATAATATTTAGTAAAAGTAGTAAAAAGGAGATATAAGTCTAGTCTTTTAAAATATATTTAGAATATATTAATAATATATTATAGCTAGACACTTATAAATACTAGATTCTTCTTTAATCTAAGGGACTACTAGAGCTTTATAATACTTATAAAAGTAAAAAGAAAAAGTTATATACTATTAAAGGACCCTATAAAAGTAAATAGTACTATACTTTTAGTAGATAGAAAAAAAAAAGAGAAGAGTAGAGAGTTTATTTTAGTAATTACTACTACCCCTTTAGGTTATATACTATTATATATTATTTATTAGAACCTATTCTTAATATATTCTTAATATATTCCTACTTATTACTATTATTATCTCCCTCCCCCTCTCTAGTATCTTCTCTATCCTCCCTATCCTCCCTAGGCTCTATAAAAGCATACCACAAGTAGAACTAGGTAGTATTCTAGCAAGAATTAGCAAGGTCTATACTAGTATTAAAGTAATAGTCTTAAAATATATTAGGAATAGGTTAATAATATATTATAAATAACTTACTATAGCTAGGATAATTATAAGTATAGATAGTATAAGGAACCTAATAACCTTAAATCCTTAGTAGGGTAAATATAGTAATAAAGTTAAGCTATAATAAGTTAGTAATATATTTTTAATAGGTTCTTGCAGGCTATACTTTATTACTATTATAGCTAGTATAAGTCTTCTTCTAAATTATATTTAGGAGGGTATTAGTATTTATAGGGGGGCCTATAGTAGCTACTAGCTAGGCTTAGAGAACTTCTATAAAATAAGTTAGTAATAAGTTTTAAATATATTCTAAATAACTTATAGTAAGAAATATTCTAGTAATTATATATAATCTTTATATAGAAGTCTATATATATTAGTATAATAAGTTAAGAATAGGTTAATAATATATTTACTCTTTATCTTATAAACCTCCCTTATAAAGGGCTAGCTAGTTTTCTTAACCCTACTAACCTTATAGTAAGCTATATTAAGCCTATAATCTTTTTTAGTATAGGTATATAAAGTGCCCCTAGTACCTAGAATAGCCTAAGAATATTAGAACCTATTTAGAATATATTTAGAACCTATTCTTACTCTATATAAGGTGCCCTTATTATTAATCTTAGTATAGTAGTAGCGCTCTCTACTCTCTATCTTAACTACCCTATTAGGGCTAACTATAGGCTATACCCTAATATTATCTAGGATATAGCTAAGGGCAAGGTACTATTAATAGTGCTTCTATAACCTATTAAGAATATATTCTAAATATATTTTAATCTACTTATATAGGATATAAGGGATATATTAGTAATAGGTATAGTAATAGTAGCTTATAGTATTACTAGTATAGAATATATTTAGAATAGGTTTAGAATATATTATAAAATCTTATAGTATAATATTTAGTTAACCTTGCTTAGCTAGCTAGTAGAGCTTGGTATAGCCTAACCCTATGCTAAATACGAGTTCACGCAGCGCTAATTCCATGGTCATATGAACTGCGCCCTCGCTACGCCATGTTGTCAATAGAGCAACAAACTGCCCATAGCCCGCGCACAATCACCCAATAACCTCAGAACATGGCAAGATTACTAGAATATTTGGATAACGGACGCGCTATATAGTAAGACTTCCATTCATATTCTTCGTTAAAAATAAGAGGACCACCGTTAGCCATATCAAGTCACCATTCCAGTGACATCGTAACAAGGGTTGGGAATCAACTGTACCCGAAATTTCGCAGCGCACGTCGAGTCGAGGGGTAGATACAAAGACTAAGCCTTGGGCTCGATGCTGCTTGCCTGAACGGCCTCTGCCATCTTCTTCTTACTCATGAGCCTGAATCCGCCGACCATCATGAAAAGCGCGAGAGAACCTAGGACAACAGCCAAAGTGACAAAGGCACCAATTACACCACCAACAGTTGGGCTCATACCATTTGCTCTACCATTGCTGCTCTGGATAAAAATATTGTCCCTGGCATAAGCAGCACAAATGCCTGTCGAGTTACCACATTTGGTGCACCACTGCTCGGTGTTGGTGATGGCGAATTGGTTCAAGCTGTTCTGGAAGTCTGCCCATGACACGGTTTCAGACGAGCCGCCAAAGAGAGGGTATGCAGTGGGCTCGCTGGTATTGGAAGCGGTACCGTTATGGAACAGGAAGCGGATACTCAGGTCGTTCTCACTGGGGAACCCGTTCGAGACGTCAGCCTCAGTGATGAGTTCAAAAGACATGGAGCTAGCGTAGTCGACAACGCCAGTGAAGTCGTCGCTGACCTTGGGGAGGTCGACAAGGCCGAAGAAAGAGAGGAAAGTGGCATAGGGGCCAAATTGAATGCCCAACTTCTGAGCACCGTTGCCAGAGATGAGGGCCTCCATGTATTTCAGGATTTCTCCGGCAAGTTGCATACCTGCGACTGCACGAATATTGTCGGTGGCATTGTAGGCGAGACCCCACTCATGTGCATTTGCAAGAGTGCGCAGCTCAACGAGCGCCGAGTCGGTGAGGGTTTCGTTGTTCGGGATAGAAGAGTTGTGGATCGTGGCAACATTGAGCACATCGTAGACTATGAAACGGTTAATGAACAGTTGACGTTTGTAAGGGGGAACAAGTTACTTACCGATATAGCCATTCTTGTAAGTGACCTGATCTTCACTGATCACGTTGTTGATGGAAGGAACAAGAGAGGAGTAAAAGTCCTTGGTCCTGGATGCGATAGCATTGTACTCTTCGCTGTTGAAGTAGTTGTTCGAGCTGGTCTTTGCATTTTGGCAGCTCGAAGCATCTTGCAGCCAGCCCGCGTCCTCTGAACCAGCACCGGTCTCAATCGTGTTGACGGGGATCAATTGGTAGCCGTCCATGGGTGCTTGTACACTCTGACCGTTACCAAGAGTCTGCACGGTCTGAACAGGAGGGTAGAGCCCCTGCAAGAAAGCTGTAGCTGAGTTCTGTAGGACATTGTCGACGGGGGACATCACAGAAAGCTGTGAGAGCTTGACGATGTCCTCGTTGATACCATTGATCTTAGAGCTGCCTTCTAGATAGCGCGAGCGGTAGTACGAGCCGGACGTATAGACCTGCTCGTAGCCGAGAGCAGTCAGGTTGGTGGGAGCGAGTGCTTTGGGTGTTCGATCGCCATGTCTGTGGAAAATGTAGGCCCCCAGAACGGTCTCAGCAGCCTCGGTGCCAGCGAGCATGGAAAGAGCGGAAAGAGCGACTGCGGACCTCATCATTGCGATTGAGAGCCTTGCAGCGATTTTGAATGCGAATTGAGGGTGCGGGATTGCTACAATCACTCACAATCGACGGCGAAGGTCGGAAGTAAACAGAGGCGGAACCACTTTTGGATCCATTGATTTACGGAGACATCCAGCCTCTTATACCCAGGTCTCGCAGAAGCACCGCGCCGAGGAAATGTAGAAAACTTGACGCTTGTTGATAGCAACACAAATTCGCCCAATCCCGCGTGAGAAGGGCGTCTATCTGGCGGGGCATCTCTGACAAACATAGCTGCTTTCCGAAAGTCGGGAGGGGCAGTATGAAGTGGGGTTAGACCAGCGGGACAAGCTTTTCCGTTCGCGGGTAGAGTGTTACGGCCAGGGTCAACTGTGACTGGATGAGCGTCTGGGTGGTGGTATGACCATGATCAGCTGTCCCTAGATGAGCGTACGGGTGGAATCATCTATTCCCATGATTTCAATGCATCAGACAAGTGCAAGTATGACGACGGTGCGATGCGGTGCATGCCTGTCAGTCTTCGCTGGCGTACAGAATCTCGCAGACCCCACCGATTGGAACGTCCATGACGGCGTCGGTACCTGTGCTCCAAAATCCTTTCCAATCCACGTCGTCAGACGCCTCAAATCGATACCTTGAAAACGAGTCGCTACGATGGAGGGCGGATGAACCTTTTTCCTTATCCTTGTCGTGGAGTTTGTCGGTGACCAGGACCGGGTCGCGCACAATTTGGCCAGTGGTCCTGTCTACCACGGCGATCTGAGCGCATTCGTCGACTAGGTTCTCGCAGCTGCTCAAGGGCAATGTAAGATAGCGCGTGTTGTAGCTTGCGAGAGCAACGTAGATGTAGATGACCAGTACTACCAACCAGCAGGGAACGGCCAGGGCCCACCATCTGTTCGGGTAGTAGTGGATGCCCATTTGGTGCAGCAATGGAGCCGGTACATATGCCCACAGAATGTACATGAGAAAGGCAGCGGAGCTTCCCAGGTATAGCGCGAAGCCATAATACTCGTAGGTTGGTACTTTGGGAGACGCCCGTGGAACTGTTGGGGCAAGACGTGCAGAGTTGACTAGGTTCGCTGCGTTGGCGCCAGGTGTGCTGCTGCCATGAGCACGCTGTCCTGCCTGTGCAGGCGATTCGACGTCTGATGATTCGGGTGTTGTGGGTCTCGATGAGGCGAACGGTGGGCGAAGCAGCGAGGTCAAGGACGGCGAGGGTGGTAGAGGGGTCGGCGGACGATTATAGAAGGGTGGGAAGAGCGCGGTGGCCGTGTGTTGTGGGAGATGAGTGTGGGAGCGTGAAGTGTAGAGGGGTCGAGAGGTAGGAGGACTGGTCTCTTCGCCCTCTTCACTCTCAGACTCAGACTCGTCTATGGCAAGGGTGTCTTGATCCTCCTCCTGGCTGTCCTCGGCAGACGCTGCTCCCGATAGAGCGCTGTTGGGTACCGGCGAGCGAGGGCCCAGCTCGGGGCCGCGCGCAGAAGGGGGTTCAGGTGCAATGTAGCCAGCATCATGATGTTCTCGCTGTCGTCTCGCGGCCTCTACAGAGTGCAATGTCGGGAGATTGGGGGTTGATTTGGACTGGAAGCCCGGTGGCACATGGCTACCTCTGCTCTGGGGAGGCATATGGTTTATCAAGTTTATTAGATGAACTGGCAGCCGAACGAGTGTGCCGTGTTCGGTGCGTGCAGGAGAACAGGCAGTTGTTGCGTGCTTCGCGTCTGCAATCGCGTCATTGGACTTGGCTGTTCGACTAGGTATGGCCAATTTGGTGAACGCATGTTCGCGCCAAGGGACAGAGATGCCGAGGCCGCGGGGCTTATCGATAAGACACCTCGATGCGCACGATGGAATCAAGGATGGATTTGAGAGTTGTACAAGCAGCCAAGTTCGGATGAAGATGGTTTTGCGATTGATTGACAATCTGCCAGTCACGAAGAGAGGATGCTGACCAGATAGCTCAAGACAGATCCCATGTTTGTCTTGTTTACATGCAGGCCATTGGGGAGCGGGCCTATCCATGAGCCAGTGAGCCGATAACAAGAGGCAGCATCCTTGGTCAAGTCCATGGGCAGAAGACAGCCTTGGAACCACCCTCCCCTTCTGAATCATCTGACAGGCATGCTCTGTGTCATGGACTCTGTCGAATTGCTTCACCTACACCAGCCTTGTGTCGGCCACGCGTGCACAGACAATTCACAATCTAAGCACTGGGCAAGCGGAGGACACGGGCAAAAGGATGGATCGGATTTCGCATACCAGTTCCCGTTGTAGGCACGTTGATCGCAGCCTACAATGGAACCTGCCATGCAACTCCCACCTATAACGTTCACCAAGTATCCCCTATAGTACTCGAGCTACCTACAATACATATGCACCTATTGTATTGCTTGTAGGCCCTTTCTGTGAAAGCGAGCGGGTATCTGCGCGGGATCTGCAACTGGCCGTTCCGAGCCATCGTACTCGCAAGTCGACCAATCGTTGGTATTGCTGACGGCGGCCAGGCTCACAAAGACTGTCCCCAACGTGCGAGAAACTTGATCCGAGCTCCCAGGTTCTGTCGTTCTGACCCCTTAGCGGTCTGCTCGCCGATAGGAACGTAGTAATATGGTACATAGGTCTGTGCCTTGGATTTGGTACTCCTAGATGATTGATAGTGCTGTCGTGTATCGTTGCACTCAGTCTCATGCATGGCGGCAGGCGGATCCTGGGAGAGGGAGGAGCTGTCATGTTGTGTTGGGGGGATGCTGACCGTTTACTGTAAGCCATCAAGGACCTTGCATGCCGCCGCAGAGTTGGACAGCATTTAAGTAGTACTCTAGCATGACTTGACTGTCAGTCAGATAAGCCGAGCTCAGCTCTGCAAGTAGACAGAAGCGACGACCGGCTGTGCATGTTTTCTACCTAGCTGCTGGTAGAGTACCTATGTCCATATGCATATGGTAAAGGTACCATCATGAGCCATGACGCAGTTGCGCGCTTTCTTTTGTGTGATGATGATGATGATGATGATGATGATGATGCAGAGCAGGGGCCGACAATGTGGTGTGTTCATCCAGGCTACCGATCTTCACGGCTCGCTCGGATGGAAGAAGCAAGCGCATTGCAGTGTCTTTGGAGGCAGAAGGTGCTGCCATCCCCCCCCGTACGCGTACGGGTCCATCACATGAAGGCCAAGAAGCAAAAGTGCATGGTAGGTACATTGCAGGTAAGGTTGACGACAACGGTTATTTCCAAGCTCAACATCCATGGGGCCTGGTCTGTGCCGGTACTCTCTACTAGAGTACTCTGGTAGAGGAGTATTGTCTTGGGGGGAGGGGGGGCTTCCATGTGTGATTAGCCAATGGCAAACTGTTCAACTCTACTGTACATGATGTGTACCCATCCCAGTCATCACTGACAACATGGCTGACCTGGATCTGGATCAATGCTTCATCACCGCTACAACGGCCCAAGCATGGCTGGTGCTACTATAATTTGGTGGCCTTTACCTAGCTGAATGGCCGTTGTGGAATGCGGTCATGGTAGGTAGGTACGTAGTAGGTATCTCTCGAGCCAAGGTTGGGGTGGGCGTGTGGATATTCGGTAGTCACGGTACATTCAACATTCCAGGATACCGCGTCGCTCCCTACTCCTAGACGGGCTGACCTTCCCTCCTTCATGGAGCAGTAAACGTTCCATCCAGTGATGAGATTGATTGAGATGCGGTGTGCATGCGGAAGCGCCTCTTGGGGTTGTCTGCAATGCGGGGCAACGAGGGCGCGGGACATTGCCCCTTCCCTCGCTTGGTTGTTGGTCCACGGCTGTGTCGCAATCTACTCCTAGTAGTATGAACGGATAGGATTACTTACCTATCCCTGCTGGTGGAGAATAACGACGTAACAGATACTCTAGCCATACATACTACTAACTATGTCCCTACCCAGCACGTGCACCATCATGTACCTGTTTAGCTTTCGGTGACTCTGCCACAGCTTCCCAAAGCCCGAATGCAGTCATTGCTGAAATCGTCCAAAAGAGGTTAGGCAACGGCTTGAAACATGCTTACCAAGCACCTGACCCTTTTCTTTTTTTCTCTTCTTTTTTTTTTTACCCTGAGAGCTCACACCCGGCTCGACAAACGGTTGCGGTGCTTGCTGCGGCAGCATCTTGAACGAGCATAACGTACTGCAGACATCCGTCCCACCTTGCGAGGTGACGTCGTCTTGAACTGGAGGGACCCTCAAACTGGGTTGATGCGCGTGCTGTGCTGTCCCCCTCCATCTTGCAGATGGGCTGGCGGATTGTCGAGGTAGAATTGCGTCACGATGGCTATCGCTGTCTTGGAACCAGTCAGAAGATGGCGAGACCTGATGGCTGGCCGTCATGCCCCCGAAGTAGGGACCCAAAGTATGTCTGGGACCATGCAAGCCCAATACATACCGTATTACCCTCACCCCAGTCCCGAGATTACAGCGTCCCTCGGATGCTAGGCTAGTACATCCATGGGGTACAGACATGGAACTGGGAGTGCCTAGGTACCTAAGGCATTTGTACACTGTAGCAGGACCTGGCTTTCGGTACACGATCCATTGTCGCCAATAGGCAGCCAGAGAAGAACGCAAATCTCTCGCTCTCTCTTTCTCTTTCTCTTTCTCTTTCTCTCTCTCTCTATACGCAGGTAGACTAGTAGACAAGGCCAGCTTTACTTTGCTGTGTTCAACAACAAGGCGCCTGACGATTGTCGGATGTCCCAGTGCTCTCGTGGGAGTGCGTTCAAGGGCTGTCGGTTGCCGAGGTCAGCGGCTAGGCGTCGAGTACAGGTTGCAATTTGCAAACAAAGCAGTCACTATAAGCTCCATGTGCCGTGATGGTCATGAGCTTGGCGAAATAGCGGTCGGTCGCGGTAAGCGTCCACTGTTGAATAATTGACACTGGGAACAAATCGCGCAGAGCTAGCCGTAAACCTTGGCCTACCCGGGTTTGGGAAGAGGGCAGTGCAAGTGCTAGAGAGTTCCCCTCGCCGGCGCACACAATTGCAATATCATTAGACTCCTACCATCCGGTTTTGGTCGCTGGTGTGTCGTCCAAGTCGTCAATAGTCAACCTCTCTCTCTCTCTCTTTCTTCCTCAACTGTTGCTCTTCGGATAGGTACCTACGACTGGCCCGCCACCACCCATATCTTCGCCCCCCACCAAAATCAAGGGAAAAAGTCTCGGCGCAGGCACAGCCACACAACCACCGCCCCTTGTGGCAGTGATCTGTCTCTGTTGCCCTAGGTGCGCCCTCAGCGCTCCCATCCAAAAGGCCTACTATTACCTACGAGAACGAGTCTTTACATTGGCAGTGTCTGCCGTTTGTCAGCATCTTCCACCGAGTGTGCGCCTGCCCGCCTCTGTTGCTGGCTCAGGTAGTCACCGTGTTTTCGCATATCAAGTCCGTTCACGCTCACCTTCCGACCCTCGTCTCCTCCACCCAACATAGACGACGATACGCCGTTTTGAGAGCCATACAATAAAACCGACTGGGCTCCTTGCCCGTGAGACACCCGCGTCTCCAAAATCCACCGGCCTCCTCATCTCCCATTTTCGATCCACTCTCTGCCTAGCCTCGCCGCCATCCACGGCAAACCAAAGCAACCACCATGGCGGCCCCAGCAAGCAGTGTGCCCTCCAGCACCGTAGCCAAATCGGGCGCATCATCCTCAGCACCTTCTTCCGCGGCCTCGTCACTGCACTCGCAGCCCGAGGCCACTACCCCTCTTCCCCAGCCGGTACAGCACCACGGCGCCAGCAGTGTCCAAGCCGCGGCCGAAGCCCTGCTCAAGCCCAAGAAACCCACAATGACGTCGCGCCTGAGTTCCATGCTGGGGCGCAAAGAGCCCACAGCCGCAACGCTCGCCGAGAGAAATGGAGAAGTCAAGGCCGTGAATGGCGCCACAGCAAACGGTCGTCCGCCGCCCCAGCGCCAGGGCTCAGTGACGAGAAAGGACAATCTGGTCGCACCCTACAAGCGCTTTTGGGTCAACGAGGACGGCACACACGAACACCATCTCAAGGTAGCCAAGCGGCAAGAGAAGCTTTCCGACATGTTCCAGTCTCTGATGCTGGGCAAAAAGAAGGGCGAGAATGTCGAGGACCAGCCGCTGAGCCTCATGTCAAACTGGGTCGATGTCATGCGCAACGAGAAGGAAAAGCTTGCGGAGCAAAAGAGCGCAGTCAACAGCCTTCCACAGACGTTAGTCCAAAAATATGGCAAGTGCCAGGAAGTCGTAGGACGCGGAGCCTTTGGGATCGTGCGTGTGGCCCACAAGCAGGATCCCAAAGACTCGAGACGAGAGCAGCTCTACGCCGTCAAGGAATTCAAGCAACGGCCTGGCGAGTCTGCGAAGCGCTACCAAAAGCGCCTCACATCCGAGTTCTGCATCTCGTCGTCGATGCAGCACCCTAATGTAATTACTACCCTTGACCTGCTCCAGGACGAGAAGGGTACCTACTGCGAAGTCATGGAGTACTGTTCAGGCGGTGATCTGTACACGCTTGTCCTTGCAGCTGGTCAGCTCGAGGTTTCCGAGGCCGACTGTTTTTTTAAGCAGCTCATGCGCGGTGTTGAATACATGCACGAAATGGGCGTGGCGCATCGCGATCTGAAGCCAGAGAACCTTCTCCTGACCACACACGGTTCAATCAAGATCACAGATTTTGGGAACGGCGAGTGTTTCCGTATGGCCTGGGAAAAGGAAGCCCATATGACTGCCGGCCTTTGCGGCTCTGCTCCCTATATTGCCCCCGAAGAGTATGTTGACAAAGAATTTGACCCTCGCGCTGTTGATGTCTGGGCCTGTGGTATCATTTACATGGCGATGAGGACTGGGCGTCACCTTTGGCGTGTCGCTCAAAAGGGCGAAGACGAATTCTTCGATCGTTACCTAGAGGATCGTAAAGAAGAGGAAGGCTATCGACCCATTGAAGTTCTTAGACGAGTAAGTGACCACATTCTCTGCCCGTTAAGAGTCCTTCTAACGGCTCCACAGCGTCAGTGTCGTAATGTGATTTACTCTATTCTCGACCCCAATCCGACACGCCGCCTCACAGCTCACCAAGTCCTCGTTTCAGAATGGGTTTCGGAAGCCAAAGTCTGCCATGCTGGCAACGAGGGCTTCTGATCTTTGGCCATGATACAAGCTCATCTTGATCTCCTCAAGACTAAGCCGGCGTGCTACCTGCTGTCTGGACACGGCTATTTTTACTCAGTCCATGGCTGCCTCCGACATTTATTAGTCACTGTTGGACCCTAACATTCTCACTCAACACGCTGGGCCTAGATGGCCTAATCTATCTTGGGCAATGTATACGACAGTTTTTTTTTGCTTCATCTCCTATTTTCTACATGGTTCCCTGCGGTACGACATTATTTGGACGATACCTTGCAAGGCATACCCCTCTTACGGCTGATGCCACAGCATAGCGAAACATGACGGTATTGGCACTTTTAGCACTCTCGTACGGCGTTTCTTCTTGCATCAACGGCCTATCAGCACGGAGTCTCTGGAGCACGGTCGCGATATGGACAAGGTCTAGATGGCAATGGAATTGCGTAAAGGGGGACTGGGAGGTTTTTGTCTGGGAAGACGGTTTCCCTGGAGGCGGACTGTAGACCTCTCCGCTTGTGTGTGTGTGTGTGTGTGATGGAAGGGCAAACACATGCGCGTATGGGGAAGCATTTGGGGAAGATGACCTGTAACGATTTTATGTCTTAGCACGCATTTTGTATCTGAGCGTGCTGCGTGCCGCGTTCTGTATTGCACTATATACTTTGAGTAAAAAAATCGGTTTTATGGATAGTTATGGAGTCTGGCGCCAATGCTGACAAGACCAACGCTTTTCACATGTAAGCCTCACAAGACATAGCATTTGGTGGTCAGATGGCCCGATGGCCCGATGGTCAGACGAAAGGTGTAGCTGTCCACTGAAACATTTCCGTGAGAATAGATGAATTCCCAAAACGTGTCACTTTTGAGGCTCTGGCTTGGCGGCAACGTCATGGCTCAACTTTCGCTTGCACAAGGCGACCCTGCCCTGCGCATGCTTCTCTCTTTTCGCTGTTCAGCTGACCGGTGAAACAGGCCATCCAACAGACGTGTCTTTTCCCTCAAAAGGGCCTGTTCAAGACGGCGCCGCATCTTTCGCCTTTCCCCTCTTGCGGTTGGTCCATGGAACTTGTATCCGACACTGGGCAGGCCCAACTCGTAGTGAACCAGGCTTGAGCAAGCAATGCGACCAAGCGATGCCCACGATTGGCGCTCCTCTCCGCACATGGACGCTCCTCCTGCTGGTCTGCAGCTCAGCTACGTATGTGACCGGCCATGCAGCGAATGAAACCTCGAATGCCATCTCAGCCGCTACTGCAGCCTCGAGTATCACCACACCCTCATCCCCAGCGGCCACGGCGACTGTACCTTTGCCGTCACAGGCGCCATCACCCGCCCCACGCAGATACAGCAACAGCGACGCACAATGCCCGGCCCGCACAATAAACTATATTACACATACACTGCCGCAGCAGTGCGCCAAAACGAGTTGGTCGGCTCCCAGCGAGACTGCCTCTACGCATATCACGACGGGCGAGGCACAATCACAACCTACCACGAATGCTCCGACAAACACAGGCGAGCCAAGGCCGGAAGCAGAGAGCCAGTTGGATGATAAACTCAGCAGTGCCATCTCGCTCATTGCTGCTCATGCACACGGGACACCAAGCGGCACAGCGGGCGACTCTGGAGTAGAGGTGGAGACGGACTCGCCCTTTGACAATGCCAGTTTCCTATCCTTTGAGGAGTGGAAGAAGAAGAATCTCGAGCGGGTCGGGCAGTCACCTGAAAATGTCGGGCAAGGTCGGACTGCTCCATCAGGCGAGCAAGCGCGCAGACGGCCTGTCAATGTGAACGCTCTCGACTCGCTGGGCGACGAAGGAGAAATAGAGCTCGACTTCAGCGGCTTTGGAAATCCCGGGGATAAGAAAGAGACATCAAATCAAAGTCGGCAGGAAGGGACACAGGAGCCAGGAATGGCCAAGGCGACCGGAGAAGAGGGCATAGCTGCACCCAGCTCGTGGGCTCTGAGCAAGGATGCGGGCAAGACCTGCAAAGAGCGCTTCAACTACGCTTCCTTTGACTGTGCAGCCACTGTTCTCAAGACCAACAAGCAAGCCAAGAGCGCGACATCCATCCTCGTGGAGAATAAAGACAGCTACATGCTCAACGAGTGTTCCGCTGATAACAAGTTCCTCATCGTGGAACTGTGTGACGATATCCTGGTTGACACAATCGTCCTGGCAAACTATGAGTTCTTCTCCTCCATGTTCCGCCACTTTAGAGTCAGCGTCTCTGATCGCTATCCAGTCAAGCTTGAACGATGGCGGACATTGGGGACTTTTGAAGCGCGAAATTCGCGCGACATTCAACCTTTTCTCATCACTGAGCCGCAAATCTGGGCTCGTTACCTTCGTGTCGAGTTCTTGACCCAATATGGAAACGAGTTCTACTGCCCTCTGAGTTTGATTCGTGTACATGGAACGACCATGATGGAGCAGTTCAGGCAGGAGGAAGAGCAGGCAAGAGGCATTGAGGATGATGGTGACTTGGAGGCAGAAAGCAGGGATGTTGTGAAGCCGGCCGAGGATAGCGGACCATTGCCACCGGACCAGATACCCATTCAGGCTGTGAAAGATGGCATTGCAGGTTCTCAAGATACTTCAAGCTCAGAGAGTATAACAACAGCAACGCCATCATCAGGCCCTGAAACTGTGCCAAGTCAAACCCCACAGCAAGGCCAGGAACACGATATGCCATCTGGTTCTACAACAGTCGCTTCGGTCACTGAGTTCACAGAAGCAGCTTCTGACACCGCAGCCGCGGTTTCTTCCTCTCCAGCAGTCAAACAGAGAGGTACAAGTGGTGAATCAGACCCTTCGGCGAGTCACGGAAGCAGCGTTCCAGCAACACCATCACCACAATCATCAACAGGCTCAGAAATATCAACACAAAGTCAAAGCCACGCCTCAGATGCCGCCACTGCTGTCTCATCGCCCCCTGCCTCCCAAAGCTCCAGCCCCAGCAGCTCGACTGGCAATGGTACAGGCTCTCCACCATCCAACAGCCAACCAGCCAAAGCCGCAAGTGATGCTACTGGCGCAAGCCCACCAATCCAACCACCGCCCCGCGGTTCCTCTACTCAGCCCAACGGC
This sequence comes from Plenodomus lingam, assembly GCF_022343315.1. NCBI lineage: Eukaryota > Fungi > Ascomycota > Dothideomycetes > Pleosporales > Leptosphaeriaceae > Plenodomus > Plenodomus lingam. Next base: position 2,687,734 of record NW_027093974.1, read on the forward strand.
GCCGTCCCATCAACCCAAGAATCGTTTTTCAAGTCCATCCACAAACGGCTCCTCTATCTCGAAGCTAATAGCACACTCTCCTTGCAATACATTGAGGAACAGTCCCGTAGCCTCCGTGATGCCTTTCTCAAAGTCGAGAAGCGGCAACTCGCCAAGACGGAGAAGTTTCTTGATCACTTAAACAGCACAGTCATGCTCGAGCTGAAGAGTTTCCGCAACATGTACGATCAGCTTTGGCAGAGTACTGTCATTGAGCTTGAGAGCATGAAGGAGAGGCAGAGGAATGAAATGGGGGAAATCGGAGCAAGACTGAGTCTATTGGCCGACGAGTTGGTCTGGCAGAAACGCATGGCCGTCGTACAATCCACCCTGCTCCTCGTCTGTCTCGGCCTCGTCCTCTTCGTCCGCTCCGGCACCTTGGGCTCATCCACCGATGTACCCATTGTCCAACACCTAGGCAGCAAATACACCAGCCTCTTCGACACCCCGTCCCGCCCCCAGCCCGAATCAGGACTTGCCCGCCGTCGCCGCACCTTTAGAGACATGTGGCGCAGCGACACCTCGGCCGGCCTCAGCGATCGCGACCACCAAAGCGATGCCCCCCACCCCCTCTCAGACGCTGACACGGATGGCGCCCGCAGCCCCCTTCACAACGAATATAGTCCCGGCTCGCCAAATCCGCCTACGCCAGCTACTCTGGGTGCACGCGATGCCCGCCTCCACGACAGGACGCTGCGGGCCTACGCTGACAATGACATGGATCTGTCGGATCCTGAGCCTGAGCCTCAGCTTGATCCTGATGACCAGGCTGCGCGCATTCAGGTCCTGGAAACGCAGTCTGGGCCTGCGACACCCAATGGTACACGTGACTGCCGGCCCTCGTGGGAGGAGGTGGACCGCGCAATGGATGAGTTGAAGGCGGAGGGTAGAGGGGCGAGTGGGCATAGTGATGGCCCTGTTGGCGGGTCGCAGGTGGGAAGGGGGGAGGCGGTGGGGAAAGATGAGGATAGGGAGAGGGAGAGGGATAGAGATAAAGGCAAGAAAAAGGCAAAGGGCAAGGGCAAGGCGATGGGAAATGCACAGCGGTTGGGACAGGCACAGGCGGACAAGAAGAGTCCGTTGAGAAGGGCGTATAGCAGTTTTGACGAGAGGAACGGAGATGAGGATTCTTAGGGTTGAGAGTGGCAGAGGAGCCAAGCAAGAGAGTAACCTCGAATATGAAATTTCTCTTTTCCTTTTATATATATCAAAACATCCTATCCCATCCCAAACCAAAGCGGTGATGTATTTTCTCCCTCTCGCTCTCTCCCTCTAGACTACAACTTACTCACATTCCCACTCACACGATTCAAATACAGCGGATCCCTCGGCTCAATCCCATACTGTCTGCACAACTCCTCACCCCTCTTCTGCTGCGCCTCGATGCGCTTTTTATGCGCGGGGCCCCTCTTATTCTCATTGCGTCCCAACTGCAAAAGATGCACCTCATCCGGCCCATCGACGATGCGCATGGTGCGCCCAGAACTGTACATGTTTGCAAGAGGGGTATCTTGAGACACACCGGCGCCACCATAGGCCTGAATGGCCCAGTCAATGACCTTGAGGTTGACCTCGGGGACGAGCACCTTGACTTCTGCGATTTCCTTGAGCGCGCCCTTGGCCGACGTCTGGTCGATTTGGATGGCGGCGTTGAGGACGGCGAGGCGGGCGGCGTCGATTTCAATGCGGGAGCGGGCGACGCGCTCGAGCATGATGCCGTGTTTGTTGAGGAGTTGGCCAAACGGCTTCTTGCGCTCGTCGTTGATGCGCGCCAGGAACCATTCTAGTGCTTTCTCGGCCGACCCGATGCTGCGCATGGCGTGGTGGATTCGGCCGGGTCCTAGGCGGCCCTGGATGATCTCAAAGCCGCGGCCCTCGCCCAGGACCATGTTGGAGGCGGGCACGCGCACGTTGGTAAATGTGACGTGGCCGTGGCCGTGGGGTGCATCGTCGAAACCCATGACGGACAGCATGCGGTGGATGGTGATGCCTGGGGCAGTGTTGGGAACGAGGATGACGGATTGTTGCTTGTATTTGTCCGAGTTGTTGGGGTCCGTCTTGCCCAGTACGATGAAGATCTTGCAGCGGGGGTCACCGATACCTGAAGACCACCATTTCTGAAGTGAAATGTTAGCTTAGTTGTGGTTGAGGAGCAGCAATCTAGCTGATGGTGTAGTGGAGCTGTTCGAGGGTGACACGGGTTGACATACCTGTCCATTGAGAACATACGAGTCGCCATCACGCTTGATGGTCATCTCAATGTTGGTAGCATCACTAGACGCAACCTGAGGCTCTGTCATCAAGAAGGCAGAGCGAATCTCGCCCTTGAGCAGAGGGTCAAGCCATTGCCTCTTCTGAGCCTCGGTGCCATACTTGGCAATGACTTCCATGTTGCCCGTATCCGGGGCAGCGCAGTTGGTAGCCTGTCACATCATTAGCGACCCTCTCTGAACATACAGCAGACTCCAACAACGTACCTCACTAGCCGTCCTTGACTTGCCCAGGTACTCAGCCATGAGCCCATACTCCAAATTGCTGAACCCAGCACCCTCCTTGAAATGAGCCTTGGGCAGGAACATATTCCACAAGCCCAATTCCTGTGCACGCTTCTTCAAGTCCTCAATGATGGATGGGTGCGAGCTGAAGCGCTCTTGTGTCGTCTCGCCAATCTGGCGCACGTAGACGGCATCCGCGGGAATGCATTCCTCTTCGACGAACTTCTCGACCTGATTATGTACCGTTAGACGCCATGACATGATGAATAAGAAGCCACCAATGGTATGATTTACACTTACAATATCAAGAGTCTTCGCCGCCCTCTCACTAACAAACGGCCTCGCGATGACGGGGATACGCTGGGAAGCAGGAATATGGCCGTTCTGGCTATTGCTGAGCAGATCGAAGGCACGATCGTAAGGGACAGACATCTTCACGGCCCAAGGTTGGAAATTGAATCTGAAATTGAATCTGAACTTGGAAGGCAACAGGTATCCCAAAGTGAATTTCTAGTAGTTATTCAGAAAGAAAACTCGTCTGGGGTTATAGGAGTAGAAGAACAAAAGAGCGACTCGCCTTAGGCGGGCGAGTTCTGAGGAGGCGAGCTTCGGCCATAGGTCTCCCCCGCAAATAAACCCCCAGCGGGAAAGATGCCGAGGTAGCGAGGCAGGCGCAACAGGAACGTCGCTTCTCCCCCATAAGCGGTAACTTCGGGAGGGTGAATAGCGTCTTGGCGGCGAATGGGCGACGGCACCCAACCTCATGCTTCCATTGTTTTGTCATCTCGTCCCGTTTCATTTCTTCATATGCTTCGCTAAATAATGGCCTCACATTTGTGTACAACAAGATCCATGACGCAGTCCGCAGTATGCTCTATGCCACCAGTTCCGAGGATGAGCCCTATCGCCTCGCTCCAAAACAGTCTAGTGTCCTTTGTGTACAACACAAGTGCCTCAGGTAGAGACAGCCTTGGACTATCAGGCTTTCCCAATTCGTCCTGTAGACTCCAAAATCAATAGTCAACCATCCCTCAACTGCCAACAGGCGTCCCGCTCCTACTCAGTCCACTGCCCGAGCTGTTGTGCCTCAGGACAGGCGTCGCACTCCTGCTCCTTTCCCGGTCACGCTCCCGCTCTTCAGTTTTGACTCGCTCACGCGCCTCCTCTACAAGCCGCTTTGCTTCCCTGACATTCCGCATGGTTCTACTAAGCTTGCCCTCCTTGCCTTCTTGAAGCTTCTGCATTTCCCCTCTTGCCTCGATATCCTCCTTGGTCCGGGCGACAAAGCTTTTAAAGCTGCCTTTCAAGTTGGTCCGAATGTCCTGGCCTTCATCGAAGACGCAGTCACTATCTCGGATAGACTTGACGTCCTCGACGCGGCGAGTAAGGTAGAGTGTGGGCCGACGATTCGCGAATTGGTCTTTGCGTTGAGCGATGATGCGTTGAACCTCCTCTTCATAGGCCGTCTCGTACACATTCATGTCGACATTGGAAGGAGATTCAGAAACGATAAAGGTTTCTTCTGACTCGGGGACGCAGTCTTCGCCAGTGCCAATATTAAGGAAGAGGGTGTCTTCTAAGGGATCGTGCGCTTGGCCCTTGCCAATGGGCGTGGTAGGGGTCGATGAGGGAGCTGTACCTGACATGCTCGGTTGAGTTATTGCTGGTCGAATAGACATGTTTTCATGTACAACCTTGCCCTCCTTGGGGGTTGTTGGTATTTGTATCGACGGACTGCTGGCTGTAGGGTTTTTGGCCGACGGTCGAGTGAATGAGGGTCCTTGTCGAGAATTGGACTTTGAAAACGTCTTATCATTCATATGATGCAGTAATTTGCGACCCTTGTCGTCGACTTTAACCTCATGATGAACGCCCTCGGTGCTGAGTGCACTTTCCACGGGACGGCGATCGTGCGTATCTTGTGATTTTGACTTGCGCATCATTGACGGCCGCATAGACAGTGGAGGCTGTACTATGCGAGACGCACTACCTAGTATACTCTCGATACGCTCTGGTCGTCTCCTGAATAGCAATTGCTTGAAACGTTTGACAGCACGAACCTGAGCTGCCATCAGTGTTTCGAACTCATCGATTGTGACGAAAGATATCTCGACAAAAAACGATTATAGAACAAAAAGCTTACCACTGTCACCAGATGGCCCATATTCCCGGTAATGGCAGCATTGACCTCTTCATCCGTAGGCGGCTCAATGATGGAAGAAACATTCTCTGACTTTGGGAGCAGAGGATCTGTCCCTTGTCGCGTGACCCACGGGTGTTCCTCCAAAATGTCAGCTATATGTGGTACAGGTGAATGATGGGTACTGACTCTAATCTCTTCCATAGTGATGCGTTTCTTTGGATCTTTCTCCATAAGCTTTTGCAATAGATCCTTGAGTTCCTCATTGCAGTCCGAGTCAAACTCGAGAGGGTCCGACCGGATGGATTCGTACAGCTCAATCATGCCAGTGCGCTCGAACGGTATCCTGCCAAATCGCAGGCAGTACAGGGTGCAGCCCATTGACCAGATATCGGCCGCCCTTCCAGATACATGTCCATGTTTGGCGACACACAATTCAGGTGGCATGAATGCGGGAGATCCAGCGGACTTGGCCGTCTTCATCTCACCTTCCTTGTCGAACATTTCCGATACGCCAAAGTCAACAATCTTGAGTACATCATCCCCGGTGACCAGGCAATTATCGGGCTTGATATCTCGGTGGATAATCCCCTGGGCATGAACTACCAAGCATGAGTCAAAGGCCATGGGAAAAGCTTGGTGAGCAACATACGATATTCGAGGCCTAATATCATGTCGCGGAACCAGCACCGACACTGTTCTTCGCTGTACGGATCGGCACGTTCTTCCAGCCCAACCTGCATGACGACGCCCTTTTTGCACATTTCCATGACCATGTATAGCGAGTCTTCTTCGGGGTCGTCGAGCACTTCGATCAATGTGACGAGGTTGGGGTGGTTCAGCTTCTTCATGATTGCGATTTCTTCCTTGATGAGCTCAAACGCGTTGTTCTCCTCGGTGGTCGAATGTCGATGCAGGGGCGAGTTGAAGCCGATGCCCGCAGGCAGGGCACGTATGCGTCTGGCGGCGGCCGGTCGACGTAGAAGATTGGATTGTGCCCGCTTCCGCAGCCGGGACTTGGAGAACTCCTTGACAGCCTGCGGGATCGAATCGGTCAGCGACATCACAAGTCTATGCTCACAAGTCTATGCTATGCGCATTTGTCGACTGGGGACAGTGCCATGTGTAAAGTGCAGCAGGCTGGGAATGAGATGTAGATGACTCACATATTCCTGCCCATATTGGTCTTCAGCAAGGTGGACAGCACCAAACGAGCCACGGCCAATCTCCTGTTTCACCCAGTACTGGTTGATGCGGTGTTGTGCGCTACCATCATCTTCACTGTTGCTGTATTCGGACCGGGCATTGAAGGTTTCCTGCAGGGCCATCAGCAGGTGGGCTTTGGAGGATGGACGACGTCATGTTCAATGCACCTTGACGCGTCTAGTCGACGAGGCAGCTCGCCGGTGATGTCGTAGTGGGCTTTGGTAGGCGGGCGTTGACCTGTTGATTATAGGTAAGCATGAGCAAAAAGACCCTCAGCACCTTGGCGGGGTAGCGTGTTGTGGCATTGTTGACGTAACTTGGGGGAGGGGGGGAGGGGTGGCTGCACGCACATGTACTTTACGGGCTGTGGGCGTCCGTCGTCTCCAACGGTAGGAACGTCCAAGGTGGGTTGCGAGGTGTAGAAGCGCAATTCGTGGTCGGCTTGGTGTTTGGCGTCGGTGGTAGGAGACTGCGACATGGCTGGGCGAGGCAGAGGCAGAGGCAGGGCAGGGCAGGGCAGGACAGGGCAGGGCAGGGTGAGGTAGATTAGTTAGGTCAGGACCTAGGTAGTGATATGTAAGGCTGCTGCTGTTGCTGCTGCTGCTGAGCGAGTGGGCCTGGGGACAGGACAGCAAGCGACCTAGCAAAGAAGAGGGTACTTATGGGGAGGGGGAAACGCTTTGGGCGTGCAAAGTTCACCTCCCTATCTGTGTTGGAGCTGCTGCAACGTCGAAAGAGCGATGGCCAGCGAGCGCCTTACATCTTCTTCTGCTTCTCTGCTGCTGGACGGCTGAAAAGGTCGAGCGAGGATATATATATATGTGTGTGTGTGTGTATGTGGGGAAGGGTGGAGGAAGGATATGGTGGTATATCAATCCATCGAGCGATCAGTCATTCTTTCATTCAGTCAGTCAGTTAGTCAGTCAGTCAGTCAGTCAGTCAGTCAATCAATCAATCAATCAACCAGTCATTCAATCAGAATCAATCGTTCAATCAAATCACTCTCAATCACGCAAATGATGCAGCTGAAGACGGCCAACACCCTGGGCCTTGGCCATGATCCTCTCCCAACCAGTTGACATGCATCTAGTCCCTATGTACAGACCCTAGCATAGCACAGGTACAGACAGAGTCCATCATCAGCCTGGATCATCGCCAAAGTCCATTGAAGAAGTCAACCGGCCAGATCCAATCAAGCAGCCCATCCCTGCCTGCCTTCTCCACAACCCGACAACCCCCCCAGTGCACACCACCTTTTTGGAGTCTCGGGACAGCCTGGAATTGCCTCCATCTGAAGTCATTCCGGCTGCCTGAATCTCCCTCCCCCCTTGCATCATTGCATCTGACAACCACCCATAATTCTGACGTTGAAGTGGAACAGTCTTGTCCTCCCCCGCCCCATTCGCACGGCCACTTTGCCCGGTACCGGTACTTACCACGCATGTGCACTGGCCTGCGTCTAGAGTATCTTTCTCTCCCACTCTGAATCCCACGATTGACGTCTTGCCTAAACCCCCCTCTGACGCCATTACCATTACCTACTCCCACCCACCCTCGTCCGCGCCATGGTGCTCTACAGCTTCTACATATTCGATCGCCACAGTAAGTCGCCCCATTGCGCCCACCCCCAATGGCCAATCTAACGCACAACACCTTTGCAGCCGAGTGCATCTACTCGCGGCGCTGGACCCCGCGCCCTGCCTCGTCGAGCTCCTCCAAGACGCCCGCGCGTCCACAATCAGGGTCCAGCATCACCAGCAACAACGGCGACGCGCCTGCAACCACCCGCAAACCACTCTCCCACGGCGACGACGAGAAGCTCGTCTTTGGCCTCGTCTTCTCGCTGCGCAACCTCGTCACCAAGCTCGGCGGCGCAGACGACACCTTTCTCTCCTACCGCACCGGCGAATACAAATTGCATTACTACGAGACCCCCACGCGCATGAAGTTTGTCATGCTCACGGATACAAAGGTCATCAATCTGCGCCAGTACCTCCATCAGATCTGGGCAAATCTCTATGTCGAGTATGTTGTGAAGAACCCATTGGCCCCGACGGAACATCCTGGGGGCATTGGAGTCGCCAATGAGCTGTTCGAGAGGGGTCTGGAAGCTTTCATCACAGCCGTGCTGCCAGTGTGAACAAGGTCACGGAGACGGCGGGAAATCAATCATGGGATGAAGAGCATGCTGTAATGGCAAAAGAAGAGCCTGTGATCCTCACCACGGCAACCCTCGCGTGCTCATTGGTTCGCAGTTTGGTACAAGCATGACAATGAGCTGTCATGTGGCTGCTAAGATCATACCTCTCCACCTAGCGCTGCAAAGAACGTCGTCGTTGCCGCCACCACCTCAACGCCCAGTTTCACAACTACACAGATGGCGATGGCTCACACTCAAGCGTCAAATCCGCTTGTCGGGCAACCCACGAGGGGCTTCCCCATGAAAAGCCAATTGCGGACGGGCCAAACAGACAGTCAAGCATCACTCTACTGCGCCCATCCATTTAGTACCATACAAAGTAGACATCACGTAGATTACTGCTCGTTAGCAGCAAGCAGCCTCCCTTCCAGCATAGCATGCTCACAGCGAATTCAAAGATGCACGTTGCGCATAGACAAGAACCAGACAGAAACTCCATTTCTATGCAGGATCCATGAGCCCCATTCATAAAAGCCATCAAAGCCATCAAAGCGAACCTGTTCGCCATTTTCCAACTGTGCTCCGCCCATAGAAAGCCCCCCAACAACCCCGCACCAGCAAAGGAAAATCTAGACATATTCAGTCCTGACCTTTTTAGCCTTCTTCTTATTCGCCTTGAAATGCTTCTTGCTATTCGTATTCAGCTCGGCGACATCTACATCCCTCTCCAACGCCGTCATTTGCTTGAGTTTCCGACCGCTGAGCTGCTTGCCCTGCTCACTGTATTTGTGGTGGAACGGCACATTGACCCGCGCCATACCCTGGCCGGGACCGAAGAAGCGTTTATCCATCATCTGCGTCTTCTCACCTTGCACGGGAACACCACCACCAATGTCGAGGTCGTCGGTCATGAGCGACTCGTCCTCGTCAGGGCCAGCGAGCGATGTCGAACCAGGAAGGCGGGCAAGAGGGTGGTGGCGTCGTTTGGCGGGGAGGTGGTTGACGTCGTAGAGTTCGCGATTGAAGAGTTTGGGGTCCAGTGGTGGATCAACGGGGGGAGGATGGCAGAAGAGGATCTTGCCCTTGACGTAGTCTTTGAGAATGTAGCGCGCCGCTCGCGACTCATCAGGCTGGCCGAGACCTTGTGTTGAGAAGCCTCGGGCAATGGCGTATGCACGCAGAATTTCTTCCGAAGTCAGGATCCCGGTCCCGCCTTCTTCCAAGGGGCGCGGGTGAATCTTCATGCCGTAGAGGGCTTCAAGGAAGGGTTGGGGGATGCGGCGGGCGACGAGGCCGGCAGGACCGGTGTACTCGCGCAGTTGGTCAATAGGGAGGACACCTGCACAGACGAGCTCGGCTTTCGTGGTGGCAAAGTTGGGGAAGACTAGACCGGGGCAATCACAGAGGACGACCTTCTCACTCAAATGAATAGTCTGGAAGTGCTTGGTCTTTCCAGGGGTTGCTGAGACTGACACCTTCTTTGCCCCGATAAGGGCGTTGATGGTGGACGACTTTCCGACGTTGGGGTATCCGACGAGACCGATGGATGTCTTGCGAGGCTCTCCATTAGGCCCTGTGTCGACGTCTGGCGAGTGTTCAAGGAATAGCGCTTCGAGGTCTTCGGTAGTCAATATGCGCACACGCTCATCCTCGTCTGGGAGAGGCTCGCTTTGGTCACTCACAGCGACCGTCTCTGCATCGACCGGTTGCGCATTCTTCCCTTTCTCGCCTTGAAGACGAATTTTCCTGGCTTCTTTTGCAAGGGCTTCATCTTCTGAGTCATCAGTGTCTTCTTCCGAATCAACCTCCTCCGCCTCAGCGTCCTCTTCACCCGAGAACTCACCCGACTCGTCTGTGTCAACTGAGTCCTCCAAATCGTGTCCTTCTGCTAAAGCCCTGGCCTCGTTCATTTCTTTAGCCAACTCGGCCGAGAAGAACTTGTAGTTGATGCCCGCTGATTCGAAGTAGTCAGCCCATGCGCGGCGCTGGCCAAGCGTCATCATATCGGCTTTGTTCACCAACAACAAGTTGTTCTTCCTTGGGTCGACCTCCTTGACGTAATCCTCCAAGTCCTCAGATCGGAACATGAGTGGGTTTCGTGCATCAACAATCTGCACAACAAGATCCGAGCGCTCAATCACTCGCCACAACTGCCTCCAGACTTCGAGATTGCGCTCGAAGGGAGTCATGAGCAAGTCGTTGTTTTCTTGCAGTTCAGCCAAGCCTCTCCGCCATTGAAGCAGCGACTCGCGCTCCATGGTGTCTAGTTCCTGTGGTGTCGTCTTTTCATCCCACTTTGGTCGCCGCGGGACTGTAAGACGGTTCTTGTTCTCTTTGTGTTTGCGGGTGACGTTGCGCTCCTCCGTTGCCGAGAGAAGGTAGGGGTTTTTCTGGTCCTTGTGGATGATCTTGACGTTGTTCATCTTCTCAGCGGTAAAGTCGGTACCAGCCAGCTCTGCAGTGGAAAGAAAGTCGTCGAGGGCGCCCTGTTCGGTGACGGAGCGCATCTTTACCCATGCAGCGTCCTTCTTCTCGTTGATAATGTACTGTAGGGCTTGTTATTAGCAACCAGCATTTCACCGTGATGTCGCGCGCACATGCGACCGTAAGTATGCGCATTGTACACACCTTCTCGCCGTTCTGTCCTGTCCTCTCAATACCGGCCTGGAAGTTGCCCCTCCTCATGTCGGCACCTTTGCCTTTGCCAAACCTGTCATTCATGAGACTGTTTCCGAGGCCAACGGCCTTTTTCGATTTTGCGAGCACCATGTTTGCGGTGTAGTGGCTAAGGTATCTTGTGGTAACAGTAGTATTCCAGTATCGGTGTGTATATGTATCTCGCTGGTATATTCCCTTGTGGTCCCTTTTGAGGGGTGTGAGGGTGTGAGGGGTATATGAGGGGCGTGAATGGGTGTGAAAAGTAAAAGTTGCCCGCCCAGCCGAAGTCGCCCCACGTCATTCACTGGTCCCTCGCCTAAATTTATTTTTCTGGACGTCTCCGAGACCTTTGTCCGCGCCGCGTCTTCCCCAGACTTCCAGGTACAATCGTTGCCACTTCCTTCACGCCTTTTTCCACCCTCTACCGCCCTATTCTCGCCTAATCAAAAATGCCTCGCCGAAAGTTCATGTGAGTGGTGGTACTCTAATCGTATTGCGTCGAGTACCCCGCCAACGTTAATCGTGCGCAGCGACAAGAAGACAGCGACCAACTTCCGCCTCGTCCACCGCGCCCAAAATGACCCCCGAATTCACGATGAAGATGCCCCTCAGATGGTCTTCGCCGAGACCAGTGCACCAAACCAGCGCGAGGACTCTGAGGCGGCGGGCAGTTCACGTGCTTCACAGTACTCGGCCGCCACAGGAAGGAGCAAGATCAAGTCGCGGCGAGAGTTAGAAAGCGAATATGGAGCACAAGTGCGAAAGAACGAGGGGGAAGCCGCCAACTATGGCGTCTACTATGACGACACTGAGTACGATTACATGCAGCATATGCGGGACTTGGGTACGGGCGGGGGAGAGGCCTACTTTGTCGAAGCGCCGAGCGAGAAGAAGAAGGGCAAAAACAAAGTGGACCTCGCAGATATGCTGCGGGATACATCGCTGCAAGACAGGCAGAGTAACGCAGATCTCAGTGTCAGCAGCAATATCAGCAGTGTCAGCGACTTGTTTGGAGAAGACATGGCCCCATCAGAGTTCGTACGAAAGACTACATACCAGGACCAACAGAACGTGCCAGACGCCATCGCGGGCTTCCAACCAGACATGGATCCCCGTCTACGCGAAGTCCTTGAGGCGTTGGAGGACGAAGCCTACGTCGACGATGAAGACGACATCTTCGCTGAACTCGCAGCAGACGGCTACGAGGTCGATCAACGTGAGTGGGGATATGATGGATTCGAGGGAGAGGACCAGCGAGACACAATGGATCGCTTCCTCGACGATGATGACGCCGGCTGGGAATCAGACGACACTGTCAAAGCTTCCTCACCCAATCCCAAGAAGCCCACACCCGCACAGCCAACAGATCCTTCATCCCTGCCCGCCCCTGATGAGGCCCCAGCGCCCGCTCAGGCAGGAGATCTCGCATACCTCGACGAATTCAAGAAGTTTAAGAACGATGTCAAAGCAGCCAAGGCACCTCGCCCAACTGCACCCTCAGACATGCAGTCCTCGATCATGACCGGTGCATCTGCCCTAACAGCAGGCGGCCGGAAGAAGAAGCGCAAGGGTGCCATGACCTCGACCTCTGGCTACTCCATGTCATCTTCTGCACTGCATCGTACAGAGGGTCTCACACTACTTGACCAACGCTTCGATAAGATTGAAGAAGAGTATGCTGATAATGGCGACTTTGACTTCCCAGATGATAGCTCCATGATCTCAGGTATGAGTAAAATGTCCGGCCTCAGCAAGATGTCTGGCATGACGGGTATGAGCCAATGGAGTAGCAGCGAGGCACCACCATTACGAAGCGACTTTGATAGCATCATGGACGATTTTCTAGGCAACCACCATGTCCAGGGTAAGAGAAGGGTGAAGAAGGGGAAGCAGCTGAGCCCAATGGAGCAATTGGATGAGGTGAGGAACGGGTTGGGACCTGCGAGGGTTAGTGCACGGACAAAGGCGCAGCAAGCTGCTTAGACGACCAATTCGGCGGGATACATTTGTGCATTATTCGGCGTTCACAAGGATTAAAAAAGGTTCCCGGAGCGTATTATGACGAATGAATGGTATGGTGCATGGGCCTTCTGGCGTTTACAATACCTCCGGATAGACCAAGAGCAATGCAGGATATTCTCACAAGATCTGCCATAACCGAAAAGTACTCGCGGTGGTAGCCCTGCAAACTACTCTTGGTCAATATAATCTGCAAAGCTTCGCCTCGCCTTGTTTTACAAGCATAGGATCTTCTAGTAAACGAATAGAAAAGGCCCGACCCTGCGTCCTCGTGAGGCATCATCCCGGGGGCGGCTTCGGTCATATGGCTCGGCCATGCCCGTTCGATGCAACCACATACCACAACACCATCAGTGACCACGCGATTGTATGAATCAGCCACGGGTAGCTCTGAGCTTCCAATCTACTCAGACTCGCATGCACTGGCATGTGCGGTGGTGTCAGCGAACCTAACAGGATCACGCATAGATGAAGGACCGAGACGAAGGAAGTAGAGGAGCAACTAGCACCCACAAAGTTGGTAACATGCTGACGAAGGCTAGCATGCTGCTAAAATTGACATTCAACAGGTCCTTTAGCCAGCACATCAAGGATGAAGCCCGGTCAAATAAGTGAAGGGTAACTGGTCATATGCGTTCGTAAAAGGTGAAGGGGTTATACAAACGTACGCTGGTACCTATATATATGCCATCCACTGACAATCTTTCCACCACCCACTTCTTCTCCTCCAACTCTCTTTGCCACCCCTCTCTTTCTACATACCAAACAAAATGATTCTCTCCTCCTTCCGACAAATCTCTCTTCCCCTCCTCGCTCTTTCTTGCACTCCTGTCATCGTCCGTTCTGCTCCGGCTCAACCACCTCTCCCAGTTACCGTCGATGTAGCCATTGTTGGTGCTGGTCTCTCTGGTCTAACCGCAGCCTCCAATCTCCTTGCTGCCAAAAAAACTGTTCTCGTCTTCGAAGCTCGCGACCGCGTTGGCGGAAAAGTATTCAACCACCCCTTGAAGAACGGCGGCGTCACAGAAGTCGGCGCCGAATTCGTTGGCCCGACACAAGACCATGTGTTGAAGTTGATCAAAGATTTGGGACTAGAGACATTCGAAACATACAACACGGGAGACTCAGTTTTGTGGAGGAATAACACGAGGACAGTGTATACACCCGACCCTGCTCTCGGCGGTGCGCCACCCGTGGACGGAGCATCGTTATTACAAGTCGCAGCTGCGCAGCAGCAACTAGATGAGTGGGCTGCAACCATCAAGCCATCCTCACCCTTCTCGCACCCTAAAGCCCAGGAATGGGATTCCAAAACGTTTGAAGACTTCCTACACCAGGCTACGCCATCAGCCGATGCAAACTTCGTCCTCACCACGGCCTGCAAATCGCTCTTCTCCGCCGAGCCCAGGGAAATCTCCCTCCTCAACGTGCTCATCTACATCGCCTCTGCAGGCAACGAAACCACGACCGGCAACCTAACCCGGCTTGTGGCTGTCAAGGACGGTGGACAAGAATCCCGTGTCATCGGCGGCACAGGTCTGATTCCCACCCGCCTGGCCGACCGTGTAGGATCTCAGCATATCGCCCTCAACAACCCTGTCATCAGCATCACAAGGATGGGCTCAGGCTACGACGTGAAATCAAAGCACCACACTGTCCACGCCAAATTCGTCGTCCTGGCCCTGGCCCCCCCTCTCCTCCAGAAAATCACCTTCACTCCCGCCCTCCCCGAGGCCCGCAGCGCCCTCAACAAGAACATGAAGATGCCCGCCCTGGGCAAGGGCATTGCAATCTACAAATCCCCTTTCTGGCGCACTCCCACCACGGCCCAAAAATCCGGTCTCAGCGCCCAAGTCCTGTCCGACGCTGGCTCTGTCCGCGCCACCTTCGACTCGACACCGCACCCCAGCACCAAGCCCGCCTTTGCCGCCATCATGGGCTTCCTCCTCGGCGACGAAATGCGCGCCATCGACGCCATGTCCGTCCCTGCCGCCCAGGCCAAGATCGTGGACGACTACACGCGCTACTTTGGTGCCCCGGCCAAGGACTTTGTCGAGTTTGTGCTGCAGCGCTGGGATCTCGAACCCTTCAGTTTGGGCGGCCCCGTGGCAATTGCAGCACCCGGCCTGCTGAGCAAGTATGGAAATGCGTTGAGGCAGCCAGTTGAGGGGTTGCATTTTGCGGGCACGGAGACGGCGGATTATTGGATGGGGTATATGGATGGGGCGATTCGGAGTGGGGAGAGGGTGGCCAAGGAGATTATTACGACGAAGACGATTGTCTAGGTGGTTTATTTTATGCTGGAGGCGTGGTGGATTGGTAGTTTCGATAATGTGGAATAAAATCAGAGACTGGAATTTGGGTTCATGTGGAGATGTTTGAGTGCTGCTGAGTGGATTTGGAGGGTCGTGTGATGTTGTGCTGTGTGTCGTGTGTGTAAAACACTAGACTGATATCACAACGCGATTTATGCATCCTCCCACGGAGTCCCTTCTCTCCACCACACGCCCCTGAATACATCCACGTCCAACAGAAAACCCAGGTCCATTATACACCTCCCCACCAAAACCCACCCTGCAACGTCCCAACCAAACAAACAAGTTCCACAACCCCTTATCCTCCAACATTCCCTCCACATCTACACATTTCACTCATATCAACTTCACCCCATCCACACAAACAACATACCATACCAACTCCCTCCTCCCTCTACAAGAAAACAAGCCCCACCCATCCCATCTCCCAGATAAACCCCGCACCATCACAGAAAAACGCCAAACAACGCGCCAAAAGAATTCTGCAAGTTGTATTATCGTATCCTCACCATCCCCCATGTAATCACACTCTACCAATCTCTACCAAACCAAAAAGGCAGGGGACGGGGAAGGGGGAAACGTATGCAATCCCAACCATCCAACCGCGAGGATCAAACTCTAGGCATACCGGTAGTGCTACCAAGGACACACGCAACACTAGCAAAAAAAAAAACCCCCCCCCCCACCAGAAAAACAAGGTTGGAAAAATTTCGCAAGTCACGAGTAGTACAAATAATACGCTCCAGACCCCCTGCCCTTCCCCGCATATACAATCCAGTCCAGTCCAGTCCAGCACAATCCTGCACACTGCAAAACCCGTACCTATCCCAACAACCCAAAAAGACAGCCTACCACAACCTCCACCTCATCTCGTGCATAGCTAGATGGAGCCGCGTCAGCTAGGGCGAGGACGGAAGCGGGTTAGCTTGTTGTTGTTGTTGTTGTTGTTGTTGTGAGGAGTTGTAGAGGTGTTGGTGTGACTACAAGTATGACTACGACTACAGGCATAGGGAGAGATGGGGGGAGGATGGGGGGAGATGGGCGATTCACGGCATGGGGGTGTGAGATGTGATGTGTGATGGATAGGGGAGGTTGATGGATGGAGAGGGAAGATTGGTGGAGGATGGTGGGGTGAAGGGGGGGGGAGCATGTGAATGTGGATGTGGATGTAGATGTACAAACAAGCGGATTTGAAAGTCATAATCAACTACCGGTACCGTCTGGGGAATCCAAGAGGTCCGAGATTTTCTTTTCTAGAAAATTTGTTTGAATGTGAATAAGCAATATTCGCTACTTCCCCCAATTCATTTTATGCATAATTCAAAGTCAAAATAAAAAATCAAAGTCTAGGCGGAGGGGGTGGGAGATGCGTTTCCGAAATCCCAACCTCACGCCGACAAGTGATGTAATCATAGACTCCATCTTTGGGGCTGCGAAAAAAGTCCGGCCTGCTGTCGACCCAAGCTCTCAAAGACAAGTGATTTGTTTGAGAGAACGATAATTGGTAGAGTATCAGCCAAGTTTTTCGAGTATGATCAACAAGGACGCTGGGTTTAAAAGACCAAAAGACGGGAATGATGATCGAGGATAACATTTGGGTAATGTGCGGGTCATTGGAAGAGACCAACATACCACAAGAAGTAGCATGTTAGATTAGTATTGTTAGCCCACATGCAAAATTGGTACGCATTCTTTCAAACGTCATGGATGCACATTGGAGATTTCGAATTGTCGAAAAAGCCTTGGCAGCCGATATCATCTTCGAGAAATGAAGGTCTGGAGCTCAACATTGCTTTGCACGGTTGCCTTTTTGCTAGTGCGTGGACAAAAAAAAGAGGGATTCGCATGGCAGGATCCGTACAAGCCAATATGCTTCATTTGTGGGACGTGAACGAAGGCTGCACTAAACCCGCCCTGTCGTCCAGGTTGTTTGGTGGTGTTTCCCTGTGTGGCCAACCATGGGGGGTGAAACACAATGTATATACCGGAGAAAAGATGCGAGTGGTGTCGTGCTACCACCACACAGCAGATTATTAAGCGTAGCAAAGTGTCCTGATCATAGCTTCGAGGTTTCCTAGGGGGCCTTCATGGTGACTCTGGTCCAACACACATAACGACTGTCTCCTAGCTACAACATGATTGATTTCCATAAGCGAGGTTGATTGTCAGCCCATGCTAAAGCTTGGCTACAGCAGAGCATGAATTGGCCTGGTTCCGGTCGAGGCTTCCGCTGCTCGTCGCCGCTTCGAGCCAGATGTCTAGCTCGGTCCGGGAGGCTGCATTGGAATGCACCGGGCCGGGTAATTGAGTCGCACAAGACCCGTATGTTCGTCACAGATCTTCAAGCCGTTGAGTTGTGACTCTCACCGGAGCCTGACATGACAGCTGCAGATAAGCGTGCCTGAGGACTGTGTTCGGCCGATGTCGGCAGCTCAACGTAGACAGCCTTACAACGGGCTGTGTGTTGCCTACACGCACGGGTAGTAGGACATGAAGCCTCTTGTCCGGTCTGTAGTCGTACTACAAAGGCCTACGAGTGGAGGAGAATGGGGTTTTCTGACTGAGCTCCCTTGTTGAGGGTCGAAAAGCATGCGTCTGACAAAGCGTATGGGTCTACCTTGGTATTCGACGGAATCACGGGGCTGATTGTTGAGATCAATGGCTGCATTGTAAGGGAACTCCCGTCAACCATGATGATCCTTCGTTTCTGCCACTGGGAGTGTATCCAAGAGATCCCATGTCGCTACAGCTCGGAACTCCAGACCGTGGTACTGAGCACAAGCATCGCTCGTTGCCGCCATCAGATCTGAGACAGAGCGGGAACCTCCGTCACACATGCTTATTGTGTGCTGGGTTGCACACCCTAGAGGCACTCATCCGTGATGCCTCAGGCGACGGCGGGCGACTGTATGGTACTGTTGAGGATGTGGGCGGTGGAAGGCGAGACTCTGCTCGAAGAGACTGTTAGTTTGCGTCTGAGACAAACGTAGTCCTCTTGAGGTACCGTGGGCGAGCACGATGTTCGGTACAGTCGACGGTGACTTGCATCAACCAAAGCCGACGGCTGATCGGTGGCCAGCGTCATAGACCTTGGATGGATATCGTCAATATGGTCATGTCGGTTTGATCTTTCTCGTTGGCGCCTGGAAGTCATTGACTTGTACCAGGTATCCAGATATCCAGGTATCTAGGTCCCCAGGTCTCCAGCGGATGAGACAGGTGGAATACCTTGCACCCGAGTGCATTGGCCCGTGATCACGTGACCTGATAACTAAAAGGGAGACGGCCCAACTCCCACATGCAGTACCTAAGTACATACTCACACCACCTGACACAAATCCTGGCCGTATGGGTCGTTGTCGAGACCTGGGCTACTCCAAGTACACTCGCAGGCTAGTAGCATAGAGCCAGCATTCGATTCTGCGTCTTGACGTACGATCAGCTAGGCGAACACCCCATTCCTGGTAGCCTAATTACTAAGCCCGCCCACACACTGCAGGGACAAAATTGTGGCCGGCGAGCATGCCAGCAGAATTTCAGCCTCCGTTCCTGTTGGCAAGATGCAGCCAGCCAGCACTGACACCAGAGTACGCTCAATCATGGCCTGTTTGCCTCGCTTGGGTACAATAGTACTCTTGTTTGAGCCGTCGCACTTTGTGTTTTGTGAAGATGCTCACTGCGCGTGCTGTGCAACCAGACCATGTAGGCAGATGCAGAGTAGAGCGTCATGGTCAGAGCTGAGAGTGTGGTCGGTTCCTGTACGTCTGGCTCAATGGAGACTACGGCTGCCACTTTGGAAATTCATCGTGTAACCCGCAATGAGCCATCGTTCGAAGCCCAGCGGGCTGGCGGGCCTTTTGCTTCCGGCCACGGCGGCCACCCATCGTTGCGCCATGCCTGATTGTTGCCGGGCACAGAGGAGAGGGAGATTCAGTGCAGCATCGGACGCGTTGCCTCGATCCTTGAGCAAGACAGAGGAGATGAGGGACCATGTTTTGCAGGGTCATGTACATCGTAGGCCCATGTCCATCTATTGCATGCAGCGTGCGTTTTTCGGTGGCGCTGGTCCTGGAGGCGGGAATGGCAGGTGACCATCATGTGTTGGGAGCTAGAGCCTATGTAGAGGGATGCCGGAATCTGCAATCTCACCATCAACAAGACACGATGACGGGAAAAGAGCGACTGTGCACGCCAATCCCCCTCCCCCCTCCCGAGGTCCCTCCTCCGCCAAAGGGCCAAGTGCACGCCCAACCATGTTGCTGCAAACAGCTCGCAGCAGGACTCCGGTACACCTCCTGCGACGACTGGGTATTGTGCTTCTTTGCACGTGGACGGCATCTGGCACATTCCAGGACACTCAAACAGAATTCTCTCTTGGGATGTACTGTGGTAGCTTACCACGGTGGCAGCAGTAACAGCAGCAGTACCTAGAGTAGCAGCAAGAATAAAGCGCATGAGGTGAGGACCAGCAGCATTGACCGACATAGAGCCTGTCGTGCAAATAAAGACGTGCTGTGATTGCTCAGCGTCCCAGACAGCTTCCATGCAACTGCAGTACACACATACTACATACTATGATACAGTACCTAGGCCCCCCCTGTGCCGACGGCCGGCCTTCCCTGGGGCGATGGTCGACCGAACTGTTGAGATGGGGTTCATTTGGTAGAGCTGGGGAACTGGGGAGCTGGGTGAGCGGGCGAGCGAGTGAACGAGGACTGGGAAGGGACCCATGGGCGTTCAGATGGGTTGTCGCGTCTGTTCTTAGCGAGATCGATCCATTTGATCAGATGCGGATGCGGTTGGCCGGCTCGAGGCCTGTGTGTATGTGAGTGTGCGTGTGCGTGTGCGTGTACGTGTGCGTATGAAGTGGTTTGTGTGTGTGTGTGTGTGTGTGTGTGTGTGAAAGTCAGTCGACCCCACTTGGCAGCCGCCATGATCTACTACTATCAAGTAACGAGGATCTATCCAGGCACCAATGTGCAGTCCTACTGTGTAGACTGGTAGACTATCTACTACTCTACTTGCACCTAGGCTGTAGGGTAGGTACCGGTACATGCAAACCACCAGCTATTAAAGCCATGCACTGCAGCCGCAAGTCTTCGATGTGGTAAGACTGCAGCATGATTGGCGGGTGCCTCCGCCACGCGCCAGCGGCAACGAGTGGATTTTCCCCCTACTAGGAAGCAGCAGCGTGACGGCGTGTTGGGAGCTTGGGGGAGCTTGGGACTGGGAGCCCTGGAGCGTCCCGACAGTAGAGTAGAGCGAGCCTCTCGAGCCTTGAGGGGAGAGTACTACCGTAGAGAGCTAGCACTTGGCAACCGAGAGAGAGAGAGAGAGAGGCAGAGAGAGAGAGAGAGAACTCTGGTCGCTCACGTGCAGCCAGCCTCCGCGCCGTCCAGGGCCTCACCAAGAAGGGGGCCTTTCAGGGCTGCAGTGCAGTGCAGTGCAGCTGGCTTGCTGGCGCTGCTGCACATGGTCATAATTTCAATTTTGCAAAAAAAAAAAAAACAGAGTGAGCGCCTAGAGGGTGCCACCGACTGTCCACGCGTGTACAAAGAAAAAAAAAACGCCGCATTGCATTGCTAACCCTCGTCGATAAATCACCATCTGATGGTGATCGCTCAGGGTACCTGGCATCATTGCCCAAAGAGACGTGATGACATGACATGTTCCCATGTACGATGTAGCAGCCAATTCACGCATTGGCATTCGCATGGGAAAGACGGCCTTCTAACGGCCTAGGTAGGTATTGACTGACGACTGACTGACTGACTGGCTGACTGACTGACTGACTGACTCACTGACTGACTGGCTTGTTACTTGGACAAAGCCTCTTGCAGTGTGTGGTGAATGTGGTGTGTGTGAGTCGTGACTGCCCAGAATACGCCGCCCCCCCCTTCCCCCGACCCCTGGCCTGAGGGCTATTGGGCTGCCGTGCGCTCGTGAGGAAGCTGCGCCCGGTGACGTCTGTTCCCAGCAAAGGAAAGCAGCGACCCGCTGTTCGCACCTGCCTACCACCAGTCTGAAGCAGCCTCGCCTCGCAAACTCGCGCCTGCCCTACTCACCATCATCATCATCATCATCATCATCATCACCACCACCATCATCACCACAACCATCAGTGCCACTACCAATAAGTAAAAGCTTGCGGCACACGTTACTTTACCGTGTACCAGCCCACGGTCTGCTGCGGCTGCTCAGTGTTTGCATTGATGTAATGGCACCAGACTTTCTCTTCCCTTCGCTTCCAACGCCTTGTCGCTCGTTCGCGGCCAAGGGCAAGTAAGCTGGGACCTAACTGCACCGGAGACGCTGACCTACGAGCTGGCTGTGAAGCGCAAGCCTTCCCTTCATATCACGAGGCCCAGTTAGTTAAACGCGGCTAGTGTCCGCCCCGCCTTCTGCAACTGCATCACCGTCCCCTCTGCCTCTCCCCATCTACCTGCCTCTCCTACTTTGATCCTCACGTTCAATTATTTCACTGCCTCTTCTCTTCCACTTCCACCGCTTCCGTGTGCATCTGTCCCCGCCGTGCAGCCTCGCAGTCCAGCTGCATCGGCCTTGCTACCCAGCCCCCTCCTCCCAAGCCACCCACACACACACACACACACACATACATACACACACCCTCTTGCACCACCGTCACGCGCAGACTCCCACAGCCCGCACACAACCTCCCACCTAATCCCCACCCTGCGCCCTGCACCCTGCACACTGCTTGCCCACAACGGCTCCACGCACCCACGCCGCGCCCATCCTCACCACCCCCTACGCCAGCACACCCCGCCGCTTGCTCATTTGCAATCCGCGCATCGCTCGGCGGACCACCCTGTTGACGCATACACCAAACAATGAGCCAGAACCGGCCATCGGCCTTCTCGTCACTAAGAATGGGTGGTAGGTATCATCATGTCCGTCCATCGCCGTGCCCATGCTAACTGGCAGCGCAGAAGTTATCCGCGAAAAGGTCCAGGACGGCGTCACGGGCGACTACAAGGATCTCGCATATACGCAGTGCAAGATTGTAGGCAACGGCTCCTTTGGTGTCGTCTTTCAGACAAAACTGTCGCCCAGTGGGGAAGATGCTGCCATCAAGCGCGTCCTGCAAGACAAGCGCTTCAAGGTATATTTCGCGCACGCCAATGGCTCGCTCCTTGAATGGCGAATGACGACTGACACTCGCCCAGAACCGCGAATTGCAAATTATGCGCATTGTCCGACACCCCAACATCGTCGAACTCAAGGCCTTCTTCTACAACAACGGCGAGAGGGTATGTGTCCACAGGCAACCAGCTCCCCTTCCCATCAGATCAGCTAACCGGTTCAGCCACAGAAAGACGAGGTGTACCTGAACCTTGTGCTCGAATATGTGCCTGAGACCGTCTACCGCGCTTCCCGCTACTTCAACAAGATGAAGACGGTTATGCCAATCCTCGAGATCAAGCTCTACATCTACCAGCTTTTCCGCTCTCTCGCCTACATTCACTCGCAGGGCATCTGTCACCGCGACATCAAGCCTCAGAACCTCTTGCTGGATCCGTCGACGGGCGTACTGAAGTTGTGTGATTTTGGCAGTGCAAAGATCCTGGTGGAGAATGAGCCCAATGTCTCGTACATTTGTTCCAGGTACTACCGCGCGCCAGAGCTCATCTTCGGGGCCACAAACTACACCACCAAAATTGGTAGGTTCTTCCGACCCATGCGCTAGGCAGACTTGTTTTCTAACCCCGGTTCTTCTAGATGTTTGGTCAACAGGCTGTGTCATGGCAGAACTCATGCTAGGACAACCGCTGTTCCCCGGTGAGTCGGGCATCGACCAGCTGGTCGAGATCATCAAGGTCCTTGGCACACCCACCCGGGATCAGATTCGAACGATGAATCCCAACTACATGGAGCACAAGTTTCCTCAGATCAAGCCTCATCCGTTCAGTAAGGTACGTGCTGTGTGTCTATTCCCTTGAGAATGTGATTCGCTTACTAACTCCAGTCCAAGGTCTTCCGGAAGGCTGATCCTCAAGCGATCGATTTGATTTCGAAGCTGCTCGAATACACTCCAACCCAGCGATTGTCAGCCATCGATGCCATGGTACACCCCTTCTTCGATGAGCTTAGGGATCCCAACACTCGATTCCCTGACTCCCGTCACCCCAACGGAGCTACCAAGGATCTTCCAGAGCTGTATAGCTTCACGCATCATGGTAACTAATGCCTGCATGCACATGGGTTGCGCTCTCGGCTAACACAATGTAGAACTCTCCATTGCGCCTCACCTCAATCAACAATTGGTGCCTCCCCACATCCGCCCGACTCTGGCCGCCCGTGGCCTGGACTTCGAATCGCCGAATTTCAAGCCATTGACCAAAGACCAGATGATGGCTCGGCTGGATTAAGCCCTGTACATCATTCATGCGAAACGATACCACTTTTTTCATGTCGCGTGGCTTCTGATCCTCCCCGCACACAAGCAACAGGCTTATGGTCCGGGGAGACGCAAAATGGAGTCTCAAATGGGCGTCGGATTTTTGGGTGTGTATATCACGATGTGTACGCCTTTCCTGCTATATCTGAGCGCGCCTGAAATGAAACCGACATTCACGTTTCCAAAGAATGACCTGGCTTGTTTTCTCTCCTGGACTGTTGGCCTGCCCGTCATGGTAAACACTCACGGACCGGCACCGTCGTTAACTTTTTTCTGATTTCAAATGGTAAAGACGATCGACGAGCGCAGATGGTATCAGGAAGAAATGGGTCGAGGGACTAGCAAAATCCTTGAGATACTGTGCATCAGCCTCTTAGGGTGGGATTTGGGCTGTTAGGGTTTTCACGGGACTTCAGCATAGGGTTGATTACCCTAGCTTTTGCATGCAGGAGTTATCTTTGTTCAATGTTTTGTTGGTTGCATGGGATATGATGGGACTCGGCTACCATGGTTCAAGTTTTTGGTGGATCGTGTCGACCATCTTACGAATGGGCTGACGCAATCGATGGAGTGACAATCTGTTTGAGTACCGGTTGACCTTTGGAGAACATCTGCGGACTACTGGACCATGGCCAGGCTTAAAGCGAAGTCTTATGCTCATGTACTCACGGGACATGTTCGTGAGCTCCGTATGGGCACACAACGATGCTTTCAACGACAGCGTAGATGACGATCGTTCCCCCAACCCCTAAGGATGACTTTAATTTCTTCATTTCAGTTGCGTCATGGTTGATCGTGATGTATAATTCAATCTCTTCTTGTGACATGACTATTTGCCCCGTAACTAATCAATCTAGCACAAAATTGGTTCAATCTTTGACATGATACACTGTTTTGTGGTTACAGCAAGAAAAGTTTGATCATGATATTCAACAGCTATTGAACCTGGTATCTAGCATTGCACAATACACGACTCAGAGCTGACTTAGTGACTAGGTAAATTTATTCGTCGTATACACAGCATTAGATCCTCAGTCAACGCGTGGGCTACCTTTACTTCACCAACACCCAAGCCCCCGCACGTAGTGAGTTTGCTACAAACGCCTTCTCCCGCAGCACACCTACTTTTCTCACCCTCGTGATAGCCTCATCTCGTTTGCCACCAAGGGCTAGAGAGGTGAGCAAGACCTAGCTATGAGTATATATATATAAAATACATGATACCCCTTGGTGTGCAGCGCAACCTTGTCCTCTGCCCATCCTTTGTATACACACACAGTACGCGAGGATTCTGTTGCCGCCCTCAGAAGGTTCAAGGTCTCTCTGTCTTAGGGTGAGAGTTGGAAAGGGTTCGAGGCATAAATTAGGTGAGAGGTGGAAGGAACTAGTCTTTGAGGAGTTATTGAAGAGCTAGAGCAGCTCGCGGGAGAGTTGTTATATCTGACTGCTCTGAGGAGTCGCTTTGTTACTGTCTACGACTTATCAGTGCGGTTGGTTACTGCGGTTCGTCACTACCGCTTATCAATACCGCTCACAAGGCCCAGGGCTTGATTCGAAGAACGGCAGCATGTCTGGTGCTCATAGGGACATGAGACTGATAGATATTGACTTCGTTCCCGCAGATTGCGAGGCCATGGTCGATCATCCAGTGGTTGATGTCGATACAGACAGGATGCTGATAGACATTGGTTTTGTCCCCGCAGAGCGCAAGGCCACACTCGATGATCCAATCGTTGCCGACTTCCAATCCACAGCGAATCCAAGCTGCAAAGATGTGCCCATGGCAAACACCAATGACGACGTCCCGGGACCTGCAACGCGCCAAGCCAACACTAACCATACCCCCGTCCACCCCGACCGCGACTGCAACGCCGCTCACATTTCCACGTCGCAACCCCCGACCAAACCAGACCATCGCCGAAACCGCAGCAGATACCACCCCAATCCCAAGACCGATCGCTGGCGCCCAGGTTTCCCTACATCGCGAAGCAAACCCTACCTCGATCTCGACGACGTCCATACCGACCCTCGTCGTCGTCGTTGTCTTCTCAGCCCATTGCGACGCAGCAACGGTTCCCCGGAGACGGTAAAGCACGAGGCAGGTGCGCAGCTTGTCGCGGCCATGGCGGATGTAGATATCAAGGAGGAGCGTGAGGATAGACGCGATCGAGGTGGTTACCGCGGGGGAAATAATAAGAGGCGTCGTGATGGTGAGTATAGCTTGTGTTTGCGCGCATTTCTTTTGCACATGCGATGGAGGTGGCAGGGGATGATTATGACGACTGTGAGAACTTTTGCAGGTGCGCATGACGACTGCAAGAGCTTTTGCGAGTGCTCATGCATGTCTGCACAGCTATTTGCGTGTTCTCCATCCGCCTTGCAATAGCCACCTTTCCCTCAGTGAGTCCGGCGAGGCAATGCTGACAGGGCCTTATAGATGATGGCGGCGACCACTACCGCGGTGACGACCGTCGTGGACCACAGAAACGCCGTTACGATGATGCGCCACGCCGCCGATACGAAGAACCGCCATTCCCTAAGCTTCGAAGGCTCCTGCTGAACATTGCAAGCTCTACCAAGCTGCCCCAGGATGAGGCCAAGGAGATTGCAACGTACCTTGGAGAACACTTCGACGATGAGCGTCTACGTTCAGATTTTTTCGATGTCTTCGTTCAACTGTAAATACCCAGGGCACCATGCAGCCTTGACCACTTTGCTGACATTACCTAGCATCATTGAGCAGCCCTTCAAGATCCCTTTCATCGCGGCAGTTGCCTTGTACGGAAACAAAGTCAAGCCAGAGATCATGGTAGAGGCCATGAAGCGCGTTGGGGACCGAGCTCAAGAGGCTCTAAATGCTGGCGAGTGGAAGGAGTTCAAGCTGGCTCTAAGATTCTTCGCTTGCCTACAGTCACTGTACGAGGGAGACGGCGTCTTCACCTTCCTAGGACAATTATTCGACACAGTGGTGGACCTGCAGAGTGCCAATGAAAATGATGTAAGTATCTCGAAGTGGGCTTTGTTCCTGTACTAACATGTACACAGGTCGTCGGTATCGAAATCGTCAAGATCATCCTTCTCACAATTCCGTACGCATTGGTCTCCGGAGGAGAGCGCTTCCACGAGCACGCTGAACAGCTACTGAAGAACACTGGCATCGTTGCAGACAACGTACTCCCGATTGAAGGGTTGATTCACTCCTACGTTGGTGACTTCGAGTCAAAGCCAGTCGACTACCACAGCGTCATTGGACTCCTACAGGCGCAACTTCTAAATGAAGCTGAGAATGGCTTTGAAATTCGATGCTTGCCACGTTTGGAACTGAATGTCCCGTCATCGGATGAGACCGCTGGGCAAGACTCATTGCCCACCGCGCCTCAACTACATGCCTTCCCGACCTTCACCATTCCCTCGCCCGTCAACCCTGGTCCTCGACCTGTTTTCCCGGAAGCTTACTTCTCCCTTTTCGCTGATCAGGAGGTCGACACTGTTCCCAAGACCACTGACATTGCTTCGTCACTAATCCGTGACGCCATTGTTGATACCATCAACCAGCTCGACTTCAACCGCGAAATGGTAGCCAAATTTCTGGTCGATGTTGACAGCTACTGGACGATTGGCATCTTTGCGAAGCGTGGTACTCCATTCGACAAGTTCCGTGAACTCGTTGGAGACAAGATCCAATACAAGTCTGAAGACATGATCATTGACGCAATCTTCTCGCAGTTGTTCAAGCTGCCCAGCGCAGAACACAAGCTTGTCTATTACCACTCTCTCATCACACAGTGCTGCAAGGTCGCTCCTGCCGCTATCGCGCCGTCGCTTGGACGTGGTATCCGTACGATTTACAAGAACTTGCCCATGATGGATCTTGAGCTAGGCTACCGATTCTTGGACTGGTTCTCGCATCACTTGAGCAACTTTGAGTTCCGATGGAGATGGACTGAATGGTGTGTTCACTTGATAACAGAGACGAATGAAATGCTAACTACTGCGCAGGCTCGATGATCTCGAACTCTCAAATCTGCACCCGAAGAAAGCCTTCATCCTGGCGGTTCTCGACAAGGAGATTCGTCTATCGTTTGCAAAGCGAATCCGATCGACTTTGCCTGAGCCAATGCACTCTTTGATTCCCGAGCGTCTCGATGCTGATAACAGCCCTGACTTCAAATACGATGACCCGCGTAAGTTGTGTCCAACGCCCTTGATGAAGGTTCTCGACTGACGAGTGAGCATAGAAACACCCTATTCCGCCGAAGGCCAGAAACTTCTCCAGCAACTTAAGAAGAAGGCTCCTGCTGAAGAAGTTCAGAGCACCATCGACAAGATCCACGAGCAGGCTCTCGAGCAAGGTGTGGCCGAGGTCCTTGTACCTTCTACCGATGCATTTGTCACTGCGATCTGTAGAATGGGCGCCAAATCACTGTCCCACGTCCTGTCCTGCATCGAACGTGGCAAGGACCGCTTACTTGAGATTTCTCAGAACGAGGTAGCCAGGCGGCAGATTGTTGCTAGTGTGGTGGAGTACTGGAAAGACCAGCCAGGTGTTGCCGTTCGCATCATCGACATCCTGCTCAACTACACCATCCTTGCACCCATGACCGTCATCCAGTGGGTGCTTGGAAGCCACATGGGAGCTGGTGAGGCTCTGACGGAGAGCTGGGTCTACGAGATGGTTTCCAACACGGTCGCAAAGGTTACCAACCGCAATCGACAGATCGCCTCCGCCCGACTGCAAAAGGGCCTTCCTCAGGAGCAGATTGAAATGGTCGAAGCCACTCTAGCCAAGGACCGGGACAATGCTCGCGAGCTCTTCAAGTACATTGAAGATTCGATGCGCGGCGTGGCTGAGGGTTCTGCAGATGTGCTGCTCGAGAAGCAAACTAGCGGCGCGCTGACAGAGGAAGAGGTCGAGCTCATCAAGGCATGGGGCAAGCGCTGGCACACCGTCTTCATCCGCAAGGCTCAGGTCGAGGAGTCTGTGGTTGGCGAAGAAGCTGTCGAGGCGAGGGTCAGACTTCTTGCTGCAGAGTCAGATGCTGCTGCGGAGAGCATGGATCAGGGTGGTGACGGTGTTGCCGAGGCTACCAATGGCGAGGCGCAAATGTCGGTCAACTAGACCATCTGCCTGTGTATCTCAAGGGAGGTGGCAGTTAGTTTGGAAAACGTGCGGGGTGCGAATTACTTTGGCTATGTTTTGGGAGGCTGGCATGGCGAGGTCTCTGAGATGGTGAAAATCGGCCGGGTCGCAGCGATAGTGTAGCAGCACATCGAGAGGTACCAGATGGGATCAAGTTTTGTCTATGAAGTAGTCGTGTATACGCATTCGTCTTGCATCATGGCTGCCTATTTCCCCTACCTCTGCTATGTATAAAATATGCTTTCGACTCGACTACTATTTGCATTGCCATGGATCACCCGTGCTTGCTTTCGAGGTTTGCTTCAGTCGTCCATCAGAGCACGAAAGCCGGAAGTCAGGCGATGCGCAGTGACGCGTTTAGCGCCTCTCATCATTCCCCACCACGCCCGGATCGCATGTGGCCGTCATGTGAAGGCCCGCAAGCTTGCGGGACGAGAGAACAAGCCTGCCATACGGCGGCCATAGCCCAACTGCAAGTGCCAGTACCAAGTGCTACCAGTCCGACACTCGCGCCGCTTGCGAAAAAACAACAACAACAACAACGACAGCATGTCGTGGTCCCGTATCCCATTTCGCTGTCTTCTCGTTTAGTGTTTCCTTTTTCCGCATCTACCGTGGAATTGCGCGGTTCTCTTGGAGTTCATCAGTCTCTTGGAGGCGCATCAAACGCCTGCTGCGCTTTGCACCACCCCCCCACGGTTCTCTCGGGCTCGGCGACGGCGCCAACGAATAGGTACCTACCGTCACCGTTCGACAAACGAAAAGGAAGCGATTACGATGCATATACCATTGCCCAGCTCCGTTGCTGCTGGCCCGGCGACGGCGAATATAGATTTTACGCGTACATATCCTAATGTCGGCTATGTGATATCAAAAGAGCAGGGCGGGGGCGGAGGTGGAGGAGCTGGATACACTGAGAATTGGAGCAGTCTGATTGGCATCATCACTGCTATTGTGGGCAATGTGCTCATTTCTTTTGCACTGAACATGCAGCGCTACGCTCATATACGACTGGACCGTGAATGGCAGGAGAAAGAACGTCTACGCAAGAAGAGGAGTGCTTCCAGTGCCAGTCTAGCACAACTGTCGTCCAGAGGGAATGGCAAAGACGGAAAGATGGCAGCTCGGCCAGGCGAAGATGTGGTAGATGCTTCGGAATCCGATGCCCTGTTACCACGGCCATCGATGGCAAGAGAAGGCAGTGACGACACTTCTGCTTCGGGCGAAGAAGAGGCTTACAAGCACAAGTCCTATCTCAAATCCCCCTACTGGTGGCTCGGCATAATCCTCATGACCATTGGCGAAGCAGGCAACTTCCTCGCCTACGGCTTCGCGCCCGCCTCCATTGTTTCGCCGCTCGGTGTCGTCGCACTCATCTCCAACTGCATCATCGCACCTTTTATGCTCAAGGAGCCGTTCCGCAAACGCGACGCACTCGGTGTGATAATCGCCGTGGGAGGTGCGGTTACAGTGGTGCTGTCGGCAAACAGTAGTAATCCAAAGCTGGGGCCGGATGAGATTTGGCATTTGATTACGAGGTGGGAGTTTGAGACGTATTTTGGCATTACGGCGGGGGTCATTATTGCGTTGATGGTGGCGAGCAATCGCTTTGGGGAGAAGAGCGTATTGATTGATCTGGGGCTCGTTGGGTTGCTCGGTATGTTGAAACACCGTGATCATGGAAGAGACTTGCTAATGATGTGACAGGAGGATATACTGCGTTGTCTACCAAAGGTGTCTCGTCGTTGCTCTCGTATACACTATGGCGGGCTATCACTTTCCCAATCTTCTATCTACTGGTTGCCATACTCGTTGGTACTGCCATCATGCAGATCAAGTATGTCAATCGCGCTCTACAACGTTTCGACGCAACCCAAGTGATCCCGGTTCAATTCGTGCTCTTCACACTGTCCGTCATTGGTGGCTCAGCAGTTTTGTACCGTGACTTTGAACGTACCTCTGGCGAAGACGCCGGCAAGTTCATTGGGGGCTGCGCCTTGACCTTTTTCGGTGTCTGGCTCATCACCAGCGGCCGCCCCAAACAAAACGAGGACGAAGATGAAGACCGCGAACCGGAACCTGAAGATGCCATCAACCTCATCACAGAAGGCTACGCCGACGAAGTAGCCAATATGAGCGAAAACAGCGCAGCAAACACCCGTCGATCCTCCACCACCCATCGCCTCTCCCCCTCCAACACCAACAACTTCCCCTTCTATGCCAGCACCGACACTTCCCGCCCCACAACCCCAAGCATAAACATCATCCCAGACGCCACGACATCCTCTCAAAACCACACCCGTCCAGCAACAGCAGAAGACGTCCTCTCCACCCTCATCGCAAACCCCTGGGCCACCACACCCACCGACCCACCATCACCCCGCACCCCACCCTTCAACCGCCACACCTCCACCCCCGTCCTCCCCTCAGAAGCCGCATCCCCAGCTCTCGCCGCCCACTCGGCACCCCCCGATCTCGACCTCCCCCTCCCCCCCTCCACCCCAACCCGCGTCAAATCCCAACCCGAAATCCCCTCCACACCCGGCTCCCAGCTCCGCCGCCTCCGCACAAACGAACGCCTCAGCACCCGCAGCAGCGTCGTAGGCAGCGGCGCACTCCTCGCCAGTCCACTCAGCACAACGCTCAGCACCATGGTCCAGGATCTCAAACGCGGAGGCAGCACCCACGTCAGACGGCGCGAAAGCATACTAGGCATTGGCGGCGCCGAGACCATGAGCGATGGCGCTGTCCTCGGTCGCCGCCGCACCCGGGATAGTGATGGGTTGCTGCCTGCTCCCGGTCCGATGAATGAGAGGGCTGGAAGGGTGGGTGAGGCGGGTGGCGAGAGGGGGAGGCCGGCTGGGAGGGGGAGGAGTGTGAGTGGGACGCTTGGGGAGCTTTGGAGAGGGTTGAGGGGTAGGTCGAGTGCGGAGGATGTTTTGGCTGGGTATGAGGGGTTGGGGCGGGAGGAGGGGGGGGAGAGATGATGATGATGGCGATGGTGTTGTTGGTGTGTGTGTCCATGTGCCCAAAGGAGAACAAGGCACATCATACGGTCGAAGCAATCTGTTTATATCCCATTCAAATCACCGTTGAAACACTATCAGTACATGTAATATTCCAATCCTAAACTCAAACCCCAAAACCCTTTCGTCTCCCCACCAAACCCCCCCCCCAAAAAAAAAATTATTCACACGGCTCAATTCGCCAATCTTGTCGTCTTGCGCCAGGCCAAGTATACATCGAGGGAAGAAGACGAAAGTACACCAAGCCCATCCCCGTCCTTACAATCCGTATCAGGAAAGCAGGTCACTTGGGCGACTCGGATCTTTGCTGCGTGTGTTTGTTTGTCGCTGATGGTGCTGTACGTGTCTTTGTGGTTTGGGGGGAAAGTCAGGGGTAGCGGGGAAGAGGAGGGGGTGAGTGGTTAGGTTCAGAGATACTGTGTGTGTATATGGTGGAGTAGGATGGTGGTTGTTGAAAAGGTGGGTCTTGGGTCTTGTGCTATGTTTAGGCTTGTACAGCTCCTGAATCTGGTAGAGAGTGAAGACAGATGCACGATAAGAGCCATCCACCAACTTGAACTGGAAGAGAACCATGAATGCTAGGCGGAGGCTTCTCGTCTTCGTCTTCTACTATACATCGACCTGTCTCCCTAGACCATGGCCATCATAAAATGTTACAAAAAGCATACGCTTCAATCCTTCGCCTCTATACCAAACTCCTCCTGTACCTCTACTATTCTCACGCCTCGCTGATCCGCAATCAGGCCCATAAGCCCTTGTCCCACGTCCTTGAGCTCGTTGTATTCGTGTAGTAGTTTGATGTGATCCTTTACAATCTTGTTTGCAGCAGCCATTACATCTGCCTCGGTCGGTTCATCATGTGCGTCGTCCGCTTCAGCTTCGAGATCAGCGCTTTCCTCGATGAGGACTTGTATGGCAGGCATTTTGGCGAGAGAAGTGAGCAACGCTTTCTTTTGTGCTTTCAATCCAGCTAGAGTGATTTCTTGGGGCGTTTTTGGGGGTAGAGGATGTGTGGCGGATGGTTCAGCAGGCTCAACTGGGGCGAGCTGTGGCTGTGGGGTTGGTTTAGTGGGTAAAGCTGATGATGTGCCCTGGACTTCGTTATCACCGTCCCGGGTCCAAGTGGTACGCTGTTCAACAGACCGACCCTTATCTGCGTCCTGCTCTTGTGTCTGCTGTCCATCGGAGCTTTGCTCGAGGCAGGGCGTGACTGTCTCTGGAACGAGTGGCTCTTGAACGGTCGCAGACAGCTCTGGGGCTAGATGAGGTTCATACATGTTATGATCTGGCTCTATATTGTGAATCGTAGATGATTCGTCTGGCATCTCGGTTGTCACAGATGATGATGTTCCAGGTACATCCGCCGTAGTCTCAGACGTTCGAGGCATGGTCTCTGCTGATCCTTCTTTGCAGTCGTGATCCGTTCTGTTCACCTCTCCATGAGTCGCACGCTCTTCCAGCACCGTATTCGGTAGAGTGGCTTCTATCTAATTCATAATTTAGCAAGCGGAAGTACTACCAATATACCTTTGACAGACTGCAAGCTCATCTTGAGTATAGTTTTCCGTGTGACCATCATTCAAGTCATCCGCTTCATGAAACATTATTTCGGTCGACGGGGCTTCATTCGAGCTAAAGTTTATGTTCTGACGTGTTTCTAAGGGTAACGGCTGCCCATAGTGTGCATCGCTCGTCACATTTGCTACCACTTTCGAATTTTCGACATCGCCTACAGGTGTGGACATTTGGCTGTCGTGTTCAACATGCACAAGATCGTGCTTGACAAGTTCAACCTGACCTGCTAATCTCCTATAGTCGTTTGAGTCACCTTTGCTACTTGAATCGCTAGTGGTCGCTTCGGGGCTCGACATCTGTGAATTTAAGCTTTGGTCGTGCATTGCAGGGCGCTCTTCAGTGGTGGCCGTGTGTGGCCGAAGTGGCGTATCACCGAGCTTGAGATCTGGCGAAGATATTGCGAAAGGTATCTCCATATGTGCATGGCTATTTCCAGCTTCGTACACATCTCCTTGCTGTCGCAACGGCGCACTTGCGCACGTTCCACACTGATCATCATCAACCGGGGATTCGTCGACGTTGACAGAAGCATTGCCACCATCAGCGACCAAGTCCGCAGCTGCATTGGCGAGAACTTTGGCGGGCGCTTGGTAAGAGAGACTGGCCTTGGATAGCGCGTCTTGCCGGCCTTGGATCGGAACAGGACCGTTTGCAGAAAGCTTGTCAGTCTCAGTCTGCGGATCATCGGTATGGATAGGCGGCGAAGACGTCGTGGCCTCATCCTCCGAGTCTGGCACCTCTGTCCGGCCATCAGCCATGGCCATGGTGATGAAGATTCGAGGTTGGTGTTGGTGTTGATGTTGATGTTGAGGTGATGAAAGGCTGGTGTTACGCGTCAGTGGTGTGGTGATCGTCCCCGGCAGGTGGCGGAAGCCAATAACAGCCGCGCTTTCCATTCATGTAAGCAAGCAAGC
Source organism: Plenodomus lingam (assembly GCF_022343315.1). Classification (NCBI taxonomy): domain Eukaryota; kingdom Fungi; phylum Ascomycota; class Dothideomycetes; order Pleosporales; family Leptosphaeriaceae; genus Plenodomus; species Plenodomus lingam. The sequence continues at coordinate 2,721,820 of NW_027093974.1, forward strand.
GTAGTACATTGCGACACATGAAATAAAAGGAATCTAAACAACCACCCTTCCTTGCACATCCGGCCCTGTCACGCTTCCCCTGACGACGCGTCAAATGCTCAAGCAAATCTAAATATCTATTGTCCACGTCGGAGCATAGCCTTTTGGACACTGTCAAGTCGCCCTAGCGATATCTACGTATTCTAGCCCATCATCATTGCGGAACGTTGAAGACACGAAAATGTCAGTACGGATAAAAGGAGCTGCTATTGTAGTGGCAACGCTCCTCAGCACCACGGTCCTCGCTCATGAACATCATGAGGATAAAATAGAAGACGGCCAGGCCATCTCGGCAGAACCATTAGTGAGTGCCCACAGATAGTGTATTGTCGAGACTCCATACTGATGAGGCATGCAGGATTCGATTCTCTGGATACACATCTTAATACAGTCGCTTGCTTGGGGGATCATTTTCCCCGTTGGTATGGTTCTAGGCGTAAGTAGTTAAAGACGCCCAACCGTGACGGGGGACCTGGAACTGATATAGAGCTTAGATGATACGATCGAGATGGCACGTTCCAGTGCAGACCTCCGGCTCGCTTCTTGCCATCGTGGGCTACTTCCTTGGCCACAAGCACAAGGGTAGACAATTCACCGCGAATATCCACGCCAACTTTGTACCCTACATCATGCTCATGTTGATCGCCCAAGTCGCCATGGGCGTGTACTTGAAGCTTCACCTCGAGAAGGGCATCAATGGCAAAGTCCGAGGCATCGTCGTCAAGGCCCACGGTGTAATCGGCAAGTCTCTGCCGGTCGTGACCTGGGTCCAGTTTGTCTTCGGAGGCATCACCGCCCTCGGCTTCTGCAGAGCCGACCATACCGGCCAATGTCTTGCTCACTTTATCATGGGTAGCGCTTTCATTGCGTACGGCATCCTCCTGATCATCCTACTTCTGGTTGGCCAACAGTGGCTGAAACGAACCGGGAGGAGCCAGGAATTTTTCGACAGCCTTGTGATCGCCGCATGGGGCTGCGTCAACACGTTCACTGAACATCGATGGGGTAGTCCATGGGTGCACAACGATTTGCAGCACACGTCGATGGGTATAATATGGTGGGCCGCTGGGCTGGTCGGCGTGTGGCTAAGCCGCACAAGAGGTGGAAGACCAAAGAGGAACCTTATACCAGGTCTTGTCGTCTTTGTGACAGGATGGGCCATGTCAGCGCATTCGCAACATCTGCCCATATCTACCATGGTACATGCCACGTTTGGATACACTCTCATGGCTGCAGGAGCTGCCAGGATCATCGAGATCTCGTTCGTGCTCAAGGACCGCAGCTCGCTGAGGGCCGACGGTTCCGATCCCAACAGTTTTCAGTACATGACGCCGTTTCTCCTCATGGCGGGTGGTTTCATGTTCATGGGTGCCACAGAAGAGCAGATGCAGATGCTCTCTGATGCGAACATCACACATGTCTCATATGTTCTCATACTCGTGAGCATGGCCTTTTTACTATTTCTTTGTAAGTATTACCAAAATCACGTGATACTTGCCGAGCTAATACTGTGTCAGTCGTCAATATGCTCATCCATCTTTATGCCGTGCACGCATGGGGTGAGGATGTCAAAGCCGATACAGAAGCACCACGAGCAAACGGATTTGCGAACGGTCATGTCGGCGGACACCCTGGTGGATATGCTGGAGGTGACTGCATGTTTCGGGATGCTGAGGAGTTCGAATTGCATGGTCTTGATTCTGATGATGAAGACGACGATAAGTCCGAGGCCAAGGAAAGGATACCACTCGTTGCCCGCCATTGAACCAGCCTGGAATCCACATTTGAGTAGTCTTGCATCATATGTCGCACTTGAGCGATTTACATTCTGGCGTATAGTATTCTTTGCTGCCTACCTTGCCTATACAAGTGGCAGAGCAACAGATGTGTTCGATGAGCGGTCAGTAAACAGTGGACCTACAGCCTTGTTACATGTGATCCTTCTCATGACATGCACTCGCGCTCGGCACTACGGAGTCAAGCTGCTGCAGCCATGCCAAAGCTCACAACACGGTGGTACAACGTTGGTCTCGCCATTCGGTCACAAAGTCTCGCCATGCGTACGTGGGCATGCGCTATTATGAACCGTTGTTGAGCCGCACTGCAGGTACCGTGAGAGTGGCCACCAATACCTTCGCTTTCCCACAGCACGACGAAACAAGCCAATTCACGCAAGCTCGTTATGACACACAAGATGCCTTTAACGGCAATGCTCCGTGTTGCCTTGGACATGGTGGTCTGTGGAGCCCCTTGTCGACGAACCTGCTCGGCTTTAAAATCCTTACCCGACGGCAACCGCCTGGCCTTTTTGCGCACATTCACACGGCCAGACCCGCCGACACTAAGCTGGCAACGGTGATTTCGCCATGGCTCCTGGCTCTATGCAGCCTAAGGAATACCGGTTTCGGTTTCGCAGACCACTGTGTGAATAGCTGGCCCATATTCTGACGTCCTGCGCGGCTTTTGGTGGCGTCTAGAATGTCAACCATGGTTGCGCTTTCGGACCCACATGTGTAGCATGTCGAAAAAACAGTGACGATGCACATGAACGACTCAGACGTAATCCAGCGTCCACGATCTTGACGCTGATGGAGGCCCACGGGGTCAAAAATTTCATGGTTCGTCGGCGGTATATAAAGAGGTAGTGTGCGGGTGAGGTCCGAGGATCACAGACAACCAACAACAAACCCTACCAGTCTATAACAAAAGGCACAAACCAATCCACAACTCACCATCCCAACCAATCCAACCCCGAACAAATAAACCACCCTCATCTCAAAAACCCACAAAACAATCCAATCCACACCAACCTCAACCATCCCCAATCCAATCCAACCCACCCCTTCACCAAAAGAACAAGTAAACACAATGGACTGCCACCCCCGCGTCACCTCCCCCTCCGCAAACTCCTCCCTCACATCCACACCCCTCGAGCACTCGCGCCGCACCTCCCGCGACTCCGCCCACGACGCCCGCCACTTCCTCCAGCCCGAGGAAAAGACCCACCACACGCTCAACCAAAGCATCAAGAAGATGTGGCGGGAAATTAAACAACACGCTATTGAACACCACCGCAGCGTCAATGCAGCCTGGCAGGCTCAGTATGGCGCAGGGGTTTCTACTGGACCGCCCAATGTGCTTGAGGGCCGCGCGAGGGTCGAGCATAAGTAGAGGATGGGGGGTTTGGGGTTGCATGTCGATGAGGGTTTGGGGATTTGGGAGGGGGATGGTTTGCGGGTTACTTCATACCTCATCTTCATGGAAGGATTTTACTTTTGAAGACTGGCTGGGTTTATTGGTGAAGGTGGCAAAGTCAAATTGCTCTGGAAGCAAAGCGAGACACTCAAAAGTGTGGGATTTTCTTCTTCTTTTCTTCTTCTGCGAGCATTATACCCCCGTGCGATTGCGCCGAGGAGGAGCAGACAGTGGCTCTAGAGCGAACGACTGTTGATGGTGTACTTTTGATGGATTCGAAGCAATTCAAATTATGATTTGAAAAGATAAATACGAATTTTACATCTATTCACTCATCCATCCATCTCCCTCTCCCTCTCCCTCCTAAAAAAAACACCCAGTAGTCCTGCGAACTCCTTGCTACCCCCGCTCATGTGTTCAAACATCACGATTGGATGTAATACTGGTATGTACGTATCTCCCACTCGCATCTCTACATAACCAAAAAAAAAGCCACAGCCACATCTAATATGACAGTGTCAAGTAGGTGTCAAGGGGTGAGGTTAGGAGATAGTGTCAAGAAGAGAGAGAGGGTGCAATTGTGTACATTATGCCAACGCAATCTACATAGCACAGCACAGCACTACCCTCTAGCACGCAAGATCCGCTTCGAGATCCCCATCAGCATGCCCCACCACACTTGTATATACTCATACACCGCCTTTGCAGTCCATCCTATGCCAACCCACCCACAAACCAGACGACTCCGTACTCCTCGCCGAGAGAAGGAAAGTGACAAAAAACCCCCCTAGGAGCATGTCTCATGAAACAAAAAACAAAAAATACATAAAAACACCAACACCAACGCCATCGCTATGCACCGTCTTCGCAACAAAGATATCGCAGTCGGTCTTCTGTCTGCGGCACGGAAAAGCTGCAGGATATTGTGGTTGGTTGGTTGGTTGCTTGCTACTACGGGACCCAAGGACAGGCTCGGAAGTCAGTCGGAGAGCTCAATGGCGTCGTCTTGGGTTGTGCCGGCCCATGTGGAAGGGACTTGGGGTTGCTGGGCGGGGTGGTGGAGTGCAGAATCTGATTCGGATTCGGACTCGGGTTCGGATTCGTCTTGCTCTTCGTCATCCTCGTCATCCTCGTCATCCTCATCATAATCCTCAACCTCCTCGTCCTCATTGGATTCTTCTTCTTCTTCTTCTTGCCCATCATCATCTTCATCCTCGCCGTCACCTTCATCGTACATGTATGCATCCAACTCCGCATTCCCATGTCCCCACGCATTCTGCTCTCCATTGATTTCCGGAACATACGACGACTCGCCTCTCCTCCACCCAGCACTTTCACGGAGATATTCTTCAGCGTCGTACTGCGACACGGTCGGTGACAGTGATTGCATCTGCATCTGCGTCTCGGGTACAGAGCTGCCTAGGAACTGAGACTGCTGCTGCTGCTGTGCAGGCTCCATACTCAGCGGACGCGGTGTACTCGTGGCACTGGAAGAAAGGGAACCGTTGAGACCCCACTTCTCCCTATACTCTCGAATGGCTTCCGGTCCCTTACCGTAGCATTCTCGGGGGACGAAGCGGGAAGTGCGATGCCAGTAGGCCGGGGCGTTGGGACGATCGAAGACAGGGTTCGCGTTCACGAGGCTGGACCGGAAGGCGAATGATGTTGATGCCGAGAGTGATGATCCGAGGTTGGGCACGCTTCTTCCAAAGTCGTGGATGGTGTTTTTTCCGTTTACAGAGGCAGCAGGGGAAACGCACGTGGAATGAGAGGTGGACGCGACGAGCTTCCTCGCTCGAGCAATGACATCGCTCTCCCTCCTGTCCTTGGTAGTCCTCACACTGTTCATACTACCAATCGACTGTCCACTGACAGACTGCTCCCAATTTCCACGATCACCGGAAGCACTCTTACGGAATTTCTCTTGTATGGCCCTAAGGTGTGCGCGCTGACTCTCCACTAGTGACATCGACTGCTGCGGCTGCGGCTCTGGCTCTTGCGGCTGAGAAGTTAGGTTTTTGCCACCCTCCTCGGGAGAGAGTTTGGCGCGCTTCGGCTCTATTTGAAGAGGCGCATCGTCGTCAGAAGACGGAGAACCAAAACTACGTTTGCGGTGCTTGCTGGGGTCAATACCCATTGCTCGCAAGGCGAACCAGTCGGTCTCTGTGCGATCGATGGGGGCAGTGGATTGATGATAGGATTTCGAGTATCCGTTGACTGAAGCATTCTTGTTACTCTGGGTAGATGAAGTGACTGCCTTTTGCACTGCAGACTTTGTTTGCGCGCCGTTGATCTGCGTGGTGGAGCTGTCGGATCCCTTTCGTTGGGAAGCATTCGACTTCGTGATCGCGCCATTGGCAGTGCCGTTCTGTTGCCGGCCTCCACGACGTTCCTCGGCAGGCTGAGTACGTCTCGTGTCCTGCGCTAGAACCGGTGGGTGTAAGACTGATTCATTGGCCAATGGCTTGGGTGCTGTCACTGGCCCTCCTTCGCCACTGGCAGTCTCGACTTCTTCTTGTATCTGAGCCACTTGCATGCGGTGAGCCTTCAATCGTCGCCTCCTCTCCCTGGCCTGATTCATCTTCTTCTTCTTCTCGACATATTTGACAATCTTAGCCAAAGCAGACCTCATAAGCCCCAACTGGTATTCCCTGTATAGCTGCTCTCCCTTCCAATCCATCCTTTCCTTCTGAACTTCGTCCATGGCTTCTTCGGCAACAGTTCGGGTCGTGTTTTCCAGGAACTGCAGCATTAGTCCTTCCGACGAACCAAACATGACATCCATAGTCAGTGATTTCCAAGCCGCCTCTTTCTCTCGAGCTTGCGAAATCCGTGCCTGCTCTTCTAGCGCCTGGCGCCGCTGCGCCTCCCTGTTGTGACGTTCTCGTTCTTCCCTGACCCGCCGCTCCTGCTCCTCTTGTTGTCGTTTTGCACATTCCTGTTGCGCAGCTGCTTCCGCTTGCTTTCTCTGTTGCTCCGCCTCTGCTTCAGCACGCTTTTGACGTATTGCGTTCTGCGTTGCCTCCTTTGCCTCGGCTTGTTTCTGCTGCAACTCGGCCTCACGTCTTGCCTTTTCAATCGCTTCGCGCTGATCCTTGTCGATTTGCGACTCATGCGCTGGTGTAATTGTGTCTGATTGGGATAGTGCCCCTGTCGAAGTGAATGAAATTGCAGGCTGCAATGTCTCTTGTGAGTGAGCCTTTTGGAAATTAAAGCTGGCTGAGTTAAACGCAGGTTTGACTTCTGGTGTAGTTGGTGCAGCAGTACTCCCAGCTTCCTGAAGACCAAAGCCAGCAGATGTGAAAGCAGGTTTGACTTCAGATGCAGCAAGTGCACCGGTAGTGGTTGCCTTCTGAAAATTGAAACCAGCAGAAGTAAAAGCAGGTTTAACTTCAGGAGTAGCCGGTGCAACAGACCCCGTGGTTTTTTGTGCATGGAAACCAGCAAAGGGATTTACCGCAGGTGTCGTAGATGCATTTGAAGCGTTCAGGAATAAGTTCCCCGATGCGGCAGGAGTTGTGGAAGATGTGGACGAGACGGCGCTCCCGTTGGCTGCAGCAGGCGTGGAGAAGTGAATGGCGTTTTTCGAAGCATCGAACAATCCGGATTGGACGCCGTTACTCGTGGGTGCCGGTGTCGACTGCGGTGTGGGTGTAGTCCTTCCAAACGTGAATGGGCTGGAGGCTGGTGTACCAGTTGGTTGAACAGCGCCAGAAAAGCTAGAGGAGGGCGTTCCAGGTAGGAATGGATTCGCCGTCGGATTGAAGGATGTGGATGCAGTCCCATTCGCCTGTCTGTCAAATGGACCTGGTCTGCTACTTGATTCTGCAGCTTCCGGAATGAATAGAGATGGGTCTTCTGCCGAATCTTCTTCAACTTGCATGTCGCCTCCATCCATGACCAGACCCCTCGTTCTGGCTTGCTGCACCGACATACCCTGGATGACCGCCGAAAGCGCACGATCGTGGCGTTTCGCTTCTACAATTGAATCGGAGAAGATTTGTGGCTTGAGCTCTGCATCCGCTGAAGGCATGCCCAGGACGTGATTCTGATATCCCTTCCGGGTGAAGTCGAGGTAAGTATGTCCGGCCTCTGCTCGCTCGAAGACGAAGCCATAAGCCTCGCAGTGCTTTACAGCCTCCGAGTCATTGTCCAGACCGAGTGCATCCTTTAGGCGGCTAGGTGTCCAGCCGTCAATCGACTTTGGCACTCTTGAAGTACCTTGTCGATACGAACGCCAGATCGAGTCCAACACGACATGTCGCATACGGTTGAAGGAAACTTCTGCCGCACAGGCCATGAGATAGGAAACCCGCGGCGACTTGATCAAATCCCAGAAGTGTTTCCAGTTTGACTGGCACTGTATGATGTTTTTGTTGCTGGTGATGAGGACTGACTTGAGTGCTCGAAATATCTCAATGGCGACCTTGACCCGCGGGTTATTGCGTATGTCGCTTGGAACGCGATGCAATTCATTTTCGAGCTGGCTGTTGGTATAAATGGGGGCTAAGATGAGTTGATAGGCCCAAAATTCCGCCTCATTTTCGGAGGGAATATTGGCTCGGCGGTTGTCAACGTAGCGTTCCTTTAGGGACATTAATGTCTGATTAAGCTGCTCGATATCTTGTTGATGGGTATAGTCATCTCTGGTACTCCGCGCCATGTGATGAGCTGATAGTAGCAAGAAACGAGCACTTCGTTCCAAGCAGTTGAGGAGGATGTTGATGTCGGACTTGCTCTCGATGCGCTGGGTGCGGAGATCTTTGCGAACGGCACGAGTGCGATCCCAAAGCCACTGGTGAAGAAAGTCGAAGTCGTCATGATCCAGGCGCTCGTACAAGTAGTTGATGGTTTTCTGCCCTTGATTAGATCGGACCCGGTGGTCTCACACAATGTCCACTCACCAAGCAGGTGGCCGGTGATCGAATGTCGGACACCATTTCTTGCTCTGCGCCCGCTGCCGAGCGTGAGTATGCCTTGACCATGCGCGACTCGTCTGGAATTCGTTCTTTTCGCGGTAAATGCTCAGTTTCGATGGTCTGCTTTTATTAGACAAAGGTGTAGCTTTATGGCGTAGAGCGTGTGTCTTGGACGTACGCATTCTGGAGCTTTGACATCTTCTTCTACTATGCGTCGCACGCGCTCGAATTCGGGGCACATGTCAGTGCAGATACCGTATAGCTTGACCGAGTCGCTGAGGCGCATTTGGCCTTCTGGGTTCATGAGCCCATCGCGAACAAATTGGGCGCGCAGTTTCGGTCGCTGCGCTTTGATCTATATGGTATTGGCACGCATTCGGGCCACTCGTCTGTGATGGGGGACTTACGTGGTCGAGACGCTTCTTATAGTCGCCCATCGCATGTGGGGTGGTGTTCATTGCGCCGGTGGGGTTTGCGGTGTAGGAGTTCCTAGGGGGGCAGAGGTCAGAACAGGCCGCGGACGGCTCATGGGCGACCTTCTTCCTAGCATAGTGGGTGATGCCATGTCTGGTGAACGGGTATGCATCCTCGGTGACAGTATTTCCTTGATCCGCCAGCGGCCTGTGTACAAGTCAGAAGGGATTGGGGGGTGATGGCTTACGAGTGTGCTCCTCCTCGTCCACGCGCATTGGCAGCACTGTATGTGGTTGCGCCGCCTCGTGGGCCACGGGGTGTACGCTGGCCGCGGGTATAGACGCCTTGCGCAGGTCGCTCGCTGTTGATTTGCGCCTGGCCGCCGTTGCCTCTGCCGCGCCCGTTGCTACCTCGATTGGCCGTGTTGCCGCCGCGAGCACCGCGCACTCGGTCGCCCCCACGCCCCGCGCGTGGTGTTGACATGTTGGCGACGACTCAGTGAGGGGGGCTGCTGGCGGTGGATGGGCGTCCTCTGTCTGAGAAGTCGTCGCGTTTCCTGCGAGGGACAAGTTAATAACGTGGACCTAGCAGACGGTGATGCTGCGTGTCTGCGTGGTCGTTCTGCTGCTGCTGCTGCTGCTGCTGCTACTGTTGCTGCTGACCGTTTCGAAGGTGGTGGAGCAACTGGCGGCTTGCTGCGAGAAGCAACAAAGGCCGTTGTTCGTTCGTCATGCAACGGGAATCCAGAGTCGCAGTCACCTTCCAATTGAGACACGCGCAGTTAGCGTCTTGGCGCACGTTGTCTCCTCCACACACCGAGACGCGCTGTCACAACACTGCATTGTGCTGTCAAAGCCATCACTCGCACCTTTGAACCACCGACTCCCAATACATATACATACAACGTGTTGGATCTCCCAACTTCAAACCTTCACAGACTGCAAATCGAAGAGGAGCGCGTCTTTCTGTGTGACATACCGAGATATTTTATTATGGATATATGCGACACTTTGCATGTCTTTTTTTCTTTCATGTACCCAGACCTCATCCTCTGCCTCGCCTTCCTAGGATAACTCATGGCGCCTCCGTCACATCCCATCCCAATCATAAGTAACGCCTGCACCAATTCCACCACCACATCATCCCTAATCCCACATCCAACTTTTGTACATGCGTCGGCGCACCTAAAAATATTCGAAATCACGGATCTCCTCCTGACCCATATTATTTAGCCCTACTGGGCGGCCATAATTTTCTGTATCAACTTAGTGCAATGCAGTCGTGAGCGGCGTGACATCGTGAAGGGGGTATACCGCATTCTTAACAGGAGACGACGGTAGGAGATTGACAGCGCCATGGGAGCAAGCCCCATCGGGTATGCCGAAGCAAACAGCAACTAGGCTAGAAGATATTATCGCAAAGGCTGTAGTGAAACAGCGACGTAAATCCGAAAAAGCAATGTAACAGCATAGCCGCCAGAAAAAGGAGAAGTCGTAATCGTAAGTCGTTATATAAGGCCATACAATGGTAGAAAGACAAAGAAAGGAGACTCGCAAAGGGAGGCAATGTCAAGTGACAGGGAATCAGTGATGATGCGAAAACTGGCTGTTCATCTCGAGATCAGCTGGCGGACCATGGAAGGACGTGTCAACCGGATGAGCTCCAGATACGGCCGGGAACCCTCCATCATAACCGTAGGGGAACCCATGATGATGAGCACCAGGCAAGGGTGCATTGAAGACGGCATTGCGCACCTCTTGCGGATAGGGCGTGTTGAACGCCGTAAAGGCTGTGTCGTAAACCGACCCAGAATCGAAAGCTGGATGAGCCGGGCCGGGAAAAGGCGCTACATTCTCCTGGCCATGGAAGCTATGGCTGTCAAAGCTTGGCTGCGATACAGAGTACTGCACGGGTTGGCTCAGGGCAAACATGTTGCACATCATGTCTGGATTGCTGAAGTGAGTGGCATCGACATATTTGACGTCCATGTTGACGTCGCCTTCAAGACAGAGACCGGTCATTGTGCGCTCAAAGGAGCCATTCGGAGTCGCCATCATAGTCGAGCCGCGGGAAGGTGTTGAAGCACAATTGGCACTAGTCAGAGCGGGTGCGTCTATTGGTGACGCCTGCAAAGACCGGGTCGCTTTTGGCGTGCGCTGTTGTCTGCGATATTGTGCACGCTCACGGCGTAAGAAGGTATTGCTGATGGTATCGTCGACCTCAGTATCATCTCCTGAGACAGTATCCTCAGACACCTCTCTTATCCGTGGGGCTCGCGATGGTACCTTGGCACGCTTTCGGTTAAAGGTAGACTGTCGGGGCGGCCTCGACACGGGTTGCCATGTGCACATTGTACCCCGGCGGGTATCCACATTTCCCCTGCCTTCGTACAGGTTGTACTGAGCGAGATGATCTTCATGGATTTGCGCAATGCTAAACAAACTGGGCATGATCTCGTTTAATGCCCGATCACGCATGCGTTCACTAAAGCCTGACCCTTTGGACGAGGAAAACTGCTCTGGGGGTGTAGTCTCAATGGCATACTGCGCTGCCTGCTGCAGCTTAGCCACCCAGGAACCTTTTCGCTTCGGCTCATCAATGGCGCGGTGCTGAAGCATCATGGTCACCGCTACTTTCAAAAGACCTGCAATGATGTTAGGTGTGGGCCATGCACTGTTCAGTGGATCCGGACGTACCTGTCTTATCGAGATGCGAAGGCTCTTCATAACGAACGTCGCGTGGCCACCAATCTGGGGTGCATTCAGGCGGCCTCTGAGAGGGCATTTTCTTGTGATAGGGGCCATAGCTACCTAGACGGCGAGGTTCTAGCTGCTTGATCCAGGCAGTGACAATGGGACGCAGGGGCTTCATGGTCAGCTCTTCCAATCTGCGACGATAGAACTTGCTCAACTGGTCAATATCACCGACGTAGAAGGTGTACGCAGCCTCGTTGGAGGTCCTGGCTTCATTGTCGTCGTCGAATTCTTCTTCATTGTCATGGTAAACTTGCCGTTGGTGCTGTGTCGATGGACGGGTGACAGACCGACTTCGCTTCAACGTCTTCCGCTTTGCTTGGACTGGAGCTGGGTATTGCACTGGTGGGCACGTGACTGGGGAGATTAGCGAGTGACAGTGCAGGAATGCATGATGAAATGGGTGTGTACCATAAGGACCCGGAAGACCCGGTTCTTGGGTGGGGACGAGCTGTTGGGACGGTTGGTGAGCGGCCCCTGGACTATAGTAGCTGGGTGCTCTCTGGGACGGGACGGACGGGACCATGCCATGCAACAGGTGTTCGAAGCCCCGAATCGGCTGGTAGCTGAGCACTTCGCGGCCATCGGGGGCCGTCACCTTCCACATGCCTTGCGCAATGGGCGTGGGCAGTGCAACGTCATCGTGTTCTTGCTCATCAGCTCCTTTTGGTGCTGGCAGAGCGTCGCTTGCTGGGAGAGTAGTATTGACCTGCTGGCCGGGTCAGCTTGCGGCTCAGTGTTTCATCGGGTCCCAATATTAGTGCGAGGGTGACAGGCGACAGACGGCAGGCCCATGCCACTGGGAGGTTACGGTAATTGGGTTACAGCCGCCGCTAACAGTTGGGCGCGAAAGCCTAGTCTGACGACCATGGACCACCCTCCTCTATCTCGACACTGGATTCAGGATCACTCACCGGCGATTCTCGACAATCGTTGCTGCGAGATGAACCAACAACCCAAGGATCTTCCCCAAACTCGTCCGTCGTCGCTACATTGCCGTTCTTGGGCATGATTGGCTGGCGTTCCTTTGACCGAGCTTGTCGATCTGCGGGCCGCGACCTCGCCATGACGACTGGGACTGCTATGTATACCTGTATCGGTAGCTGACCAACAGACGGTGATTGGCAAGATCTCCTGCGGTTCGCGAAGCGAAATTGTAGACGAAGGGCTGTTGTTGGCTACCAACACATGCGAACCGTGTCACCGGTTGACAGAGACGGCTTGCCGAGTGAAATATCTTTGCAAGCGTCAGCAGTGTTCCCCCGACCCATACTCGGCGCAGCTGGACCATTGTTGGGCTCAGCACTCAGCACGTCGCAGGAATGCATGGTGATAGGAGTTGCCTAGTTTGGACTGGGACTGCAGGCTGCGCACACTTCTTCGCTTAAGCCCTACCACCCAACCCAACTGCCAATGCTTACCTGATGGAGAAACACCACCTGGACCAGTACCCTGGAGATGCAGTATGTGTAATCGAAGAGAGCCAGTTGGCCGAGATGCTGAAAAGGGAAGACTCGGACACAGGAACAGGAGCCTAGTTTTGAGGTCGACGATGAATTAACGCTTCGGGATGCCAAGCTCGATGACAAGTGAAGGACCGAGTAGCGAGTCTGTCGAAGCAAGCAAGCAAGAGCCGATAGCGAGGAAGATGATTGGTGTTACGACCCAACTAGAGATCTCTTGGAGCCGGTAGAGAGCGTCTTTGTGTTGCAGACCTCAGCAGAGTCGATTATCTATCAAGGGTGAGGGCAGAGGGACAAGATCTCAAGAAGGACAGGTTCGATAGGACAGACTCTATTGACTAGGGCCGAGAGCTTTTAAATCAGGCCTTGGATGTGTTATAGCAAATTTCGACCAGGCTCTCCTGGCTTGCCGCACCGACCAGAGCAGTACTGTGACTATCCTCGCCCGTACGCCCACCGGCATGTGCCAGGGACCCCACCCAAACAACAGAGTGGCCTACATGGCACAGCAGGTCGCCTCGCAGTACTACTGACAGCCGTTGAGCCCCTAAACGAGGGCGCGAGCGGGGACCGGCTGGGTTCAGGCTCACAAATCTGCACATCCCCCTTCCCCGAGCGCCTCGCCGTGTCTGTCCCTAGGGTCCATCACGCGCGTGGATAGCAGACAAAGCGTCGAGAAAACGACGAACCCACGTACATAGATACGACCAGGGTATACAGGCGACTCTCCGCACACTTCAACCGCCTACAAGCTAGTCCACGCTTGTTGTGCATGGCGTCGACCCACCCATCACGCGGATCGCCGTAAGTACAGACAGACTTGTCAGATTTCGATAAGTGGATCTCGCATGGACTCGCTCAGCGAAATGGAGTACATACTGCACGGTCAAACGAAGATTCAGTACCAATTACCCCGAACGCAAGTAACAGGTTCTACCGTTCTAGTACTGACATGGCTTTTGAAATGCACCTGCCTGGCTCGGCCCGGTCGATGGCTCGCACATCTTGTATACAGGACTATAGTAGCTCCCACGTCGACATGCCATGCTTTACCACACTATTACCAGTACCTCAGGTATCGGGGCTTCTTCCACAAAGACGTCAGCGTCGGCCTACCTAGGCCCAGACTCCAGGATCAAGAGCATCCGCTTTGTGCAACCTCTTCTGTTGCAACAAGCCTCCTCCAAGGTTCTTCCTCGTCCACCATGACAGACTTACTCTAATCCCTAGCAACCCAGGACCCCTTCAAGAAGCAAGACCAATTTAGCTCCAAGTCCGACTCGTTGTGAGAGCACGTCAACCTGCAGCACTAGGCATCCTTCCCCCGTCCCCCTAGCATCGCCTGGCTAGCCATGGACCACGCATGGACCGTCTGCGTGTCTCAAAGCGAACCGCCCCCCGATTTCCGACATCGATTGCATCTCGATATATCTCAGATACGCGGCGAGGCCCGCCCGCCCGCTCTCGACCACATACCCGGCTGTTGGCAGAGATTGCGATCGCTGTGGACGTCACTCGTATGGACTGCAACTACACAACCTGTGAGAGTCGCCCGATCCAGCTAGCTGCTGCTCGCTAGCGGCTAAAGGGTTGCGCAAGAGCGGCATTCATGTGCGAGCGTGATTTGATTGGTGCTTCCTTCCACGATGCGCTAGGCCACTTAGCGACTAGACTCGATGGACATGGGCAGCTGAAGGATTCTCATGACGAATAATGATCTTCTCCATGAGCCTGCCACTGGCGAATTCGACAAGCCCCAACTTTGCCCTCTGCTCTCCCTCGAACGGTGTGGGGGAAGGGGAGGCGAGGCTCGACTGGAAATCAAGTCTCCAGTCTCCAGTCTCCAGTCTCCAGTCTCCAGTCTCAGCCGTCACACTAACCACCTCGTTTTCTGATCGGTCAACGGCCCGCACACTAGGCAGGTGCAGCTTGTGGAAGCCCTTCTGCACCCAGTGGACGAACTGATCGCAAGGAGATTAGGTGAACAGGGCCAGCCGAGCCAGACGACGACAGACGTAAACGCCCACGCCAAACCCCCATCACCACACTGCGGGCCCTCCGAATTTGTACAGCCTCGTATACGTACCGACGGTACATGGCCTTAGCGCGCCCACACGACAACGGTTCCCCTGCACGAGACTAATGGAACCCCCCAGTGCCGTCTGCACTAATCTCTCAAAATGGACATTGCTGAAGACTGCCCGCATGTCAGATCCGTATGAACCGCTCAGTGTGGCTTGCAGTTGCTTGGGTTGAAAAACGTTGAGCCATACCCATACATACTAGGTGTCCATCGTGCTCTCTCCGAGGCACGCTTGCCGCGACCCGCGAGTGGGAAGCGAAATGAATGGTGGCGCTTCTTACTTACCGGTACTCTACTCTAGTTGCGGCGGTGTGTATGAAGTAACAAGTTGTAATGTTTACAGCTCTATGTGAGAACGAATCAGAGAGGCTGGTAACACGAATGCCATGGACAGGCTTTGGAGTATGCGCAAAGCCTTCATTATCACGCGCATGCTTGTACGCCTTTCGACCACACCTCCTTGCTATCTCGTCTCTGGCACTTTAACATCTAGTCTACAGCACAAAATACACCCTAAAAAAGATTTCGTTGATGAGAGAGAGCCTGGTTGACCTTATCTTAACCACGGCAATAACCGCCACATTCTGCAAACAAAGTCAACCACGACAACCCAAACCTAAAGATAAATTTGAGCCGAACACAACCTGCAAAGCACCCCCCATGACTACCACGCACATTCCACTAATCACAGAAGCTTATTCCACGTACAACCCCACACTCCAAAGTATACCGATTCTAGCTCTATATGCTTTAACGCAACCCAAGCGTTAGCGCATCCAAGAGATATAACGTGCATGCCTAGCAGACGGCTGCAGAATCGAAACAAAGATCATCGAAACCTCATCAGTGATGATTCATTACCATGGTACAACATCCGCCTTTTTCACCGCACAGCCGTTGACGTGTACATACACCTCGGTCTGAAAGCGCACTCGCCGTTGTTTAACTCCCTCTTTCCCCCAGTCTCAGGGATATATGTACATAAGCTGTGTAACCACAATGGGCAAGAGGTTGACCTAAGCAGCTCTAACCATGCATACAACACTCGAGCCGCCGAGACGCCGAGAGATCCAGAGATCCAGAGATCTCGAAACTAACCGAAGTACAGGCGGGCGGTCGTGCACCTCCGCAAGTGCGTCCAACATCATGACTGGCACTATACAGCGTCTGGCAAAAAGAATAGGATATGGCACAAGGGTGTAATGCTGCGCGATGCGCAATAGTGCTCTGGGGAATCCAGCCGTACGCCCATCACTCTTACGGTAGCTCCCGGTGTGGATTGTGCATGCCGGTACTTTTCGTCCTTTGAGTGACGCCGTGCCTCGGAGAATTTTCTTACTTGGTAACGAAACGGGAGATGGATTGGTGGTGGCCGTGGCGAGTTTGAGATTAGAAGGGGACTCGTCGGCTGAGCAGGAGCTAGGATTGGAATTGAGATGGTGTGGAGAGGGTAAAGTGGAAGCGGAGTGCGTGCGATTGGGAGACGGCGATCAGGTAGGTAGGGGGGTTGTTAGTGTAGTAGTGTGGTGGGAGGAAGACAGGTACCGTTGCTGGTTCCATCATGAGAAGCACCCATGACAAAAAAATGATCGTTCTTGGCATGCCGCTCAGATGTTGCCATACTCACGATGTATGTAGTTACCGTAGATGCATAGTTGGACAGAACTACTAGGTACAAGTGGTACGATTGTAGCTAGATATACTTGGGATTATGAATATTCTAAATGCCTTGAATTTTATCACTACAGGCTACTAGCCTCGAGATGATGATTATGGCTACCGGTACCGTAGGCCATGCCAAGAGCGACCTTTTTTTTGGACATGGGGGTTTGGAAGGATACCTAATGGAAAGCGTGAACCCGAATGCGAATGCGAATGCGACTACGATTGCGCGTCATGACACTGTATTTGTCCATTGAAATCATGTAGACATCAACTGTCTACTTCAACACAACCGACAGCCAACATGACGATAGGAACAGCAACATCTAGCCAGCTCTGTACAAAAGCAAAAATCTGCAATGCATTATGCTACAATCTCCTCCTCTCTGTCTGCTCTACCCGTGCACTGTGCCATATTACTCCAGGCACCTCGGTTGCACTACCTACCTCACCTCCCCACCCTTCTCAAAATAAGTCAACAATTATACCAGTACATACCAGATATCCCTCACTAATCCGAAAACACCGCATTTCCACATTGCCATAGCATCTCCATTGAGCCCCCCCCCTGCTCCGGGGCCATGCATATTGTAAACCACATGGAGCAGGGTACCTACACATTGATGTGATGAAAGTATTTATTGAAGAATCTATGGAAGAAGAGCCAAGGTGGCTAGATATAGACATCCCACTAGCCCCAAATAGGTGTCTCCTAGACAACCCGGGATAGGGGAGTCGCTAATGCAGCTTGGAAGTCACCACCTTAGTATAAGGTAAGCACTATAGGTAATATAGAAATAACAGTCCCCTAAATCTATAGTAACTATAAATATACAAAGAAAACAAGAGAAAAACTATATCCCCTAGTCTCCTAAGTAAATAAAAATATTATATCTTATCTATAATATTTAATATCCTAGTATTAAGCTTCTTTAATATAGGCTATAGGAGCGCTTTTATATATAAGTCTATAAGATTATTACTAGATTAAATATATTTAATATTAAAGTTACCTACTAGGAATTATTCTCTTATAAAGTAGTAATAAATATAGATATACTTTAACTATAGGTTTAACTTCTAGTCTTAAATAAGTGTAATAGCTAGTTTATTATTAATAAGCAGGTAGTATAGTAGTATAACTAGCAGGAATTCTATAATAGCACGTTAAGCCTAGATAAGATATAATACTACGTATAAGGTAGCTATATACTCTACTTTATATATACTTTAAGTAACGTAGCTCTATTACTTAGATAACTATAAGATAACTAACCTATTAACCTTAAGGATATAACTAGAGAATAATTTTAAGTTATCTAGGTCTAATATATATAATATATCTAAGTATATTATAATCTAAGTAGGTTATCTAGCAGGCTATATCCTAATTATTAGTTAGTAATCTAATATTGCGTGGATATACTAGAGCACTTAGAATACTAGCTTAAGATATCCTTTTAATAGATTAGTATTATAGGAACTAAGTAGGCTAATTATATATACTATATCTAGTCTACTTATAACTACTATAAAGTTAAGGGAGCTAATAATAGATTAAAACTTCTTCTATTAGTCTATATTAACTAGTATATCTATAGGTATATAAGGTAGGAATAAGCTAGGGTTAATAGGTGTGTGTTAACTATTATAGTTAGTTATACTATAGCGTTAAAGGATAGCTATAATATAGGTGCGTTAGTAAAGTTCTATATAATTATTAAAATAGTTAATTTTAAGCCCTAGTATTATATATAGTTATCCTAGGTCTTAAAAGTAGAAATAAGCCTTTATAAGATAGAGTATTATATTAATCTATTCTTAAGTACTAACTATAAGAATATTATTTATATAGATCCTAAGAACAAGATTACTTAAGATAAAGATATAAGGATTAAAGTTAGCCTAGAAGAAATACTAGGACTTTAACTATTTAGATAGGATAGCATACTATTTATATCTAGACTACTTAAGACTATAGAGAGTCTTAAGTAGGAATAGTGCGCTATTAGATAGTAGTCCTAGTAGTAGTTAATAATAGATCCTGTGCTTAAGATATCTATTTAGGTATATAGCATTAAAGTCTACTTATCGCGTCTACTACCTATATAGAGTAGTAAGGACTAGGAGGATTTATAGACTATTATATCTAACTACTAGTAAGTATATATTATTATAGTTAAAACCTAGTTACTATAAAAATCCTTATACTATAAGTCTTGCTTTTCTCTTAATAATATTGCTAGATTTATCTTACTTAGTATTAAAGACCTATTAAGTACCTATAAGCTTTATACCTAAAGGTATCTTATAATAGGGTATAACTTCCTATATACTATTTTCTATATAATTAGTAATTTCTTTATTAATAGCTAGCTACTATAGGGTAGTATAATTATTATCTATTGCTTCTACAAATATCCTAGGAGTATCTAATAATATTATAGTAGTAGAGAAAGTTATTAAAAATAAAGAGATATATACTAGTATATCCTCTTTATAAGTTATAGTAAAGGTAAATAGTTATAATATAGTATATAATCCCTAGTATTACTCTAGCTTTCTTATCTATCTTCTAATATAAGTTATAGCTATAAGCGTTAATATAGGTGTCTTTTTTATACGTAGTTTCTTCTAGGCTAAAGTAGATATTTATAAATTTTAAGTATCTAGAGAGGAGGAATCTAGTCCTATCCTAGGTAGTGCCTATATAAAGAGATAGTTAGGGCTACTTAAGAGGTTGTGTAGTAGGTTTATTACTCTAGACTTAAGCGTAGGTGTTTAAGGTGTAGATAGAAGGTTACTTATATCCCCTAGCTTAGTGTTATTAAGAACTTTAATAGGAGGAAGTATTATAACTAATTCCTTAGGCTACTATTTTAAATATTAAAGCTCTATATCTAGATATTATAGACTATACTTAATTCCCTAGTCTTAAATAGTCTAAAATATCTAGGGAACCTATAGGATAAAGGTAATATCTTAGGATTTAATAATAACAGCTTATTATAGTATATAGAGATAGCTTGTCCTAGTACTATAACTATAGCTAATAAAGATACCTTCTTTAGAGTAGTGTAGGAGTTTAGTACCTAGCTTCTAGGCCTCTATAGGAATATAGACATGTCCTTAGATACTAAATAGTTAGAGGTGCTAAATAGATAGCTTCTTCCTAAAGAGCTATTTATATAGAGTATGTTGCAATAGGTCTAAAGAATATAGCGTAATATTCTTAAGAAAATTTGCTAATATTATTACTTTAGCCTATAAGAAAAGTAGATTATTAAATAGTATTATATATTAAGTAATCTAGAATAAGGTGCAGTTAAATTACTCTAGAACGCTATTTAGCTTATAGTAGTAAGGTAGTAATAGCTTATAGTTAATTCCTTTAGCTTTAAAAATTTTTTAAAGATTATAACTAATATACTCTCTGCTATTATTAGAGTAGAAGGTTTTAACAATAGAATATTATAGGATATTATTACTTATCTTGTTATAAAATTAGGTGTTTGCATAGGCAATAAAATCCTTAATAGCTTAGGGTGTGTTAGCCTTAAGCTTAAGAAACTAAATCTAGGAATATTAAGTATAGTTATTAATAAAGGAGATATAATACTATAAGCCACTAATACTTTAAGTAGGTACTTTTCCTAAGAGGTTAGAATAAATAAGCTTAAGTAGCTAGGTATTACGTGGTGTCCCCTATATTAGTATATAGTGCACTAACTTTAATTATTAATATATAGTATATATAAAATCCTTAGGTTTATCTAGCACTAGATATCTATTAGTATAGATACGCGATAGGTTTAGTACTAATAGATATCCTATAGCTTTATAAAAATTCTAGTATATTCTAAAGCCTTTGCCTCTATATATATATATCTCCTTCGCCTTTATTACTATTACTATCGCCTCTGTTATTATTATTATTAGGGCTAAGACTATTAATATTTAATTAGGAGAGGACAAGCTTATAAGTATATAGGTAGATAGTAATAGTAATAGTAGTTATTTAGTCTAGAGCTATATAAGGCCTTATATATATCTTGCCTATAGTATATATTAACTATATCTAATAAGGTACAGGTTATCCTTTTTAGTAAATAGCTTAAACCCCTTATATTTAATAAATATCTATAAGAATAAGTAGGTGCTATAGAGTTTAGCGCTATAAAGTATGTTAGTTAGTACTATAATATTAGTTAAGCTATTAGGGAGCCACAGGCAAAGTTAAACTATGCTAATTCCTTGTATAGGGAGCTTAATACTACTAGCTATAGTAATAGTGCCTATCTTTAGTATTAAGGATAGGAAGTTATTAGTATAGCTAGATATATACCTAGAGGCACTAGTATTAAAAAGCTATATAGGTAGGTTAATAGTAGTAGGTTAATAGATTACTATAAATACACTTACTAATCTAGTATATTTGCTATTTAAGTTAAGTACTAGGTATAATAATAATAATAATAGTAGTAGTGTTATTAAGTTAATATAATAGTAAGTAGAGTAACTAATAATAGTAGTTAAGCTATTAGAGTCTTTATCTAGGTTAATTATAGCAGCGTTATTTACTTTCTACTTCTTCTAAGAGCCTAATAATAAGAATAACTATAACTATAGTATAGTGCTAGCTTTTCCCTTTACTTAGTTCTCTTTATACTTCTTAAGATACTTATAATTAGGATAGATATAACTAATAAATAATAGGTTATACTTCTAACACTAGGTATATTCTAGTATAGAGGTACTAGATAATAGTAGTCTATTAGTATTTAGCTATCTAGACGCTGTTTATCTAGCTATATAAGTAGCTAAGGAGTTAGTAATATCTAATAAGTGCTTCTTAGAAATATCTAGGATCTTAGGTTTAATATCTTTAAATATAGTTATATTCCTAGTAGATAAGTTATTAATAATATTATCTATTATCTTAGGTAGAGTAGTAAGAAAAAATAAGCCCTTAACCTAATCTAAGTTAAATATATTATATATTACTACTATAATAGGCTATATAGATATTATATAATATTTAGCTATATATATCTAGTATTAGTAGAATTTATTAAGATATAGTCTAAGGTTATCTCTATTATAATAGTAGAGGTTTATAAGTAACCTAAAGAGTAAGATTAATATATTACCTATATCCCTATTAAAGTAGTTAGTAAGATACTTCTAGGCTTCTAAAGAGGTGTTATAGCTTACTATACTTATTATTAGGTTATTATAAACTAATAATAGTAGTATAACTAAAGCCTTATTATCCTACTTATCCTAGTCCTTAGTATTAGAAGGAAGTATTAGTCTTAGCTTCTTTCTAGCAAGGATAGGCTAAATACCTGTATATCTAAATACTATAGTCTAGGCTAACTACTATTCTAGATAGTTCTTACCTTAGGAACCTAGTTTAGGTAATAAGGAAGGGTCTAGATAGAAGTTAAATATAGGTTTAGTAGATATAATAGGTATTAGGGGTAGTGCTAATAGTCCTAGGAGAGGATCTATGTTATGGACTGGCCTTAAGGGAAGAATGCAATAAGCGTTGATAATAGTATTTAGTATCTTAAAGGAGAGATAAGCCCTCCACGCCTTTTTATAGGTGTCTAGTGTGTTTGCTTAGTAGTAGTGTTAGACTTGGTCTGTCTTGTGTTAGACCTAGGCTTAGGCATAAGCCTAAGTCCTTTATATACCCCTAACCTTCCCCTATAAACTATCGTGAAATTGTCTTTTTAGGGGTCTAGGGTTATATCTTTATCCTCTATAATCTATATTAGGCTTTATTACTATATTTTTTAGTTTTATTATTATATCTTTATATTCCTTCCTAATTTATAACAGGCCTATATATTAAGTAGTACGCGCGTATAGCGTCTATGCGCTTATTTTAGCACCCTACTATAAAAGTTCTAATATAGCTATCCTACCCTACTATAAATTTCCTAAACTTACTTTATTATACAATAGATTTTCCCTACTAATTAGCCCCTTTTCTAATCTTTTTCTATTAATCCTGCCTATCTAGTCCTTATTATATCTTTATCTATAGCTACTAGTGCTAGTAGTAGGGATCTACTATAAGGCGGTTAGACCCTACGCTAGGCCTACTAAGATAAGGTGTGTACTTCTAATATTCTCCCTATGTTTCCTGCACTAACTTTTTATTTAGCACACATCTCCTTAAATCTAGTTGCTTAGTAGCTTTATTATTTCTAGTAACTTAGATAATAAGGAATATAATAGTAGCTTTATAAAGCTACTTCCCTATAATTAGTATATTAACTAGCTTTATCTCTTTAGTAAGTGTAACTATTAAGAGGGTAGTAGTAAGTTCCCCTTAATTTTTATTTTCTTTATAGCGAGTTCTAACTATATCTAGGGCGCTTATATAAGTCCTACTATTGTGGCCACAAGACTTATACTTAGTTAGAAGCTATCCTTGCTAATAATCCTAATATTTGCTAAGCCCTCTATAACTAGCTTTAGTTTTATTATAGTTACTAGGAGGATTACCTTTATATTATAAAGAAGGGGACCCTTAGCACTTTTATAGGGAAACCTACTAAAGGCACCTATTACTAGTTTATACTATAGTTCTACTAGCTCTACTATTATTTTAAGGATCTTATATTAAGGGCTTAAACTAATAACGCTGTTACTCTACTTGCCCCTACTACTTACTTGCGCGCCTATAATTAGTATTAGCTTAGTGCTATTATTCTATCTACTATTAGTACTCTAGTATTTCCTCTTTAGTCTACTATTATACCTTTATATAGTAGTTATAGTAACAATAACGTTATATAGCTTGCTACTGCTACTAGTGTTACCTTCTAGCGCATTAACTAGCGTATAAACAAGACCTAGGCCTAAACTAACCTTTATATTAACTAGCTTAAGAGCGCTGCTAAGCGCACTACCTAAGGTATTAAGACTCTTATTATTAGTATTGTTTTTCCCTTATTCCCTTTATATCTATTCTAATATTTATTTTCTTTAGGCCTAGGGTGCTACGCGCTAGCAAGCTATTAAAGCACTACCCTCCTCCTAACGCCGCTACTACTACTACTTATACTTATTAACTAAGTTGTCCCCTACCTGTAACACGCGTAAGCGCTACCGCTATTACTAAGAGATATAGAGGCGTTAGAATAATATAAACAATAGTTTAGGGGGGGCTAGGGGGGGGTTAGTTATAGATAGTAATAGTATAGATACTACTACCTAATTATTAGCTATATTATAAAACTTTAGTAGTAGGGCACTTACTTAGAGTATTATAAGGATAATTAAAAGATTTCTCTTATACCTTTCTACTTCTTAATTATAATAAAGGTCTAAGTTATTATTCTAGTTTCCTTTTACCCTTACTTCCTAGTTTTTATATATATTAGGCTATTATTATGCGTAGTATCCCTATACTATTCCTTAAACCTATCTAGAGCCTTAGTATCCTGCACTACCTCTAGTGGGTGCTATATTAGATTAATATACCCCTTCTATTTTACTAGGACTTAATACTTCCCTTTTCCTCTTGCATTCTTTATATAAAGGATCTCTTCTACTTCCTATTTATCTAGTATTATATCTTTATTTTCTAGAGTAACTATTAGACCTAGTTATAAGTCCTAAAGCTTCTAGCTTAGTAGCAGGTTATTAGCAGCTCTCTCTAGTAGATCTATATGCACAGTCTTATATAAGCTCCCTAGTAAGTCTAATACTACTATAAGTAGAGTAGGAACTTCTATTACTTTATACTTTACCTATAGCTAGTTAAACTTTTTACTTAGTTAGTTTATCTTTATATTATGTATTGCAAACTAAACTATATTACCTTTTAGGAACTTTTTAGCTAGGTGTTAGGACTAGTTTATTGCTTCCTATTATTATTACTATTAGAATATAATAGTAGCTTACACTAGCTCTACACCCCTCTATAGGTGTAACAAGAATACTATAGCCTCCCTATAAGGATTCTTAGGCTTTACTAGTAGTAATATTAACTTTTATAGCGTGTCTATAGTATACCTATTTAAAAGTAGATTTAGGCTAATACTAGTTATGCTAGAGTCCTTATTATTAAGTGCAAGTTAGTAGGCTAGTAGGTAGTTAGGCTAGTTAGTCTGCTTAAAGCATACTATTATGCGTAGTACTACCTATACTTCTTAGTTTACCTGCTCTATCCTGCTATCTATCTAAGGGTAATATGTAGTAGATAGTAACTAGTTTATCTTTATTATCTAGTATAATATTATCTAGAAGGATCCTAGCTAGTCTAAACCTTAGTTAGTAATAATAGAGGATAGGAAGCCCTAGAACTGCTACTAGTTGTCCTAGAAGATCCTTGCATAATAATTAGCTACTATAAAGACTGTTACTTTAAGCTAAATATATTTAGATAATCTGTTAGTAATAACTAATAGGGACTAGGGTTTACTATTATCTTTTATAGGTAGGTTAACTATAAAATCTATAGATATTTAGGACTAGTATTATAACGTGACTAGTATAGGTTACAATAGACCCTATTAGCGCTTCTAGGAGATATAAGCACTATAGCAATAGTAGTTTTAAATATACTACGTAACGTCTCCTAATATTCTATCCTAATAATAGTTATAGTGTAGTATTTAAAATATTATATTCTTTCCTAGATATCCTACTAAACCTAATTTATATACTTGCTATATAATAGTAGTTATAAGGGGTTCCTATATTAGTAACTAAATAACACCCCTTTAGAGCAAAGTACTATATGCGCTAATTATATAGTCCCTAATCTATTACTTTGTGTTAGCTAAAACTAGGAAAGACCTAGCGCCTTTCTAAACCGCATTAAGACGTACTTAGTATATCTTATCTTCTAGTACTACTTTGTCCTATAGTGTCTATATATGCAGGTTAGTAAAGAGGCTAGCGCCCTTTAGTAACTTAGATACCTCCTCTGCTTCTAACACTATAACCTAAATTAATTTAGGGCGTATTACTAACTATAGTGTTACTTTAGAGGAGTTTAAATCTTATGGTTATCTACTTAAGGCATTAGGTTATCCTGCAAGACAGCTAGGCCTATACTATAGGATGTACTAATATTTTAAAAGTTCCTCTACCTAGTAGCACTATTGCTTGCTTAAGCTTTAAAGGCTAGTAAAGTACTCTAAGTTTTTATAGTCTGTAAATATTATAAATAGCTTGTAAACGCTCTATAACTCTGCTAACTAACTTTTAAGATACTCTATAATAGCAAGCAATTCCTTGTTATATATAGTGTAGTTTTGTCTCTCTAGTGTTAGTACTATAGAGTAGTAAGTAACTAGGCACTAGATGCCCCTAACTTTTTGTAATAAGCAACCCCTAAGAGTATATCCTAAATAGTCCGCTTCTAATAACGTTTCTCTAGCTAGGTCCTATTATATTAATACTAGTCCTAATATAAACGCCTTTTTTAGCGCATTAAATACACTTTATTTCTCCTCTCCCTATTAGAATAGGGTGTTCTTCCTAGTTAGTTAGTTTAAAGGTACTGCTACTTTAGAAAACTTTGTAATAAAATTATAGTAGAAGTTAGCAAAACCTAGAAAACTCCTTACCTCTCTTATATTCCTAGGGGATTCCTATTCCTATACTACCCTAAGCTTTTTAGGGTTAGGTCTAAGTAATTTGCCTGCCTTAATAATATAGCCTAGGTAGCGTACCTCCTTAATACTAAAAGCACATTTCTCTAAGTCTAGGTATAGTCCTGCTTCTTTTAATAGCGTAAGTATATACTTTACTTTTTCTATATAGTTAAACTAGTCTCCTCCTAAATAAATTAAGATATTATTAAGGTAGGCTATTGTATACAATCCTAGTAACTCTATAAGCGCGGTATTAATATATTATTAGAAAGTAGATAGTGCACTACTAAGACTAAATAGATATACTAACTATTTATATAACCTAAACTAGGTGTAGAAAGTAGTTAAGGACTTATAACCTTCTACTATTCTAACTTTATAAAAGGCAGCGTAAATATCTACTTTTATAAACTAATTTACGCTAGATAGTGTGCGTAAAGTTTCCTTAATAAGTAGTAGTAGGTATTAGTCTAAGGTTATTATACTATTAAGTATCTAGTAGTCTATATATAGACGCTAACTACCTAATAGCTTCTTTACTAGTAATACTAAAGCTCTAGCTACAGAAGAGCTTACTTAGATCTAGCCCTTATCTATTAATCTAGTAAGTTATATCCTTAGTTCTAGTAATTAATTACGTAATATAAGGTATAGGGGACCCTATAGGGGGTTAGGCTAGGTTCTATCTAGGAGAGTTATTAACTAAATATAGTAATCTATACTACCTTAATAAGGTAGCAAACTACTTACTAACTCTTTGTTAAACAGGTCCTTAAACTCTTATAGTTCTAGTAGTAACTTTATCTTTCTAGTTTTATACTTAGGTTTATAGGGAACTATATTACTAGAAATATAGGAGGTGTGTATATTAATAGGACTTCCCTTATTAACACTTCCTAGATATTTTATTAGGCGTAAGTTATATATTACTTATAATATATCTAGTATATTTATTATAAAAATTTATACCTATATATCTTCTTATTAGGGTTCTTAATTTAGTAACCCTACTATAACTAAACCTAAGATAATAGAGATATAGGTAGGATATAGATATCTCCTGCTTTCTTATACTACTATATTTCCTGCCTTCCTAATTATTAATTTACCTTGTAGAATATCTATAATAATGCCCTCTCTACAAAGCTATAGTCTGCCTAGTATTAGTTAATAGGAAAGGCTAGGTACTATATAAGCTAAAAGCTAAGACTACTAACTATCTAAATTATAGTCTAATACTACTAACTATAAAATTCTTATACCTTTAGTAATTCCCTAGGTATATTATAAGGGTTGCAGGGGAATATTAATAAAGTTCCTACTAATCTATCTTACTAACTTTTCCTTAACTATACTAAAACACTAGCACCCTAAATTAACTATTACTTACACGTTCTCTACTCTACCTAGGAGGAGGGGAATAAAGAAGGGAGGATTATTTAACCTAGCCTTAATATCTAGGGGATACTTAATAGCCTCTACTATTAATAATTCCTTTATTATAGTATCCTCCTTATACCCCTAACTTAGCCTAAGGTTAGGGGCAGCTAGTTTCCTAAATTAGTGCTACTTGCTAATACTACAACTATCTTAACACCTACTAGTTATAGTAATAGGGTATTAGGGCATACACGCACAAAATAACTACCCTATCTACACTAGGTGTAGACCCTTACTAGTTTCTATATATTAAATAGGTCCTATAGGATCTAGTTAGGATATAATATTAGTAGTTTAGTAAGTGCACTTAATAAGGCTACTACTTCTACTATATTTATATTGCTGTCCTAATCTAAGTTAGATTTCTACTAGGGTTCCTTAGACTTACTAGCCTAAAGGAAGCCTAGTTCTAGAGAGGCTATTTTAATATCTACTATAATTATCTTATATTCCTCTATAGCTACATTATAGTTTGTCCTAAAGACTCCCCTATTAAGGGAAACTAAGCATATATAACTATTAAGAGATTACTAAAGTTATAAAAGCTTCTATTTATTATTCTAGTATAAACCTCCTAACTATATAAGGAGCTATATAAAATTTATAAAGAACTTTATAAAAGGCTAATTTTAGCCCTAATATAAGTATTCTAATATAACTTAGGCGCGCTCCTACCTATAATAGTTACTATAATAGAACGCTAGGTAGTTAAGAAACCTACTTATATCCTAACACTTACGTGCACTATCCTTAAAGTATAGTGCTATAGTATACTAGACTATAGGTAATAACTAGGACTAAATATATATAAACCTTACCTCCTTATCCCTAATAAAGACCTTATCTACACGTAGTTTAAACTCTATAGTTATTTACTAGGAGGAGAAGTTTACCTTAGTACTATTATATAGTAAACTAACTAGGAAAGGTTTATAGTATAAGGTAGGAGAGGGTAGAGGTAGTATATTATTAAACCTAGTAGGCTTAGAGGAGGGTTAGGATAGAATCTAATTACGTATTTCCTTATTCTATTAATATAGTATAGCTATTATAGTAGAGTCTTAAGCCTATTATTCTATTAATCTATAGACCTATTATATTAGCCTTTCTACTATATTAGGTTACACCTAGGTATTCTAAATATCTAGCGCGTCTATCTCTTATTACTATTATAGTATGTTTAGAAGAAGATACTAAAATATTATAGACTAGCCTTAAGGGAAGAATATAATAAGCGTTAATAATAGTATTTAGTATCTTAAAGGAGAGATAAGCCCTCTACGCCTTTTTATAGGTGTCTAGTGTGTTCGCTTAGTAGTAGTGTTAGACTTAGTCTATCTTGTGTTAGACCTAGGCTTAGGCATAAGCCTAAGTCCTTTATAATCTATCTCTAGTAATAGTAGATATAGAGATAGTAGTACCTCTAATAAAGCTATAGGTAGAGCTAGTAATAGTAGTAGGGACATATTAAATAGGTTAGAATAGGAAACTATAATAATAGTAAGTGTTAGTAATAGATATAGCTAAAGTAGTAGAAGCTAATAAAGAGATTAATATAAGCAGGTACTAGTAAATAAAGCTAAGTATGCTAGTAGATAAGCTAGGCTTATAACCTAATATAATAAAAGTATTTATTAAAGAATCTATAGAAGAAGAGCTAAGGTGGCTAGATATAGACATCCTACTAGCCCTAAATAGGTGTCTCCCAGACAACCCGGGATAGGGGAGTCGCCAATGCAGCTTGGAAGTCACCACCTCGGTATAAGGTAAGCACTATGGGTGATATAGAAACAACACACATCCGTCCTCCTCCCCCAGCAAAGCCAACACTGCGACTCCATCTAAACGGCCCTTTTATTCAAAGAAAAAAAATGCAACACGCATCTCTTTTCCGCTTCTTTCCTTTTCCGTTCTTTTGCGCACTCGCTTGGCCCCGCTGTTGATGGCGACGCACAAGAGGTGCTGTGACGGCCGTACCGTACCGGTATAGTACTGTACATATGGTACATACAAACCTGCATTGTACCCCACGAGCGGTTGTGGTAGTGTATCTACATGGCTGTCTATACTCATAGCGTACTGGGTCGCTATCCACATGTGTACAGGACTCCTGACTTAGCGCGCGCTTGAGTGTGGGTGGGGGGCGCGTGGGCGGGATTAGGTTTAGGTTCGGGATGGATTGGGGTTACGGCGGGTTCCTGTTTTGGGAGGGGATGTCCTAGGTGGGTGGTTTGTGTTACTCTGTTTTTTTTTTGGCTGAGAGGGGGGAGAAGGGGTGGAGGTTGTGTGCTGTGGAGTGGAAGGGTTGGGAGGGAGGGCGTGTAGAGGGTTGGGTGTGGGTTAGGCGGTTTTTTTTTGGGGGGGGGTGTTTGGGTTTGTGTGTGGTTGTGTGTGTGTGCGTGTGCGGGGGGAAGGGGACTGTGTACTTGCCTACCTATGTGTGGTATGTTCGTATAGAGGATTCAGTACGTATGAGTCTGAAGAAGCTCGGAGGTGGGGGAGACGGAGTTGGAGAGGAGATGAAATGATATGGGTAGAGGATAGTTGCAAAATATGGATAAACCATCACAACATGGAACCACACCAACATCCTTCTTCCATATTATATTTCTCCCATTCCCAACATCCCCTAAGCTTCAGCAATACTTCCGCAACAATCTCTACTTTCCATCCTCAAAACCCAAAACTCAAACCCAACACCCTCCCATTCCCACTCCTCATACACACCACACACCCAACCCCATCCCTCACTCTCACCAGCTCGGTAAACCTTACCCACCCAAATCGAGCGCTTCCCATCCACATCCGACCATCCCATCCATTCCACTTGCCCAAATCCCCCCTCTCTTCAAACCCCCTTCCGACCTCCACCCCTGGGGCTAACCGCAACCCATGCATATCCCACACCGTTCACGCCGCGCTCACGGAGCGGAGCGTGCGCACGAGGCTAAATTCTTTATCTTTGAGATCAAAGCAAACGTGCGCTACGATCGATAAGCGCACGAGATTTATCGAGATCGAATGAGATCCGTCTTGCCGCTGTGTTGTGATTCGGGGAATTGCCGGGGCAGAGGGGAGGTTTACGCTGCGAGATATCGAGGAGGCAGATGTGCGGACAGGGTGAGAGGCGTGGGGTTTGGTGGCGGGCATCCACTTTTCCTTCCTTTATCCACTTTGTTATTGGGGGTAGCGGACACTGGTTCAGTCTTGTTTGTTTGCTGCAATTCTGAATGCTGCTTCTGTTCTGCTTGCTTTGCCAACCGTGTTGAAAACTTTTATTCACTACGATTGTATGCAATACTAGACGCACCTTAGTTCATAACCTCACTTCATCGCACCTCTCCTCCCCTGCTGCGCTTTTCTTCTATACTTTGCTCTGTCATACAACCACGCTTCCTTTTCCTACCCCTACCATTTCGCCAATATGTATTACTATTCACTACTACTTTGCACAATTTTTATTCAGTCATCTTCAGGTCTGTGTCATGTCTAGCGCCCCTAGCAGGTTTGCTTCCTTGACCAAGTCGTAGAACAACCCTCTGCGCCTCACCAACTCGGCAGGCGTATCAAACTCCGCAACCGTGCCCTTGTCCAGCACGATGATCCTATCGGAATCGAGAATCGTGTTGATGCGATGTGCAATGGTGATGATTGTGCGATTGGAGAACATGGGGCTGCGGAGGGTAGTTTGTAGCATCGCATCCGTCTCAACGTCTACAGCGGCCTGTGCTTCTGGTTAGTAACCGTCGCTAACAAAGTGGGGACAACGGCTGTTGCCGCTGCCGGAAGTAAAGCGGATACATACAGTTGCTTCGTCTAGGACGAGAATGTTGCTAGGTGTAAGGAGGGCGCGCGCCAAAGATACGAGTTGCCGTTGGCCGGAAGAAAGGTTAGAACCTGTGTACTACGTTAGCATCGTAGTCTCTTCGCGTGCATCACCAGCCAGATGTTGCGCATGGCGTGTCCTTGAATTGAAACTCACCTCCTTCATTGATCTGGGCGTCAAGGCGCCCGGGCATACTCGAGACGTGCTCCTTGAGGCGTGCATGTTCTATCCGTGCGTAGCTTCGGTCAGTCACGGCTTCTTGCAATAATGTCGATACAGAAAGACTTACCTAACACGCTCCAGAGCTCCGTGTCATCGTGGACGTGGCCTGGGTCGAGATTATCACGCACGGTGCCTTCGAATAGCGCTGCGTCTTGTGGGATAATGGCGAGTCGCCGCCGGAGATCCAGTAAACCAATGGTGCTAGTGTTGAGGTTGTCAATGCTCACGTGGCCTTCTGCAGGCTCGATAATACGGAAGAGGGCCAGAGTCAGTGAGCTCTTGCCAGCACCTGTTCGCCCAACAACCCCAATCTTCTCCTTGGGTTTGATCGAGAGGTTAATATTCTTCAGAACAAGATCAAGACCCGGGCGGTAGCGCGTGCTGTAGTTGTTGAATGAGACAGCGCCCTGCGATGGCCAGCTGATTGGCGGTCGATTTTTGGAGATGATTTCCGGGGCTTCGCTCGGAAGCGCAGCGTATTCCAGCACTCGCTCAACAGACACAATGTTAGTTTCTACCTCGACCGTCTGACGTACGATCCAGTTAAGGCTCTGTGTGATCTGCAGGGCGTATGACATAGCCAGACCCACCATACCTGCCGAAAGACCGCTGTGGCTGGCAACAGAGATTATAGAGAACCCGGCGGCGGCCAAGATGATCACCGAGCCCAGGAACTCAAGACGTACGGCTAGCCATCGATTGGCACTGATGGATGGGTAATATGCGCGAAGGTTTGCATCCACACGCCACTCGTTCTCCATCTCGAATCGTTTCTGCTGGCTGTATGCACGGATCGTGCTCATGCCACTGAGCGATTCTTGGAAGTGTGCATAGATTGGACTGCGGCTAACGCTGTCTAGTCGCTTCAATTCCCGCGAAGTCCGCAAGTAGTATCTCTGGATGTAGAGATACAACGCACCAAGTGGCAAGATGAGCGCGACAAAGATGGGAGTGGACCACGAGATCACAACAAGGGTGAACCCAGCTGTGCTGGTCAGTAAATGTTACACCAAACGGCAAACGTAGGCTAGCTGCATACCTCGAGCGGAGTTGACGAAGAGCATGTTGAAAGTTCGGCTAGTCACGTCAGTGGGCCTCCAGGACTTGCTGCATACTAAAGTGGCAACTTACGCTAGAACTTCATCGACGCGGTAGATGTCACTATCGAAACATGTTAGCTTATATCCGAAAATACACAAGACCGACGGCATGGCTCGCAGATACCGCTGGCAGTGCGATTCAAGACGACTGGGTGCGTCGGACCGTAGCGAGATCGGGTCCGCATAATCGCATACCTTGAAAATCGATTCAGGATGCGTCCTGCAGGCGTGGTCTCGAAGAAACTCATTGGTGATCGGAAGATGGCGAACGCCATCCGCTCATGTAGCTTTCGGCTGGCCTAACAGTCCAGTCAGTCTGTGCAAACCCTCATGCAGCCTCTCAACCTGCTTGCAGACACATACCTCGATCGAACAGAAGATCCACAGGATGAGCGTTTGAACCACGACCAGTGCCGCAGATCCCACACCGAATGCAAAGTATATTCCAATGTACTTCCCCACATGAGGGTTCCCACCATACCGCTGGTTAATCTCAGACCAGTGTTTGAGCCAGACGCTTGCGCCTGCAGCATGTTAGCGTTGAGTTTGAAGAGACGACAAAGTGACGAGCCAATCAGGACCGACTTACCAATTGATGAAGTCTGGGCTCCGAGAAGGAGCAACAGATATGTACAGACTGCGGCAAGGTTGCTGGTCTTTGCATATTCACCATACACTGACCACTTGACCTTGCCCTGCTCTGCAAACTCCTTCGTTTGCTTGCTCTTCAGTCCTCCTTCCTCATCTGTAAGCTTGCCGCGAGGCCCTTTGAAGCTAGCAGTACTGGCCCGGCGAAGAGTGTGAAAGCTACGCTTACGGACCGCATCGGCACCGGCTCTCAGAGGAGCCAAATGTGAAGCATCCTCTTGAGCGGCTTCCGCCTCGGCTTGATCTTCATCATCAGCGCCGGCAGGGCTCTCGCCATATATGGTAGACTCTTCATCACTCGTGACACCTTCAGAAGCACGTGTGCTGTCATCTTCACTCTGGTCCTCGTTTAGTGATGTTTTGATCAAATTCGCAATTTCTCCTTTCATAGCCATCAGCTGATCATAGTTGCCCCGTTCGAGAATTTTGCCCTCACGCAGGAGCAGGATCATGTCAGCTTCCATGAGAACAGGAATGGAATTAGTTGCCAGGATCCTAGTCTTCCCAGCGAGCAATCCCTTCGGTCCCAGAACATTGTCGATCAAATGTCTTCCGACATGCTGGTCAACAGCCGATAGGCAGTCATCGAGAAGGTAGATATCCGCTCGCGCGTAGACAGCGCGAGCCAATGTCAGTCGGGCCTTTTGTCCACCTGATAAAGATATCCCACGCTCCCCAACCTCAGTCTGGTCGCCATCTGGTAGTTGCGCGAAGTCGTCGCGCAATGCGCAAGCGTTGACTGTTTTGTCGTAGAAGTGTGGGTCCCAGCGATGACCGAACACGATGTTTTCACGGACTGATGCATTCATGACCCAAGCTGACTGTGGTACATAGGCGGTTTTGCCTCGGAGCACAACCTCTCCGTGGATTTTCCATAGATCGCCGAGAACCGCCTGCAGGAGGGAGGACTTGCCAGATCCAACACGACCCACGATGCAAGCAAGTTCACCCTTGTGTGCACTGAAATTGATATTCTCAAGCGCTCGGCGCTCGGCGTTTCTGTCCCACGTAAAGCTTGCATCACGGATGCGAACCGACTCGTCACCATTGTCCTCTACGGCTGCTTCACGTATGACAGCATTCTCTTGCAGCTCGTCAGCAGTGAGATAACCAGTAATCCGGCCGACTGCAACGCTGGCTTCCACGATCGCCGTGATGACCATGGGGAGGATAGCGAGCGGGAATGTGAGGAGGTTGAACAAGGTGAGGGCTGGGAAGACGATGTCGGTGGTCAAGGCACGGTGCTGGGTCAGTACGAACACGCCGAATGTTGAACACGACACTAAGAAAGGCGTGGCCGACCATGTAAAGGTGGAGAAGGCTTGAGTAGCACCAATCTTGCGAAGCGTATTGAGCTCTTGATCGTTTCGAATATGGTTTAATCGGTTGGCGAAAGCTGTTGTCCAGGCGTAAAGTTTGATGGATTTCATGTTGTTGAGTATCTCCGATATGAGCTTCGTTCGGGCATCCTTGTTCTTCATCTGTTCTTTCTGCAAGATTTTCATCCATCGTGCAATGATTCCGTTGATAGGAATCATAATGAACATGGCAGCAACACCTGCAAAGCAACTGGCGCCAAGCAATTGATATAAAGAGAGCATGCAAAGAATGATCTGAAACGGAGCCGACCAGAGTTGTTGACCATATTGCGCCAGGTCTTGGAGTCGCTGGGTATCAACGGCCATGTAGTTGACAATATCGCCTGTAGACTTGGCTGCGCGGCCTTCATTGGAGAGACGAGTCGACTTGGCGTAAATAGCAGCAGTGAGAGATGACTTGATGCGCATGCCAGTCTCAAACGCACGCTGGAAGTACTGATGAAGACAGGCTGTCTGTGAGACAGACACAGCGAACATGGCAAGCGCAATAGCAGCGCCTCGTACGACGGGCTGGGGATTGGGACCACGGTAAGAGTCTACAAAAGTGATCAAGAGCCTTAGCAGCTGGGGTTGCGCAAAGTTCAAAATATCACTGATAGTCTTGATAGCTGCTCCCCGAAAGTATGGGCCACCGAATGACCGGAACAGAGCAAGCCATAAAGAAGGGTATTTCTTTTCCATCTCATGGGCCCAAGCTTTCTCAAACGTCTGCGCCGTGTGTCGGGTCGAATCTCGCTTTCGAAGGTTCCACAGGTCATCCTGGGTTAAAAAGGTCTTGTAACCACGCTTCATGAGGGGGGTCATCCAGCCGAAAGTCAAGACAGAAAACACATCGGCGTATTCGTATGGGCACTCGTCATCGTCTCCCAGCATATCGTAGTCACTCATGCGCTTAGGCACCAGCCATTCCAGCACAAATGAAGCCGCTGCCAGACCAACACTAGCGCAGAAGACTGCAAAGTATGCCACATGCTCGTGGTGTAATTGCCGAGCTACGAGAGACCGGAGCTTGACAGCGTATGCGATGAGAAGGAATAGCCAATAGAAAAGCACGACACCATTCGCGTTGCGTGATCGCCAATGCTCAATATACTGAATGTAAGAGATGACACCGAGAGAGGCGATTGTAATGATTGAAGTCCAAAAGCGGAAATCCTCAACCCAAACGTCTTTGAGATATTCGATCTGGAGGGCTGCTTGTACGGCAGTGGTTGCAACGAGAGCTCCCAGGGTAATCTGCCAAGGTCGCATATGATTAGATACTGTAGACAGAAGACTACCGTTTATGAAAGAAACACATGACGTACCAGCTTCGCGTAGAAATGCCAGTTGCGCTTCACTGGCTGTGGTGGACAATTCCTATATAGGTGCCACAGTGCGCCTGCGCCTCCCACCATGCCGAACACGGCGACCACAGCTATCCACACATCCAAAAAGCATGGTGTGAAGTCGTATCGGATAGGGCTTATAGGCCCCCAGCCCTCGATATTACCACATAATGGCTGTCGATGGTCCTTCGAGGCTGCGAGATAGCCGTGTGCGAGCGGGCTGGGGGGGAGAAATGGCGTCTGCTGTCCCTGCATCGATTCGTGATGTTCACTAAACTGCAGAGCTCTGAAGTACACAGAGTCAAGGCAGAGAGTCGTCCGAGAGGCGCGGGTGGAAGAAGTCGCGATGGCCAAGTTTGGAGAGAAGTCGCCCGCATGGACGCACGGGCCGTTGATTGCCTGTCACAATCAACGGATTATATCATCATCGCTGAGATCGCTGAGGGCATCTAGCGCTCAAATCCCCGTTATGTCCGCTTCATACGGTAAGCGTCATTCACCGCTTTCAACCTCGAAGCTATGCCAGACGAAGAACAGGGGAAACTCTTGCTCTTTGTTGAAGACATTGCATAAGTAGAACGCATTCAATCGTCGTTCAGGGGGGTTGACTGCTGCCATGCGTTCGCTTGCCAGTGTCAAATCATGACTTGAGTGACGTTCGGTCCGATGTTGCCGGCCGGGATCGTCAGCACGCGAACACCAAATCACGTGCGCCAAAATTAGTGCTTCAAGATCACGTGCTTCACATCAATCCGCCCAGTCGCTCTTAGGAACTCCTGGAATCATTCGCATGCTGCTCGCACCTTCTGTTCTTTTGTAGAAGCGAAGAGACATTAGCAGAACTGAGGAAAAAACAATGGATATTTTCCACGAGCGTGATCATCCAACGCAAACCCACCCGCAAACGCCATGTTCAAATATCTCCAATTACTCTATCGAACGAAGCTCTATCTAGTCTGGGCGGGCGCCCGTCCCACTTGTGAGTCACTAAACCTTCCTTGCTAACCATCTCAGCAGATTTGGTTGAAATGGACGGGCGGAACCCGAGCTCGAGTCTCGGTTGTGGGTCAGCAGATGGCAGGCGAGGGTCGTTCGGTCTTTTTGCTTTTTTTAGGAGGACGGAGGCGGGGAAGATGGCTGTGAACGCTGTCATTGTCGAATGGCCCACTGTGCATGTAGTGTTGAAGATAACTTCGTCACTGATCATGGGTCTCAAAACTCAAAGCTCACTTCGCTCTGGCCTCTCCCTCTCTTCACCCGTCCTTTCCTCCATCAAGCGCCGCACCTCCTTGTTTGCGGCCTTTAAATGCCTGAATTCTGTCGCATCTTCTCCAAGGCCCCAGGCGAATACGCCACCAATCCTTCTCATGTCAAATGCAGTCTTCAATTTTCGCTCAATAGCCTCAGCTGTATCCCAGCTCCAGAACAACCTCTCTTCCTCGTCCCAGTAATAATGACCCCCACCAACCTGGTCATACTCTCCATGCTTCAACGCCTTGCTGAACGATTTCACAAGTTCCGTCGGTACCTCATCATGCCATGAGAAAGCACCCGCTTTCCCTAAATCTCCACCCGTGTCTGGGTCTTCCATGAGTTCGGTTTTGCACCCCAAGGGAGACTTATCACAATGTCCGTCTTCGGCAGTCTTGAACCATTTTACATAAAATGCAAGACCGAGATTGATCTTCTCAGCTGGAAACCCGCGCTCGATATACGCGTCAAGTGCTTGGACAGATTCAGCTAGGCCGGTATGATGTTTTGTAACGTTGTCCCTTCGGTTCATCAAATCATACGTCATGACGTTCAGAAAATCCACAGACTCCATGATCTTCGGTATAGTGGACGGATTGAATGCGATCATATCTCGTTGTAACCCAGGAACAGCAGCAGAGATTATCTTTTCCGGCCCAATTGCCGTTCTGATCTCAGCCAGAAGTTGCGCATATGCGTCTATTTCCCATTCCTTCTCTTCATTGGGATGTGTTTTGTAGTCTTCACCGTTTCCTCCAGGATACTCCCAGTCAACATCTACGCCGTCTGCGCCAGTCATTTCCAGCATCACGGCAACGTTCATTGCAAAGAGCTTGCGATTAGCTTCTGATTGTGCTGCACGAGAAAATGCGGTGGTATCACCCCAGCCGCCAATCGCGATCTGGATTTTAGTGTCTTGTGCGAATTTTTCACGTACTTTATCGACCGTGGTGAAAAGCGGCCACTCTTGTTGCCCAGGGTTGTTAAAGATAGATGTACTCATGAATGCGAGAGCCACGTGACTCACATCCGCAACCAGAGCTGGCTCGGGAACGAGGGGATGCTGCCTTCCAAATGTGAATCTTTGACCTTACATATACATCATACATGTCTTACCCAGTCAAGTACATGATATACTTCATGTGCGATTTTCCTGCCGTGGGCGACGTCAGGAAAGCTGACAGTATGATGGGTACTTGAAGCCACCTAGGGCGACACAACTTCATTTTGCAGAAACCAGTCACAAATGCAAACAATGTCTATGTGACGAGTAAGTAGACAAGCTGAATGGGCTGATAAAGAAGACTGCGAAAACAAGTGAGAAGCTCAGTTGACCCTGATCTAAGGTATATGTAATTCAGAATCTCGCTTACTGGGCACCTAGGTACCGGTACGGTAGTAGCTAATTAATACCTAAGCCGGCCCGAATATTTGTGAACGTCCTTGCATTGCTCCAAAACTCATCTTGAGATGATAGTATCACAGCTTACTATGTCTGCAATATATATACTATTTCGAGGAACATAACGATTCACTATTCCGTAAATCCGTTACTTTATGAAATCATCATGACGTCTCGTAGCAAACTACCAGATTCTCAAAAATACGAGTCTCCGCTGCTTTCTCCACGATGCAATAGTCCTACCTCTGCGATGCCGCAGTATCTACAATCGGACGTTTTGAATATCCGTCGATAGCCTTGGTGTGCCCATGGCCCAAGTATGTTACGAGAGTCATTGAGCAAGGGGCACATGCTATGTGTGTGAATTATACTAGAAGACCAAATGACCCATGTCGCTGTCAAAGCATCCGATCTGGTCTATATTCAGCTGAGAAACCGTTGTAAGTCTAGAAAATCAAATTTTCAGGTTCAGCTATACTATGAGTGTTCATGCAACAAAATCACGGTAAACGCATCGCTACTACACTCAATCAACATGTGCAAAACGATCTTGATGTCCAGGTTACGCGTAGCATCAAAGGTGACTCGTCCAGAGTCACACTCTGAGCTATTCCCCTTCTCTAAAGAACCTGCATAACATTCATGGACATTGTATATGCCACGATCGAACATCGAAAAGGCCAGAACCTCAAAGATACTTCCTTTATCCGATGGATATCAAGCTAAGGACAGCATCTGCTGGTTAGATTGACAGAAGACCATCTGGTTCTTCCATATCGTTTCTCTGTGTATGCTGGTCGTCGATAGGATACGATGTCCTTTTTGACTTCCTTTGGTAGAGTTGCTAGAGGTTATGGCGCATGTGGTATGCATCGTTCAATGGTTGTATACCAGATTTGCTGCAAATATGTGCTTTGCCAGTCACCCTTGGAAGTCACGTCTTTCCTTCTGGCGCTCAGTCACATCGAATTTTGGCCGCCGTTTGTAGTTTTCAAATCGACAGGTACTTGGCCCTGCAACAATACCATAATGTCTAGAACGTCTGAAGCAACCTTGTCGGTGACGTTAGCAAAGGACATGATTGCTCATTCAACCTGCTGCTATTTTTTACGCACAATGCGCGCTCACAAAACTACCCACAACATGTCACAATCAAATCAGGAAACTCATTGTACTGATACCATTCTAAAACACGACAATTAAAATCTTCACTTGTACTTTTGACCTATCATTCGCGAAGTCGCTCAACTTGGGTATGTGAACATAGCGGCACGACTATTAAGCTCAACAATTATGATCCCTAACATGATCCTCATGGCCAATACAAAACAATTTCGTTCTTGTGGGATATTGCGGAGAAGGAAGATGGAGCAGCGTGGCCAGATGGCGAGAAGGATGCAATATCCGACGATGAGGAGGGCCTAAATGCAGTGTGTAATGTCATCATATTGTCCTAGTCTAGGAGGATAGGAGCTATCTATAGGCAAGCACCGCCAAGAGGCTAAGCCTGTTACACGTGACCTAGGCGTTTATAATATAGTATCTGCCCCCTTCTATAAGGTAAACGTCCTTGTAAGAAAATCCTTAAATAGTAACTAGTCTAACTGCTGCAACACTCTTAAAACCCTTTACTAGGCTCCCCTATAATAGTAGTAGTAGTAGACTTATACCTATCTTATTTATTATTATCCTTTAGGTATAAATCTATAGTAGCTTAAATAGCTATTTATAAGGTAGTAGAATGCTTAGTAGTAATAGTCTTATAGTAGACACCTATTAGGGCTTTAGAGGGGTTATATAGGCTTTTTTTAATATTATATCTATAGATATTAAGGGCTTTACACACTATAGGGTATTAAGTAAAACTATTTTATTATAATAAATTAACTTTTATAATATAATATCCTAAAGCTCCCTATTTATAGAATAAACGCTTAAGGTAGTTAAACTAGAAGCGTAGGCTTGCAGTAATGTTGTATATTAGTGCTATAATTACTAGCAAGGTCTTAGCTTAGGTTCCTATGACTAGTATCTAAGGTTATTTCTAGAAGAATTCCTCTATATATCTAGTAGTATTAAAGATTATAAACTAATAATCCTTACCTATTAAGGAGTTAATAGTAAAGACTAGGACTACTTAAAGACGCTTAGTAAGGATAGTCTTTCCTACGTAGTAGGCTTCCTTAGTAGCTTTATTAATTATTACTAGTAGTAGGTAGTTATATACATTATATAGGGACAACACTAATACCTATTCTACTAGTACCTCTTAGAGTTATTAAGTAAGATTATATAAAGTAATAATTGCTGTATCTATATAGTACTATAATCTAGAGGTATCTTAGACTAGTATTATATCTATAGTATTAACTACTACTAGTGTATTATTAATTCCCTATATCTAGGTGTTAATATAGCACGCCTTCTTCTTGCGCTTAGGGTTAAATAATCCTAGTATAGCGCTTACCTCTATTATATTATTTAATTAGAGCGCTAGCATAAGTAACGTCTAGTTAGTAAACCTAGATATTTAACTTAATACTTAGATTAGAAAGCCTATACTACTTAGTTAGTATAAGGTAGAGGTGCTAATCTGCAATTAAAATAGATTATCTAGCTATAGTCTAAAAGGTTAAGGTCCTAGCTAGTGCTAGTCTCCTATAAAGATGTATATTTCTAAGTCCTAATAGTTACTTATAAAACTAGCTATCTTAAGGTCTCTAGCCTAGCTACTTTCTTCTAGGCAAACTATATAAGCCTGTTAGATAATCTAAAATCTATATATATTTATAACTAAGGTAGTATAATACACTACTACTACTAATTATATAATAACCTACTAACCTTTATTAAAAGTAGTCTTAATACCCTTCCTAGCTTCCTTGCTTAGCTAACGTGTAGTATCTATATTAGTTATTGCTGTTTAGATATCTTTTAGTTTATCCGCAATAAAGTCTAACTTATCCCCTAACTAGGTGCCTAGGACCTCTTCTAATAGGGGTATTCTATCTATTCTAGCTAGCTAATATAGGTAGTATATAATAGAACCCTCTACTATATTAAAGTGTTTATCTATAATACCTGTGTATTAGTTTTAGAAGTGTTATAGGTAATAGTTAAGGATATTAACGTTAGCCTAACCTTTAGAGTCTTAGTGTTCCTAATAGAATAGAGGAAGACCTAATCTATCCTCCCTAAATCCTAGGTCTAATATAGTAGTTAGGGCTTTTAGTTTAGAAGGCTTTAAATAGTAGTAGACTACTATTTTTTTAGCTAGTCCTATATCCTTATAGTATTTAGTTATAATAGATAAAAAGGTCTTATAATTATAGTCTACTATCTTATTCTATACTAAATAGTAGGTTACCCTACCTAGCTTCTATCTATTAAGGTTACTATTGTTACACCCTATAGTTAGTAGCTTAATTATTAGATTGCTATTAATAACTATATTATTAACATTATTCTAGATTAGGATTCTAGTGTAGGATAAACGCTTTAACGTGTCTAAATTGTGCCCTAATTTATTATTATCTCTAAGTGTATCTATAACCTCTAACTTGCCTAGATCCTTAGCGCTATCCTATTAAGTAATCTGCTTGTTATCCTTGCCTATAATTGTCCTATTATCCTATTAACCTTTAGTATTAGTATTATCCTAGATTTCCCTAGCCTTAGGGTTGTCCTATATCGCCTAGTTGTCTTATCCTGCCTTCTTAGTAGCGTTAGGTACTATAATAGGCTACTTAGTTATATATACTATATACTCTAAGTCCTATTATATTTACTTATAAGAATTAACCTTTATTATAAGGGTATATCTAAGGAGCATTGTAATACTAGTAAATATCTTGCCTAACCTAGAGATTCCTAA
Organism: Plenodomus lingam; assembly: GCF_022343315.1. NCBI lineage: Eukaryota > Fungi > Ascomycota > Dothideomycetes > Pleosporales > Leptosphaeriaceae > Plenodomus > Plenodomus lingam. Next base: position 2,764,441 of record NW_027093974.1, read on the forward strand.
GAGGATTGCTATCTTTGTGCGTAATCTATTGTCCCTCTATATCCTTACTAGGTTCCACTAATAATCCTTTAAAATAGAGAACAGCTATTCCTAGAACTTATCTATAGCACCTAGTGCTAGGTAATTATATAAGCTTAAATCTTAGTAGTATTAATAGTCCTTATATAGAAGTATATTATAGAACTAGGTTAGGACCTCCTCCTTACTCCTAAATAATAGAACTAATTTACGTAGGACTATTATATTTGTAAGGTTATTTATTAGTCTCTTATATTCCTTATCCTTACCTTATACTAAGACTATAATTAGCGTAGTGTATTAGAGCTATACCTAAGCTTAAAGCTTTTTCTATAATAAGCGTCCTATTTACTAAATTATTAGGGATACTTATTACTTTTAATCTGCTAGGCTGCTACTCTCTTTATCCTAAGGGTAATAGGTAATAATACAAACCTAACCTATTCCTATAGCTAGACCTAGGGGAACTACTCTCCTATTCTATATAGCTAGGGAGACTATATCTTAGAAATTATTAAAGTCTAATTAAATGTAATTACTAGTAGTAAGCTTTAGGACAGATTTGTCTATATTTTCTTCCTTAAAATAGATATAGATACCCTAGTTAAGTCTATTATATTAGGTGTTAGGGATAGGATAGATAGTAGCAACCCCTTTATATTTATAATTCTGCATGCTAAAATATTGCTTAATTAGGGTGCTAAGTCCTGCGTAGTACTAAAAAGAGTTAAACGTCTTAAATGCCTACTTTAGGGTTATAACAAATTTAGGCAGTATCTCTATCTATTTAACACCCTTATTAGTTAGGGATAGGTTAAGTAGATTCTTATATATTATTATTAATAGGTTGTATTTTATAGACTAGTTAAATTAGTTAAGGATTAACTAAATTATAGGCAAAATATTAGTCCTATAAAAGAGTATATAGATTTATAGAGCGTAACACATAATAATCTAAAGATTCTTATAAGAAGTTAGTATATCTATCTTTTTAGTAAACAAGTTAGCTATAAAAGGTAGCTTATTAGTAGGAATATAAACTAGTATTAGATAGTGCCCTACTATAAGTAAAGCGTATAGCGCGTTAATGTACCTAGGGTTAATATTAATAAAATAAGGGAAGAGTGCCTATAAGGTAGGTTTCTAGTATAGGTCTATAATATCCTAGATATAAGTAGAGCGCCTATATTAATCTTATGCGTAACTATTCTCTTTTCCTAGGGTAATAGGAAACTCTCTAGGGAGATAGGCGTTGTAGTAAGTTAGGTAAACCTTAGTCTTATAGCTTAGCTACTCCTTTAGGCAACTAGGGTCTATAAAGTTATATTTAACGTAGAGGCCTAGAAAAGAACACTCTATAGGGTCTTTATAGATAGTAGCTTTTACTCTAGTCTTCTTATTCTATCTAAAGTTTACAGCCGCTTCTATCTACTTAAAGATATTTAGCTTTAGAGGCACTACCTTATAATAGTAGAGCTAAGTTTCCTAGTAGTAAGCCTGTTTTTAAGCTTTAGACTATTCTAGCTTATTACTCTTATCCTTACGCGCCTAGCAGGTTAGTAAGGCAACTACTATAGCATGTTTATTAGTAGACTACTAAACCTAATTAAGCTAGGCTTTAGTAACTAGGACCTCTCTAATTAAAAACACCTAACTAGATTAGAGTAGGATAGCCTTAAGCTAGTTTATACTTACCTACTATTACCTTGTAATAGCTAAGCGGTCTATAAGGCTAGGTATCTTGCCCTAGGATAGTGTACTATATTACTTAGGTATATTAGTTATAATAAAATAGACCTCTAATATAAGCTTGTTATCTAAAGGTTAGTAGAGCTCCCTACGTCCCTTATCTCTTAGGATTATTATAATTAGCTACTAGGCTATCTTATAGATCTCTATAGATTACTCTAAACAAGGTAGCTTAAAATAGGACGCGTATTCCTCTAAAGGAGACTTATAGTTAACTACGCGCAGATTGTATATAATAAATTTATCTATAGTAGTAAGGGCTTAAGGAGGGTTAATCTATATTACTATAACTTGCTTAGTATCTACTAAACCTTCTACTTTCTTATTAACTAAGAAAGTAATAGTAATAGGGAATTTAGGATTCTTGTACTAGGAGCACTCTATATTTCTAAAGGTAAACTTGTAATAGTAGCTATTACCTTTTAGTTCCTTGTTCTTCTTATTAAGTCCTATATTAACAGCGTCTTAAATAGCAACTATAGTAGAGCTATTATTAGTAGGCTTATTATTATATTTTCTTATATTAGACTTGCTACCTTCTCCTATATTATAGACTATAGTAGGCTATAGCAACGTACAACTATTAACGCGTTAGAGCTTAGTGTAAGCAAGCTTAAGTAGCTACTTTTTATTAATCCTAATATTATAGCTATTTATACTTATAGTAACTAAAATATCTTATATAAAGATTTTAGGGAAGGCAAAGAATACCCTTAAGTAATAGTAAGGAGCTACCTATTAAGGATTTTCGCGGGGTAAGGTAATAGAGTAAAATTATAGTAGGAGCAAAATCTAGTGCAGGGGTAGGGCTTATTATTACTAAGCCCTATCCTCTGCAATAAATAGCTAACGTGATAGTAACGCGCTTTTTATGCGTTAGATAATATAGGTATAGAAAAGGATTTATATAGTAAATATATCTCTTAAGGGGACTTATACGCACGTATAGTAGCGCAAAAGATAGTTATACCTAGTATAGACTAGATTAAGCGTTTTATTAGGAGTGGCAAGTAGTAGGATAACTACTATATTACTACTCCTAAGACTCTACTATCTCTAGTATATCTTCCTATAGCTATAATTTAGCAATAAAAGAGTTATTAGCTATATTGTATCCCTACTATTAAACCTTGTAAAACTACTCCCTTTACCTCTTCCCTAGTATTTTATAAAGTTCCTTTAAGATAATATAATCTACTATAAACGTTAGTACTACTACTTTTACTAATAGGCGCTAAGTGTAGCTAGTAAAGGGCAGTTCCTAAAGCTAGAGGTCCTACATAGGGGCGTCTATTAGTGTAGGATCCTCTACTATATTAGTAACTACGCTTACTATAACTAGAGCCTATTTATACAGGTTAATAACTACAGGCTCTAGATAGATAACTAAGATAACTAGGTGTATTTTTAAACGCGGTAGCAACTTAAGCTAGAAAGTGTTCTTACTAATAGCCTTAATTACCTTAAAGGGTCTATCCTTAATAACGTCTAAGGAGGACGCATATAGGATTTAATAATCTTAATTTATCTTTCTTATTAGCTTAAGATAAGCTAGGTTACTAATCTAAATAGGTAATTAATAACTATTATAGTAAGCTACTATACGAGCTTAAGCTAGTTTAAGAGCTTCCTCTACTTATATCTAGATATTATAGTAGTTATAATAGAATTATTCTACTAACTTATGCGTTACTTTAGATTAGTATACTATAGTACTATCTTAAGGGTAAGTGCTATAAAGGAGCTTAAAGGGTAATTCTCCTATAGTAAAACTGCGTGCTATGTTTATTATAAATTAGATGTTAGGTAGCAGTTTATCCTAGCTAACTATAGGCGTGTTATAATTTGCTATTATGCATTAAAGGGTAATTTCTATAGTCTAGTTTATCTTCTTACTCTATCTATCCGCCTATAGGTAATAGGTAGTAGTTATAGCTAGGGTAGTGCCTATTTATTTAAATAGTGCCTGCTAGAAATATAAGAGGAATTATCTATCCTAATCTAATATAATAGCCTTAGGCAAACCCTATTTATATACTATATAATCCTAGAATCTAATTGCCTAGTAGTAGGTATTACCTTAGACTTTATATAGGTTATTTAGGTTATCTATCTTACTATATTTTCTACTTACGCCTAGAATAAGCTTTACTACTTTAGTAGCTTTGTCTATTACTATTAGGATGTAATTATATCTATTAGGTGTAACTAGTAATCCTATAATAAAGTCTATTATAATTATATAGAATAGCAGGAAGGGGTACTAAATTAGCTATATTTCTCCTACTATAAGGGAGGTAGATAGCTAATACGTATTGCACTATAGGCAAGCATTAACGTATTTAGTAATAATTTATCTTAGGTGTAGTAGATATATTAACTACTATATCCTATTATATATTTAAATTATACCTAGGTAACCTTTCTTATTATAGGCAAGCTAGAGAATCTCTACACAAAGGGCTTATAGAATATAGAGGTGTTCCTATCTATCTAGCGCTATCTAGAATATTAACTTTGTACTTATATTAACGTAAAAAGATTCCTAGGTAACCTAAGGATAAGGGTTATCTTTTGCTTATTCTAGGATCTTATTATAGATCTTTTATAAAGGTAAGTTATTAAGTAAAGCTATAACTAGTTGCGCCTAAAAGTCTTTACTTATCTAGAGAAGCTTAGTCTTATATAACGCGTTATAGGGATAAGCCTTAGAGGTAAGAGTAAAAATAGGTTTGCGAATTGCGCTACTTTAGTTAGGTAAAGGCAGGATAACGCCTTCCTATGCAGCGTGTTTACTTAAAGGGCTATTAGTAATAGGCGCTAAGGTTACCTCCTCCTCTACTACTAGTAAAACCTAAGGAGGGGGTAGATAATATAGTGCGTCTATAGTATAAATTTAGGATAGGGTGTTAGTATTAATATAGTCCTTGCCTAGGATATAATAAATATCTATCTATCTATAGTATTACATAAGGAATAGTTACTAAGCCTATAGTTACTTTAAACGCTTTCCTTTAACTAGCCTATTATCCTTAAAAGCACTTATAATAGTAGAGTAATCTATATACACTATAAATTTCTTGTAGTCTATATACTATAGGAGCTTCTTAAGAGCCTATACTAGTGCTACTATCTCTAACTCTATAGGCTAGTATCTAGACTTAGTAGGAGATAACGTCTTTAATAGGTATAGAATAGGTTACTTAATTAGGTTACCTAGATCTATAAGGTCTAACTAGTGCACTATATAGCTAAATCCTTATTCTTAGCTACTATCTATATAAAAAATAAAGGGCTATTAAAAATTAGGATACGCAAGGATAGGGGCGTTGTATAGGCAGTTTTTTAAATCCTTAAAGGTAGCCTTATAAAGGAGGCGTTGCTTATCTATTAAAAACTTAGTAGTACCTGTAACTTCTATATAACGCCTGCGTTTATAGCCTTTTAGTTTAGTATCCTTAAGTAACCTTATCTTAAGCTAGTTAAGAGGGGTATAGATATCTATAAAATATTCTAAAAATTTATAGTAGAAACTAAATAGACCTACTATATACTTAAGCTATTAGATAGTTTATAGGAATTATATTACCTATATAGCCTCTATCTTTTCTTATACTATGCTAAGTCTAAGCTAGGATATATAGTGGCTAAGCGCCTAGATAGAAGGGTATCTAAAATAACACTTTGCTAATAATAGAGTAACGCTAGCCTTCTCTAAAACCTAGAGGACTTTGTTAAGGTAGACTAGATAATCTTCTAGTGTGTAACTAAAGAGGATAATATTATCTATATAGATAAGGATAAATTCCTACAGGTATTAACTAAAAAGTTGTTCTATTTAGTGCTAGAAGAATCCTAGTAAGCACGCTAAACCTATAGTTAATCCTAGGAATATTTTATAACCCTAATAGGCAGTTATAAACGCTATCTTCTACTAGTCCTCTTATATAATATCTTGTTAAAAGAAACTTTTAATAAAATTAAGTAATAAAAAAACTATAGCTCCCCCTATTGTAGATAGGATAGTGTCCTGCTTAGGTAATAGATAGGCGTCTAGGATAAGTACTTAATTAACCCTTTGCATATCCACTACTATTCGCGGCTTGTTATTCTTCTAGACTACAAAAGCTAGGGACGCTACTAGACTAGGAGCTCCTAACAGTACCTTTATAATTTAACCTTGCTCCTTAAGCAGATCTAATACCTAATCTATAGCTTCCTTGTCTTATCTAGACTAGGTATATAGGGCTTGCTTAAGTTTAGATAGGTTAATACTATTATAAAAGGGAATAGGCATTTTAATCTTATTATTAAAGTAACCTAGTTCCTTACGCTATAATAGCTAATATTATAATAGAATATAGCAGATATAGTTTTAATAGTTACTACTAAATAAGTCTAAGACGTTAGCTTTCCCTATTTTAATCTTATCTTCTAGTGCAGTAATAATAAATAGATAGCCTACTAGAGGGTTGTCTAGCTTATCTATCTCCTTATGGATAGGAAGACCTTTAAATAGATAATCTAGCAAATAAAATATATCTACTTCTTGCAATAGCAGGACTACCTACTTAAGGTAGCCTAGGATCTGTCCCTTTTATATCGCGATGTCGCATTCGCCTAAGTTATTAAAAGGTATTTTAGGTTTATTTCTATAGATAATACAATTTCTACTAGATACAAAGATACCATATAATAAGTTAATAATTAGCTATGCTATAAAGAGGTATCCTATAGTATATAGGGGAGTAGTGTGATGCTAGACTTGTATATAAACGCTAGTACCTACTAGGATAATATAATTACACTTTGCCTAGACTAAGGTTTTCTTCTATTAGGGTATAGGGGTAGTATATAGCTTAACGTAACACCTACGTATCTATAGGGCTAGAAAGTTGCCTAGAACCTTATTATATATAATACTAACCTTATTTAGTACTAATATATTATTACTAATAATATATAGGACTAGAAGCTTATTGTTGAATTTTGGATCACTGAGGTCAGGAATGATTTGGGAGATGGATCATTGGATTGTATCTACTACGATCGGACTCATATATATAGAGCTTCAGCTACCCTTACCAGAAGGTGAATGATCGGTAAACCTTCCTTACCAGAGCTCCTGCTTTTTGTTGGGCACTTGGCAGTGAGCTGGCAGTCGATCAGATAGTGGGTCATACAGGGGTATTGACCAGGATTGATCGGGATTGATCGGGATCAAGATGCTCCGTGATCCAGTTGATATCCCTCCTGCAACACTTATTAATAATATAGACCTTGCTATATAGACGTATAACCTTGCTATTAAACGTAGTAAGGGTAAGTAGGAAGTTCTTAATAAATTAAGTAGATTAAGTTAGCACTAACCTAACTCTATTAATATTTATTACTTATTCTCTAGGGAGGTTATAAAGCTTTACTCCTAGATAATATTTTAAATATTTTTAGGCAATTAGGGATACGCTAGCACTGCTATTAGGGCAAAAGTTAATAAGGGTATTATCTAGGGTATGCATGTAAGCCTTTGCAGGTTTCTTATCTTAGAAGGTTGTTAATAACACTAAAGTAACTAGTGCAATAATAGGCAGGGAGTCCCCCCTATCTATTTTTAGTTAAGAGTTATCCTTGTCCTTAACGCTAGGGCTAGGTAGAGTAGTATAAATAGTAGAGTGTATTTCTAGAGTATAAACAGGTGTTAGGGTAATAGTAGGTAATAACAAATCTACTTTTACTTAATTATAGACAGTAGTATAGTTAAAGTTAGAGTTGTAGCTATCTATCTAGGGCTCCTTTAAGAGTTTTCTAGAGTAAAAGGCGCGTCTACGCTATTACTTTAGCACCCTAGAGGCTTATTAGGATTAGAATTACTAAGATTAAAATTATTATTAAAAACTCTTAACACAACATCTACTAGAAAAGATACTTATTTTTAAAATCTAGGGTGTTATTTATAGGCGTTGTCCTTATAATTCTTGCTATAGAACTAATATAAGTATTGCAATATAGGTATTGTTATTACTAATATTACTAGGGTAAGCGCTTAAAAGGGGCGGGTGGCTAGTAGTAGTAGACGTAGGGTATTAGTTTAAGGGGAAACTAGCTCCTATCTCTTGCTTTATTGCTTGTATTGCTGCTCCTGTTACTAATTACTGCGCTGTTTACCCCTTAGGTTATTTTGTTCCTAAGCCTGCTTTTACTGCAATATTTCTTAAGCGATATTCTTAAATTTATAATAAGCCTACTATTAAGCCTATTATCTCTAACTCTTAAAGGCCTATTTATAAGGTCTCTCTTTTTAGTAGTATTAATTAATAAAAGATTCTATAGTTATCCCTCTATATACTAAGATAGTAGCTATTAGGGTAGGGTCTAGGTCTTGCTAGATTTTTAAGATTATTATTATTTCTTGCAAAATAGCGTTATAACCTACTTTATATAGTAATATCTATTTTTTAGTAATATAGTCCTATACTAACTATCTCTTACTAAAATAATACTTAAGCTCCCCTACTTCTTTATTAGTAGATAGAAGGTTACGCTAGAAGTAGTAGCAAAGCGCTAGGATCCACGCGTTAATACTTACTATTATCTAGTTATACTCTAGCTATAAGAGGGACCTATACTAGGTCTGTGCTTTCCCTTTTATATAAAGTAGTAGGACCTCTAGAACTTGCTTATATCTATACTATTAGACGCGTTAGCTAATCTATTATATATATAGCTTAATACTAGTATATCTATTAAAGCTACCTATTTTATTAGGTTTTAATTATTAGGAGCCTTAGAATAGTAGGTTAGGTGTACTATTATTAGCTACACTATCCTAATAATATTAGTGTTCCTTATCCTAGCAATAATAATATTAACTATTCTACGAGCAATTACTATTAGATAAGGAGCTACTAGGATCTAATAAATAGTAGTAGTAACGCTAATACTAGACTAAACCTAGCATGCTCTATTACTATAGCAGAGGCTAGTATTACCCTACTAGTACCTCTATTAGGTACTCTTGTTAGGAGTTATAATATTAATAGTAGGAATGCTTAGAGTGTCCTAGTAGTAAGAAAGGATAGGTAATTTCTTCTATTTCTTGCATCTATCTAAGCTACTCCTACTCCTACTAGTTACGTGGTCTAAAGGGATCCCGCAGAGGGTATGCGTCTTGCTACTAGTAGCAAGGACTAAAGAATTTATGTTAAGGGTGCCTATCTTGTCCTATAGTAGTATCCCCTTCTATTCTATCCTTAGTTATAGGTCCTTATATAAATTAGGAGCGCTAGAACTCTAGGTTATCTTAATTAAGTCTATTACTATTAATATATTTATTAGTAACCTATTACTATTCCTTATAATATACCTAAGATAATAGTTAGCTTACTATAGTAGCTATAGCTTAATAGGCGTTAGAAAATTTAATAATCTATCTAATTATAGGTAATACTACTCTATTATTCTAGTATTAAAGGACTTCTAAAGTAATTATAGCGTCCCTTTAATATTAATTATTAGAGTACTAGGCTAGGTTCTAGCGTAGTAGTAGTAGGCCCCTAGATAAACCTATTACTATACTAGTTCTACTATTTCCTCTACTTATTATATTAGTAGTTATTCCTAGTAAAGCTAAGGTATATAGATTTTCTAATATTAGTTATAGTTTAGTAAAGTAGTAAGTAGGATATAATATCTTAATAGGTTGTAACTAAGGAAGATAGGGATCTAATAAGTCTAAAGATAATAATAACACTAGGGTAGGTAGACTTAGTAGTAGTAGATTAAAAACAAATATAGGCTCTATAATAATAAGGCAGAATTACCTGCCCATTATTCCATGCCAAGTCAGGCCTAATAAAGGCCCGACTCACTAATGTATATAGAGAACAGCTCGCCTATAGTTAGGATAGGCATGTTCTTCTTGTCCTTTTGTACAAGACCTATAGGTGTAGGAATCTTATCCTTTTCTATACAGACGCGCACTCCTATATGCCTTTAAGTTGTATAGGATACCTTTTAGATGCCCTACCTACCTAAGTCGTTACATTATAAGAAGAATATTATCCTAGCTAGTAATAGTATTTAAGAATATCGCACTTGTTATTATTTTAAGCTACTAATTCAGTTCTAGTAGCTACCTAACCCTGTAACTCCACAGTTAGAATAGCTATTAGAACTTCTAATAACCAAAGCCTATAGGTTTAGACTTCTAGACCTATAGGTAGTGCTAGATTACCTTTAGAAAAATCGCGTTAGATTGCGTTAAGGTAGAGACCTAGAGACTACTAAAAGCCTAGAGGAATTAGAGGCAAAGCTAATATCCTCCTACAACCAAACCCCCTAAAAGAAAAGAAAAGATTTGTTATTCTTATTAACTACAAAATGTTAGATAAAGGCAAAGAAAGGGTATCTAGTTTAGCTACTTTTAAAAGCCTATTTACTAATAGAAAGAAATTAGATAAGGAGGACTTAATTAACAACGCCCTCCTAGAAGGACCCTCTTCCTATCTGTCTCTTAAGGTACCTTAGGCTCCTAGGAAATCTTAAAGCAACACCTCCCTTAAAGATAAATATATGTTAACCCTATCTAAAAAGGAGAGGTTAGAAGAATAAGTTAAGCAACTTACTAATTAGTTATATAACACCTCCCTCTATAAGGAGATATAGGGTACTACCTAACCTAGCTAGTCTTTAGCTTCTATATTAAACCCTATAGTGTATACTATAAAAGCTAAGAGATAATCTAAAAAGACGCTAAATATCTCTACACTTAGTAATAGTGCTAATCCTACTTTTAGATAATAGCAAGCATCTATTTAGGATAGGCTAGAGATTAACGCTAATTACTACCCCTCTTCTAGAGCTTAGATAGCGTTAGTCTAGGGACACTGCTTAGGACTAGCAAGAGAATACTTAGAGCCACGTTACCTATCTAATTCCCTAAGTCTTTAATTCTAAAAAGCTAAGGAAATAATTACCCTCCTTTAAACTTACTTTATTACTAGAAATAAGATAGCTAAGAGTTAGATTATATTTAACTGCCTATATATAACTAATATAGAGACGTTCCCTGCTTTTAAGTTATAATTCTAGAGTCTTGCTATTAGAGGAGAAGTACCCTAATTAGAGTAGTATTACTACCTCTAGATAAAGATTACACCTTCCCTAAGGATGCTAAACCTTGCTTTCTAACAGAATTAGCACAATAATTTTAAGACTATAGTAGATTATCTTACTACTTTTAATATAGAACGCCGCCTATACCCTACCTTATCTACTCCTACCTAGACTACTCTATTATCTAGAAAAGGACTAACCCCCTTCTAACACTCTAGAAACTAGTCCTATTTAGACGCTAATTAGAAACCCTATAATAGACCTTTAACAGCTAAACCTTATATACCCTACTTGTAATAATAAGGTACTACCCCTTAAAATAATTAACCCCTATCTACTACGCTAGCCACTCCTAGCGCTACCACGCTAGGAACCCCTGTAACTTGCTATAATTATAGAAAGCCTAGGCACTTCTCTAGTAACTGCCCTAAACCCCCTAGGATTTAGGCTATAGATATAGAATAGGTTATTAAAAATTCTAAGGAAGAAGATACTACTAAATTAACTAATTTAGATAGCTATTAGACAGGAAACAACAATACCTAGGAGGATCCTCCTTCCTAGGCCTAACTTAATATAACCTATTAAACCTTTCCTTAACTAAATTATTTATTAGTTCCTATTTGCTTACACGTATAACCCTGTACCTTAATAGATCTAGTGTTTAACTAAACGCTTTAGTAGATACTAGGGCCTAAGGTTACTTATTTCTTAATTTAAAAATTGCTTATAATATCTCTTCTACACTTAGGGTACCTATCTAAAAGCTACTATACAAGCTTACTATTAAAGGGTTCTAGGATTAAATTACCTCCCTAGTTACCTACTATATTTAGCTTTATATAATAGTTAGTAGCTAAAAGGTTCATAACTGCCCCTTTATAATAGTAGACTTAGGTTCTTAGGATTGTATTATTAGATAACACTAGCTAAAATAGTTCTAAATCCTAATTAATACAGATAAATATTAACTAATCTAGCTAGAGAAATATCCTCTAACCTACAACCCTGCCCCTCCTATTCTAGTACAACTCTACTAGTAAGTGCTGTCTACTCTAGTTACCTATAATATCTTGCAAAGAGACGCCCTTTAGGATTAAGAGGAGAACTAGAACTAAAACAGTCCTAGTTTAATTAATAGGATACGTAGTATACTTAAAATTCTAGCTACTTATAGGGCTGCTACTAAACCTATCACGCCACCTACCCTAGTCTAATCGCTAACTATTACCCCACCCGTAAAATTCTAAATTGCTACTATTTCTGCTAATACTTTCTATTTTAATATAAAAAAATCTTCTAATAAATTCTTTACTACTAGCCTGTATAAGATTAAGCGTAGGATCCAAACCCTATCTAAATAGGATACTCTTAACCACCGCTTATTAGATTAGAAGCTCCTATCTAACTATAACTCCTATTAGGACGTCTTTAACAAGGCTAAGGCTAACAAACTTCTAATCTACTAGCCTTATAACTATAAGATAGTCCTAGAGGAACCCCTTCTAAACTACTAGAGTCCCCTCTATTATTAAAATACTAAGGAACTCTAGGCTACTAAGGAATATATACAAGAGCACCTATAGAAAGGTTTTATTAAGACTAGTTAGAGCCTATTCGCCTCTCCTATCCTATGCGTTAAGAAGCTAAATAGAGGCCTTAGGATCTATATAGATTACTATAAGCTTAATAGCTTAATGCAAAAGGACGCGTATCTAATACCCTGTATAGATAATCTATTATCCTAGCTAGCTAAAGCAAAAATCTTTACTAAGCTAGATATTTATGCTACCTTTAATAAGATCTAAATAGACCCTAACTTAGAGGAGTACACTACTTTCTACACTAGATATAGTGCCTATAAATACAAAGTCCTACTATTTAGGCTATGTAATAGACTAGCAACCTATTAGCATTATATAAATAATATACTAATAGATTATTTAGATAACTTCTATATTACCTATCTAGATAATATCCTAATCTACTCTAAAAACCTTACTACTTACAAGGACTATATTAAAAAAGTCCTTAAGCGTCTTTGTTCTGCTAGATTATAGGCTAATATTAAGAAAAGCGAATTCTATACAACCTATACCTGTTACCTTAGCTATATCCTAACTAACAAAGGCTTAGAGGTGGACCCTAACAAAGTTAAAGTACTCTAAAACTAGTCCGCTTCTAAGACAATAACTAGAGTAAAGTCCTTCCTAGGATTTACTAGATTCTACTAGCAATTTGTGGAAAACTTCTCTAAGATAGCTAAGCCCTTAACTACCCTCTAGAGTCCTGCTACCCTATTTGTATAGACTTTAGAATGCTAACAAGCCTTTAACTAGCTTAGGAATGCCCTACTAGCAATCCTAAGCTTAGCTTACTTCTATCCTAAGTACCCTCTAAAACTAGAGATAGACGCCTCTAATAGAGTTATTATAGCTGTCCTCTTATAGGAGCATCCTAATAGGAAATAGTACCCTATATCCTTCTTTAGTTAGACCCTTACTAGTTCTAAACTTAATTAGGAAATCTATAATAAAGAATTATTTGCAATAATCTGCGCCTTTAAGAAATAGCGTGCTAACCTAATAAGTACTTAGCACCTTATTAGAGTATACACAGACTATAGAGCACTAGAGTACTTTATATCTACTAAAGTCCTTAGTGCTAGGCAAGCTAGATAGCTAGAGGTTATAAGTCCCTTTAACTTCTAAATTAAGTATACTCCTGGATCTTATAACGCCTAGGCTAATATCCTAAGCAGAAGGGAACAGGATATAGTTAACCTTAAGGCTACTTAGAGGGATAATTATTTATAAGTAATAATCGCCCTAGATAGGTTACACCCCTAAATTAACTCTAACTTAGCGCAAGACTACCTAGCTAAGCGTTCCTTACTAATCCTTGCTTTAATTATAGCAGTTTAGAACCCTATAACTCTTAGATCCCTAGAACTTATTAAAACTCTTCTCTAAGAAAATAGGTCCTTATTCCTAATAGAAAGATTAGAGTTGCCTAAGCACTATTAGATAGAAAATAGACTCCTTCTCTACTAGGATTAACTTTGCGTGCCTGCTAGATTAGTCCTATATACTAGACTAATTTATAAGGCTTATAATTAAGTATCTACTACCTACCTATTAGCTACTAAAACCTATTAGATTCTAGCCTAATATTACTACTAGAAAGGTATAGAGACTACCTATAAACGCTACGTTTAGAACTGTATCCTATACAAGAGAGGGCACCTAAGATAGCACTAACTCCCTAGCATACTCTATCCCCTTCCTATCCCTAGTCTACTAATACAACACTTATGCATTAATTTTAAGGATTTTCCCTAGGATTAACGTGGTTATAATTAGATTATAGTTATTATTAATCGCCTATTAAAGCAAGCTATTACTATCCCTTGCTACAAAACTATAGACGCCTAAGGTATAGCTACCTTATTTATTTAGTAGGTGTACTAATTTAGACATACTCTAGATACTATTATTTCTAATTAAGGCCCTTAGTTTATATCTAGTTTCTAGTCTAAGTTCTATTAGATTATAGGCACTAAAGTTAAGCTCTCTACTACCTACTATAAATAAACTAATAGATAAACTAAGATTATAAACAAGTATATTAATTAGAGACTAAGGCCTTTTATATCCTATTACTAAGATAACTAGAGCAACCTACTACCTATAATAGACTGTGCCTAAAGTACTCTTCTATATTTATCTATTAGCATAGCTCTATATTAGCTCCTCTTTAGTTCCTTACTAAAGCAAAGTTAGAATTAGAAACTAGAAAAGACCCTATCTACTATACTAGAGAAACTAAACTATAAGGACGCCTTATCCCTTGCTACTTAGATATATAACGCCTAGAAGATTACTAAAGAAAATATAGAAAGAGCTTAAGACTAAATACGCTCTACTACTAATTACTATTACTATCTAGTTAACTAGAAGGTTAGTAACTATATTTATCTATCTACTACTAATCTTGCTATTTTACAACCTAGCTAAAAACTATCTAAATAATAGAAAGGTCCCTTTAAGGTATTAGAATAAGTAGGAAACACGTATTGCCTCTAATTACCACCTAGTTCTAAGATCTATAATGTTTTCTCTCCTAATATATTATACAAAGATCCCTAAGACCTATTACCTAGATAAGAGGCTCTAAAACCCCCTAGTACTCCTATATAAGGTATAGAGGAATAGGAGGTAGAAGAAATCCTAGCTAGCAAATTATATTAATCTAAGCTAAAATATAAGGTTAAGTAGGTTAGACACAATCCTAATCCTATTTAGTATCCTGCCTCTAACTTTATAGGTGCTCCCTATAAATTATAGGTATTCTACTAATAGTATCTAAATTAGCTAGGTCCCCTACACAGCTTACTAAAATAGATTTAAGCCTAGGAAAAAGAGAAAGAGGACCTAATATTACTTTACAACAATTATACCTAATATTAGAACTAATTTATATCCTATTTAGCTATATATTACCTATTAACTACTATCTATTACTATTATTCTTATTACTATTTATTATTATATCCTATTTAGAACCTTAAAGGTTCCTAGGACACTACCCCTAGGAAACCTCTTTATTCTATATCTATCTCTCTATTAGAACCTAGTTTAGACTCTATATTAGCTAAGATCGCGCCTAGACTATCCTTTTTTACTAGCTTCTAGATAACTAGTGTAGCAGGAATTAGAGCAGGTGCAGGAGCAGGGACAGGAGCTAGGACTAATTTAGACTCCTTCTTGTAGAACGCCTTTATCTTAGCCTAGACTAGGAAAGTTACCTCCTAATTTAGCGCTAATTCCTCCTTAAGTTCTTTAATAGCCCTTATTAAGCCCTTAACTACTAAGACTATCTTATAGATACTATTCTAAAGCTAATATAAATTAGATATAGTAGTATAATAGGTAGCTATAAGGATTTTAGTAGCCTCTATACCCTTAGTCTAAGTATTAGTAATAGTAACGTACTTAGCTAGGTTTTAGGTAGTTTCTTAAATAGTAGCCTTAAACTGCTTAACATCCTTCTAATAGGCAACTATAGCTTTATTATCCTTATCCCCTTTAGCAGGGTTTCTAATTAGACTATAGTATTCTTCTAGAGCACCCCTAAGGGTAGAGTACTCTTAGCTAATAAAAGAAGGAATCTGCTAGGATTAGTAAAGGAACCCTATTAAACTTAGATACTTACTAGATTGCAATACTTATTCTAGGAGATATAGTACTAGCACTTCTTAGAATTCTTTAACTTAAAATTAAAATTATTAAACCTGCCCCTAGCTAGAGCCCTAACTGCTCTTATACAGAGAGCGCGATAAGTAATAGGGAGGACTTCTAGTAGTACTAGTACTAGCATAGCTAAAGGTTCTAATTTAGATTAGCAACTATTTAATTATATAGATTAAATACTTACTAAATTTTAGATAGATTAGGTTAAATAATTAAAAAATTAGGGATATAGGAATAAGAAAGTTAGTAGGTAGAGGGCTAGTTATAGGCAGGCTAAGGATAGGGGTCCATGCCCTAGGAAGAAGAAGTAAAGGTAAAGGTAGAGGTAAAGGTAGAATTATTTGCAAAAAGCTCTTCTTTAATAAGGGATCTAAACCTAATCCTAAGGATAGGGACTATCCTTTCTCTATAGGAGGGGGTAGTGTAATAATAAAGTAGAATTGCCTGCCTATTATTCTATACTAAGTTAGGCCTAATAAAGGCCTAACTCACTAATATATATAGAGAATAGCTCGCCTATAGTTAGGATAGGCATATTCTTCTTGTCCTTTTATACAAGACCTATAGGTATAGGAATCTTATCCTTTTCTATATAGACGCGCACTCCTATATGCCTTTAAGTTGTATAGGATACCTTTTGGATGCCCTACCTACCTAAGTCGTTATAGGCTCTACGCTAGCTAATAGTAATATAGTCTCCTTATTAGTAGGTAGTAGTATAGGTCCTATATTAGTTAGTAGTCCTTTAGGGATTATTATAATTCCTATAGATATTACTAAAGGTAGGGGTGTAAGTTATTATTATTAAAAAGGAAAGGATTAAGAAGGAAGAGGTTTAGAGGAAAATAGAGGCTAGGGCTTAGTTAAGAATAATAAGAAGTATAGGCAGGCTAGGCCTAGCTTCTCTAGCTCTAGTCCTATTTCTAGTTCTAGTAGGTCTAGATAGGTAGTAGCTTTTCCTTTCCCTTTAACTTTATTATTACCTATTATAGGAGCGCTTACTAGATCCTATAGTTTATCCTAACTAGCTAGAGCCTTGCTTTTTACTCTAGCCGCGACTTATTTATTATAGTTACCTTTACTAGAAGGTGCTACTATTACACTTACTTTTACTCCTAGATTTAACTTATCCTTTCCCTATCTAGATAATAGTACTATAGGATAATCTATCTCTAGTATAGTTAAGCTTATATTAGAAGAGGTAGTATTAGATAAGTAAGTATTATACTCTAGCTCTTCTAGTAGTAATAGGTTACTAGGGTTAATCCCTAAGCTTTTAAGTTCTTAGTTACTAACTAGCTTTTATTTTAGTAGTATATAGGATAGATATTACTAGGTTTTAGTCTACTCTAATACTATATAGGTGTTATTAGATAGGGAGGAGGTAATATATTTACTTTTAGCGTGTAATAGCTATATAGTGTAAGTCTAGAGACTAGTATATTTAGGTAGTGTAAGGGAAGTGTTAGGCCTCTTAAATAGGTAAGCGCTAGCTAGACTATAATAGTACTAGTTTATTTATGCAAAACGCGTAATATAACTATAAGTTTAACTAACGTAATATAGATTAAATAGCTTTAGCTACTAGATATAATATCTAATAATAAGGAGGGCCTAAATATAGTGTGTAATGTTATTATATTGTCCTAGTCTAGGAGGATAGGAGCTATCTATGGGCAAGCACCGCCAAGAGGCTAAGCCCGTCACACGTGACCCAGGCGTTCATGACACAGCAAAGGAGAAGGTCCGGAAGGCAGTGAGACAGAGACGGATCAAGGAATACCGTCAGAGTAAGACTACTTCGAAGGACAACGAGTTCTATAAAAGAGGACTGCAGGTTGATGTATCATCCGAGGACATTGAGGAGGAGCTTCAGCTCTCGGAGGAGAAACATGCCAATTCGTGGTACGATCCTGACAAAAGAAAAGCCATCAACCAAGAGTCCCTCGATACCAACACTGAAAGAGACAGTCCTAAAACTGATATAAAGGCGAAAATGGCGAAAGTGAAGCGCATCATACAAAGCTTCAATGACACTACTGCGTCAAGGGGAATGAGTAGGACACAAATTCAAAGCGGGTTGACCCATTCGCTAGAATCATTACTCTCAATACCTGGGCGCACAGAGGGGGCAATACAAACTGCCCCCAACGAGACAGAGAATGAAATGCTTGACGCAGAGCAGCTTCTCACTTGGTATGCGCAAAGCCTGAACAAGTGCTACGATGCCCTCATCTCCATACATGAATCTCGTTGAGTGCGTCAATTGCTCTAGACTGGCACTGGACGGCGCATACTCGGGGTAGATGAGGCAAGATTACTGGGATACATGGATCAATTGGAGTCGGCAGTGATCAAGCGACTCGATCAGGCACGTGTACGCCCCGCTCATTTGCCTGTCAGGCAAGCTTGAGAGACTGTACAAAACTGCACACAAATCGACCCCGACTATCTTCAATGCGTCAATAATTCAGAGTCATTCTTTAAAGACCCTGCAACTGAGAGTCAGATTACAGCTGTAGAAGAAAGACTAGGTGTACAACTTCCTGAAGATTACCGTGCCTTTTTACGCCTTACAAGCAACGGGTGGTGGGTCGGTAATCTAGAGCCTCCATTACACCCACACTACGGTAAAAAATTGTTTACTGTAGAATGGTACGCTAGGGGTTTACTATATAGGTGTAAACTAACCTCGTGTATACCCGTAAATAGGTTTAAAGTAGTGGTTTACTTTTATTAAAGTAGTAGTTTACTTTTATAGTAGGGGTTTAAATTAAGTATAAAAAGTAGTTTTATTTCTATTATACGCTATAATACCTAACTAAGACTAAAAGGGGTAGAGAAGATTAGCTTTACGCTATACGCACATATAACATAATAATAAGTTATGATATTTTACTAATAGGAGGTGGTGGTAGAGGTGGTAGAGGTGGTGGTAGAGGTGGTGGTAGAGGTGGTGGTGGTGGTGGTGGAGGTGGTGGAGGTGGTAGTGATAGAGGTGGTGTTAGAGGTGGTAGAGGTAGTGGTAGAGGTAGTGGAGGTGGTAGAGGTGGTAGAGGTGGTGAAGAAGATTAAAAAAAGGAGGGGTAAAATACTTAAATAGTTAGTAGGAAACTAGTTATTACTACGTAATACTAGTAGATTAATAGAAGTAGAAATAAAAGTAGTTTACTTTTATAGAATATATAGTATAATAAACCCTATTTAGGTTTACTTCTTCTACCTAAACCACTTCTTAGTCTAACTTAGATAAATATGGCTACTGTAAACCGGTTTTGTACCGTAGTGCCAATAGACTCGGTACGATGGTTGTCCAACGACGAAGCCTACTATACCGACTTAGCGCTAGACATTCCCGGACGGTGGGATCGCTGGGATATACCCGTAGACATCAAAGACACAAATCACATCGCCTCTTCCTTCCAACAGGATCATTCCAAATTGGAAAAGCGCTTGAAATTGGCGCTATAGATATTTACAACACATGGCTCATTCCACCTGTTACTGTGGATTTCATCAAAGCCGGGGTCTTGCGCGTCTTGAATGATCCGAAATATACAGAGTCTCAGAAAATAAGTATCAGATGTGCAATGCGAGACTTCGCAGGGAGTGAGGAGGCGTGGGATAAGTTGACCTGGCTCTGTGTTACATGGGCTTCCGGCGGATCTGCAGTAATGAGAGAGTATCCGAGCTTTGAAACTTATCTTGATACTCAGGCTGAGTGGTGCAGGAAGAGACGGAACGGGGAGGAGGAAAGTTGGTGGAAGAGGAGACGGCTCAGTGCGATGTTTTGTCTAGATAAGTTTGATGTCGGGATTGTACCGCAGTGGATTTAGAGAGTGGAACATCAATGTCCAGAGTCAATATATCGCCCGCTTCAATACACGTAGATTGAATGAAATAAATTGTGGTTGACCAAGAGCAGCACCCAACATCTACTTTCGATGAAACAAGCTAGCCCTTGTTTCACCGGCACATGCTGTTGAGTTCTGTATAACTAGATACGCCTTAAAAAACATGCACAAACACACACCCCTGAGTCCTCCCACCCACATAAATCCAACCCGACTCACCAATTACCGTCAGCCCCTCCTCACTCATGATCTGATGCTCCCTTGCTGCCCTCTCCGTCCGCATCGCCTTATCTTCTTCCCGCCTTGGTCTCCCCTGCCGTTAAGACGCCGAACCCCCTGTTTTCTGCGCTGCTTTACACCCCCTCGTCTCACATTTCATAGTCCAATCATGGGAATTTTCACCCCCACAATCATAACACTTCCACTTTTCAGTCGTAGTCGAAGGACACACACGTTCCGCTTTGGCCTTCTTGAAAGCGTTTTCTGTCCAGGAGTTTGTAACTGAGGGCTTGAGTTTCGTCGTGGTGGGTATGGGGGTTGGTGGGTCGGGTGTTAAAGGGTCCGGTGTTGAAGGGTCGGGTGTTGAAATGGGTGGTTGGTGTTTGAGGGCGGAGGTAAGAGTGCTCGTTTTTGAGCTGTGGTGGGCGTTGGTATTGGAGTGATGTGGTAGGTTCGTAAATTATGGGGGCTCGGCTTACCTTGTTTCATTGTGCAGTTGCTCGGGGGAACGGCGCGAATAGGGGTGCTCTGAGTCTTGCTGGGTGTCTTCTCTGTTGGAATGGGATTCCTCATCGAAGGTGGACATGGCAAAGTAGCTGTTATGAGTTTATTGATCTTCTGTGATGTCAAGAATTCTCAGTGGGAGAAGGTAGCTGGTGAATATTTGTGGTTTTGTTGTAGCAGTAGCAATTGCACGACAGCCCATATTCATACAATTTTATGACTCAAAAACTTCATGTTGACTCGACTTGACGTGGTTTTCTGAGGAATTCGGTGACCGGGTGGTATTAGGTACCAGCCAGTGTTGCTGTTCTGAACACCGTAGCTCAAAAGATGAATTTGAAAAAACTACCCAGTGCAGGGGAATTACTTGTCATACAAGGTGACAAGCAACACACTCACCAAAATGATGCCTCAACCCAGAACCCAGAAACCAGCCGATACAATAATACTCCACAATTTTCTTTTCCAACTCACAATCCCAACCTCCAACACCTACACCTACTTTCCCAAACCCCTCAGCACTCCTCTCCACCCAACCCATCCTTACACTTCTTACACTTCTCCCGATTCGGCGTATTGCACTCCCTACACGTTCCACAATGATACAAAATCGTGCCTTCGTCGATATGCTTCACCGTCATCGATCCTATCGGGGTCCGAGCCTCCGGTTTAAAAAATGAATCTCTCTTCCAGCTATCTTTGATGTTCTCGGGTGTGTCTTCCATTGGAGCTGCGCACTCTTTGCCGCCGAGGCTGGCTTGATCCGGGTGCTGTTTTAGGCCGGGGGTAAGCATACTGGGTTTGAGTTCGGCGCTGGGGGTGGAAGTGTTAGCTGAGTGTGAAGGGGAGGAGTTCAATGGGGGCGAAATTACGCAGCAGCTTTCACTTCTTCCGTGGATTTCTTGCGGATGTGGAAGTTTGTGGGCTGGGTAGCGGTTTGGTCGTGAGTAGAACGTTCGGGTTCTGCGGTGTTGTTGTTTTGAGTATCAGTCTCGTTGCGGGCCTCGGTGTCTGCTGGTCGTGGACCGCTCGAGTCGGACATTTTTGCTCGAAGCGGAGTCGCTGAATTGGAACGTTGAGAATGTTGAATGATGGATAGGCTGTTGGACCTAGTGGTGTGTTGTGTGTAATATTTGTCAAACATGTGTGTGCTCTATGACCAGCAGGAAGAAGGCATCCTCGGTTCTTAACATGCTAGTACCATTGTGCCTTCCTGAATCCCGAGAAATTTGAAGATGACAATGTTAGGAAGGAAGGGGATTGGCTCTTACTCATATTAGGTCAACGACCTTGAATTTTGGGATTGTAGGAGTCGCGATTAACTTGTTGATGCGCAAGGCTTGGGACTACCAGCAGCCACAATGATCAAATAATCAGCGAAAGGATGACGATGGTTAGTTTGAGGAAGAACTCTTCGATGAATTTAATAAACAGGTAGGCTCAAGGTTCTTCGAGTAATTGTAGCTCAGGGCTGGTGCAAGATTGCTTTCGAGTTACTCTCCATTAACGAAACCTTCGTCAGCGAGTCCGCGCATGACCGTCATGCTACCAACGCTCAATTAGTACACACAAGTGAATACCATTCGCTAAACGCTTACATCCACCATCGACATCCAACTCCACCCTCAGTCATATCATACCGATCCCAACCTTGAGATCGAATTTCGCTCTCCACAGGGTCAACGAGAAGCCCACTTGTAGCCGAAAGGTCGAACCATCTAACTGCCGTATTCGACTTTGTAGACATGCTCATGGACTTCGAAGATTCCACGACGAGCATTTGGGTCCGTTTTCATGATTCGCTGCACGGAACCGCCTGACACAATGAGGCAGATTGTCCAATGGTTTTGACTGAGAGAAGCGCCTTGGATAAGAGGTCCCAGAGTATGTGCGACAATTCGGAAGGTGGAAATGACTTCCTGCCTGTAGTTGCGAGTTGAGGCGGTAGGTTGATATACCTGCTACGATGAAGAGGGAGGGGGCTTGCTGCGAGCCACTGCAAATTGACAGATGAGGTTAGGACATAATCTGAACATTAGAATCTCATAACAGGTTTTCAGACAGTTCCGAAGCCCAGAAACTAGTTGGGAAGCCCTGTGCTCCTGTTTTAAGCTGGTAGTATACCCCATGTGGGTCGGTTGTGATCATGTTGTAATGGTACGCTAGATTAGCGGCATCAATCTGATTGGGTTTGTATGACATGGTTTGACGAAGGGGTAGGATACAATTCACGGCATAGACTGACTAGAAGATGGATCTCGAGCTGCCTGTTCTTATGGCTATTTCTTCATATCCTCCATCGGGACAATCCCATGGATTACATAGTCGGGAGTCGTATCGACACCCAGGATGCACTGGCTGCGAAATGAGCCGCTCTCAAATCAGACGCCTGCCTTGACTGTGCCGTAATAATACATGAACTTCTAAGTAAGCGCTAGCTTTTTATTATACATCCTCTAATAGTCTTAGTGAGAGCGATGCTTGAACTACAGCTGAAGTAAATGGAAATCGCTCTTGCAGGCATGATCAACATAACGTGCTTCCACGAGAAGCGCTTCAAGAAATTCGATGATATTTTTGTGTATACCATCTCGAAGCTTCCATCCTCCTGATCTGAATACTTTGTCTAATATAGCGGGTGCCCACTGGCGAATCCCCGCTGTTGTATGTTTTTGCCGCCATGTTTCTGTTGGGAGGGGATTTCCAAACCTCCCAAGTCAAACACCAGCTACTACAAGTCCAATTCCTCAACTTCCATGCCACACTCTTCACACCTTTTTCTTGTCAAGCCCGTCTCGGGATCTAACACACTCCTACCCCACTCATGCTCATGTCTATCATATCTCCCCTTGATAACCTGTCCAAACTGTGCCTCTCCACCCGTCAAACCCGCACGCTTATAGGCCTCTGCCCTCGTCCTCTTCTTCAACTGTTCCAGCTTGTTTTTGAACTTCTTTTGCTTGCGCTCCTTTGTCACGTTCTGGCGCTTCTCGTACTCTTCATCTAATGCGGCGGCAGAACCCCATTTCTTGGGACTGAAAGCGTAGGCTTCGACCTGCAGGCGCAAGAAAAGTTGCATGGGGTGGAAAAACTGCTTGTGTGGATTTGGACGTTCGAGATGCGGGAGGAGGTCTTCGTCTTTGAGTTCCGGGTCGGTAAGGAGATAGTCGTCTCGCGCCTCCGTTTTGGTAAGCAGCGAGTATTTGTCTGGAAATTTCTCTTTGCAGGTGTTGCAGACGCCAATGTGAAATATGTCTTGCCATTTCCAATCTATCTCTAATGATGCGCACTCTCGACACTTTCCTTTGACGTCGCGTTTTCCGTCGCCGTATTTTCCTTTGAAGGTTCCTGCTTCGATCTCGGCATTCTCAGCGGCTTCGAGGAGGAGTGCATCTTCATCTTCGGCTTCTTCTTTGCCGTTGACGGCGTTGAGAATAGAGATTCCTGGCTCGTAGGGGCCGGCACGATTGGCTCGTAATTTGCGGCGGATGCGCTCGCGTTCCCATTCCACCATTGTGACACCCTCAGGTTTTTGCTCTTCTTTAGGTTGTCCTTTCCACATGGCTTTGTTGTGAGGATCATCAACGGTGCTGAGGAAACCACCTTTCGTGTCTGTCATCTTGGAGAAGTCGTAGTCTATGAAGTCGGATCGCGCATACTTCTTCGCCGGCTGGATGTAGTCGTTTGAGGGGGGCTGCATGAAGCCATTGTGGTCGGGCTTGGACTGGGATACGCCAGCATTACGCACTTGTGTTGGCGCATTGTCTGATGTGATGTTCGAGTATGCCCGCTTTGCACCAGCGACTGGTGCAGGCGAAGGTTTCGCTTGGGCTTGTGTTGCAGCGGCCTTGGCCTTGAGACGGGCTTGTTCCATCTTCCGTATCTGTTCCGGCGTTGGAGGGTTTGGTGGCAGTTTCCCCACCGAACGGGTGGCTCGAGGTGGTGTTGTCTGCCTGGAAGCCATCTTAGTAGTGAGAGCTCGTTTCTCGTGTGCGTGATGTCGCTATATCGTATTGTGTGGTGTGGTGAGATACCACGCCAAGCAAGAGTGAAAGAGTGTGAGCGAGTGAAGGTACGCGCAAGTGGCGAGTGCGATATCCGGCGTGAAGTGAACCGGGAACCGCTACCCGCAGCAGACAAGCACCACTTGTTCCTGAATGATGATGTACGCCAAGATGTTCCGCGATCTGCTACCTTTAATACCTAGCGACTCTAGACCACGGTGCACATGCGAATCCCGTTTGATATTGAAGTTCGAGTCCCGTTAATTACTAGTACGAATGTTAGGCACTGTCAGTGATAAAAAAGGGCGGCTTACCTCGATGCGAGCAACGGGCCGCCTTTACAAATCAACCATGACTCTTCCCTGTGACTGTGGCGATACACTTCACAATGCGCTTTATCCTCGCTCGTGCCAATACTTCACGAGGCGCATATTCTGCCAAAAACTCTGCCCCGTCCAAAACTTGTCGTATGGGAGTCTTCCTTATCTTCAAAATTTCGAGTCTTAACTTCATCCCATGATGCCTGACACGACAGACGCGAACGCACGTGCGCACGTGACGCCACGGTTGCTGATCCCTGTCGCCGATCCCGAACTTTCATATTCAACACCACCACTTAGCATCATCACGTCCTTCCCCGTCTTTACGATCCACACACCACCCCAAAGCCGAAAAGAAAAACGCGATAAAAAGAGGACACAAAAATACAACTCCGCTCAGCCGACCCCAGCAACTACCGACAACGAATCCTCCCCTCCACTCTCCAAAAAACCACCAAACCACCCACCAAAAGTCAAAAACCGCCCAGATCCCGCAATTGGTTGCGAAACCACCCTCCTCACAACCATGCGACCCACAGTACCCCTTCAAAAATCCTACCCGCTCCTCATAGCCTCAATTGGCAACCCAGGCCCCACGTACTCCAACACTCTCCACTCAGCCGGCCACATCGTAACCAGCCACCTCGCCACGAAGAAAAACTACCGGCCCTTCACCAAGGGATTCTCAGGCCTAATCTCCCAACCAGACACATCACACTACTCCTTCAGCGTCATTGGCGGCTACACCAAAGTGCGCGACGGCGCCGCCCCTCCACCCGAAGATGAAGACTGGACATTTTGGCAATCCACCAGTCTCATGAACATCAGCGGCATAGCCCTGAAGCGCGCATATACCCAATGGGTCCAAACGAAAAGTCTAAAGCGCGAAGAGGCCCGCCTGGTGGTTGTGCATGATGAGTTGGAGTCGGAGCTCGGCAAAGTGACGGTCAAACTGGGCGCGGCGAGTGCAAAAGGGCATAATGGGATCAAGAGCTGTCAACAGCAATTGGGCTCCATGAAGTGGTGGAGGGTAGGCGTGGGGATCGGCAGACCCGAGAGTAGAGATCCGCAAGTTGTTAGTCGCTATGTGTTGGGCAAGATGAGTGGGGGGCAAAGAAAAGCGCTCGAGGGGAGCGCGTTGGCGGTCTTTGAGGCGCTGGAGGCGATTGCGTCGGGAGAGAAGTGAAGAGCGGGGAGGCATGTGCGCGGTTCTATTTGAGGTATTTTGCATTTGCAGGCGCGGCGCATAAGCGGTGGAGGAGTGTGATACCCAATGAGCATATAAGTGATGTACCACTGTATTGAATAGACGCATATATGAATAGAGGTCAGGCCATTGGCTAGACATAACACGCTGAGGTATCTTCCCGTACGCCGTTGATAATGCTAGTAAACAATAATGCGATACCCAAACAAAAATGTAATCACAACCTCCCTTGTGTCGGGAGCAAATCGCCTGCCGGGAACTTCGACGGAATATCTATCAAGCAGCCGCATTCTTTCGCAACTTCTTCCTTGCTTCTAGTCTGCGCCTGGCCTCTGCCTTGCGGTCTGTAGGCAAGATCTCTGCTCGATCTTGCTTGACCTGCCTGGAACCCTCGGCATGGTGAGCCGTGAGCGTTGAGAGGCCGAACTTCGGATCACTAGCAGACTGACTTCTAGTTGTCGCCGCTTTCGATACAGTAGTGGTTTTGGTTTCTTCCTCCACCGCGTTGCCTAGAGACCGGCTTGTAGTGGTCGATTTCGATCCCATTCCGTGAGCGATGTCATTAGTGTCTAGGGCTTTGGTACTTGTGCTTACAGACTTCCTGGCTGCAGTGGTGTATCCAGTCTTGCGGCCTGCGCTACCCGTGTTTGTCTGCTTCGCATGCCTAGGTTTCTTAGGCGGTGGATTCCATTCAGGTCTCGAGTATGGCACTCCTGTTGAGACAGGTAACGCCATCTTGTCCATTTGCAATATCGAGCTAGCTTCTGCTGCAAGCCAAGGATCTGATGATGGCATGGGTAGTGGGCTTGAAGGAAGTACGACAAAGGGTGAGCTGGGTGGACCATTCTCCTTGATAGAATCCCATTTTCGCGAGTCCAGAGGCGATTTTGGTATCTCTGCTGGTGCTGGTCGTGTTTGCTCAGAGGTGTCGGTAGATCGAGAAGAAGCACGAGGCGATTTGCCCAGCATCAGGGACACTTGACCATCATCGGTGCCAAACCTCGCTAGTGGCTTGGGAAGGATTGGTGCGTCAAGCAGTGGTCGACGACGTTGTGATGTAGACGTCGGCGAGGTATTTTCTTTGCTCGAAGAAGCCATACTAACCGATGGGGCGAGTGAAGCGTCGAGTTCCCGCGCCTGAGGTCGCTGTGGCTGTGTTTTGCTCGAATCTTCATATATATCGAAAGATGGCCTGTTCTGAATCTCTGATGATGACATTGCAGCGGATCGCTCCAAGATGGCTACACGTGCTTTCAGCTCCGCAATTTCGATGCTGGCTGATGCGCTATCAGCTATTGCCCTCTGTGCTTGCTCTTGATAGTTCTTGTTCTGTTGCTCCAATTCTCGTTCACGTTGCCTAAATCGTTTGCGCTCTTGTTCAAGTTTTGTGACAAGTTCTGTCACCTCGCCGTCTTTTTTCATGGCAAATTTCTTGGCCAATTGCTGCTTTGCGATGACCTTTTTCATTTCCTTCTCGCTTCTCTCAGCGTAGCTCTCGTACTGCTCCTTCCAGTATTTCCCAGACTCGGACCGCGGCGCACCCATGTCGATCGTGATGTCAGTGTCGTCTCTCGCCCGAGGTTTTTGGCCTGATGTCGGCTGCGTGGTTGTGCGTGCATCCAGCAAAGCCTCAGTAAGCTTGTTGCGAGGCCTCTTGTCGCTCGAGGGATCTAATTTCAACTGCGCGCCAGGTGTCCAAGGGCTAGGAAACTTTCCTGGGCAATCATTTGGAATTCCACTCTTGCCCCCATTGACCTTCTTACCCTCGTTATCCATGACCTGCGATCCAAACGATACTGTTTTCCTCCCTTTACTCGTGGTCCCAGGGGTCATTAGTATACCGCCCGGCTGTTTTGAAGGCGATACTGGCGGCGTAGTTTCTGGCGGCGCTGGTAAGTCTATCTTCTTCGCGTTGGCTGCGTCTAGGCGCTTCTTTCGCTCTGATGGCTTCGAGGCACCGTTCGTGTCTTCGGGTGCGGGAGTGCCGAATATGGCATGCTTGAACGCTTTGACGGCGAACTGATGTGCAGGTGTCTCAGGCTGTTCAATAATAGTTGACTCATAATTGTTCTCTACACGCGTCAGTACGTCTCCATGCCCATGCTTGGGGCCATACCTGGCTGTAAATCTTCGATCGCATTGGCAATGCGTGGACCCGTAATCCACGAAAACATGGTCGGTGGCTACTCTGGCACCAAGTAAATTCCCAGAGATACGTTCAAAGACAGTAGATGGGTAGTATGGCCCAGTGTTTTACTGTGTTGCTGTGATGGATGCCTTGTTTGGGCTATTGTTTACTCGTCGAAAACGAAGGCTGGAATTTCAGATGAAGCGCTGATGCGAGTTCCAACTCTCGGGATACAATCGCCGCTATTCTCCGATCTGTTCCCAAGCGCTATTTTCTTTTCGTAGCTGGGATGGAAGGCGCAATATTGTGTGATTGAGCGTGTGTGGTGTTGTACTGGCACCCTGGAGGCGTAACCAAGTCGCGTTGAGGCGCTAACCCCTTCTTGGGCTTTGGCGTGGAATTGCGGGGTCCACAGGGCTGCCAGCATCGCCCCCCCCCCACCGACCGCTATTTGCATGTGTTGGCAACCAGAGACTTCCAATTTCGTCACCATCAAACGCTCTTTCAATTGGAATATAAACAAACAAGATGTCTGCAGTGTGAAGGGCAGGCAGCTTCGGCTGCTAGTCTCTCCGTCAAAAACCTCATATGACGGCATTAACAATCCTACACAAGTCAGCCCATCATGGCACCGCACAAGACACCACGCAAAAAGCAACAAAATAATGCATCCACACCTACTGGGGACGATGTCAGAGGTCCGGCCAGTCCAATCGAGGACTCGCCATTGGAGCGGCCTCAACTGGTGTCGCAGCCCTCTGAAACCTATGAAAAGGCACAGGAAGACGAACGTGAAGTTCTGAAAGCCGTTTTCATGGAAGATTATGAGGAATCAGAAGCAAGAGGTGCATGGAGCAAAACTACAGATCGCGTACTGCGCTTAAAATTGAAAGCCTACTCAAATGACGACATTTCCATCACCCTCTGCGTCAAGCTGACAGCAACCTACCCCAAGTCACTTCCGGAACTCAGCCTGGAAGGTGGAGAGAAGTTGAGAAAAAGAACATGGGATAATCTTCGAAACTTGATCCAGGATCGGCCCAAGGAATTAGTTGGCGAGGTTATGATATATGAAATTGCAACTGGTATCCAAGATGTCCTTGAAGACGAGATAGCCGTTCGCGAGAACGACGGTGCATACGACAACTTAGATGCAGAACGCGTCGTCCAGGAAGCGGAGACTGCAGAAATTGCTAAACGCGAAGAGGAAGAGTTGCAGAAGAAACGAGATGAGGAAAGAGCCGATGAAGAACGCGCCTTGCAGCGACGGGTCGGTGACGAGATACGGCGGAAAGAAATGATGGCGAAGCGCAAGACAAGATCATCAGCCAATGCCCCCACTTCTTATTTTCCCACTGAAAGCAACAAGAACCATGTGTCATTTGACAGGACTATAGTCTGGCAGGAGAATGACGCAATGATTGATTGCAGTGCGGTCGAGGGTCTTGTGCCCTTCCATGTTGGACCTGTTACGGAGCAGCTACTAGTCAAACCTATGAACAGTACTGCAGCCCTAACTTTTGTCTTGAAACGTATGCGCGTAGGAGGTGGTAACTCTGCTGCAGGCCCACAACTGAAGAAGGCCATAATGGAATTTGAAGAGGAAATGGAGGATGTCAAGCGATTACGACAAAACGCAATTCTCACCATCTTAGACTTCAAGATTGAATATCTCTCTGACGCAGGCTGGGAGATCAACATCTTAATGGAGTACGCCAACAAAGGCTCGCTGCGCGACAAGCTTGAGGATGACGGACAGATTACGGTTAGCAGAATTCGTTCATGGACAATTGAGCTCCTGGAGGCACTGGACTACTACCACCGCAACGGCTTGGTACACAAACGCATTCACCCTAACAATATTCTGTTTCAGAAGTCGTCAAGCGGAAATATCTCCGTCAAATTCACAGATGGTGCCTTTCAAGATACTTTACATCAACTTCAGGGTCTGTGCAGAGGCGAGCAGGCTGTTGCCACGTCAAGGTCGGTATTCTGGGTGGCTGCTGAACTCGCACAAGACATACGCCGGACTCGTAAGACCGACGTGTGGGACTTGGGCGTTGTGTTCCTTCAAATGCTTTTTGGTCTGGACGCGCCGGAGAAGTATAACTCGCCAAAGGATTTGTCTGACGCTGTCGGATGTTCTGAGCCGCTGCAAGAGATAATGCGCAAGTTTTTCAAGCCGGATCCCAAGAAACGGCCATCTGCGTTCGATCTCATTCCAAGCGAATTCCTGCGCGAAGATGTTCCTGTTTACGAACACCCGCCTACACCAATACGGTCTAGACACTCTTCGACGTCGGGTCATTGGAGACTGCGTCGAGAATCTTCAGCGGGTGTCCCTACATCCTACTCCCGATATGCGACCGACTGGGTAGAACAAGGCCGACTGGGAAAAGGTGGTTACGGTGAAGTCGTGAAAGCGCGTAACAAAGTCGACGGCCGCATCTATGCGATCAAGAAAATCAAGCAAAAGTCTGCGTCTGCGTTGACCGAGGTTCTCTCCGAGGTTATGCTTCTGTCCCGCCTGAATCATAGCTGTGTTGTACGCTACTATACCGCCTGGCCTGAAGAAGACGCTCCCGGCTTTTCTGAAGCAGACGGAGATGGCACTACAGCACTTAGCGAGGACGACTCAGACTCAGATTCCGACATCTCGCCGGGCACGACTAGAGATACTGCGCTGAATGGTAGTACTGGCGGTTTGGACTTTATCAGCTCCGGCGGCTATCCCAGGATTGAGTTTGGCTCCGACGAAGAGTTGGATGATGAATATGATGACGATGGTGCAGTCGTGTTTGGATCAGACTCTGGCAAGTACTGACCCAATCTCAGCGTAGGACTATTAATGCTAATTTGCTTACCAGAAGATGGAACGGGTACGGCAAGCGGGCCTCGGTCCCCAATGGTGAAGAGGCGCAGTTTATCACATTCTCAACATGCACGAACCGCTCGATCT
This sequence comes from Plenodomus lingam, assembly GCF_022343315.1. Classification (NCBI taxonomy): domain Eukaryota; kingdom Fungi; phylum Ascomycota; class Dothideomycetes; order Pleosporales; family Leptosphaeriaceae; genus Plenodomus; species Plenodomus lingam. Next base: position 2,795,769 of record NW_027093974.1, read on the forward strand.
ATACTGTATATTCAAATGGAGTTCTGTGAAAAGCAGACCTTGGGCGATCTGATTCGAAGAGGTCTATACGATGACCCTGATGAGTATTGGAGACTCTTCAGACAAATACTTGAGGGGCTCGCTCATATCCATGGTCATGGCATCATTCACCGCGATCTGAAGCCGCACAACATATTCATCGATGTCGCAAAAGTTCCAAAGATTGGAGATTTTGGCCTTGCTACAAGTGGACAATACCAACGGTCAGACAAGAAGACATCTGCTGGCATACAAGATGGCGATATGACTCGTAGCGTGGGTACAGCGTTGTACGTTGCACCAGAGCTGAGTTCCACGGTCACCGGAAGCTACAACGACAAAGTCGACATGTACTCAATGGGTATCATCTTCTTTGAGATGTGTTTTCCCTTGAGAACAGCCATGGAACGTGATCAAGTCATTCGACTTCTACGAGAACGCAAGCATGATCTGCCGCAAGACTTTCAAAAACCTGAGAAGTCTTTGCAGGGTTCCATCATCACTTCTCTAATTTCTCATCGACCTTCAGATCGTCCCAGCTGCGCAGAACTCTTGCGCAGTGGAAAAGTACCACTGCAAATCGAAGATGAAGCAATCAAGGAAGCGCTCAAAGCACTCTCCGACCGCGACTCTCCACATTATGCAAAGGTGATGGCTGCACTCTTTTCTCAGAAGCCTGGTATTCAAGCACAAGACTATACATGGGATTCGGGTGTCGCTACACGGGCCATTAGGACCAACGATATACTGCTGCAAAACCTGGTCAAAGATCGCTTGGCTATGGTATTCCGAAGCCATGGTGCGGTCGAAGTTCAACGTCCGTTACTGTTGCCGTGGTCTGATCATTACGCGAACAAGAACGTGGTAAAGCTCTTTGATCCTTCTGGTACCCTTGTGCAGCTGCCCCACGATCTCACGCTACCTTACGCTCGCAGCATTGGGCGAGGCGCACCATTTTTAGAAAAGACTTTTACAATTGGGCAAGTCTACCGCGATAGCCCTGCTGGCGGTGCCCCTTGTAGCAATGGTGAAGCTGATTTCGATATTCTGTCGCATGACACCTTAGATCTCGCACTGAAGGAGGCCGAGGTGCTGAAGGTAGTGGACGAGATTGTCGACAACTTTCCATCCATCAACAACACACCGATGTGCTTTCATCTCAATCACGCTGATTTGTTGGATATGATTATGGAATTCTGCCGGATCAGCGTTCCGAAGCGATGGGCGGTTAAGAACATCTTGAGTAGACTCAACATTTCGAGCCACAATTGGCAGAAGGTCCGCAACGAATTACGATCACCTGAAATTGGTGTGTCCTCCACCTCTATCGACGATTTAGCCCGCTTTGACTGGCGAGATACACCAGAGAAAGCCTTCTCCAGGCTACGACGATTATTAGAAGGCACAAAATACTTGGATCGCACACACGCCATTTTTGCCCATCTTCGTTCAGTTGTACGTTATATGGAGCTTTGGAACATAAAGCGGAAAGTGTACATCAGCGTGCTGAGCAGTTTCAACGAAAGCTTCTATGCGAAAGGCATCATGTTCCAATGTTTGTTTGATACAAAGCAGCGCGAGGTGCTGGCAGCAGGTGGTAGATATGACAAGCTGATTGGAGAATATCGACCAAGAGGCTCGGTTCACGCACATCCTATAGCAGGCTACCATGCCGTTGGTGTCAATCTGGGATGGGACAAGCTAGTCAACTCCATGGCCCGGTGGCTGAAGAAGCCTGAAAAGTCAAGCTTCCTTAAGAAGCACGCTGAAGAAGATGCGCCCTTGGTCTCATGGATGCCACGCCGTTGCGATTGTCTCGTGGCAAGCTTTGATCCCAATATACTTCGATCTACGGGCGTGAAGATGGTTGCAGAGCTGATCGCACATGGATACACTGCTGAGCTAGCTGTCGACGCGCATTCTATTGAAGACCTGTTGCGACATTATCGGGATGATAGGCACAGTTGGATCATTATCATCAAGCATGGCGTCGCGCCGGACAAGCCGGAACTAAAGGTCAAATCTATTGCCAAAAAGGAAGACACGGATCTCCGAACCAACGATCTACTCAACTACCTACGAAATGAGCTTCGAGACCGAGAGGGACGCGAAGGAAGCGCAGCGCAACGGCTCATCAAAGCCGCACACACGAACTCAACTTCCGCCGCCGCAAAATCCAACGTGGACGTTCTTATCGCACAACATCGCAGCAAAAAGAGCAACAAGTGGTCTATCGTCGAAGCCGCACAAACACGTTCCGCAGAACTCCTCTCAGACTTCCGATCTGCACCCATCGCGGCCATTGAAACTAAAGAGGAAGCCATGACGCTCATTAAGGAGACTCGTCTCAGCGATCCAGACTCATGGCGCCATGCCATCCAGAAGATGCCGATTGCAGAACGTAAGTATCTGCAAGAGCTGCACGATTTGCTTTTGAAATACCGGGCGCAATGGCTAGAGACGAGGAATGAGGAGGGCAATACTAGTGGAGAGGGAGGAAGGGCATTTGTGTATAATTTCAGGACTGGGGGGTGTTTGCTGTATGACTTGGAAAACTAGAGGGTGGATCTATTGCCAGACGTGAGCGTTTGGGATATTGGCGCCCATGTGATGATGAGTACGCTATGAGACGAAGTATCGCCATTCGCGCAGGTGGCGCTACGATGCGATGATGCAAAAGAATCAATGAGAATACAGGAATTCTTGTCATAGTGAATGGATAAATGCCCGCGAAATCCCATTTTCTGCCCCTTTGTGTACCGTTCTATAACATTGTTCATCACTTCACGCAATATCGGGGCGGAAACTTTTCCCACCAGTACCTTGGTTAGCCATACCGTCTTCCTCCAGCACATGACGCCATGCGAGGAATTCTGTAAATAGAGAAACAAGTAAGCGATAGGCCTATGTATAATTCCGCAATAGAATTGTGTTACTTGGACTTAGGGAGTCTTGGCAGCATTGCACAAGGCTGGCTTAGCAAGACAATTCGACGTTTCTCAAGTCATTGCCTAGGCTCTTTCTTATGCTGATCACTAAATACAAATGACAGCCAGTACTATGACTATACTCTCAGCTCTTAGTAACTACGCTATACAACCTCATTCAGTAGTAGGCCAATATAAATGGCTACAATATACATCAATTGAGTGATTAAAACTGCGCAAATGCCCTGTGGTTCTGATGAATCTCTCTATACGTGTATCTGATTCCGAGGTTCATCGAGTTGAGTCCAGAGACTACGTTTAGCCTCCAATTCACAGCTGTATAAGGCATAGCACGTCTAAACTCTGCGTACTAATCTAGGCTATTTAGAAGGCTCTAGAGTCCCTTCGTCTCAATTCGTTAATCGAGGCAACAGCTTGAATTTGCTGACCTTAATCCCTTTTTGTGGTGGTTCAAGCTCTTGAATTTGGCGCACCAAGTAGCCCTCTTTCTAAGTCAATCGCGGGAATGTCCATAAAAGTAACCAGAGCAGGCTATCCTTGGGATCAAATATGGCAGCTTCTCGGGAATCTGGTTCAAGGTCTCTTAGCTAAGCCCTGTGAGAAATGGGCGAAAAATGATAGCGATTTGTGTATGCCTTAGAGTGTTGCGAGAGGGAGGTCAATAATTATCAAAAAAGTCTTCTAATGGAGAACTTTCCGGCTGCTATAAGATGCTTCTTACGTGATGTGATGATTCGGGGACCACAGGACTGTTGAAAGCTAGATACTAATTGTCAAGTATTACTAGCGCTACTCGCTAGGTTCAAAATAATGATCTGAGTGATAGACTGTATATCTGCGGGTGACATGTGCCATTGATTCTGTTTGAATGATAGCACGCCTCACTAAACAGTACCAGCAATATCTATACTAAGTCTAGTGTACTATAGAAAAACAATCTCGGGATATCTATCTCACAGGTTTTGACGTATCAGTCTTTACTTGCTTATCGAGATTCTCTGCTTTGAGGCAACGGACGACATAGGTAGCCTCTTCATGATCGGGCCTAAGTGCACACATCACACAAACCAGCTTATCACATTCATGCAGCGTGTCCTTGCATCTGCAGGCCCACTGCAATTTTCCCAGATCCTTTTTGTCCTTGGGCTTCTCGGGAAGGGCCCATATCCAGTCTTTATATGTATACCCATATATCAGGCCGACTTGACACTTCTCAACACCACAATGGGCATAATGTGTCGCCTTGATACGACGGACCGGACCCGCACCTTTATGCTTCCCACACGCCCAATAGGAGTAGGCGCCCTCTTTCGTTTTCGGATTGTATGTAGTTCCGCAGTGCAGATAATGTATGCAGTATGTCTGGTATGGCTTATTCAATACCGTGAATGGATACTCAGACTCGCCGGCTGCCTTAATGAGGCAACCCACGCAGCCCCATTTAGGATCCTCGGTCCTGGATCCGTAGATATCCTCCAATCGTGTCCGCATGCAGGGTTCCTGACTCTCTGCACCGCATGTGAGATTTCCGATGGGTACGGACAATTCATGTCTTCGGCATATCCAGTACCCTTCTTTGTTTTTCTGAGCGCACCGTAAGCACGTTGGGATATTGGTATACGGAACCATAATCACTCACCGGGGTTTGCACCTTGATATCTCCCATAATCTGAGCGAGTTGGTCCTTCCCGGCAGCAGCCATGATCAACAGTATAGCGGTCTTTGATGGGCATTTATGAAACTTGATTTATCGTTGAGATTGCTTTTCGTTCATTGTCCAGGAAAATTTGGTGATAACTGCCGCTTTAATAGCGCTGCCCAGTCATAGAAGAGATGTTCTTTGACTGTAGCATGACGGCTCTGACTATTGATCGAAGGATGTAAGTCACCAATGATGGCACATATTACTACAGTGACATGACTACCCGTTCTACAAACAAGACTCCGAAGGTCGTATCAAAGTCCTAGGTGGACCATGCGGCGCCTGAATAGACCCTACAAGGCCATTCAGTCATCAGAACTGAATAGCAGGCCTGACCAACACACAGAAACAGTTGTGGCCAAGGAAGAACGACAGGCATAAATTGTTGTACCTGGGGAAGAAGCACATTGGGCAACGGGGAGTGGAAGAAGGAAGATAGATGGACGTCCCATACGATTGGTGTGACAAGTGGATGCGGCCTCATGAGTACCTACCGTCGTATGGTAACTATTTAGGTGTGTGCACCGGCGCTAGCGTCTTCACGTCGTTCGCAACTTTCTGAGAATGGAATCTTCCGTCAACAATGTCTGCGGCCGATTCTCCATCTCCATTTTATGATCTGAACTGCGTGGCCAAACCACAGCGGGCAGTTTTGCAACCCGATTCTCAAATTGCCAACTACTTGACTGAATCTCAAATGTTCCCTATCATCTTTTTCTTTTCTTTGCTGCCCAAGGCAATAGATCATTATGTGTAACACAGGCGACTTGTACCAATATCATCGCCTTTGCACCCATCGCCACATCTGACATTCTTGCTTCACCATTCCGCCCTTGAAGTCAGATATTAATACTTCCAAACTGCCGACGACTACTTCACTCGGGTTTTGAAGTCATATTCGTTTGATTCAGAGGTATCTAGCGGATCATCGGTCACTCAAGAAGTATGTAAGGCCACATGGGGAAATGTCTAGAAGTCACCTCGGACGCCAACATTGAGCTTAATCTTGTGGTTCACTTTTCATCTGAGACACCATATGAACTATAAAGTGGGCTAAATAGGCCGCGAACAAACGGTTTGTGAATGGCTTATGCGCACTTTCTGCTGCCTGTTGCGCATACCCGCAATGACCTGCGTCTTGTAGCCTTCACTTGCGAGGCAGTTGTTTGCACTGGCCGCACATCACCTGGAATATTTTTAACTTTTACCAAGCGAAAGCATAGGTCTACTAGGCCATAAAACTGTGGTCTCTCTCCAGTAACTGCCCGCACTCTTCCACCACCTTCACACATACACACATGCACACATACACACGAACTGGACTGTAACCTGCATGGCACCTTCAACCCGACTGAGCACCCAACATGGACACCGTGTCAACTACGCAATTGGCTCGCGTGCTGATCCTATCGTCATCGATACATCACCTGAACCTGAACCTGAACCTCGCATTGGGCCGCCGCGCGCTCCGGCAATAGAGCCAAACACTGGGACCAATGCCTTCACCCGTGCATCTCGTCGAGCTCCTACCCGTACAAAACAAATTCCTCCCGCGAAGACCAAGGCATCAGCAACGGAAGAGGCTACTCATAAAGTGATCAAGAAGACAGTGAAGCCCAAAAAGCTGCTGCTGCCTGAAAAGACGGAATGCTTGCTTTGTGCCGATACTAAAGCCACCGCGACGTGCTTCAAATTCATTACCGAAAATTATGTCTGTCAGCACTGGAAGGTTATCTGCAGGTTTTGTATCTCGAATATGGTCAAATCCAAAGTCATCAATCGTCAGCTTGGTCGAGCTGAGCTGGATTGTCCATTTCCTGGCTGCAACCTTGCCCTGAGTCTCCAAATGCTCAAGCTGAACATGACCGAGGCTGCGTATGGAGAGTGAGTGATTACTATTTTACTGGAGAACTTTACTGCATGAAATTCAATGACTAACACTTGAGATAGGTACGATAAAGCTCTTCTTAAATATCTCCTTTCGAATGACACGTCTTACATGGCATGCCTTTCATCAGATTGTGGCGAGTACTTCTGCATAGCAGATTGCCAGGGCAAGGCCAGAACCAGAAAACGCATGATTGCATGCCCCTATTGCGACTACCAGATCTGTCTCAGCTGCGCACGTCCCTGGGAGTCTCACGGCTCTAAGAGCTGCACCAAAGTGGTGCATCAGGAAGAAGAGGCCTCCGCAGCAGCTCTCAGAAGCCTTGGGGTAAAGCCGTGTCCAAAATGCGGTGTGAATATCGAGAAGACAGGTGGTTGCGACCACATGGCTTGCAAGTCACGCATCTAATAGCTATATAACGCAAATACCGTTACTAACACATACACAGGCCGGCACTGTACCCACCACTTCTGCTGGGAATGTCTCGTGCCATACTCTAGCATCATGCAGCACACCCGTCACTGCAAACACGTGGGTGTCAACGTTGCCGCCGATCCACGCAACTATGCAAACCTCAATCTACACATCGAACAGGTCAATCGTCTTTTCGAGCAAAACATGGCAGATCTCGGCACCCAAGAATTACAGCGGGCACCGCTGGCCCAGGTACACCCCACACCTATCCAACCACTGCCCCGACCGACCATCGTGGCACCTCTCGATCCGCAACCAGGGGGGCTTGAGGATCAGTTCGCCATCACGGTAAGGCCTGCTGTGGTACGGGATGGGGATATTGTGCCAGTTCCTGGGCCTACTGCACGTCGTATGGTATTTCTTGTTCCCAGGAGCCTAGATCCCTTTCGTCGTTGAAGAGAACCTTGTGCAAATGGGTCGAGCGCGGAAGAAGCCAGCGTGGCAGAAATCAGGATTTGGGTTGATGAACCTGCAGGTAGGCGTGGCAATGGAGACAGAGATAGATGATAGACTTCAAGGCGGTGGCGAGGGAGATTGAGATGCAGATTGATAATGGGAGGGATGGCATTGGGCTACTTGCGCAATTTCATGGCTGCAAAGCTTTTTTTGGGCCCTGATGAATCGGTTAGCCATGACTACTGGCATTGAGAATCTGCATTATGTTGGTTGAGTGGGTGTGATAGCACCTGATCGAGGCGATGATTTAGATGTAGCTCGATTATGATCTTGGATTGGACAATGCAGAATCAGGAGATGAATACACCAACTTCTCCATGAAAGCCTGAATATTATCACAAGGGAGATTTTGATATGAATACTCTTCGCCAAGGAAATATCAACGGTATCGATGCAATGAACATAACCACGTGACCCAAAAAAGAAATACACAATACAATACAGTACCATACACCTCCATTACTTCCCTATCTACAACAACCCACCAACCCATTACTCACATGCCGCACACATCACCGCCACAGTCACCACCGCGCTCACCACCCCCCAACCCACCAAAGCAGCCTCCCCAACCCCACCGTAACCCCCAAATGCATCCCAACCCCCCAAGCCATCGCATACAAAAACTTCGGACTAAACACCGTCCAAATAAAAAGATGCTGCCTCAACACCATACAAGCCGCCATGACCCCCGCCAACATGACCCCCGTCGCACACGTCAGCAGCGCCACATGCTGAAACCACGCGCCCGCATCCCCACGAACAAGTCTCTGCTTGTGCTCGCGCCGCGCCAACTCATCCAGGTACTCGCGCTCCTGGGCGACCCAGTCGGCGACGTGGAGTTCGGAGGTGTCGATGTAGCGGTTGGGCGCTGTATGTCCGCCGAGGAGGAGGAGGCCGGCAAAGGACCAGTATAGTGGGCCTGCCCAGTTGGAGAGGAAGACGAGGAGGGAGACGAGGGGGATGGAGTAGCTGGAGATGCCGTTGTAGGCGTTTGAGAGGTCGATGGAGGATATGGCGTTTGTGTTGCCGAGGGCGAAGAAGGAGGTTTGGGTTAGGAGGAGGGTGGTTAGGGTTGTGGATGTTGGGGTGAGGGGGAGGGTTGCTGGGGTGGGGCCGTTAGTGGGGTTGGTTGGGGGTTGGGATGGCTGGGGTACGGGCTTACAGAGGAAGAAGAATTGGAGCCGGAAGAGGAGGAAGAGCGGGATGTTGTGGGCTTTGGTCTGGGTGAGGAGGAAGAGCGTTGTTTGGTCCAATAGAGCGACTGCGTAGTCTACGACACTTGTCAGTATACGGCCACTCTTCAAATACTTGCGATGAGAGAGCGAGAGAGAGTTTCGTACCGCTATTTCCCTTTCCACCTTTTCCTCTGCTCTTCGATCTTTGCCATTCCGCCCACCCCAGCCATGTTGCACTCAGCAAGATACCACCAAAAATCATGCGTGCCAGGCCCACCAGATTCGCAGTCTCCACCCACTCCAGCAGCGACACCGGAAGCCCCTGCGTCAACTCCGGTGCATCCTTGGCCGTAAACGCAAGTTTAAAGATGAACGCAGTGCCACAGAGCGGCATCACTGCAATCGTGCCAACCAGGCGATTCTGATCAACAGCTTCGGGGTCAACAATAGGAGCGGATTTGCGCTGTCCACGCTGCGGCCGCATTTCCGTTTCAAACGAGGCAAGAGACCGTGCGACATGCTCGGCGAGCCGGTTCGCGACGAGGATATAAGTTGTGCCTACCAACACCCACAGGATCCAAGAATTTCTTCCGTGGAAAATGCCACTGTTGACAATGTCGTCTGCACCGGCGTACTTCTGTCCTGTTTGGTTCCATCGACGTATCAGCCTGTGGATTGCGAGCGTTATGAGGGCAGGGTGGAACATCCAAGTGTTGTGCCACTGTTTGCGCATGGTGGTGATGAAGAGGAGACCGAGCCAGCCGGATGTGGCCCAGTACCAGAAATTGTGCTCCTCTTCGACATAAGAAGATGCGAATGTGAGGATGACATAGAGAAGCAGAGTGAGGGCTGTATAGATTCCAGAAGGAGTGATGGGCATGAAGGAGGGAAGCGTGAAGAAGCTGAGGACGCAAATGAGAACAGAGAAGAGTGTGCCGAGGAAGAGGTATGGAACGTTGTAATTGGAGGCAGCGCCGGACATGGTTTCTTGGGCTTTGCGCATGAACTAGGAGTGTAAGTTTGTGTATGGCGATGACAAATTCTATAGGGGAATACAGAACATACCTTGTAGGTATTTTCCATGGCAGCATGTTCATCCTCGGTCGATGCGACGGCTCGCTGCCACAAACACGCCAATTCCTGACCATCCGAAAGACTTGGGCCCTACCAGGGTCAGCATGTAGGAACCAATATATCATGTTATACTGTGAACTTACATCCGCCTGAGAACAGTCAACTCCCATCTCTTCTTTGCTCAGTACTTGATCATCAAATCTCAACCCAGTGTACGTGGCCTGAACAATCTTCTTCATCTGCTTCGCATTTTGATATAACAGCCGTACACGGTCCGCATCTATACTGCGTTAGCACTCGCCGTCATCTTCCATCACCTACAACTTACTACTATCCCACAGCCCCAAAGCCCCCTCCAACATGACTCCTAGGTTGTTCCTCGGTACTGGAAAACCCAGCAGCCCCGCAAGTGTCGGCGCAATATCACTTTGTTCTACCATGTCGTAATAATCAAACTCGCCTTCTGTTTTCGACTTGATCGGACTTGCATATCCTTTGCTCTTGCTCACTTTGCTCAATTTCGGGCTCATGAAGACCAGCGCAGGGGACGTCTCGCCAGGTGATGAGCCACCATGGTTCCCGCCATCATTCATACCGTGATCACCGCAAAGTACAAAGAGAGTGTTTGAGAGATGATCTTCGTTTTCAATGGCTTCATAGATGGTGCGGACCATGCCGTCCATTTCACGTTGTTTGGGGAGCATATTCGGACTGCCATTTGCATCAGTATAACCCTCCCCTGAATCTCAATCACAGAGGCGCGAAAGCGTGGAACAACGAACCTTTTAGGACCAGCCTTGTGTCCGATATGGTCCAACCCCAAATAATGCAATATCATCGCATTCCAATCACTATTCAGAAGCTCATTGGGGACATGGCGCGTCACATTATTGTCCACTTCGGTAAAGTCCTGCAATTTGGTATCAACATTCCATGATTTCTACATACATGTAGATGCACATTACTGACCGCAACAAAAAAACTGCTCGTCCCATCTACCCGCTCGAAGAAATCAGGAAACAATTTCAACCATGTGTCATCGCCGTACATGACCAGTTTCCCGCTGCCGCTGTCAAATTGCTTGGCTTTGATCTGCGCAAGCCACGTGTCCTGTGTCGCCAGCGTAGACGACGTGTCCGACTCTGCGAAGTTGAGGATGACGTCGACGAAAGAGGGAATGGAGCCTGTGGTTATGGCTTTGACGCGGGGCATGGTGATAGTTGGGGAGGTAGCATGTGCGGTATAAGGTATGGCAGTGCCGGCGCGTATGAGACTGGGTGGATGGTTAGCATAGTCGTACTATAGTGATGACCTCTATATATTTTATCAAGATTTACCTCTGCACAAAACTCATACCACTCTCCTCGCCGTACACAAAATCACTCCTTAGCGCATCCACGACCATAAAAACCAGCTTGTCAAACGGCGCATCAGGCTGTTTCCGCACCTCATCCTCTCCCCCCTCATATGACAACAGATCCTCAAACTGCGCCAGCCCCGGCATAAACGGTTTATACGGAAAGAACCCCGTTGCAAAGACGAGAATTGCAATCGGAATCAGGAGGTTCGCGAGCGTAAGAAACACTCCATTGCGAGTCGGCATTGCGCCTATCCTTGTATGAAGAAACAACTAGCCCACTCAATTCTTTAACGACAAAGACCCCTTAAGAAACCATCTCAAGGAAGCAGAAAAAAGAGAAGAAAATACAGAGTGAAACTCGCAGCCATCACGGTACAAGGAAGACCCTAAGCAAACGCGACACGGAACACGAAACGACAACACGTTCCGCGATCGTCGAGAATGCCTCCGAGGTGCTCAGGGTCCACACGCTACTACGCTGTATCAAGTATAGTGCACAACGCCAGATCAGACCAATGACATCACCACGCGCAACCTCACCTCTACTTCTTCCTCGTCGAGCGAGAAATTCCACAAACGAAGCCGCATGTATCGCACGCCGTTGGGCCCAGCAGCTTGTCTCCAGACAACGAATATCTCAGCAGCCACCATACGGCTTCTCCCCACACCAACACCACATCAAAGGAGCCGAACCGCTAGTAGACCAATACTATCCATCTGCACAAGACACATTCGAACAAGGAGCAGCAGCAGTATCAACGACCAATTACTCGCGTTTCTCCAACACCAAAATAATCCCAACTGCACCAATTCCCACCCAAGATCAAGAAAATCATCGCCAACAACAACAAAATCAACCATGTCCTTTCTCCTCCCCGGTCTCCGCCGCGGCCTCATGCTCAGCACACCCTTCATCCTCTCGACACCCCTCCTCGCACACCAATTGCGAAACACCCACCGCATACGCTGTGATGCCGGCGATCCGTTTTCGAGAATAAAGTCCGATTTGACGGGCGGGTACACGTCCGAGGCCCAAACGCCCATCATCACGCAGTCGGGGGCCGTGAATCCGAGGGCGATTCGGCAGGTCAGCATGGGCAGTATATTGGGGGTGTTGGGAGGCTTGGGGATAAGTGTCTTTAGTAAGCCGTTGGCGATATTGATTGGATTGGGAATATTTGTGTTGCAGGTAAGTCATAGAACGTAGGTATGAGGTTTGAAGGGAGGTGTGGGCATGATTCAAAGGTTATAGGGAGGAGATGTTCATATCGTTCGGGCATCTGTTGAATCGCCCGTCTATGCTGAGCACACGGTGCGCCGTACATGCTGGAGAACTGAAAGCTAACACGGAAAATCTAGTTTGTCGAGTCCCGAGGTATCCACATCATACCCTACTCGTACCTGCAGCGCCGCTTCCAATCTGCAAATGTTAAGTCTATAGTGAGAGACAATGTTGCATTCAAGCTGTCTTTTGGCTTGACGTTTGCATTGGCTGCATTCGCTGAGTTCTAGCTGCCCCAGCTTGCAACACTCACAATCATGTTAGATCATGCGCAAAGCTTTGACCAAGATGCATCGCCTGTGGCTGCAATTGCATCTGCAGTTGTTTGCAGCTCTGCCAGAAAGTCTTGACTGTCTCTTTGAAGGTGCCAGAGTTCTTTGCATTCCTGTATATATAAGTCAGCGACGATAGCCCAATTTTGCGATCACCATGATAAAGCGTACCTTGATAAACTCTCGATGAACTTGCGAACCATGTCCTGTACTGCTGGGTCCTGTTGGAATCTATGTAGCAATGGCTGTCCGGCCAGCGAGTTTGAGATGTATGTCCTGGCATTCTTGTCCGACTTGATCATGGCTCTCAACGGCGCCACGATGAACTCGAGGCTTGTGAAATCGACCTCTCCGCAGATATTCGCTATCAGAGCGAATGTGACTGCTGGTCCGAAATGGGTGACGATGTCTTGAGCTGTGGCCTGATGAGAAACGTGCGTGTTCCCCGCTAGCTCGAAGATGTCTTTCCATAACTTGGCCGACGCGCGTTTTGGTAGTACCTCCGGCGAGTTGATCGACTCAACTGTAAAATTGAACATGCCTGCCAGATGATCCGGTGATACTGACGTCAATATCTTGGGGTCGGTGTTGAGGAAGTGCTGGATGAGTTCAATGCAGCCAACGGAGATCTCCGGATCATTTCTGGGATGTTGTAGGGCTTGCATGATGCTCAGAACATGGTGGAGAAGACGCTGTGACAGAGCTGCAAATTCCGATGGCGGGTTCTGTTTGTGCGAAGATACCCAGCAGCAAGCTGTCTCTAGTACATGGGGCAATCTCGGCGTTTGTACAGTCGTCTTGGTAATGAAATCAACCGTGGTTACAGCAGGAAGAACGAACGGTCCCGACACCGACTCTCTGAAGCCAGAGCGTAGAACACCACAAGCTGCCTCAATGATCTCGTCATTTGCTGGAAAGACCTGTGTGAGGTAATTGACAAGATTGATGATCTGATTTTGGATTTCCTTCCCTGGTCCCTCGGACCAGAAGGTTGATGTGACCTTTTCTGACTCCAAGTCAATAATTTCCTCGTCGGTGGCTTGCATTGCTTTCCCGATACTGGCCAGGCATTTTAGAGTAGTAAGTGCAAGTACCTGACCTTGCTCCGCATCCTTTCCTTCTTTGGTAACATTGACTGCCTGCATGGCGTCTCGCGTGACGTACTGAAAAATCTGGCGTATGCCCTCGAGACGCTTCTCTTCTGTATCTAGTGTTTGAACAATAGCAGCAATTCCCTTGAGAACCATGCTTTTTGTGAACTCTTCCGCCGTCTGATAAGTCAAGAATTGCTCATACATCTGGAAAAATGCTGGCAATTCGGTCGTCAAAGATTTTCGACATTCGGAACACAGTGAAGCGAATGATTTGGCGGCACTATGTGCTGTTGCAGGTTGAGCAAGTGCTGTGAGAAGGAAGGGTAGAACCTGGGGGAGGAAACGAGGATTTCGGAGGAAGAACTGATCCAGAGCTGCGACTGCTTCTACGGCGCTTCTACGCGTGATCCCGGGTATGTTTGAGTTGGTGGAGATCGTTGAGAGGAGAGGCTGCTCAAAAAGCCGGACTAGACGCTCATCATCCTGAATAGTAAAGGTGTCCGCAATGGCGATGATTCCGAAGAGACCCGCCTCAAGCTCCAGCCAATCGCTTTTCTCTAGTCCACGAAGCGTAAGATCGATGAATTGATCAGTCAATACATCGCGCAAGGACTCATAAGCCTCTATCAAAATATCGCGAACATCGACGCGGAAGACTTTGAAAGTCTTCTTTGAATCTGGATCCCAGTTACTCGTGACGTCAGATGGAGGATAGACAATCTTCTGGACTAATTCGGAGACTGCCTGAAAGACATGAGTCTTTGCGCTGTTCATCCATGCTGGTGCTTCCTTGTCGGACGTATATTGAAACGATTCTTCGGCGATGGCACTGACGTATCCACTCCAGAATTCCAACACCACAGGCGCAACCTCGTCTTCAGTACCAATTGGCTCGGGGTACTTTAGGAGGTCGTGCAGAAAGGCTACTCAGTGCATCAGCAAAGTTGCCAGACTTTAGAAAACAGCGAGGGGCACAGAGTTGACTTACACAACACCTGCTGATGATGGGCATTATCAGGCTCTTGATAAATGACTTTGGATTCCAGTAAAAGCTGTGCATAAGCCACAATGATCCTGGCTAATGAGACAGTCTCAGGGTCAGGGCTTTTCAAGATCTCAAGTCCCCACGGACCTGCGATCGCTGCCCAGAGCATTTCTCGATGTTTTGTCTCGAAGAAACTGGGGTAATTTTCGAGCACCTCAGCAACGAGCTCCATGGCATCTTCGACATGATATTCCAAGCACGTCAAAGCGAGCTCGCTTACAGAGCGAAGATGTTGTAGCTTGCCAGAAAGCTCCGAGATTTCGGTTTGAGCATAGAATATCCAACCCTGAACGATTAGTTTCGCAAATGACAATGCAACTGGGCTCATACCGTGAAGCATTTCAGAGCAGCTACACACATCTGCTCACCAAGTTGTACGGATTCGGAATAGTCCGGATCATCGATCGGTTTTGACAGCCACTTGATGCCGCGCCCAAACGACACGTGCAGTAATACCTCGACGCTTTCAATGTTGGCTATGATACGCTCGTGCGGGTTTCCCCTGTATGCTGTCAGCAGTGCTACTTGATCTGCGGGACATGGCCAAACCCACTCGGGTAGTTTGGGAAGCTTCTTGCCCTCATCCCCCAGATTCATCGTAAAGTCCAACAAAATTAACAATTGTGCGTCTGATAGCCGAGGAAGAATGTCCCATGTGGAAGGGAAGGTCTCCAAGGTCTCGTCCAAAACAGGGTGTTGCGCTGTGAAGGAGACAGCCAGACTGCGAAGACATTGTGTCCAGAGGCATATGGGTTTGGTAAAGTACTGAGCCAGTGTGGAACTCACTTTGCGTGTCGCTATAGATGATGTTGGGCGTGAGACGAGATGATGCTACAGGAATTGGTCAATTGAACTGAAATACGATTGCAAGCGGACGTACAATGAGCGTCACTAGTAGCTGTTCGGAGTTCTCTTTTGTGAGTTCAGCTCTGCACTGTTGTCAGATTGAAGTTGCGTCACAGCGGGGAGAAAAAAGTGGCTTACGAATCGGCGTTGAGCTTGACTGTGAGCGTGAGGGCTCCAAAGAAACGGACCTGCTCGTCATTACTCTTGAGCAAGGCATCAGCGATTTCCCAGCCCTGCGGCGAGCGCTGCAAGACTCTCAGGGTGGCTTCTGTCTGCGATATCTTCTTTGCTTGGCCAGGCTCGTAGATGGACTTTACGAGACGCTCAATCTCTGCAAAGTCTAGAGGGAACACGTCCGGCGGTTGTGCCATGGAGGCAGTCATAGTGAGTCTGCACGAGTCAGCCGTTGTGGTAGGCGGTTCAAATTGCCTGGATCGTTGGCTACGTCGTGACTGGCGTGAGAAGTCTGATGGCGCGTTGGAAAAGAGTGATGCGGGCAGAGGGCAAGTCGTAGCTAAGTCTCGAGAACAGCAAAATCACGGCGACGCATTCACTCCAACAAGTCTATGGCGGCATGCAGGCCTGGAAGTGCCTTGGTACCTCAGTATGACTGAACACGTGACGCGCAAGACGTGACCACTGGAGGGAGCCTTGGAAGGAGCGATGAGGGGAGCATGAAAAAAGTCTTGTCCTTACAGAATGCAGAGCTGGAGAGGTGAGAATGGCAGTTAATTGTCGGACATGGTCGTTGCTAAATATAGCCTCTGTGTGTTTGACTCAGTGCATGCACTCGGGAGCTGGTTCAGATGTGGTGTTGTTGCTATGAGGTTGAGGGCGTGTGTACCGGTAGTTGACTAGACAATCACCTCGGCAGGCCCTTTGTCGTCGACGAGGAGATTGTTTTGCCACGACGTGATTGCATGTTCTTGTACCATGTTTGCCGTGACAGTGAAAAGCTTTGTCCACGGGTCGATAGGAGGTCCAACACAGGATTATATGGCCATAGAGCCAGATGCCGTCAAAGGTCCGCTTGGCAAGGCTGTGATGGCGGAGATGGCGCTTAAGGCTGCCGAAAGCATGTGTTTGGACAGACAAGACTGCTGCACCGACTGCTGCAGATGGTTGGCGGGGCAGGGGGATGCTTTGTAGCGACTTGTCGGCGCGAAGAAGCTGCCAGCCCCTCGCCACGGGGACACTCGAGGGAGGTAATGTTCCTCGCGCGCCGTCTACAGCGCACACACGCGACAGCGGCAGCCTATGTAGCCGTCCAAGCCAGCCCTCTTGCCGCCAGAGCCTTGCATACTTCGCCCATTCTGCGCGCCGTCGACATGGCCAAAGTCGACACTACCGAGCGGCTTGCGGAGCTCCGCAAGCTCATGAAGGAACGCAATGTCGACATCTACAGTACGACCGTGTCCACCTGCCACTTCGGCTGGGTAGGGTAGATCGCTGACAAGCACCCACAGTGGTCCCCTCAGAAGACAGCCACCAGAGCGAGTATATTGCGCCCTGCGACGCCAGACGAGGTCAGAGCCCCTCCTCCCTCTCACCCCCACTATAAGCCGCACCACGTCTGTTGTTGACAGCCCCCTAGCATACATATCCGGCTTTACAGGCTCGGCTGGCTATGCGGTCATCACACATGACAAGGCAGCCCTCGCCACGGACGGACGGTACTTTAACCAGGCCGAGAAGCAGCTGGATGGCAATTGGGAGCTGCTCAAGCAGGGAATCCAAGACGTGCCCACGATACAAGACTGGACAGCAGACCAAGTCGAGGGGGGCAAGGTCGTTGCCGTAGATCCCAGCGTAGTCACCGCAGCCGATGCCCGCAAACTCGCTGATAAGATCAAGAAGAAGGGCGGAGAGTACAAAGCCGTTGATGACAATCTGGTTGACAAGATATGGAGTGACCGACCCTCGCGCCCCCACGAAAAGGTCATTGTGCAGCCAATAGAGTTCTCTGGAAAGAGCTTCGAGGACAAGATTGAGGATTTGCGCAAGGAGCTAGAGAAGAAGAAGAGCCTAGGCTTTGTCGTCTCCATGCTCGACGAGATTGCCTGGCTGTTCAACCTTCGTGGCAGCGAGTAGGTCAGCACCTCGAGAACAGAGGCCAGCGGTCCAGCTGACCACAGACAGCATTCCATATAACCCCGTCTTCTTCTCCTACGCCGTAGTCACGCCAACGACCGTTACCCTCTACGTCGACGACCACAAGCTCCCCGAAGAGGTCAAGAAGCACCTCGGCGACAAAGTCACAATCCGCCCATACAATGCAATCTTCGAGGAACTCACCACACTGAGCAAAGAAGCGTTTACGAAAGACAAGGCTGATGCAACGAGCAAGTTCCTGACCTCGTCGCGAGCATCATGGGCACTTAACAAGGCTCTTGGCGGCGAGGACAGGGTTGAAGAAACACGCAGTCCTGTTGGGGATGCAAAGGCTGTCAAGAATGAAGTGGAGCTGGAAGGTATGCGGCAATGCCACCTCCGCGATGGAGCTGCTCTGAGTGAATATTTTGCATGGCTGGAGGACCAGTTGATCAACAAGAAGGCTGAGCTGGACGAAGTCGATGGTGCAGACAAGCTCGAGGCAATCCGCAAAAAGCACGACAAGTTCATGGGCCTATCCTTTGATACCATCTCATCGACGGGGGCGAACGCTGCTGTCATTCACTACAAGCCTGAAAAGGGCGAATGCGCCGTCATCGATGCGAAGGCTATTTATCTTTGTGACTCGGGGGCGCAGTACCGGGATGGCACCACAGACACTACCCGGACAGTGCACTTTACGGAGCCAACGGAGATGGAGAAGAAGGCCTACACACTGGTCCTCAAGGGCAACATGGCGCTTGAGCGCGTCAAGTTCCCCAAGGGAACTACAGGCTTTGCACTCGACTCCTTGGCCCGCCAGTTCCTCTGGGCAGAGGGACTCGACTACCGCCACGGCACTGGCCATGGTGTCGGTTCGTTTCTCAATGTGCACGAGGGCCCGATAGGCATTGGCACTCGGGTACAATATTCCGAGGTCTCGCTGGCTGTCGGAAACGTAGTATCGGACGAGCCAGGCTACTACGAGGATGGCAAGTTTGGTATCCGCATCGAAAACATGATTATGGTCAAGGAGGTCGAAACCAGTCACAAGTTTGGCGACAAGCCTTATCTAGGATTCGAGCATGTCACCATGACTCCCCACTGCAGGAACCTGGTTGACATGAGTCTCCTCGGCGAGGACGAGAAGCAGTTTATCAATGACTATCACAAGGAGGTTTATGAAAAGACGAGCGGCTACTTTGAGGATGATGCTCTTACGCTCAAGTGGTTGAAGCGCGAGACAGCACCGTATTAGACGTTGGCCACGGTCAAGGGCGTTCTTTCCCCTCTTTCCCTTTTGTTGTACTCGGTCATTCTGAAAAAGGTGGGAACATGCTGAGCAGTCGAGTGCGCCCATTGCGGGGACTGTCTCGTTGGGCAGGTCGGTGGCAGGTCGATAGCATAGATAGCTACACATGGGCACCAGGGAGCGCATAGACAGCGGCGCATCGCCTAGAGAACCATCTCACCCATGCATGTCCTCTCCATGGACCAAAAGCAGCCCCCGACGACCGTCCTTTCCCAAACCAGTAATTGTGCCACCGCCGCAGGGCTCCGCTATCGCAACACGCAGAGAGCTTTCCCCCATCTTCCAATCGAATTTTCTTCCCGCAAAGACGCAAGAGGGAAGAAGGTGCCTGCATCCAGCATGCTCGGCTTCCCTACGTGGTGGGTAGCGTATAGTAGAGTGCCGTGTACTCTAGTGTAGAGTACTCTACAACTCTCTTCCTCACATCATCTGACCATTTGCCCCGCCTCCTTGATCCCGCAACGGCAATCCGCGGCCCACGCTGCATGGCAACGGCCTTGCCCGCACTCTGACACGGCTTTTGAATCCACAACACGCACATCACCTGGCCCGCCGAAATAAAAAAAAAATGCCTGTGCCTCTGTGTCTCTCCAAGGGCGTGTGCGGGCCTTGGGGACTGTTCCATGCGCGGGGGAGCCAGTCTGCGCGGACCCCGCCACTGCGAGCCCAGAACACGGTACGGTTACCGCGCAGGATTACAAGATTTCAGTGTGTTGGGTTTGTGTGTGTGTGTGTGTGTGTCTGGATGTGTTGCCCCTAGCGCCAGGATTACAGGGAAGGATTGTGTTGTGTTTAGAGGGGTGCGATGGAGATGGGCCTTCATAGGCGTAATCTATGTTTGACTTGGAGTTGCGATCGTGAGTGGGAAAGTGGGGATGGGGAGGGATGGATCCACTTTGCAAGGTTACACAATACCACTCTATAGTTGGTTCGGTAGGGAGGGAGGGAGGGAGGATTGGCATGAGTCAGCGGGGCTTGGGGATTTCTTTCCGACTGTACGTGGTACTGTACTTGCATGCACAGTACCCGTGTGTACATGGTAGCCTCCCAGTAGAGTACCCTACTCTACTGTGCCCGTCTCTCGCAGAACCCGAATAGCTACCACGGCTCAGGTACAGGGAGAGGAAGCCTTTGTCCGGCCCACAAGCTGCCAATCCCAACTCACCCTGCCTCTGCAATGCATCCTCGACTTGGCCCTCGTGCATGGGGACGGCAACACTCCACCAGTTTCCCATTCTCGGTCCAGGGTTTTGATTCTGGCCGTTAGCGGGGAGAACCGGTAGTCGGCCGTGATTGTATTACTCATTACCTGAGCCCTACGGCCTAGGAGGACTGCACTAAACACACTGACTTGGACGGGCTTGCCCTTTTTTTTTCCCTTTCAAAAGCAGATAGTTTTGACTCAATTGGACCCTGGTTCTTTTGGGCGGGCTTTGGTTTTCCTCTTGACTTGGGCCGTTTCCTCCGTCTTCTTCTTTCTGCCTTCTTCCTTTTACTTTTTCACTCTACCGTTCTTCCAGATTGGCCCAGTACTCCTCCTCCACACGCAATCCGGATTCGCAGACGACCATTTACTACACACACGCATAGACACAATGGCTACTGAACTCCCCACTTCAAATGGCAATGGCACGCAGGACGGCGAGAACAACTTCGCCGTCAAAGCCGGTCTGGCTCGCATGTTGAAGGGCGGAGTGATCATGGATGTCGTCAACGCTGAGCAGGTGAGTGAGTTCGTTCCGTCATGCAAAAGTAAAAACAAAAAAAACATCAGCACCCTCCCCCGCCCATACCTGCAAACATACCTGCAAAACATGCTTGGGATTTGTCCTAGTCATATACCCCTCCCATTACTCTCTGCGCATCTTTCTTTCACACGACATTGGGAGTTAGTAGTACCGGTTTGCTGACGAGAATGGAAATCATGGTAGGCACGGATAGCAGAGGAAGCCGGAGCGTGTGCCGTCATGGCTCTCGAACGTGTCCCGGCCGATATCCGTGTGCAGGGTGGTGTGGCGCGGATGAGCGATCCAAAGATGATCAAGGAGATTATGGATACAGTGACGATTCCAGTCATGGCCAAGGCGAGAATCGGTCATTTCGTCGAGTGTCAGGTATGATTTCTCCCCTCTTCTCCAACCCCGCCAATGGCCATACAAAAACATCTCCCATCTCCTATATCCCTTTCCACAAACTCAACCTCTACCTCTGTCCCCCCTATACTCGCCCACTTGCCCTTGCCCTTGCCCTCCCCAAACCCAACAACAACCCACTCACCTCCCCCGCCCTCTGCCCACAGATCCTCGAAGCCCTAGGCGTAGACTACATCGACGAATCCGAAGTCCTCACCCCCGCCGACCCAACCCACCACGTCACCAAACACCCCTTCCGCATCCCCTTTGTCTGCGGCTGCCGCAACCTCGGCGAAGCCCTCCGCCGCATCTCCGAAGGCGCCGCCATGATCCGCACAAAAGGCGAAGCCGGCACCGGGGACGTCATCGAAGCCGTCCGCCACATGCGCACGGTGAATGCGGAAATCGCACGCGCGTCCGTCATGAGCGACGAGGAACTCCGCGTCTTTGCAAAGGAACTACACGTCGATTTTCCCTTGCTCCAGGAAACCGCCCGCCTCGGTCGGCTTCCCGTTGTGAATTTCGCGGCTGGCGGGGTGGCGACGCCGGCGGATGCGGCGCTCATGATGCAGTTGGGCTGTGATGGCGTCTTTGTCGGGTCCGGCATCTTCAAGTCTGGCGACGCGGCGAAGCGGGCAAAGGCGATTGTCCAGGCTGTGACTCACTTCAAGGATCCCAAGGTGTTGATGGAGGTGAGTATGGATTTGGGCGAGGCCATGGTGGGTATCAACTGTGGGACCATGGGCGACGAGGACAAGTTGGCCAAGCGCGGGTGGTAGACGCCCCGCTACCTCGCACACGAGACTTTGTTTCCCACCGAGGACGTGGAATCGGCATCCTTGCACAGAGAACGTATCGCTCGTTCTCTTCACGGACCTGGGCTGGGCGCTTCGTCATTTCTCTCTCTCTCTCTCTCTCTCTCTCTCTTTTTTTTTTTTAATATATATATATTCCAGGTCATTTGTAAGATTTCTCATTATCCACACTTTACCTCTGGCTCAGGGGGGGGAGGAAAACACGATATAGACACGCTCAACTCAACTCAAGATATCAAGCTCAAGTTTTTTTTTTCCACAACCCTTTTGTTCTTGGGGTGTGCTCTGACTCGACTCGGTCCTATTGCACCCTCTTTGATGTTTGGTTTTTGTACCGGCGAGGAGGGGGGGGGGAGAAGGCAGGGCAAGTGGTCATGTATGATGGGTCAGGGTTTGGATATTGTGTCACTGCATATAGTAACTGCATACTGCAGCTCCCTACCCATTGGGATTGGGCACAAGATACATCTTCACAACACACACACACACACACACACACACACGCATATTCCTACTCAACCAACCAAACCCCGACTTCCCCAGCCCCACACAAACATCACCAGCGAGCCAAAAAAGAAGAGGGTAGCCATTGCAACATTTATTTCCCAAGCTTGTTCGTATTTTTGACGAGGGAGACGAGGAGCAGGGTTCAGCACATTGTACACACAAGTATAGGTAGTCTTTTCTTCTTTGTTGAATTCTTGTGCAGACGAGAAAATAAAAAAGCCCATAGGGGGGAGGGGGGGGGGATCGAGTTACAGAAAAAGACCCACAAGCCCATGCATTCGGTGGTGATTGTGCTGGCCCCATGCTCCTCGTCATCTTCACAAGGGAGGTGGAGGGGGGTGGGGCATAACCTCCCGCGCAAACAAGAAAATCATCGTCAACGCCATGACGCCAGGGACGAGGCCTAGCCCACACACACCAGGGGTGGCCGTGTCCGCCTTGGGGTCTTGTGTGCACGCCAGCGGATATGCACGGGGATACGCATGTTGGGTGAAGTGGAGGAGGGGAGGGAAGAGGAAGGGGGAAAAGGGTGGCGTGGTAAGAGGTGGGCGAGCTTAGCGGTCCTCGGCCCACTCGTTTTCGCGGCGGATCTGCTCCTCCTCTTCGGGCGTGAAGTCGTTTTGGATGTTGAAGGTCTTGCGGATCTCATCGGGGGACTTGCCCTTGATCATGTTGGCAACCGTCTTGCAGCCGACGTCGAGCAGGGCCTTGATGTCGAGGTAGTTGGCGGCCTGGGGCAATGGTGTCAGCACTATGGACTTGCGGGGACAGCATGGCGGAAGCGGGGTAGCAAAGGCAAACCTACGAGGATGATTTCAAACAGCATCTCCTGGTCCACCTGCATGAACTTCTGGTCCCACTCGTCAATGTCGGTCGACTTCTTGCGCGAGTCCGAGTCGTCGTCCTGCGAGGCGGGGGGGTCGTTCTTGTGGTGGTCGCACCACTCTAGGACCTTCTTCATGACGGCCTCGTTGACCTGTGCCCGCGTTAGCCAACCCAATGCGCATGCCCTTCCCGGCCATGAATGTGAAGCTGACTGCGACGTACGTTGGGGATGGGGATAGCCTCCTCGTTGTCGCCGCCCAGATCCTCGAGCAAGTTCTTGATGAGAATGGAGCGTTCCGCGACCGGGCGGGCAACCGACATGGTGGCGCCATCGGAAGTCGTGACCTTGATGAGGCGAGCGGAAGCTTCGGTTGTCGCTGCGGTAGCCATGGCAGCTACTAGGAGTGCAGTGGAACTAGTTGGGTTGTGAGTGAGGATGGAGGGAGTGGGGTAAAGCGTTTGCGACGAGGTCGACAAAGTGTATGTGCTGCGGCTGGTTGTGTGGTTGAATAGGAGCTGGGGCGTGGGGGGATTCAAAGTCAGTGGAGGGACCGAGGAGGAGGAAGCTGGTGGGGAGGAGGAGGCGCACGAGGTTTTATACGATGCTGAGCCGTGACTCGACGTTTGTGTGTGAATCGATGAAGGTGAGAGAGCGCGGCGGAACGATGGAATGGATCGAGGACGACTGCGGGCGAAGCTTAGGCCCCAAGGCCCGCGCCGCCTTAAACGGGCAAGCGCAGTCGGGCAAGGCTACCGTGGCTACGAACACCTTGGAAGGCAATCAGTGTAGTGATCGTGTAGACTCATGCGCTCGGGTAGTTTGAGTATCATGTGATTTGCCACTGCTACATCCTGGCTATTTTGATGGCACAGGACAAGTAACGTGATCCTCAAACTAGCCGAGATCACTAGTATGTACTACTTACTCTACATGCAAAGGTACACCGGTACGGTTACTCTACGTTCTACGTGCAGAGAGTGGCCCACACACGACCGGTACTTGCTCGACTACCATCATATACCACTCTTGTCCCCTGCGTTCTCTAGACACATGCACGCCTTTTTTTTTTGGTTGCCTGCCTGCCTGCGCTGGCGACGAGCAATCATTGCTACCGGTACTCTACACAACGGGCCCCATGGTCGACCTTGTCTGGGCGTCTCCTCGTTTCCCGGCTGCGTTTGCAGCTTGCTAAGGCTCCCCTGCCCCTGCCCCCCTGCCTATCTACAGAGTTTCTACTGTAGCATGCATGGCTGGCCTGATGTCGCAAAGCTGGCCTTTCTCCATCATCACAACATGATCCCATCCTCTCGAGAACAGATCGGCGTCGACTGTACCGGGGCTTGCATCACGTGCAAACTGGGCCTAGTCTGCATTCAGACTGCCTGTCGAAAGCCCTCGTCGTCGTCGTCGTCGTCGTCGTCGTCGTCGCTTGCAGCCAGATCGCATCTGACCCAGCCGGCTGAGGGCTGCCAGCAACTCGAGGCCTCACAGTGCTCATAATAACCCTTATCCAATACATCTGCTTTCGATTTAGCCTTTCCCACCCTTTCCTTCTGCCCACCAGTCGTCTGCGAGTGAACTGCTCCTCCCACCCCACCCCCCACCTTGCCTTGCTCCCACGCCCCTTTCTACGTGGCCACAAGATATTCTGTCGACGTTGGCCAAACACTGACAACCAGATCTGCGGGCCTTGGTTTTTTTTTGGGCGACGACAACAAACACACTCGATAACAGACAGCGATGCGCCTGCATGACCCCTCCAACACCCTCAACGCAGTATCTCGCCGGCTGCCACCATGTGGAGGAGACTCTATTTTCTGTTGTTCCTCGTGCGCGTCTACTTTGCGCTGTCACCCAGTTATCTGCATCCCGATGAGAATTTCCAGGGCCCAGAGGTCGTAGCCGGTAGGATGACTCGATGATAGCATGCCTGACAATGGCTTTGTGTATCCAGCACCGACTGATGATTTCACAGGACGCGTCTTTTCCTACCCCGTCCACGAAACCTGGGAGTTCACTTCGGCCCACCCCATCCGCAGCACCTTCCCACTCTGGCTCGCCTATGGCTGGCCCATGTACATCTTGCGCTGGCTTTGGGAAGGCTTTGGTTATGATGTCTCGCCCTCGGTCGTATACTGGGCCCTGCGTGTGCTCATGCTCACACTGAGCGTCGTCATGGAAGACTGGGCCATCCACGAGTTGGTTGTGTCGCCCCGCGCCCGACGCGTTGCTGTACCCCTCGTGGCCTCTTCCTATGTGACGTGGACGTTTCAAACGCACACCTTCTCCAATAGCCTGGAAACGCTGCTGGTTCTCTGGAGTCTGGTGTTGATCCAGCGGATCGTCGAAGACAAGGTGTGTATTGCCTATTATTCTTACCCAAGTTTCCGATCCGCCTTTCCGAACCCGGAACAGGCAGCTAACATAAGGTGCAGAAGCGCTCTGGCATCTTGGCCTCGTCCATACTCGGCTTCATGGTTGTCGTGGGCGTCTTCAATCGCATTACATTTCCTGCCTTCTTACTGCTTCCCGCCTTGAGCCTGCTACCACATTTCCTGCGCAAGCAAGTCACCCCCATCACCCTGGAGACAGTGCCCACGCAGCTAACATGGACAGACCATTCTCCTTTGTGTTCCTCGCTCCCGTCGCTCTCTTGACAGCTTTCGTTGCCATTTGCATCGATACCACGTTCTACACCCCAGGCGAATTTACCTTTGCAAAAGTCTTTAGCAGCCCCGTCATCACCCCGTACAACAACTTCCGATACAACTCGGTTTCTGAGAATCTGGCCCAGCATGGCATACACCCACGATACCAACACTTTCTCGTCAACCTTCCACAACTCCTAGGGCCAGCCTTTCCGCTCCTCTTCTTCCTGCGCCGAGCGCACTTCACCCCTGTCCTCGTCTCCGCATTATCGGGCGTCACCCTCCTGAGCATTTTCCCACACCAAGAAGCCCGATTCTTGTTACCCGCCGTACCCCTTATCCTATCCTCGATCCGCCTACCCGGCCCACGCATTCGCAACGCATGGATGGCACTATGGATCGTCTTCAACCTCGCACTCGGCATTCTCATGGGCATCTACCACCAAGGCGGCATCATCCCCGTGCAAATGCACATTGCCAAAACCAACGAGTCCGTCTCCCACGCCTTTTGGTGGAAAACTTATAGCCCGCCCACCTGGCTCCTCAACGGCAAAAACTCAAACCTCACCACCATAGATCTCATGGGCATCCCGGGCCCCCAAATGCTCCAATCCGTCCTCACCGCCCTCCCACCCTGTCGCTCCCGCAAACCTCCACCCCTCAACCGCGACGCCGTTTACCTCGTTGCCCCGCGCTCCGCTCACTTTCTCCTCCCCCATGTCCAGCCCAGTCGGCAAAAGGCCAATCTCGCCCGCAGGCAAAAGGATCTCGTGCTCGTCCCTGTTTGGTCGTATCCGCGCCATGTTAATCTCGATGACTTGGATTTCGCAGAGGATGGGCTGGCCCAGACGGTGCGGCGTGTTGTTGGTGATCGCGGTTTGGTTGTTTGGCGTGCTGAGCGGAATTGTTGGGGGGATGGGGGGGAGGGGGAGGGGCAGGGAGACGGGGAGGAGTGATGGAGGTTCTTTGTTACTTCTTATGCGAGGCCGAGTTTCATGGTGTTGGGGGGAGGAAAAGGGAAGGGGGAATGGAGTTTGCACAAGGAGAAGTCCCGTCTTCTTTTCCTGACTCTGTTTCCCTCTGAGGGGCTTTTTTCTTCACTTTTTAGACTTTTTTCTCTTGCAGGTTTGCTTCGTTTTTTGATACCCCGCTTTTTTTTAGCACGTACGTTGTATAGTAATCTGTGGATTTGTTTTTGTGTCGGTTATTCAGGATGAGTGGTTGTGGTAATACAAGGTTGTTTGTTTGTGAGATGTAGAGAAAGTAGAGTGTTGATTATGCATGTATGCGTGTCTGGCGTGAGGGAAGATGATGTATTATTGTAATGTCACATCTCCCTATCCCACCCTTTCTCCATGCACATCCCCCATCCCCCCTCCCCACCCCTAAAGCGCCCCACCCAACACCCTAACAACCCACATACTCAACCTCACACCAACCCCCACCCTACGCTCCTCTTTCTCAAACTCGGCTTCATCCACAGGAGACGCATACGCCGCGAGCCAGGCAACTTCGTCGGCGAGGCGGCTGCGCAGGCCGGGGTCTGAAGTGGCGATGACGAGGTTGGCTTCGAGATCGAGTGCGTAGCTGCGTTTTGTGTAATTTGAGGAGCCGATGATTGTGAGGCTGGGGTGGGGTTTGGGGTTGGGAGGAGGGGCGCAAGAAGGGGGTGGAGAGGGAGAAGGAGGAGGGGGATTGGAAGAGGGAAAAGTAACCCACAATCCCTTTGCATGATAAGTCCAACCACCCTCCTTGCCCACCATGCCCCTCTTCCATTCCTTGAGCTGTATACACCCAGCTAATCCCTCGTGCCGCACCTTGCGCAAGAACATCTTGGAGAGATGGGTGTATGCGTCAGGTAGCATGCCGCTTACGCCTTTGGAGCCGTAGAAGCCGTTTGCGTGTGGGTGGGCGGTCAGGACTGTGCCGCTGGATGGACGGGTGGAGAGCAGGAGGCGGCGGAAGGAAGGCGTCATGTTGAAGTAGCCGGCTGTGAAGGTCCAGGAGGATGGGTGGAGGGGTGGGGAGGCGAGGGAGGTGAGGATGTGGGTTAGGGCGGGGAGTTCGGTGGAGGTTTGGAGGAGGGGGACTAGGGAGAGGATGGGGTAGATTGTTGTTGTTGATGTTGTGGATGATGATGATTTTGGTGTGCGGGGTGGTGGGGAGTTTGCGGGAGTGAGGAGGTGGCTGAGATGTTGGGTTGCTGCTTTCTTGAAGCCAGATGCGGATTCTAGAGGCGAGGGCGCGGGGTTCGACGACGGCCATGTCATGCTGTATCCGCCGCCTCCTGTTTCATCAGACGGCTGTACGTCAAAGCTCAATTTTGCAACACCGTCGTGGATCTTGGCGAAGTAGTCTGTGAGGTCCTTTGAGCGGAAGAGATGGTATCGATCCTGGCGGTTGGTGAAGTAGTCCGAGCTCAAGTTTGCACCGGACATGATGATCTCGTCGTCGATTCCGTAGAGCTTCATGTGTTGCAGACCCCAGCCCTCGTTGATGCGTTTGGGGATGTATTTTTTGCGGAGGCCAGTGAGATTGGGTGTGTGATACATGCGTATTTCGACTCTTTCGCGGCCGAATTCAGAGATGAGTGGGGTCAGGAGGGAAGCGCTGGTTGGCTCAGGAGTCTCTCTGGTACCACGAAGGGCATCTGTGAGGAAGGAAACATGCAATTTAGGATTGTTTTGCAGGGCAGTGCGAATAGTAGAAATTAGTTCATGTTCGGTTTTGCCGATGTATAGTGTTGACAAGTATATCCGGGATTGAGCTTTGGAGATTTTGGACTAGCACAATGTCAGTTCTGATATTGAAACAACGTAGAAGTGATTGCCCACTCATGTAGTCCTTACCCGACTTGGACTTGGTATGGCTTAAGAAAATAGGTGCTGCGAAGGTAGACACAGGAAGAAGAGATGAGCGAGCTTGGGAAGAACACAGCTCACTTTCAGACTTCTGGAAAAAAGAATGGAGGTTTTATTGAAAACATGGTTGGATATGAAATGAGTCGATCAAGTACGTGAGCAAAGAATAATAATAGGCTCAATCTAAACTGAGATGTGCGTGTCCTGAGATGAGAAGATCTGTACCTACCTTCAGAGTCTCATAGAACTCAGCAGGAGTCTCAAGAATACGTAATTGATCTGGCTCTATCTCAAATCTCGGGGCAATCTTGTCCAGATCTGTCGTTATTGTTGCCAACATGGAAGCTTGACTTTGCGGTGTTGTTGGCGCCATTGGGGCGTTCGAAGAGTACCGTCGCACCGCCTTCACTGGCTGAATTGGGATGCGAAAACTTCTCCTCGCCACTGCCCTGGGCGCTTGTATTCTGAGTAAGCTTCGTATTATCATGTTGAAGATGAGGCGACGTGTGACGGCATGTGTTGAGGTTCCCCGAGCTTTCATGGACTTCGAGATTGTGAGCAGGGGTATTACACACTAATCCCTAACCTGTCTAGCGGATTTATGGCTTGGCATTGTCAACGGCGAGCTGCAACATCCGGCAACGTCCACAGTGAGACAGAACAACCGCAGCCATGTCGACGATCACGAGGACTTTGCGCAATCTGCGCAGGATTGGCTTCAAGGTAATAGACTGCAAATATGGAATTGGGTCCAGAATGCTAACATAGAAACAGGACTATGCGCACCAGATGAATGTACGATCGCATCCCTACCTCAACCTTTTGACTGTGCGCAGACCCGGCTGACCGAAGGCCTTTCGCGCGCTATAGAATATTGGTATGCTTTATGGGCTATGGAATTGCTGGGAGGGTTGCTAAGTGGCTGCAGGTGATACCAAAGCCGGCACTCTGATTGGCAAAGACACATACGGCAACAAGTACTTTGAGAACTTGGAAGAGGAGCTTCCTTGTGAGTCACATGTCAAGTCGATCTGGAGGCACGAGGGCTGATGCTGCTGTAGTGAGAACACGCTGGGTGGACTTTAAGGACAAGGAGTTCGACCCCGCTCAAATCGAGCCTGGATGGTACGATGGCCCCCTCGGAAACCGCTGACAGACACCTGAGTCTGATATTTAACTAGGCATGCGTGGATTACCTACATGGTCGACAAGTCCCCAGTTGCGGATCCCCTTTTACAGCGCCAGGTTCGCGTCTGGGAGACCAAGGAGCACCGACCTGTACTGACGGGGACTCGTTCGGGCTACAAGCCGTACAGCACGTATGTTGAGTTTACATTTTCTAATGTGCCCATGAGAGGATACTGACGGTGGGACAGGGTAAAGAACAAGTACCAGCCATGGACACCCGTGGCCAAAGCACGACAATAGAATGCATCTTGCCTCTGAACAGCACTGTACAGGTCGAAAGTAGACACAGAATCAAACATGCAACCGTACTTTTCAGACTACTATTGTGCTCATGTCTTCGGACTTGCTCAAGTTCTTCCTGTGATGAGGGAATTGGAAGGCGCTTTGCTCTGAAGCTCGACTCCCTCGTTCCATACATATTACATTAGTTTCAAGTAGGATATGCCTACATCAAGCCTGTAGAGTACAAGCCTGTAGAGTACAAGCCTGTAGAGTAATTTGCATCGTTGCATTTCATCTCCTGCTGATAAGACGGCAACAGGCAAGCTCGCAGTATCCGGGGAAATTAGGAAGGTGGCCCCAAGCATCTGCTGTGTGACGAATGGAGTATTGGTAATCGAGGTAACATGACAGGCTGCATGCACGTGTCCTGCACGTTGTCGTTAACCGCCGCCGCGGAAGCTGGAGCGCTTGCCTCAACGACACAAGCGCAAGCCGCGGTCTGCGGAGAGCACTTGAGGGAATGCATGGTTCATGAGTCTTAATTGTTCATTCATGCACTCGACCGTCTTGCTAGCTCTCCAGCTTCCCCAGATTCGCTTACAGTGCAGCCCTTTTTCTCCATCTCATCCTACGAATCTGATCACCACTCGAGGGTTTGACACATCTTAGGCGAGCAGCCCGAGCATGTGTGGGAGTCACAAGCGATTACCGAACATGCCGATGGCATGATTGCTTGCATAGCAACCTAGAATGGCTGACAACGGAACATTCATGGGTACCTAGACTTGGTTTAGTGTACACGCTTACCCCAGTTTAGATCTCTTGGATGACTGTGCTCGCTCGCGGACGATTGGGTGGCAGGTTTAATGCTGCCACAATAGGTACAAGTTCGTCGGGAGCATGTTCAGATAGCCTACTCTAGGTACTCACAGTTTGTCGTCATCTCAGGAGGTGCCATGGAGGGGGCCACTTTCAACCACGTCCCAAGTTCACACCAGCGGACGGGGCGGCCCCATGTCTGTTGATTGCAAAAGGCCCAGGTCCATTCAACGTCTGCCACACCGACAAAAAAGGGCGGACGAAAAGCACATGGCCATAACGGCCATGCCAGTTATCGTGGTGCTCTGGCAGCGGAAGCGCGTGCTTCGGCTTTGCACAACCTTTGAGCAAGAGGAGCAGCAAGCGGTGAGGTTTGTGGATCCCTGTAAGCAGATCGTGGGTTCTTCGGCCCTTTGACACCCTTCACCTTCTTGGTACAAATGCGCCTGCGACACCCGTGAACTGTGAACGCTTCCGCCTCGAGTTCCACCTGCGTTCGCGTTGGCTCCTCTCAAGTTTGCTTTCCACTGTCCTTGAATTCGTTATCAGATCGAGGGCCGTGCAGGACGTCGGCCAGATATCGGCCAATCGTTTTATTACATCACGGTCCGGCGCATTTGGCCCGCGCTACAGGCAGTCAGGCAGCGCGCGTCAACGTCAGTGCTAAAGGCTTGTTGCGCCACAAGCCAACGTAGGAGCCTTCGTTGCGCTTACAACAGCTTACAACAGACAACATCCTGGGAAGTCGAGCCTGAAAAGACAACAAGGAACGCCCGACGTTGTTTACCTTTGAGTGGTGCTTCACATACGGTCGCGCTTGCCCTCTCAAGCAAATTCCAATGCGCCCCCACTTGCGCCCATAACATCCGTTGCGCTGCTGGCGGGAAGTTCGTGTGAACAGATTTCGAAGAGGTTAGTATCGTGGTGCAACATGATGTTTGCCAATTGCAAAGGCCCAATCTGGGGCAAAGACGACTTCTCCAGATGCTTCCAACTAGAGTAAGTGGTCCTCCCCATCCACACACACGCTCCGCCCCTCGCTGCGCCGCATCGTGTTGAATCTTTGATATGACTTGGACTGTCTGGCTAACAATGCTGCAGCTATCTTCAAACATTATTTCCCCTCGTTGTCTGCGGTGTCTCCGTCGTTTATCTACTCGTTCAACTCTACTTTGCCGCCACTGCCTCGAGATATCAACACGCCTACAGCGCTCTCCAAGATGCACGCCACGTCTGGTCCTTTCGTAGTCCACGATACGACGGCGATGCCAGTGACAGCGAAGAGGAGGATGAATTCGACCGCAATGAGGACCTCGCCCTTCACCTGGTGAACACAATGTCTACGGTCGCTGTCGTGAAGCCTCGCGGAGAGGTCACAGTGGTGATCTTGGAAGAGGCTGCTGTACTGGCTCAACTGGGCCTTCACGTCGCAATCCTGATGACAAACGCATGGGGCAGACATGGGAAACTGGCTGCGATTGCCAATGTCGCAGTTTGGGGATACATTGCCACGTTGGCTTCGTTCAGGCTGCTGTTCTCCAGCACAGGCAAATTCTCCTTTCCAAAATTATGGTATCATACTGCCTTCATCTACGGCTTCCAATGGGTCTTCAGCATTCTGCTCTTCCGTTCTGCCATCATCCACCCTCGATCCGATGTCCACCAGAAGCTCATGATCGGCGACTTTGTCCTCGTTTCGTTGTTATTCCTTATTTCGCTCTGTTCGAGAAAGGGCAATAAAGCGGTGGAATTGGAATATGAGGGAGACATTAAGCCCGCCAGGGAACCTGTAGCCAGTGTTTTCTCGTTAGCTACATTCAGCTGGGTCGATCCAATCGTCTGGACGGGTTACAAGAAGACGTATGAGCTGTCAGATGTCTGGAATCTTGCGGCCAAGGACAAGGCTGCCGCTGTCATTGCAAACTACCGTCAGGTCAAGAAGACCACGAGCTTAGCATTTCATCTACTAAAGCACTTCAAACGTGGTCTACTCATTCAAGCCGGGTGGGCTGCCATTTCAGGTTTCCTTACCTTTGCTCCTACACTACTTCTCAAGGCTATTCTTGAATACATCGAGAAGCCACATCTCACGCCTGTCAACGCGGCATGGTTCTACGTCATACTGCTCTTTGTTTCTGGCACAATGTCTGCACTTGCTGATGGCCAGGCACTGTGGATTGGCCGAAAAATCTGCATACGGCTACGCGCTGTCATCATCGGCGAAATCTACGCCAAGGCCCTCAAGCGCAGGGCAGCTGCAGGGACTGACAAAATTCTGGGTAAAGAGAAGAAACAAGAAGTAGACGATGAGCCAAAGGGACTGAAGCGGATGTTGACATTCGGCAGCAAGAAAAAGAAGGCGACTGCAAGTCCCAAGGAGAACGATTCGAAGCCTGCCTCTGAAACCCAAGTTACCACTGGTGCCATTATCAACCTCATGGCTGTGGATGCGTTCAAAGTCAGCGAGATTTCTGCATATCTGCATTTCCTTTGGGCTAATACCCCAGTGCAAGTCGTTGTTGCAGTTGTCCTTTTGTACCGCATCCTTGGCTACAGTTCCATTGCAGGTATTGGCATGATGGTCATTCTTCTGCCGATTAACATGTATGTCGCAAGACAATTTGCCAAGATCCAAAAACTTATCCTTGCGGCTACCGACGCACGTATCCATACCACCAACGAGGTACTAACCAACATTCGCATCATAAAATTCTTTGCTTGGGAACAGCGCTTCGTTGGGCTCGTCAACGAGAAGCGATACGTCGAGTTGAAGCACTTGCGCCGGAGATACATACTTTGGGCAGTGGCAGCTACGATATGGTCGGGCTCCCCAGTTCTGATTACGTTCCTCTCCTTCCTAGTTTACACCAATGTTGAGCACAAGGCGTTGATTCCATCCGTTGCCTTTACGGCTCTCTCACTCTTCCAGATTCTACGAATTCCTCTGGACCAGCTCGCAGACATGGTGGCTCACGTCCAAGAATCGAAGGTCTCCGTTGATCGAATTGAGGAGTACTTGAGCGAGCCAGAAACCGACAAGTACTCGCAACTCATCACTCGCAAGAAAGATGAAGATGGTCAGCCAATCATTGGCTTTGAAGATGCTACATTCAGCTGGGGTGGAACGGATATGAAGGACAAGTCCTCCGCCGACGCCTTCAAGCTGCAGGATCTCAATTTGAAGTTCTCCGTCGGAAAGCTCAATGTCATAGTCGGACCGACAGGCTCCGGAAAGACCTCATTACTTATGGGATTGCTGGGCGAGATGACAAAGTTGAAAGGCAATGTCTACCTGCCAGGAGGTGGCAGTCGTGAAGACTTGACACCAGATCCCGAAACAGGACTCACTGAGAGTGTGGCATACTGCGCCCAACAAGCCTGGCTCGTCAACGGTACCGTCAGGAACAACATTGTCTTCGCTAGCGACTTTGATCAGCAGCGATATGATGACGTGATCGAAGCCTGTTGCCTGAAGCGTGACCTCGAGATCTTGGATGCTGGTGACGAGACTCTTGTCGGTGAGAAGGGTGTTACATTGTCTGGAGGCCAGAAGCAGCGTATTTCTCTTGCACGTGCGCTTTACAGCAAAGCTCGACATGTCCTTCTCGACGACGTGCTGAGCGCGGTTGATTCTCACACCGCCAAGTGGATATTCGATTACGCCCTATACGGTCAGCTCATGGCAAACCGGACATGCATTCTCGTCACGCACAACGTGAGCTTATGCTTACCGCATGCCGACTTTGCCGTTGTGCTTGAGAATGGCAAGGTAGCCACGCAGGGTTCTGCGACGACCGTCATTCAGTCGGGCAAGCTTACTGAAGACTTGACCAAGTCTCGCCCCGCATCTCGCGGTGCATCGAAGGCACTCTCACGGGACCCCTCGGGCGATCCTGTGGGTGAGCAAGCACAAGGCGAGGCCAACCTTCCGAATGGAGCTACCAATGGCAGTACCAACGGCAATGTCAACGGCTCGACAGATACAAAGCAGAAAAAGATGCCTGCTAGCAATAGCCAAGAAGAAACCAAGGCTGAGGGAGGCGTCAAGCTGAGCATCATCACCATGTACCTCAAGGCTATGGGTCCTTGGTACTATTGGTTAGGAGCCACCATTGCTTTTGTTTCTGCTCAGATATCTTCTGTCTCAACGAATCTTTGGATTCGAACATGGGCCAACGCTTACGCTGATAGAGGTTACGCCATCTCGGAACATCATGCCCATTTGCCAGTTACACATGCACCGACCCTAAGTGGTATGGGAACATGCATGAAGAGCGCCACATGCAGCTGGAACCTTCCTTTCCTGGCACCGGCTCAAGATCACAGTTTCTCTTACAATTCGATGCAGACGACATTCCTAAACTCAAAGCCAGATGTCGACTCCGCGTACTTTCTCAGCGTGTACGCGGTGCTGGGATTGGTGTTTATGCTTATCACGTTCTTGCGGGAGGGATTTCTCTTTGGTGGTTCTCTTGCTGCGTCTCGGCGCATACACGAAAGCTTGATCCAAAAAGTTACACATGCTAAATTTCGTTTCTTTGACCAGACACCGTTGGGTCAGCTGATGAACAGGTTTTCAAAAGACATCGAAGCTGTGGACCAGGAAGTCGCGCCCGTCGCCATTGGCGTCGTTCATTGTGCTGCCTCTATCGTTACGATCGTGATATTGATCTCAATCATCACACCCGCTTTCCTCTTCGCTGCTTCGGTCATTTCAGTAGTCTACTTCCTCATCGGAAGATTCTACATCAACTCATCTCGCGATCTGAAGCGACTGGAATCAGTCCATCGCAGTCCACTCTACCAGCAATTTGGCGAGACGCTATCGGGCATGACTACAATCCGTGCATATGGCGATGAGCGACGTTTCATTCGTGAAAACCTGGGCAAGATTAATACGCAGCACCGTCCTTTCATATATCTGTGGGCGGCTAATAGATGGCTCGCGTTCCGTGTGGATGTTGTTGGTGCCCTGGTCGCTTTCTTTGCCGGAGCCTTTGTCGTCCTAAGTGTTGGCAAGATCGATGCAGGCGCTGCTGGTCTTGCTCTTACATACGCCGTCACTTTTACAGAAAACGTACTGTGGTTTGTTCGACTATATTCTGCCAATGAGCAGAACATGAACTCTGTAGAGCGAGTCAAGGAGTACCTCGATGTTGACCAAGAGGCAGCACCAGTTGTTCCAGAAAGCAGGCCTCCTTCCAACTGGCCGAGCAGGGGTTCCGTAGAATTCATCGGATACAGCACACGATACAGGGCAGACTTTGATCTGGTGCTCAAGAACTTGACTTTCAAGATTTTGCCCGGGGAGAAAGTCGGCGTGGTTGGCAGGACTGGTGCAGGCAAGAGCTCAATGGCACTCGCACTGTTTCGTGCTCTTGAGGCTGAGCAGGGCAAGATTCTTATCGATGATGTTGACATTGGATTGATCGGTCTGCAGGATCTGCGGGAGAACATCGTCATGGTACCGCAAGGTAAGTTTTTTCACCATCCAAATTGGACCTCATAGCAGCATGTTAATCTCAACTAGATCCCACGCTCTTCACTGGTACCATTCGCAGCAACCTAGATCCCTTTAGCATCTTCACCGACGAAGAAATCTACACAGCTCTCCGCGAAGTGCACCTCATCTCCACTACCTCGCGCCCCACTTCTGGAACTGCCTCGCCCACCGGAACCACCACACCACCCGCTCGGGCCATTGAAATCCCCAATCCAACCTCCGGCGCTGTTACTGCAGACGTAAACTCAAGCTCCTTCGCTGCTACCACAAACCCCGGCTCCATCCTGGCCAACCGTGACTGGGAACGTGGCGAAACACAAGACGACACCATCATTGTCATGCCGAACGGGCACGTTGCAGATGCCAATGCGGAACAGGCCATGGAAGATGCAATGGCGGCCGACAACAAGAACCCGTTCCGCAATCTCTCCACCCCAGTCAGCGAATCCGGCTCCAACCTCTCCCAAGGCCAACGCCAACTCCTCTGTCTTGCTCGCGCGCTCCTCAAAGCGCCCAAAGTCCTGCTCATGGACGAAGCCACAGCGTCGATTGACTACGCGACGGATGCCAAGATTCAAGAAACCATTCGCCTGATCAAGAACACGACGATTACGATTGCGCATCGCCTGCAGACGATTATCGATTACGACAAGGTGCTGGTGCTGGACAAGGGCGAGGTCAAGGAGTTTGCCCATCCGTTTGAGCTGATTGGCAAGGAGGGTGGTATCTTTAGGGGCATGTGCGAGAGCACGGATGAGTTTGAGGGGTTGGTGGAGACGGCGAAGGCGGCGTGGGAGGAGAGTGAGAAGAAGAAGGGGAAGGCGGGTAGTGGGGAAGAGAGAGGGGAGTAGGAGGGCATGTATAGCGGCGGAATTTCCTTTTTGGGGGTGGTTTTCTGTTCTTCAAAAAGCAGAGTCGAATATGGAGGCGGGGTGAGGACTAATGAGGCTGTTTATGAAAATTGGGGTCCGGGGGTGGAAGAGAGTGTGTGTATCTTTTTCCTTTCTTCTGTGCGTATTGTGTATAGTGTACAGGTTTTTTTTAGAGCGTCAAGAATGGATGGTGGGGGTGGAAGGTTCAGTCTAAGCTGTGGAGGTGGGATGAGAAAGCATTTAATTTTATGTGTTCAACTGTTGTTGTTTTTTTGAAGATGTATTGGTGATGTTGTGTATACGGCTGTGCTTTTTTGGGCTGTTTATACGTATTTTCTGTAGGTTGGGGGGGTTGGGGACGTTTGAATGCTGGTTGGTGTGGTTGTTTTGTGGTGTTTGGATTGCGAAGATATGGGGTTGGCTTGGCAAGCGGGGGAGGAGTGGAGGTCGAGGTCGAGGTCGAGAAGAAGATGGAGATGACTTTGTTTGTGGGATTTGTTTCATGTGGGATTGTCTTTGTGTAGATGCGGTTTGGAAGTGGAAGTGAGAATGCAAGGGGCAAGGTCGACATCGTGTTGCAAGGCTTGCAAGCGTTGTAAGACGGGAACAACCGTGTTCCTCTCCATTCTTCCGTCTCCGTCTTCCTCGAATGCCTCCCCCCTTTTTGTGCGTTTTGATTTATTTTCCCAGAGGAGTGGTTGTGTGATGCGGGGGTTTGGGGTGTGTGGGTAGAGGGCTGCTTGATCGGTAGTCGAGAAACTGGGGTTGAGAAATGGATTTGGCTTGAGCGGGTTTGGACCATGTGGTTTTTGTCATCATCTGTGTGTTTTCTAATGGGGGAGGCTGCTTTTTCCAGAATACAAGTGCAAAGGAAAGATGGGCCGTGGAAAAGACTGGTGACGTCTATAAGTCATTTACTCCCCCTTTTCCCTTTGCCTTCTCCTTTCCCTTCCCCCACACATCCCCCCCCCCAAACCCTAAACCCAACCAAACTCCAACACCAACACCAACACCAACCCCAGCTCCCAAAAAAACAACCCCACAATCCAACCCGCCAATCCACCACCCCCGACCCCAACCCCAACGGGTTAAAAAACAAAAACAGTGCAAACGATTTTGCAAAGTGGCATATCCATTCCGCTGTATTCAGACTCTTTTTGAATTTGAAAAAAAACCTGTGTGCATGCATCTACACTTTGTCGTTTGCTGTATTCTGTCTTCTGTCTCTTGTGCACCCATCCATATCTCCACCCATCCATCCATTCATCTCCTCCCCTTCCCTCCATCACCCCTCCCATCCCCCACTCCTACGCCACATAAAACAGCCTCAAAACAGTAACAACCCTCTTCCGACAAACCGGACAAGCCTGAACCTCCCTCGCACACGGCAAACAAGCAACCACATGACCACAATCATAAAACGCCGCAACCGCCTCGTCCTCCCAGCAAATCCGGCACAGCCGCTCGGCCTCCTGCGCACTCTTCCAGTGCGTCACGCCCTCGCCAAACCGCTTGTTCGCCTGCCACCCGCCCACGTACGTGTTGCCCGTGGCCGCCTCGACAAACGTGCCGCTGCCGTGCTGGGCGTCGGCCTGCCAGTCGCCGTCGTACGAGTCGCCGTTTTGAAACGTGTGTAGGCCGTGGCCGTGGCGCTGGCCGAGCCGGAAGGTGCCCGTGTAGGTGGCGCCCGAGTGGTAGATGAGGGTGCCGTGGCCGTGGCCGTGGCTGGATTTGATTTCGCCCTTGTAGGATTCGGCGGAGAAGTAGTTGTAGGTGAAGTGCCCGTTTACGCGGTGTGGGAAGTTGCGTGCAAACGCCCGGTAGGCGAGGTAGGGCTCGGGATCTGCAAAGGCGGCCTGGGAGGCGAGCTCGTCGCGTTGAGATGGTGTGAGGACTAGGCCGACGATGAGGATGGTTGTGTTGTGTAGGTCGGCTTGGGCAAAGGAGCGGCGAGGCTTGATGGCGCGCGTGCTCGACAGTTCTTCTTCCTCCCACATGAGGATCTTCTTCTGGCTCTCTGGGGGTATCGACAGGATCTTGGTGACGGTTTCATCGACCTTGTCGGATTTGAGCGCAATGTGAGAGCCGCGGGATTCAAGTGTTTGCGTCTCTGGATTCCAGAACTTGAGGAAAAAGTAGATTTCATCTGGCGGTGGCTGGGGTGAGGGAACACGGGCAGGCGGCGGTGGCTGCCTTAATTCTGCAGTAATATCCGCCGGCGGAGGGGGTGGTGGTGGCATATCTTCTTGAGTACCGCTCATCTCCGTGTCCCCCAGCGCGACTGGCTCCGGCCCACGATCAAGAGGGTCAACAGCAGGAGAAGCACCCACAGGGCCAAGTCTATCCTCTGTCATGGCCGTATCTGTCCCCCCTGTGGTCGTAATAGGAGGCGAGACAATGGGTTCCACTCCAGACAGTGCAGCCGGCTCGAACATCGACTCATCAGGTTCGCTCATTGGCGTATCCTCCGAACGAGAAATCACTTGTACGGGTGGAAAGACTCCCCATGCCGAAGCACCATTCCCAGCATTCGCACTCTGCGCCTGCAAAGGTTCAGCTACAGGCGGAGTCTGCCGAGCTTGGGTCAGTTCTCCCCCCGTCTTCTCTGCAAGGGACTCTGTCTCCTTGGGCAACTCAGGCAGCTGCTCGAAATCAATCACGTGAACCCAGACCCGGCTCATACATGAAGAATCCCCGAGATCCCACTCCGTGGTATCAGCGTAATGATCATAAGTACCACTTGAATACTCAGTCTTGCCTGTGCCCAACAAATTGGGTCGGCCCAGCGCTCCGCGGATCGGGTCCAAAAACCAAAACTTCACTTGACGGGGGTCTCTGATATCCTCGAATGCAGCCGCTAGCTTCTCGCGAACCTCTTTGCATCCGTCTTTCGAAGACACGGAAACCGTCTGTACGAGATCAGAGTTTGCTTGATAATTTGGATCATAGACATCAATTATGCCGGGGCCCTCGTGTTGGGAAAACAGTCGTGAGTGGTAGACTTGGAAGTTCCATGTCTTTGCCGGTTCTGTATCGGTTTCCACATTTGAGTTTTGTGCAGCTGTAGCGTCTGGGTCATCTGAAGGTACCTTGGAGATGGAAGATGGGTTCCCCTTCTCGGTGTCGGCTACAATCCATGCTGGAACGGCCCACTGTTCTGACTGAGCATCTGCGGTGAAGGCGTTATGCGCAACATCGTCGCGCACATACATGGCAACGTAAGCCACGGCATCGTTACCGACAATCTGCTCAGTGCCAGGCTTACCCTCGTGTGCATCAATGGCTTGTCGCTTGGTGAGGCATTTGACCTGGTTTTCGTCCTTGCTGTCCGAGTAGCTGTACCACCTCGACCCTGGGCCTTCAGGTCGGAGGATTGGCTGGTAGACATAGCTTTGCAGAGTCTGCTTGTGGACCACAAAGCCGTAGAGTGTGTAGTTTGTGCCGTTGACTTTGACATGATCGTCTAGCGTGACCTTGTTCAGTACTTTAACATACGATCGAGTCTTGAGATCAAAGTTCTGCCGTTCCATCTCAATGGTCAGCAACTCGGGAAGAGGTTGACCGGCAACGGTAAAGCCGGGTGACTTGTCGATGGCCTGCTGCATGCTATGTACTCCCACCACAGGGACGCGATAAGTAGGTATGTCGACACTATAGTCACGCTTGGGGCCGCAGATTGCCTGCAAAGCAGAAGCGTACCCAGTATCTGCAAGCTCCTCTTCGAGTTTCAGTCGCAGAACCTCCCAGGTCTCTATAACGTCGAGCTTGTCAAGTCGCTCGTGCATGCCGTACCATTCCAGAGCATCCAAGACATCGTCCAAGGCGATTGCTCCCGCTCCCGGCTCTACCTGCGTGCGGAGCAGATACAGCACCTTCTGCAGCGCATTGATGAGTGGTTTCGGGCGTAGCAAAGGCTCACGGTAGACATCAGGCGCTTTGACGTTGTAGAGTAGAGTCCGGAAGGGTTTAAACAGCATCCACGAAGCAATGGCAGAAATCATGTTTCCACCAGGCGCGCTCGCATCTTCACCAAGCATGAGACCTTGCAGGCCCGTCATCGCAAAGCTGTCCCAGGGATTCTCTGGGTTGGGATGCTCCCATAGACAATTCGTCTCATCCTCGACGATGCGAATATAGGCCGTGAAAGCAAGCTTATCATGACGGAGAAGTGCTTGCCGCTGGCCGCGCATACGATGGGCGATATCATAGTACGGGCCGTGGAAACGGGTCCAACCCCAATCAGGCGAACCGCTACAGAAACGATGTAGAGCTGATTTCGAGTAATGCACGCGAGGTTCTGTGGGGTTGTAGAGCACGACGGAGACTTGAGCGGCTACACACTTCCGTTTTGGTATCTGTTTCGACCCTAGTAACGGTAGTGGCGCGTGTTGGGCATCGATGGGTATAAGTGGGGCCGAGGCATCTTCCGACGCTTCTTCAACATCGCCTTTCGCGCCGTGTGGTTTCTTCTCTCTTTGGATAGTCCCTGTACTTGTTTCCTTGGAGCTGTCTCCGTCCTTTTCCCCTTCCTCCTTGTCCTCCTCCTTTGGCTTCATGACGCTCAAACACTCCAGATAGACGCTGAGGTAGTCCGAGTCATTGCCTTTTGGGTAGAATTTGATCTGCCACTGGTGTCCGCCAATAGTCACAACCTCAGACTTCATCACCAAGTCCCGATTTGGCTTCTCGCGAGTCCCATTGTACGCGTCAATGGTCCACTCGATACGCCCAGTCTCTCCCGCAGTATACTCTGGCTCTTCCAGCGGCACGAATGCCTTGCTTTCCCAGTACTCGTGATCGAGAGCGCTGTGTTCAGTCGACT
The DNA here is from genome assembly GCF_022343315.1 of Plenodomus lingam. Classification (NCBI taxonomy): domain Eukaryota; kingdom Fungi; phylum Ascomycota; class Dothideomycetes; order Pleosporales; family Leptosphaeriaceae; genus Plenodomus; species Plenodomus lingam. Next base: position 2,838,024 of record NW_027093974.1, read on the forward strand.
CCTCCATCTCTTTGAGTTCGTCCTCGTCCGGTGAAGAGGTATCTTCCTGGATGGGATGCCAGGCGGGTAGGCCGTCGTCATCGTCTGAGGAGTCGGAGTCGGAGTGCGCCGGCTCGATGGGCGGCGGCGGTGGCGGTGGAGGCTGCGCGGTTGGATCGACGGGGACAGCGGCATCTACTGGAGGCACGATGGGAGCGGGTACTGACTGTCTGAACTTAGCAGCGAAAAGGCCATGGAGGCTTCAAGACGTGACTTACTGCATTCTCGTTGAAAGCTGCAGGCGGATTCGGCGCGTTGTCAGCTTCTTCGACCTGGGCACCACTATTTGGCGCAGGTGATGGCGGCGTTACAAGCGTGGCGCCGTGCTGACCCACCGGGGCGTCTGGCAGCACCAACTCGACCTCTGCATCCGGCGTTGTATCCATGGCGTTGTCATCCAAGGCAGCGACTTGGACAGCGATGGCAGTCGGGGCTTGTTCGCGGCTGGCGGGTGCTTCTATACTCGGTTGCGGCAGGCCGTTTGTCAAGCTCGCATCCTCCATGTCTGCATCTTCCCGGTCATGTCGCTGGCCGACAGTTGTGGGATGCGAGCTGCTCATGTTGCCATCGGCCGAGGGGGATGGTTGTGGCGGTGGGGAAGAAGACGAAGGCCGTGCATCGAGGTGGTCGAGCGGGCTGGAGAAGGACGGTGTGGGTGTGCGTTGCATAAAATGCGGCTGCTCAACGGCTGCCATGGCTCACAGTTGCGGCTGGGATGGCGCATGTGAAGCGAGAATCGGGGGTTGTTGGAGTCACCAGGCACCGAGGATGTAGGTTAGCGAGGTGAAGGTACAATGTGTGTGTGTGTGTGTGTGTTTGTGGGTGTGTGTTGGAGGGTGAGATGGTAGTCCAAGGCTGAGGGAAGCTGCCGGCGGTATGGAGGGAGAGGCAGAGAGAGTGAGATTGTATAAGTGGTAAATGACGTCTTCAAAGGTACAAGTCACAATGGCGAGAGACAGAGAGATGGAGAGAGGGCGAGAGCGCAAGATGAACAGGATCAGTAAGGGTATGTAACTCTACAGCACTTGGATTCGCAGCGGCGCCGATGAGAAGCAAAGCAAAGCAACAAAGAGGCATGAGAGCAAAAAGGCGTGGCTGAGGGCTGAGCTTATGGCCTGAGCTGGCTTTGCTGGCTGCTGTCGCCTATCAGACAGTGAGGCTGCAGCCAGAATGCGGTAAAGCGAGGCACGGGGGGGTGCCAGCTGTTCGGACCCCCGCGCAACGCCATTCGAGACTAGGCCGGGTTGCGGTTGAGAGTTGTAGGCAGACACACCTCTGGCGCCTTGCTAGTAGGCATGTACTTGGCAATATACATACAGTGTGCATACCTAGTTACTAGATAGGTAGTGTTATAGTATATATCTGCCTGCATGTACCCTTGTCATCGTCATTTCGCCCTTTGTCCTGTCCAGCATGTGTTGGAGTCGATAAAGAGTCATACGAGATGGGCCATGAAGGCTTACCTATACCTACACAGACAATGACTGGAAAAGCACAGCGGGCCCTGTCCATGCATGATCATCATCACCAGGCCAGGCCAGGCCAGACCAGGCCACCGCTGTCCCGTCTTGTAGAAAAGGGCTACATACAACAGGTAGACGGGACATGGTACACGTGTAGTAGAGTACATACCATGAGGTTAGCACACCCGGGCATTGCATTTCCTATCATGTCAAAGAGGTGGATGCTAGAGTCACTACGAGTCTGGTGGCTGTGTACAGCACCTAGGCTACAGGACAAGGTAGGTAGTGTGGATGGTTGCTGTAGGTACCGGTATGCTAGGTTAGCTGTCTTATCGATAGCTCCCGGTGTCCGCCAGCTCAAGTGCGGCAAGCGTCGCGGTCGGGGGTGGAAAAGTGGGGGGGGGGGGGACCTCCACATCGGATTCGCAGAACGCGCCAGCCTCTCCACACACCCGACGGGCATCATTTGCCGACTTTGTTTCAAGGATACGTGTTTGTACACACACACACACACACACACACACACACACACCATGCATCCGTCATTGTATTGTTGACCGTTGACCGTTTCTAGTGTTCACCTACAAGACAGGACAGGATACCTACTTGTATTGACATCTCGCTCCTACTTCTCTTCGCCCGCTTCAACCTTCGCAAATGTCGCCGCCACAATCAACGGAAACACCACCGTCGCCTCTGCATACACCTTGACACTCTCCCCGTCCAACTTGATCTTCCCCCAGCTAACCGCTTCATCTGGCCGCGCCCCGGCATCACTGCCATCAAACTCCTGCGCCGTGTTGATGTACACGGCACTCTCCGCCCCGTTTCGCATCAGATTCGCATTGGCAATGTGATGTTTGACGATGCCCCCTCCCAGCACAATCATCCCTGTGCGCCTGGCCCGCACCGCAATCGTGTTGATTTTGCGAATGTCTTGCACAATGTCGATTCTTATTTGCTCGGGCGAGGATTTGAAGGTATGAAAGTACAGCATGTCGCCTAGACTGCCGTCCGTGAGAGCAGGGCAAAAGACGGGGATGTCGTTTTTGTAGGCCCAGTAGTACACGGAGCGTTTGTCGTTGATCTCTTTGCCCAGACGGTGAATCACTGTACTCGGCGTCCAGTGCAGTGGCTCATCGGTCTTCTTGCTGGCTTCCTGCTCCGCAAGCATGGTGTCGAGGATGGGCACAACCCAGTCTTCAAACGCGCAATAATTGCTGTTTGGCACAACCAGGTTACCGATCCGATTCATGCCCTTTGCGCGCAGTCCCGCCCCAGGCGTAGAAAAGGCACCCATGTACGTCGGCGCAAGACATTTGATCAAGTCTTCCTCCACACCGCCTGCTGTCGTGACAATGGCAGAAACATGCTTGTGCTGCACTAGATAGCGCAACGTCTCGCGCAAACCAGAGGAAATCAGGTTGGACGTGTAGCCCAGAAATATCGTCGTCTTGTCACCCGTCTCTGCGTCTCTCCATGCCCGCTGTTTGTTTCATGGGCCGTTAGCGTGATGTGCTGGTGCTGGTGCTGGTGCTGATGCTGTTGGTTGTTGGGACTACTAGTGCATGCGTCGGAGCTGCATCCCCGCCATTAGGGGAGTCAGGATGGTAAACTCGACGAAAAAAACTAACCATGTCGTTGATGATGCGCACAGCCTCTCCTACCGATGATGCCTGGAAGCCCATGTTGGCATAGCCAGCCACCAATTCCTCAACGGTAATGGCACGCGCGGCATGCTGATTGAAGTCGATGCCTTGGACTTGCCTCGCACCGTCGGGTACAGGATCTGAGGGTTTCAAAACGGCGTTTGTGGCGGCTGCAGGGGCCGCTGAAGTCTCATTCGCTGACATGACGTGCAGAGGGAGGAGGAGAAGGAGGAGGAGGAGGAGGAAGAGCTGCAAGCACTGTGATTATGGGTATGATAGCTCGGTAAAAGACTGTGCTTGTTATTTTGCCTGATGATTCTGGGAATTGTGCGAGACGGATTGGTGTTTGATTGGCGATGAATGGGTGTGTGCCGTGTTGGTTTTGGTAGGTGTGCGTGAACTTTGGGGCAATCCACTTCCCCCCCCCCCACGCAAGTCTTGAGTCTTGAGACATGATTTTCCACTAGCGTGGATTGCCATGTGGCGCTCGATTTTGTCCTGCACTTTGCTAACTGTTTGCCCTTGTAATTGACGGAATTCTTACAATCACCAATTGCAGGTACGCAGCCGGTAGAGGTTGTGTTCTGTCGTCGCTTAGAAGTGAGCAGGAACTACATGACAACATTGTGTTTCTCCAGTCTTTGCACGTCCCATGCTTGGGGATGCAGTCTCTGGTTTGGCCTCTTTTGGCCTCGTTTGTGCATCGGGCTTTTCCATCTGGAGACTGGGATGCGCTGTCAGCTGACAGGATCAAGAAAATCAAAAGTCATGCATCTGGAAATTCTACGGGGCGGCGGCGGGGCCGGAGTTCGGCGCCGCTCAGGCGAACAAGTGAGTTTGATGAGGTACTTGGGATGTGCGGTAACACTGTAGCTTGGAGTACATCGTATGAGTAAGTAGGTATGACGCATACGAACGTGGCTGGCGATTGCCTATCAGATGAGATGGACGGCACAGTGCTCTCTGTCCCCGAGATGGTTGGAGGACACTTTATCAGAAACCACAAGTGACCAGATTGCTGTACAGAGCCAAAAGGCGCGAAACAAGTGCATCTACATTTGGGCAGGTCGGGTGTCAAGGGCCGGCACCTACTGGCGCACTAGTCCCAATGTTTGTTGGTGGCAGTTGCCAAGCACGGCCGCTTTGCTTTCCTGTCGGTACCATTTCATCGTGAGCCAACTTGGTGCAGAGGACAGACTCGGTTCTGTGCTTGTTCATGTACTGAGTAGGTACATAGCTACTGTACCTAGGGCGATGTAGGGTCTATTGCCGAGCCGTGTGTAGTGTACAATGACGGACGTGTTTCTTAGGGCAAGCGTGGATGGGTGGGATACCTTTGGCAAGAATGGGACTTTTGAGCCTTGGGCGTTTCCAGACGCGTGTCAGCGATAGCTAGCTGCCAACTGTAGCGAGAGGTGGTACAAGGAGGCACAAGGCATGTGAGGACCCATAGTACATACATGTACACACATACAATAGCACATGACTAAGTCATAGAGCATGTACTCTAGAGTCCCTGCCCGGTCTATCGATCTACTGTACCTACATCGTACTAGCCATTAGCCATCAAGGGGTGGGCATGCAAAAGCGCGGGAAATACAACGTGAGCAAAGGCGGCTGGGTTGGACTGGACAGGACAGAAGGAATCTGAGACAGTGAGACTGCAATGGAGGGGATGCTAACCCTTTCCAAGCAGTCAAGGCTTCATCGGGCAGATTCATGGATGGACCCCACACTGCATGGCGTCAAGGCTCCTTGCTAGCGCCCACCACACACAACACTTGCCTGGAGGCTGATGGCTGCTACACTTGTACATGCTGTGAGTACATGGCTTGGGTAGGTCTCGCCATGCACGTTTGTTGCTTGGCTACCTACCTAATCGTACATGACAGGCCCTCATATTCTTGCGATTCCTATGGCCGGGATAGGAGAGACTCTTTCTCTCTCTCTCTCTCTCTTCCACTCCAACTCACTCTCTCTCACATACACACATGTAGCGCCTTGTACTGCGTGTGTGGAGTGGATATATCCGACAGCGGCCATAAGTGCCATGCATTCTAGTCAGCCATGAATAGAGTACTCCAGACTCTGTTAGAGTACTTAGCTGCTCTCCTGCATGTACTGAATTACTCACTTCCTCCTCGCTCCTCGGATGGCAGCAGCTGCTCGTGCCGCCATGCACGGGAGTGGGCGCAGTGGTGCGTTAGGCAGAGATCGCCTGTGGCACTCGGGCTGGGCTGGAAATGGAAGCGCGGATCTGACACTTGTTCCGTCATTATCCCTGCAATCTTCAATTCGCTGTCCAATCACTCGCCCTTGGCTGCCCTTTGACGGTTCTCTGGCCAGGCCGTGCAGGGACGCCGGCTGAGCAGCCATGGCCCAGGACGGCCGGCTGCAAGGTCGAAAATGAATGGGCACTGGGGTTCGGCGTCGGCCTGCTGTCAGTGCGCCGTTCTCGTGTCTGTCTGTGTGTCTGTCTCTCTCTCTCTCTTTCTCGCTCTCGCTCTCTCTCGCTCTCTTCTCTGAACTGCTCCCCCCTCGACGCTTCTCCCCATCCTCCCCTCCCCTCCCCTCCCCAGCCCTCAGCGAACAAGCGATCCGTGAACCCCCCCCAGACTCTCGACAGCAGTATGCTGCCAGTGTGCATTGGAGCCCAGCCAGGCTGAACAGCCGACATCTTTTTGGAACTCCCGCTCCCTGCACGAACCCGCCTCCCGTAGGGCGAGGGACGGTTGGCCACGTCAGATCGCAGAACGCTCGCCGGATCGCCTTTTGCCTGCCTTGCTCTGCACACCCCCTTCTACCTACCTACCGTACCTACCGTAGGCACCAGCACACTCACCTGACCGCCCAGCTTCCCCTCCTCACCGCACACCCGTTTGCACGCCTGCCCGCTGCTCCTGACCACCGCCGGCCTGTGTGTGCTGCCTGCAAAGAAAAAGCAAAACAGCACACCACGCCGCCGAGTCTCCAGTTTCGCGGCACACCACGATCCATCGTGGCACCGGTTCAAAACGGCGCTAAGGCACCTGAGCACGGACCTTCGTTAATCCTTGGCGCATCCAATCTCACAACACAGTCAACATCGACGTCACCCCTACCAAATCTGAACCTCACAGCCGTCGACAGCAGCGACACATTCCCTGTAACCCGCAACAGCCCCACGTTTTCTCGTCTCGAGTCCTCGGGAAACACTATCCTTTTTTCGTAGCATTCCTTTGCAGAACAGACCTTCGCCTCCCTCCACAGGTTCTCTTGTCGACCTATTACATAAGCATATCCAATCCCTCATCCGACGGTCATTGGTGCCCATGCAGCCGTAGCACCAGTCATTGAACACCATAGAAAGCGTACAAACATGTCCAGCCGGTACCCTCGTGATAGGTCACCGCCTTATCGCGATCGTAGGCCTTCAACATTCAGCAGCAATGGCTACGCTCCAAGGGCCGGCGACAACGTCAGACCCAACCCAGAGCCCAGCGGTTTCCCGCCCAGAGATATCCCTCGGGGCCCAAAGTCTGCTGTGGATGCCCCTCGTGTCCTTGCCACGGGTCCCCCTACGCCTTTGAGGACCGCACCGCCTCTGAGTAGTGGCCCCGCCCCTCCTCTGCACAACTCCCACAATTCCTGGAGAGCAGATCGTGATCGCGACCGGGACTTTGATCGGCGAGAAAGACGACCTACTCCTCCACGGCGGTCTCCCATTCGAGATGCGAGAGATGTAAGAGATGTAAGAGATGTAAGAGATGCAAGAGACGCAAGAGATGCAAGAGATGCAAGAGATGCAAGAGATGCAAGAGATGCAAGAGACGCAAGAGACGTAAGAGACACACGTGACCAGAGAGACTTCTTATCGCGGGATCTCGACGTCAGTCGTGCTCGACGCAACTCACGCGACGGGCCACCGTCGGCCGGGTCGACCTACTCCGATGCACCTCCCATCAGCACAGGCTCCTCCTATCGCGGTGGTAGCATCAGTCGAGGTCGCGGCGGCTTCGCAGCTCGTGGTCGGAACTTTCACGACGACCGAGACAGGCACCACGACCTACGTGATCGCCCACCAGATCGCACCTACCGACCGCGAAGCCGGTCACCACCGGGTCGTCGGGAAAGAGATGTGCGGGAAGACAGAGAGTTGGACAGAAGAGACCGTGATGATCGGAGATTTATCCCACGAGAATATGATTCCTATATTGGCCCTGCAGGCACGGCAAAGCCAGGATTACGGACACTAGATACGCACCGAGGCCCAAGTTCATCTGACTTGCGCCATCTTCCGGGCACTCCAACAGGCCCGACTCCGCATTCATCTCATCATGCATCCCCATCGGACCGGCTAGGTTCACAGATAGACTCCTACTCAAGGCGTTCGTCCCTTGCCATTGACCCGCTGTCCTCCAAGGACTCTAGGCGGGAACCAGGCAAGGATGAGGCCCTATTGGCGAGCCGAGCCGAAGCATCGAGAGAAAGGTATGCCCCACGTGCTTCGTCGCCTCCTGCTTCCATCCCGGCCTTCGGAGGATCTAATGTCTGGAGGGCTCCCGTACCTGAAAGCAAACCTAGTGTTCCTACAGTGTCGCAGCCAAAATCTGTACAGGCCATGTCAACTCCCGCTACTCCTGCACCGCTACCAGCTCCAGCAGTTGTTACTGCGCCCGCTGCGTACACCGTACCAAAAACTGTGGCGCCCCCGCCAGCCCCAAAGCCAGTGATGGCTCCAACCGCTCCAAAAGCCGTTCTATCAGCATCCTCCAGCGTACCACCGACTGGACCTAAAGCAGGCCGAATACCAGATCGAGGACCCGGAGAAATACCTAGCCAAGACCCAAGATCAGGGCCCCCAGTTGTGCCGCGTATGGAACCTCCTGCTCCTCCTCCTCCTCCACCACCACCACCTCCTCCTCCTGCCCCTTCCGTCCCAGTCACTGATCATGCAGGCATTAATCATGCGTCATCTAAAACTCCAGTGGCACACACAGCACCTCCACCCTCAAATGGACCTCCTAATACCCTACCTACTGTGTCTGCTCCAACAGCTCCTTCGGGATTAGCAAGATCTCCTCCACAAGGCCCGGCCTTCAAGCCTCGCGCGCCACCGATAGCCCCACAAGCTGCCTTTCGGGCCAATGCTTCGCCTTCCTTTTCACGAGCTACATTGCCACAATATGGACCCAGAGATGCTTCCCCAGGTCCCACACCACCTTCTGGGCCTCGAAGCAGCACCGGGAATGCTTCAGCAGTCAACCCGCCAATTCAAAACTTGCCGGCCAATATACCCACTGGTCCCAAGGCTGACAGAACCCCTATGGCGCCAAGGCCATCTGCAATGTATCCTCCGCCTGACAGACCGGGCTTTCCTGCCCCGAGGGCACCTATGGGTGGAGGTCCTAAAAGTATGCAATGGGTACGACCAGGTCTGATGCCCGCACGTGCCGTGGTTCCAACCAAGCGTGAATTTCCCTCGGATGATCGGGACCGGCAATTTGGTACTATCCCGAAGGCCCCGAGACTTGAAAATCACTTCTCTATCACACAGACCCAACGAGAGCAAGCCAAGTCTGTATCGCCATCCATGGCGAAAATGGCGACTGAGCCAGTGAGGCCCAGAGAACGAGCTGCGTCTGCAGAACGTTCTACGGCGACTTCACCGAAACCGACCCCCATCGAAGCGCGACGTTATTCAGATGTAACGATGGCGGAACCGTCCCCCAAGCTGCTAAAACTCCCCATGTCTACTGCCTCGTCCGCCCAAGAAGCAGCTCTTCAGGATTCCGATGATGATGATGTTGACTTGGACGAAGATGACTTCGCGGAGTCTGAAGCGAAATATAACCGGGAGGTGGCTCGTCTCGAAGCCAAACGCATCGATTTGAGTGCACCACATTTACGTGCTACGACACCATTACAGGAAATCGTCTTGCTCTCCAGCTTGACGGTTGACCATCTTCCACAGAAACAGATGGAGTCAAAGCGGAATGTTGAAGATGAGAGTGCGCCCATGAACACGGATGACGACAATTCTCTCCTTGAACAACGGCGACCGGAGAGTGTCATTGCTGATCTTCCAACGCCAAAGGATGATCGCTCGGATGATGTTGAAATGGGAGGGATCGAGCACAAGGATGACAAACGCGACAGATCGACGGCTCCAGCAACCATGGCCCTTAGGCTTCGGCGTGAAGGGTCCTCCCCCAATGACGACAGTCTTCCTGATCTGAGTTCATTGCCTTACCTTGTGTCTGGGCCACCAAGTCCATTATCTGACATTGGGCAAGATAGACCAGCTCTGTCTGATTCCGTCAGAGTTGCTATGCGTGAAAAACTGCGCAAGAGTATTGAGCCAGAGTTGAACCAAGATGAAACATTGCGCCAGTATGCTGCCCTGTACAAACAATGGCGGACTAACATGCGCCCTTTGGACGAGGAGCGTGAACAAGATGACCCGGAACGACAGCCTTCGGCGGAGCCGACCTTGAAAGCGCTCACTCCTGATATCCAAAGTACGGCGATGACAGGAATAATGGATAGTTCACTTGCACCCACTGGTCGTAGGGGCCACGCAAGTCGCTGGGCAACTGAACTGGACATCGAGGCAGTCATTGCAGAGTCCCTCAAGACGGCAGAGGAAGAGAAGCTGGGAAAGAAAGACAAGGAACCACGGAAATCAATGGCCGATCCGGAGAAGGAAGCCGATCTGCCCGTAGAACTCACCGAGTCTGAAGCGCAGCGTCGCCGCTATATTGACACCAACTTTCAGCGCGAACCAGGTCAAGGCATTTTCGCCTTTCATTATGAACCGCCCGAGGATGACTTTACGGAGGAGGAGCATCGTGTCATGGTGCACAACTACAAGGATCAATATGCGAAGAAATGGGGCAAGCTAGCTGAACTACTGTACAAAGAGGTCGGCACAGAGCGAACCTACAAGGATTGTATCAACCATTACTATGCCACCAAGTGGGGCAAGGAGTACAAGGGTAAGCTCAGAGGGAAACGCGGCGCAGCCAAGAAACGAGGGGGAGCTGTGGCTCGTGGCCGCGCAGCCATTGCAAACATGGAACGACCGGAACAATCGGGAGAGGATGGGCTGCCGCTGCCCGTCACTGAAACTGGACGCCCTCGACGCTCTGCAGCCCCGACTTTTGGCGGATCTGAACAAGACATTGATGCCAATGCGATGGCTGTAGTGCCAGGACGTGCACGACGTCAAACTGATGCTGACGGTTCACAAGAAAAGGCGAATAGACGTGGCAAAGGAAAGGATAAGATTGGTCGCAAAACTAAGAACATGCCCCTTGCCGCAGCACCGGTTGGCTCCCCAATCAAATTCGACCGCAAAGAAAAAGGTCCAAGTCTTGGTGTCAAATTAGAGGACGAGTTGAGCAAGCGGCCACTGGGAGAGATGCCTTTACCCATTCATGCTGGCATGATGGAAGAGCAGCAAATGCTCATGACGGGCAATCAACAATTGCTTGCAGAACTACCACACGGTCTATTGGATCGATCGAAGATCCCAGTTCCCCCTGCAAGACCTGGCCCATCAAGCTATTGGTCAGTTTCGGAGTTGCAAGACTTTGACAAAAATGTCGCGCACTTCGGTACTGACTGGTTAGCTATAGCAAATCATATGGGCACCAAGACACACACCATGATCAAGAATCAGTACCTTCGCCTAGTAGAAAGCGGGCGGATAGAACTGGAGCAAATGGCAAAAGAAGCAGACGCTCGAAGGGAACGTGGCGACGATCTCGGGCCACCGCCAACACCCACTCCAGCGCCTAAAAGACGATACGAAAGTACACAGGCTGCTCCGATTCGGCAAATCGCACCTACACCCGAGCATAAGTCACCTCTTCTAAACCCGCTTGCACTACCAAAGGCATCCTCTCCGCATTCAGCTTCCTCATCTAGGTTTTCCACCATCGCTCAAGCACCCGTACAGGGTAAGCGCTCGTTACCTGCATCTGGATATCCTTCCCAACCAGAGCCTAGTCTCGTCTCTGTTCCTTCGCTGCCATTGCAGCAGTCGCCTCCCGCTCCACCCCAGCGTGCGCAACCACAGCACCACCATCAGCACTCCATGTCTCAGCACAAGCAGTCGCAGCATGGACCTCGATCCGGCTACTTCTCGGACGATATGCCTCCCCGCGTTGAGAATCGCACACCTTCGCAATCATCAGCGCATCAGCAACCGCCTAGGCATCTTCAACAACATGCGCAGAGCCGCTCACAAGAGCAGCATCAGTCTCCGGTCTATCGAAGCCTGCCCTATCAGGATCGGGAGAATTTGGCTCGGCCTGGTGTTCAACAAGAGCAGGAAGCTCAGCATCGATTCCACGACCAGCGACGAATCTCGCATGAGTTGCAAAATCACCGGCCCTTTGCTCCAGGACAACCACCATTGATATCTACTGTGCGCTCAAACTCTGTTCTCCAGTCCCCCGAGCATCGACCAGTGCCCTACTCGCATTCTCGTCACGTGTCCCAAGCTCATTCCATTGGTCATTCACCGTCGGACACGTATAATCAAGGGCTTGCTTCTATGCCTAACGTGCAACAGTTGCCTCCGCGGTCTTCCATTCTCACCCCACCGGTCAAGGAAGAGCCTCGGAATCCGCCACCGCTTATGCCTCAAACTCAGCCTCAGCCTCAACCTCAGCCTCAGCCTCCAACAATGTCGCAATCCCAACACCACAGTCAGCAGCAAAGCCAGCCTCCGATGCAAAAGGCTCCGCCTCCCAGTGTTGTAAAGCCAGCAGCGGAACCTAGGAAGTCCAATTTGATGTCACTGCTCAATGACACACCACCAGAAGAGCCTAGAAGAAAGAAGCCAAGTGATCCAGGTCCGGGATCTCATAGCACAACCCCCCAGCAGTCAACACCCATCGCTCCTCCCCCGCCAACATCTCAGACCTATTCAACGTCATCGCGGCGTTCTATTTACGATGATCAAGGAATCAGTCATTCAAGTTACAATAGGCCCTCGTATGCCCAACAATCTGCACTGCCCGCGACTGTAACGAACCGGACAGTTGAAATGCCAAATGAGCAACCGGTGGGAGGCCGACCACGTGAGGGTTGGCCACAGCGTCCCCCTTATCTGCACAGTCAAAGTCATGGTCCGCCACCAACATCGCTTCCTTCGTCGCAGCCCGGCCCTCCACAGCCCACCTTCAACGACAACAGAATCTTCGGTAACCACCGCTCCGTTTTTGCCCAGCACAACGCAGTGCGGCACAACCCTTCGCCGCCACCCCTTGGCTATAGTAATTCTCCCCACATGCACTCACGGACTCCAAGTATAGTTGGGGCGCCTGTGCAGGCCAATCGGCACGTCATCCCTAGCACTACTTCTGGACAGCACTCTCAGGCAGCCAGTGCTTCTGCTCAGATCCTGCAGCCAAACCCATATGCACAGGTTGACCCACCCGGGAGTGCACCACCGCCGGGTCCTATGGGTATGCGTCCTAGCCCACACCTTCACACCAGCCATATTGCACAACAAAGAGACGCTTCTGGTCGCAATGAGCACTCGCAGACACAAAACGCAAACCTGACATACTCGAACCAACAAACCCCGAATGAACATCCCGGGCATCCGCAACTTGGAGGTCTGCGAAGTTTGAATGAGCCGTATCGTCCTCGTGATCCCCGTGAACCTCACCGTGACATAGATTCTCGCAACTCGGATCGCGACACAGGTCGTGAGCTTGCACAGAGAACTGAATACCTACGCGAGCAGCTTTCAAACCCTGCCTTGCGGTCTGCGGGCCCACCGATGCACGAAGATATGCGATACCACCCACAGGAGCGCTCCTACCATCCTCAGCGCTCGCAAACTCCGCTCTCGAGACCTGAGCATGGCCAGACCCCGCAGTTGCAGCATCCACCTCACTCCTCACTGGGTGTAGCCAATCATCCACTATACAGTCAGCGGCCTCCCGAAGAGCCGGCTCACCGTTTCTCCCAGCCCACGTTCCCCCGCGAGCGCAGCATCGCAGAACGGATGCGCGATGAGCAAGCTCAACAAGCCCAACAACATGCTGCGATGAACAGGGAAGAACAAATGCGGCGTGATCGCGAGCGTGAGATGCATGATCGCGAACTTCGGGAACGAGAAATGCAGGATGCGCGGTACAGGGAGAACTTGATGCGAAGTAGAGATATGAGAGGCCCACCTCCACCACCACAGGGATCAGGTCCGGAGCAGCGCCCGGACCAGAGGGCACCGACGGGACCAGGCCATATGGATTGGAGCAGGCATGCACAGGATCGGGGAGGATGGCAACGTTGATATTTGGGGATATTTGAGAATTCTTTTTTCACTTTTCTTGGAGGATTAATAAATTACAACTACAACTACTACAACAACGACCAAACACTTGGCGGCGCACCCGTGTTTTTTTTCCTTGTTCACGTATATGCATCGAATCGACTGGCTCCAGGGTGTCAAGGGTGGTTACAATGTGTTGCATGAGTCTATGGCGCTGTTGGCGGCGTGCAGAGGGGAGGGGGTATGTGAATGGTTTGGCTTCTTGGTCTTATATTTAGCCATACTGTCTTTGTTATTCTTTTTAGAGACTTGTCGGTGTGGATATCGTTTGGCGTTTTCTCTTTCTTCATCTTTTTCCCGCCTCGTTTTCCTTCTTTTTTTGCTGTTTTCATCACTGTGGATGCGAGGGGGATTTTTTGGTTGTTGCTGTTGTTATTGTGGGTTTGTATTGTGCGTGGGGTTTGGGTTGGTTGGCCGGTTGGCCGGTTCCCGAAGTCGATGGCTTGCTTGTGTGGTTGTTTGCCGGTTTGGCGCTGGGGATGGCGATGGCGATGTTGTTCAGCTTGTATTATATATGTGCGTTTTGGAGGGTTTGGGCTTTTTGTTTGAGGGGGGTAGCGGGAAGTGGGAAGTGGGAAGCGGGGAAGGGGAAAGGGGAAAGTGAGCTGTGCTGGATTGTGATGGGTTGTGGTGATTGGGAAGTTAGATGGAGATGAAGAATGAAAGAATGAAAGTGCATGTTAGGGTGTATGAGGTTTGTGGTGTGGATGTGTGGTGGTTTTTTTTGGGTTGTGGGATGTGGGCTGTGCCATGTGAGACGATGGATGGATAGAATGGTGAGTGCGGTGCGGTGAGGCGAGTTGAGGGCGTGGACATGCTTCTTGGTGGGATTGAGGCGGTTTTGAGTGGGGATATGGGATTATATATAGGGATGGAAATGGGGTACGACGTTGGGATGGGCAGGACGATGGAGCACCAATGTAAATTCAAACTAGACAAGTCAATGTATACGATCATACATACATTGAGCTATGATACGCTATGCTATGCTATACCCAACAGGCCCCGATGCTCTAAAAAAGGGAAGCTGGGAAGGAGAGAGGAAGGCGGATGATGTGTTGGTATGTTGGTTGGGGGTTGGAATGATGGATGTTGGAAGGATGAGTTTGAGAAGGAAAGGTAGAGGTAGAGCAGAATGGAATCTGAATTATGCATCTCTTTGAACACGCCTTACGACGATTGGGTATCATAGCTATAATCACTCACAGAACCACACCGCACCTCAATCACTCTCCCTCTCCCTCCACCCCCTGCAAAACACCCTCTCACTTCTTCCCTGTGTCCCCCTCGCCCTCAAACATCCACCGATCATGCTCGATACTCGCCACCTTCTTCCTCAGGCTATTCTTCAGCGCCGCTCGTATCTCTTCCTCCACTAGCTTGGGATCCCAGTGCGAATTCCGCTTCTCGTACAGCCCTATGACTTCGTTGTCTTGGTCTGGTTGCTCGTTAGCAGAAGAATCAGGTTGCGGAAATACATGCGATGTGCAGATGCATATTCACTACATCTCCCCAACGCTGGCCCCTTTATCCCAAGAGAAAAAACTGCTTACTCGACTCCTCATCCTCCTCCGGCGCTCCGCTCAGCGCAACCATATTCTTGTACACGGGATGTGGCGCCGCAATCTTGTACTCGCCCTGTGCGTCGCGCTCCACAAACTCCTCCTCGCTGGGCTGCTGGAAGATATTGGCGGGCATTTGGTGGTCTGGGCGAATGGTCGTGAGGTTTTGGCGTCGCGAAGAGGTGTGGAAGATGTTGCGGCGGGCGTTGGGGGGCAGGCGGACGGCGCGGTTGTCCATGTTTTGGGGTCTTGGTCTGAGGGGCGTTTGTGCTTGGCGCGGCGTAAGGGGGGGGGGAGAGATGCAGGCTAATGTTGTGGTGAATGGCGGGTTGGAAGGTGTCGGTGACGTTAGAGTTGAGGGGTGTCGGGTGTGTTTGTTTGGTTGGCGGTAGGGTCGGGACAGGGGTAGAGCGGGGAGGTGGGGTGAATGGAGCTTGGGCCCTCTGTAATTCATTGATGCGCGAAGTGATACCAAGTCTCGTAAATGTTCCTGAGATAACTACACTATCACGCGTCAATATAGTCGCTGATGCTTTGAGACGGGTACTGACCTTCTCATTCGGCCTTGCATGTTGTTGTGCGCTGGAGGAATGCAAGCACAGCTAGCTACTCCAGGACAGAAAACACACCCTCCAGCCTGTATATCTTGACATTCCTCCGAGCCGTCATGTCTTCAGGACTTCCTCCACAGTCGCCTAGTCCATCACCTGAAAGAGACCCATCTCCACCCCGGAAACGACCAAGAACTCGAGCTCCACCGGGTGCCGCAGCCGCAGCCGCAGCAGCCATATCATCCCGCCCTGTCACAACCACAATGTCTCAGTCAAAGCCATCTCAACCCACATCCGACGCCCCAGCAGAAATCTACCGCTTTCCTGTACAACCGATCAATCGATTTCGTGGCGCAGCGTCGAGTATAAAGCGACCTCGCGAAGTGGCTCATTTTTCCTATGACGACCAGCACGAATATAGGGACGATGAATCGAGCATCAATTACTATATACCACCGCCCATGGGTGTAGATCTTAAGGAAGGGTTCGACTCATTCAGACACTACGAAGAAAAGGAGGACCCGCACCTTGACAGTCTGCTCAAGGCGCTGGTCGCAAGGGAGAAGAAAGATGGAGAGAAGAAGAGCCTCCGGGCTGACTTTGTGACCTGGAGAGGCATGATGACCAAGGTACGTGGAGGATGATATATGAATTTCGTGGCGAGGTAAGTAAGACAGGCTTCTTACCTTGCTGTCCCTCGGCGGATGAGACCACTAACGCCCTACAGATTATGACGGCACCCTTCGACCACTTTGCAGAATTCAGCATGTTTGCGACCCTCCACGACGGCACAATATACCTTGAGGAAGACTTCCCCTCGCGAGCGGCCGAACGTGCCGCAGAAGGCAATCGCCCACCTGCTCGCTACCAACACCCCGACCAACAATCCCACGAGATGATGACCTACTGGGGCTACAAGTTCGAGACCCTCGCACTCATCCCCACACCCCCCTCTTCCACCCCACGCGAGGAAATTGAAAAACACCAAAGAAGCACCGTCTCCAACCACGCCCAACACTGCTCCATAGTCCACACCTCCTTCGGCCCACACACCCTCCTCCTAGGCGGCGAAGTCGATGGTCTCCTGGCCCCCAAGCCCACCGATCCCGACTCCCCGATCCAATGGATCGAGCTGAAAACGTCCGAAGAACTGCCACCCCCGCACCTCCAACAACACCGCGACATTCTCCGATTCGAACGCAAATTGCTCAAGTTCTGGGCCCAGAGCTTCCTCCTCGGCGTGCCCAAGATTGTTGTTGGCTTCCGGAGTAAAGGCGGGGTGTTGAGGAATCTGCAAACGTTTGAGACGCAGGAGTTGCCTGGGATGGTGCGCAGGGGGACGGCTTGTTGGGACGGCAATGTTTGCATTAATTTCGCGACGGAGATGCTGGGATGGTTGAAGGGCGTTGTTAAGGGGGAGGGGGTGTATAGTATTGTTTTGAGGAAGAAGAGTGGGGTTGTGGAGGTGAGGAGGGTGAAGGATGGGACGGGTGGGATTGTGAGTGACGAGTTCTTGGCCTGGAGAGGGAGCGAGGGGGGATGAGGGGGGGAGGCAAGCAGTCTCGGGGAGGGAGGTTGGAGATGGAGTCGAGGGCAGCGAGAGGCAGAGTGTGCACCTCGAGATGGAGACGGAGACGAAGGTAGAAGCAAAGAAGACAAACAATGGAAACAAAGAGTCTTGAACTCCTCTCATTACACACTCTTAAAACCCTACCAAAAGCTCAAAGCCCAATCCTTCACTTGAAAGTCCCTTCCAACTCCTGAGCTGTTGTTGTATGGTGTCGTAACATACCTACACAGTCTCAATTTTGTTTATCCTATAATCTCTGTCTTTTCTGTTTGTTTCATTGACACAGTCCCTATAGCTCATTCTCCAGTTCAAAACACCCCGCCAACTTGATTTGAACTCTGAAATCTGCAATTTGAAATATAGAAACCAACATCCTTGATTCACAAAATCTGAGGAGATGTATGACTCCGTGGGAGAATGGCCTTGGTCTTGGGGATTATGAGCAAGTGATTTGAAGCCATCCCGTGGCATTGAGGAAGGGGTGAAAGGGGCGCTGGGGATTTTTTTCATGCGGGATAGGTTTGTAATGGTGAGGGTGGTGGTGGTGTATTTGATTTATGTGTGGTGATGATATTGTACCTCCTAATCATACAAAAAGCGACAAACAACAACACAAAAAAAAACAGAAAAACATATCCAACATTGCTAATACTCATATATCACCCTCCTCCTGCAACTACCCCTCCTCCCGTCACTTTTACCGAGCGTACCTAAGCTACACGAAGTCTTCTATACACTCTGTCAATCTACCAGTGTGATACTTAGTGGATGTACTTGGTCAGTATCTTAGCAGGGATCTACCGGCACCACAGTCTATTGGGATGTAGGAGGACGCTGTCCTGCTATATATTGTCCTGCTGTGTGAAGATATGCTTGAGATATTTGTCTATCAGCTATTTATGCTATTGTGGTGAAGTGGACCTCGTTTTGTACAGTATAGGTGGATAGAGGGGCAGGGGTTACGGCTGATGCCAGTGCTGGTGTTGGTGCTGATGCGAGAGTGTTTTATATAAGAGGTCTTGTGTTGATAACATTTCTAGGACCATGGGCCTGTTTATTCTCTACTTTAATTTATTCAAAAAAAATTGGTTTCCTGAGGTCTGCGTGGCAAGGGAGGAGTGTATGCTTTGGATTTTTGGAGTTTGTAAGTTGGCGAGTAGTAGTTTTTCTACATGATTTATTTTTACGTTGACCTGACTAAGAGTACTATAGCATGCCATACTATGGCGATGTGTGTGTTTGGGAAATGAAACTCCGTAGTCTGTGTGATTCAGCTTGCGGGTTTTTTTTTAATGTTAGGACACGGTGTCTATTCCCACTGCGCCAAACAACCTCAAAAAGGTGCGTATAATCCATGAATGGATTATTCACGAATAGAATAGTATATATGGGCGCAGGGCACGCCATACCCCATAGTCCTACCACGCGTGCACGACGCTATGGCCTGACATTTAAATCAAAATAGATAATAATTCATGGTGTGTGTGTGCGAAGTGCTAGCTTAAGTCAGGCAAGGGATGAGTTGATTCGTTTGTTCTTGTATGTATTAAAGGAGGAGGGTTGTAAAGTAAGGGTATATTCAATCCTGAATAACTTTTTCTGGTTCTTCTTTTGTTTTATATAGGAGAGGGTCAATTGTGTGTTCTATAGACTTTCGTGTGCTGCTAAGTTTTCTTCTTTGTGTTATACCAGGATATTGTTTTTCAAATTACATACGTTGTATCTTATGCCTTCTCCTCTCTTCCCCTGCTAATTTCTGCTGATTTACTCCTAGTTCATTTCTTCCAAACCTATAATTGATTCAACGTATTGTACCTAACACGATTCGCGAAGCTGAATTTACTATGTAACCTTTTTGAGTTACTGCATGACTCACGCAAGAGACCACTAAGAGTCGACATATAATATACCCTAATACATTGTATTTGCAATAAAATTTACATTTCACGCAACGTAATCACAACAGTACACTATTATACTATACATCTACAGGTATTCGCGCTCGTTTCAACACGTAAGCTCACACCTCTCCCCCAATAGGTGGAGAGTAGATAATTTTTGGCAGACTACTTTTCTGTTTTGTGCAAGCTTACGATGTAACGTTATGGCAGATGAATACTTTGAGGATGCGTTTCTACGGTGCAAGTTCGCACTGGAGTGTGCAGTTAAACGCGCTGTTTGTGTTGGCAGGGAGAAGGGTTTATTGACGAGTTTGCTATCTGCATATTTAGTTATTTCAATTTTTTTGTTTTGCAATTGTGCTTGTGTATGGTGTGATTCCCATTCCACGTGCATGTATTTGAAGAAGCTAGATGAATATATATATAATTATTGAGTAGGCTGTCAAAGACAAGTCCATAGGTGGTTAGAATGCGTGTTGCATGATCATGTTGAAGACCACATCTTTAATTGCAGAATGCACCTCATAGCATTGGGTATCTACAATCAGTGTCTGGTACCCTTCCAGAACGGCTTTGTCATACGATATTGTCGCATGATTAGCAATCATCGAGAGTTGCGCACCAGAAGTGTACCCACACTATCGAATGCAAATTCCAGCACGAGTAAGAGCTCTGTAGAACTGTGTGCAGAAGACAGCATGAGTGAGAGCTTTGTGGGACTGTACTTACACAAACAGCGAAGTCCACTTGTTCCCACATCCAGGACACAGGACAAGCACAGTCACTGACAGAAATTCACCACACACCCAGCCAACCTTCCTAATTCGCAAGCACCCCTCTTCCCCACCTCACACTCCACCTCACACTCCACCTCACACTCCACCTCACACTCCACCTCACACTCCACCTCACACTCCACCTCACACTTCACCTCGTTCTCGAACTCACACCCCACCTCACACTCCACCTCGTTCTCGAACTCAACCCCTCCACCCCAAAATTCCAGACTCCAGACCCTTCTGGCGCCCTCGAGTCCATGCCGCACAAACAACAACTCCACCCGCGGATCCTACAGACCCTTAGCGATTCCCAACACCCTGAACCGATCCTGCAAGGCCCTCCACGATGCCCAAGAACCTTCACACATCCCTCCCTCCCACACATCCTCCTCTTCCACACAACCCCCCCACCCCCACCCCCCACCGATCTCCACGACCCCGAACAGATCCCGCAATGCCCTTCAAGATCTGCCCCCACGATCGCAAATCCCCCTCAGAGATCGAAGATAGGACAAAAGCTTCTGATCCGCAAGACCTGCCGTTGCTATTTAAAGTTGATCAGAGAGAGGGATAGCAGACAGCAGACCGATGAGAGAGAGCGGTAGAGGAAAAGAAAAGAAAAGCGCAAACGGTAAGTTTGCAGATATCCCCACAAAGGGAGCATTTTGATCCTGGTTGGCGAGGGTGGAGTGGGATGTAAACGAACGAATAGATTGGGGGAGTTTTTTAACGTTTTGGTATTGCTTGCTTTGCTTGCTTGCATACTTGCTTGCATTCTTCCATGCATCCAAGAAATACCCCCACGACCCTCTCTGAATAGACCAAAAAAAGGCAAAAGTGAAAAAGTGTGCTGCATAACCTTTCACCACGGCGCGGCGGAACCAAAAAACCCATCCTCGCCCCCCACCCCGACCAGGAAAAAAAACAGATCACGGACTATAGCACGCATGATATGCAGCCAGATTTCCACGAGCCGAACGGTACGACACTGGCGAGTGTGGTAATCGCGCAGCGAACCGAGCCGTTCTATTCAAACTCAACTTTAAATAAAGAGCTACGATGGTGACAGAATGAAAATAAGATGATGCAAAGACCAGAAAAAGAAAAAAACTCTTTTGCTGTTATGCTTAGAGTTTCGGTGATGTGTGCATGTATGCATGTATGTGTGTATATATGTGAGTGTAAAGTTGTGTTTGGGCCGGGGGCCTTGCTGACACAGTGACACATTTTGCGCATGTGTACAAACGTACATGTCTTTCAAAGCTTGGAGCAGGTGCAATAGTTTGAGTGTGGGTGGATACCCCATATCTCACGAAAATATGAAATACCAGTACCGGTAGGTTCACCAGGGGGGAGGGGTAAGATATGGTATCCGCATCGCGTGCATGGTAGGGAGATAGATTTTCCACATTGACATGTCCAAAGTCTGTTTTTCTTTTTGCCTTTTTTTTGCACAACGCACATGTTCAAGGCCAGTTTTAATACGTCTGTCGCCAAAATTGGTTTGGTTGTTCATCGGTGGGCAAGCGCGCGACAATGCGCAACGCATCAAAGCATACAGATTCCAGGAACCTGGGGTGACGCGGATAAACGTGCAACATGGTAACGATGCGAGCGTGAACGACGATGATCAGGCAATTCGTGAACCGGCCTGTCTCGGATGCTTGGCTGTCTGTCAGTTGTGGTTGTGCTGGGAGATGTCTCAGTAGATGGGAGAAGAACGCGTCTTTGCTACCTACCGGTACGGGTGTGCTTGAGGCGCTAAGGTGCAACGGGGCTGGACAATTGAACTCACGCGTGTCTCGACGTGGGATGATTGCGTGATCGGTTGCAAGTATCCAACTGCCGAGACGAGCTTCACACAGCAGTATGTACAATACTGTTGTTGATTCTTTGTCCACTGGGCCCAGTATAGGGGCGGTGCAAGTTCAAAGCCTTGGAAGCCCCACAGGCTCAATGTCTAGTATTCTACAGTATATCATACCACCGCTTGTTGTACAGCGAGACAAATGGGCCAATGGCAAGGACAGAATGTCTCCAGTCCAAGGAGTCTCGACGTCTAGATCCTGAGCAGGCTGTCGTAATCAACACTGCATGGAAAAAAATTCGTCCATGTCTGAACCGATGATTCCGTGGTTCGGTCAATCTCTCGTGACTCGTTCCCAAATTCCCAGATAAATTGCCAAGCTGTAGCGGATTTCGCCCGTCGGGGAAGGTACCAAGTCTGAGGGCAGACCAAAGTAAGACATCGCATACGCACACAACGCAAAGTCGACTCAGCTCTCTGTTGCTTCCCAGGTATTCGACAAATACGTGGAAAGCAGTGCCACGTAAGACTCATGATTCGGTAGTACCGGCAAGCACTGAGAGATGCGATCGTCAACACGAGGCTCCGGCCTCGTGCGCTCTTCCCAGATAGAGAGAGCGTGGTGTGCCGGTACCCATGCAAAGGACCGACTGAACCTTGTTGGCCGATCAACAGCGGCCCGATTCTTGACCCGAATCGGATGGGAGCATGGACACCCGGCGGACGTTATGGATTCCCGTTGGCAAGATCCCCAAGGGCGGCTGAATGAGATTAGAGGAACAGTGCCGTGCTCATGCGTATGCTGATCCAGAAGTGTTGTATGTGATTGTACTCGGTAGGTAGCAAGTGTAGTGTCGGAGTCGGCATCTGAGAGAAGGTTTGTAAGTGCCCAGTGTGTGTGTACAGGCCTGTCCCGTGAGATTCAGTAGTCTGCCTTTCCATCCAGCTGGCCCCCAGAGCCTCGTCATGCCCAATGCATTATTACTCAGGGTTAACTGGCTGAAGTTTGTAATTACTTCATCTGTTCGTCACTTGGAAGTCTTGGGACCAAGATTCATGCTCAGGGTCTTCAAAAAGGGATCAGGAGGAAAGGCATCCCTCGCCCGAGGAATCTCGAATCGTCAACGGTGATAAGCGCAAACTTTGAGTTCAGTTCGCGTTTGGGCAGCAGCGGTAGAGGAGGTGGTTTAGGTCCCCCGCAATTGTGCCACCTCCCTCCTTGCTGGGGTCAGAAATGGGCCCGTCCGCACTCGGGTTAGGGTTAGGGTTAGGGTTAGGGTTACAGCCCTCGTCATTTCATCCGCACAAGAAGAGCTTCGCAAATTGCTTGCTGGTAAGTACGAAGGTAACATTCCGTCATCTCAACAGATCTGACCACAATGAAGTGACCATAATGAGGCGACTTTGTGGCTGATGGTCGACACTTGTAGTACATAGATGAAACCCCGAAACGACCTCAAGCCACATGGACATGGCGGCCCATGTTTCAGATTGTTCTGGTTGAAGGGCCTCGACAACTCCCTCCTGAGCGGTGGTGAGAAAGGCCCGTGTGAAGTGTGAGCAATGGTGCACAGCCTTGCAGTCATCCAATGGCTCCGATGCAATAAATTGCCTTTTATGGACAACCACAATTACTGAAATGCCGAATCTGGACGAAAAGCCATTTACCAGCGGAGTCGGAGTAAGTTGCTGAGTGCTCAACTGGACACTTACAACGATCATGCTGGTTCCTCGCTCGCTGATGTTGCAGTAAGTATTAACGGAGTGCTTTGATCAGATTAGAATGATTTCTATACGAGACTGTCAAGCCAATTCCCCGCAACCCCACGAATTTGGTCCAACATCACTCCTCCCCTGAAACATAGATGTAGAATTTGATCTCGATGAGGGCACTCTTGGTCTGCTGCCTCGCTATGAGAACATATCTACAAAGGCTCGCTGAAACAATGATACCACTTCCTTGGGACTAGATGGAGAATGTGAGCGAGCTTGTGTTGTTGGTTCTGCCAAAGTCAAAGTCTCGTCACTCTAGCGTGGCGAACGATGCACGGCTCTTTCAAGGAACAAGGAAGGCGTCAACGAATATGGCGATAGGAGCGCGGCAACCGGAAGCTTGTTCAATTTTTCAAAGTATCTGTGTGCCAGCTCAGTCCAGTCGGGTGACTAGCTGGACGTTTCGACATGCCCTACCCTGCACGCGAAGAGCTTATCACCAACGGGCAGATCAACAAGACAACGGTGGATTAAGAACATTCTACGGCACCTGGAAATTGGGAGGCGTTGTCTGGTGTGTATGGCTACCACAGATGTGACCTCATGGTCGCAAACAAGTTCAGCCTTTTTTTTAAGGTGAAGAGGGGGGGGACTGGAGGCATTGATCTTGCCACTAGAATGTTGGAAGTCGTGCCAAGAAGAGACGATCATTGCTTGTCAGTGTGCAAATGTATGTCGAGCTCGCAATGGAGTGATTATTCGGTTGAAATCTTTCTTCGCTACACTGCACAGAATGTGATGTGATTAGCAGGGCGCCGATAGTCATACTCAGATAGTAAGCAAGCGCACATTGCTGATGCATGTCTCGTGCAGTAGGGAGCTCTGCGCGACATTGTTGCTCTAGAGGCTGGTCGTTGGCACGAGCCGTGAATTAATTTTAAGGATGCCTCAGTCGGCAACGGCCGATTTCCAGGGCGGCGGAGTTGGTGCCGATGCTTCCCATACGTCTTAACCTGCAAAACACCAGCGACCTCGTCCAGGTTCCAGAATGAAAAGAGGCGCCCTACAAATAGAACCGGCTTATGAAACCGCTGTTCGTCGAGTGAACGGCTATGGATCGCCGCACAGAGCTGCGTTTGACGTTCGCCTGAGGCGCGCGAGCATGCAGGCCGTCACACTGGTGTGGCGCACAGGCGGCGGTGACGCATCACGAATCCAGCCAGGATGCATCATGCTGGAGACGTGCAGGTCTTGATGTCGAGATGTCGTCCTTCCAATAGCCAAAGTCTCGGCCCGGATCGACAGTACACCTGGATTTGGACTGTGGGGCTTATTGGCAGATCTATGGCATTCCTAGACGATCTACTCTGCCTCTAGCCCTTTAGTGGACCATTCATGGCGCAAGCCAAACGAGTGCAATAAACTTTTGAGAACACCAGTCTGTGCGAGTACACAAGTAGAGGACTGAGCGTTGCCGTTTGTGGACTGAATGATATATTCATCGTACTTGTTTCGTACATGCGGAGTGAAAATGTTGCCTGTGGATTGTCAAGAAGAGGAGTTGCGGCAAGACAACTAGACTGACCTAACCGACGAGTTGCGTCACGCTTTTCATTTACTCAGAGCAAGTGTTTCCGTGGTAGAAAATAACTGTTCGTGGCTCGGGAAACATGTACGTCGTTCAGAGAGTGTTCATTTTCCCCCATGCTCAAATGAACGGTCCTGTTCAAGGATCAGGGTCCGGAGAGACGCGTGTTAAACTATACACAGGATAACAGACACACATCCAACCTGTGATTCAAGTGGCGTCTGTATGTACACTTCTGGCTATAGAGAAGCGGCCCGTGGCATGCGCCACGGCTTGACGATTTAGTTGTCTGCCAAGCCCCCTCCCCATCCAGGTCATGTTCGGCAACAATACGGAGACAGGAGAGATGTAGCAAACCATTTTTGACTCGATAGACTCTGGCATAAGAATGAAATAATAGAGTATGTCGTTGTATCTTAATGTTCCAATATTTTTGTTACGGACCGAGGGCTTTGCAATGGTTTACAACGGCCGTGAATGATCGATTCGGGGGAGCTGTAACGTACTCAAAGCTCACATAGTCTCAGCGTGACAGTGAGCTATCCGGTTTTCTGTGATGAAAACAATGAAGCGGTGTTTGTCGTATTCTCGATCATTCATGATGCGCGTTCAAATTACCGCAATAGTAATTAGAAGCATCGCTTGGCCACACTTCCTCACAACCTGATACAGCTGTGGTATGACATCGGACCTAAAGCACCGGAGCTGCGCAGAAGCACTCGAGTCCAAACTGTTCATCGAAAAGGGTGTAGAACTTCGAAAAGGCCTTGTAGACTGTGGTTTGTTTCAGGAGGTGCCTGGATATGTTGTGAAGCAACGATTAGACGCCAAGTTGAAGGTATCTACTATTACTGTTTCCTGCAGATGCTTGTAGCCAGATTTGAGCGAGCCTGGAAGTGTGGAAATGCTTCTTTCATTCAACGACTGGACTGAGGATCATATGCTTGGAGCCTGCCCGTGATGAGACATACTCGTGATCGCTGAAGCTATCAGTCGACCTCCGATATGCAGTCGTAATGCAGATGCCTCGTATCTTTCGAACATGTCGGCAGTTCTACGGCTCTGCTCATTGGTAGCAGACACGGGCTGTGTCGTTGTTGCAGAGAGCTACTGTCGACAACGGACCATATCTGCGCAAACGAGGACTGACTCACAAAGCAACGACAGAAGCCGCGGGCAACGTCCGATGGCTGTTCCTGAATCATGACCGGAAAATGGTTGTTCTGCTCTTGACCCAGTGTAGTGAAGGTCCGGGCTTGCGATTGATGGAGAGCGGGGTTGTTGTTCTTGCAAGCATTAGTCGTACGATGAAAATGCTGAATGGCTGGGTCACAAATCAAGTTCGGACGACAAGACTGTATTCTCTACACTCATCATTGACTATCCTTCTCCGCGGGTTATGGTGGGATGAAGTACAACTGACCCCCCAATTTTTTTCGTGACCATGAGTCAAATTTGAAGATGTTTTACAACGAATGATCTGAAAAAGGAATTGTGTGACTCGCTCTGTGATTGAACAAATGACGTACTATTACGGCGTCTTCGGATATGATGAGACACATGCGCAGGTACCCCTATAACTGACGTGATATGATCATCTTCACTAACGATAACCCCCGTACGTAAATGTCGCTCGCCAAGGCACAAGTGGACGTTGGCCTGTGGTGTCGACTTTTGAAGGACGCATAGAGTGATGCCATGCTCACAGCCTCTTGATGACTGCGAGCCATTTCATGTACGGAGGCGCGAGAAGGCAAAGGCGTGCCCTGCGCTCAGCGCGCATGTCCTATGACATGGCAGAGCCTCGCGGATGTTGATCGTCATTCCGAGATGGACGGTGATCTCAACCGGAGGCTAACGAGGAGATATTGATAGAGAGAGCTGGGGGAGTGTGGTTCAGCGGTTGCTAGACCAAAGGGGGAAGTATTCAGGGCCACATTCGGCCAAAAAGAGGGAAGTGGAGACGTGAGGTAGTGTCGATGCTGAATCGCGGACTGCCACTAAGCCACTGTTCTGTCCGGGCGAGCCGAATTTGCAGTGCATTACTGGCGTATTGACGGACGACGGCATCTTGCGTATCGTGCTTGTTGCTCCTTTGTCCCCGCCAAGGATTTGGGACTTTGACGTCCCTGAGGAGCGTTGTAGAGTGGGTGGCATGTTTCACACTATACGTTATTTCATGGACACACGTCGGGAGCTCCCATGTTCTTTAGCTTTTGTTTTTATGGCAGGCATTGGCAGTAATCGGAGAAAGAGTGTTTGGTGGAGGCTGTCGCCGTGGCTCAACCCTACTTTGGTCCGGTGAGCGACGCTGGCGCATGGCTATGTACTGTACACATGGGACCTACATAGGTAGTACCCAGAGTACCTACCTACTATGGTACTGCGGCGACAAGGGCCCAGGATGACAACCGCCATTGCGAACCTGCTTCATGCAGCAGGCCTTTGTGCAGATGGACCAGGACAGGCTGGGCTTAAGGAGTCCAAGGTTACCTATCAGTGGCGTCACGGTCGTGGACCGACCCACCTCCAGATGCCTGACGAGCGTCGAGGCAGCACGATGCGACCAGGGGGAGGGTTGATTTACTTTGGTTGGTTGCACCGAGCCACGGGGGGAATGCGTAGGTGCTAAGGGTAGTAAGCAGCAGTGGTAGTGAAAGCGCGGAGGCCAGACTTGGCCGTGTGGGAGTGGGCGGGAGCTGACGCCGCTGGAGGGGCTGACTGGGCCACCAATAGCCCCCAGAGAAAGAGAAGGCCCCTGCCATGGATGGCCTGTCTTCTAGAAAGAGGGCCTGCAAATCCTTGGACATGAATCATGGTACACAGTATGTACTAGGTAGTACCTATCAGTACATCGGTACACATGCACATTCATGTGTATGTACATGCGAGCTGGACCAGGGGCACTTTTTGCTGAGCTAAGGGGAGGGAGAGAGGGGGTGGGGGTCTGGCAGGTTGCGGTGTGTGGTGGAAAGGGAGTACTATGGTGGTACTACTACGTACTCCGTACATACGAGATAGATAGGTCGGTAGGTATTTAGGTACTGGAGGTATTGTGTGTAGGTACCTAGCTTGGGTAAGGGTAAGGAAAGTAGTCTGTGTAGAGAGGAGCACATGACAAGCAGGTCCCCAGCTAGGTAGGTAGGCTATTTGGTGGCATGGGTGAAGTGATGGGCCAGTGTGCCAGTGTATGTAATTTTGGGCGAAGATGCGTGATGGGCGTGCATGATTCTCGCCGGGATGGCCGTGAAGAGTGTGAAGGAGAGAAGGGGAGAAGGGGAGAAGGGGAGGGGGGGGGAGGGGGGTTGTCCGCTGCGGCCGCAATGCAGACCGTGCGGAGAAGGGTGCTAGTTCGCTTACGGCCGTCACTGGACCCAACGCACCAATTTGAACCTCACCAACACCGCCTTCAGCAAGCAAAAAATCCACACACACACAGACGAACAGTCTACATTCACGCACACCCATCGCATACATACACACACAGACACAGATACAGATACAGACACACACACACACACACAAATCCACACAGTGTGCACCCTTTGGGGGCATCACAGGCATCAAACAACTGCCGCCGTCTCCGCCGCTGCTACCGCTTCTGCTACTGCTTCTGATTCTGCTTCTGCATCTGCATCTGCTTCTGCTACTGCTTCTGGAGCCCACACTGCACATACAGCTTCTTCGGAACCTCATCCGCCGCTCAGTCGCTCGGGCTCCTGGCCATGTGTGTTTTGTGTGTGCTGCCTGCACGCATGTGCAGTGTGTGTGCCAGTGTGGTGCGGCCCCATCCGCCATCCGCAGACGACCATCAACCTGCAACTGCTTGCTACTCCACCAAGAGTATGCCCGTCTGCCCGCCTGTGTCCATCTGCTACAAACTGACAGATCAGCTCTCAACTTGGGCGACTGGCTGTGTCCAGCACACACTACAGTAATTAGAGCAGACTGCAGTCCCTACAGCCATATATGGTCCATCCATACGAGGTACAGTAGCTATAACAAATACAAGCATGTCGTCGCCAGGATCGGGTGCAGACGCGAGGCGTGAAACATAGCGCACCCTCCCGAATCCGCGAGCATCAGGCCTATCTGCGCTCAAGCGCTCTTGGAGAGAGAGGAGAAAGGCGCGACGCTTGCCCGCTATGGGCCTTGCAGCTTGCCCGCCCCATGATCCATCCCAAGCCTCGTTCGCTCACTGCTCGCTCTGCTGGATGTCCGCGTTATGCCCTTGTTCCCAGCGCGCTTTCTCCCTCTTGGCCTTCTCCGCATCTTGCCTCAGCGATGAGCTTCCGAATCTCGGGCCTGTTTGTTGCACGCTGCTGACCCTTTCTGCTCTGCCTTCTCCTCCTGCTTTTCCCTCCGCTGCCCTGCTCGACTAGTCCGTCCTGCATTCAGACTTGAACGGCTGTTCCTGAGCGCTCGCTGCTGTCGTGCCCACTGGGCGGTTTCAGCGTGCTGCTTCATCTGCACCTGGCGTCCAGGTATACCGAGCTTGTGCTCCTCTAACGCCAGGCTCTGGCCTCGTCGAGCGCTTTCAAAGGCCAGCTAGCCGGCATGGTGCGGTGCTGGTAGTGGGTGTGGGTGTGGGCGGTGGAGCGCACAGGCTGCGTACTTGCCAACCATAGTACGTTGATCGTCTCATGGTCCAGAACCCGCGAACGGGCAGATGGGGCTTGAGGCGAACATCCTCAGCAGGGCTGCTGCTTCGCGAGAGCCCACCCAGAAGCCCACTCGAGTGAGCCTAGTATAGCCTCACCAGAGGGCGATCGCTGCGCTATCCTCGCCGCCCGCCAGCCGAAGCAAGAAAGCCTTCCAAGCCGCCAGTCGTCGTAGCGTGCCGGGCTCACAGGCCGTGCGGTTGGCTCCCAAGCACCTCATCACCAGGCACTGCCTTTGTGCTCCTTTGCAGCCGTGCATATTCTCCAACGCTACACTTGCCCCATACATCAAGGTTGCTGCCACTGTCGCCAATTTGCCCCCCAGCAGCCTACTCCCGGCTGTCAGAACCCAGATAGCGC
The DNA here is from genome assembly GCF_022343315.1 of Plenodomus lingam. Lineage (NCBI taxonomy): Eukaryota > Fungi > Ascomycota > Dothideomycetes > Pleosporales > Leptosphaeriaceae > Plenodomus > Plenodomus lingam. Next base: position 2,868,000 of record NW_027093974.1, read on the forward strand.
GCCTCTGTGTCAGGACAGGTCTATGCCTGCTCATGGATGTCGCCGTTGCACTTGCACCCACCACCTCCACTCCTGATTATCGTTCATGGACCCGCTCACATTACCATCCTGGTCGCTTTGCAATTCGCCGACACGCAATACTGAGCCCAGCTATACATACAGCCGATCCGTTCCCTGGACCACTATCTCGTACATACCTTCAGCCGGCGATCTACCTCCAAGTTGTCGTTGACATCTGCAGTACATGTATGTCATCTCGCTGCCCCTACAGGATTACGAGCTTCTTCTCGCATCATCATTTGATCTGACTGTTGCTATAGAGTCTTTCCTGTGGTGACGAGCTTCTAAAAACCAGACCCCTCATCACAAGACCTTTTGCTTCACTGCTTCCAAGACATTGCATCTTTGAAAGGAGCCATCCAGCCGACGCGCCTGCCCCCGCCAACCGTCCCGTATCCCACGTCGAAGTTGCAATTGGCTTCACATTCACTGTAACACTGCTGGCCTATTGCGAGTCATCGGCATAGGTAAAGTTCTTCATTCCAATGTACACTCATATAATGAGTACTAACAAGCCCCAGTCAAGCCTTTCACCTACTGCCTACTCAGGTGCTGAGCTTGAACTTGATCGTATTAGTATATGCGTTTGCATCTTCGAAACGTCCCCAAGCCATCAACATTCAACTAGTCCTCCCGTGTCAGCAACCGCATTCCGCATCTGTCCTTCCCCATGTTGCAAGGTATCCGGGCATCGACTCTAACGATGCCTCCCTTTGGGAATGACATGTCCCTTGCTGGCATGCAAAAGATGGACGGCTACACCGACACAGAGCCATGGGCATGGTCACAAAATGCCCCGACACAACAACCCGCCTATTCCAGTGTGTTTGATCCCTCGATTTACGCCAATTTCGCGCCACAGCTGCAGTCTCCGTCACGTGGACTATCACGGCATCCTTCGGCCGCCTCCCATGTTCTGTCCACTGCAACCAACACTCCACCACCTCCCAGACCGCATGTCGCGGGCAACATGGTCAAGGCACAACCGGCCTTTAGGCCCACATGGCAAGGCTTTTTGGACACCACAAAGGATGCCATGACCGTTGTCGAGGCCGCTCTGCAGGGACGCCTAAGCCACATCAGCCGAAGACCACACGACAAGGAACGCGCGGAGATGCTGACTTCAGGTACCGTGCTTGTATACGAAGAGAATGCTTCCGGAATCAAGCGATGGACTGACGCTGTGCATTGGTCCCCAAGTCGAGTCATGAACAACTGCCTCATCTATCGCCAACTGGTTCGAGCCTTGAAGCCTGAAGAGAAGAAATCAGCCCTGAACCCTTCGTGCGGGACCAAGAGAAAGCGCAAAGATTGCTCTGGCCTGGTCACCCCGAGGACGGCCGAAGGCCTAAACGGTTCCGATGATGAATACGAGAATGGTGCATTCGACAATGGCCTAGCAGGCGACGCAAACTCGCTAAACAAGGTGTACGCCAACTTTGCCCAGAGTCTTTCTCCTGAGCAGCAAAGACGATTCTGTGGCTCCCTGATCGACAGCTATGAATTCAAAGAGGGGGGTCTGATGAAGAAGACCATCTCTGTCAAGTATCAGGGCACGCATCACCACGTGATTTCCTACTATAGCCTGGAAGATGTGGTCAGTGGCAAGCTCAAACGACCTTACCAAGACCCAAAGCTAGCGGACATTCGACCAAGGCCAGAGCTTCTCAATGGATGGAAGTTCAACCTTGAGGACGAGGAGAGTAAGGATATGCCTCTTGTTGGAGGCTATCCCCATCACATCCAGCCTAGCCACCTGCAGCACCACATGATTGGGAACGGGAGTCAAGCTGTCGGCGTACAGGGCGCAATGTCGGCCCACACGCCCCTCCACCTTCAGGTCCCAGATTACTGGCATGGGCCGCAGTCTTCGCAATATACATCTGGTCACCATAGCCCCCAGCATTACACGTCACCCACTGCTTCACAATACTCGAACGCGCCCTACTCGGCGCATCAAGGTTCAACGCATACGTATTCTACTCAGCGGTCCTCGACTCAGCATTACGGCCACCCTTCGCCTCCTCAACATTACCCATCACCGCACTCAGCGAGCTCCCAATACCCTGCGCAGGTCGCTGCCTCTCAGTACCCATCGCAGCCACAGACACCGCGACACTACAGCTCTGACTACACGCATTCGACCACGGCACCTCCATACACACAATCATCCTCGGCTTCGCAGTACGCGCCTTCTTTGCCTGCGCACAACGCAGAGTCCTCTCAATACACCGTACCGCAGTCGTCTACATTCGATGTTCATATTCCTGTGCCCCAAAGCTCGCCATCGGACCAGCAAACAGCTCAACTTGCTTCGCAACAACCCGACACGCCACGGCGATCATCGGCCCCTGTTAGTCTGAAGTCTTACAATCAACAGCCGTATCCTTCAGCACCCCATCCGCACTCGTACTATGTCACAGACCAGAAATACACACCAGAATCAAAGTATTCGGCCTCTCACAACGGCTACTAGCGTCGCTTCAATGCGCTGTGCAGAGACTGGAAGACTTTAGACTTCGTTTTCTTTTTATGAATAAGACCACTCACTTCATGGACATATTGATGGCAGATGATTTACATGCGTTGCCCTTCAGCTTCAGAATCATTCCGGCGCCTGTTTCAGTTTTTAGTTTTTTCAGCCCTTGGTTTTCCGTTCCTTAGGCGTTTGCGCATACGGAGTTTAAGTATAGATGCAGTGTTCTCTTCCACCATCACTTTCTTCCTGTTCATGCTCAATCATTGCATTGGTTTCTCACAAAGCATCTCAAAAAATTTGCCTCGTTTATTATCATGATGGATAGGTGGTCGCGACCACTTTTTGCATTTCTGCACAGCCCATTCATATTGCAAGACGCTCATTGTACAAACATAATCAGAGTCGGAAGTACATACACTACAGATACCCCCACGAGCAAAAAGACTATTCTTCAGCAGATCACATTCTCCACAGCGATAATCAAAAAACCGTTACCACATGTCAACCACATCTCACCTTCTCATGCAGCTTCCCCCAAATGTCAACCACAGCCCAACAGCAAAATACATGGCGATGCCTTTGGTCGCAGCTAAGCTTCGCATGCCCACATCCGCCCACCATGCCATCGGGCTGTGCCGTGCCTTTGCAGATGGTGCGCAATCCAACTGACCAGTCAGCAACCCCGAATCGGCCCGGCCGATCGCCCCTTTCAGATTCCATCCCGGCCAACCACGACGCCCGGAGTTGCGCGCTTTTGCCTTAGATCATCAACCACGAAACCCGTTCCCCATTTTCCAACTTCTTAGATCTGATGCCCCCGCCCCCCTTTGCGCACCACCACGACCACGAGCTATGCGGCTGATGAATCGGCGGTTCTCAGGGTCCTGTGCGGCCATAAGCTGGCGGATATGTCTATGTGACCACGTTTTTTAGGGGTACCGGTAAGAGTGGGTTGGGTTGCCCGAATGCGGATCAGGGGGAGGGGGAGGTTGTTATCCGATGGGGTTGGGGCGTAGGGCGGGTGCCCGGGTTGCCCAGTGTACAGGACTTTCAGGGCGGGTGTGTTTGTGCGAGATTCGCAGTTCGATACGCGATACGGTGGGTAAGTAGGTAGGTGGGTAGGTGGGTAGGTAACTATACGGTACGGTAGCTAGCGCAACTAGGGCGTGTAATTTTAGACTGCTTGTGGGGAATGAGGACGTGGACGTGGACATTGGAATTAGAATTAAAGAATTAAGCATGTGGACGTGGGCTAGAGACTGTACTGTGACTGTGCTAATTGTGGGCACTACTGTCTGCTCGGTACAGGATTTCCTGTGGGCCTGGCTAACGGTAGCGAGGGCGGAAAGGGTCATACACTACTACGACGGGTTGATCATTGTGACCTTGCTCGATGCGCCAGCACCCTCTTGTTGTCCAGATGACATAGTTTTGACCCTCAGACTTGTACCTGACGCCCGCGTACACACTAGGGAAAGAGGGGAGTCTGGTTGCCGGATCCTAGCTAGGTTAGGTATCATTCCCCCCTCTCTGACCCCTTTGCTGTGCTGTTTCTCAAATCGAGTATGCAGACATGTCTAGATACACAGATTTACAGTACACATAGTTGAGCGCTCGAAATACGAATCCAATCAGTTTTAGCTTCCTCTCCTCCTCCTTATCTCCTCACACACACACACACACACATACATACACACACATACACACACACGCCCTTCTCCCCTTCTCCCTGCGCCCTATCCCACCATTTACGCCACACTACGTCAACGCTACCACCAGGGAACCTAGGCTTCGAGCCGGCGACGGCGACACACCCGCGTGTGACGACGGTATGATGTCTAGGCACGCTGGGCGATTGGACTGCAGTCTGGATCTGCGCGATGGCGTCAAGTGGGCGGTGTGATGGTGTCAAGTAAGCGGTGTGATGGCGTCAAGTGGGCGGTGTGTGGGCATGTGTGTTGGTAGGTGGGTGATGTCGAGTAGTTTGAGTTAGGTAGTTTGGTTTGGGTACGGGGGAGGGTGGGTGCGAAGTGGTGGGTAGTGTAGGTGGTTTGGAGAGATGTGTGCGAGGGTCTGGGTAGATGGTGGAGATGCGTGAGTGGGGTGGTGTTAGGGGATTTCATTTTCTTTCGATTTGGAGGGACCGTTGGGACATGTGGTGGTGAAGCTGATATGGCGGTGTTGGAATGTGGTTAGACAAGACAGTGTCGAGGTTGCAAGGTTGGTGCTGAAGTAAAAGCAGCGCTGAATATCGGCTCTTCAAAGGCCGTGAATATCCATATGCTGTGTTGAACATGAGCTTTGATGTCTCTCAGATGGTCTAACAGGCGAAATTATGCCCACCAAAGCATACAACTTGTCCCGTATTCAAGCAATGCTCGACTCCTTCACCGCATTTGCGCCAAGGACACAACTTAGCCACGACTAAGCACACTTTGTCCGAGGAAACAAAGTCCCACCCGATTCCACACCGTAATTGATATATGACTTCCCTCCATCTCAACGCCGCAGTACCAATACCTCGCCCAAAGCCTTACCCACGCCACACCAAACCCTATGTATCTGCCCCAAAGCAACACCCCAACATCCTCACCGCAATACTCCCAACTCCAGGGCACTGTACTAACCTCATCCCTCCACCCTCTTCCTTCCCCTCCACAGCCTCTCTAAACTCAACGCGGCGTACATACTTTACATACACACGTGGCTGTCTATATCCGTTCACTAGCCCACATCGTCCTCGCTATAACGGTACCGCAAGACCCCATTCTTTCAACACGATGTTTCGCGCGTTAAGGAGATGATTTGCGGCATCCAGATTGCAATGAAAGCCCTATTCATCATCGGCACCGGTGCGGGACTTCTGCGCGGCGGATGCACTGCAGTGAGGAAGAGGAGGGTGAAGGGAAGGGAAAGCGTAGGCGCTGTTTAACACCCCAACGTTTTGGAAATCGCTTGAGTTATATACAGGGGCCAGAATGGTATATGTTAGTTACGGTCGTCGGCGCATTCACACGTTGAGCTGTCTTCACTGTGGCATGTCATTGTTGGATTAGCGCTTGCGTGTGGAGACTTGACTGCAGAGTCTACGGTATGCGTTGGGATCTTATAAGGAAGAATTGCCCCGTATGATGGAGATTGTATACCTATAGCAGGCCTGTCTCACTGAGTCGTGAAAAACATGTCCCTCGCTGTCCAGAGCTAGTATAATGCAAGACGCTGGCCAAATCTCATTCAACCCTGCCATAGCCACCAGATACAATGACACATTCGACGTCCCCCATCGTGTGGAGCGGAGATTTTCCGATATCACAAGGGAACTGGGGACTATATATGACATACACGTCACTGGCACACACAAATGCTATAACATCCTCCGTCTCCTGCCCTCCCATGCCACAAGACGCAAATCGCAAGACTTGGCCCGGTCTCCTTTTTTGTTTTCGAGGCCGTCTGTCTGCTTGATGCAACGGCGGGTTGCGAGTCGAGTGCCTGAGTGGTTTAGCAGGAGGATCGGCTAGTATATAGGCAGGGATATTCTCTAGTTGATGGGTGCGTGTGTGGTTGCGGTGTATTGGCATGTTAGATTAGGTTGGGCTTGGAGCATGTGTATGGGTTCTTCGGATGGCTGGGTTGTGTTTGTGTGGGAGGACTAAAGAGTGAAGGACTGGACGTGGGCCGTAGGTTTTCTTTTGGATGGGAACATGTAGGTAGATAGGCATATACGTCTGATATTGTGTTATCCTGCGCTACCGCGTATCTGTGTTATAACGCTGCAGACTTTTTGGAGCGTGGTCAGGATTTCTACAAGCCACTTTCCTAGGCGCAAATGCTGCCGTGCTGAGCGCGAAGGGTGGGGATGGAATGGACTCTAGAGTGTCCCGCCATTGAGGATGGACGGGAAAGGAAATAGAAGAGAAGGATCAGTTATGAGCATTGGAGCGCAAGACATCTCCGAGGACTGTTACTTGTTCAACCCAACTGTCAAATCCCCTCCGCTCAAAATTTCCCACCCAGAGCGCATGAAACACCCTCCTCCTCCCCAGTCTTCTCGCTCGTGGAAAAAGCCTACCGTAACGCTTCCACCAGCAGAGTGATATCACCCTCGTACCTACCCTATCCTCAGTCCCCGCACCATCTCCCAGAACCTCAACGCAATCCACCAGTATATCCAAGACAGATGTGTTTCAGCTCAAAACAATAATATTATACATTCTCACCGCACAAAACCACAACCAGCGAATTTCCATACAACATCTTAGACACGTCACCACGATCACTAACGGTAGTAGAATTCAGCACTCCTTTCATTGCCAGAGACGTGGTACTCTGTGCCCATAAAACTTGATACTAACAGCTAGCCAAATATCTGAAGAACCACGATGTAAAGGCTGCCATGTCCTGTATCACACCTCCTGCTATGTATATTCCGCGGCAACTCGTTCATGACGCAACACATCTAGTATCTCACCGCTCGTTGCCAAGTGTGCTGTTATGGTAATGCAAGCGGGATGCTGTAGCTGAATCTCGCGCGTAGAACTGATTGTAAAGTGACAGTGCGTCTGTGATGCGGTGCTCGATGTGTAATGTGTGTGGGTGCGGTGTTCGCTGCGGTATGGGGGTTTGGAATATACTGTGTATACGGTGATGTGTGTTTTTTCTTAGCTTGGGGGCTCACGCTGGCGGCGGTGGCGTGGTGTTGAAGCTTCCTGCGTGCTTCATAGGCCTGCTGTGTTTTTTTTCTTTGCTGTGATGGAGTGGCGGTGTTCAGCTACGGAGGTTTTTGTAGGGCTGTGGGAGTGGGGAGAGGAAGGGGTGTGTACGTGCGATGCGGGAGCTTGCTTCTGGGTTGCGTTGGGGCGGTGTTGGAGGGGATTTTGGGGGATTTGCGGTCGTGTGTTGGGTTGGTTTTTCGAGGTTGGTCGTTGTTTGAGGTGCGAGAGGAGTAGTGTTTCGTTACTACGGTCTTGGGCTCTCTCTCTGCGTGTGTATGTGTGGTATGCCTCTTTGTAATGGGACAATTTGCTCATGTTCCGCATGTCATGTGTGTACAAATCATATTACGTTCAAATTGCGGCCTTTGCGTGCTTTCCGAGCTGTCCTGCAGATGGGGGCCTGCGTGTGGTAGGGACTCGGTCGCGAATGCGAGGATGATGGCAATTCTTGCATTTGCGCTGCCGTCGGCGCAGTTTCTGGTCGCGGTGTATAGGTAGCTGTGGCATGATCTGTGTGAGGTTTACGATGTACGCAGAAATGCCCGGTCAGACGAACTATTGGCACCTATCCCATGGGCAGCTCAGCTCTGCCTGTTTGATGCCATGGCCCCGTGTATGTATTCCTCTCCACGTCCCATTGCTGGCTGACTGATTGTTTGAGCCCCGTGTTTCGTCGAGGCCATGAATTTACGCAATGAGAGCTTGGTGTTGAGTGTATTGGCCTCGAAGGTGCAGCAATTGGCGTTTGCAAAGCCGTAGTATCCAGACTCTCTGCATAGGCAGTTTCCTGTGCCTTTGCTGCCCACTGTTGATTCATGTTGATCCCAGGCTCTGTGGCAATGACACTGGGGTAAAGCGCTGAGACGAAGCCATGTGTACAAGAATAAGACAATCGTAGTATTCGCAGTAGACGGCAGAAATGATGCGTACGGTATCCACGGTAACCACCTCGCCCTTGATGCTACTTGAGAATTTGCGTTTGAGCTCTGCGAGCTCTACGTGCCTACTGCGGTGTCGTGACGATCACTGTAGAGTCTCTACGCTGGCGCTCTTCTGTAGAGGCTCAAAGAGGATCATCGTAGGGCATTTGTTGCATTCTCACAGCTCTCTTCGCCGCTCTGAGCAAGCTCACTTCTGAGAGAATGCCAGTGCCATGTGGTTTCCGCTTCCCTCTGGCTCTACACAGTGATTTTGCGTTCTGTGGGCTCAGCCTGCAGTGGCATTCCGCATTCACAGACGATCTCTCGCCACCGAAGAGCTCAGTCCCAATGTCTACTATGCCATTGCCTTTTCTTTTGCTGCATCCAACCTCACTCTTGTGCTGAAACGCAAGCTCAGGACGATTCGTGTGCTTCTGAGACTCTCTGCATTGCGATCCTGCGTTCTTCCGGCAGTGTCAATCCTGCCTCTTTGCTCACACAAATCTTCACAAAGCTGCTTCTTTATGCGTCATAAACGTCTTCTTCTTCAGTTCTAGCACTCAGACTCGCTCTCAGTCTCTTTTTGTTCAACAGGGGCTCATGAGGGGCGACAGACTTTGAAGCTCTGCACCTGCCACCGCCATCACAGCTGGGGGAGTTGCTCCTTCCCCCCCCCGCCCCCTTCTTACGAGGCAGGCACGAGGCTCCATAGAGACAGCTTCAGCTTCCTCTTCTCCTTGTCTTGCAGCATTCAAGGAAGACATACACACATGGAGAGCAGCCTCACGAAGCCATGCAAACACATCAATGCAGGGCTCCATCAAGCCGCTGGCTCCATGGCCCCCCGTGAATCTGCCCTCCTCACCATCTCATCCTCTCACCCCCCCCCCCCCCCCTCCCCGCCTGCCCTTCTGCCTCTGAGCCTGTCTCCCATCGAATGCTTTGCCAAGTCTTCCCTATCGTTCCTGCCTCATTCTCGCGGGCGGTCAGGCCGGCGGGAAGGCTGGAAGACGCTAGAAGTCCGAAAAGTGGGGCAACCTCACGATAGCAGTTGTGGTGGTGAAGATGCAACTCCAGGCTCAGCACAAAGGCCAAAACCCGCTCTGCACGCCCAATTCGACGGAATCCCTCTGTCCCTCAGAGTTGGAGCTGGCACAACCCAACGCGGGCTTCCTTTTGGCACCGATATCGAGGGTATTCCGAGTGGCGGTTGGCGATGGCCAGCAGCGTCCAGACAACGGTTCACCTCTGCCTACCCATCCACCCCCGCTCGATAGCACTCACGATGAACTTCCAAACCCCCATCTTCCCTCGATGAAAGCACTGACTTGCTCGAATACTGCCACTTTTACGCCCGTCGAGGGATAGCGTCGTCAGGTGACTGTCCATCTGGATCGCCCAGAGACACCATATAAACCCTTGGCCCCTCCTGCTCCTTCTCTTTTTTCTCCACCTCGCTACCTTTGATCACCATCCACTTTCCTCCATCCTTGTCTCTTTTGACCAACATCCCCTTGTCTCTATTGACCATCATCCAACTCTTTGGTCGCCCAACATCCATTCATCTTAGACTTGTTCAATATCTATTGATCATGTCTCACCAATCTCCATCCTCTTCGGCTGGCATGGGTGCCTCCTCGAGCCCCTTTGCTGGTACGGAAGCTACTCTGTACTCGCCTGACATGGCTCGCAATGTTGGTCCAGGTCATCATGGCCGCAACAACAGCCAGGTCACGGTCATCGCCACCGAGCAGTCGCTTCATCGTGGCAATGGTGCGACCGAGAAGCAGAAGGCCATTCTTCCGCTTCCAGGTTACTACATGCCAGGTCGATTCGTCTCTGAGATCTCCGAGGACAGCTCTCACTTTGTGTCTCGCTACCTCTTCATCTCGCGTCTGCCAGATGGTACTCCGGCCGGCTCTGACCTTGAGATCGAGCTGTTCACGGTCCAGCATCAGATGAAGCTTGTAAGTAATGTCAATCCCGACCCATTTGAGCTTGCTAACTCTTAACCAGTACGCTTGCTTCGCTACCAGTGTCGCGTACTTCAACCGTGGAGTTCATCTGCGCTTCGATGACCTTCAGGATGCCATTGAGGCCCGCGAGATCCTTGAGCAGCATGATTTCGTTGTCGACCACATTACCAACTACGACTATGCCAATGCCAAGGGCCAGGACACCGCGCTGGTTGATGACAATGAGGGTCAGGTCAAGGTTACTATCAAGATCGAGCCCAAGCCCGACCAGGCCAACTTCAGTTTCAGCAACGAGGATCTCGACGCCATGATGACAGCTGTCGGGCTTACCGCCGGCATCTTCGGTACCCTTCGCAACTGCGTCCACGTTGGCTCCGACCATGCCCAGTTGCGTCTTGAGTTCCGTCTGGAATTCATGTCCCTTGATGCCGCTCAGCGTGCCGTTCAGTCTCTGCGCCTCGATCCTGTCTGGGGCATGAGCGATGATGTAAGTCTTCTAGTTTCTTCTCTTCATCTCCAAGATACTGACCCCTCGCAGAAGACTTTCCAGTGGTTCACCGTCGATGTTGCTCCTTGGGTCGGCGGACTTGGACTCAACGCACCCCAGGCTAGGCGTCCCATGGACAACCAGGGTCGCCTTCTCGGTTATCGCCCTGCCACTTCTGATCAGCAAGAGCCGCGCCGCGTCGCCCACCCCTTCCGTCATCCTCATGACCAGCACAACCGTGTCCGTCGTGAGCGCATCCTTGACGGTGGCGATGTTCGTACTACAATCATGCTCAGGAACATCCCGAACAAGTTGGACTGGGTATGTTGCCACTTCCTCCCTTTCGAGTATGAAAGCTAATCATGTGCATAGATGTCTCTCAAGGCGATTCTCGATGAGAACTGCTTTGGCACCTACGACTTCATGTACCTTCGTATCGACTTCAAGACCGGATGCAATGTTGGCTACGCCTTCATCAACTTCTCCGATGTTCGCGGCATGATTGCTCTTGTCGACAAGATCGAAGGCCACGGCTGGACTTCCTTCCACTCAGCCAAGGCCGCCGAGATCTCCTACGCAACCATTCAGGGTCGTGAGGCGCTTGTAGGCAAGTTCCGCAACTCTTCGGTCATGCAGGAGACTCCATTCTGCCGTCCGCGTCTGTTCTGCACCTACGCCGAGGCTGATATCATGGGCGCACTCCGTAACTCTGGCACTGAGCAGGCGTTCCCTCGTCCCGACAACCTGTCTAAGCTACAGCGCTCCATGGACAGCGCCCGTAGTATCGGCCTGTACCCTCCTCATGGAACCTCGGACGTCACGGAGCATCGTACTCGCACCAGCACCTACGACCGTGGCACTCCTCGTGACATGATCCAGACTGCCGCCGACTTTGCTCGCCAGCGCCTCTTGCCGATGCCCTTCAACCACCTGCCAGAGTCCAAGAAGCGCGAGATCGAGGCTTGGTACTCCTACACTGCCGGTCAAGGTCAACTTGGTCGCATCCCGTTTGAGTACATTCCCCTGACCCATGTCAACCAGTACTTCGCCCTGGGCGACCCAGTCGTTCCCCAAGCTCATGGTGTCGTCGGCGGTCCTGTCGGCGGTCCCTCCAACCCCTTCATCTAGGTTGGCAACACGACTACTCTCTGGTACATTATCCGCGAACTGGCACCTTGTTTGAACCATGTCTCTAGCCATATGGGTCTGTCTTTGTTTGTTCTCGATCTGTATACACATGCTTGACCGATCAAGGTGTTTGTGCAGGAACTGTCCGGTATGGGTATCAGCAGCATGAAATGTACATGGCTGTATTCAGGATTGATGATTGTCTCCGACCTCGTGGCGGATTGACTGAGTGCTCACTGTAGCTACTCCTCTATGCAAAGGCACATGATATACCAATGAAAGGGCTTTGCTCAAACCTCTGGCTTTCTTGCTTGTGATGTTGTTCTTGATGTTGTTCTTGATGTTGTTCTTGATGGTGGATGGTGTTCTCAATCCACGCCCTCAATCACAACAACACTAGTCTTGATCCCCCCCCTCACCCTGACTCTTTCTCTTAGCAAAAACATCACCCCTTCTAATCCAATCATCAAAACTCTCAGTCGTCGTCGTATTCGTACTAGTAATTCTTTGCCTCCACGCCCACACTCGCACTTCACAAGCATATCACGGCCACAAACACACATGTATATACACACAGTAGTCCAAGTGCTACATGCGCCTTGGACATTTATGATGCCGGCGCCACCCAAGCACGTGCGTCGCGTATACATGGCAGCCAGACGGCAGACTGTGAATACGAGATATCCCGTATTGCTCAGACTCTGGGATGATGGTGTGCAAAGGTATTTGTCTTGTCTTGACTTGTCTCGATTTTATCCTCATCCCCCCAAAACACGAGCATCCGGTACGCAGGAGGCGCGTAGCATAGCATAGCTTAGACCACAAAACAAGCAGATTATCCCACTGCTCGAGCTCAAGCTCAAATTCATGCGATGCGGTATCACTAGTCGTGAAGGCGAGGATGCGGTCTACACAGGCGGGGATTTCCTGAGATACTGCATGATATCCGATTGAGCGTATTAGATCGTCTGCTTGCACCTGTCCTCTCGCCTGTGCTTTCCATCACGCCGTGACATCAATGTTATCATGTGATGCCCACATGCCCCGGTGCCCCTTGATCGGGAGCAAAACGCCCAAGAACGGGATAAGAGTCCACGTCGCCGCATAAAACTGCGCCGCGTATTTCTTTCCCTGTAGAGAGGAAGAATATATACACTGCATGATAAAAACTTGCACTGCAAGCTCACCCCACATCGCCGCAGCGCCTGCTACAATTGCAGCTTGCAGAGGAGTAACTGCGCACGGGCCGTGGCGGTACGAATGCTAGTTGTAAAGTCTACCCTGGGGGTTCGACGACGCAGCGGCACCACCGAACGACGAGGTATGGCAGCCAGACGGAACGGCACATTTTTCTTGCGAGGCGACTTGGGGATGCGTGGTGTCATGGGTTTCTACGACCATGGGCATGAGGGAGACTTCTTGCTGACAATGTTGAGCACAACAGAAATAGCACCGGCGGTGCGGGCTTCGCGCGTGTCTTTGGTGGCAATGGGGCGACTACGTCTCGGGGCTTCAAGGCTTGCTTGTTCAGAGAAGAAGTGAGTCTGTCTGCTGTGCAGGAACAGAGGGACATGTACACTGCAGCCCATTGGGTGAGACGGTGCAGAGTGGCCAGGGTCAGCCAGATCCACGCAGCTTCGCAGCCGCCGTCGGCGAGCTCTACTGCGAACAGTACCACTGGGATTTACTTGTGCTGGAGCTTGAGCATATGAAAATTTGCCTGTTGCCATTCCTCTGCAGCCGCAGTGGCGCTGCGAGCAGGCAAGTGGGCTGGACAGACAAGCAAGCAGCAAGCTATAGACTGTGCTTGCTTTGTCCCCACGCTGCTTGCACCCTCGTCTCCACCATCCGACTGACAATATCGCAGATATGAAGGACGACACAGAACGGTAGATAGCCGCATACGATCGCAACGACTAGAGTACAGTCAAAGCGTAACTGTACATAGCCTTCCTCGACGCAGCCCATCGGGGCGCCTGCCATCTCCGCGAGGTAGCAATGGGAGGCGCCACCACACCCTTCGTCCGGTCGACCGCATGGAGATAACATGTCTGAGCGTGTCTATGATATACTGATACCAGGGCTGCGTGTCGCGAAGCTGCACCGTCGTTTAACATAGAGTGCTCGTATCGTACGATTGAGCAGAAAACGGGTGAGAGCATGCGGACGCAAGCTTTCAGATTCCATACTGCATTTACTTAGTACGCTCTGGCAAGCCGGTATCCATGCTTGAGGAATAAGCTCCCAGTCGCTGCTACTCTACGACGCGATGAGACAAGTAGCGCACGTAAGCCGGGGTCGTTTGAGTTTGGCAGGCGTGAGCCTCCAAGGGCCCATGGTTACGCAATGGCATGTGAAAGGCAATTGTACGTATTCCAGGCTACTCCATTCGTAGCCACACGCTATTCGCTCAGCAATGGGGTAAAGGACAATAAAACGTTCTGCCAGATGCATGTGGGAGGGACCCATGAAAATACTATCAAGGGCAACAGCTTCTAGTCTTCTCTGAGAAAGTCGACCATCAGCGTCCCTACCTGGCACTCATGGGCAAAAGCTCGAAGTGGTCATCCAGAGTGTGGCATGTCAATCGCATCTCGGTAACTGGCATGCACTATCGCACAGCGTTTGCTTTACTCCGTGACGGTTGGCCACTTATATTCCGGATGCGAAACCCGGTCCCTGGAATTTTGCCATCCGACCTGGAATATTGCTTGGTTACTGAGAACGAGCAAGCAGAGTTGACAGTTAATGGAGAAAAGGGAGCGACGGGAAGAAATACGGAAGAGAAGGACAATAAGGAGAAAAAAGGAGAAGGGGCTGGAGTGCGAAAAAGAAAAAAGAGAAGGATTAGAATAAAAGTGTTGCACCCTGGTCGGATACTTGGGATACGCGTCGTTTACCCAAGATAATCCAGGGATTCCATGGCGTGAATTAATGGCGTCCAAATGGGGAGTAAGTCCTTTCTCCTGACGGGCCCGTCTGATGTTGGAAGTCTAGGGAACAGCCCGCACTTAGCGTGAAACAACACAAAGTCCCTCAGCCGTCTCAGGAAGCACAGTTCCGACTGACTTGCATGGATATGGACAGGCAAGTATTGGAAGCGACCCATTCTCTGTCCGATCTGGGACGAGTGCATACTTTGTCTGATCGTGGTGACCTGGAATATTTGAGTACGTTCCACACGACTCGTTTGAACAGGATATTGTCTTGCAGTCTCTGCCAGCGAGAGTGTCGTCGCCTTCGTCGAATGTGCATGACCAGATGAGCAATCGAATTTGATGTCGCCTCATCATGATGGCTGTATCAATACTGGAATGAATGGGTATGATACGATCATGTTACAGCATCATTTCAACGGCCTATCCAAAGAGGATGGTATGATCGCCAAGGCGTCCCCTTGGTAGAAGGACCCATTACTTGGGTAGTAGATTGGCATGCTTTGTCGGCCGAACAAGCTGATTGCGAGGTGGCTCAAGGTCGAGGTCGTACTCAAGATGTCACTAGACGACCCTTACCCTAAGCACAACGTTCCCTAAAGCGTCTGACGCTTTGCGCAGAAGCTGGTGAGCTCGTTCTTGCTTGAGCTGGCGTGTCTCATGCAGCAGGCGTCTTATGCTGGAAGGACGTGACACGCAAGACGCAGTCAGCAGAGGAGCTCGCCAATCAGTGCCATGCTGGCGAAGAGTATCTGCTTGCTCGGGTGTGCTGGGCTTGAATGCAGGTGACTTGCCATGCTCATCCTGCCGTGTCGCCTGCGTATATTGCTTCCGCATTGGAAAGATTCCTGGGGTCGGTTGCGATGAGCGGGGGTGGTCGCTGTGCATCCGTGTCTGCACATGTCCGCCCATCAATGTTCCAGCCTCTCGGTCACGGCCTGTCATGGTGCATTGGAGGGGCCTTGTCGCCTGTGAAAGCAGGAGATAGACTGTATTCGATGAAGGCACCGATGATGTTGGACGGAATGAGGGGGGTTTGTGATGCGTTGTTCGGCCAGTTGCTGGCTCTATCCCCGCCTCGAGCTTGCGACGAAGACGCCACCCAGCGCCTTCCATTGCTATTCTTGAGAGGTCGGTGAGGCATCCCAAGGCAGCCGTATCTCTCCGGTTTAATGATCCGTGGGGAAAGGCCTTACTTTCATTCGGCGGGGCTTGACAGCTCCGCGGTACGTCAAATCTGTCTGATCAGCCAACCTGCATGGAATTGCGGCTTGTTGCAGCTGTGTACAGAGCTGGAGAAGACGTCGATACTTCTTTCAGCTTCCTCGTCGACTGCGCAGGGCGCCCGCAGAAATATGGAGGTCAAGGTTCTCTAAGGAGAACTGTCCTTGGACCAGCCGTGTGAATTGGAGATCGTGCACAAAGCCTGCCTGCTCCGTGCGTACTGCGCTCATCTCGCCTGGCGTACATCTTCGCTTGCTAGCAAAGGATGACGAGTGTGTCGGTTCACATACGCGGTAACAATGCTGGTGATGCTACTCTACTGGTAGTAGTGATGGTGTTGGTGATGATGGTGGGGGGCGGGGAGGGGAGGGAAGGGAGGCGGACACGTCGGTGGTCGTTGTGCCGTAGACACCGAATGCATGCAGGGGTTCCGAGAGGCTACCGCCACGCGTTTATTTCGAGTGATTCGGACTCGAGAGAAGTTTGAGAGTCGACAGACTCTTCATGGCTGGAATCCCACGCATCAAGAGTTGAGAGGACTTACTCGGCGTAATTCAGACGGCGTGAGCCCTTCAGAAATCACCGGGCACTTCTTCCGGAATGGCAACAAGGCTCACCAGTGGACCGCCACTAGTCTCAACTCGACAACACGCGACGGGTCTTTGAAGAAAATATCTGATCAAGACCAGTGTATAGTTACATTCTTCATTTTCTGGAGCCTCGTGCTCGCCTTGAGGCTGTACGACCCCGAAAGAGATCAGCCGCTCGTCAAAAACATCACGATTTCGCTAGAAGCACTTCGCACAGCCCCCCCATTGCGGCTGCACAGGTTGCACAAAGACTGCATGCATCTTACTCCAGGCACCCCCAAAATATCAAACAAGTACGGTTGCTGTACCTGCGAGAAATAGGAGAGTCTCACGAAAACCCTCGTGTTTCTGCAAGACCACACCGCTTCAAAAAATAATCAATCTCGTGTTTCAGTGTTGATGGGCATCATAAAGTTAGATGGAACGATCATCAAGAACCCCCCCTCTATCCCGGACTCTTTCACTTGAGGCCTCGTCAACGACACAGCACGTGTGCTGTCGCTAGATTGACTTTGCGCTGGCACCTTGGATGCATCTCATCACTTGACCTGTTTTTCATCGGCGAGCCACTTTGTCTGTGCCTCACGGTCAGCAACGCCGAGCCGTTGTCCCAACCAGTCCCTCGAACAAACGGACTTGGTCGATTTACCAACACTCCACGTCACCCCCCACAGCAACGTCAATCTTCTTCACTTTCATCTCTGCGAGCCGGGCTGAGAATTCTCTATTTTGTCGCGTCGAGGTTGAAAATTTCCACCCCAACTCGTATATTTTCCTCTACCCAAATCACTTCCAATCCACCGGATCCAGACTTGGGATCTCCAGCACTTTAACGGCACCTTATCTACTTTCGGCACTTGTTTAAACATCACGAGACTCATCTCTCCAACACGCAGATAGATCGCTTCGTCTTCCGCGCCGGCAACCTACAGCCTACACTCTAACCACCGCCAACGCGCATCCGACGGCCCATCACATTGCCCGTCTACATTTGCCCAGAATCCCCCCGACCACACACTCACAAACCGTACCCTCACAGTCGCTACACCCCCAATCCCACCCACCCCAACCCCTTCATAAAATCCCACCAAATTCTCTCATCCCAAATGGCCGTCCAAGCACTCCCCTCCACTTCCCTCCCCCACCACTTCAAAATGCCCTCCGCAACCCCCCTCATCACCGCTACCACACTCCTCGCCGCACCCGCCCACGACAAAGCCATGCTCCAAGACATCCACGATCTCCTCAACAAACTCTTCATCCGCAATCGCAACCAACACCGCCGCTCACACTGGTGGAAGAGCTTACACGCCTTCCGCAAGCAAATCGGCCTCCTACTCGCCGACCTCGACGGCAAGAAGAGCGAGCGCACAGAGAAACTAGAGGAGCGTCTGAGATACTGGGATAACAAGTGCATACACATGTGGTACTAGTAAGTTTTCTCCTTTGAACTCTCTCCCCCCAATTTCCATGGTTTTTCGTGGAAAGCCAAATCGGGCAGAGGTGCTGACTTGTTCGATGCAGCCGGTTTAGCCAGCTTGTTGCCGTGGGCCCGTTTGCCATGTTGGGCTTGGTTATGATGGCCAGTGTTGCGCGCGTGTGTCGTATTTGCGGTATCACTGCTGTTTATGAGGAAATTGCTTCTCGCGATGTCCAGGGCGTTTTGACTGCGAATGACGAATTGGCTTTGGCGGAGGAGTTTGGCGGGGTTTTGGATGGAGAGGACGAGTGGGATGAGGGTGTTGTTGTTGCGAGGAAGGAGGAGGAAGAAGAGGAAGAAGAAGAAGAAGAGGTCGAAGCGTAGAGTGGACAGCGTAGGTAGTGGATGGTGTAAGATAGAAGTTTTGATACGATTTTGACCCTACTATAGTAGACATAGGGCGATGAATTATGATGACTACGAACTACGGAAATCTCCAAGATGCACCTGACTATGCTAAAGACCAACGGTATTGCCGCGATAGTTTACAACAGCATTTACCGTATACCAAATCGACTACCCAGGGTGCCGAATCTCTCACTCGCAGCTGGCTTCGTAGGACTCTGCGCCGCCACCTGCGCACCCTCCTGCACCTTCTCCAACAAAATTGCACCCTTGAGCTGATCCACCTTGCCATACTTGCGATTCCGCTGCGCAATATCAAAAAACTCTTCGCTATTCTCGCTACCCATGAGCGCGACCGTCTGCGTCAATTCATCCAAGTTCTCCATCAAAATCGGATTGTTCAGCGACTCGACAAAGTCGCTCAGGAAGCGCGTGTCGTTTGCCAGTGTGGCGACTGCAGCGGGCGTAATGCGCTTGACGTGTTCTGAGAGCGGGAGATCAAGAATCGCGCTTGAGGCGTGGGAAAGGGCGTCGAAGTAGATGAATTCTTTAATCTCGGTAGGAAGCGCGAGGAGGACCGAAGACATGATGTTACTCAGATAGCGGGTGAGTTCGAGCATGTACGTGCTGGGTTCCTGTTCCGGCTTGGTGGCCATCCAATCGTACTCTGCTGTCTCGATGAGGTCGTCGATCTTGCTGTTTACGAGCTCGAAGACGCGGTTGGAGGCTTGCTGCTTTGCTTTTGCAAATTTGTCGGTTGCGGCAAGGACAATGGGGCCGGTTGCTGAGGGCGAGGATCGTGCTTCGAAGAGAAGATCTTGTAGCTCAACACAGGCCGTCTCGAAGTGTTCGAGGTTTGTTAAGATTTGGACGATCTGACCGGGATATTGGGATGATAGGCGATCTATGAGCGATTGGCAGACTTGCTCGCAGAGGAGATCGTCGAGAGCCGTGCGTAGTGTTTCGTCGATGATGGTGGACTTTTGAAAGTAGTCATCGGAGAATAAGTAGATCTGGTTGAGGAAGTTGCGAATGTCGATGCAGCAGAGCGGATACATTTGGGAGAAGGGAAGCACACATGGGAAGGTGAGCTCGTCACGTGGCTTCTCGGGTGAGTACCAGCTGACGGAGACGACCTTATCATACTCTTCGTAGCTGTTGATGGGCATGGGCATGTAGTCATCTGTCTGGACAATCTCGAGGAAGTCTTCGCTGAAGCGCTGTTTGAGCAACTCGGAATACTTGGAGAAGAGTGTAAGAAGAAGATCATTCATGGCTGAGACGGAGTATCCCCATTTCTAATTAGCTGTTAGTGCATGTGACCACAATCACTCAAGTGTTACACACCTCCATTGTCAACATGAAGAGAGCTATCCGACCCTTAATTTTCAATAGCAGTTCGTCATTGTCGACTGTGTGGAGTTGACCTGTGATGAGTTTGATCGCACTCTGGCACATTGAGTCCCAGAGGTCGTCCACCTACGTCCATGTTAGTATTGCCCCAAATGATTCAGAAGGCGCCACATACATCAGCTGGTGATCGCAAGCCAGCTGTCTTCGACACAGTAGCTTTCTCAATGATCGCAAAGCCTGCAATACTTTCCAGCAAACTACTTAGATCTCCACATTCCTCGTCGAGGAGATCTAGCTTGTTGGGAATAATCAAATCTTTCTGTGTTCTTCGATCCGCCGCATACTCGGCCTTGAATTGGTCGCTCTTGCCAAGCGTCTCATTGATGTGCATCGCTTCGAACAGTGGCGAGAAATCGGTCTCATTTCCAGCTTCTTCGTTATTCAGCACGTCGAACTCATCTGTTTCATCTGCCACGAGCTCTATTGCGGAGTTCAGCTTGAACTTCGCGAAACGTGGGTCGGTCTCGGCGCGCTCCTGATTTCGCGTTCTACGCACATCGGTGTAGTAGAAAGACACCTCACCCAGGAATTGGGCCGATTCTCGAATGCGATACAGCCACGTACTCAGGTCATTCTTCACTGCCTCTCGAATCTGCTCTTGCGTCTGTGGAATAGATTTCTCGATGAGATTTGCGATTTTGAAACGCTTGATCTCCTTCAAGTGGATTGTCTGCAGCTCGTCCAGCGCCCGAAGCGCTGCGTAGTAGTTCTTCTCCCTCAGCATGTCCTGGACCTGATTGGCGATGCGCAAAACATTGAGACAAGCGTTCAGCGCCTTCGTTGCCTCATCAATATTTTGACGCACACCGCGTGAGTCGACTAATGCTTTCTTCTGCTCGGCAAGCTTCTCGATGCTCTCTTGGATGGCTTCGCTGAGTTGCAGGATTTCACCGCTCATTTGTACGGTCTGGTCCCGGATCCTAAGCATAGCGTCCACAGAGCTGACGAAATCTTGGTGGTTCGCATTACATATGCGCTCAATTTCAGATTCCCGGTCATTGGCATAGCGATCGAATGTATATTGAAGTTGATTCGAGTAGCGTGCATCTTTCATAATCGGTATGAGTTGGTCGATGTAGTCCGAACCTATGGAAGACTGTGAGATCTAGAACTCGTTAGAACGCACATATCACTTCAATATGTAATATAAGTGAATACTTGTTTGATAGCTACCCATAGGTCATCTTCGGGATCTATGGCTGAAGGCATGTTGACGCTGATGCCTGACGAGCTGGCCGTTCACAACAACAACAAAATGAGTAGTTGAGGATTAAATTTGTCTCTCAGGGTTTTACACAAACTTATTGAGTATAGTGTTAATCTCACAGTGCAATGTGAATGTAGTTGCTGTTGACCAACGTGATCTTGAAACGCGGTACCTGGCACGTCGGGCATGCACGTTCTAATCTGCTTTGAGCACTAGCCCCGGCGTACCTGACGGCCCGAAGACTGTTCCAACCCTCGCCCCACTTTCCTCTCCGAGAAGGTGGCGGAGCGATGACGGAGTAACCCCGCCAAAATCTGAGTATTCCGAATCGGACTCGACGACAGAAGATATAGTCTCGACAACTTTTTTCCAAGCATTACAACCAGTCACAGAATACATAAAATGGAGGCTCTAACCAGTATGTAACTCATCAATTAAAGAACTGAATGTTCGCTTACAATACAGATACATTCCAAAACGTCATGGACAGCGTCAGTGGTGCCACTACGGGCCCATACAGCGGAAAGTAAGTGTATTCAATGTCGAACCTCAGAACAGTGTGGACTAACAAGCTTGCAGGTCTGCTCTTCTACTTGGTGCTGGCTTCGTGTATGTCATTAGTAGCACTATCCCCCTTCCCAAGCTAATTAAAACAGTACACGGCCAACCGTAGAAGTTCTTGCAAAGTCCGGTGTCAAAGTCACAGTCGCATGCAGGACGCTTGAGAAGGCAAAGGCGCTTGCCAAGGGCATTCCCAACACATCGACCATCAGCGTAAGTTTGCTTGGACGATGGATTTGAAGTGAAAAATGCTAAATATAGTAGCTCGATGTCAACAACGCTGATGCTCTCGACGCGGAGGTCGCCAAAGTCGATGTCGTTATCAGTTTGATCCCCTACACATACCACGCGACAGTCATCAAATCTGCGATCCGCAAGAAGAAGAACGTCGTCACAACCTCATACGTGTCGCCTGCGATGATGGAGCTCGATGCTGAGGCCAAGGCAGCTGGTATCACGGTCATGAACGAGATCGGCGTTGACCCTGGTGTCGACCATCTCTCCGCCGTTCTCACGATCGACGAGGTACACAAGGCCGGTGGCAAGATCTTGTCGTTCAAGTCCTTCTGTGGTGGTCTCCCAGCCCCCGAAAACTCAGACAACCCCCTTGGGTACAAGTTCTCGTGGAGTTCCCGTGGAGTGCTTTTGGCCCTGAGGAATCAGGCCAAGTACTATGAGGATGGCAAGATCAAGGAGGTCGAAGGCCCCGAACTGATGGCTGAGGCCAAGCCATACTTCATTTACCCTGGTTACGCCTTTGTCGCATACCCCAACCGCGACTCTACGCCATACAAGGAGCGCTACAACATCCCTGAGGCACAGACTATCATCCGTGGTACTCTTCGCTACCAGGGATTCCCCGAGTACATCAAGGCCCTTGTAGACATTGGCTTCTTGTCGGAGGAACCCAAGGACTTCCTCAAGGAAGGCACCAAGAGCTCATGGAGGGATGCGACTGCCAAGATCATTGGTGCTACCAGCAGCAAGGACGAGGACATTATCTGGGCCATCAGCTCACGCACCAAATTCTCCAGCACCGAGGAAAAGGACCGCATCATCACCGGTCTGCGATGGATCGGCCTCATTTCCGATGAGGAGATTATCCCCCGTGGCAACCCGCTCGATACCCTCTGCGCAACTTTGGAGAAGAAGATGCAATACGAGGAGGGCGAGCGTGACTTCCTCATGCTGCAGCACAAGTTTGAGATTGAGAACAAGGATGGCAGCAGGGTGATTCGCACATCTACGCTTGCCGAGTACGGTGACCCCAAGGGCTACTCTGCCATGGCTAAGCTGGTCGGTGTTCCCTGCGCCATTGCTGTTCAGCAGGTTCTTGACGGCACTCTGAGCGAGAAGGGTATCCTGGCTCCCATGAGCCCGGAGATTTGCAGACCGTTGATGAAGACGCTGGAGGAGCAGTATGGTGTGCGCTTCAGGGAGAAGACTGTCCCTGCGTAGACTTGGAGTAGAAGCTCTGAGATGCTTGCAAGGCTAGATGAAAAAGGTTAGGAATGATGAGATTGCACTGCGCAGATAGAAACATCATCAAGTAAACTGAATAAAAATATAACGAGCAGAATTTTGCGATGTATGCGTATGATTTGTACACGGGTATCTTGCCCTCATATACACGCTATGTTTGGTTCAACCGTCGCATCTCTGCCCTATGATGCCATTCAATCCAGCCCTGAAGCAGGAGGTGCCCGCCCACCTATGCTCTTCTTTGCTCCACCAGCACCAGTACTAGCACCAGCACCTCCACCCATACCACCACCAAACATGCTGCCCAGCATATCGAACATGGGGTTCCCCTGCTTGGGTATCCTGATGCCAAAGTACACTTCGCCAATCTGATCCAACGCCTCGTTCCAATTCACATCCTTGAGATTCTGCACATAATGGCTCTTCAACTGCCTATACAGACTGGGATCGCCCCTCTCCACACTCAACAGCAAAAGGCCCAAGAAATTCAGCAGCGGTAGGGAAGGATACACGCGCAGTTCGGTGAAATTTGTGGATACGTTTTGCGTGTTGAGATTGGGCTTCTTGGCGAGTTGGGAGGTGAAGAGGAGGAAGAATTTGTTTGCGGCACGTAGGTTGCCGGTGAGTAGGTAAGGGAGGACGCCGCGGGCGCAGTAGAGGGGTGCGGTGTGTGAGTCGTCGGCTTCGTACCAGGCGTACTCTAATGAGGAGAGGGTGTCGGGAGAGTCTTGGGTGCCGAGGAGGAGGTGGCGTTCTGCGTCGTAAGGTTCGAGGTCTACTCAAGTCATTTGAATTAGTATCCGTTGTGTAGTGGACGGGTATGTGGAACAAAAAACTTGCCTTCTGCAAACAGAGTGCCAGCCACATGATGTAGTTCTGGGTCGCCGGCCGGAAACTCTCCAAACTTGCTACTCCATGCTATCATTTCCCCGACAAATTTCTTCTTGGTCGGCTCATCCTTGGGGAATGCGCGTAGCAGACTCAAGAGCTTTCCCTTGCTACTCGCATCCGGTTTGATCTCGCCCTTGCTGTAGACATCGAGAAGGAATACGCAGAGGTCGCCGCCAGAACCACCTTGGCCGGCTTGCAGGAGGGATTGCGCGCCTTCGTAGAGAATAGCAGTTGCGTTAGACCAGTCTTGGGCTTTCGTGTAGCGCGAGGCGACGACGCGGAGTTGTTGGTGGGCTTCGTAGTATTGACCTTCTGCGATTCTAGAGAGGGATTAGCTTTGGTGTGGACGGTTTGAGAGGGAGGTATTACTTTTCCCGTTGTCGCTGCAGCGTCTTTTCTATCTTATTCGCCATGGCGGGAGGACTGTGGAGATATGCTGCTGGTCAGGGTGGTGTTTGATTGCGCGGAGTTCGACGCCAGCAGGTTGACGTTAGAGATGCGATGACGCACGGTGCCGACAACTTTACCCCACAGTGTGTACCTTGCGGCTTACGACTCTTAGGTAGTTTTCTCCAGCAATATCTGCATTTGTCTTAGGAATATTTCAGTAACAAAACGCCACCAACACGGTCAAAATTGTGAGCTCAGGGAAGCAAAAGAAAAGGTTGGAATTCCAAGTCAACATGAGTCTTCATTCTAACAACTAGACAACAGCCTTCAAAAAAAAACCCCGCAACAACAAAAAAACTCAAAAAACAAAATAAGAGGGCATTTCATCTGGAGATGCACCAGACGGGACTCGAACCCGTGGCCTGAGCAATTTCCACATGGGAAGCTCAGATTTTACCCCTAAACCACTGGTGCTTGACAACAGATGCATATTTTTGCCTCAATCTTATATTTATTCCAATTGAATAAATTGATTCTGGGAATCAACACCATCAGTTTGATTTTAATATATTCGTATTTATGCGCTTTGCCTATTATTACTATTACACAGTTCCAGCTCTACTGGACCGAATAATTGCATTCCGTCATCTTACTACACTTTGTGTAGTCTCGTCAATGACTTGCGCAGCGTGCAATTCATGCACAAATTCAAATATATCAATGGCATGCCAATGGCGCATCGCCGCCTCTGTTCATGAACAACTTTCCTAGAACAGAAATCTACATCCCATGTCAAACTAGGATAAGCCCTTTTCCAGGCTTCCCTGCTTCGTCAAGTGCAGAAGAAGAAATTTGTCTAATATTCAATGGTTTCCCCGCCTTCTGTTGCACACCTCGATGGCGTCTGCCTTGGAAGCGGGGTTGCGGCACCAGAAGCCCTCATCGATGACATACTGGCGCGGTGACGCAGGAGCAGGGGCTGTGATACGGACCTATCGGCGCTGGTCTCTTGCGAGCTAGGTACCTATGTCCGATGTCTGATTCAAAGACTAGGAAACGTTTAACCTTGGCCTTATTTGGGTGGGTGCCAACAATGTTGTATCTACTACCCGTATGAGTGAAGTTTGCTAGGGAGATGTTGTAAAGGCGTTGGTATTGTAGGTTTAATGTTCAAAATGTAGTTGGTGGTCAAATATCATTCCACACCATACGTCCACAGCCATCCCGCGTCCTCGCCTTGCCAATACCCACAGCTCCCTCTTTCCTGGTGCACCTGAGCCCCAAAAACACATTTTTGTTACATCCCAGCATCCCCCTCAGCCTCAACATCCACCTTCCTCTTCTTCTTCCCATGCTGACCCCGTGCCTCGACCCGCCCTTCCACAGGCAAAACACGCGTAGCACTAAACACATAGCCCTCTGCGCCACCTCTACTCGTCATGAGGGGATGCGTGCGGGAGGGGAGGACTTGCCAGTGGCGAGCACGGGCGGTTTGCAGTGTCGGTGCGAGGAGGAGTGTTGGATTGAGTGGGAAGTCTTCGTCGTCATCTGGCTCGGTTTCCTCGCTGTGTTCGTCGGCGTCGGCGGCACGCAGGTCTCTCGTGCGTTTTCTATCGCCGTTACCGTTTTGCGGCGCCTTGTGTGATACCGACGAGGCCTGCAGTCCGAATTCGCGAGCGAGGAAGGCGGTGCGACGATCCTTGGAGTAGTAGTCGCAGAGTTGGACGAGGGGTTCAACATAGGGATTATAGACTACTATTTTGCCGCCGCCGCGGACCAAGGGGACTAATTCTTTAAGCACGCCTTTGACATCCAAGGTGGTTGCTACGACGAGGCCGTCGAAACCCCCTTGTCGTGTTTCGTCGACGACGCTCTTAACACGCTCCCAGCGGCGCCGCTTCTTGTAGTAGGTGCCGCGTTTGCTGGATTTCATTGTTGCGATGACGTCGTCCGGGAGGAGCTCGGGTTCGTCGTAGGTGGGGTCGTCTTCCGGGTGGAGGAGGGAGAGCCAGGAGAGTGATTTGAGGTGTTTGTAGAGGGGGTGGGAGACAGCGGGTGCGCCATAGTCGTAGCCGAAGTATTTAAGATAGGAGAGATTGGGTTGGTTGTTGGGGTGGAGGACGGTGAGCGTGTTTGTTTTTGCGGACATTTGGGGGATGTGGGGGCGGACGGGCTTGCGGGTGCGGGTGGGCGGATCTGAGGGGAGAGTTGTTGTAGGAGCATCGGCGTCGGGCATGATGGTGTCTGCTTCGGTCGGTGTGGAAACTGCAGGTGTATCTGATTTGCCGTTTTGATTTATCTCGGCTGGCGGGCCATCTTCGTCGCTCTCCGAGTCGTCATTCTCCTCATCTGGATACAATATGCCCATCTTCTCTGCCAGTGCTGCTGTGAGCAGACCACCTGTGTCATCGACTACCAACCACCTTCCTCCTCCTATTTGACTGACGCCGTCTTCTGCTTTCAGTACCCTACTTGACTCGCCCGAGTGAATATTTGCCCAACTGCAGATTAGTCCCAGCAAGTCTTCTCTCAACTCCATGATCTTGTGGGACTCCTTCTCCAGGACGTACTCGATCAAGATGCCAATGTCTAGTGGCAGGGCCGTGAATCGCTTCATGTATTTTTTCGACTTGCGAAGCGTGTACTTGGCCAGGGAAAAGGTCGTCTTCTCGTCGAGGGCGTTGTGCGAGGCCATGATCTTTGCAATAATCTCCTTGCCAGATCCCGCACCGGCTTTCTTGAGCTCTTCAATCTCGGCCATTGATAGGGCCTGTCGCGAGGCGTCATCGACCGTCAGCCGATTGTTCCTCATAAGCACCTGTCCATCTTCGCCAACAATGTCGAAGCCTGGGCCGCGCTCCGCAGTGTCTTCGGTTGGTTCTGTGGTCGGTACATAGTCGTCACCGAGGGCTTCGGCGTGCAGTTCGGCGGCGGGTACGATGCGTAATTCGGTCTTGGATTTGCCGTCGTCTTTGTCGAGCAGCTCGTAGGTGTAGTAGTACGGTCGTCCGAGCAAGAGGCTCGAGTTGAAGGTGCCGAACTTTCCAAGATTGATTGTGCTGTATCATAAATTAGACGTTGTGTAATTGCAATCACCGGGGACTGGACAGGACATGGAGGGCTCACTCCGACTAAGCAACGTACGTATTCGGGGTGATTTCGATGACCTTGAGCAGACCTGAGGGAAGGCGCAGCGCAACGTGCGTGTTGGGGCGAATGTACGAGTGCATAGTGATTGATTGCCTTTGATGAGTTTACCGAGCCATGTGCAGCTGTGACTGCGATTGCGACTGCGATTGCGACTGCTGCTACTGTACACTACTTTACAGTGCGCTTGCACGTCGAAGCCAATGGCCTGAAGTCAGTTGCGACAAAGCCTAAAGGCCAAGGCCAAGTACGTGCGACACCTGCAGTCAAGTCGATTGAGTCACATGTAGCATGTAGAGTAGGGGAGAGGAGAGTAGTTGGTAATGTTATTTCCCCCAGTGTCTACGGAGTAGAGTGGCAGTGTTTAGTGTTGTCGCGTCGCATGAAAAATTCCCGAGCTTCGACCAGACTTCGCTTCCCCACAAGGCGCGGGGCGCCACTTGTTCCCGCCACCCACCGACGCCACTTGTTCTGTGCACAGCCACACCTGCCCCTGCCCTACTACTCTAGTACTTGCCCTTTCCCAGCCCCAGCGTCGTCATCGCCTTCCAGTCACTTGCTCGCGACTTCCATCTTACCCGTCAGCGCCGCGTATGCCAGTGAATAGACAACCACCACTCTTCCTTTCTTCTTTCCTTCCTGACTTGACTACAGCATACTCTGCCACTCACCCCCTCACCCACTCTGGTTGAATGGAATCATCGTCCCCTCGTCTCCTGCAACATATAATTCTTAGCCAAGCCTTCACTCACCACTGTACTCAAGGCACAACGCTGCCAAGTGCTGGAAGCTTGTTTGCCCATTATCTCACCACCACCACGGCCAACACCCCGACCCCCACCAAGAACCTACAGCCAACTGCCACCCCACATAATACATAATGGTGCTAAGGAAACCCGAGGACCAAGATAGCCTCGTTCCCGCCCCTCTCTCCAAAGCGCAGCCTCCCTACCCTACCACCCCTTCCGAAGACCATCTCCCCGCGCTTCCCTTGACACCTCCCCCAAATGCCCCCCACGCGCCACATGTAAACACATCGCCAGCATTCCATCTCAAAACACCAGAGGATGCAGATCTTCTGCCGCCACGAGCACAAGACGTCGACTCGGATTTGAGTGACGATGAATGGGACCGGTCATCAGACGAAGACGACTTCGAAACAGTGAACCCACGCGACGTGCCAGATGCCTTGAAGCCCGCCGGGGGGAAAGCGCCATCACCCACGCCTATCGACAAGAATAGCCTGCCGGATGCTTTGAGGGTAGGACCGCCTGCGGGAATACCGATCAAACGATCCACGGAAAACATCTCGCCCATGCCCACGGGCACAACGGCTGCATCCTATGGCGCCAGAAGTACCGTCTCAGAGCAGTCCAACGGCTCCATACCCCTACAAACGAATAATCCCTACCTCAAGATACAGACGACAGGCCAGAGCAACTGGGGTGGCGAGAGCAGCGAGGCTATATGGGGACACCCGCAGGACCACAGCAGTCACAAGAGCGCGACCCCGGTAGAGCTGCCAGCATACCAGACGCCCGTCATACCCACCCAGGCTATGCAAAATCTTCATGTCAACAGTCACGTACCACCGGCGCAAAGCTCCAAGTCACCTGAGCAGCCGCCGCTAATTGCAGTCGACTCGGCCACACCTCAGTCTACCCCATTCAAAGACTCCTTCAATGCCAACCCTTGGGCGGCTGACACAGAAGTCTCCTCGTCCATACCCCCTTCAAGCGTCTTTGACCTACCTGATGATGGATCGCACCAGCCAGGTCAGACTACATGGTCAGAACAGCAGGATGGGACCAGAATGGAACAGTCACAAGCCCGAACTGAATCGAATACCGCTCATGATCAAAATGTGGTCCCCACTTCCCAAGGAGCTCTACCACAGCAAACCGCATCACCACATGTTAACACACAACCTCCCGCAATGGTACCGCAGGCAGCGCTCTTGCCCGCGGAGGAACGACCACCAGCGTTGCCCCCCAGGAGATCACATGAGGAATTCCCACCTACGATGCCCCCACGACCAATCGATACCGGAGCTAATTCTTCGATTGCACTAGGACCCGAATCGCCCAACACAATGATGAACAGACAGAAGAAAGAGCACTACCAGATCAAGCACATACGTTGGCACGACTACAACAAGCAAGGTCTTCGTACATCACCAATCCTCACACAGAACCTGAATGGACCGTGTCCGTTGCTCGCTCTAGTCAATGCGCTCGTGCTTTCAACGCCGCCCGGGATCGAGACTGCGCTGATTGAGACGCTGCGGACACGTGAAACCGTCAGTCTGGGTTTATTACTCGATGCTGTTTTCGACGAACTCATGTCAGGGCGGCGAGGGAATGCTGCACAAACATTACCAGACGTCAGTGAGCTGTACAAGTTTCTCCTTGCTCTACACACTGGTCTCAACGTCAATCCCCTATTCGTTCCGGATTCACAAGATGTTAGCCATTCTACAATGTTAACCAACAAAGCGGGTGGCTTTGAGGACACTGAAGATATGAAGCTGTATCGCACATTCGACATTCCACTAATGCACGGCTGGCTGCCGGAAGCAGGCACCGAGGCATATGCCGCGTTCGATCGAGTTGCTAAATCATATGAGACTTCGCAATACGTGCAGTTCCAAGAAGAGGAGCTTGATGCGAAGCTCCAATCAGGCGAAGCGCTCAGCGAAGAGGAACAGCAAATGTTTACCGATATCCACGCAATCAAGGAATTCCTCAACCGATGGCCCACACAGCTTACCGATCATGGCTTGAAAGTCATCCGGGAGAATCTACAACCTGGCCAAGTCGCCATCCTGTTCAGAAACGATCATTTCTCGACACTGCTCAAAGATCCCCGCACTGATCAACTCGTCACTCTAGTCACTGACCAAGGCTACTCTTCGCACGACGAGATTGTATGGGAATCGCTGGTTGATGTCAATGGTCAAGGCAGCCAACTCTTCTCGGGCGATTTTCGCTCCGTGGACAATAGCGGGTCTGCCGGAGTTCAACAGCAATCCCAGAACAGCGACACAAACGACAGTCAAGGCTGGACCACTGTGCCGACCCAACGTCCCAACCAGGAAAATAGCGAAATCACTTCACCTGAAGGACTCAGCAGAGCCGAACAGGAAGATCACGACCTCGCCCTAGCCCTACAACTCCAGGAAGAGGAAGAGGACCGCGAACGCCGCGAAGCGGAACAACGCCAACGCGCAAATACAGCCCCATCCTCACCCAGGCCCAGCCGCGGCGACCAGGCACCGGTCATCCCTCCTCGCCGCAACAATGTCACACATCGTCCTGCCGGAGAAGCAGCACCGCCTCCGACGTACGAAGAAGCATCTCACACACCACGATATAATCCCCCGCCTGGTCATCCTGCAAGCGCCCAAGCACCACTTGTGCCGCAGGGTAGTGCGTATCAAAGTAATAGCGCGGGACTACCGCCACTGCAGTCGAGTGGCGGTGGGCGACGGCCCTCTGGACGCATGCCCCAACCGCTCATCAATCAGATTCCGAACCGACCGGGGGTAAGGCCGAGTGCAGGCGCGGCGATGAATGGAAATCCGACTGCAGAGCGAGAGAAGTGCGTGGTCATGTAGAACGCAGACTCTGTTTTCTTTTTCTCGTCCAGTTTCTCTACTTCTGCTTTACGTTTTATATTGTGTCAAGGTGCTAATGTCGAGGGTGTGATTGTCTAGGGATTCATTGCGATATTGTGACGTTTGCCGTGTTAGCTAATGGAAGGTACGGTAAGAGTCTCACATTGTCTTGGGGCGATGGGGGTGAGGATACAATGAGCGATGAGAGCGATGAGTCGTGGATACGTATACATACCCTTTCTTTCTTTTTTCGCAGAACCTTCTGTTTTGGCACGGGCAGGCTCGCGTCGCATGTTGTCCTTTTTTTTCAGTCGTTTACGCAGCGCAACATTCATGGGGAGCCAGACGCGGCACGGTGTGGTGTGGTGCACTGTGTGCGGGCAGTGATCCGAGACGAACGTCGACGTATTAAATACATTTCAGGATTCTTCAATCCAGGATTATTCTTTATTAGACCATCTCCACTTATTTTTCTTTGCTCGTTTGAACGCGAACAAAGTGTGAGCTTTTGGGCGGGTTGGATTGAGGATTAAGGGGATACTTATAATGTTTTAGCTGTTGAAGGGTAGGTGGGTGGTATGGTAACCTGGACTGGACTCGGTCTGGAGTGGACTTGGGTAAGTGGATATGGGAAGTGGGAAGAGGGGCTTGCAAAAGGAAGCAGAACAGAGCAAGTTTAGACTAGGCAGCGCTACATGTCTACGTGATATGACAGGACATTCTGTATATCCCCATCTAATCCAATCCCAATCTTCTCTTCATCTCGGGTAGGTTATTGCAAACGTTGTCGCCTGCCAATTCATCCATCCATCCAGGTATAGACTATCCTCCTACCCTCCTAGCCGCCCTTTCGCACTCAGACTCCAAGCTCCAGGTCCGAATTCAAATGCAATTCCCAAGCCTTTGCTCCGTAATATCCATGCCCAACTCATACCCGTCTATCCCCCTCAAACCCCCTAACCCCTTTACTCTAACCCTCCAGCCCGCCGCACCGCCTCTCGGCCCTGCATCTCGGCGAGATCCTGGGCCCAGGATGTGTTTGGAGTTTGAGGATGGGGATGGGGAGTGGAGTCTGGGCTGGAGTTGTTTTGACGGGTGTGTGTGTTTGTGTTTGTGTGAGTGTGAGTGCTGCTTGAGTGGGTAGTTTGTGATGGTGTGGGTGTGTGTATACGTGTGTGTGAATCCGGGCGTGCACGTCCATGTCCAAGATTCTCACTTTGCAACGACTCAACATGCGCAATGTCCCCAACCGCAGATGCATCCCCAACTCGGCCCTGCGTCTCTTCACCCCCAACCCCAACCCCAACCACAACCCCCGCCTCATCCCTACTATACCGCGAACTCGAGCTCGAAAGCGGCGAACTCTGGCCACGCATCCGACTCTCTCTACCCAAGCAACCACTGCCACGGTCACCAGTACCCGTACCCGTACCCTCAGTCCCAGTTCGCCCGTCGCCGGTACCGGATTCATACGCACACTCCATGACACGCAGAGTCTCGGCCCCGTCTTCGAGGGCGCCGAGACTGGGTTCCTGGCGTCTTGTGCTGCGGGTTTGGGGGAAGGGGTTGGTGGCGGGGATGGAAGGGGGGATGGATAGGCTGGGTGGTGGATTAGGTACGCTGGCAGTATTTGATACCTCGTACGAGGCGAAAGTAGTGTTTGACAGGTTACTCGTTGAGATGTGCAATTTGCGGCGCGGACGACGGGTCGATGTTGTTGTGGATGGGGAGTTTGCGTTTGTGCGGCGGAGGAGGATGGGCGGGTTGGGGGTGGGTGTGAGTGTGAGGCCATTGGTTTCATTCTCGTGTGTGCGGTTGCGGTTGCGGTTACGGTTACCGTCGCCGTCACAAGGGACAGATTGGATACCCCCCGCCCGCGAAGGAGGCGTAGAAAGACCAGTAGATGGACTCGCGCTGTGTGTTCGAGGTCGACGTTGTGTGGTCCACGGTATCTGCGCCATTAGACTGCCTGGCTGTCTGACATTGCCACCCAACATCCGCATGAAATTCCCGTAGTCGTAGGCAAATTGCTCGTCACTGCCTGTACTGCTGCCATCGCCACAGCTTTCCAGCTTTGCCTGTCTATATGTGAAGATGCATGTCGCCCAGACGAGTTCATACGCGGGTGCGCTGAGTGCAAGGAGTGACTTTCTTTTGGTCTTCAATTCGCCGAAGAGTAAGTCGCGCTGTACATCCAGCAAAGTTTTAAACTCCAATGTTTCCTCGTCAATTTGCAGCCACTGATCCACATTCTGCTGTAAGATCTCGGCCGTGGGGATGCAGTTCAGACGCACCATGGCGGCTTCTTCGTCAGCCAGGACGTCCAATTTAGCAGGAATTTCACTGACCAGCACATCCTCCAGCGTGGTGAGTTGGCGTAATTCAACGACGATTTCGGCGGCTTGGACCCGGTCTTTTGTGCGTACCATGCTGTCTTTGAGACGGATTTGGTTGGGGCCCTCGAAGAGCTTGTGGATGCTGAGGCGGCTGGCGCAGACGTCTCGTGCGATGTCTTCAATGTCGCGCTTCACCTTTTCGTAAGCGGTCTTCGCGTCCCGGTCTGCTGGCGGGGCGAGGGAGCCCGAGACAGCGGTGCGTGGGACAGTAGTGATGGGTGTGGCGAAGCCGGAGGAGTCAGTCGGTGTGAGGGACTCCCAGAAACCGCCTGGAGAAAAAGGTGAGGCAGGGGCCGGAGAAACAGGTAGTGATATGTTTGGTTCGAGTAATCTCTCTTTGCCTTTTATGACTGATGTCACCAGGTCGCCCACCACGCGCAGTGTAGGGCTCTCGCTGGGGAAACTATCCAGGATGATTCCATCGCTAGGCTCCTCTCCAAGCCCAGTCTCAGTGCGAACAGTAAGCCACGGCTCGTGAGCTGAAGGTATTTGGCGCCGCTCGATGACGTGATGTTCTCTCAGATGGTCTTCTTTGGCAAAACGTTGTATTCTTCCCACTGCATTCTTCCACTTTGCTTCTTCCCCGAACCGTTGTTTCCAGACTTCTGCAGCTGCGAGAGCTTGCGCGCGATCTGCCTCACCGTCGACAAACTTGAGCGCGCCGCTGATGTGCGGTTTCTGATTCACGCTGCTTGGGGTGGGCGTGTTGACGCGAGACAACATTCGACTAATTTTCTCATGCGCAGGGTGTTCAAAGCTGCGGGCAGGCGTATGGCGACCCATAATGCACGCGGTAGTTGCCGAGAAAGCAGAAAAGCTCTAAGTATGAAGGTAGATTGGAGGGATTGAGACGGTTGCTAGCTTTGATGAGTGCGGAGGCTCCAGCGTTGACTTGGGACGACAAGCAAACGCTCGAGGCGACTGACAGTCCGTCCGACTAGAACTTGGGAAAAGACAGCACAAGAATGAAAAACACACGAACGTATGAATAGGTGAAATAAATCTATAAATTTTGAACTACCGTGGTATCCTTCTCTTTAGTCTAAAGTGGCATCAGTGCCACTATATCGATGCAAATGCATTCGCTAATCCAGAAATGTGAAAAGATTCGTATGTACAACGTTGAGAGCGCGATCAGCTTCGCGCTCCTCAATCACGCAGGAGATGTTGATCTCGCTTGCGCCTATTGTCATGTTAGTACTCGATTTATATTTATCAAAAGAATTATAACTTACCTTGGGAGATCATCTCGATATTGATGTTGTTGGTGCCCAGCACGCTAAAAAACTTGCCAGAAATGCCAATCATGTTCTTCAATTGCTTGCCTACTAGGCTCACAATCGCCATGTCGGGCACAATGTCAATAGCACCCAGCTGTCCAAGATCATTGACTGCGCCTTGGAGATCCTGGTCTTGAATCTTGTACTCGTCTTCGCCACCACCGCTCAAGAGCGCAGACTCTGAATGCAGAGCCATGGAGACATGGACCTCAGAGGAAGAAATCAGGTCCACAGAGAGGTGCCAGCGATCCAAGATGCTAAAAATATTCATGAGGAAGCCGTGAGCACGAGTGCGCTTGTTGCTGTGCACATTGAGTACAACAATGTTGTGCTTGATGGTCACAGCCGTGGGACGCTTGGGACGCTGAGCGTTGGCGAGCAGGCTGGAGGAGCGGGTGCGGAAAAGACCCGCATCTTTGAGGGGCGCATGACCGTTGATATCTTTGATATTATCGGGGAAGATGACAGTTCCAGCGTTTCGTGGGTTCATGACGTTCTTGATGCGAATAGGGATGCGGGCGCGAATCACTTGCTCCATGGTGAAGGGGTGGATGACTTCAGAACCGTAGAAGGTCAACTCAGCCGCTTCGGAGGGTGTCACGCTGGGCAGTAAGGCGGCCGTGGGCACCTTGCGAGGATCAGCGGTAAAGATGCCATCCACCTCTTTCCAGACTTGAAGCTCCTTCGCCCTGACTCCTACCGCGACCAGAGCAGCGCAAAGATCCGTGTATCCACGCCCAATGGACTCCAAGATGCCCCCGGGCACGTTGCCAAAGAAGCCAGTAATGACAGGAACCTTGTCGCCACATGCTTGCACCTCATTAGCCAGCGTCTCAGCCAGATCTTTGTAAAACTTCTCGTTCAGGCCCTTGGTCGGCGCATTGAACTTGATGACGTCGCAAAGATCGACGAATTGCGCTGGGGTGCCGCGGTCGTTGAGCAGGGCGGCCATGTAGCGACAGCTCAACTTTTCTCCCTTGCTAATAATCTTGTCCTCAACACGGGTCGTCACTTCTTCCAGGTGCTGCGCCGACTCCAAGATCTTGGTGAGGCTCTCGCACTCCATGTTAACATCTTCGACAAAGCCAGCAAGCACGTCTGGACTCTTCAACGTATCCCTCCCAGCCTGGATATGGTCGGTACGGATCGCCTCGACAATGTCGTCGTAGCCGCGGTGGCCAGGTTTCTCAGCAGCGCGAGCACAGCGGAGGAGTCGATTGGTGGTGCCCTCGAGCTTGGTGTTGTTGCTGCGGGCAGAGCACACGATAGCAGCACGACTGTCCTGGTTGCCAGCCCTAGTGAACTGTTAGCACCCATGCGTCACTTCATTCGAACCCAGCAAAAATGTTGGGAAAGATCGGTCAGCACGTACTTGACA
This sequence comes from Plenodomus lingam, assembly GCF_022343315.1. NCBI lineage: Eukaryota > Fungi > Ascomycota > Dothideomycetes > Pleosporales > Leptosphaeriaceae > Plenodomus > Plenodomus lingam. Next base: position 2,904,101 of record NW_027093974.1, read on the forward strand.
ATGTCCGCTATGTTCTCCGCGAATTTGCCCACACTGGTGCCACCGAACTTGAGCACCACCCAGCCGCCTGGAAGATGCTTTTCTTGCGTGTGAGCTCTCCGCTCCGACTCGGACTTGTGGCCATTTGTGAGGATAGACATGGTTGGTGGAGGTGGATCGATGTGCTGCTTATTTCCAATCCGGTGGAATTCTTGCTACAGGCTATGTTTCTTTTGAGAAAGGAGTTTGTATAATAATGTCAATCTTTGGACAACGACGAGGTATGCAGTGGCCTAGGTGTGTGTGACGCGAAGGATGAGGTGTGGGACAAGTGAAGTAAGTCTACAGCAAGTCAAAAGCTGTTCGCTTGCGCTGATAAATCAGTGGGGGGAGTCAAACGTTGTTCCGCAATCGGTTCGTACTAAAATGACGCCCAACCGAAATAATACGAGCCGACTTTGGACCGCGGAAAAACCACCAAAGTGCACCACACACACACACGCATGCTCCCACTACCAACTTGGCACATGAGACTTTTCTTCGGAACGGGTCGTTACACCTCCCGTCTGGGCTAGGAGTACCATTCAATGTCTTTGTGCTCGTTCGCTATAATTATCTACCCATCACTGGTTGCTACTCTATTGGCTTCAGCTCTACACAACCACGGTTCAGGGGACAGCCATCAACCCTTGACAGCTCATGCTCGCATTCTGGCGCAACCAGTACTCTACTCTTGCTTTGTGCTACTCTCTTGACCGATCAAAGATCCTGTTGCCCCAATCTCGTACCCCAGGATGTCGCTGATGATTGATCGCTGATTGCCAGCCAGCACTCTACCTAGTACCCACCAGCAGGGTATATACAAAGTCTTGTGCTCAGCTTAGAGCGCATAGGTATGTCGTCTGCCTCCTTGCGCAGTGTCGTTAGTTGGAAAATCCCTCCATCGGAACGGGGGCGCTGGGCCAACGGGCCAAACTCTCGGACGGTTGGTGGATATAGGGTGGTGGGCAGGCAGGCCTTGGAGATGTCGTCAATTCACGTGACCAAGAAACATGCAAATCATCCCAAGGCTGGTGGAGTCAACCTTGGCGTTGAACGCAAACAGCACCTCGCACACAGTTTCAATGCTTGCAGTACTAGGTACAATCATGCAGTGCTCAGTCTCTCAATCACTCGTCTTTTCTAAGGGGGGCAATATTTCATTTGTTTTTCCGCTTCATGTGTACTGCAGAGATGTTGGTATCAATCCGTCTAGCAGCAAGTCAAGTTGCCCACTGCCAGCCGCCTTGGGGAATGCATTCCTTTCGTCCTCCCCCTGTCCGCCAAAACTCCTGTGCATGTCCGTCCATAGTACACCATGTGTAGGTAGGTAGGTAGGTAATAGGCCACCCCCACACTTCCCTAGCGCCTTTGCGGCTTGACTCCATTATGAATGCATCTGACACAAAAGCGGGTCGACCAATGAAAACAAAAGTTAACATCATCGTCTGCGGTAAATGTCGTTGTTGTCGCGATTCCGATCGCGTCTCTCCGGACTTCTCGATCGAGTCCTGCCATCTCTCCTCTCTTTACCAAAATTCCTGCCTTCCCCCACCCTTTCACGATCACGCTCTCGGTCTCGGTAAGCTCGACTTCTCTCTGGACGATCGTCTGTATAGCCTTCTCTTGAGTTGCCAGAGTCGCGAGATCCATGGCGCTGTCGGTCATCTGGCTCACGTGATCGTCGTGGCCCCTCACCACCGTAGCTGGGGATATATGTGTCGCCGCCAGCTACTGGTGGTCTACGTCGATCATCCCCTGGTCCATAGCGTGGGACCGGTGGAAGTGGATGTCGACCATCGGGCGGTGGTCCTGGCAGATTGCTGTGTCGTGTGTCTGTGCCATTGCCCCAATTGGGTCTTCGCTCTCCCGGCGGAGGTGGTGGAGGTCTGTGATCATAGGGTACTGGCCGTCTATCATAGCCTCTTGGTCCTCGTTCAGCACCTGGCGGGCCTCTGTCTTGAGGGCCATATCTTCGATCGCCGTTTTGCCAGGCGTGGGGTGGCGGCCCGTGCCCAGTCCATTCACCGTTGGGACCTCCACCCACTGTACCACCTTGTGGCGCAGGTGGCAAAGCTTGTTTTTGACCGCGTGCGTTTCGACGGTCCAGTTCGTGGGAGTCTGCGAAATGTGGAATGTCCTCTTCGCGCATTGGGAGGGGTTGCTCCTTGAAATACGGGTGGTCAATCGCATCCATGGCGTTGATCCGTTTCCGCCAGTCCAGTCGCATAAGATCCTTCAGGAGGGACAGACCCACGGGGGAAAGCTCACGGAACCTTGCTGCGAGGGTACCACTGCTCTGCGGAAACGCACGAATGGACTCGGCTCCCGGCAGCTGATCCCATCCGGGCATGGTTTCATCGTTGGGAGAGCCAACAAGCTCGAATATGATCTGCGCCTGGTGAATGTCGCTCTGGCCCGCAAGAATGGGCTTGCGCTTGAACATTTCTCCAAAAACGCAGCCTGCGCCCCACATGTCAATCGCAGGTGTGTACCTCCTCAGCTGCAGTAGCAACTCGGGCGGCCGGTACCATCTAGTTACCACTAAGCTTGTGTATTCTCGCTTCGCTTCGCCGTTGCCTCTCCCGCGCTGAGGCACCGGTTCGTCGTAGTGTCGGGCCAGACCAAAATCGGCTATTTGCAATCGTCCGCGATTATTGATGAGAAGATTAGCGGCTTTCATGTCTCGGTGTAAGATGTGGTTGTCGTGGAGATAGCGTAATCCTTTGAAGAGTTGCAGCATATAGCACTTGATCTGCGCTTCTTGAAACCGAACGTCTGGGTTGTCGAGGAGACCAGAGAGATCGTGATCCATGTAGGGAGTGACCATGTAGAGAATCGCACGCTTCCTGCCCTCGGCCTTTGGTCTCTCGACCGCCATCTCTTCCAGCTTGAGGACGTTGTCGTGCGAAAGCATCTTCAGCAGCTTGATCTCACGAAGCGCGGTGATGGGAAAGCCGTCCTTCTCGTTGTGCATCAGAATCTTCTTCATCGCGAAGATGCTGCCCGTAATGCGATGGCGCGCCTTGTGTACTTCGCCAAAAGTTCCTTCTCCGAGTTTTTGCATCATCTCGTACTCGCCGATCTTGCAGCATCCTTTGAAACGTCGCTGCAGACCGCGCGCCGCGCCGTCAGCTGCTGGATTTGCCATCGCAGCGGGCTCTGTTCTGTCTGGCGATAACGATGCGAAATGGGCGTGATGAAGGTGGCCTTGATGGGGGGGGGGGGGAGGGCTTGAGCTAGAGCGCCCGGCGCACAGGACTCAAAGGGAGAAGAAGGAGACGGAGATGGAAAAGGCGCGGTTCGTTAAGCATGGGGTGATTATCGCGGGGCATCGAACAAGGAGATGAAGAGGAAGAGGAGTTTGTGGTGGGTGAGCGCGGCCATGGGTGAGAGGGGGTGAGGGTGGGGGGGAAGGAGAAATCAATATCAATAATGCAGGGAGGGTGATGGGATGGGAGAGTTTTCTATTGTACCAGGCGTCATAACAGCAACGTTTCGTCGCGGGTGAAGGAACGCGACTGCCACGGCAAGTTGACGCACGGCCCCTCCCCCCCGTTTCTAGCGCCACGCCGGCCTTGTCGCTAGCAGCCTCTGGAAGACGGGGGGACGGTCCACCACCGACCGCCGACCGCCGCCTTGGCCGTTGACCTCAACCTCACAGCAACACCGAGCAGCAGCCCAGCGAGCCTCACGAGCCTTTGCATCCCCCGCACACTGCAAGAGGTACATCTTCCATTTGCAGGCAGACTACTCCTCATATTGCCTCCTGATTCACCCCTCCAGGCGTAAGAGACACGCACACGCACGCACACGATGCAGCCCTCACGAGCCCGCATGGGTCCGCCCAAATATGCGCCGCACCCAAACCACCCCATTCACATCCACCCCGCCCGGCCGCTATATCGCTTCGTGGCAACGGGTCTCGGCGCCTCCATGTGGTTCTTCGTATGTCTGCTCCAGGCTCCTGGGAGGGGTGGGAGACATGTGCTAACAGAAGCAGTTGATGTACCGCGCGAAGAAGGACGGCCCGGTTCTCCTTGGCTGGAGGCACCCATGGGAGCATTGAACGGAGGCATATGGAAAGAGGGAGGCCAGTGGGGATGGTATGGGGGCAGCGCATTATCCCAGGCCGCATGCGATTCCAGGGGCCATTGTAAATATGCGTGCGGCGCAACCAAGTAAAGAAAATACAATGTGCACACGAGACTCTTCGAAAAGAAACGTGGTTGATCTTGATCTCTCCCTCCATTCGCATCACTACCACCACTCGTCTGCTGTCACTAACCCTCTACCCTACTCTGGCTTCTCAAACAAATAATGACTAACCCCCCACGTATCACCCCCATCCCACTTGAACAATTCCGCACACGCCAGATAGAAAACCTGCCACCTGTTCCACCACGTCACCGTACCCTCGTGCCCATACGTCTCCAACAGACCCGGCCAAATCATCTCCTTGTTCTTGCACATGGTCACCAGCCAATCCTCGCAAGTCTTCGCATAGTGCATCCCCGACACCCACCACTGCTTCTTCACCTTTAGATCATCCTGAAAGTACAACAACAAGTCCGCAGAAGGCATCGTCCCGCCCGTGAAAAAGTGCTCCGTCATCCATCCACTTTCAAAATCATACGGGGTGCTGTGATGGGCGAAAATATGCACAAATAGCTTGCCGCCTGGTTGGAGTGCGCGGGATACTTTGGCGAGCAGCGCGGCATAGTTCTTCATGTGCTCGAATAGCTCAATGGAAATCACACGGTCAAAGGCTTGGGCTTCGAATTCAAAGTCCGAGGCTACGTCGCCAGTTATGACGGTAAGATTGGTGAAGCCTTTGGAAGCGGCGACGGAGTCGATGTATTCTTTTTGCGTCCGCGAGTTGGAGAAGGCTGTGATCTGGGAGTTGGGGAAGATTTCGGCAAAGTAGAGGGAGGCAGAGCCCCATCCACATCTTTTGTTTGCGTTAGTACATGTATAGCGGACTGACCACATGCGGGTAGCTGAGGGGTACACGTGATGTTGCAGCGAAGACGTGAGTGGTAGGATGTAGGTGATGGGATGACGAAAAATGAACAACATACCCCAGATCTAAAATCTTCATTCCATCCTTCAACTCCGCGCGTTCCACGTACAACCTCAACATTGCAATCTCAGCCTGCGCCAACGTCTCCCCACCCTTTTCATACAAACAACTCGAATACTTCATCCTAGGGCCCAACATGCCCTTCAACACACTAGTTCCCACTTCATAATGCTGCTCGTTGGCAGTCGAGGTTTCAATGGCAATGGGTCTTTCGCGAAGCAGTTTAACGTAGTTCATCTTAGTCTCGTAGCTCGAGGTTAGAGAGGTAGAGGCAATGGATTGCAGGCGGTCGGCGAGTTGCCGCCGGATTCCAACGCGAATGATGGGGTGGGGGAGATAGCCGCCATCAAGGAGCGGGTTTACGACTGAGTCGGATGTTATGAGGTCTGTGATCTCATTAGTTGATGCTGATACAAGTGTATTTGGACAGGCTGGGAAAGGATGGGTGTGTATGTACTTGATATGTAGTTCATGCCGGGCAGTCGGTTGATACTACAGATTCTGAGATAGTTCGGACGGGGTAAAGAACCTCCAATTGATCATGTATTGCGCCTCATTGCTGCCTATCGTGACATAGAAGCCATGTTGGTGAGCTTCGGATCACTTTGGTAGTGTGCTGAATGCGGCTTAGACGGCTGTGTGATGACGTCAACGATATCTTTATTGAGACCGAGGGTCTCAATAGAACAGACAGGTCACCAACAATTGAAGAATTATACAAGCTGGACATTGAAGACAAATATCGGGCCAAAAGCAAATTGTCTGTGTTTGGGGAGAAACAACCAATCAACACAAAGCAAACAGATAGCGGACGATCCATATGCATTATCTCCTAGGATAGTGGCCGAAGATGAAGCAGCGGCAGGATGACATCCGCCAATTAGATTTAGAAGCGTATAATATATGTATTACAAGTTAATACATAGCGAAGGAGTTATCTACTCTAGAATACGTCCTAACTTAGCAACATGTATACCATAAACCTATACGTACCGACAAACCAGCCAACTCCAAGCTTGAAGAAGGTTGCGGGTAAGCCGAGCTTCGTCTTTGTGCTTACGCTTTCTCAAGCGGTATTGGTGCCTTTTTCAATTCCTTCTCCGGTTCATCACGATAGTAGCTTGCCTTCCTTCACAAAGGTTCCGTGACGTAAGCGATACCCTGGTCTAGTCCACTACTGGAGATGTGCGTTGCTCACACTCTGCTCCCTCTCCGTGAATTTCCTGTCGACCGCTCAAATCTCGTGAAAAAGTCCTTGCTAAGCGGACTGTTCCATCATTGCCGCCTATCCCGATGACCCTTGTCGCATTATTCGCATCATACCACATCTCTGTTGACTCCATCGATTGGTATCGCATCGCTGGACTGGCAGAGCTACTTAGCATCCACCCATTCTGGTCGGCAATTGCAGTCACTGGTTCTCATGTGCATGACGCCCGTCCTACAGGCTTCTACTAGCCACTTCACCCATTCAGCCTCATGGACTACAAGGCGCCGCAACTCCCCAGTCTCGACTCTCTCTTCTTGTGTCCGTAGCAGGAAGTCGCGGATCTTCAGCGCGTGAGATAACAGAGTCTGAACTTCTTCGTTGGAATGATCGCTTTGCTCCTGCGCTACCAGCACCATACGTTCCAGACGACGCATCAATGCAGCCTGGATATCGCTAGATTCTGCGTATTTGTCGAACAACAGCTTTGCTTGGGCTTTCAACCGGATAGTATCCTCACGCGTGGCTACAGTACATGGTAGGGCCCTTTGCGGTTTTGAGACGTAGAAAGAGCCGACCTCACGCATGACGACCATGTCATTGTAATCGTCTGCGATAGTACTTGCTGTGCTGCTGAAGCTGCTGAAGCTCAAGCTCAACTGTGGATCAATGGCCTCGTTGATGCTCGTTCGTGGCGGGAGCGTAGACGATGGCTTCAGACCGGAGACCAAGAATGGGCTCTGAACCTCGTCAACGGCGGGCTTAGAGGCAGGTCGTGACAGAGCGGCAACCCGATATGGGCCCTGGTCCTCTTCTGGCTTCGCTTCAGTGTCCACATCGGAATTGAAGGATTGCCAAGGCGAATCGCTGTAACTGAAGCCTACTCCTTCACGCTTCCGAGGGATCGGCGACTGCGTAGAATCAATGTTCAAGGAGGAGAAGCTGCGCTTGACGGCATATGGATGTTTGCATTCATCTCCAGTTGGTTGCTGAATTGTCTCAGAGTTCTGGTTTGTCTCGCGCTGACTTAAGCCTGGACTCTTGACAAGCATACGCTTGCGCCTACGTTCACGCTCAGCGTTCTCTGGGTTTTGTAAAGGTATACGACCCTCATAGAATGATGACATCGTAGATTGGATGAAGCTTGGATGAGGACTGGATTGTTGTCCAAGACTAGAGCGTATTACTGATGGCTGCGGCGGCGGTGGATGCTCACTGGATTCGTGGAGCTGCTGTCTTTCGGTCTCACGGTGGTTCCATGGCAAACTTGAAATGGAGGTCGCCTCTGGTTGAACTGCTGCCTGCTTCTCCGCTGGACGCTCATCTGCTCGGTGCTTCTTCGATTGGTCCGCCTGAGATGACTGCTTCTCTATGGAGCGCTTCTGCGTAGACCGTTTCTTGAAGGACTGCACCTGAGCTGCCGCCTCTGCTACCTGCTCAGTTACTGGTTGTACTTGGGTCGACTGCTCTTTTGTGGGCTGCTCCTCTTCTTGCTGCTCAGAAGACTGATCCTCTTTTTGCTGCTCATTAGACTGCTCAGTAAACTGCTCAGGTCCTGAACTTCGCAGTGCTGGCCGCTCATCGATTTGCTGTTCCACACTCAGACATGCAACTGCTGCCTGCTGTACTGGTGGTCTCACATTCATGGGTGATTTCACTGCTGGTTGCTTGGCCACTGCCTGCTCAGCATCTAGTTGATAGGCTGCGTCCTTGTGAACTACGTCTTGTTCATCTGCCGATTTCTCATTTAAAGTAGCCTGCGTACCTGTCAATGACCACAAACCAGTATAAACAAATCGACCTACTGTGATGTCGCGCTCACGCCATCGCGTCGGGCGCTCAGGGAACCGAGAACATGCAGAAACAGTACCAATATTACTGTTCACAAGACTCACTGGCATGGGTGGGGGGATGGGGTCGATGCGGGATCGGTTGTCATAACGGCGTTGCGCTCCTGCGCGAGATCGCTATTATTTGTTAATTTGTGTTCATATGATAAGAAATGGTTATTTACAAGCGGAGCCATATATTCTTGTGAACTTGTGTTGATGTTGATGTTGATGTTGATGTTTACCAAGTCATGTGTCAGTTGACATGCAAGGGTAGGGGTGGAAGAGTGGGGTGGTTGCAGGCTGCAGCGCCGTGAGCTCAAGGATGGAGGGGTTAATAAATCCATAGGTGCTGCAGTCCGAGAGAAAAGTGAATGTCCGTTTGTATGTTGCATCGAGCACTGCCTGGTCCATGTTCGCTCATGGCGCGCGTGAAACGCGTCGAGGTCACTAGGTAGTTAGCGCGTCTACCGGTACCGGTACCGTAGCCCCGATGCGTAGATCTCAGCCTATGAATTCACGAAACCCTGTTGTTGCTTAAACACCCCCAGATTGTACAAGACCGCAGAAGATTGCAGAAACAATGAAGACAGGTCGATTCCGCACTCCTTGAACGGTTTTTTACTCTTCATGTACCGCTACATATTGGCATTATCATGAGCACATTCGCGGCACGAATGGTACAACCATCAGGAGTACTGTGGGGCTTCAGAGTAATGCGCTTGCAGACTTCCCTGGTTTACTTCTTGCTATTCCCTAACAATTCGACCCCTGTTCTCACTATCCCAATCGCTGCACCAGTCTGTATGGCTTCACTTCCACCGCCACTAAGTCTGTACTCAATGTCGGCCAACCCAGACATCCACGTCACCATGACTTGAGGCGGAACATCATTTGTCACCAACTCTTCGCTTATCGCGGTCAAAATGTCTGCCAATGCTAATCCTTTCGAAATCTTGAGGTTGTTGACAGTTCGCAGGCATTCGGTCATGTCGTTCTTGGACAGTAGTGTCTCTATGATGTACTTGATGTCTGACGGATGTGGCGCTGCGATACAGTCGTAAATGGTGGTTTGTGTGATTTGGTCCCGCACAATGATGCTGGGGTCAGGTGCTGGCTTTCCAGGAGCTTGAAGTGGCGTACTCGATGCGTGACATGCTTGTAACACATTCAGTGCCCGTCGCATGTCTCCTTTACTGAGAGAGACCAATGAGTCTGTGGCGTCTTGCGTGATATTGACGTTCTCCTCCTCGATAACCTTATCTACCAGGTTCCGGATGTCCTGATCCTTGAGTGGCGAGAATCGAAACCGTGTGCATCGGGACAGCAGGGCGGGCGACAGCTTGTGGGTATAATTGGCGATGATGCAAAATCTAGTGTTTGCCGTATACTTCTCCATGATTCTCCGTAGTGCCATTTGTGCCGTGGCAGTCATAGCATCCGCCTCATCCAGAATGATAAGCTTGAATGTTGCAAGCGCCGTGTCACCAGCCTTTGGTGCTGCAGAGAAAATCTGCTTTGTGCTACTGAACGTCTTGATTTGCTCTCGCACCACATCGATACCTCGGTCGTCGGAAGCATTCAGCTCCAGTACCATCTGTCGCATGTTCTTGTTTCCATAAATGCGTCTTGCCAGGGCGAGAACCGTTGAAGTCTTGCCAGTTCCTGGAGGTCCATAGAGAAGGAGATGCGGCAATCGCTACGAAGAGTTACAAGGGTAGCCAATAGGAACATAATCCAAACGTACATTCGAATCAACAAACTTGTTGATTGTGGCTATTATGTCCTGATGACCTTCGACGTCGTCTAGTGAGTTCGGCCGGTATTTCTCCACCCTGTTGATCATTAGTACCGGCTCAAGGACTGGTTGGGAAAGCCCATACCATGGTAACGAGTCTTCTGCTTCTATAGGGAGGTTTGCTGCAGTCCTTTTGCCTTTTTTCTGGTCACCACCAAAAGAGATGGGATTGTCTACAGCGGGGGCATCCACATCCATGTCATCTTCAAAGTCTGACATGGTGATGCTTGCCACTGTTTATATCGTTGGATTGAATTGACGGTTTTTGAGTGAAGGCGTGGTGTTGGAGCGGTGTATTTTTTATAGCTACATGAAGTTTCCCAAAGGTAGGTCGTTGCGGTAGACGCGCCGCGCGCAGGGGGACGCGTTAACGTCAACGTTAATTGGGGAACTGTGGCTTAGGTAACCCCCCGCCATTCAGCCCTACGAGCACACCTCACTTGTGGAGCGGAGCTACATCTTCACCTCCGACGAGCTCACCGTAGCCGCCAAAGATCTCAAAAATGCCTGTACGTATACTGCACATTGCCATTCTCAGACAAGGACATGGCTTTCAATGTGTATCATGAGACAATCCAAGTAGCTCACCCTCCGCCAGGCCTACCATTCCGTCTTCCTCGATGAGCCCAACCAGCAGCTCATTGGTAATTGACCTTCTCTTCATGCGTCGTGAAGGTTTCTGACCACATTTCCTCCAACAGGAAACTTCGCACTCCTTCCTCTTCGCACACGAACACGTGGCCCGGCCATCCAATTACCTGCCCTCCCCGCCGATGTCACAGAGCTCACCATTGATGCCTCACACGAGTCGTACGATCCACTGGATGAAATAATCGCTCTCTTCCGCGCCAACACATTCTTCCGCAACTTCGAAATCAAGGGTCCTGCAGATAGGGTGCTGATTTATGGCATCTTGTACGTGAGTGAGGTATTGAGCAAGATCAAGCCGAGTATGGGACGGCGGGAGGCTGAGAAGGTAGGCTGCTTCGAAAATAAACGCTCGCAAGGCCACTTTTGTTGCATTGCTCACTATATCAACAGGCTGTCATGAATCTCGCGCTCGACACCAACTTTGCGATCCCAGGCGATGCTGGATTTCCACTAAACCAAGCTTTTGAGCCGCCGCCGGATAGGAACCAGGCGGAAGTGCTGCGACAGTACATTATGCAGATGAGACAAGAGCTGGCAACAAGATTACTGAACAGGGTATATGCAGATGAAACCAACACACCCAGCAAGTGGTGGCTGAGCTACACAAAGAGGAAGTTCATGGGCAAAGCATTGTAGTGCAGAGGACGAATACCTTGAGCGGAACTGCAAAGTAGTGATACAAGATGAACGCCACAAAGTACATCAAGAAAGAGTATATGTCATCCTGCCTCAATTTGCTCGTTCAATGCCTGTCATTTTCTTGACCTCGATGATTGTTCCGTGGTGACTCTGCTCGCTCTTTCCTTATTCAACGCTTGCGTCACACGCTTAATATTGTGACACGTTTTTGAGACAGCAAACGCTCAGAGTCCGTGTCCTGTGGAAATTATCTTCGTTAGCTCGATCTTCCTCGTTAACATTCGACAACATTACCCATAATCCAAAGTCTACATACTATCGCTAAGAGCTATGCGCAAATCCTGGCTCCCATCATTTATGAGCAACAGTCCTAGCGCAGCACCGCAACAGGGTGAGATAGTCTCATACGAGAATCAAAGTCATAGAGGCGCTGACAATTTGACCAAGCTGCTGATGATGACGACTGGTCCGACGTCGCGTCAGTCGACGAAAGCCTCGGTGGCTCCAAGGGGAGCAACAGGTTGAGCGACGGTAGCATCGATGCGGAGACCAAGGCCAGGACATCATCGAACAGTACATTGACTCCAAGAGATTACCTGCCTCTCTAAGCTAATCATCGCAGTACCTAGTATCTTCAGCACCGCTCTCCCCCCTTGTGGCATGCATCCTCAATGTGCATTCGAAAACGTAAACAACCGTCTCCGCAAGCTCTGGCTCCGACAGTCCCATAATAACCCTGCTATCAATATGTCCACCGTAGACATCTGTAAGCTAGTGCACGATGAACTAGAAGCAGAAGACAAAGAATTTCCGCAAGGTACCCTGACACTCGCCAAATCGCGTCGACCTTGGCGTCTGGAAAGCGTCTTCAAATACGAATTGCTTTGGTCAAAGTGGTTCATCCGCGAGGCAGAGATCCAGGAGCGGCTGTCTGGCATGGATTCAGGGGAACGCGAGATTCAGAACTTAATGGATAGAATGTATCCTATGCCGAAAGAGCTGTGCTTCGTCAAAAATAGGGCCAATAAGAAGGGCATACACGCACTATGGTTGGCTTGGGCTCGTGGCAAGCGTGGGTGGCTACCGCTTGATGAGTCGCTTGATCTACCCCTCACAATGGAGAATGTGTCGCTGGGAGGGACTGTCAGGGAGCCATGGGCAGATATGGACCATTCTTGTCATGGCTCAGAGAACAGCCAGATTTTGGAACCAGCACTTGCCACCGATGCGCGAGAGATGTAGGAAGCTCATTGCCAGACTTCATAGTTCAGTGCAGCGTCTGTGTTATGACAGGATAGTCGAAGCTATGACACTACATGGCGTTTGTACAAGTACTCTTTGGCATCTAAGTGTCGGAATACAATTTGAGGAATCTTCAAGGCGAGGACGTGCATTACATTTGCTTCTTAATTGTTGACATTCAAGGAGACCAAACAAGCAAACAACGTGAGTGTTAATGCATGGTTCCAAAAATGGAAGTATATGAGCATGTTAACTTTCCAAACACGCATGTTTGTACAAGGTTTTACAGTACCACTGAAAGAACAGTTATGCATTATTAATTATGCGGTGTCAATTCTGTATATGATATATGCATATTGGGTGAGAACAAGCGTAGGTGGAAGCTGTCTTTGCCCAGTAGAACCCTCACCTTCACCGCCCGCCCAGAGTTTCTACTTCTCTTCACCTTCCTTGCCCCTCTCACCTCCATTTTTAATTTTACAGCAAATTCATTAATTCTCATTCAAGTCTTGTTACATCTTTCCTCACAACGACAACTGCCGTTCGCTTCTAAAGCAGCATCGCTCGTACCCTCATCGCTACAGGCCAGTTAGCTATCGGCTTTCTTTCATCGGAAACACCTCGATCTGATGTGAATCCCTCTTTTTCTACCCCGAAAACTTTCCACAAACTAACACAGGCAAAAGAAAACTCCCCATCAGGTCCACTATGCCAATCAAATGGACGGCCGAATTGGATGCCATCGTAAGTATATCAGCGTTTATGCTTGACTGGGATTCCTTCTGGGTGAACTAACACCAAGGCAGCTTCTCCATGGGGTGTTCGAGGAATGCAACATATCTTTCAGCAAAGCCCTGTGCGCGAAGATCGCTGAGCGCGTCCAAGCAGCTGGCATGGGTATGTGGGATATTCCACCTCTCTCTTCTGGTTCATCCGGCTCTTAATCTAACCCGTATGACACAGAATGCTCTGCTAAGGCCGTCGAGAATCGCCTGTATACATGGAAGAAGAAAAACATATCTGGCAACACCAACCTGAACGCCAGCACCAGTAACACCCCCACGAAGCCTGCTGCCAAAAAGACCTCCACGCCCAAGACCCCGCGTGGTCGAGCCAAGACGACACCTAAGAAGGTGGTCAACTACGACAATGGCACCGAAGGTCCCATGGACGATGATGAACAGTTAATGTCGCCTTCTGCAGCTCGTGGCAAACGTGCGCTCAGCAGTGCCAGCAAAGGTTTCTCTTACGCTGAACCTGACAGTGAGCCTGACAATGCCGATATCCTTTCTTCAAAGCGTGTCAAGGTCGAGCTTGTTGAGCCAGAGTACAGCTTATTCGAAGCTTATGCTACACATGAGCGTTCAGGATAGGAAATCTAGGTGTTGCAAGACTTTGGAAGTATTGGTTTGACACCAGTGCTTCTTCTATCATCCTCTCCGTCTGGGATCACTCGGGGGTCAATTTATCTGCGATTTTTGAGGGTTTACATGATAGCAGCTTTAATCTATAGCAGCGTTGTGTCGGAATCATGCATGCAGTAGCGCATCTTGTACTACGGTGCAACGTATAGTAGAGGCTCCCCCGTAAGGCCACGCCTTTGCTTTAAATTCATGGATTTGCTGCACGTACTACCGCATACTATTTGGATTTCCTTCTGTGCCATTGAAACCGAGCATATCGGATCGTTTCGCCCGAATGATGTCGCTTAAGCTCATATCCACCTGCATTTTCCCTACACATTCACCAAAGGGAATTTGATAATCGATGAGGTTGCGCAACATAAAATACAGAACAACCACTTTTCGGACATGCAAGGCATAAAAGCAATTACCTCTAACCATGTTGTGCGCGATGGCGAGATTAGCAGCAGGTTCGCAGATCGAAGTTGCTCGTTCCGGATGACGTAGGTGCGATCGATCAACTTGCAAGCGGCGAAGCTATGTTCCTAACCTGCTGCAAGCCACGGTCTAGGTCATAGATCTAGTTCTGGAAATCGCACCTTGATTCGAATTCGACCTCTTCAGTCCTCACACATGGCTATCACGACGATGATGCCTACAACAATACTGTCCCCGCGGACAACGAGAATGATCTGAGCGAGCGCCGCATGTGACGACCAACCCGTCATGGCACCGCCATTGGATATGACGCTGCGCTTCAGCAGATCGCAGAACGAGATGAAGTCATTACAGGCCGTTGGGATACTGGATTATCTGGAACAGGACTCGCGACCAACATTCATCATAGACACAGAAAGTGCAGTTTACAACCTTCAGGGCATGGTGATTCCGTCTTATACCAATCCAGCCATGGCGAATATTGACTCTGGAAGCCTGCTGAATGCGCCCGTCAGACCTAGCGCGCTGGATGCCCAGGAAGAAATTGATATGGACTTTTCACAATTCCGCAAATGGGTTTTCAATACCAAATCATCAACTCAACCTTTCACCTACCGTGACTTCAACTGGCTGATATTTTGTGTGGCAAATCGATGGAGCGTCATAAGCGGAACCCCTTTGAATTCGGCGCGTCTGGACAACAGCATAAATATTGAAAGACGCGTATTGGAGAGGACAACCTCAAGATCAAAAATCCCCACATTTGACTGGACCGATGAACTTCCTCCTCTACGTTTATCAGCACATGCATCATGGGCTCGCAGCATAGATTGGGCTGCGACATCATTGGGACCCATGTCTTCATGGTCGGCCCAGCTCCGCAGCATTGCCAATCTCGTTATGCAGGATCCCCGACCTGCAGTTGTATTCTACGGGCCAGACCTAATTATGATTTACAGCGAGGCAGAAATAGAACTTCTTGGTGGTTTTCATCCATGCATGGGCAAGAGCGCTCGTGTAGCTCTCGCTCCAGTTTGGCCTGAGTATTTCGAGCCAATCATCCAAAAGAATCTGGAAGGCGAAACAGTTGAACAGACGAACACAGCCATTCACATGGTGAGGTCGGGGTTCCTGGAAGAGACTTATTTCTCGCTCAAATTCATTCCGATATTGGATGCAGACGGCGCAACAGTCGGGCATTATGAGCCGCTCGTGGAGACAGTAAGTCCAAATTTGACTTTCCTCTCATCTTCTTTCTCTCATTACAAGCGAACAGCAGGTGAAGTAGAAAAGTTACATCTCACCCATCAGTACGATTATTTGTGTGAGAGCATTGCGCCTTAGTCTATGCTATGACATGCTTCCGTCGTGATGCTTTGACACCTAAAGACAAGAAACTCTGGGATTCACGTTGCTGACAGGGCTTAGACTCGAAACGTGATTGCACAAAGAAGATCTCGTACACTCTTGGAGATAAGTGAAGAGTTACCACGAGCACGTAACTCCGAATCGTACTGGCCTCTCGCAGTTGAGGTTTTATCGCGCAACGACAAGGACATTCCATTTGCTTTACTTTACGCTGCGGAGGCAGAATCAAGCAGTTCTTCAGCATCGAGCTGGACTCGGTTTTCAGACACTCAGCAACAGTGTAGACTTCGCGGTTCTTTCGGTCTACCTCTAGGCTCACTGGCTGGTCCAGCGCATCTCGACTTCCGACAGGACTATGGCTTCTCTCCATATTTCAGAGAAGCAATGGTTGCACGAAAGCCTATCACAATCTCACTCCAACCCGGTTCACCAGCCGCCGAGCTTGTGAAGGGAATACAATGGCAAGGATTCGGTGATCCGTGCCGCGAAGCTGCTATTTGTCCTTTGAATCCTACTTCATCGACAGATAATATACTTGGATTCATGGTCATTGGATTGGTATGTGACGCAAATAACAACCTTTGTGCGATGTCTACTTTAACTTTTGAGAGAACTTTACCCCTTCTTCCATGTATCATGACTCCTGCCCAGGGCAAATGCAATCTGATCTGTTCATTTTCACTAACGCCTTTAGGTATGTCAAACCCACCGCATAAAGACTTTGGGCTATCCATAAGACATTGATTTTTTTTTCTCCAGAAAAGGTACTAACCAGTATGTGTTCCTTCAGAACCCGCGACGACCCTACGATGATGACTATCTTCAATTTATACTGGTCACTAGTCGATTATTGTCAACATCCTTGACATCTATCTTGCTCCACGAAGAAGACCTTGGAAGACGCGAAAGGACGATTGCCAATGCTGAAGCTATGAAACAAGAACTCAGACAGCAGCTCCTGGAGTCACAGAATGAACTAGAGCGAAGTTTGACAAAGTTTCAGCGCTTTGCCGAGCGTGCTGACATTGGGATTTTTATACTTGACATGGAGGGAATCTATACATACCGAAACAAAGCGTGGTATGATATATGCTCGCCTGGAGATCGAGACGTTGACCTCGAGGAAGCCTGGAG
The DNA here is from genome assembly GCF_022343315.1 of Plenodomus lingam. Lineage (NCBI taxonomy): Eukaryota > Fungi > Ascomycota > Dothideomycetes > Pleosporales > Leptosphaeriaceae > Plenodomus > Plenodomus lingam. The sequence goes on from NW_027093974.1 coordinate 2,920,911, forward strand.
CCTAATTGTTGACTCCGAATACCATGAAATGGGCCAGGCCAAGTTTGCAGCGGTTGTTGAGGAGAAAAAGCATCAGTATGGTTGCGCTGCGTTCAGGAACCCTTGGCAATTCTAACCTTATCAGGGTATTTGAACTGCGACTGACAAGGACTTGGACTGTAACTGGCAAGAACTTGGACGACTCCCTGTCGAATCAACAGCCCATGTGGGTGATATGTTCTATTTTCCCCGAGCTCAACGAAGAGGGCGCCGTAATCGAGATCATTGGATGTATCACGGATATAAGGTGTGCAATCTATCCATCGCACTTCGTCTATGCTCATACTATGTTCAGCCAGCAAAAATGGAGTGAGAAGCTCCAGGAAACACAAGCTCTAGACTCTCAGGAATCCAAGAGGTATGCTGTGCAGACTTTGCTTGAGATATCTCCTTTAACACCTCATTAGGCAACTGGAAAATTTCATCGACACTACCTCGTAAGCTCGATATAGGCAATCTACAAAGTCTGTAATATTCGAGTCTAACTTGTGTAAAGTCATGAGATGCGTAATCCATTATCTGCAATTTTGCAATGTGCCGACGTAACCTTACCCCCTCTAGACCCGCGACCATGCTAACATTCCTACAGAGCATTATAGCCTCACATAGAGATTGCAAAGATTCTACTGGTTACCAGCATATTTACCGGAAGATTGTAGAATCGACTGTGGAATCTGCAGAGACCATCGTACAATGTTCGAAGCACATGAAGACTATTGTGGATGGTGAGTTCATTACTAAATATGTCCGTGTTTTCGAGCCTAGAGGCTGACCTGATAGATGTGCTAACCATGTCTAAACTGGACTCCGGCCTCTTTGTCATGACACCCACCGTGGTCCAGCTAGACTCGATTGCTCGAGATGCCGTGAGGATGTTCGAAGGCGAGGCAAAGGCTGCTGATGTTGACCTAAAGTTCCGCTTGGAGGACTCATTCAAGTCGGTCAACGTTAACGACGTTTCGCTCGATCCAACAAGGGTGCTTCAGATATTGATTGTTTGTTCGCCAATGAATACTCTCACTGTCCTACGCTAAGATATATACAGAACTTGATCACAAACGCAATCAAGTTTACCCGACTTGAAGATAAGCGCAAAATAAACATAAGTCTTGGACTATCTCTCCAAACCCCGCTTTACAATGCCGACGGACACGTGCAGTTTATACGTTCCGCTGAAACTGCTGAGGCCCAGGCTCTACAAGCCGATTGGGAGAAGGGAGAAGTTGCAAGTGATGTCATATAAATCATCTCGAGCTTTCCGCTGACACGAGCCAGATACATGTCATCTTCACCGTCCAGGATACTGGCCGTGGCTTGAGTGCTGCTGAACACGAACTCATGTTTGCCCGCTTCTCCCAAGCATCACCACGCACACACATAGACTATGGTAACTGTGAAGCACCAATACCGGATATTTCCTCATGGCTAACTGTAACTTGAAGGTGGCTCCGGCCTAGGCTTATTCATCTCCCGCCGTCTCACAGAGATGCACGGTGGAGCCATTGGCTTTGCCTCCACCAAAGGAGTCGGCAGTACCTTCTCCTTCTACATCAAAGGCCGCAAAATCCGCCTTCGCTCGCCCACGGGCGAACGCAACACCGCCGTCGACATGAGCCTACGCACCCAATCCACCATCCTCGACAACAGCCGCACCCGCAACGCAAAGGACGAACCCAGCCACCCCCAAACCCCAACAGCCCACACCACCACCACGCCTCAAGTCCCCGCCCAAGCTCTCCACATCCTCGTCGTCGAAGACAACCTCGTCAACCAGCGCGTCCTCGCAAAACAGCTGCGCAACCTCGGCATGCACGTCACCGTCGCCAACCACGGCGCCGAAGCCCTCGCTCACCTCCGGACCACGCGGTACTGCGCCGACGATACGTCTGCCGCCAATCTCTCCCTCATCCTCATGGACTGGGAAATGCCCGTCATGGATGGTCTCACATGTGTCCGTCATATTCGCCAGTTGGAAATCGAGGGCGTTGTACGCGGCCATGTGCCTGTTATTGCCGTTACGGCGAATGTGCGGTCTGAACAGGTTCGTTTTTTTCTTTGTTTGCTCCATCTCTTGTATGACGCGGATGTTGGTACAGCAGACTAATATCCCAACGCGATTCTAGGTCGAAGTCGCGCTCAAGGCCGGCATGGACAATTTAATCTCCAAGCCGTTTAGGATACCGGAGCTTTGTGCGTGCATGCAGAAGACGTTGGGGGGGATTGGGGGGTAGATGGAGTTTGGGAAGAGAGATGTGTGTGGAAGAGGGGGAGTGGGAAGAGGGGGAAGAGAAGTGTAGCTCTGTAATGCTCGTGAGAGGTGAGAAGAGGGCGCAGTGAGTAATCTTTTCAAACTTCTCTGCCAAAAAAACCCCCCCCCCACTTTTTTCACAATGATGCAGATTTCCAATATATATAGTTCTCTATATATATATATTCTACACTACTAGCTCACAGCCCGTCCCGTCACGACTTGATCTAAATACAACCACAACATCAAAAACCCCAACATACATTCCCGAATAAAAAGCGCAGACCAAATCGTCCCCCAACAAAACCAAGACTGCTCTACATAGACCCTTGCCCTACCTAACTAATAGCTATACGGTGTAAACCCATCCATCTCCCTCCCAAACACCCCCCCCCCTATGCGACAACATCAGCATCTACACTTGCTGTATTACGCTGTGCGTATATACTTAGACGGCGACGGCGACGGCGACGGCGACAGTACGGTGTTTTCACAACGAAAGGAAAAAAAAGGGGGTTGGGTTGGTTAGTTGGAGGGGCAATGGGAGTGTGCGGTGTAGTTGGGTGTGGTATAGTCTACTCGTTTCCAACAAGGTGTACATCACTGGACTCGATTTATACCTGTATATTTTGACAGGGCGAATATTGCACCTCGTTGCAAAAGCGTGCGTGTATTACTCTTATTTTTCCACAGCTGTTTACAACACACCATGCCAGGGCGATGGAACCCGACTTTTTAATCTTTGTCTTGGAATGATCACCTCCCTCAATGCGTCTACTCTTGCTGCGACATGTGCGTTGGGAAGTTGTAATCCGTGTAATCAATGTGCACGAATGCGCGGTCGACATAGGGTACACTTTCTAATACATCGTTAGCAAATGGGAACCTGGTGCACGAAAAAGAGGGAATAAAAGAAGAAACTGCAGGGAAGAGGCGAGATACGCAAACTTACCAAGAACATACTGCAACGACTCGCCAAGATCGTGGCTATCTCTCAGACTAATGTGTTCGTCCACCACAATGTCGACCTCGACATTCAACTTGTCACCTGCGTGATACGCCTGCAGACCCTGGATCCGCTTGATGCTCTTTGCAAACCGCATCGTCATGTAGAGCAGAATATTGCGCTCGTCGGCCGTCGCACTGGCGCCCGTCAAGTTGCGGATGTGCTCTGCAGAGGTGCGGCTCCAGTTGATGATGACGTATGCGGACAGCAAGATGCCGCCGAGGGAGTCGAGCCACCAGATTTTGAAAAAGTAGCCGACGAGGGGGAAGAGGATGGAGAAGGTGTTGAAGACGACGTCGGTCATTGCGTCTTGGGCGAGCGCTTGAACCGACGAGTTGCGGATGAGGCGGCACCAGAGCCAGCAGAGGCCCTTGATGACGACCGTGCACGCCATGATTGCGACGGCGGGGATGGTGAGCTCGACGACGGTGTGGTCGGAGCCGGAGAGGCGCGAGAGACCTTCGATGCCGACTTGGAAGAAGGATGTCATCATGATTACGGAGAAGATGAGCACGCCAATGGGCTCGAGACGCCGGCGACCTACAGGGTAGGCGTAGCGGTCTTGACGCGCAATCATCCAGCTGGTGAACCAGACAATGGCCGTAGAAAGGAAGTCGAGTGCAGCGTCGACGAGGGAGGCGAGCACGGAAAGGGAGGAAGTCATGACTGCGACGACAATCTTCATGATGAGAAGAATGGTGTTTGCAACGAGGTTGACATAGAGGGCTAGCTTTACAATGGGGGATTCCGTGTCTTCATCTTCTTCTGGAACCCAATCCTTTAGCTTCGCATTATGGACGGAGTCTTCCTCATTCTCATCATCATCTTCATCTTGGATGGCATCGTCGTGGGAGATCAAAGGCGTGTTCTCGTCGGGTTCTGGGACTTTGTAGAGATTCTTCGGTGTGCGCTTGACCATGGGTTTCGGGGCGCCGTTGGTGCCCATCGGAGTACCGTTTGTGCCATAGTTGTCCGATGAACGACTGGAGGGGAGGAGGCTTCCCGCCTCGCTGGTGAAGCCTGGGGTACTATTGCCTGGGGTTGGGATGGGACTTATGGTCGCGGAGGATTCCTCGGTGATGGTGGTGGGAATCTTGACGGTGCCAGATTCGAGGTTTGTGTATTCTTGAATCAAGTTGTGTGGCAGGGACGAGTCGAGCAGGCGATCGATGTAGAGGTAATTCTGGATGAGTTGATTGTTGCGCTCATAGTACTCGCGTCTGCATGCGGATTAGCAGAGACGCAGAAGCGATCCAGTGTTGTACCTGCATTGCCTTTTTCATCGTCTTGAGCTCCTCGTCACTCTTGAAATATTTTTCCCTTGACCGCAGGTTAGCATCATGGCCAGCCAACAGTACAGTCTGGTACAAAGAAAGGGCTCACCATTTGTATCGGGGATTGGAATTACCAATCAGCCTTTGACTTCTCATCTGCGGCGTGTTCAAGGCATGCGCGCCCGTGCTGCTTCGACGATCCGTGTCTCTGTCATAGGGCATGAAGAGGCCATTCTGCCTGAGGCTCTCGAGGTCTTCCTCGTCGGTCTCGCTGCCCCTGCGTTCATTGCTGCGAATGGTGGATGGGCGACGCGACAAGAGTGTGGGTAGGTGCTGTCCTCGCGTGGACAAAGCAGACGAGTCGGCCAGTGGAAGGAACAGCTTGGAGCTAGCGAGGCGTGGTACACTTGACGAGCGGGGCATGTGACCTGGCGATGTTGCCGACTTGGGTGAGGGATGGTCTGCCATGGCTGCTGCTTCAATCTTCTTTGCTCCGAGGGAGAGCGTTTGGCAATGGTGCCAAAGCCAATGATTCCCACAGGTCTCGTCGCGTGTCTCGAGTACGGAGGCACAGAAGGACTGGCGATGATGTCTGCATGCAGGAAAGCAATTGCCCCAGGCTTGGCTTGATCTTATCTGCCGCGTCTCAAGGCGAGCGCCGTAGTAGGCAAGTGACGGACGGACGGACTGGCTGACTGTATGTATGTATAGCGCAGTGCAAGGCAGCTATATCGGCTCAACGCAGTTGGATGAACTGAGATGCCTAGCCTATCGTAAACCAGGTATCATCAGTCCACTGCGCGAATGTGAAAAACAAGTAAACAAAATAAACAAAGCCACGGTCATGAGGCGATTGCAGCGCGGCGCAAAGCTCTCAAACACATGTTGGACAAGTTGGAGGCAAGGTGGTGGGGTCGCGGGTGCATGCGAAAGAAGGTGGATGCGACGCGCAGATTCGCCGATGCGGAGACGTTTGTTACGGCTTTTTTTTTTGTTACGTTAGCCAGGAAGCTTAGCACAAAGTAACCTATGTGCCCTACTAGCCAACCCTACCGACATGAGGAACGTGGGCTGGGTTGCAGGCTCCGAGGCTCCCATCCATGAAAAACGCTTGGAAACCAGCGGCAGGCTGACCGTAAGTCTTGCCGAATCCAACAAGGGTCTAGGTACTAGTTAAGCGACCTTCCGCTTCCTCTTCCTCTGCCTCGTCCTCCTTGTCCTTGTCCTCGTCCTCCTCCTCCTTGTCCTTGTCCTCGTCCTCGTCCTCGTCCTCCTCCTTGTCCTCGTCCTCCTCCTTGTCCTCGTCCTCGTCCTCGTCCTCGTCCTCGTCCTCGTCCTCGTCCTCCTTGTCCTTGTCCTCGTCCTCGTCCTCCTTGTCCTTGTCCTCGTCCTCGTCCTCGTCCTCCTCCTCCTCCTCGTCCTCGTCCTCGTCCTCCTTGTCCTTGTCCTCGTCCTTGTCCTCGTCCTCGTCCTCGTCCTCCTCCTCGTCCTCCGCCGCCGCCGATCGTTGGGCGCGAGTTTGGTCTCATGTGTTTCATGGCTTCTGGGCCCCGGGCGTCTCTGGCTGTGCATTGGGATGCTTGGCAATACTCGAGACAAGTGACCCGATGATTCACTTCCTGAGTCGTGACCACTTTGCTCACCCCCTTCTGCTTCAGCCAGCCAGCCAGCCAGCCAGCCTACATACAGTACAGACAGGGTTCATCACTACCCACTCGTGCTAGCCCCTCATGCTAACCCCCCATCGCAATCATGAGACAACAGCGTTGTTGGATCACTTGAGGTCAACAGACTCCCTTTTACATGCCTAGCATCCCCTTTGATGAGACATGAGTAGTTAGTAACCTTTTTTACACTAATGTACTATACAACACCCATCAACACACACACACACCTGCACCCACACACACCAAACATCTACTTTCTACCCTTGTTCGCCTCCCACCTGCCAACCGCCTTGCTAAACAAGTCCCGACACGGCACTCGACTCCCCAACTTGGCACACAGCAAGAAAGCGCCACTCAGCTTCCTGTGCAAACTATACGTCTCCTCGGGTGGCGGCGCCAGCCGTTCCTTGACCATGACGGGAATCAATCCTCGCACCCTGTCCGTAATCGTCTGATCCCTGAAATCGTACACCTCGGGGCTTGATCCGCTAAACGGCTCTGCGAGCGTGAGTACGGATTGGATGTGTGCCTCGAGCATCGCTGCACTCTCGCTGCCAGTCAGATAGCCGAGCTCGAGGGACTGGTCGCGAATCCCGGCTTTATCGCCTCTGGATGCGGCCATGAGCACCTTGATATACGGCTCGACAAATTCCTCGGCGTACTCTCTGCTCGCGCCAAAATCGAGAAGCTCAATCTTCTGCGCCGAGGCGTTGTAGAGAAAGTTGGTCCAGTTGGGGTCCGTTTGCATGAACTTGAACTCGACAATTTCACGGAGGCAGAGGCGTAGGACTTGCGTACCAATCCAGTCGCGTTGGTCTTGGCTCAGGCTCTTGATCTTAGTCACGCCAGTGCCTTGCATGAATTCTGCAGTGAGCACCGTGGGCCCACAAGCCTCAGGGAAGACCTTGGGGACAGTGAAGACAGCTGTGTCATCTTGGAGGAGGTTGCGAAATCGCGTTTGCGATTCGGCTTCGCGCACGTAGTCGCATTCCCATCCGAGTTCTGTCCGCGCATTGGCAATCGTCTTGTCCAAATACAAGCCTTTGGGTAGCAGGCGAGATGCAGTCAGTAAGATGGAGAGGTTGCTTAGATCCGAGTCGATCGAATTGGCCACCCCAGGATATTGGATCTTGACAGCGACGGCCTGGCCCGTAGATTTTAGCACTGCTTTATGTACTTGACCAATGGAAGCTGCTGCAATCGGTACATCGCCAAACGATTCGAAAAGATCCCGCCAATCTTCACCGAGGTTTTGAGCCAACACCTTGTTCCGCTGTGATGCGGGCATGTAGTCTGCGCTGTCCTGTACCCTTTGGAGGACGTCATGGATCGCAGGCGGTAGCATCTTGATGTCTGCTGCTTGTGAGCACAATAGATGTGGTCGCAGCTCGTCCTTACGTACCTTGAAAACTGATCATTTGCCCAAGCTTCAAAGCCGCACCTCGCATACGCGATAGCTTAGCTACCAAGATCTCCAGGTTACCAGGGCTCAGCATAAGAGAGCCTCCGCTTGATGCAGCACTGCCTGTGGCACGTCTTAGGCCTTCGCCAACTGCCCCAAGAGCCATACTGGTACCCAGACCGGCGTATTGCCATAGCCGACCAAACCGCGATGATGGCACCCTCGACTCTCGCAACGCGTATGGCGTTGATTCTGGCTGGCTGCTTATCTCGGCGGGTGTCTATGGTAAGACTGTCAGCAAATCAGCATGCTTCACGCATATGCATATTTGGGCACGATGAGCTTACTTCAGAGCTAGCTGCGGCGTTCAGTTGGACATCTTGAGCGAGTTTCGAGGCAAAGTCTTCCATGTCTTTGGTATTAGAAGAAAGCTGAGCCTGAGACAAAGTCCTAGATTTGATTGATGAATTGACTTCAGGTAACGGTCGATCATCTAACGGATGTCTGCCAGTAGTTTTCGGTAGTGGCCTGTCATCGAGGGGGTGTCTCCCAGATCCTTTCCGTTCAGCATACTCCTTTCTCGAAAAGGGGTCAGTTCCAAGCATTCTCGCTACCTTTCTCGAATGAAAGACATCCGTGTTAATTCCCTCTGGAACTTCGTCCTTCATCTCTTTCGCCTGCTGCTGCTCTGCTTTTGAAGGAGAATAAAACACATCCTGGTTGAGCTGACCATCTTGAACATGCTCATCACTTCCTTGTTGAGTACCAGTGTTTGCTGGTATCTGGACAGGCGGCTTGGGGGACACAGGCGGCTGCGACTCGACCGATCTCGAGTAAAATACATCGCGATCATGACCCTCCTGAAGCTTCCTTAACTGTGTGGGGATGGATGGGTGTTGGACATCGGTCGCATGTGCAGGTATTGTTTCTGCTGCTTGTGACGACGAACCAGCTGGCCGGTCGGGAAGAGGGATGGTCGACTCGGTGGACTCCTTTGGCCTTAAGCCTTCGCTGCTTGTGCCTGTCGCTCCACCATGATCTTCCTCCAAAGGTTCCTTTGGCGCCTCAGGTACTGGCCGCTCCGAAAAAGTATCCTGTCCTCTCTCTTCCTGCTCCAACGTCAGACCTGCTGTTGGTATCGTCCCATCCGGCAATGGCCGTCTCGGGGCATCCTTCTGCTTGATGTCCAGCTCTTCTTCCGATGGAGGGTCAGCAGCCGTAGTCTCGCCAGACCGATCATAGTGGTGATCCTGTTCCAGTCCTTCTTTGACACCCGTTGTCGGCCTATCAGCCGCTACAGTTTCCCGTCGGGGTATGGAGTCGCGTTGTGCGCCAGTCGCTCGTTCCGCCGCAGCCTTTGCATACGCAGGGGCTTCTTCGCTGAATCGCTGTGAGAGCGCAATGGCAGCCGCTGCTGTGAGGGTGACACGATCGGTCTGGTTCTTGACGGCTTTGGCCAACGTTGACGTCTTGGTGTATGCGTCCCATTGATTCGAGCGGAGCGCAATATGCTTCTGGGCGATGGACTTGGAGGCATTGAACAGCTTTGCGGCATCGACGATGCGCCTGCCAGCCATTTGGGATCGATGTCAAGGTTTAGTAGAATAAATCAATCATGACGGGTCGTGTCAGATCACAATGGTCGTTGGACGCAGGTCCCCCGAGCAGCCATCGAAATCTATGCGCGTCATCGCTTGAGACAGTTAAGCTTTAACCCCGGTGCACACGTGATTGGCTACTTCATACCCGAGGACAAGGGTATTAACTCTAGCGCAGGAACCTGTTCACTCTGCTGCAACCTGCGAACACACCAATCTTCAGTTGCCACCTGGAGAAGTGGTTTATAGGATTCTCCACATCCTGGGCGTGTCCACCGGATTGTCAATCGCACAGATCACCTGCGCCACTCCGACCAAAGGCCACTACCCAGATCTACATTGGTGATCCCCGCATCACAGCACGTCCGACTATCGGTTGAACACGCCTGATAATCTTGCTGCCACGTATTCCCAGGGAGTCGACAGACTAGCTTTTCCTTTGAGACAATTCATGGACATCGTTGAGACTCTTTTATCATCCTCTCCCGCGTAGAGGCATCTTCGTCTTGCACATGGTCTAATCGGCACCGTTCCAAACCGAAGAATTGCATATATAGCCCACGCTTAGATCATCCCTCAAGTGCATCCCCCCATCCAAGATGAAAGTCGCCTGTCTCCAATTCGCCCCGGAAGTGGGCAAAGTGCAATCCAACATCGAACGGGCAGAGAAACTTCTCCAAAGCACTCATATCCCCTCTGACCTCGACTGGCTCGTCCTCCCCGAACTCGCCTTCTCAGGCTACAACTTCCACTCTCTCGAGGAAATCCAACCGTTTCTGGAACCCACCACCTCGGGCGTATCAACGCAGTGGGCCATCCAAATCGCCAAACACTACTACTGTCACGTTACCGTGGGTTACCCGGAAATCGCCACAAACGAGACACCAAAGTCGCATTACAACAGCACAGTCACCGTCTCACCACAAGGAACGATACTACACAACTACCGAAAATCTTTTTTGTACTATACAGATGAGACATGGGCAAGTGAAGGACCAGGGTCCCGTCAGCACACCCTATCGGACCCCAACTCACCGGATCCCCCATTCTTCGTCGGCGAGCTGGGGACGTTGGGCAAAGTGACGCTGGGAATCTGCATGGACATTAATCCTTACAAATTCACATCACCGTGGTCGGACTACGAGTTTGCAAACACGGCGTTGGCGGCACAGTGTCCCATCATCTGCGTGAGCATGGCGTGGCTCTGCCATCTGACGCCTGCAGAACTGGCGCAGGATCCAGCGCAGCCGGATGTAGCAACCGTGGCGTATTGGGTCGAGCGATTCCAGCCGATTGTAGAGGCGCTCGGAGAGAAGCCTATATACATCATCTTGGCAAATCGGTGCGGGATGGAAAAGGGCGTATGTTTTGCGGGCAGCAGTGCGGTGATGAAGATTGAAAACGGGCTTGTCAGTCTGTATGAGACGGCGGGGAAGAGCGAGGAGAAGTGCTTGGTTGTGGATCTCGCAGAACGGCCCAAGTTTCAGGTCAGAAGTGCGCGATAGCAACGCCTCTAATGCTGGTGTTTGGTGACGGGAGTGTGAACTTGGATGGATATAGACTGGCGCGGAGGTGTACAGATACGTCAAGCATAGATGGTCCGCAGAGGGCATGCACATGTCGCATGGGCTTATGATGCAGTCTAACAGACGTAGAGAACACAGTGCCCCGGATGGCGAAGTATTCCCTGATTGGGACGGTCTTCATTCGAGTAAACGAACATCACAAAGTTCGGCATGGCAGTCTGTACTCATTCAACCAAGCAATTGCATTCATTCATGACAGCTGCTAGTCTAGACCATCATGATCCGATCCCGAAATATCATTTTCAGACCCAAAGCGCCATGAGTAAGAGAGTCTGGTGATGTAAACATGCCCACCAGTCCACTCCATGCATCCCTCATTGAAAAACGTTCCCCGCACAGAAGACTGATTGCTCGTTTCCCGCCATGTGCGCAATTCCCTGCTGTCGCTCGTTCAAAGTGGCTTGAAGTAATGAAGTGATGCAATCGAGAACCGGGAATCGAGAGAGGGATGGGGTATAGAGGCGAGTCGTTTAGATACCGAGACGGGTCTTGCGCCAGTGTCGTCGCTTGGCGTTGTACCTGTATCATCACATTAGCACGCAACTCTGATTCCGTATCATGCCATTTTCAGTCTACAGAACATGCGTAGGTTCCCAGAACTGGCGGCAGAGAGCCGTACCTGATGGTGTTGTTGGTCCTGAGGCGAATCCACTGGGGGATGGGGCGGTTCTGCTTCTGCGCACGCGCAAGCTTCTGCTTGGTGCGGAATGACTTGTGGGACTGCGAGATGTTAGACAAAGTCCAGCGCGAATGTTGCACTGTTGCCAGGATGGAAGCGTACCGGCATCGTGACTGCTTTGTCTGAGTAGTCGGATGTCGAGAGTTGGTGTCGTTGGGGTGAGATGAATTTCCGACCTGTGTGGGAAGTGCGCGGCGACAAGAGAGCGCTGCTAGCCGTTTGTGTACTAGCGTCTCCAGCACCCGAACATCAAGTCACAAACTTCCTATGCATGGTACTCTTAAATCTCACGGTCACAACACATGACAGGACGAGTGAATTATAAATTACCCTTTCAAATCTCAGGAATATATCTGCCATACATTTATGCAATTAACCATGTCTGTATTTGGGATTTGCCACGCGCACGCCATACTTAGCGGCACCAATATCGCTGCAATCCACTCGCAGCCTACTCACACAATCTCTTTTCTCACGCCTGTATATCTGTGTGACAAGTCTGCAAGAAAAAAAAAACCTAGACTCGCACATAAAATACAATCTCGCTCTTCTCTTTTGCATGTAGCCCCGGCGTTCCACCAGAATGTTTTCCACAATCTGGAATCAACAGCTAGATAAAAAACCACGTCTACTATACAGTCCAATCATATCTGACGTATTCGCTCTGCGCCCTTTGCAGAGACACATCCACACACCCAGCCCAACCTCCGTACTTCCCGCCTACCTAACCCAAGCCCAGACAAACAAGATGCAACACAATACGCTACATTAGGATCCCAAACAGGACAGATCAGGTCCCGCATACTGAACAATAAACAGTGCGTTGGGGTATGCATTAAGATGGGTGGGTAGGTAGGTAGGTAGGTAGATAGGCAAGTCAGTAGGTAGGTAGATAGGCAAGTCAGTAGGTAGGTAGATAGGCAAGTCAGTAGGTAGGTAGATAGGCAAGTCAGTAGGTAGGTAGATAGGCAAGTCAGTAGGTAGGTAGATAGGTAGGTAAATAGATAGGTACCTAAGTAAAAAGACAAGTATACCACAAGAATCCGAGATCGGTCAGGAAGACTACATCGCCTGGGGTGGTGGAAGAACCGGATATATTCAGAGAGTGTGAGAGAGAGACAGTGTATGCGCAGACGCACGCCTGATAAGACGGGTAAGTCGTGGTAGGAGAGAAGAAACAAACGACATCACCCTACCCACCCCGATCAGCAACAATAACAAATATATAAAAACGCCCAAAGTCATCAATCACAGAGACAAGAGACAAACGAAGCCATGATCATAGCATTACGCATCTGTATAGTTATATTCTCTATCATACATACACCCTTTAACCCCACGCCGCAATCGACGCGAACAGAGGGCAAAAAAGGCAAAGGAGCCAACAGGGCACCCCCTACCACACCAGCAACTAAACCGTCCAACCCCAGCACTATTCCCAACTCCAAGCAAACACCCAGCAACTTTTCGACAGAGAGGGAGGGGGGGGAGGTAAAGCCCTCGATCGGTCATTGAAGAAGCGCGAGGGGGGATATATCCAATCACACACGCGATGAAAGGATCACACGTTTGCGCAAAACGGCACAAATCCAACGACGCGGTAACGAGGGTGGAAATAGGGAGGAAAAAAAAAGCAAGCAAGCAAGAATTGTGCAGCAAGACATGCAAGAAGGAAAAAAGAAATAGAGGGGACTCATATGCGTCATTCGTGACCCAGCCCAAGCTCCAAGAGAAACGAAAAAAACAAAAGTGGCAAAGAACAAAGCATGCAATGTGCAACGGACCATGCGAGACAATCGTATGACAAAATCCTGCCATAGCGTGGTCCGAGATATTAAAAAAAAACATGAACAAGAAAAACGAAAGAATAATGATCCTTCTAGACTGGCTGCTCCACCTGCGCCAGATGCTCGTTTTGTGTAAAAAGTCGTGATAATGATGCTGGAAGCTGACAGTAGCAAGTGAGATGCACTTAGTAGTGACTACCCGCCATGAGTTGCTGTGGTGGCGGCGCCATGGTCATACCAAGGCCAGGGCCAGGAATGTCATTGATGGACTGGGGGACGTGAGATAGTCCGGACAGGTAGTCGTTGCCAGACTCGGGCGAATCCTCTTCGAGTGAGTGGAGATTGTCCTCCTCACCCTCGAGATCGTCTTCCTGATAGTCGCTGAGCGGCTCGCCGTCAGGGCGGGTTTCATGTGTGCGACGATGTCTGCCACTCTGATTAGCCCTTTGCGTTTTTAGTCCAAGGTACGTGGATTCGACTTACTGGGCGAGATTGTCTGAGCGCGAAAAGGCCTTGTTGCACAGAGGGCAAACGTATGGCCGTTCTTGTGTGTGGGTGCGCACGTGTCTAAGCGCCCGGGGTCAGCGTCTATGCATCTCGACGGAAATAGCAGCAAGCCTCGGTCGGACCGTTGTACATGATTAAAAACAAATTGAGGGAAATTGTGAGCGCTTACCTCTTGAGATGTTCTAATCTTTTGAAGAGACGGCCGCATGTGGGGATTGGGCATGAGTGCGATTTCTGGGGGTATGGGCCAATCTCCATCATGGTGGCACTGCGAGCGCGTCGGTAGACAGGACCACCTGCAGTGCGTGCGACTGCGCTATGCTGGAGCGGGGTCTCGAATAATTCGCCATTCACCAGCGTGTTGAGATCGTGATGTATGACATTCGACTCTGGTTCCGGGCTTTCTTCGACGGTGTTGAGAGGGGTACCTTGTCTTGACTGGTTGACCATGGGCTGCTTTTCCGGCATGGCCGAAGGGTAGCTTGCACCGTTAGCGCTATTGGGAGAATTGTGGTTCGACTCGTCCACCTCGGTGAGAGGCGCAACCGAGTTCGACATGGATCGGCGCAGGTCACTTGGGCGGTGGACCTGGTGAGCAGCACCGCTGGCAGCTACTGCAGCGCTGATACCAGCCGAAAGTGATGAACGCCGCCTGCGTTGTTTGTAGGTTGGCGAGCCTTCGATGACCGAGTAGACGTTTCCAGGCGCGAATGGTCTGGAAACACCGGCGTAGCCTGGAGCCATCAAATTGGATGGCGGAAGATTCATCAAGGGGTTAAATGTGTTGGGGACTGGAAGATCGGGAATCGCGCTGTAGAGACCGGTGTCTTCGTTGGCAATGTACGCAGGCTCCGCACCAAGGCTAATTTGGTGTTGAGGAGGCGTCAGGGGCTCAAAAGACATGCCCCTCGTGCTGTAGTCTTCGTAGTGAGACGAGACGAATGACGGCGCAGGCGAGTACTCCATGTACGCTGGCATGGAGCTGTGTCGCTGGTGCACCTGCGATAGGGGAATCCCGTTACGGTCGTATTGCATGGATTGGCTGAATTCGCGCTCTCTGCTCTTCATGACCGAGTTCTGCATGGGTGGCATGGACATTTGTTGGTGGTATTGGGCCATTGGGTCCTCGTGGTGGTGCTGTTGTTGCTGGTGTTGCATGGGTTGAGAGATGGGCTGCGGCATGGGCTGTGGTACCGACACCATGGTCGGCGGAGGCATCGAGTCCATGCCTCGCATGTCAGGCGATGTCGTCTGGGAGAAGGATTGGACATTGTTGTTGAAGGACGAGGAGTTTGTTTGTTGGGCCTTTGTGAGCTGCTCGAAGAGGGATTGTGACGAATCGAATTCGAAGGAAAGGGCAGGCTCGCTGACTGCCATGGTGGTGGCCTCCTGGCCCATCTTCTCGCGCTTGAGATCGCGCTCCAAGGCATCGAGAAAGAGCCTGTCATGGGGTACGCTGTACCAGTAGAAGACCTTTTGCTTCTTTTGTGTGCGGATGCAGTTGTTCTTGTAGAGAAAGTCGAGGAACGCACTCTTTGGCTCCTCGAGCGAGGCGTCTGTTCCGGATTTCAAGTTGCGCAGGTCTGAGAAGATGCCCTCTTCAAACTTTTTGGAATTCTTCACAGGCCGGCCAAAGGCCTGGAATCTGAAGGAAAGGCAGCGTACAATGTCGGTTCCGGAGATGTGAAAGAGGTTGTTCCTGGTGGGGTTAGCCAGGGCTTGTCCCGTAGCGACGCGTTGTGCACCAAAAACTCACCATAGCACGCAGGAGACATATTCGCCCGTGGGTAGTAGAAATCTGCGAATGTACTGATCTGGTTGCCAGTCGACTGGCGCGGAGATGAGAAAGTACTTGACTGTAGGAGCACAGCGTTAGCCGAGGGCACAGACAAACCAAGGATCGGCTTGTAAAGCCATGGACGAGCGGCAGTAAAAGGCTATAGAGGAAACACATACGATTGTCGACTTGCTGGAGCGCAACGATGCTGTCTGGCGGGAGGCTTTGTTGAGCGTCCTGATCTAAGAGAAAGGTCTCGGGTGCGACAGAGCGCGCCTGAGGCGGCGGCATCTGGGCATGATGTGCGGAAGGATACATGGTGCGCCGCAACACGATCCTTTGGAAAAAAAAAGTGTTTGGGAGTTTGGTATTTCAGACGCGAGGCCGGATAGTCGGCTGGTCGAGCTGGGTAAGGGTAGTGCAACACCAACACTTTCCAATGTCGCTCGACGAGGACCGGCCAGGATCGAAAACGAGAAGGAGTGTCAGGCTACGATAAAAGGGTAGGATAATAAAACGCAAGCGTGTGAGGGAGGACAACAATAAAAAACGTGTGAGGAACCTGCCTCAGATAGCAGCTTCGAAAGTGACCGAGAAGGTAGGGTACGGGTTCTGGAGGGGGATACGAAACGCAATTCTGAGGGGGGCAGCGGCAGCTTAAGGTGTCGGAGAGCGTGTGAAACAGGAGTCTAGCCGTCTCACATTGATCTATTTCCGCTCGCCAGTCAGCGGCCTGGCCTGTGCAGACAAGAGCGGCCAATAATTGGCGCACGCCTGTGCAGCGACTGGGGGGGGGAGAGGAGGAGGAGGAGGAGGGGGAGTGGGAGTGGGAGAGAAGAGGCTAGAGGGGGTAGGGGTATTGTAAAGGGTAGGGGAGGGGAGGGGAGGGGAGAAAGGGTGGGCGAGTCGTGGGTGTGATGAATGGCGCTGGGAATGTGGGCTTAGGAGGCTAGAGCGAGAGCGAGGGCTGGCTAGAAGACGGGCTCGAGGATGGGCTGCAGGTGGGGAGGGCTGCAGATGAGTCGTCCAGGTTGGGATGTTGCTGGCTTTGCGTCCTGCACATCTCCACACACACACACACACACACACAGGCGCGCAACTGGGACGAGGGAGGGGTTGGGAGGGATAGCCAGAGAGCGCCGCCGGCTCCTTTGACGGCATAATGGGCGTGCCGCGTCTGGAACCAATCTGCGCCGCTCTACTGCCTGTGTATAGTAGTATGTACTACAGAGAGAGAGAGAGAGAGAGAGAGAGAGAGAGAGAGGGTGTGTGTACTATAGTAAGAAATAAACTACTGCTGGGGGGGGGGCTTCGAGTCTACGTCTGTAGGTACAATGATACCTGGTCTATGGTCTGAAGATGAGTGGATTCGCGATGGTGGAGTGCAGCAGGAATAGCCGCCATCATCATCGTCGTCGTCGTCGTTGTCGTCGTCATCGTCATCATTCAACGGCTGCATGGTGGTGACAGTGGTGGTGGTTGTGGTGGTGGTTGTGTTGGGGGAAGTCTTTTGTCATTATTTGTGGTGGTTGTCTAGTCCAAGGTATCTGGTGCTGGTGCTGGTGCTGGTGCTGCTATTACTGTTGGTGCTGGTGCTGCTATTACTGTTGCTGCAGGGCGCCCTTTCCTCGCGTGCTGTCGTGATGTCCGCTTCCTGCCTGACTCGTAGACCCTGGTGGGGAGAGAGGCGCAGGAGAGCACCTTCTGTCGGTTGCGTGTGTTCCCCTCGCGCCTGCCAGGTTATGGTTCTACACCTGCCCTGTCCTGCCCTGTCCTGCTCAGCCCATCCACATGCTACTGCTGCTTGCTTCTGCTGCTGCTGCTTCTGCTGCTTCTCCTGCTTCTGCTGCTGCTGCTGCTGCTTCTGCTGCTTCTCCTGCTTCTGCTGCTGCTGCCACTACTCACTGACCTCCCTTCCCTGTACCGGTAACCACAAAGTGTACCCACCCACCAGCCATTGGCAAGTACCGCACATACTCTACAAGACTTGTACAATGCAATGCAAACAAAGAAAGCATGCATGTACCCACAACCCACCACCACCACCCCTTGCCCACGGCCCACGGCTCACGGCTTACACTGCTCACGAAATGCCCTTTTGCTCCTTGAACCTTCCTCGGGCCTGTCGGACGAGCATCCGCCGCGGAGTAGCTGGCGCAATCCGGCCTAGGCCGCAGCCCACTTGGACGGCGCGCAAAAACCTTGATTCCTCGCTTGCAGCCCACAACCCCCACCACCAGGCTCTCGAGACACAGACTCGCAGTTTGCCCCCCTCGAGTAGTGATCATCGCGGTCCGTCCGCTGCTGCTTCGAAAATCTCTCTGCTTGCGTCACATTAGCTCACACCTTTGCACTCGTTACCAAGCCACGATCCGACAACTGACAACCTAGCCACCTGATTCCACCGACCCATGCTTGCCTCCCATGGCAGACCGCGACGCTCTTGTCTTGTCGTGTGTGTTGCCTGCTGCACAGCTTCTGTAACTCCATCGCAGCCAAACCATGGTCATGCGCGTGCACCAACCACACCAGCCTACCACGCACACAACACACCAGCCTACCACGCACACAACACACCAGCCTACCACGCACACAACGCCGGCACACTCACCATGGCAGCCGTTCTTGATGCCCATCCGGCCTGCCCCGTGCAACGCTGCTGAACACAGAGCCGCGCCCAAGCCTTCTCTCTCTCTGATTCCCTAGTACATCTTGTCACACTCATGTCCCCCCCTCGTCCTGTCACGCAGCGCCCCGCTGTCAGTCAGAAGGTCGGCAGCTGCCAACAAGGTCGCTTCCTCCTCCGCCCGCGACCTCCGCTGCTGATTCAATCCACACCCTCACCAACAGTCTTCTTAGGCAGCGACTACGGTGCGCTGCCCTTGGCGTACCTATATTTTCGCCAGTTATAGCTCGCTCGCACGGGCTCAATAAAAACTGGAATAGGACAACAAAAAACTGGCCGACCACTTCCGCCACCGGTTTGGCAGCACTAGGTGCCAGGCTAGGTCCAGTAGGCAAGTAGGGGGAGCGTACCTTGCGCTTGCGACTGCGCAGCGTCGTCGTCCTGCAGATGCAGCAGCAGCAGTGGCATCACAAGAACAAGACTGCGTTGTGTCGTCAATGACCACCCTCCCAGCCTTGCCGCTGAAGCCATAGCCTGTGGCTGGTCGATGGGCCCAAGTGAGGTGCATCTAGACGCAGGAACCGGCAGAAGCACCACTCGCGCACGGTTTGATCTCCCTCCTGAAACACGCTTGCTGCCAGGCTCGCGGGAGCGTCAATTGGCACCCGCTCATCTTACAACACGCTCTGCAAGTGCTTCCCTGTCCAGTCTATCGGTCTTGGTCGTGACCTCGTCGTGACCTCGTCGTAATCAAGTCCACGTCGTCCACCACCCACGCAGGAGCGCCTCTCCTGCCAACACCTCAGCACCTGAGCGCCTTATATGGGCACGGCATTACGCTCCAGCGCAAGCCAGTCATGTATCCGACGCCGTTTCAGATTTCCTTTTGGCTATCCGTTTATCCTGACCGTTTCTCGCCCGATTTGTGGGCCCGCCAAATCAAAAGCTTTCGGACAACACTACCATTCGCGTGCAAGCGCCGGATAAGATGCAATGTTAAACTCATGCTCTTATGCATCTGGAGACTGCATTGTCACAGGCTCCATGACTTGCTCCTCTTGTCTTGTTCATCCGCCGTTGTGCTACGTTATCTCTGCCTACCCATATAGTATGCTTGCATTCAAGCTCTATGTTTGCATGGCCAAGTTTTGTACATCGTCATCTTCGGCGTTGCTTGTATGCTTAGAGGACCAAGCTCCTATTAGTCAAGCAGATCCCCTCGCTTACACGGTTTTTACAAAAGATAGTACCGAGTACGAGCAATCCCCGTCCCTGTCCGTCAGAATCAGGACCGGCTATCTGGTTCATAAAGGCTCAGAGGGGTATTGTACAATGCAACCGGACACCAGAATGAGCAGAAGATAGATAGGCCGGATCCGTGCGAACGCCTGGTTCCCCCATCCCGAGACCTGCAGTCCTCGTTTTCCCCTTTTTGGGGAAAAAAGAAACTCGGCTGTGATGAGATGCATGAGCATGCATGAGCAATGTTCCTAACTTCGACATCTCGTAAACGGAGCAAGTAGCCCTTTCGGACAACGAATACGTTTGGTACCTGCGTTAGCGGGAGGTTGGGGGACTGGGCCGGCCAACGTCTGACAATGTTGCTTTTTTTTTGTCCGCCTTCCCAACCACCGAAACGGCAATAGGATGACGGAGGATCCCCATTCTTCGAGTCTGTCTGCTGGGCTCATGGGTCTCGCTTGCAAATTATAACATGCCATTCGCACAACAATGATCGCACATGAGCACGGGCGCGTTTGCACGATTCGATTCGATTCGATTGAGTTCAGGAGTATGCACGTAGGCAGCTCCATTGGGGATAAGAGTGCATGGTAGTGAACAAAGTACTCTACTAACTGCAGTGTATGTAAGGCATGTACACATGTATTCACAGTACAGCACAATGTCCACAACCCATGGACGAAGCCATCCACATACCGGTAGTATATACTGTAGCAAACAAGCAGACAGGATCAACAGCAGTAGCCTGTGGTGGATGCTGCACATGGCTTGTAACCGACCACCTTGTTTCCTCGCCAGGGAGTGCATCGATCTGTCTTGCGTTTGTTGGAAGATAAGACTAGCCCAAGAGTGTACGAAATATCCACCGTATGCCGAGTCTGACGTTCGGCAAACCGGACATGAATCATACAATCGTACTATAGTGCTCGAACTCTATACATTGTGGATGAGACTGAGTCGGAACATGGTAGAAGCAATACTGGGCAGAGGAGCCGTTTGACTCGAACCGAGCTTGAGATGGATGTTGGGATTGTATCCACTGCGGCCTGCTCACCCCTTTTTATTCCTGCCCGACGTGTTGCTTGCTGATGCGGAAGCGGAAGTAGAGGCAGAAGTAGAGGCAGAAGCAGAAGCAGAAGCTTGCATCGGTTAACAAATAGGGATAGTGCGAGGGAGGTGCTGTGTAAGAGTTTTACTACGGCCCGTGCCTTTTTCTGATGTCGAGACTGAGATGAATTGTTCATCATGGTACCAGTTATGTGTTGTGCAGTCTGCCTAACTAACGGATTCATGTTGTGATTACTCTGCCATGTGCTGGTATATACACGTACTATGTAGGTATCGTAGGTATGTAGATACCCAGGGACATACAGGTACCTTCTTGTAAGCCAAGAGTAAGTTGCAAAGCAAAGAGTAAGATAGATAGGTAATCCTCACCACAGACATCTATCCTTCCGTACCCTACTCTCCCCTCACCCAGCCCGTCAAAGCAACTCGCCCAACACTCACACTTCACATATCACCATGCATGCAACCAATCAATCTTAGCTAGGAAATATACATCATGGACACAGCTGACAGGATATACCTAGCTGAAGAACAAACTTTCGAGCATGGCCATGTGTACCACTGTTCTTTGTTCCTAACCTTTGAGTCGATTGTGCGTATTGGAGTGACGCCCTTTGCATGGCATTGGCAGATACCACAGCACATGTCGCGCTCCGTGGCTTGCAAGACGCACAAAGACGCACTTTTGCGTAGTAGTCAGAAGGTAAAGTAGACGGTTAGACTCCTGTCTAGTACGTACGGTACCAATCTTTCGAGCGCGGCTTCCGCTCCACAAGAGCAGCACACACACACGCCCAACAAGCCAGCCAGCCATTCCTCCAGTGCAAGACCGAGCGAGCGCAAGGTAAAGACGATTAATGATCCGTCCACAATGCCATACCATAGGTACTCTACACTACCTACCCACCTCCCTCTCCATCCGCAGCCTCAGACAAGGAAAACACCCTGGAGGCTATTGTGTCGCAGAAAGCGCACGAGTTTCATAGGATGGGGGGGGGGGTGCAAAGGAACTGCGGGAATACATAGGTATAGGTAGCGGGCTAGAACTAGGTATGGGTATGGGTATGGGTATGGGTATGGGTATGGGTATAGACAGCGGTCTAGAACTAGGTATGGGTATGCGTATGCCTATGGGTATGCGTATGGGTATGGGGTGTACTGCTTGGTGTACATGGGATCTTCTGTATACCTACTTACACGCCTTGTTTTTTTGTTGAGCGTACGCGGCATGTACCGGTACGGCACAGTAGATGACAGTTCGCTTCTTCGGCTGGTGCGATGCGATACGATGCGATGCGCTGCGATGCGCTGCCAATACCTACCTACCGATGCGATGCGGGTGAGCGCACGTGTGCAGTGAAATGTGGGGCGATGGGTGAGCGGTGCTGAGCTCAGATCGCGTAGACTTGCGGCGCAAGGCTGGGGGAGATCTACAAGTACAAGTGCGAGGAGGAGACGTGCGGGGTGTGTTTGTTCTGCAGAGGAAGTCGGGTTGTTTGCGATTGATTGGGTGGGTTGTTGGGAGGGGGTAGGTGTTCCGATTGGGGGAGGGGGGGATGTTATGGGTTATGGGTTATGGGTTATGTCATGTCATGTCGGGTGTTGTATGGTATGGTATGGTATGGTATGGTACCGTATGGTACCTCTGGTAGGTACGGTGTTGGAAATGGCTTTTGTACCGGTACTGTGCCGACTACTACAACCTGTGGACTTGTGGTGTACACGCATATGTAGCTACCATTGCGAGACGGCAACTTCCACCCTTTCTCTTTTCCAGAGTTGTTCTTGTGGCTGCACGCTACGGGAATGACATACAATCTTCGCTTATTCTTCGCTGCTAGTTGCGCCATTCTGTGGGTCTGTTACGCTCACAAATACTCCAAGGCCGGGTTTCAGGATTTTATTTTATTTTCCTCGCAAAAGCCGTTTGCTTAGCGGCAACCTACCGGTACTATGTATCTTTCGGTGAATTGGGGGATTGTTTTTTTAATCGAGGCGAGAGCTAGGTCGCTCGGCCAGTGGCCTATCTTGATGTGCTTCTTAGACGCACACAACCATGACGTGCTGTAACGCGTCAAACTCTATTTTCCCTGGGGGCATACAGCACATACATAGTAATAGTCCGCATGGCCTGTGTGTTGGAGAATGAGAGTCACAGGTGCCCGCGTACCCTGCCTGCATCTGTTCTGCCTCCGATCAGCCCCCGACTGGGAGCAGACACACTCTCGTGACACAATGTTAGATAACGAGCAAGCTCACGTCTGGGCGTGTGATCGACGAGTATGGGTAGCCGTGAATACGAACAGTAGGCTCCACAGCGGCCCCTAGGGTTCGTGGAGAAGGACTAGCTAGGTAACAATGTCCTCGGCTCTTACCTAGGTACGGAATCACTTGGAACCGGTTCCTTCCCCACACAATCAATCGCTTGAGCTGCCCGACTCGACAACCATGGGGGGGCTTCATTTGTACCTCTGCTTGCTTGCAAATCAACATCAGTCAAGCAGCTCAGCCGACCGTGGACGCATCTGATATGGCCATGAGGCATATTCTAGACACGCTATGCTTCCTCAAAGTCTACGAATCGATAGTCACGCCATACTATCAACACTCTTGGAAGGGGTAAGGCATGGACCCCAGACGATCCCCAAGTACTTCCTTCATCGAACTAGAATAAACTTTCGGATATCTTCATTGCAGAAGTTGCAAGACGTGCATCAGGCTGGGGAGACGAGATTCATTCATGAATATGCTCTCAGGACCACTAAGACTTCGGCATGTGTAGCCGGCACAACGATATGCCAATCGCCCGCCATATCTCTAGCTATGTGGAGGCGATGATCGTCCGGTCTCGAGTCCGCGCGTAACGTGGGAATCCTGGTGTCGGTTGGCTTTCAAACTCGATTTTCTGATGCCCGCATGATCCTTTCAGACTGCAGAACTTGGGTTCGTGGGCTAAGTTACTTGATATGTCTTCCCGGTAGGCGCTCGGAACCCGTTCATGTAGGATGCGTCAGAAATCTGCTGATGTACCTGGGAAGAGCTATAAGGAGAAGAAATGGACAGGCGAGGCTGCAATTGCACTTTGGGGCGTTCATGTCAACGGATTCCGGCAGTGGACGGCCCGGCTGCTCTTGCATAGTAACACTTTGGCTGTGCACCATTCGACTAGATGACTGCATAGTAAGACTTCGGCTATGCACCATTCGATTAGATGACTGCGCATTGCAGTAACTTGCCAATGTTCATCCTATGTAGCGGCCAGATTGCATCTTCCAGGTTGTTGCAAGTTGAACTGCATGGTTACATGCGGGGAGCAGATGACATCCTAAGATGATGCCACTTGGCCGGGGAATCTGAACTATACAGATCATAGCAATCGTGAGGTCCATGTCCAGTGGATGGATTCTGGTCATGATGGTTGGTAGCACTCTGGAATCTTATCAGATGAGCTTAGGAATGAGAGCGCAAAGAGTCTTGAGGGATTGCTCCAGCTTCCACATCGGTCGCTAGTGCCTGCCAAGAGCTTCTCGACCAGCTAACTACGAAGCCGAATCTCAACCAACCAGTACGGTTCTGAAGCCATCCTACCCACGCCCATGATACAGTCATCTCTAGCCGGGGCCATTGGGTCTTCCAGCGCATTCGAGCGTCTCTCGACTGCATCTCTTCGAATCTGCACCCTTCCGCCACTTTTGTGTATTCGCCAAACACCTCGCCCTGTGTTCTCACGTGCTTCCTCTTCCTGGAAACCCAATGACGTCGGCAAAACAAAGCGAATATCCTCGACCTGTGCACCCTCGAGGCGACGCCCAATACTGTTACAGCTACCTGCTTTGTTTAGTACCTCGACAACACACAGGCTTCAGCGGGAAGATGGGAAAACCAGCGCAACAAAAATCACCAAAGTAAGTTTCTCCTTACGTCTTCTAACCGACGTCGCCTCAACGACCATGATTCTGCCTCATCTATTGAATAAACCTGGCATGGCCTGATGCCCGATTCATAAGCTGGAATTACTTGTTCATACCATTTTCCGGCTCATTCCTACAGTGTGAATGCATCAAGAAATATCAAACTTCCCTTGCCACATGAAACACTAGTAGAAGAACCGAGAGTCGAGACGTCCGTGGACTTGGTTCGGACCTCAACAAACTTGGCGATTTATGCGATGAATCATCGTAGGCTGACTATGACTAGCGACCCTCTGCATCAACGGCCACGGCAAAACTGGCGACAACCCTGAAGTCAACACTCAAACTTGACAAGACCAAGCATGAAAACATATACAACATTCCCAACTTTCTCACATTGACTCGCCTTGTGGCGACGCCCGTGATAGGCTACCTGATCGTTCACAACTACCACCTATATGCTTTCTCGCTATTCACCTACGCCGCTTTCTCAGACCTTCTCGACGGCTGGATTGCTCGAAAATGGAAGCTGCAAACTGTTGTCGGAAGCGTGGTAGATCCCATGGCCGACAAACTGCTTATGACGACTCTTGTAACTTGCTTGGCTGTCAATGGAAGTCTGTCTATGCCGCTGTTTGTTCTTATTCTCGGTAGAGATGCAAGCTTGTCAATTTCTGCTTTTTACTACCGGTATGCAAGTTTGCCGGCTCCAAAAACCATGGCGAGATATTGGGATTTTAGTCTACCAAGTGCCGAAGTACATCCTACAACCATATCCAAGTTCAACACCTTTCTACAGCTAAGTTTGCTGGGTACACTGCTCTGTACCAACCTCTTGCACGACCCTGCAGCCACATCGTCTGCCGCCGGAGGCGTTCTCCTGTCTATTCAGGAACTACTTGGAGGCGAGCAAGGAGTCAAGAACTTGATCACTGGCTTGTCTACTGTTGTAGCTAGTACAACGGTGTACAGTGGTCTGGAGTACACGTGGTCGAAGAAGGCAGTAGTAATTCTGGGAGGAGATGAGGCTCTGAAGAGGAAGCAGGGGCTCCGCGGACGAATGATCATGGCAAGCGGATTCGGGTCCTTCATCGCACTCGCCGTATACCTCTGGTACAAGGGACAAGCTGAGAATGCGCCAGAGAAGACGATTGAAGAAGAGTGATGTGCGAAACACATTTGGAGTTCAGGCAGCTTGTATACCTTTCCGCAGCATCAACAATAACATGATATTGCTTTCGAAAGTCTCCGTTACATGCTTTTAGTTGCTCAGTTACTCCTGTGAATATATTCAAACTATTGTTCCAAATATTCTCTATGCGGCGGTGTGCTATGTAAGTGTCGTGTGCTGTTGTGAATTTGCATATGCATTTTATGTAAACTTTGCTCGAATAGGTATAGACTCCGCTCGAATATGCAGATCATACCTAAGAGTCTTACTCCTAATATGTAGGTTACAGTAATTTAAGTCAAGGGATAAAGTGTAAATTTTTAGGATATGAAAGGCGGAGCATAAGTGTGGAGCATCGCATGTTGTTTCCATTAATTTGTAAACGTATTGTACTGTGTATAGATGCTGCTAGTGTTACCAAGGTTTTTATATTAATTGCCCAGACCTATAATCAGACCTTGGCGGCGAAAGACGTCCACGAGGCTTCTCGCGATACCTGCCACTTCGCCAAAGTTCAGAAAGGGAGATACTAGATATCTACTATGTAGGACAAACACGCTAATCTCTTATACCCAAGAACTTTAGTTACTAGTAAACGGGACAGAGAGTAGATACTGTAGTGTTAGACTTAGGTAATTAAGGCCCCTAGAGCACCTACACGAAGTTGAAAAAAAGGTGATGAATTCACAAGATTAAAGCATAGTTTCGACCTTGCGTGTTTTGAAACTGGAGACAAATGAGCCCCTACCAAATGAGCAATCTGTGTTGTCAGCACGGTCAGGATAAGGTTTAGGTGCTTGCACTCTCGTACCACCATGACGCTGCTTTTCTTGTATTCACTATCAAGTCTCTACTGTATCTAGCTCACTATTAATAGTATGTGAGTATCACTAATGAGACCAACTGTGTATAAAAGGGTCGCCTACCCTACCGTACTACCTCTGGCATCAATCACTGCACCACTTCACTTCTTTATAGATTCTTCATACATACTTGCCTAGCACGCACTCAATCCCTTTGCCCTCATCAACAATGCAATTCTCAACCATCTTTAACGCGGCAGTAGCTGCTCTTCTTCTACCCAGTGTAGTCCTTGCTGTAAGTTTTGCATCACCAAAATAAGCAAATATACTAACCACCGCATAGTGCAACGGCATTGAACAGGACTGTTGCTGGAATGATAAACAGGGATGTATGAACCAGCATAAGAACTGGGACGTGTGTGGAAAATCGCACGAAGCGAACTTTTGCGAAAATTACAAGGTCTCTTGCGTAAGTTATTAAATCTCTCTTACAACACAGCTGCTTACATGGCGTAGGGCGCTGATTGCTGCCAAATCTCTACGGGTTGGGGCAGAGCGTGCCCTTAGTTGCGGAACGTTGCTATCAGACTGCGTGCTCTCTACAACTGCTTGACACAGAAGCTTTGAGCTACTTGCCAATTGAACATCTAGAGGGCCTTGTCCTATTGTATCTAGCCGGATTATTCTTAGGAATGAAAGCTGCGTTATCCACTTGAAGAATAGGAAAACCGTGTTGAATTACTGGCAAGAGACGAGGTTTCTACGGAATATCTCACCCCCAGGCTAGAGTGCACCTGTTCAATTAGATCTGCTATTATCGAATACTGACAATCAGGTCGTTCACTCGTCTTTTTTATCTTTCTTCGCCTCAGGGTCCCCTTCTTTCTTATATATTCTTATATCTTTAAACTTTTTTAGTACAAAGAGTTTCTAAGGCTAAGTGAGACTAAAAATAGTTACACTACAGTACAAAACCGGTTTACAGTAGCCATATTTATCTAAAGTAGACTAAGAAGTGGTTTAGGTAGAAGAAGTAAACCTAAATAAGGTTTATTATACTATGTATTCTATAAAAGTAAACTACTTTTATTTCTACTTCTATTAATCTACTAGTATTAGTAATAACTAGTTTCCTACTAACTATTTAAGTATTTTACCCCTCCTTTCTTTAATCTTCTTCACCACCTCTATCACCACCTCTATCACCACCTCTATTATCACCACCTCTATCACCACCTCTATTATCACCACCTCCTATTAGTAAAAATATTATAACTTATTATTATGTTATATGTGCATATAGCGTGAAGCTAATCTTCTCTACCCCTTTTAGTCTTAGTTAGGTATTATAGCGTATAATAGATATAAAACTACTTTTTATACTTAATTTAAACTACCTATAATAAAAGTAAACTACTACTTTAAACCTATTTACGGGTATACACGAGGTTAGTTTACACCTATATAGTAAACCCCTAGCGTACCATTCTACAGTAAACAATTTTTTACCGTAGTGTTACATAACGTCCTTCTATCAGGTTTAAAATCTGAGCACTTGGTCTCTTCCCTAGCTTTACGCCCTTAGGGTTCTTCAACAATCACATACTCTTCCAACGTTCGTAACAGGCCCGCGCGTTTTGGGTAATCCTTGGTAAATACCTATAATTACATAGGTACAACAAGTTCCCTCTCGCGTCTGTAATATTCACCATATGTCTAGGACGTGTTAACGGGTCTTGGACTTGCCCAAATTCTCCTGAATCTCTCCATCATGTGTGGTTTTTCTACATTCCACACCGTCGGAATGCAGGTCCGGTGTGCATTTCAACCACTCCCGCCTTACTCAAACGCCACGGTCACCATCCCATTGTTCCGCAACCATCAACTTTACCACTCCTCTTTGCACCTCAAAGCCGCTCATCTCTTTGTTCAGAATCGCCACCATGACTCCAAGTACACTTCACATGTTTGTCGCGACCATCTCATCTTTCTTCCTAAGTCCATGTTCTCGTGACTATTACGAGCCGCCTTCAAGGTCAAGATCGAGAAAATCCAAGCGCATTACCTGTAACCAGTATTCACGACTTGAAATGGCACCTATAACAAGACGACGGAGTCGACTGATGAATGTGGGCGAAGTCGATCGATCATTGCAGCATGACGAAGTTTTAAACATCACCATTGACGATGAAGAAAGTAAGGAAATCATCAAAGATATATCAACTCCATTCGCAATTTCACACGCGTCCCCCTCAACACCAGAAAAATACAGCCCAGAAAATCAAACAAGCGAAATGCCACCACCGACATCACCACCCCCGCTTAAAGAACGCACACTGTCTGTCGAAATGACCGAAGCCATCGAGGCACTGCATCGTGCCGAGGAAGCAGAACAGCTCCTGACGCCCACCAGCATCAGGGACAACGAGCAGCATGTTGATTCTTCGGGAGAAACCCCAGCGCCTACACACATACCGACTACGGCACAACCACCAGCTATCCAAGCCCTCCACCGCTCCACCGACCAAGACGCAGATCCATTCTCCCCGGCCTCGGAGGAGCAGTACGAGAACGAAGATGAAGCCGAGCAGGAAAAAGACACAGACACAGACACAGACTCCAAACAAATTACCTCGGACCTAGAAATCATCATCCCTGACTCCCCCTCCCCACTCCAACATTCTCCTTCGTTGAAACCACACAGATCAACATCCTCTACCCTCTCCGCCCCCCTCTCCACCCCATCTCCATCACGCGCCCCCGCTCCCAGCCCAGCACGTCGTCCACCCACAACGATCCCGCCCACCAAACACCCCTGGTCCATGGAGTACATATGCTACGCCTGCTCGGCCACAGTGTGTGTGCGCGGCGGCGGCGGGGGGATGTACGACGCTCCGGGGGGTGCGCATATGGATGCAATGAGGTGTAGGGAGTGTGGGTGTAGGGTGATGTGGAAGAAGAGGACGGAGAGGATGGTGCAGTTTGAGGCTAGATGATTGGGGGAGTGGAAGGGGCGGGGGGGGACGGCTGGGTGGTGTGGTATAATATTTTACGTTGCGTGTCTGATATCTATACAGATGTCAACGTTGCTTCATCGAACACTACGCCCTTGAATATTTCCCATCATACATGCTCGTTCCAACCCACCATCCTCCCCATCTCATCTACATGCCCTCTACCCCCACCCCCCCAGCAACCCCCGCAAACCTCTCCTTCCTCTCCGCAATCTCCGCCCGCACCCGACTCTCCCTCTCCTCCCTCCCCAACCCCCTAACAAACTGCAGCAACCTCAACGCCCCTGTCGGCGTAACCCCCTCCACCCTCCTCGCCATGCCCACGCTCTCCGGCCTCGCCACCTCCAACGCCCTCTTTTCCTCAAAACTCAGGCCGAAAATATTCTCATACTCGATGTCAGCGGGCAAGCGCAAATGTTCGTCGCGCAGCCAGCGCGCCTGCGCGGCAGCCTGGTAGGCAACGTAGGGCGCATACGTTGCGTTGATATGCACGCGATTGCGGATGCGTTCGGGGAAGTCTTTGATCTGGGGTAGGAGCGGGATGAGGTCTGTAGGGGATGTATCTGGGAGGCGGAGGATCTCGTAGGCGGAGCGTTTCGTGCTGTCGTTGCGGACGGCGTGGCCGGCTTCGTTCCACGCGGTCCAGGAGAGGGTTTTGGACTGCAGGAGCTGGGTGAGGGCCTCGATTTGCTGGCGCTCGCTTGTGTAGGCCGACCAGCGCGTGTTTGTGATGACGCCGGCGGCGTGGCCGAGGGGCGTGAGGCGTGTGTCTGCGTTGTCGGCGCGCGAGGACATGCGGTATTCGCTGCGGGAGGTGAACATGCGGTAGGGTTCTGAGACGCCTTTTGTGATGAGGTCGTCGATCATGATGCCGATGTAGCCGTCTGCTCGGGACAAGACGAGGGGGTCTTTGTGCAGACTTTTGAGTCCCGCGTTGATGCCAGCGACGATGCCTTGACCGGCTGCTTCTTCGTAGCCCGTGGTGCCGTTGATTTGGCCGGCTAGGAAGAGTCCGGATATGTTCTTCGTTTCGAGGGTGGAGCGTAGATGTCTGGGGTCGACGTAATCATATTCGACGCCGTAGCCGGGTTGCAACACCTTGACGTTCTCAAGCCCCTTGATGGTTTTGAGCATGGCGAGTTGGACGTCTGCAGGAACGGTGCAGGATATTCCGTTCGGATAGATGACATCTGTATCGAAACCTTCGGGTTCGAGCCAGACGATATGTGATGTCTTGTCCGCAAATCGTATCACTTTTGATTCCAGCGATGGGCAGTATCGCGGTCCCTTGACGGTTTCGCGAATATGTATTGACTTGTCGAGATTTTTCCGTATGATATCGTGTGAGGCTTCATTCGTCCGGGTTTCGTAGTTGAGGAGCTGGTTCTCCACTTGGACGCGGTCGTTCAGATAACTAAAAGGCATCGGTGGATCATCTCCTTCTTGTGCATCCAGCACTTTATAATCAATCGTCTTCCCATCCAACCGTGGCGGTGTCCCCGTCTTCAGTCTTCCCAGTGTGAACCCCGCATCCCTCAGACTCTTACTCAGTCCAAACGTCGCGGCCTCGCCCATGCGCCCAGACGGAAATGCCTCGAGCCCAATATGTATTTCTCCTCCCAAAAAGGTTCCCGTGGTAATCACAACATTCTCCGTCATAACCAGCTCTCCACTCTCCAACCTCACACCCGTAATCCTCCCATACCGCCCCTCCCTCCGCGCCTCGTCACTCCTATCCACAATAATATCCGCCACGCTCCCCGGCACCACACTCAACCCCTGATACCCCAAAATCTCCTCTTTCATATACTTCTTGTACAAACTCCTATCGATCTGCGCCCGTGGCCCCCAAACCGCCGGTCCCTTTTTGCGATTCAGAACCCTAAACTGTACCCCAGCTTTATCCACAATCCGACCTACAACGCCGTCTAGCGCATCAATCTCGCGCAGCATGGTACCCTTGCCGATTCCGCCAAAGGAAGGATTACACGAGCAGACACCGAGGTTGTCAAGGCTGGGTGTGATGAGGGCTGTGCGGGCGCCGGTTCGCGCAGAGGCGGCGCTGGCCTCGCATCCAGCATGACCGCCACCGATGACGACGACATCATAGGGTCTGTTTTGGCGTTAGAATATGGTGCTAAAGTATTGTAGACTTGGGAATGGAAGATCATTTACCGTGGGTCGCTCGAGACGGTGGCGAGGTGGCGGCGCGATCGTTGGAAGCGATTGAAGGACCGCACGCGGGGCGCATGACCCCAGAGCTGATGCGCTCTCTGTGGGACAGCTCTGTGCATAGTCAAGGGGCGTTTGTGGTGGTGTTACGGAAGTGGCCAAAAAAGTTCCGATAGATGCGGAGGTGCGCTCTTTCGCCGCAACGTCTTAGCGCACGGATCATGGGTTTTTGTGGCATGTAATAACTTTGCCTAGTGATGACATGGTTGGGAAAGTCATGGACATGGCTTCCTAGTCTGAACAGTCGGATTAAGTATAGACATGAGTCGAGGGCATTGCTTGCTTGGATGACTCGAAGAACTCTGGGGGCAGGAGTGGACACAGGCCGAAAAAAAAGGTATCATTCATACGCATAGCATCCATCCCAAAGACTGCAGAGCGGAGATCATTACAAAGACGACTCTTCAAAGCATAGTTTACACTCATAGCATCCGAAGACAACAACAACAAGAAGAAGAAGCTTCTTGACAAGAAAGCCCAGACAGCGCCACGGTGAAATTCGAGTACTCCATTATACCACCAAGCCATTGCCCAGCCAAACTTATCGATACCATCGGAGAAGCAGTCTCGGGAGCCCTAGCCGGACGCCTCCTGAACAAGACCCTCATCATTGACATCAGGGTCCTCAATGCGAGCACGCTGCAAGACATCGAAGTTGCGAGCCACCAAGCTCAAGTTCGAGCGCTTGTTGCCCTCGGCGTCGGTATAGTTGTCCATGCGCGCATCGGCATCAACATAGAGGAGGGATCTATACAATGCACGTTAGCCAACTGAACCATCTTCACAGTCCAGCGTCCATCGCCCTCCAACTCTTTCACACCGGGTCATCCCCACCCCAGCACAGCCATCCCCACAACCATGAAAAGAATAACTCACCCCTTGGGAACACTCATCAAGAAATCCTTCTGTCCACCCTGCACAAAACTAGCAACCCGAAACCAACTCGTCTTCTTGTCCTCGCCCTTCCCATAGCTCGTCCCAATCACATACCGCACCAGCGTACGATCCCCACTAATCGTGACCTCCTCAGGCACAACCCCCAGACGGCCTACAATTGTCATGCGCGCAATTTGCTGGCGAGCCGTGCTGCTAAAGGCGCGGGTCGCACCTGGGGCGCGGAAGGCGGTGCGGAGAGTCGAAGTGAACATTGTGATGGTTGGTGGGTGAGTGGGTTCTCTGTCGAAGAAATTTTTCAAAAGTTGAGGGATTTGGTGTCGATGTTTCTTTTTTTGCTTCCGCGGAGAGGAATTGGTGAGGTGGATGGGGTAGAGGAGCTGGGATGGGAGGGTGGAGTGGGGGTTGTTTTGATGGCGGAGGCCTTGCTGCGAGTGTGAGTGTTGGACGGCTCGCGTCGCGGTCGTGCGACTAAGAGTAACTGTATTGGGAATGGGCGGTAAGGGACGGGCTCACGTGTGCCAAGGCCTTTGCGTGGGGCATCAGGTCGCCTTACATCGTAGTCTCGTAGGCCCTCATGAGCCAGCGCACTTACTGTCGTTGACGTGGAAACTTGACTATTAGGAGTCGTCTAATTCCGGGTATATATTAATGCAAAAGTCAAATCTATCCTTGCAACTAGACATACACAGCGCGAGGTCTCTCATCCCCCTATCTCTTCACCTTCTTAGCATCCCTCTCATCCTCATCACTATCGTACTCCTTGTAAATCCCCTTTGGCTGCGTCTTATCCCATGCACCCGTAAAGACATTCTTCTCCCCAGCCTTGGGCGCATACTTAAGCAGGGCCTCTCTCGGATCCTCGTCTCGCATGTCACTACCCTCAATTTGCTCCATCACGTACTTCTGATCAGGCGTAGACTTTGCAAATGGCGTGACAGCAGGTACATGTGGACGTCGCGGGTCACGACTCTTGCCAGAAGCTGTGAGCCCGACAGTTGGGTGGCGTGCAGCGAAGGAGCCAGCGGGTGCTTTTCCAGATGGGTTCTGGGCTTCGCCTGCCATGCCTAGGGGATCCATGTCTACGGTCAAGGAAGGGTCATCATCTATGTGACGCTTCTTTGGTGCTTTGCTGAGGATGGTCAGGGCGCCGTTGGTGGAGAGCTTGGGGTTGAAGAGAATGGTAGTTTGGCCATTGGCGGAGCCGGTGAGGATCTGGTTGAGTTTGGGGTGCCAATTTACTGTGATGAGTGGCGAGCCAGGTGTCACGGGTGTGACAATCTCTGGACGAAGTGTGGCGGGGTTGAGAATATGAAGATGACCTGTTTCAGAGCCTGTGACGATGCTGGAACCGTTTGGTGCAAACTGTATGTTTGAAGTTGGGTATTGCGATGATGTTGATGTGTGCGATGTCATGTTGAGCGGCGTCTTGAACTTCCTGGTATCCCATAGTTTTATTGTGTCGTCTCCGCCTCTTGTAATCACCAGTCTGCCGTCGGCACTGATGTCAATTCCGCTCGTCCAAGTATCTTTCGCATGCGCATCTCGAATCTCCGCAGTAGGACGATGGAATGGGCCTTCACCACTCCACATGACCAAGCTACCATCTAAAGCCGCAGCAACGATGATAGTGCCATTCCCATCCGGAGAAGGCCCCCATGCAATAGCCGTCATTCTTGTCATACCCGCGCTGCCAGCAGCTCGTGACTTGTGTACGATGACCTCCTCCTGTTTAAACCTCTTCTTGGTGTCCCATATCCGCACTGTGCTGTCTGTTCCTGCCGTGACGAAGCGCTCTCGATCTGTAGGATGCCATGCGGCACTCGTAACCTCTGATGTATGTCCCTTCGTGTTATGCTTATCCCTCAAGTACATGTCACCCTTTTGAAACTCTGCAGTGAGTTCCCCATCTCTACTGAATAACCTCGCTTGTGGTGTCGCTGTGATGCACAAGAATTGGCCTCCTGAGTTTGAGGGGAACATGACTTGGTGTATTGAATGCGACTCGGCGGTCTGCGAAGGTTTCGTCGCAAACGGGTCTACTGTCTTGAACGCGCGAATAGTCGATGGCGTAAGCGCAGACAGATCGTGCAGCTTGAGTGTGCAGTCGTTGCTCCCCGTCACCAGTCGCGTCCCCGAGGGGTCCAGTGCAATGGTTGTAACAGCTCGGTCATGCGTCTTGATGATCAATTCATGAGACACGGGGTATTCGTCCTCCTCATCACTCATGTCGCTATCGTCGTCATCATCCGAATCCTTGTCGCCCCCGTCCGATCCGGCATCTTTCCTCTTCGCACTTTTGCTCTCATCCTCGACTGGTCTGCGCGCGCGCTCGATTTGCGCCTCGACGTTTATTGAACCATCTTGTTTCCCAAAATGGTTGGGCATGTAATTCGCAAGCGCGCCATCGTCATCTGCTGAGAAATCCATTGGCGGATTGTCTGCAAAAGATGCGTAGGTGTCTATTGTAGGTGTTGTGGAAATAATGTGCATGCGCGTGGTGAGAAAGCTGGACGGGATATGACATAAAGCGGCCGCCTTGACGCTAATGCTAACCTAGCCGTAATTGTGGGCCGCTCTAACCATATCTAGAGTTACATTGGATCCCTCTTTGGACGACTCATGCCACCCTGATGTAGTAAATTTCCTAAACACACTGAACTGTCTTATGAGGGGCCTGGTTATATCTGGAAAAGATGGATAATCATTAGAGAAACCCCAATACCGCATACCTCATTGCTCGAAAGGAAGAATAATATTTTGCTGGTGTAGATGCAGTGTAAAGTGTACAGTAAGCCTTCTCAAATTAAGCTAACCACCTTCACCCCATCATCATCAAAAGTATCAGCAGAACAACGACCCCCAGGTGTAATAACAAAACACATAAAGTTATATACAAATACTGCAAACCAGCCGGTCCGCAATACCACACCAGACCTGCTATAACTGAAAGCCCAGCACATCCCCGAATCCCCTCACATATCCGTCTGATCCGCCCCCCTTCCCCCACGATCCCCCCTCTTCCTTCCAAGAAAATAAAAAGAAAATGGCAAGAACTCTCATCCTCTTCGGCGCCGGCCCAGGCATCGGCAACAACGTAGCCTTGGCCTTTGCCGCCTCAGGCATCACCCACATCATCCTCCTCTCGCGCAATACACAGCGCCTCGAAACCAGCGACGCACCCTTGCTCCGCACCTCGTACCCCTCGCTCAAAATCTCCACTCTGCACTGCGATCTCGCCGACCTCGCCGCGCTCCCCTCGGTCCTGGAATCTCTCTCCCGCTTGACGTCCGCCGCAGACGTCGAAGTCGTCTTCTTCAACGCCGCACGCATCAAGCCGACGCAAGACGTGTTTGGTGTCTCGGTCGAGGAGATGGAGGAGGATTTCAAGACTACGAATTTGGCGCTGTTTTTGGTTGCGAGGCATTATCTTCCTGTTTTGACGGATAATGCTGTTGCTGCTGCGGCCGCGAAGGAGAAGGGTGAAGGGTCAGAGCGGAGACCGGCGCTGCTGGTTACCAATTCTGCGTTGCCGTGGGATCCGGTGCCGCAGCTTCTGTCGCTGTCGTTGGTGAAAGCCGCACAGAAGAATATGGTGGAGAGTTTTGCGCGGGCGTGGGAGGGCAAGGGTGTGCACATTGGGCTGGTGTTTGTTGAAGGTACTGGTGAGTACTTTTTTTCTTTTGTTCCCCATTTCCTACGCTTTTATTGATAGGGGGAGAGAGATTGTGCGTGGAGGGGATTTGTGGGGAAGGGTCTGGAAGTTCTGGGTTTGGAGAGATTGGCTGACGTGAGGATGTAGTTGCGCCGGAGAACAAGGTGTTGAACCCCAAGACTATTGCGGAGAGAACTGTGG
Organism: Plenodomus lingam; assembly: GCF_022343315.1. NCBI lineage: Eukaryota > Fungi > Ascomycota > Dothideomycetes > Pleosporales > Leptosphaeriaceae > Plenodomus > Plenodomus lingam. Next base: position 2,957,298 of record NW_027093974.1, read on the forward strand.
CGTTTTGGAAGGAAGGTAAAGGACTGGGAATCAATATCAAAGAGGAATAAAACGGGAAAGAAATCTTGAAAGTCAAGAGGAGTTGAAAATAAATATCTGAGACTGAAGAGCTAACGAGAAAATCCATGAATCTATGAATCGATGAATTGTTCTTCTTGTTGAGATTTACTTTTTACTGATAACCTTCTTGATGTGCGCTACTCTATACATTCAACGTAGTTTAACACGCAAACAACCCAAAAGGAAAGAAGGGCAAACCTACTTCAAACTTTGACCTTATTCACACCATAACCTCAGAATACAAAAATGTTTCCAAAAGAATGCCCCAAGCAGGCTCCATCATCGCAGCGAAGGAAAGTACTGAGACCACTGCACCATCTGATATACATCTTCCGGAACCGATCGCAAACCCCAAAACACCTCTACCAACATGTACAGTCTGGACAGGAAATACAAACCTAGGCTGAGCCAATAAAACACCCGAACTACTTGAGGATACTTCATTTTGAAGACGTAATTAGTCGGCGTGGAGAAGAAAATCGGCGTCAGTGTACAAACGATGCTGCAAAGCCTCCACAACCCTTGCTCTGCGTCGGAAGAGAAGTAGAACCTCCAGCCGAGGATGTGCAAACCGGCAAAAAGAACAAAACTGGATACAAATATGGCAAGGTGCATCCAATCATCGGGTACGACTGTGGGGGAGAATTTTACTCGTTCAAGCACACCCACGTCATACAGTGGAGATGCTAGAAGTACTTTAGTCCAAAGCACTATCCGATGTACCAATGTAGAATCACAGGCCCTTGCCCCCTACTCATCCTTGGTGGACGCCATTTGTAGGAGGAGGGGGCGGCTTAACGTTGTTGCCTTGCGCGGGAGAGAGGCAGAAAGAAGCAAACACCAACGCAAGGCAAACCACCAACCACCAACAGACGCAGGGCTAGTGCAACCCAAACCAGTCAGCCCCCACCCACGTGCACAAAAAGACATACCCCTTTTCCTAATATATGACACCAGGCACTCAGTGAATTCAAATAATCTTTGTTTCATCCTACGTAATTCGCCATTCCATGCACATCAACTTGCACCAAACCCCTCCTCCTACCACGCTGTTCCCAGGCTTTTTTTTACTCCGCTGAAAGCAAACTCCCAATCTCCCCCATGCCCGCGTCCGACATGAAACGCTTCATCACGCCCGACCAAATTACCCACATAAGCGCAGAAAAGGAGCAACAACACGAGAACATAATGGACTGCTACCAAAGCCCCTCCCTTTGCAGTGCCGCCAGAGAATAAAATGAACTGGATTGGGAAGATGAAGAAGAAGAAGAAGAAGAAGAAGAAGAGAAAAAGAAGAGAAAAACTCCAGTAGATTCCGGAACGAGAAAATGTCTCCAAACCACCCAGGTGAGCTTCTCAAACTGTTGCCATTGCTAGCCGCTCAATGCTCAGACAGACCAGATGTATGGGTGTGTGAAAGGAATGGGCAAGGGAAGCTACAAGTTGAGGGTTGCAGCGTGAGAAGGTGTAAGTTGAAACAGGGTGTTGTACAAATGTGGTTGCAGATGGTAAAGAGGAATGGGAGGCGATTGTGTACCAACTTTGGGAGCCGTGGACGTAATTCGGGGTGTGGGTTGGGTACGGTGTACGGGGAACTGGGAAGACGAGGTGTTGAGGAGCATGGCCAAATGGATTGATACAGCCAAGGCATATGAATAACGTCGAGGTAGACACCCACAAAGAGAGGTCGAAAACAAGGTAGTCCCGCCGGATATGTGTGATCAAGGCCTCTTTGAATGAGCCGTCCCATTGGCGCCTGCACTCCGGAAAATAGCAGATTCTGGAGCGCGTAAAAGTTATACCGCAAGTATCCAGTCGTTTCTATAAAGTAGATCATCAAAGTTGATCATCGTCGGCTTGAGAGCAAACGTGAGAGAAGTCCTATATCTCCACTGTTTTGAGCTCCTCGCTCTCGGCCACGGCGTTCTTCAAGGAAGATGGCGACTTGACCTTCTCTTTTGTGTCCTCCTTTGCGGTTTCCTTGACATTCTCCTTGGCGTTCTCCTTATCGCTACTTAGGCTGGCTCTCGCTGGTGCCAGGTCGTCGCTGGGCCGTGGGGTCTCGACAGGAATGAGCTTTTCAGCCGGGACGCTGGCCTTTGAATCAAGGTCCGTGTGTACGCGGATCGGCTGCGGTGTCTCTTCTGCCACTCGGGCTAGTGGACTCGAGAGCTTGCCTCGGGGGCTGATGCCCTTGGATTTGGTTGACAATCGGTGAGGACTACGGCCGCGATCTTCGGGAGTGATGACGGGGCTGTGGTATGGACTGCTGGCTGTGCTGCTAGGAACCACCATTCCAGGCGCATTGGGGTTGACGCGCAAGCCGCTGTTGGGACGTCTCCTCGCCGGAGGTCTGCGGCCGTGCTTCTGATCGCATCGCCAGCGAAGGATCTCGAGGTAAGGGGGCTCGACATTCTGACGCTTGAAAGCCAGAAGCTTGAGCTCACCAGTGTCCTCGTCCATGTGCACGTTGTTCGAGTTGAAGTCATCTGCAATCATGGCAAGCATGGCAGCCCAGGATCGCGCGACAACGTATTTGCAGTCGTAGTCGCGACCGAAAATGATGATTTGTCCCCATGTGCCCGTGGGGCCGGGCGCGAGATCGGTAGCGAGATAGTTGCCTCCCCAATCGCGTGCCAAAGGAATCCAAGCTGGGTGGGCGTAGGCCTTCTGAACGGCACCTGGCGGTTGCGAGTCTTGGCGGGCTAGCAGGTCCTGTCGCCAGAGAGGGTTGCCTGATGTCTGAGGCTGTGCGATCGGAGGCGCCGTGGACGAGCCAGCAAAGGCCTTGACTGGAATCTGCGGGGACGAATAGTCGACCTTGGTGGTGAGGTATTCCTCGGCAACCTTGCGCCAGTTCCTCCACTCCATGACGATTTCCTCGCAGTCGAGCAACATCATGCCAAAGAGGAGACCGGTCGGGAGACCGCCGCGCTCCTGGCCATCGTGAATTTGCAACGACTCGCGTACATCCATGGGCAGAGTGGCATCGAGCTCGTGCTCCAGCTCATTCACATCGTTTGCCGTGCAGCCCTCGCAGACATTGTCAAAGAGCTCCTCGTAATGATCCTCGACCCAGCGGTCAATGCGCCTCCACGAGTGAGAGACGGGCGGCGGCGGAGGCAGCCCCTCGTTGAAGTCCTGCATGGGGATCTGGCCATTGGCGCCCTTGTCGAACGTGTCGGAGTCGGTCGTGTTCTGGCGACTGAGCGAGCCGCGCATCCCGGGCGAGTAGGGCGAGCTCGGGGACAAGGGGCCTTTGGGCGAGCCGATGAAGCCATTGCTGGTCGCCAGGTCGTCGTGCTGGTAGGGCGAGGCGAGGTCCATGCGAGACTCGGCGCCGCTCGTCGCTATCGAAGTGAGGGCCGAATGGCGGCTCTGTGGGATGGGGATGTGGCGGCCGGTGCGGTAGGGGGAGTCGTGTGAGGCATGGCGGTCGTTGGACGTCATCGTGTGCCAGAAGTCCTTGAAGGACGCGGCTATTCTGTCGTGTCTGTCAGTCGCGTGGCCCTATGTGAGACTGGCAATCTCCTTGGGAAAGAGGAGGGGGCTGTCCTACTGTTGTGCCATGATTGTGGTGTCGGCGGTCAAAGGGAGAGGGCGGCAGCGAGCGAAGTGTTGCGCTCAGCGCGGTGGGCCCAGTGCAAGGTGCAGCGAGGGTCCAACGAAGGGGGGGTTTGTTTGTCTTGGGGGGTATTTTTTTTTTGTTTGTAGAGAAGACTATGGCGGTCGAAGGGAAGAGAGGGAGGGGGGGGGGAGGGGATGGGGGGTGGTTGGCAGGTTGGCAGCTGGCAGGTTGGCAGCAGAGCTTGAGGCTTGAATTGCGGTCGGAGAAAGTGGAGGTGACGTTCGACGAAAGGGGTGCCGAACGTGCTTGGCTTGGCGTTCAGGGCACCCTGGAATTGACTCGCGCGGCGTGGTGGATTCCACAATTTGGCCGTGTGCTAAGCCCAAGTGAAGTGCCTGGGTACTCTGCTGTGTAGGGTAGTACTTGTACGAGACAACGCATACAACAGACAGACTGAGCAAAAAGTGGCAAACTCTCCCACTGCTGCTGCTGGTGCTGCTGAGGAAGGGCAGGTGGTTGTGGTGGGGGTGTGGTGGTCGTGGTAGTAATGATAGTAGTAGCAGTAGTAGCAGTAGTAGCAGTAGTAGCAGTAGAAGCAGTAGAAGCAGTAGAAGCAGTAGAAGCAGTAGAGTAGAAGCAGTAGAAGCAGTAGAAGCAGTAGAAGCAGTAGAAGCAGTAGAAGCAGTAGTAGCAGTAGAAGCAGTACTTACCTAGTGGAATGGGCGCCGCGGCTGTTTACAATACCTAAGCGTTCGTTGTCGGCCTTTGTTAGGCTTGTTTGTAGCCTATCTACTGGGCCCAACCTCCGCGCCTACTTTACCTCTTACCCGCGAATCTGCTCTCTCTCTCTCTCTCTCAACCCGTTCACACAACCCCAGTCTGGCCCCTATTAATAGCAGCGCGTACACAAATACTCTCACTGTAACATGGAGTGAGTACTACTAACTAGGGAGTCGAGTGCTATGTACCTGGGTAGGCATCATGAGGATAATGTGTTGCTGCTGCTCATCTTGGCCACTGATAGCATGCATTACACTGCTCGAGTACATCAACTGCTCAACTGGCCAACTGATCCTCTCTTCTTCTCCCCTTTTCCGGCTGCCCATCATCCCACAGCGATCTTGATAGGTAGGAAAAGGAGGCCAATCTGCTCTGCTCTAGGATTTGGCCGTGGCCCATTCATTCGCATCCCTCTGCATCCATTCGCCGCCTGATCCCCGCCTGGTTGTCTCCAGCCGAAGCCCTTTGTTTCAGGTGTGCATATGCGCCAACATGAGCCGTTCCCGAAGCCACCACGCCTTCATCAGCCATGCCCGCTCCCAGCCGCCAGTCTTTGCGCGCTCTGTCGCTGCTACGCTTTGACGCCGTGGTGTCGGAAGCGGCGCAAAACTTTACAAGTCTGGTTCAAGGGCTCCTTGGACACTCAATAGGCTGGCTGGCTCTGTTGGACAGATCAATCACATGGAATGGGCGCCCCCCTTGTTTTCCCCTTGTCAACCTCCTTTCAGACCTTCCTACTGCATCGCACTTGTCTCACTTCGAACCTGACCGTTCATACATACATATAACGTGGTATATTAATAACATGATGGCAACTTCATACTCTACTACGGTTTGTATCAGCTTCTGCCAATACACTAGCTGCAACTCATCTAGACCATCGTTTCTCCCCCCCCCCCCTCATGCACCCAGATGTCATGGGGTCTGCGCATCTGCAACCACATTCACAGATCCTAAATCGAGTGACGTGTCGAATGCCCTTACTCTCCCTCTCCGCCATTCTGACGTCGTCGCAAGCTTCAGCCTGCTGCGCAAACGTCCAAACCCGTTTGAAGCAGAGCTAGAAGTAGGCAATATGCATCTCTCTCGCCATCGAGTCTTGTTTCACGTCGCCTGCAAGATGCCTCGCACAGGTGCGTTATCTCGAGTGACACGCGCGTGTGATTGCGTGCATTCGCTCAGCCTACCGGTACACAGCCAGAGTCTCCGACTCCACTCCACTCCACTCCTCTTCAAGGTTTCTTCCCCTTTCCCTGCCCACACGCCAAGCAACCGCTTTTCTCCACCATCTCCTCTGTTTCCTACGGAAAAGCTTGAAATGTCTTGCCACCCACACGCAATCATGAGCCACAACGCTCCCCTCGCTGTCCCTGCAAGTGCTTGTGGCGGACAGAGGGGGCTGCTTATTTTTAGACAGCTGTGCGTTCACCCTGTCGCCACAACGCCTTCCTAGCCGAGTCGGCTATGAGCAGATTGTCCATTTCGTTTCCCAAAGATGAGCGTTTTGCATGGGCAACTTATACCTAGGGTACCCATTATTTTCCTCGACGTTCAAAGACTCTGCACACTAGCACATTTTACCCCAGATCCGAACACCGAGCGCCTGGGCCCGGATACGAGAAATGATGTGAAGCAATACGAGATGATGTACACGGCTCATCGTACTCTGCTCATCGAGATTTGCAGCTACGCCAGATTGGGCCGACGGCGAGATCCTGGAAAACAATGTTTGGGGGGGTGTGAGCACGCAAGCTTTGCCCAAAGCTTACGTGGTGCACTTCGCTCAGGGGAAGATGACGGGAAACCTTGGAACGCAGTCTGAATACTACGTCAGTTTTGCATCATCTCCAATGGTGTTGCTTCAGTTACAGGCTTTTAGCCTGTCAGGCATAGGATCCAGTAGTAGACTTCTCACACTGAGTTGGTCACATTCTATCCTTGCATTTTGTTGGCTTTACTGTTGGCGACGACACTGAATGATGCCCACAAGTATAGAGCAACTGTGCAAGGCGGCCTCTAGAGTGTACAGACTAAAATGTCCCATACCCTGCGTGGCCGTAGAACAAGCCACGTCTTGATATAGGGTACATAGGCTTATTACAAGCGACATGACGGATAGCCCGCTGAGTTAATGCAAGAAAGGCACCTGTCATGAAGCGGCACCACTGTTGCCGAGGATGGCAACCCAACGTCTCTCATGCCTTCAAACCTCTCATGTCATTGATTTGCCCAGAAAATGAGACAATTCTTCCTGTAGCGGCAATACGATACCCTCCACTGCCGCTTGCAAGAACTCCGCGTCCTGCAAGCTAGCCCCAGGCTCGCTGAAGCAGTGAAGACAGTGCTTCACGGCGCTCAGAAACGCTGCCGAGAGGTCATCTTGCGATTCTTCTGCCCACGTGTGGACCATGGAGCAGAGTTGCCAGGGGTTCTGATGCAGGGCTGGGTCGGTAGCGCCATGCTCTGACTCCTGGTATTTCTCTGCTGTTATACCAAAGTAGAGCTCGAGGAGGGCGATGGCCAGTGCGAGTAAGACTGTGTTCTTGTTCTTCCAGCTGCATGGACTCTGACCTGTGGTGAGATTGACAGTGCCCGGAGCGACGTACGGGTGCTCGATATCAATATCGCAAGGGGTTGTGCCACTTTTGTGGAAGAATATATCCTTCGCAGTCCACTGGTTGGTGAGCCATGGAGTAGAGTTCAAATAGAGCACACTACATGCAAGAGTCAAAGCTAGACTGTATCTATCCCGCTTGCTCAGCTTTGTGCGTTTCCCTCCCAACACTGAGGGGCGGGCCAGTAGATCATCCAGTGATATTGCGCCTGGTGAGGATGGAATTTTCCTGACAGTATCGACACGATAGACGCCTCTGAGGATGCTCTTACTGTCAAGCGAAAATCCAATAGCTGATTTACCTTTCAGCTGCTGTATTGACGCGCATAGGTCTTTCACTTCTTCCAGTGGCCCAGCAGAAGCGATAATAGGGTCATCCACAGAATATGGTGGTGGCGTACCAAAGCTGACAGTCTTGGCAATCCTATGCAAATTAGCACTGAGTAGTATCTAGGCAATACAGCTAAGGATGCGACTGACTTAGATTTTGACGGTGAAAATGCTGTGAGGTTGGCCGTGTCTTCTTCAGGTTCATCTTCAATTGAGATCTCAGCCGCTTGCCACAGCCATGGTGTCTGCTTGTTGTCGGTATCGAGTGTGGAAAATGAGACATTGAAACTGATCTTAGAGGAAATAGTGGCCTTCTTTGGTCCTCTGTCAAACAAATCATCTCGTGGGTCTAATTGCAAATTAGACCTGTGGGAGGATCTGCATGCACACGACCAGCACAGCGTGAGGGAATCATGGAGACTCTTTGCGTAGCCTTGCAATCGTCGAACACGCGTCGCGTTTGCTGGTTTAACGGACTTTCGATAAGTCTGAATCTTCTCCGTCTTTTCACTGAATCTCTCAAGCTCCTTGTTGCACTCGTCAAGCTCGTTCAGTAGTCCTTTGATGGTCTTCTTGTTCATCCCAAATCGAATTCGCTTCCGGAGCTCGAATTTATCGCCCTTCTTTGGGTTGGCGGCGACTAAGGATTCGAGATCATTGCGGGTAAGCTAGGATGACTTAGATAAGCGCAATGTAAGGGCGAAGGTATGCGGAATGCTCTTACTTCAGTAGCCCGTTCAAGATCCAGCTTGCTTGCTATCAGCTTGGTAATCCGCTCAATATCTGTTATTGTATTGTGGTATGCCTGGTAAGACTCTTGAAGCCTATCCTGCAACCTGAGTGCCATTTCCTTGCTCTTCCATAGCTGCTGTGAGGACCCTGGATCCGCTAGCATCTCGTCCAGTTCGACTTCGGACGTGATAGGCTCGAGGAGATACCTGCCAGTCTTAGTTATCTAGTAGACGATATCGACCGACTCCACTAGTACCGTATCGACAGCGCGTAATGGACATGTTGTGTCCTAAGCTTCCGTATGAATTGTGGCAGCTGCTGCTCCCATCTCATGAAGGATTTGATGGGATCAAGTCCTTCATTGTAGCTCTCGATGCCTGGAACTCTGTCAATGAGCTGAATGCAAATAGCATAGACTGTACACACCTTGTATAATCAACGGCAAACATCCGAGCACCAGTCCAGCTACCTCTACACCACTCATACTGAATGTAATGTGCCCAAAATTGTTCCTGCGCCATGGTTATTATCGCGTGCTGGAGCAGCGCATACCGGTAAGCGGGGTAAGAATGCCTCGAAGTAACGCACCGACGTCACACCATTATAATCCACATACCACCATCTGGCGTGTTCTTATGACCAGTCCTGCTCCATCTCCATCAAAAGCTGAAGCTTGTCAGATGCCATTCCGAATAGTTGAGGCGCCGGCACCAGACTGGAATTGTCCTAGCTTCGTCGCCCTAACGTAACTTATACCTATGCCGCTGTACAGCTGAAGCCTTCCAAAGGTTCCCTAAGGAACCAACAACCCGTGATAGAATAATCACCTACCACCTGATCATAACAAGGTACACTGCATCTTGCAACAAAAGACAGGTTGAAGAACACATGTCATTGTCCTACTCGTCAACTACCCACCGTATAGAAGCTGAAAAGCCCGACTTCAACACCAAACTGCATCGCTCGCTTGGACACTTTCAAATTTCAGCCCATTGGAAAAATCCAAAGCACCTCTTGAACATTCGCCCTCATCCATGCTGAGGGCCCAAATATCAACAGTATATCGGCTGGGGTTTGAGATGTCGCTATGTCTAAGTTACGACTTGCCACCGCCGCAAACGTACAAGCATTTCACAGCTTACTCCATGCTCTCGACGTAAATCAGGGCGATTTGGCCATCACGATAGATGCCGAAGCACTTGAGGATGAATTTGGCCGATTGAGAGTCTGGTCTGGAAATTTGGGTGCCTTACAAAAAGGGCACAGTTCGCTCGACTATCGATTACGCGACTCCCCGCTCCTGTCTGGCAATGCCCTCAAGCTCCTGCAGGAGCTTGAACAAAACCTCACAGAAGCATACGCTATAGTATCTGGAGCGCGTCTACCCTATGAACAGCAACCGAGGTCAGAAGATGTCACTGGGGAAGAAGACGACGACAGCTTCTTCAGTGACGATGAAGATAACGGCGGAGGCGATCAAGGACCCGAAAGGTCCAAGACTGAAATGAGCATGCGTTTCTCGGAAGTTGTGGATATCATCGACAATCTATACAAGCTGAGTGTCCGTATCAGAACACCTACGATACGTCTGAGATCTCTCAAAGCAGCATCTTACGCGCCAAAGGATCCCGAAACAGGTGTCGACATCATGATTGCGTATGCTAAATATGATGATGCGCACATCACGGAGGTTCTTACAGCCCTACGACGGCCTTTCGTAACGGAGGCGCAAGCTGATGAAGATTTTCTCTCGGCACGGCTGAGCGCAGCTATCACGTTGCGAAGACGACAGTTCAAATACTGGAAGCGACGTAAGTTCGAGCAGAATGGTGAGCCCCGTGTGCTGACATTGAGTAGATCGAGATAAATTGGGTGCAACGACAACGTCTGAAGAAGGGTCTATGCCTATGGCACCGTTTACGAAGCTTCCTGTTGCCTCCTTGAAAGATGAAAATATACCAAACAAACTTGTAAGTGCCTTATTTAATCACATGTTGGTTTATTTTTCAATCCTATAAGTAGTACAACCAAAACAAAGCGGTCAAACTTTCAACACATGTGCTTTGGGGCTTCAACCCATCAGCGAGTGACCCTAGATTCCGGATCGACTTGGAACTTCCGCTAATTGCAACATTCACCAGGAAAATCCAAAGGTGGTCTTGTCAAAGGAAGCCCAGAGTCAGAAAACTGGAAAAACATTGCTGTCAGGTACGGAAGCGACATATTATCATCAGTCTTTGGACGAAATTGTCGATACGAAATCCGTTACCAGCTACGCCGTAACTGTCAGAGACATACAAGGTCGAGGTGTAGATCTACCACCACCTCCCACAGCAGCTACTGGTGACAGAGATTTCGAATGTCCCTACTGTTACATCATCTGTCCGGCGCGATACGGTCGGGGACGCGCCTGGAGGACTCATATCCTTCAAGATTTGCAACCATACTGCTGCACATATGCAAATTGTGATCGATCAGAACGGCTCTTTCGCAGTCGAAGGGAGTGGATTGAGCACGAGGCCAGCCATCGCAAAGTTTGGAGATGTCCAGAACATCCGGACGCGGTTTACAAATCTGAGTCAGGTTTGGAAGGCCATCTCCGGCGGGAACATCTTGCTAGCTTCCCTGAGAGTCAATTGCCAACAATTGTGAAGGTTGGGGAAACGACTACTGTGGATGTGCGGAAGAGTTGTCCAATTTGTTTCGCTCCTGCGGATACTGACGGTCTGGGTGACTTCCAAAGTCATGTAGCGAATCATTTGGAGCGGATGGCAACATTCGCTCTGCCCAGTGGCGTAGGGGGAGATTCCGATGGTGCAAGTGGCGTTGCAAGCCGCGGCGGTTCCGGCAGTACAGTTTCACATATCATCACGAATCCAACGACTGAAAGCGATGATTCAATTCAGGATGTATCGAAAATGGATGAATGGGACATTGGTGGTGGGTGCACAAAGCCCCGAGTTTTTGTTCTGACTACAGTCAAAGTAAAGTCCAAACTAATGATTGGATCGCAGATGATATAAAGACCGCCCAGTCATTCAATCCGGAACTGGAAACAGGAATCGAACGAGCTGTTTTGTCGGCCGAAATTCTACAGCAACTACCAGACTTGAGTCTCAATCGAGTGGACATGGTAGCAAGCCACCTTAAATTCACGGATGATTCTGAGATAGCTAGAGAGATTAACAGCCAGTCTGACGAAAACGAAAACGAAACTAGCATTTTGGATGTTAACCAGGAAGAAGAGACTCCAGCCGAGCTTGAGAGGCATCTCGAGCAACGCGAGGCTTTCAAAGTCCACCTCTTATCGATGCCAGGAGCTACAATGGTTCGATTTTGTACGTACATGTGCGAATAACGTCTGGAACACAAACTGACGGATCTTTCCCCTTCTCTAGACAAACGTTATGGCTCTTGGACTGGGCGTGCAAGCTTTACGGACGGTGCTGCAGCTACGGAAGCAATGAAACTATTCAACAAAGCCCAATTCCCAAAGATCATACTTCGTCAGAGCGCGAAGTTTCCGGAAATACTCAAGTTCGTCTCACCAAATCTATCTCACGGTAAGTGAAAGAAAAATTGTTGCTCTTCGCACATGCTTTGAGAAGTTTGCACGATCTATTGGGCAGTGGCTCATATTAGATCCACAACCTTTGGCGAAATTCCGTGAATGCTCAAGACAACCCTATGTGAGAACGTACTGAGCATGTGTTTATACAGGCAAGAAGGCTCCACCGAATCGACGACCAACCAACAACACAGAGGATGCTGGTGCTGATCGAAGTGAGTCACCAGCGTCTGTGGCATACGAGGACGAAGAGCAAAGATCAAGAAAACTCCCTGCCATCGGTATATCCGATATCCCTACATTAAGTTCCCTATACCGATCCCGCAAGCTGCTTCAAAGCGAGCAGAGCTACGCGCCTAATGATACTTACAACCAGATGATATCCTTTTGTTATTACGATTTGACACGGCTTAAAGTCGATGCAATTGTAAACAGCGCCAATTGTGGACTTTTGCCAACAAAAGCAGAATGGACCCTCAACAATGCTGTTCACCGAGCTGCTGGTCCAGGCCTATTGCAGGAGACAAAGTTCAAAGCCAAGCTCAAGGCTGGGCAGGCTGAGCTCAGTCATGGTCATAATCTGCCCAGTGATTGGATTATCCATGCTGCGAGGCCACAATATGCCAAAAGTAAGGGTATGGGCCAATTTAATGTGCTTACCGAGTGCTACCGCAGTGCCTTGAAAATTGCAAAAAATCATGTATTCAAGACGATAGCATTCCCAAGTCTAGGCGCTGGCGGATGTGGGTTTCCTCCGCGCATAGCTGCGCGCATAGCCCTACAAGAGGTTCGTGAGTACCTCGACGCACATTCTGACTATCCATTTCAGCGTATAGTGTTTTGTGTCAACAGCGAAATTGACAACAAAGCATACATGGAATTCTTCCCAGTTTTCTTTCCACCGACACAAACGGATTTGGATCCAGCCAGAAGACCAAGTCATTATGCCAACCTGGCTACCTTGGCGACTCAGGTACTTGAAACTCGCAGGCAGCTGCAAGTGGCCAGAGAGAGATTTCCCGCAGAATTTAGCTTGCTTGTTCCAGACTTCGACAGCAACATTATCAGCGAATTCAGTTCCATGGATGCTTCCTTGGCGTCGTTCCGCACCTTTCTACTGGGACCTCAAGAAATCGACACGATCCTGGACGATGTCACTCCAATTTACTCAGTATTGCAAACAACATGCCAGCGAATTATGGAGACTATTGACAAGACAAATGACACGAGAGGCGCATGGGAGAACTATGAAACCTACTGGGACAGATACAACCGGCACATGAGAGATAGTTACGGCACAGATCTTGTCCAGATGCTAATGGCCTGTCGAAAGTCCGTGAAACACCTGGATAAGATTGTAGCATATAATGGAACTGAAACCGAGGCGACATTGGGCTGGAGCGATACATTGGGGGACTCTGGCGCTCTACAGGAAGGACGTGATAATCAAAATGTCCGTTTCCATACTGACAAGGTCTCACACGCCCGCGAAATTCGTCAGAAAGGCGGTGATCAACGACAGAACACTGTCAAATTAGAACAAATTACCTCCTTGGCCAAACTCTATCAGCTTGGTGAGCTCAGCAGGAGGTCTACGACAGTCACTCCTTCGGCTAAATTGAACCACTCTGTCTATCTAACGAGAGAGGATATAACACGATTAGAGGTTGACATCATGGTCAACTCGACAGATGAGTCATTTTTGGGCATGGGCACGCTTGACCGAAGCGTGTTCAAGAAGGGCGGCCCCGAACTACGCGATCAGGTCCAGTTTTTCGGCACATGCCAAGAAGGCGATGTCAAACTCACACCAGGCTATATGCTGCCAGCAAAACACATACTTCACACAATTCCACCTGAGCAGTATGGGAGGGAAACCCAAGATATTATGCGAGGTATATACCGCGAAGTCCTTCACACTGCCATGTTGATGCGAGCCACTTCGGTTGCGTTTCCAAGTATCGGGACAGGCATGCTAAACTATCCACGACGCGACAGCGCCTCCCTAGCCATGGAAGAGGTGAAGAGCTTCCTGGAGTCAGCAGATTCCACCAATTCAATCGAGAAGATCATATTCGTGGTGTACAGCTCCGATGACGAATTTGTCTACAAAAGTCTTCTGCCAGTCTACTTCCCGCCAGTGGAAGATACGACAGAGTCGTTCTCAAAGAGAGCAGTAAAGGTCAAGAGAACATCGATGACCGTAGAGCCCACGGGAACCTCTCGTCGTACGCTATTCAGTTCTATTGGTGAAGCACTTCGCCACGTGCGTCCTGACAAGCAGCCAGAGATCTCTCGAGATGTTAATAGCGACGAAGAACATTATCTCATTAGTTTCGAATCGCATGCAGAAGAATGCACAATCTGTAAAAACATCGATCAATTATACGCACAAGGTCTCAAGCTTTGTTCGAGAGGCTATGCTCAGGCTCAGCTCCTGCTCGCGCATATGCATATGATTGAGGACCAGAGCATTCACACAAAACCCAATCAGAATGGACACTACGCCAAATTGATGGTTCCGCCAGAATTGTACCCATTGTCCGTCAAGTTGCTGCAAACTGTGGAAAAGAGTTTCCGGGACAACGAAGCGGATACGCCATTTGTATCACTGAGCAAGAATTACGCGGAATACTCTATGCAAAGCTCCAAGCGGTCAATTTCACAAGAAGATGACTCTCAAAAATCCACGTCTGTGTCATCAAGACAGAAACAAGAGTCAGCGCAAACAAATTCTCAAACAACTGCAGTATCAGCGGATTTGGAAGGAGGAAAGGCATCTCATGAGCAAAGCGGTGGGACATTTGGTGGTCTACCATCTCGAATCAAGAAATTAATGGGTATGACTTCGAGCATGAGCTCTAGCTCCCGTACCAGCTCAGCTCAACGGAGTTCGACGACATCGGAGACTGAAGCGAAGCCGATCAACGTCACAAAGGATTCACTCGAAAATACTGAGATATCCCAACCTGGTATCATGGCACCGCCAGTAGCCCTCAGCCCTCTTGCGCAGAGAATCGTCGACCACATGACCCACGACCTCAGGACCCGGCCTGGCTCGTACCTTGGCCAAACCATTGCCGACATTGTAAGCAGCGTCGACACGATTGGTCAGTCGCCGCTGGAAACATTGAAAGCAGTGCAAGACCTCTCGGCAAAGGGCTACATCCACAACACCACAGATCAAAATACCTGGGTCCTCTCGCACCCCCCGTCACATCTCCCGCCTCTTTCGCGAGACCAGATTCACGATTCGTCATTGGAGTTGCCTGCGAATAGCGAGATGCTGCAAAGTATGACTCCGATCAAGGCTAGAGTCCTCTCGTATCTTGACACGGCCACGGCTCCGACGGAGCCTCAGCGCGGCCGCACGATTCACAACATTGCAACAGCACTTGATGTAGACACCATGTCCGTCTGGGCAGCGATACGCGAATTGGAGCCAACAGGATACATTCAGCGGTCTCCCCCCGGTGGGAATGCCTGGATCCTCGTCCCACGTCACCGCGACCACAGAGACCTCGAGTAATGACGGGTTTCCCGGACTATCTCCGGCCAAGGATGCGTGGGCTTTGGCGTCTCAAGCCGAAGTTCCGAATCCGAGTCTGGGTAGACGGGAGGTGGAGGATGGGAATGAAAAGCGCAGGTGCGAGCTGGAGGACAGGTAGAGGGGCAAAGAGCAGACGGAAGGCGAGGCTGGATAGGAAGGTTGTGGGCGCTATGGTTGAGGATGAGGTCATGTATGAAGAGGGTGGGGATTGAATCGAGGTAAATGTAGTCGGTGCGTTGATAGATTGATAGATTGAAAGGTAGTGAGTATAACTACGTTATTTGGTGCAATCTCATCTACCTACAACCCGTTTCCCTCTTCCCCCACTCCCCCTGTTTCTTTTTTTCGAGGAGAGAACGAGAGAAACGGAGACGCTCTACCTACTTTCCGTATAATTAAGATGTGAATTGTGTGTGGAAGTAGTTGATACGACATACACTTCAGCCTTGTCGCCATCATCACAAGGCACATCTTCGTCTTCTTCAATCTTGAACCTTCAATCTTCATCTCAATCCATTTATTCTCCCAACATAATTCTCAATCTCAATACCCAAATCCCATCTCCACCACCCCCTCCACCACCCCCATCTGCCTCCCCACTACACCACACCACACCCCAACCCAACCCATCCCTCTCTCGCCTAATCGCCCAATCGCCCAATCGCCATAAAACCCCAATCCAATTCAACCATTCTAGTACCACAATACAACAACAGCACAATATATATATATGTAAATAAAAAAAAGCAAAGCAAAACCCACCCCTCCCCTCCATTACCCACATGCTCCCTACAAAGCAGCCAACCAAAGAAACAAAAGACAGATAAATGGCGCAAAGACGCGCGCAAAACGGCTCTAAAATAACTCCCAAAACCATAGGCCGTGGAAAAAAAAGGAAAGGGGGAAAACAGGCCTGGGGAGGTCAGAGTGTGCAAGGGGGGATAGATGAGGTGGGGTGAGGGTGAGGTGAGATAAACTCGAGACAGGGTGATTAGCTAATGTGCTTGCTAGACTCGGGAGAGGGGAAAATATGAGGAGTCTCGATGATGATAATGATAATGCAAAAAGTGCGTGAAAAACCAAGGGCAGTGGGGATGCAAATGTAGGCCGATTCGCGTGTGTACTGCCATGTCCATGGGCAAGGAGCAAGACCCTCGCCCCAAAAAAAGAAACAAATACACAGCTCATAGCATAGCCTTGCCCATGGCCTCGACGTCTCGAATCCGCAGTCTCCGGCCCCTATTCCTGCTAGGCTGGACGCCATGCACGCGCACGCCGTGGAGAAAATGGTGTAAAGACGGATTTCTGGGGGAAAAGGAGAAACAAGGACGGTTTCTTCTCCGCTCGTACTGGCCACCTACTTGCCCTGCTTCTTTGCCTTGAGCGCGAGATGCGAGTACACCCAGCCGCCGCCCAAGGCCAACAAGACGCCAAAGCACTCCCTCATGCTCAGAATCTTGCCCTCGCTATACCAGCCGATGCTGAGGATGAGAATGGTCTTGAGATGGCTGACAATGTTGAAGGTGAGCGCGCTGGTGCGGCCAATGATGAGAAACTGCGAGAGATTGTACATGCTCGCCATGATGCCGCTCGCGCATGCCGACCAGAGGATGTTGGTGGGCACGACGCTGAGATCGGGCATGGTGTCGAAGAAGGGGACAAAAGGGATGAGCAGGCAGACGCTAATGGGGGCTTGGTTGAGGAGGAGTTGCGGGGGGGAGACGGCAAAGTCTTCAATCTTCTTGCCGATCCAGATTTGGTAAAGGGCAGTGCTGCAGAAGGCCAGGGTGGCGACGACGACGCCAAAGAGTTGGGTTTTGGCGGCTTCGTTGATGGTGAAGGCGACGCCGATGCAGGTGGCGAGGATGGCGGCGAGCATGTAGCGCGTCACGTACTTGCGGAAGAGGACAAAGTTGATGAGGACGACGGTCGGGGTGGTCATGACTTTGGAGAGCTGATAGAAGCCGATGGAGTTGAAGGTCAACGAGAGGTTGCCGAGGACGACGTAGCCGGCGAAGAAACCGCAGACGGGCAGCATTTGCCAGATGTTGAGGCGCACAGCTTTGAAAGCGCAAAAGGGGCGCAGGGTGGAGAGGAAGAGGACGAGGCCGGTTGCGGTGAAGTGCCACATGACGACCATGAGTTGGCAGGCTTTGAGTTGGGGGTCGCTGAATGTTCTGCATGGCCGTGGGCGTCAGTCATGGACTTTTTTTTCCTCTTTCTTTTTCTGTGCGCTTGTATCCAGTTGGAGGCGAATAAACCAAAGCAGACGTACCGTTTGCTCAAGAAGATCAAGCCCAGCGTTGACAAAGTGTTTAACCCAATCCAAAAACAGGTAATTAGCTGTTCATTGAGCGATAATGGTGGCTCTGCGACCGGCTTCTCAAATGTGGGCAGCTCCTCCAACTCGTGGGATTCGCGGGGGTCCATGTTGTCGACAAGACCCTCGGTCGACTGGCGTTTGGCTTCTGCTCAGTGCATGTTAGTCGTGGGCGCGGCAGGGCGTGGAGAGTGTGAGTTGTGAATAGCAGATTGTAGGTGTGGGTATGGATGTGGGTGTGAGTAGGTGTAGGTGAGGCAGGGATGCGCAGCAGGGAAACATACCCATGGTGGTCAGGGCGGATAGTAAGGATAGGATGGGAGAGTAAGAGCGAGCGACTGAATGTAGTGCGCGACGGGTCTAGACGATCATGCCCGAGAGAAGTTGTATATGCGTCTAGGGAGTCTATGTGTTTCGTCTATGAGCTTTCTCGTCGGCGGGGGGATGGCAGCGGAGAGGGGGAGAGAGAGGGGGGGTTTGGGTGTGAGGAGAAGGGGACGAGGCGAGCTTTTGTTGTTCGTGGTAAAAGTAGGCGCAGTAGGCTCGACGATGCGGGAGGGATGGCGGCGGCAGTGGCAGTGGCGGGCCCAGGCCAAACGGGCAAGTCGGCAACTGCTAAGGTCCACAAACAGACTATGGCACCACACACCCTTGACTTTTGGGTAATCTTATGGCAACGATCAATCTCTGGGACTGTCTTCCCCCAGCTGACTGGGTGGGCAAGTAGAAATAGAGAGCCACACAAGCGTGCTTTTGTAGCAGTGGAATTTCTCAAAGATATTGTGCGTCAAATCGTGAAAGCTGGAGAAGAAGAAAGAGAAGAAGAATAAGAAGAAGAAAGAGAAGAAGAAGAAGAAGAAGAGAGGGAAGAAATCAGGGCGGGCAGGTTCAAGAAGACGAGAAATGAACACGAGAAGAGAGGGAGATGAAGAGGACAAGCGCTTATCTCATTCATTAGAACGCTCTAACGAGCTTTTACCCCTGCTAGTGCAACGCTAAAAACTCCTAGGAACTCTAAAGGGATTAGCGTTGCGCTAAAAACTCCTTAACTAATCACGCTAGCTATAGGGCAAAGCTTGCTAGAGCGTCTAAGGAATAATAGGATAGGTTTTAGTAATACTTAGATTTAGGTTATATAAGGAGATAGTATATAACTTAACCTAATATATCCTATCTACTATAATATATTATAGTCTTACCTCTATAAGTAAATTAATATTTAAGATATTCTCTATTAATTATATATATTATAGCTATACCTAGCTTATTTTCTTAGATATATAGCCCTCCTCTAAATTAACTATTTAGCCTACTCTTATCTATACTATTAGCCCTTAATATACTATCTTAGGGCTATCTTAGCTCTATTAAACTAGTAATAAATATTACTATAATATATAGTACTAAAGATAAGAATATCTTTAGTAGTAATATAGGCTAAGAGTCTATACTAACCCTTATAGGTAGCTATAAAGGTTATAAATATTTAAACAAGTATACTAAATTAGAAGTAGTTATTTAAATACTTTAACAAGTTAGGTAGTTATTTAAAGAAATAGTAGAGGCGTAGGCTAGCCTTAAGGATTATAGTAGCTAAGTAGACGTATAACTATCCTATTAAAGATACTATAGGTAGAAAGATTGCTAGAGGGCGTTAGTAAGAGTACTAGAGACTCTTATAGAGTAGGGTATTTACTAGAGTATATCTATAGTTTATTACTATAGGACTAAACTTGCTAGGCTAGTAAACTTCCTACTATTTAGTTAATTTATAATTAATATATTATTAGATTAGCTTAATATAAAGTGTGCAACTCTTATTATCTAGCAACACGCGCCTACTTAGTTTTATTTCCTCTAGGACTTGCTTATAAATATATACTAATACTATTCCTTATATAGTAGCTTAAATAAGAATAATTATATTAGTTACTATATATTTATAATTATAAGTATAATATATTTCTCTTAAAATAGAAAGACCTTAAATACTCTACTATCCTGTCTTAATACCTATCTCCTTAGATTAGGTGTACACTAGTAAGTAATTAAGACTTTAGCAGGCCTTAGGTTATACTATAGCTATTATTATATAAATAGTCTAATAGCAGAGATTACTAAATATACTATAGTATATACTAATAAGCATCTCTTATTAAATATTATAGAAGAAGAGGGTAATAGTATATTATCTTATATAGTAAGAGAACTTCTTAATTCTCCTATAAACTCCTATAAACTCCTATAGACTCTTATAGACTCTTATAGACTCCTATAAACTCCTATAAACTCCTATAAACTCTTATAAACTCCTATAGACTCCTATAGACTCCTATAAACTCCTATAAACTCCTATAAACTCCTATAAACTCCTATAAACTCCTATAAACTCCTATAAACTCCTATAGACTATTATAATATATTAATACTAATATTATTATAGAAGTAACTTAAAATATTATTATTATATACTTAGGCTATAATTACTTATAATAATATTAATTTTATAGACTAGAAATATAATAAAGAAGCTAGCTACACTATAATATTTTAATCCTTTATAAATATAATATTATCTATCTATAAAGATCTACTAACTAGTAGTCTTACTTAGGATATATATAACCCTAGTATACTATTAAGAGTATAGGATATTATAACTAGGTATAGGATTATAGGTAGGGATAGGGTAGAGACAAGTATCTTAAGTGTCCTTATAGCAGACGCTATAAAGCAACTCTATCTACGCGCTATTTAACACGTCTTTAAGGGTTTATCTAAATATCTAGAGTTCCTAGTATTAGAGTTATTACCTATATAGAAGATAAAGTTCTAGTAGTTTATAGGTATTACTATAGATAAGGGTATAATAAAGGGCACGTATACTATCTATAATAATATTTTCTTGTATTAACTTAGACTCTATATAAGTAGTAACCTAACTAATACTAATAATTTTACTAAATAGCTATTCCTTATTTATAGTAACTAGTTAATAGCTAAGCGTATTTATAGTATCTAATAGGAGTAGGCTAGAGTAAGTTAGCTATATAATTAAAGACATTAGCTATAGGGGGCGCCTGCTTAGTTTTATATTTAGATAAACTTGCTACACACTATTATCTAGACCTATTAGAAACCTACTTTATAGTAATATTCTAATATATATTATATATCTAGTAACGCTACTTACTAGAATTAAATATAAAATACTTAGGATAATATTAAATATTACTTAATAGAGCTAATAGTAGTATAGGGTTTTATATCTAGAGTTATAGTACTATTTTATATAGTAATAAGGTATTAAGGACTTCTAGATTATCTTCTACTACTTAGGCTATCTTGCTAGGTATTATATATAGAAGACCTAATCTAGTTATTATCTACTAAGTAGTTTATAGAGCTTATTAAAGATATATAAGTAAGCGCTTTTATATATACTACTTAAAGTAGTACTACTATAGATATAGACTTTTAGACTATAGTACGCCTACTCTAGGAAGTTAAAATATTCTTAATAGTGTAACACGCAGTAAAGCACAGGGATATTAGGTTACTTTATTAACTAGTAGATCTACTAATTATAATATTCTTTAGGGTATTATAAAATAACTATAGATAGGAGATATTATATTATTAGTAGTACCTATTATCTACTAACTTACTAGCCCTATAGAGGGCCTTCTTATTATCTAGCCTTATTAATTAGAGTAGATAAGCTAGGTTATTTAAGCTAATTAACCTTACGCTAGAGCACTTAAACTATAACTATAAGCTAGACCTTTATAATAATAAAAACTCTACCTATAATATTAGTATAGTATTCTAACAGGCTACGCTTTATAATACTTAGCTTTAGGATATATAGGAATACTTTAAATATCTCTATAGCAAGGCTATATCCTTATTACACACTACTACTTAGGCGCTAGATAATATATTTCTCCTTACGTAGGTAATATATAATAGTAGTTATAGTAATAGTAGGGATAAATCTAAGGTTAATAAGATAGATATATTTAATTTACTTAATATCTTTTAGGTAGGTATAGACGTGCTTAAGGAGAAGGTTGCGCAGTTTAATAGTTAGTATACTAGGCAGTTAACCTAAACTTTTATACCTCTTATTACTAATAATTCTAATATTAACACGCTAGAGTTTATAGATATAGCTACCTATATAGAGGTTATATATAGTAGTTATAATATTATTAATAATCCTACTATAGATATTAGTAGTATTTATAAGGGTGTAGCAGATATATAGATATAATTAGTGTAGTGTAGCTAAAATAATATTTTTATACCTTATTATCCTAGAATAGTATTAGCTACTAGTAGTATATTAACTTTTAGTTCCTATAATAATTATATAGTTAGGGTTGCTATTAGGTCTAATTATAATATACTTAACCTATTAGAGCGCACCCTGTTAAGATTATATGTCTTAGAAAATAAGCCTGCTATCTCTACTACCTTATTAACTCCTATTGTTACTATCCTATACTATCGCCGCCCCCTTATTATTACAACTATTAAGTAGTCCTATACTATTAATACCCTGTACTACTATTATCCTATACTACTATTATCCTATACTACTATTATCCTATACTACTATTATCCTATAAGCTTCTATAAACTCCTATAGACTCCTATAAACTCCTATAAACTCCTATAAACTCCTACAAACTCCTATAAACTCCTAGGAACTCCTAGGAACTCCCTAGCTAGTTAAGTAACTAGGTTTATACTATTATTATATAATTATTATATTAATAATTAAAGAGGTTTATTTAAGATAGTCTTTATATATTTTATTCTGTTAAATCCCTACCTATCTACTAACTTTCTATACGCCTATAGATAAGCTAGCTATAGTACTAGTTTATAATATACCTATAATACTAGCCTACCCTAAATACCTAGCTTCTTTCCCTATATAGGTACTTAAACTAACTAGGGAAGGTTTAAAGCTAATACTATAAGGAATAATACACCCTAGTACTACACCCTTATATAACTTTACTAGAAACCCTAGTTTAATAATAGCTATACTTTAGGAAGTAGTTACTATTTTCTAGGAGACTAGTTATTACTAGACCTAGTCTACTTTATAGGCGTAGCCCTTATTCTAAGGGAACACTTTTTTAAGTAAGAGTAGCACTAGGTATAGGTTTAAGATGTATGCTTTATATACTTAAAAGTATTATTATAGTAGACTTAGCACTCCTAGTTATTATCCTAATAAGTCTAGTATTACTAATTACTAAAATACTACTTACCTAGCACTAACTCTATAATATAGCTATAATAGTCTATAATAGCCTTATTCTTAGGCGTGCGCGCCTAGTATAACTCCTCTAAGATATAATACTAAAGCCCCTTTCTAATATAACACTAGTAGTTAGAGCGCTTATAACTAGTATATATCTAGGTAATCTAATCTAAGCGCGCACGCTATATAAGGTTATAGCCCTCTTTTAAGCTATTACTAACCTTTATATATAACCTACTAGGGCTACTAGGAATAAGGGGAGTAGTACTAGCTATAGGGCTACTATTATATATTAGTATATTAGAACTTACTATATAATATAGTAATATATAGTATAGGGGGATAGGAGGAAACCTAGTTTATATCCTCTACCTCCTCCTCCCTCTACCCTACCTCCTTCTCCCTCTACTCTATCTTCTCTATCCTCTCTATCTCCTCCTCCTATTTAATACTACCTTCCTACCCTAACCTACTCCTATATACTATAGGCAAAGAACTACTAAAAAGTAATAAAGGGGGCAAGGGAGTAGGGGGTAGGGGGGAGGACAGGACATAGAGGCCTACTAGTCCCTCCTCCTTATCTTTATCTTACCTAAAAAACTAGGGCTAAACCCCCCTATTATTATTATTATTATTATTATTGTTGCAGGAGGGATATTAACCGGATCACGGAGCATCTTAATCCAATTAATCCCGATCAATACCCCTGTATGACCCACTATCTAATCAACTGCTAGCTTACTGCCAAGTGCCTAACAAAAAGCAGGAGCTCTAGTAAGGAAGGTTTACTAATTATTCACCTTCTAGTAAGGGTAGCTAAAGCTCTATATATATAAGTCTGATCGTAGTAGATATAATCTAATAATCTATCTCCTAAATTATTCCTAACCTTAGTGATCTAAATTTCTATAGTTATAAGCCTAGTTCGCGCTTTACCTTATTAAAGATTGTCCTATCTATTTAAGCGTATTGTTTAACTTAGACACTAAGCTAGCAAAAGCTTTACTCTTTTGTTATACTATTTCTTAAGTAAAAGCTTACTTATTACTCTTCCACTATAAGCAACTAAATCCTAAAGGGGGATATCCTACTTACTAGATTAACTAACTGGCCTACCTGGTATATTTAATTTAGATACCATGCCCTAACTAAAGGGATCTAGGTAGAGGTAGACCCTAAGGCTCTAGATGCTAAAAACCACTTTAAGAATAAACCTATTAAGCCTAACATGCTAATAGATATCGCGCTATCTAACACAACAAGCAAGCAGTACAAGCTCTAAATAGCTTAGTACTAAGCCCGCTTATTAGATTAGGTATTAAAGTTATTAGTAGTCTAGAACCTCTTTATATAGGTTAATAATATAGTAGATTAAGGGATCCTTACCCTAGCCTATATAGAGCTTGTTAATTAAGGAAGAGTAACCCTCTAAGCACTTATCTAAGTGCTCTATAATAATCTAGCGCTAACTAACTTAAGCGCTGCAATACTAGCAAGATCGTAGTATAAAGCTTATCTTGCTAAGGCAAAAATAAGTAGCTAAGACGCTAATTACTAGCAGAAGGAGTGGACAATCCTATATACGCAAGCTAAGGTATATAATGTTCCTAATATTAAAGGATAGCTTGTAGTACAGGATTATCTTAAAGCTCTATCTACTAGGATCTTACTAGATTAGGGTTAAACTATGTTTTAAAGGATTATTAAAAAGTTAGTAATAGGAGAGCTAACTTACAACCTCCTGCAGGTTACTAAGATCTATTTATTACTTCTCTAAGAGAACGATATAAGATTAAGCTCTAAAGGTCCTAGAGTGTTTGCAATAATAGGAGCTCCTCCTTCTAATTAACCTAAGAAGGAATCTTTATACCTATATAGTAGATCTTACCTATAGAAACCTCCTAAATATAAAAATATTATTAAAGCTTAGACTAATATAGGTAATAAGCTTACTACTACTTAATAATTAGAGATTAAGAAAAAGATTAATAGGAACCTAAAATTTATAGAGTTAAGAAAAGCTCTAATTAAGTCCTATCCTATTAATTAAGATTATAGTAGTAAGGTAAGCGCGATTACCTATCTAGGCAGTATCTAGGCAGCCCTATATTAATAGCGGAGAAAACGAACAGGATTTATTTAACTATAGACTTTGAAGCTTACGCTCTATTAAAGAGTACTATCTTTAATAACAGGGGTGCAGTGCACCTAGTTAATAATATAAGCTACCTAGAAGAAAGCTTGTTTAGATTAGTTAAATATAAGACGGTTAAAGCAGGAACTTAAGCTTTTCTAATCTTAGGTAGAGGGACTAGAGTAATCCCTAATGCTCTTAATAGACTAAGAGGTCTAAAAACAGAAGATTTAGTGCTCACTAACGTGGTATTAGTAGAAGGTTTTTATGTGAATATTATATTAGAAGCTTAATTGCTTAAAGCAGGAGTTTAGTTCCTTAGGCTAGATACCACCTTATAGTTTAGATTATTAGGAAAGAGCGTTGTATTAGCCAAGTTACTACGCAAGTTTAACTTAACTTTCCTAGAATATAAGCCCTCTACCCCTTATTAAATAATCTAAAGTATAGTGCCTAAATAACCCTAGCAATCCTAGATAACTTACCTAAGACACGACAGTAAGGAGCTTTAGCACTAATAATTAGGCTATTTAGGACCTAAGGCGCTTAAAGCTCTAGTTAAGTTAGCAATAAACGTTAGGATTAAAGGAACTCCTAGGAGCAAATACGAGCACTGCGCTATTACACATGCCTAATAGGTTATATTAAGATAACTAAGGGAAAGATTACTACGTCTATACTACTAGGTATTATAGGATCTATTTAACATGCTAATAGGTATAGCTTACAAGTAATAGATCTTGGTATTAAAGTGCGACTACTTAGGAAAGCTTTATACCTATCTACTGTAAGCTTAAAACCTTAATAAGATTATATAGGTGTTTAAAAATTTTAAGAGCTTAATACTTAACTAATATAAGCTTAGCATAGTTAAGATTATACAAGATAATAACGTTGCAACACTCCCTTAGCGTGGCGAATCTTGCTTTTAGATCTAGGCAGCTAATAATAGTATTAAAATTAAGAGCTCACCTGTATATACCTATAAACCTAATAGAGGAGTAGAAAGAGTAGGGTAGGAGATTATAACAAAATTAATTAAAATAAGGATTAGTGCTAACCTACTAATAAAGCTCTAGCCTAAAATTATTAAAGCAGCGACTTAGCTCTATAATATAAGCCTGTCCTATGCTTATAATATAATATTACCTAACAAAGTGCTAGATTGTTAGTTTACTAGATACTTTAGGTAGTGGCAACTAGAGTAGATAAGGGAGGCAACTACTAATCTCTGCCCTAATTAGAGCGGAATATACGCCTATAGCTGTTAAGCTTACCCCCTTAATAGAAATTAAGCAGCTGGGCGTTATAAGAGGGTTTTTAAGGTGAACCCTTAGGGCTATATTAGATATCTAGTAGGATATAGAGTATCTAATATATATAGGATATAGATCCCCTTGCTTAATTAGATTATTATAACGCAGAACGTTACCTTTAATAAGGATCTTTTCTATAAAGAGAAAGATCTAGGGCAGCTTTAATAGTTAGAGGCTTAAAAGATAGTTAACGTTATTAGCAAAGATAAGATCTGTGATGCAGGAGAAGTATATAAAGAGCTTAATATCTTTAATTAGCTTTGTATTGTGGCAGAGTAATATAAGGAGTCTAGTAAGCAAGAAGGACTAAACCTAGCGCAGGAGCTAGGGGGTAGGGTAGAGCTAGAGGAGGTAGATAATTAGGCTAGCTAGCCTAGTGATTTATAACCCCCTAAGCAGACACCTCTAGCGTAGGTACTAAGCACGGCTAGCTTAGTATAAAGGATCTATACAAAGTCCCCTAAGCTAACAGGGCTCTAAACTCCTAAACTAATACTAGAACTAAACTTTAGTATAGGAAATAAAGGATCTATGCAGGTTATAGATTAGGGTCTTACTACCTAAGATAGTAGTAATCTAACTTACTTTAACACCACAATAGGTAGCTCCTAGGAAAGACCTAGAGGGGAGAGTGCTATTAGTAGGTTACTCTATAAGAGCACGGAGATAGGTAAGGGCACCCTATCTAGCTCTTATAGGGGTGGTAAGTAGAGCTCCTACCTACCCGCTTTAGGACTAGATTCTGTATCTCCTGCAGATCCCTCACAAGCGGCACCTAGAGCTCCTAGAAGAAGCAGAAAAGCGCGAGTTAAAGGACTGCTACTAACGCGTGTTAGTAAGCAAGCTTAGGGACAGGACCCTAATAAACTACTAGGAGGCTCTATAAGTGCAGGGATATATATAGTAATAGATCTATTAGATATAGATCTAATTAGAAATCCCTTGCATAATCTTTTAGTATATCCTAAACTAAATACTATAATCCACGCTATAATTATAGTAGTAATAGGGAGCAAATCTCCTAAAAACCCTAAAAGAAATACGCACTAGGACGCTCTACAAAAAGAGCTAAAATAATAGAAGGATCTCTATAACTACTAAATAGGATAGTAATTTAGAGACGCAGTATATAAAGAAATTAATACTCTACTAAAAGCTAGTACCTAGGAGAAGATTAATAGGCTAACTAAAGGAGAGCGTCTACTCCTACTTAAATAGGTGTTTACATACAAGCTTAATTAGGATAGTTACCTAATTAAGTGTAAAGCAAGGATAGTAGTAAGAGGAGATCTATAGCTTACTAACTTAATTTATTTAACCTACGCAGCTACCCTAGCAGCTTAAACCTTTAGGACTATAATAGCTATTAGAGCTAAGTTTAACCTTAAGATATATTAATATAACGTTGTTAGAGCTTTCCTTAACGCCTTAAGGGATTAACACCCTATAGTTATCTGCAAGCTACCTAAAGGATATTAAATACCTAGGAAGTGCGTTAAGCTTAAACGAGCTCTATATAGATTAAAAGACTTACTATTATTATAGTATAATAAGCTCTTAACTACACTCTAAGAAAATAAGCTTATTACTTCTAAAGAGGAGCTATGCCTATTCTTTAATAGAGATTGCAGTATCTTGTTAATATTCTATGTAGACAATATCCTATCGCTCTATTACTAAAACTACGCAAGCTAAGCTTATAAAGTTATCTAAGCTCTAAAGCAAAGATATACTATAGAAGAAAAGGGACCTGTAAGCTGGTTTCTAGGGGTGAGAGTAATCTAGGATAGAAAGAGATAGACAATAACGCTTGTTTATAATAAATACATTAACAAGATTATAAAGAAATTTAATCTAGTAGAGATAGGAAAATTCCCTACTACACTACTATTAAGTAAAGATATTAAAAAGAGTATAGGAGAAGCTACTAAAAAAGAGATTAAGGACTATTAGGAGCGCGTTAGATTAATCCTTTATACCTTAATTATAGTGCGCCCTAATATTGCCTATATAGCCTTCTAGCTCTCCTAATACCTTACTAACCTATCTAAACAACACTTTAATGCGGTTAATTAAGTGATTGTCTATCTATACTAAACTTAATACTAATTAATCTAATATAGGAATAAGGATCCTAATAAGCTTATAATATGTAGTAATGCGTTATTTGCTAATAATATTAATACTTAGCAATTATTATATAGATACCTAATTACGCTCTTTAGAGGACCTATTATTTAGAAGGTAGCTTAATAAGTAACTGTTACTACGTTAACTACTAAGGCAGAGCTCCTTACGCTTAAGCAAGTAAGCAAAGAAGCAATAGCGTTAAAACGCTTTTTAACTAAAATACACCTTACTTTAGATACTACCTAGATAATTAATTGTAATAATTAACAAACTATTAGGTTAGTAGTAGGTAATAATAAAAGGATTACTACTAAGCTGCGCTATGTAGATATTTAAAATATATAGCTTAGGCAAGAGCATGCAAAGGGATCTTTCTATATTGCCTACCTACCTACTAGCAATATACTAGCTAATAGGCTTACTAAAAACCTAACTACACAATAATTTATAAGGTTTAGGGAGCACCTAAAGTTATATAATAGTAGAGTATATATTATATAATATTAATTAAAGTAAGGTAGTATATAAGATCTATTAATATATAATATAAGAATAACTAACTATAGCCTACCTTTCTATTATTAACTAGGTAGCTTCCCTAAGGAGCTCTATTACGCGCGCAAAGCGTGCCTTAGAGTCTATAGGGAGCTACCTAGGTTGCCCTATCCTAGGATCTATAGGGGGAACCTTAGAGGAGCTAGAGTCCTTATCTTCTAATAAGGAGCTCTAGGCGCCCTTAGCTATAGTATTAGCCTTGCGCGCAAGCTTAGCAGTAGTAGTAGCAGCTTTTACTAGCTCCTGCTATTTAGCCTCGCTCTCCTTAAGGAGCACTAAGACCCTCTGCTTCTTATCCTTAAGAAGGTCTTAGCTCTTACCTGCCTACTTCCTTGCTAGGAAGGACAGCGTAGAACATTAGGCAAGCTTAGAGCTATTAGTTTATTAGTATAAGATCTTACTAAAGTGTTATAAAGGAAAAATTTCTTATATAGATTATATATATTAGGACATAGCTATACCTAAAGGAGCACTGCTAGTACTAAGTCCCCCTACTAGAAGAGTTATAGCACTCGCTATTAGACTTATTAAAGAGCGCTAAGCGCAGATAATTTAGATAAGTTTTAGCACAATAAATGCTAGGCTCTCTATAATAGGAGGATCTTAGGGTCTCCTTAGGAGCTAGAGAGGGAGTAGGAGTAGGAGCGGGGATAGGGGGCAGGGTCTAGGGAGGTGTAAAGGGCTTGGGCTTATGCCTAAGCCTAGGTCTAACACAAGACGGACCAAGTCTAATACTACTACTAAGCGAACACACTAGACACCTATAAAAAGGCGTAGAGGGCTTACCTCTCCTTTAAGATACTAAATACTATTATTAACGCTTATTGCATTCCCCCCTTAAGGCTAGTCTATAACATTTTAGTATCTTCTTCTAAATATACTATAATAGTAATAAGAGATAGACGCGCTAGATGTTTAGAATAACTAGGTGCAACCTAATATAGTAGAAAGGCTAATACAATAGGTCTATAGATTAATAGAATAATAGGCTTAAGACTCTACTATAATAGCTATACTACGTTAATAGAATAAGGAAATACACAATTAGATTCTATCCTAACCCTCCTCTAAGCCCGCTAGGTTTAATAATATACTACCTCCGCCCTCTCCTACCTTACACTACAAACCTTTCCTAGTTAGCTTGCTATATAATAGCACTAAGGTAAACTTCTCCTCCTAGCAAATAACTATAGAGTTTAAACTGCGTGTAGACAAGGTCTTTATTAGGGATAAGGAAGTAAGGTTTATATATATTTAGTCCTAGTTATTGCCTATAGTCTAGCGCGCTATAGCACTATACTTTAAGGATAGTGCACGCAAGCGTTAGGATGTAAGCAGGTTTCTTAACTACCTAGCATTCTATTATAGTAACTATTACAGGTAGGAGCGCGCCTAAGTTATGTTAGAACACTTATATTAGGGCTAAAATTAGCCTTTTATAGAGTTCTTTATAAATTTTATATAGCTCTTTATATAGTTAGGAGGTTTATACTAGGATAATAAATAGAAGCTTTTATAACTTTAGCGATCTCTTAATAGTTGTATACGCTTAGTTTCCCTTAATAGGGGAGTCTCTAGGATAAACTATAACGTAGCTATAGAGGAATATAAGATAATTATAGTAGATATTAAAATAGCCTCTCTAGAACTAGGCTTTCTTTAGGCTAGTAAGTCTAAGGAACCCTAGTAGAAGTCTAACTTAGATTAGGACGGCGACACAAATATAGTAGAAGTAGTAGCCTTATTAAGTGCACCTACTAAACTACTAACATTACGTCCTAACTAGATCCTACAGGACCTATTTAATACATAGAAACTAGCAAAGGTCTACACCTAGTATAGATAGGGCAGTTATTTTATGCGTGCATGCCCTAATACCCTATTACTATAACTAGTAGGTGTTAAGACAGTTGCAGCATTAGTAAGCAGCCCTAATTTAGGAAACTAGCCACCCCTAACCTTAGGCTAAGTTAGGGGTATAAGGAGGATACTATAATAGAGGAATTATTAATAGTAGAGGCTATTAAGTATCCCCTAGATATTAAGGCTAGGTTAAATAATCCTCCTTTCTTTATTCCCCTCCTCCTAGGCGGAGTAGAGAACGTGCAAGCGATAGTTAATTTAGGGTGCTAGTGTTTTAGTGTGGTTAAGGAAAAGTTAGCAAGATAGATTAGTAGGAACTTTATTAATATTCCCCTGCAACCCTTGCAACATACCTAGGGAATTGCTAAGGGTACAAGAATTTTATAGTTAGTAGTATTAGACTATAATTTAGATAGTTAGTAGTCTTAGCTTTTAGCTTATATAGTACCTAGTCTCTCCTATTAACTAATACTAGGTAGACTATAGCTGTGCAGAGAGGGCGTTATTATTAACATTCTACAAGGCAAATTAATAATTATAAAGGCGGGAAATATAGTAGTATAAGAGAGCAGGAGACGCCTACATCCTACCTATATCTCTATTATCTTAGGTTTAGTTATAGCAGGGTTACTAAATTAAGGATCCTAATAGGAAGATATATAGGTACAAATTTTTGCAATAAATATACTAGATATTTTATAGGTAATATATAACTTACGCCTAACAAAATATCTAGAAAGTATTAGTAAGGGAAGTCCTATTAATATACACACTGTCTATATTGCTAATAACATAGTTCCCTACAAACCTAAGCACAAAACTAGAAAGACAAAGTTGCTACTAGAACTATAAGAGTTTAAGGACCTGTTTAACAAAGAGTTAGCAAGTAGTTTGCTACCTTATTAAGGTAGTATAGATTACTATATTTAGTTAATAACTCTCCTAGATAGAACCTAGCCTAACCCCCTATAGGGTCCCCTATACCCTATATTGCGTGATTAATTGCTAGAACTAAGAATACAACTTACTAGATTAATAGACAAGGGCTAGATCTAAGCAAGCTCTTCTATAGCTAGAGCTCTAGTGTTGCTAGTAAAGAAGCTATTAGGTAGTTAGCGCCTTTATATAGATTACTAGATACTTAATAGCATAATAATATTAGACTAATATCTACTACTACTTATTAAGGAAACTTTGCGTACACTATCTAGCGCAAATTAGTTTACAAAAGTAGATATTTGCGCTGCCTTTTATAAAGTTAGAATAGTAGAAGGTTATAAGCCCTTAATAGCTTTCTATACCTAGTTTAGGTTGTATAAATAGTTAGTATATCTATTTAGTCTTAGTAGTGCGCTATCTACTTTCTAATAATATATTAATACTGCGCTTGCAGAGTTACTTAGATTATATATAATAGCCTACCTTAATAATATCCTAATTTATTTAGGAGGAGACTAGTTTAACTATATAGAAAAAGTAAAGCGTGTACTTACACTATTAAAAGAAGCAGGACTACACCTAGACTTAGAGAAATATACTTTTAGTGTTAAGGAGGTACGCTACCTAGGCTATATTATTAAGGCGGGCAAATTACTTAGACCTAACCCTAAAAAGCTTAGGGTAGTATAGGAATAGGAATCCCCTAGGAATATAAGAGAGGTGAGGAGTTTTCTAGGTTTTGCTAACTTCTACCGCGATTTTATTATAAAGTTTTCTAAAGTAGCAGCGCCTTTAAACTAACTAACTAGGAAGGACACCCTATTCTAATAGGGAGAGGAAGAATAGAGTGTATTTAATACACTAAAAAAGGCATTTATATCTAGACTAGTACTAATATAATAGGACCTAGCTAAAGAAATATTATTAGAAGTAGACTATTTAGGATGCGCTCTTAGGGGTTACTTATTACAAAAAGTTAGGGGCGTCTAGCGCCTAGTTACTTACTACTCTATAGCACTAATACTAGAGAGATAAAACTACACTATATATAATAAGGAACTGCTAGCTATTATTAAGTGTCTTAAAAGTTAGTTAGTAGAGCTATAGAGCGTTTATAAGCTGTTTACAATATTTATAGACTATAAAAACCTAGAGTACTTTACTAGCCTTTAAAGCTTAAGCGAGTAATAGTGCTACTAGGTAGAGGAACTTTTAAAATATTAGTACATCCTATAGTATAGACCTAGCTGTCTTATAGGATAACCTAATACCTTAAGTAGGTAACTATAAGATTTAAACTCCTTTAAAGCAACACTATAGTTAGTAATACGCCCTAAATTAATTTAGGTTATAGTATTAGAAGTAGAGGAGGCGTCTAAGTTACTAAAGGGCGCTAGCCTCTTTACTAACCTGTATATATAGACACTATAGGACAAAGCAGTACTAGAAGATAAGATATACTAAGTGCGTCTTAATGTGGTTTAGAAAGGCGCTAGGTCTTTCCTAGTTTTAGCTAACACAAAGTAATAGATTAGGGACTATATAATTAGCGCACACAGCACTTTGCTTTAGAGGGGCGTTATTTAGTTACTAATATAGGAACCCTTTATAACTACTATTATATAGTAAGTATATAAATTAGGTTTAGTAGGATATCTAGGGAAGAATATAATATTTTAAATACTACGCCGTAACTATTATTAGGATAGAATATTAGGAGACGTTGCGTGGTATATTTAGAACTACTATTATTACAGTGCTTATATCTCCTAGAAGCGCTAATAGGGTCTATTATAACCTATACTAGTTGCGTTACAATACTAGTCCTAAATATCTATAGATTTTATAGTTAACCTACCTATAAAAGA
Source organism: Plenodomus lingam (assembly GCF_022343315.1). Lineage (NCBI taxonomy): Eukaryota > Fungi > Ascomycota > Dothideomycetes > Pleosporales > Leptosphaeriaceae > Plenodomus > Plenodomus lingam. The sequence goes on from NW_027093974.1 coordinate 2,990,906, forward strand.
TAATAGCAAACCTTAGTTCCTATTAGTTATTACTAATAGATTGTCTAAATATATTTAGCTTAAAGCAATAGTCTCTATAGTAGCTAATTATTATACAAGGATCTTCTAGGACAACTAGTAGTAGTTCTAGGGCTTCCTATCCTCTATTATTACTAACTAAGGCTCTAACTAGTTAGGATCTTTCTAGATAACGTTATACTAGATAATAAAGATAAACTAGTTACTGTTTACTATATACTACCCTTAGATAGACAGCGGGATAGAGTAGGCAAACTAAGAAGTGCAGGTAGTGCTGCGTATAATAGTATGCTTTAAGCAGACTAACTAGCCTAACTACCTACTAGCCTGCTAACTTGCACTTAATAATAGGGACTCTAGTATAACTAGTGTTAGCCTAAATCTACTTTTAAATAGGTATACTATAGACACGCTCTAAAAGATAATATTACTACTAGTAAAGCCTAAGAATCCTTGTAGAGAGGTAGTAGTGTTCTTGTCGCACCTGTAAAGGGGTGTAGAACTAGCGCAAGCTGCTATCGCGTTCTAATAGCAATAATAACAAGAAGCAATAAACTAGTCCTAATACCTAGCTAAAAAGTTCCTAAAAGGCAATATAGTTTAGTTTGCAATACGCAATATAAAGATAAACTAACTAAGTAAAAAGTTTAACTAGCTATAGGTAAAGTATAAAGTAATGCAAGTTCCTACTTTACTTATAGTGTTATAGACTAGCCTTAAGGGAAGAATGCAATAAGCGTTAATAATAGTATTTAGTATCTTAAAGGAGAGATAAGCCCTCTACGCCTTTTTATAGGTATCTAGTGTGTTCGCTTAGTAGTAGTGTTAGACTTGGTCTGTCTTATATTAGACCTAGGCTTAGGCATAAGCCTAAGTCCTTTACATACCCCTAACCTTCCCCTATAAACTATCGTGAAATTGTCTTTTTAGGGGTCTAGGGTTATGTCTTTGTCCTCTACAATCTATATTAGGCTTTGTTACTATATTTTTTAGTTTTATTGTTATATCTTTATGTTCCTTCCTAATTTATAACAGGCCTATATATTAAGCGGTACGCGCGCGTAGCGTCTGTGCGCTTGTTTTAGCACCTTACTATAAAAGTTCTAATATAGCTATCCTACCCTACTATAAATTTCCTAAACTTACTTTGTTATACAACAGATTTTCCCTACTAATTAGCCCCTTCTCTAATCTTTTTCTATTAATCCTACCTATCTAGTCCCTATTATATCTTTATCTGCAGCTACTAGTGCTAGTAGTAGGGATCTACTACGAGGCAGTTAGACCCTACACTAGGCCTACTAAGACAAGGTGCGTACTTCTAATATTCTCCCTATATTTCCTACACTAACTTTTTATTTAGCACACATCTCCCTAAACTTACTTACTTAGTAGCTTTATTATTTCTAGTAACTTAGATAATAAGGAATATAATAGTAGCTTTATAAAGCTACTTCCCTGTAATTAGTATATTAACTAGCTTTGTCTCTTTAGTAAGTGTGACTATTAGGAGGGTAGTAGTAAGTTCCCCTTAATTTTTATTTTCTTTGTAGCAAGTTCTAACTATATCTAGGGCGCTTATGCAAGTCCTGCTATTGCGGCTATAAGACTTATACTTAGTTAGAAGCTATCCTTACTAATAATCCTAACGTTTGCTAAGCCCTCTATAACTAGCTTTAGTTTTATTATAGTTACTAGGAGGATCGCCTTTATATTATAAAGAAGGGGACCCTTAGCACTTTTATAGGGAAACCTACTAAAGGCACCTATTACTAGTTTATACTATAGTTCTACTAGCTCTACTATTATTTTAAGGATCTTATATTAAGGGCTTAAACTAATAACGCTATTACTCTACTTGCCCCTACTACTTACTTGCGCGCCTATAATTAGTATTAGCTTAGTGCTATTATTCTATCTACTACTAGTACTCTAGTATTTCCTCTTTAGTCTGCTATTACGCCTTTGTGTAGTAGTTGTGGTAACAATAATATTATATAGCTTGCTGCTGCTACTAGTGTTGCCTTCTAGCGTATTAACTAGCGTATAAACAAGACCTAGGCCTAAACTAACCTTTATATTAACTAGCTTAAGAGCGCTACTAAGTACACTACCTAAGGTATTAAGACTCTTATTATTAGTATTGTTTTTCCCTTGTTCCCTTTATATCTATTCTAACGTTTGTTTTCTTTAGGCCTAGGGTGCTACGCGCTAGTAAGCTATTAAAGCACTACCCTCCTCCTAACGCTGCTACTGCCACTGCTTATACTTGTTAACTAAGTCGTCCCCCACCCACAACGCGCGTAAGCGCCACCACTATTGCTAAGAGATATAGAGGCGTTAGAATAATATAAATAATAGTTTAGGGGGGGCTAGAGGGAGGTTAGTTATAGATAGTAATAGTATAGATACTACTACCTAATTATTAGCCACATTATAAAACTTTAGTAGTAGGGCACTTGCTTAGAGTGTTATAAGGATAATTAAAAGATTTCTCCTATACCTTTCTACTTCTTAATTATAATAAAGGTCTAAGTTATTATTCTAGTTTCCTTTTGCCCTTACTTCCTAGTTTTTATATATATTAGGCTATTATTATGCGTAGTATCCCTATACTATTCCTTAAACCTATCTAGAGCCTTAGTATCCTGCACTACCTCTAGTAGGTGCTATATTAGATTAACATACCCCTTTTATTTTACTAGGACTTAACACTTCCCTTTTCCTCTTGCATTCTTTGCATAAAGGATCTCTTCTACTTTCTATTTATATAGTGTTGTATCTTTATTTTCTAGAGTAACTATTAGACCTAGTTATAAGTCCTAAAGCTTCTAGCTTAGTAGTAGGTTATTAGCAGCTCTCTCTAGCAGATCCACATGCACAGTCTTATATAAGCTCCCTAGTAAGTCTAATACTACTATAAGTAGAGTAAGAACTTCTATTACTTTATACTTTACCTATAGCTAGTTAAACTTTTTACTTAGTTAGTTTATCTTTATATTGCGTATTATAAACTAAACTATATTGCGTTTTAGGAACTTTTTAGCTAGGCGTTAGGACTAGTTTATTACTTCCTATTATTGTTGCTATTAGAACGCAATAGTAGCTTGCGCTAGCTCTACACCCCTCTATAGGTGTAATAAGAACGCTATAGCCTCCCTATAAGGATTCTTAGGCTTTACTAGTAGTAATATTAACTTTTATAGCGTGTCTATAGTATACCTATTTAAAAGTAGATTTAGGCTAACACTAGTTATACTAGAGTCCCTGTTATTAAGTGTAAGTTAGCAGGCTAGTAGGTAGTTAGGCTAGTTAGTCTGCTTAAAGCATACTATTATGCGCAGCACTACCTACACTTCTTAGTTTGCCCGCTCTATCCTGCTATCTATCTAAGGGTAGTATATAGTAGATAGTAACTAGTTTATCTTTATTATCTAGTATAATATTATCTAGAAGGATCCTAACTAGTCTAAACCTTAGTTAGTAATAATAGAGGATAGGAAGCCCTAGAACTACTACTAGTTGTCCTAGAAGATCCTTGCATAATAATTAGCTACTATAGAGACTATTGCTTTAAGCTAAACATATTTAGATAATCTATTAGTAATAACTAATAGGGACTAGGGTTTGCTATTATCTTTCGCAGGTAGGTTAACTATAAAATCTATAAATATTTAGGACTAGTATTATAACGTGACTAGTATAGGTTATAATAGACCCTATTAGCGCTTCTAGGAGATATAAGCACTATAATAATAGTAGTTTTAAATATACTACGCAACGTCTCCTAATATTCTATCCTAATAATAGTTGCAGCGCAGTATTTAAAATATTGTGTTCTTTCCTAGATATCCTACTAAACCTAATTTATATGCTTGCTATATAATAGTAGTTATAAGGGGTTCCTATATTAGTAACTAAATAACACCCCTCTAGAGCAAAGTGCCGTGTGCGCTAATTATATAGTCCCTAATCTATTGCTTTATATTAGCTAAAACTAGGAAAGACCTAGCGCCTTTCTAAACTATATTAAGACGCACTTAGTATATCTTATCTTCTAGTACTGCTTTGTCCTATAGTGTCTATATATATAGGTTAGTAAAGAGGCTAGCGCCCTTTAGTAACTTAGACGCCTCCTCTACTTCTAACACTGTAACCTAAATTAATTTAGGGCGTATTACTAACTATAGTGTTGCTTTAGAGGAGTTTAAATCTTATAGTTACCTGCTTAAGGTATTAGGTTATCCTATAAGATAGCTAGGTCTATACTATAGGATATACTAATATTTTAAAAGTTCCTTTACCTAGCAGCACTATTACTTGCTTAAGCTTTAAAGGCTAGTAAAGTACTCTAGGTTTTTATAGTTTATAAATATTATAAATAGCTTATAAACGCTCTATAGCTCTGCTAACTAACTTTTAAGACACTTAATAATAGCTAGCAATTCCTTATTGTGTATAGTATAGTTTTGTCTCTCTAGCGTTAGTGCTATAGAGTAGTAAGCAACTAGGCGCTAGACGCCCCTAACTTTTTGCGACAAGCAACCCCTAAGAGTATATCCTAAATAGTCTACTTCTAATAACGTTTCTCTAGCTAGGTCCTATTATATTAATACTAGTCCTAATATAAACGCCTTTTTTAGCGCATTAAATACACTTTATTCCTCCTCTCCCTATTAGAATAGGGTGTTCTTCCTAGTTAGTTAGTTTAAAGGTGCTACTACTTTAGAAAACTTTATAATAAAATTATAGTAGAAGTTAGCAAAACCTAGAAAACTCCTTACCTCTCTTATATTCCTAGGGGATTCCTATTCCTATACTACCCTAAGCTTTTTAGGGTTAGGTCTAAGTAATTTGCCTACCTTAATAATATAGCTTAGGTAGCGTACCTCCTTAATACTAAAAGCACATTTCTCTAAGTCTAGGTATAGTCCTGCTTCTTTTAATAGTATAAGTACACGCTTTACTTTTTCTATATAGTTAAACTAGTCTCCTCCTAAATAAATTAAGATATTATTAAGGTAGGCTATTACATACAATCCTAGTAACTCTGTAAGCGCAGTATTAATATATTATTAGAAAGTAGATAGCGCACTACTAAGACTAAATAGACATACTAACTATTTATATAACCTAAACTAGGTGTAGAAAGTAGTTAAGGACTTATAACCTTCTACTATTCTAACTTTATAAAAGGCAGTGTAAATATCTACTTTTATAAACTAATTTACGCTAGATAGTGTGCACAAAGTTTCCTTAATAAGTAGTAGTAGGTATTAGTCTAAGGTTGTTATGCTATTAAGCGTCTAGTAGTCCACACACAGACGCTAACTACCTAATAGCTTCTTTACTAGCAACACTAGAGCTCTAGCTATAGAAGAGCTTACTTAGATCTAGCCCTTGTCTATTAATCTAGTAAGTTATATTCTTAGTTCTAGCAATTAATTACGCAATATAGGGTACAGGGGACCCTATAGGGGGTTAGGCTAGGTTCTGTCTAGGAGAGTTATTAACTAAATATAGTAATCTATACTACCTTAATAAGGCAGCAAACTGCTTACTAACTCTTTATTAAATAGGTCCTTAAACTCTTGCAGTTCTAGTATTAACTTTATCTTTCTAGTTTTATGCTTAGGTTTATAGGGAACCGTGTTACTAGAAATATAGGAGGTGTGTATATTAATAGGACTTCCCTTGTTAACACTTCCTAGATATTTTGTTAGGCGCAAGTTATATATTACCTATAATATATCTAGTATATTTATTATAAAAATTTGTACCTATATATCTTCTTATTAGGGTTCTTAATTTAGTAACCCTACTATAACTAAACCTAAGATAATAGAGATATAGGTAGAATACAGACGTCTCCTGCTTTCTTATACTACTATATTTCCCGCCTTCCTAATTATTAATTTACCTTGTAGAATGTCTATAACAACGCCCTCTCTACAAAGCTATAGTCTACCTAGTATTAGTTAATAGGAAAGGCTAGGTACTATATAAGCTAAAAGCTAAGACTGCTAACTATCTAAATTATAGTCTAATACTACTAACTATAAAATTCTTGTACCCTTAGCAATTCCCTAGGTATGTTACAAGGGTCGCGGGGGAATATTAATAAAGTTCCTACTAATCTATCTTGCTAACTTTTCCTTAACTGCACTAAAACACTAGCACCCTAAATTAACTATTGCTTACACGTTCTCTACTCTACCTAGGAGGAGGGGAATAAAGAAAGGAGGATTATTTAACCTAGCCTTAATATCTAGGGGACACTTAATAGCCTCTACTATTAATAATTCCTCTATTATAGTGTCCTCCTTATACCCCTAACTTAGCCTAAGGTTAGGGGCGGCTAGTTTCCTAAATTAGTGCTACTTGCTAATGCTATAACTATCTTAACACCTACTAGTTATAGTAATAGGGTATTAGGGCATACACGCACAAAATAACTGCCCTATCTACACTAGGTGCAGACCCTTGCTAGTTTCTATGCATTAAACAGGTCCTATAGGATCTAGTTAGGACGTAATATTAGCGGTTTAGTAGGTGCACTTAATAAGGCTGCCACTTCTACTATATTTATATCGCTATCCTAATCTAAGTTAGACTTCTACTAGGGTTCCTTAGACTTACTAGCCTAAAGGAAGCCTAGTTCTAGAGAGGCTATTTTAATATCCACCGCAATTATCTTATATTCCTCTATAGCTGCGTTATAGTTTATCCTAGAGACTCCCCTATTAAGGAAAACTAAGCGCATATAACTATTAAGAGATTGCTAAAGTTATAAAAGCTTCTATTTATTATCCTAGTGTAAACCTCCTAACTATATAAGGAGCTATATAAAATTTATAAAGAACTTTGTAAAAGGCTAATTTTAGCCCTAATATAAGTGTTCTAACGCGACTTAGGCACGCTCCTACCTGTAATAGTTACTATAATAGAACGCTAGGTAGTTAAGAAACCTGCTTATATCCTAACGCTTGCGTGCACTATCCTTAAAGTATAGTGCTATAGCGCGCTAGACTATAGGTGATAACTAGGACTAAATATATATAAACCTTGCCTCCTTATCCCTAATAAAGACCTTGTCTACACGCAGTTTAAACTCTATAGTTATTTGCTAAGAGGAGAAGTTTACCTTAGTGCTATTATATAGCAAGCTAACTAGGAAAGGTTTACAGCGTAAGGTAGGAGAGGGCAGAGGTAGCATGTTATTAAACCTAGCAGGCTTAGAGGAGGGTTAGGATAGAATCTAATTGCGTATTTCCTTGTTCTATTAACGTAGTATAGCTATTATAGTAGAGTCTTAAGCCTGTTATTCTATTAATCTATAGACCTATTATATTAGCCTTTCTACTATATTACGTTGCACCTAGCTATTCTAAACATCTAGCGCGTCTATCTCTTATTACTATTATAGTATGTTTAGAAGAAGATACTAAAATGTTATAGACTAGCCTTAAGGGGGGAATGCAATAAGCGTTAATAATAGTATTTAGTATCTTAAAGGAGAGATAAGCCCTCCACGCCTTTTTATAGGTGTCTAGTGTGTTCGCTTAGTAGTAGTATTAGACTTGGTCTATCTTGTGTTAGACCTAGGCTTAGGTATAAGCCTAAGTCCTTCATATATAGTAGTATTAGACTTACTAGGCAGCTTACATAAGACTTTGTATGTAGATCTGCTAGAGAGAGCGGCTAATAACCTGCTGCTAAGCTAGAAGCTTAAGGACTTATAACTAGGTCTAATAGTTACTCTAGAAAATAAAGATGCAACGCTAGATAAATAGGAAGTAGAAGAGATCCTTTGTGCAAAGAATACAAGGGGAGAAGGGAAGCGTTAAGTCCTAGTAAAATAGAGGGGGTATATTAATCTAACATAGCACCTATTAGAGGTAGTGCAGGATGCTAAGGCTCTAGATAGGTTTAAGGAATAGTATAGGGATACTACGCATAATAACAGCCTAATATGCACAAAAGCTAGGAAGTAAGGGCAAAAGGAAACTAGAATAATAACTTAGACCTTTGTTATAATTAAGAAGTAGGAAGGTATTAGAGATATCTTTTATTTCTCCTTATAACACTCTAAGCAAGTGCCTTACTACTAAAGTTTTATAGTGTAGCTAACAATTAAGTAGCAGTGTCTATAATATTACTATCTATAACTAACCCCCCTTTAGCCCCCCCTAAACTATTGTTTATGTTATTCTAACGCCTCTATATCTCTTAGTAATAGTAGTGGCGCTTACACGCAGCGTAAGTAGGGGATAACTTAGTTAATAAGTATAAACAGCAGTAGTAGTAGTAGCAGGAGGAGGGTAGTGCTTTAATAGCTAGCTAACGCGCAGCACCCTAGGCCTAAAGAAAACAAACGTTAGAATAGATATAAAGGAAACAAGGGAAAATTAACACTAATAATAAGAGTCTTAATACCTTAGGTAGTGCGCTTAGCAGCGCTCTTAAGCTAATTAATATAAAGGTTAGTTTAGGCCTAGGTCTTGTTTATACACTAGTTAATACGCTAGAAGGTAACACTAGTAGTAGTAGCGAGCTATATAATATTATTGTTGCTATAACTACTACGTAAAGGCGTAATAGCAGACTAAAGTAGAAATACTAGAGCACTAGTAGTAGATAGAATAACAGCACTAAGCTAATACTAATTATAGGCGCGCAAGTAGGTAGTAGGGGCAAGTAGAGTAATAGTGTTATTAGTTTAAGCCCTTAATATAAGATCCTTAAAATAATAGTAGAGCTAGTAGAACTATAGCATAAACTAGTAATAGGTGCCTTTAGTAGGTTTCCCTGTAAAAGTGCTAAGGGTCCCTTTCTTAGTAATATAAAGGTAATCCTCCTAGTAACTATAATAAAACTAAAGCTAGTTATAGAGGGCTTAGTAAACGTTAGGATTATTAGCAAGGATAGCTTCTAACTAAGTACACATCTTATAGCTATAATAGTAGGACTTGCATAAGCGCCCTAGATATAGTTAGAACTTGCTACAAAGAAAATAAAAATTAAGGGGAACTTACTACTACCTTCCTAATAGTCACACTTGCTAAAGAGATAAAGCTAGTTAATATACTAATTATAGGGAAGTAGCTTTATAAAGCTACTATTATATTCCTTATTATCTAAGTTACTAGAAATAATAAAGCTACTAAGCAACTGTGTTTAGGGAGATATGTGCTAAGCAGAAGTTAGTGCAGGAAATATAGGGAGAATATTAAAAGTACGCACGTTATCTTAGTAGGCCTAGCGCGGGGTCTAACTACCTTATAGTAGTTTCCTACTACTAGCACTAGTAGTAGTAGATAGAGATATAATAGAGGCTATATAGGCTAGATTAATAGAAAAAGAGTAGAGATAAGACTAATTAGCTAGGAAAATCTACTATATAACAAAGTAAGTTTAGGAAATTTATAGTAGGGTAGGACAGCTATATTAGAACTTTTATAGTAGGGTGCTAAAATAAGCGTATAGACGCTACGCACGCGTACTACTTAATATACAGGCCTGTTACAAATTAGGAAGGAACACAAAGATATAACAACAAAACTAAAAAAAATATAGTAATAAAGCCTAATATAGATTATAGAGGACAAAGATATAACCCTAGACCCCTAGAAAGACAATTTCACAATAGCTTATAGGGGAAGGTTAGGGGTATATAAAGGGCTTAGGCTTATGCCTAAGCCTAGGTCTAACACAAGATAGACTAAGTCTAACACTACTACTAAGCGAACACACTAGACACCTATAAAAAGGCGTAGAGGGCTTACCTCTCCTTTAAGATACTAAATACTATTATTAACGCTTATTGCATTCTCCCTTAAGGCCAGTCTATAACAGGAGGAGTAGGAGCTAGAGTTAGAGCTAGAGTAGTAGGAGCTAGAGTAGGAGCGCCTTTCCTTAGCTTCGCAATCTTAGCTATAGTAGCAGTAGCTACGCGCTTAGCTACTACACACTCTATAATAGCCTTACGCTTAGTAGTAGCACGCTCTTCTTTAGTAGTAGTGGCTTTAGTAACTATAGCTTTAGCTACGCAGGAGGCGATAAGGGCAGCGCGGGTAGAGTAAGTGTAAGTAGTAGGTTTTAACTTTAACTAAGATATAGGTTAGTAGGGATATAGGTATAGTTTAGATCTTTAGGGTTATATAATCTTATAACTTAAGCTATAGTAAAGATTATAGTTAGGTAGATAGAGTTACAGAGCTCTATCTAGACAATATCTACGCGCGTAAGCGCAGGCTAAATAAGGAAGGCGCGCTAGTTAGTATCTAAAGGGTAAGCTAATTTAACCCTTTAGATATACAACGCTCTAATTAGCCACACTACCTACTAACTATAAGCGCAACTATAACAATAACAAAAGATCTACCTATACCTAGGGGGTGTGTTGCAGGAGGGATATTAACTAGATCACAGAGTATCTTAATCTAATTAATCCTAATTAATACCCCTATATAACCCACTATCTAATTAACTGCTAGCTTACTGCTAAGTGCCTAATAAAAAGCAGGAGCTCTAGTAAGGAAGGTTTACTAATTATTTACCTTCTAGTAAGGGTAGCTAAAGCTCTATATATATGAGTCTAATCGTAGTAGATACAATCTAATAATCTATCTCCTAAATTATTCCTAACCTTAGTAATCTAAATTTCCACAATTATCTTTATCTATAGTAGTAGTAGGAGTAGCAGGGGTAGGGATAGGGGCAGCAGGGGTAGCAGTAGTAGTAGCAGGAGCAGCAGCGGCGGCAGCGTTAGCGGTAGTAGTAGTAGTAGTAGTAGTAGTAGTAGTAGTAGTAGAGGGGGGGCTATACTAGTGTTAGTATCTATCTTTCTTATATAACTTCTAATACTAAAGTATAATACTATACTTAACCTAGAATACCTAACCTAAACGCGTAGTATAAGGGGGGAGGGTAGTAGTAGTAGTAATAACTATCCCCTTAGCTATAGGGAAGTTAGTATAGTAGGCGTAGTAGAACTATATAAGGGAGAATATATTAATAGTGTTAGTAGTGTTAGTAGTATTAGTAGTACTAGTAGTATTAGTAGTATTAGTAGTAAGTTAAGGTTAAGGCGTTAAGGTTATATTATATAGTATAACTAACTAAGTATATAGGTTTACTTTACTATTATAATTTACTATTATATCTTAATTATAATATATATAGACTATAGTATAGGTAGTATTATTATATAATAAGTTTAGTATATGCTAATATATATTATAGACTAGCCTTAAGGGAGAATGCAATAAGCATTAATAATAGTATTTAGTATCTTAAAGGAGAGATAAGCCCTCTACGCCTTTTTATAGGTGTCTAGTGTGTTCGCTTAGTAGTAGTGTTAGACTTAGTCCGTCTTGTGTTAGACCTAGGCTTAGGCATAAGCCTAAGCCCTTTACTTACCCCTAACCTTCCCCTATAACCTATTGTAAAATTATCTTTCTAGGGGTCTAGGGTTATATCTTTGTCCTCTATAATCTATATTAGGCTTTATTGCTATATTTTTTAGTTTTATTATTATATCTTTATATTCCTTCCTAATTTGTAACAGGCCTATATATTAAGTAGTACGCGCGTATAGTGTCTATACGCTTGTTTTAGCACCCTACTATAAAAGTTCTAATATAGCTATCCTACCCTACTATAAATTTCCTAAACTTACTTATTACACAAGAGATTCTCCCTACTAATTAGCCCTCTCTCTACTCCCTTTCTATTAATCCTGCACATCTAGCCCCTATTATATTATTATCTATAGCTACTAGTGCTAGTAGTAGGGATCTACTATAAGGTAGTTAGACCCTGCGCTAGGCCTACTAAGATAACGTGCGTACTTTTAATATTCTCCCTATATTTCCTGCACTAACTTCTGCTTAGTACATATCTCCCTAAACACAGTTGCTTAGTAGCTTTATTATTTCTAGTAACTTAGATAATAAGGAATATAATAGTAGCTTTGTAAAGCTACTTCCCTATAATTAGTATATTAACTAGCTTTATCTCTTTAGCAAGTGTAACTATTAGGAAGGTAGTAGTAAGTTCCCCTTAATTTTTATTTTCTTTATAGCAAGTTCTAACTATGTCTAGGGCGCTTATGCAAGTCCTACTATTATAGCTATAAGATGTGTACTTAGTTAGAAGCTATCCTTGCTAATAATCCTAACGTTTACTAAGCCCTCTATAACTAGCTTTAGTTTTATTATAGTTACTAGGAGGATTACCTTTATATTACTAAGAAGGGGACCCTTAGCACTTTTATAGGGAAACCTACTAAAGGCACCTATTACTAGTTTATACTACAGTTCTACTAGCTCTGCTATTATTTTAAGGATCTTATATTAAGGGCTTAAACTAATAACACTATTACTCTACTTACGCCTACTACCTACTTGCGCACCTATAATTAGTATTAGCTTAGTGCTATTATTCTATCTACTACTAATACTCTAGTATTTCTACTTTAGTCTACTATTACGCCTTTATATAGTAGTTATAGCAATAATAATATTATATAGCTTGCTACTACTACTAGTATTACCTTCTAGTGTATTAACTAGCGTATAAACAAGACCTAGGCCTAAACTAACCTTTGTATTAATAGGCTTAAGAGCGCTACTAAGCGTACTACCTAAGGTATTAAGACTCTTATTATTAGTATTAGTTTTCCTATATTCCCTTTATATCTATTCTAACGTTTATTTTCTTTAGGCCTAGGGTGCTGCGCGTTAGTAGGCTATTAAAGCACTACCCTCCTCCTAACGCCGCTACCGCTGCTACTTATACTTGTTAACTAAGTTATCCCCTACCTACACTGCGCGCAAGCGTTATAACTATTGTGCTGTGGTGAGGGATGTATAGGAGGAAAACAAGGCTTAGCCTAAAAGGTTAGGCAAATTGAATGGTATAAAGGCATGAAGGATCAGAGGATAGGATAATAATAACTCTAGCAGACTTGACTTTAACTCTACAATATTATTATTTTACTTATGTTGCTATATTAAACCCCTATCCTCTACTATAGGATCACTACTATTAAACCTTGCCCCTCCTACTTCTCCTGGTTTAACTGGGTTACTCTCCCTAATAGTACAAATAGCAAAGCACTAAGGGGAACTTATCTTATCCTAGTGAAGGGGAGGGCCTAGTAGCATGCAACCAAGAGGACGTTTCTCTAAGTATAAGGAAGGTAGAGAAAAATTAAAAAAAATAGGTAGTGTTAAAGATTAACATTGTTAAGACAAAAATAGTAGGCCTATATTAGGACGTGGCTAACGCGCGTTAGTAGGAATAGAGTAATAACACTAAGAGGCTAACTAGAAAACACTAGAACACTAGAATAACTAGAACAACTAGAACTAGAACGACTAGAACTAGAATAACTAGAACTAGAACGACTAGAATAACTAGAACTAGAATAACTAAAACTAGAACAACTAAAACTAGAACTATTAGAATAATTAGAACTACAAGAAGCATTAGTAATACTAGAAGTGCTAGAATACCTAGAATATTACTACTAATAGAAAAGCTACCGCAAAGGCTATAGGGTGGTGTGTGCTGTTAGTAGGAAAATAGGGCTAGGCTAAAGTTGCTAACGCAACAAGAATCTACTAAAAACAAATACAAGTGCTAGCACTGTTTAGGAAGGGTGTTAGGGACATAGCTACTAAGGAGGAGGAGATAGTCTATAAAAGTAAGAGATAGGAAAGGGGGGAAGTAATATAAGCAAGCAGATACTAACTTATCTAATAATTTTAATTAATATTACTAGTTTATACACCTCCTTTAACGTTTACAGAAGCCTACTACCTTAACTAAGCCTATCCTTTTTACTAGGAATAATACCTAGAGAAAGTAATATTACCCTAGGGTTAACTAAAATAGAAACCTCTAGATCCCTAAGAAGAGTCCTTGTCCCTATAAGGCCTAGGAAAACTAACTTTTAGTTCTAGGGGAGGGAGGTTATAGAGTTCCTAGATAACTATAACCACTAGGCAGAAAATAGGGGGCTAGACAAAGTAGATTAGCTAAAAATTCTACTAGACTTTTATAATACTATATGCAGAATATTTATAAAGAAGCTTAGACCCTACTAGAAGCAAGACTAGGAGGAGCTATAGGAAGCTATAAAGGAGCACTAGAGGGACTAGGATATAGCCTAAAGGATAGGTACCTAAACCTTTCTAGATGCGTATATATAAGAAGCCTCTAGGAACTTCCTAGGTCTCTTAGACTACTATACTAATTTTGTAGTGTATAGCAATACCTACCTAGTATCTAAATAGCTATATAAAAGCAAGGTTAGATTCTTCTTCTTTAGAGGGTTACCCTAGGTAGATAAAGAGCTAGTCTTGCTTAGTATGCTAGGAGGGCCTAATAGTAATAAGGTAGCAAGCTATAAGCTAGAGAAGATCTATACCTATATTAAAAGAATCTATTAGCAAAGAGAAGGAATAAAATATATATTAGCTAGCTAAATAGAGGAAGATGCTTAGCAGGCATATTAGATATTAGAATTAGCAAAAGCTACGCCTACAAAGGAGGATATTATAGAGGTAGCAAAAGGCGTTAGAAAGGAGTAAGCTACTACCTAACTACTACTAAACGTTAACCTAGAAATAGACTAGTTAATTAGGGCACTAGGAAAAATAAAGATAAGTTTAGCTAAGGCTAATAGGCTATAGGAACACTACGTAATAGGCCTGCTACTAAAAAGCCTAGTAAACTAGCTCTACTTTATTTTACATATAACTAACGCTAGGATAGAGTAAGGAATACGTTAGAATACTATAGTAATTAGGGGCTTATTAATAAACTAGCTAAGAACCTAGGGCCCTACGCAAACATTAACTACTTAGCTAGGGACATAGAGCTATAGGGGGTATAACAAGAAACTACCTACCTATAATATATATAGATTAGAAACCTACCTAGCAAGGGACTGCCCCCCCTAGCTAGAACTTATGGCGCTAGGGTAGGTAAGCACTTCCTAGAATCTAGAAATAAGGACTAGGACATTTTACTACAGACTATTATATAAAAGACTAGGGCAGGTTACTAAGCTAGTACTATAGAACCTTACTCTTTACTAGATAAAGAAAAAGTTACGTGAATACTATAAGGTTACTAAGGATATCCTTAGCTAGCTAGCGTTATAGGTTAAGCTAGAACTATTTAACAGAATAGATTTAAGAGGCTAGTAGTAGAGGCAAACTTAAGGACTAGACTACCTAGTAGTAAAAAGAGCGGGAGCTAACGCAATATCTTCCTAGAATTAAGGATTAGAACTAGGGGATGCTTAAAAAGAATATAAGCAGTTCTTAAACTATTAAATACTATAAACTAGCAAGGAAGACCTAGTAGTAATAACGCTAGATTATATAGACTTAAGATATATTATTCTAGGATTAGCAGACAAGAATACACCTAGGATCCACGCCTCTACAAGGGAGAAAGAAAAGCAAAGGGACTAAGTCTTAGAAGAAGTAAGGATAGGATTAATCTAGAAGCGCAGGCGAGGAAGACTAGCATAAAACCTAGTAAACTAAGAAGAGGGAGTAGGTAAGGAGATAGAGCTTAAAGAGACCCTAGAGATTCTATACCTAGCCTAGGCCTATATAGACCCCTTCGTGATAATCTAGCTACTAGATAATATAGGTAAAGGCTATACGAATTTAGAGCCTAATTAGGACCTACTAATAATAAGAAGAAAAGTATAGTTTAAAGAAGTAAAGAATAAAGAGCTTAAGGGAATAATACGCCTAAGCCTAAACTAAATAGCAGCCACTTTTCTTAGGCAGGAAGTCTAGGGAATTGCGGTGGCTAACCTACTAGGGCAAGATTATCTACAGGAACAAATTAAGACATTATTATAGGAACCCTAGACTTAAGTCCTGTAGGATAATAACCACTTTAGCGGGGTAAATATAGTAGAGCTAGGGGTCCTAGAAAGTGCGCTAGTCCTAAATAGGTATCCAAAGGGTGCGCTAATTTTACCCTTTAGATGTGTTAACTAATTAGAGGAGCTAGAGGTAAAGAACCCTGCGCTAGGTTAGCGCAATATGCTTGCAATGCTAGAAGTACTTAATGCCTAAGTAAGGCTTTAATTTAGATAAAACTTAGATAGGTATAGAAAAGATTTAGTTATATAAGAAGAAAAAGACAAGTCTTGTGCTAACTAGGAATTAAATTAGATAACTCTCTACGTAGAACTACTAACCTGCTAGACTAGTATAAGGGGGAACGTAGTAAACTACCTAATTAATATAGGGGCATAAATAAATCTCTTAAGGTTAAGTGCTGCGTAGGCGTTATAGGTACCTATTAAGACACTAACCTAGACCCTAGGGTATACACAGGGGGTAGTTATAGCTAACAGTAGGATAGACCTATTTATTAGAACTGCGTAGAATATACTAGTATATATAGGGGAGGTAGAGACCCTAACTTATTTTAGGGTAATCACGAACCTAACCTACTTAGCTATATTAGGGGGGCTATAGTATACCTCTGCTAGGCTAGCTATTTAGTACAATATCTACAGGAGGGTTACCTGCTAGGTGCTATCCTTAGATAGGGAAAGGAATGCAGTCTTTATAGCCTTAGATCTAAAGCTAGAAGATAGAGATAAAATAGAAAAGGAAGACGAGTTAGAAAACTAACAGCAGGACCCTTGCTTAGGAAAGAGATCCTGCAAAATTAATACCTAGGAGATAAATGCTGCATAGTAGAATATATAGCATATTTAAAATTTCTGCAAGAGGTAGACTATATAGAGCTACAAGCAGGATTTAGTAAATATAGATAACTATTCACCTTAGAAGATAAGAAGATGCTAGAAAAATAGGCAGCACAAACTATAGGATATAGTATAGGGGCAAGCAAAGACCTATAGGCTATCTAAGAGCTAAACCTAATATTAGTAATGTGTAAGCTAAATTAAGGTGTATAATAAAAAGTAGCGCAAATAGTTCCTAAGGTAAGCACTAAGTATAAAAAAGTTAGCAAGAAAATCTAACTAGTAGATAAACTATAAGAGAAGGATAAGGATATAGAGTTTAGAAGGGAGGACTAGAAAATAGTAGCTAAGGAAAACTAACTACTAAAGCTTAGTATTCGCGAAAGAGTTAACCTTAGCCCTTTTAACTATCTTTTTAAGAAAAGATATACATTATTTCTAAGAGGGTCTAGGCTAACTACTAAGAGGATGCGAGAATAGAAATTTAGTCTAGACTTATTAGTAGTAGAAAGGACTCTATTTTAAGAAATAATTCTTAATAGAGAAGTAGCTATTACCTTTAACTTTAGAGAAAGTAGACGTATTACTTAAGATATTAGCCTACCTTACTAAATAAAGATAATCCCGCATAAGGTATAGCAAATACGTAGTTTCCTAGTAGCTAAAGCAGTAGAAGAAGAATTTATTTAGATATTAGAAGAGCGTCTAGATTAAGGAACACTTAAGAGGTGCAATAGCCCGTACTAGAACCTATATTTCTTAGTAGCAAAGAAAGATAGGAAGCACTATCTAGTCTAGAATACTATCTATATAAACAAGGTTAGCTAGAGGGACGCAAACCTACCTCTAACTGCAGATAAATTCTCTAAGAAATTTGCTAGGTGCAAGATATTATCCCTAATAGACATGTTTTTAGGATACAACTAGATTACCCTATACCTAGATAGTAGAGATATAACTACTATACACACCCCTATTAGCCTGCTACAATCCTATACTATAGTATAAGGGGCAACAAACTTAGTAGCAGCCTTTTAGAGGATTATAATAAAAATACTACGCGATTATTCCTCTTATATAATGCTATTTATAGACAATATAACTATAGGGGGGCCTAAGACTAACTATAGGGGCGAAGAGGCGCTTCCTAGGGTCTAGAGATTTGTGCTTAAGCATGTGCAGCAGCTTAACTAAGTCCTAGCGGATATTAAGCAAGTAGGGGGTATAGTTTTAGGAAAGAAATATTATTAGGGCATAGCTTGTCTTAGCGTTGTAGGCTATAAGGTTAGCTTTAAAGGAAGATACCCTAACTATATAAAGGTAGAAAAGATTGTGAAATAGCTAGAATATAGAAATATAAGGGAAGTCTAGATATTTATTAGGATCTATATCTACTACTAGATATAAGTTCCTAGCTTTGCTATCTAAGCAAAGCTATTATTTATACTCCTGCAAGGCGACACTAGGTAGATATAGGAAGAACTATAGAGGGTAGTAATAAAAGAGCTTAAGTATTTTATTACTACAGCACTAGCCCTAATAACTATTAATTATAAGACTAGAGGGACTATCTACCTTGTAGTAGACACTAGTAGGGAAGGCGCAGGAGCTTCCCTAGAATAAATAGGGCTAGATAGAAGGTAATATCTATGCTAGTTTAAAAGTACCGTATAGTTAAAGTCTAAAGTAAAGTAGCACTCTACTAAGCTAGAGTGTAGAGCTGTGCTATAGGCCCTAAAAAAGTTTAGAGTTTAGCTCTATAGAATACTATTCGTTATTAAGATAGACGCTTAAACCTTAATTGCTTAGCTTAATTAGTTCTTAAGCGAAATACTAGGAGGAGTGATAAATAGGTGGCTTGCTGCCATTTTAGCGTGGGACTTTGAAATTTAATATATTCTAGGTAAGAGGAATATAGTTATAGATACTCTATTACAATATCTAAAAGAGGGTAGATAGGAACCCCTAGATAAAACTAAAGATAACGTTAAAGACTTTATTAAGTATATAATTGCTAACGTTAAGTTATATAATCTAACAAAGGATAAAGTACTATGTCCTAAATATAGCGCTAAATTAGAAGGAATTGCCTAGTTTCTAGTTAGGTTCAAAATCCTAGACGTTCTATAAAAGGAGTTAAGGGTATAGAAGAAATAAGTATTAAACTTCTTTATAAGAGATAGGTTCCTCTTCCGCAAGATATCTTAAAATATAGTAGTAAGATAAGTAGTTAATAATAAAGATATTAGGATTGCTGCTATATAGGAAATACATCGCCTTATTAGTTATTGTGGGGTAAATACTATCTACTTAATAATAGCTTAGCAATATTAGTAGGAAAGGATATATAAGATAGTAAGGCTTACTCTACGCACGTGTTATAAGTATTAGAAAAGAAGTAGTAAGAAGAAGGTTAATATACTTACTAACACCTACTCCTATGCGCTATAGGAGATGGTAGCTATTAACGTAGTCTACATGCCTTATAATTCTAGGAAACAATTCCTAGTAATAGCCTAGGACTATTTAAGCGGGTGGCCTAAAGCACAAGCATTACTAAATAATAGATTAAAAACTATTACTAAATTTATATACAAAGATATCCTATATAGATAGAGTATAGCGCGAAGGATTATAGTTAATAGGGGGCCTAACTTCTAAAAAGTTATTTGTGATTTAGCTACTATCTATAGCATATATAGGGTTTAGATCTCTACCTATAACCCTTAGGCTAATAGAAAAATTAAAGGAGGGTATAAACTAATTATTAACGCACTTGCGAAGCTCTAGGGGAGCTAGGTCTCTAATCTACTAACAGTACTCCTAGCTAACTAAATATCTATTTAAGAAAATACTAGATACTCTGCATACTAGCTAGTTACTAGTTAGAACCTAGTGCTCCTAATTAAACTAGCTCTTCTAATATAGTAGACGCTTCCCTTTAGGCAGATAATAGATAGGGCTTAGCTACTAGCAGTAAGGGCTACCTAGGTTAACCTAAGAGATTAGTTTATTAAAGATGCAGTATTAAGAATTAAGAGGCTGCGCTTATAGAAGAAAGAATATTAGGATAACTATAAGGAAATTTAAAGAGAGGAAATTAGCCCTAGCTTATTAGTACTGCTGTAGGATTTGGTCTACTAAATAGATATATCTAGAGATAGGAAACTTAGTAATAAATAGCTAGGTCTATACCTAGTAGCGTAGAGCTTTCTAGAGTTAGGGACGTATTAGCTAAAAGATTTAGATAGAGCTAAGTTTGCACATATAACGCTAGGCTAGAGGGTAAAGATCTTCTACTAGAGAAGCTAGGATAAGGTAAACTAGGAAGACTAAGGACTTATAAAGTTATAGGATAGGGCACTATAGGAAAATAGGCACATCTTCTAGGCGCCGCCTGCGCAGTTTAATAAGTTAGGTATAGAGGGAAGAGAAGAAAATAAGGAAGCTAAATTAGAGAATTAGGACTAGGAAATCCTGCGACTAGATATAGGCAGTCCTACTCTTAAGATTAGGCCTAGGACGCTCTTAGACAAAGAATAAGCAGAATACTAATATTTTAATATCTTAGATTCTAGCAAAAGTGATTAAGAGGAGGATAATTAATAATTAAGAGTTAATAGTATTAATACTTTAGTATTAAAACTTAGGAAAAGATGCGCTATAGGATAGGCGCAAGATTAGTGGGGGGAAGGCAGGAAGCGCGCTAGTCCCAAATAGGTATCTAAAGGGTGCGCTAATTTAACCCTTTAGATATACAACGCTCTAATTAGCCACACTAACTACCTACCCGCGCGTAGATAAGCAATTATAATAAGGACAATAAGAAAGTAAAGGTAGAAGGGTAATAAACAAGTAAAGGTAGAAGGATAATAAATAAGTAAAGGTAGAACAAAGTAAAGGTAGGAGAACAATAGGAAGGCGCGTGTATAATAGGAAGGCACGCGTGTTCCTATATATAATCCACCCGCGCTACTACTACTATAATAAACTACACTAAAAACTTTAGATATCTAACAAAACTATAAGTATCTAATAAAGCTACTACTAGAAGATCCTAAATAAAATAACAAGCCCTAAACAGTTGTTAGAAGTCTAGAAAGGAAAATAGCTAGTAGTTAAGCTAAGTTTACTAGGATCCCTAATATTAACAGGTTCCCTGCAGTCCCTAAGGTTAAGCCTACAACCTAGAGGGTTGTAGCTATAGCCTATAATACCTAGAAGTTTCGCACTAGACCTTAAGTATATATTACAATAGAGGAGTCTTTTAGCTATTAAAAGGTTAGACTTAGTTTAGCCTAAAGAGTTTAACGCGTAGACCTAGGCACTTTATAAAGGTATCCCTCTTCTATAGAAAGGAGGTGTAACTATAGGTAGCTAGATTAATAAGATGCGTGTAAGCACTATTACGCAATAGAGGAATATTATAAACAACTTTATAGGAGCACTAGGGGAGCACTTTAACAAAACTTTAGGATTAATAATAGTAGTAGGGAGCTTTATAGAGTCTAGCCTAGCACTTATATAGTTATATAGTAGTGTAGCTAATTTTAGGTTATAGTACCTATTTATAAAGGAAGCGTGCAACACACATAAGAAGTAACTTAATAAAATACGCTTAGTAATATAGTATATCCGCGCTAATTACGCTAAATTTAGTTAGAAATACCTAAGCTAATTTACCCTATAAGTTAGTTAGACACACTAAGGATATATAGACGTAAGGTACCTCCTATATTATGTAGGTCTAGACTAGCTTGCTAGCTTCCTAAACTTAAAGGTATACTATAGAATACAGGGTTAAAACTAGTTAAAAGACAATTTTGTTAACATTACTAACTAGCATAGGGTCTAGGTTACAATTACTAAGCTAATAGGAAAGGTAGATACTATCTTAAAGGTAAAGGAGGAACTAGAGGACTATTTCTTGTAACGTGTTAGGGCAATTATTTATTACTACGTAATAGGCCTGTATACCCTACCTAGACTAATACTTAAAGGTATAAGTAACCTACACAACTTTAATATATGCTATAGAGAGGAGGATAGTGCTTATACTAGGATTTAGCGCCTAGTGCTACAATAGTATAGGAAGTTAGAGAACTAGGCAGGGGTGCTACTTAGTATAATCCCCCTAAGTAAATAGATATAGAAAGAGGGCATAAGGTTATTAATAAACTATAGGATACTAGTGCTAAAAGAAATTAAAGATGTCCTAGCTAGCTCTCTGCAAGGAAGTAGAGAAGTAGCTAAAAAGAAAGTAGAGGAGGAGAGGGTAATACAAGAGATTAAGAATCTAGGTTGTAACTAGCTACCTAGGACTATATCCTACGCTAGACGTGCCTAGACTATACTACTAGATAGGAGTGTGGTCTAGAATAGAGGACTATTAAGGTTAGGAAGTATAGCAAGGGAGTTGTAGAGTTATAAGAAGAGGATAGAGGATATACTAGATACCGCCCTAGGAGAAATTAAATTAGCCACCTGTATCTTAGAGGAAGAATCTCTAGCAGAATTGCCTATACAGAGGATAACAAGAGCACAAGGAAGACACGCCGCCTAGCTCTTAAAAAGGATAGGAGAGAACGTTTACTAGGAGTTTAGTATTATTAGCTAATATATAGTAGCAGGCCTATAACTATAGGATACTAATATAGAGGTAATAAATAAATTACGCAACTCTTTACCTAGACTGCTTAAGGAACTTAATAAGACTCTAGATACTAAGATAATAATACTAGAAGAAGAGGGTGTTACTAAAGATAAGTATACTATAGTTAAGAATAAAGCACCCTATTAGTGTAAAAACTAACGCTCTACACTATAATTAATTGCTACTAGGATTAGGAGTAGCGTACTTAATAACACTAAGTAAAGGAAGCTAGTTAAAGCATAGTACTACAAAGTTACTAATTGCAGCACTATCTAGGACGCTAAGGGGAGGATAGTACAGGATTTAAATTAGGTATGCTTTAGCTACTTAAAGTTTATTACTAGTAAGATAGGGCTCCACACTTAGACTCTAAACGTAGAGGTAAGCAATAGATAGCTAAACATGCTATACTATAAGCCTAGAGAATAGGGAAATTTGCAAGCTAACCTAGTTACTGCGGTAGCTTTTACTAAGCCGTTTAACTAAGATTACACCTCTAAGGATCTGCAAGCTTATCGCTACTAGCTAAAGAAGATAGCACTAATAATTAACTAGGCTTGACTATAACAGGTAATAAGATTTAAGTAGAGTTACTAAGGCTTCTTATAGAAAGGAAGCATAACCCTAGACACCTTTACCTAGATCTACAAAGACCTAGAACTAGTAAGGATAGTAGATAAGTGCTTTAAGATATACAAATAGCACTTAAGGGAGATAAAGTAGGTAGCTAATTTAGGGTAGTGCAGGACCATATACTACTCTATTATTTAATAGCTAGTGTAAGGGGATATAGGATACTAGCTCTAATATACTATAATCTAGGAAACTATAAACCTAATCTTATACCTATACTACACTAAGTACGCCTAGGTAGGAGACTAGACCTTCTTTCGTCACGTAGACGTGAACCTTTCTAAGGTAGCGCAGTTAGGATAAGGGCTTAAGATAATCTAAGGCTTAGTTTCTTTTAATAACAAGGACTAAGATAACTATACTAAGCTTCTAATTAGGTTTAAAGAAGTATAGAAGAATTAGGTAAATTAGATAGATAGAGGATTAAGGAGGAACAAGAGGGCCTATATCTAAGCATAGGAAGATAGGGTGCACTAGCCTAAAGAGCTAAGGGAGAAGTGCCCTATAGTAAAATAGGAGAAGGAGATCTGCTAAAAAGGATAGGTAAGGATCACAAGCCTAGTAATGCCACATGGATCTACTAGACCTACTACTTAAACGCGGCGTACAGTTCTACTATAGTATATAAAAGTATAGGATAATATAATAATAATAGAGGTGCTAGAGATAGGGATATATATAGAGATTGCACTAGCCTACCTATAGATAAGTATAGCCCTAAAGACTCTATTAGGGCACCTAGTTAAATATAGTAGAGTCTAATAGCAGTTTCCTAGGGATATCTAGGCTACCTACCTAACCTAGATCTTAAAGGTAATTATATATTAGGTTTAATAGGATAACCCTTTAGTAAAGGTAGAGATCTAGAAGTACCTAATAGGAGATTTAAATAGAGAAAAGATAGGAGCATAGATTAGGAAGAAGTTAGGTTAAGATAGTAAAAGAGTTAAAGAAGAATTAGGCTATCTGCATTAAGAATAAGAAGCTTGCATTTAGCAAGGATAAGGACGCTAGGGTACTAGACTAATCCTACTTTAGTATAAAGGGAGTACGGCCTACTAAGGCAGGAGAGTAGTAGAGGTATAATAGATAGATTAAGTAATTAGAGACTCTAGATACTATTAAAAAGCATCTAGGAGCTATTAAGGAGGAACGGAAGGCAGAGGGATCTAGGCGTCTAGGGCTAGGCTATCTAGGAAGTCTAGCTAGGGCGCGGAGGAGAACTGTCTTGTTAAGTTTAGGTTTAAGATTAGAGACCCTAGATACTCCTACTCCCTTACCTAAAGCTTAACAAGCTAGGAACCAGGGTTATAGACTAGGAGGAGGAGAGTAAGGTCTAAGCTTAATAGGGCCAAGCTTAAAGGAGGGGGAGGTTTGTGCCGTGGTAAGGGATGTATAGGAGGAAAACAAGGCTTAGCCTAAAAGGTTAGGTAAATTAAATAGTATAAAGGCATAAAGGATTAGAGGATAGGACAATAATAACTCTAGCAGACTTGACTTTAACTCTATAATATTATTATTTCACTTATGTTGCTATATTAAACCCCTATCCTCTACTATAGGATCACTACTATTAAACCTTGCCCCTCCCACTTCTCCTAGTTTAACTGGGTTACTCTCCCTAATGGTACACTATTACTAAGAGATATAGAGGCGTTAGAATAATATAAATAATAGTTTAGGGGGGGCTAAAGGGGGGTTAGTTATAGATAGTAATAGTATAGATACTGCTACCTAATTATTAGCTATATTATAAAACTTTAGTAGCAGGGCACTTGCTTAGAGTGTTATAAGGATAATTAAAAGATTTCTCTAATACCTTTCTATTTCTTAATTGTAACAAAGGTTTAAGTTATTATTCTAGTTTCCTTTTACCTTTATTTCCTAGTTTTTATATATATTAGGCTATTATTATATATAGTATCCCTATACTATTCCTTAAACCTATCTAGAGCCTTAGTATCCTGCACTACCTCTAGTAGGTGCTATATTAGATTAATATACCCCTTCTATTTTACTAGGACTTAACGCTTCCCTTTTCCTCTTATATTCTTTGCACAAAGGATCTCTTCTACTTCCTATTTATCTAGCGTTGCATCTTTATTTTCTAGAGTAACTATTAGACCTAGTTATAAGTCCTAAAGCTTCTAGCTTAGCAGCGGGTTATTAGTAGCTCTCTCTAGCAGATCTATATACACAGTCTTATACATGCTCCCTAGTAAGTCTAATACTACTATAAGTAGAGTAGGAACTTCTATTACTTTGTACTTTACCTATAGCTAGTTAAACTTTTTACTTAGTTAGTTTATCTTTATATTACGTATTGTAAACTAAACTATATTGCTTTTTAGGAACTTTTTAGCTAGGCGTTAGGACTAGTTTATTGCTTCCTATTATTATTACTATTAGAATATAATAGTAGCTTACGCTAGCTCTACACCCCTCTATAGGTGTAACAAGAACGCTATAGCCTCTCTATAAGGATTCTTAGGCTTTACTAGTAGTAATATTAACTTTTATAGCGTGTCTATAGTATACCTATTTAAAAGCAGATTTAGGCTAACACTAGTTATACTAGAGTCCCTATTATTAAGTGCAAGTTAGCAGGCTAGTAGGTAGTTAGGCTAGTTAGTCTGCTTAAAGCATACTATTATACGCAGCACTACCTGCACTTCTTAGTTTGCCTACTCTATCCTGCTGTCTATCTAAGGGTGGTATATAGTAAACAGTAACTAGTTTATCTTTATTATCTAGTATAACGTTGTTTAGAAAGATCCTAACTAGTTAGAGCCTTAGTTAGTAATAATAGAGGATAGGAAGCCCTAGAACTGCTACTAGTTGTCCTAGAAGATCCTTGCACAATAACTAGCTACTATAGAGACTATTACTTTAAGCTAAACGTATTTAGACAATCTATTAGTAATAACTAATAGGAACTAAGGTTTGCTATTATCTTTTATAGGTAGGTTAACTATAAAATCTATAGATATTTAGGACTAGTATTATAACGCAACTAGTATAGGTTATAACAGACCCTATTAGCGCTTCTAGGAGATATAAGCACTATAATAATAGCAGTTCTAAATATACTACGTAATATCTCCTAATATTCTATCCTAATAATAGTTGCGGCGTAGTATTTAAAATATTATATTCTTTCCTAGATATTCTACTAAACCTAATTTATGTGCTTGCTATATAATAGTAGTTATAAGGGGTTCCTATATTAGCAACTAAATAACGCCCCTCTAAAGCAAAGTGCTGTGTATACTAATTGTATGTTATGGACTAGCCTTAAGGGGGGAATGCAATAAGCGTTAATAATAGTATTTAGTATCTTAAAGGAGAGATAAGCCCTCCACGCCTTTTTATAGGTGTCTAGTGTGTTCGCTTAGTAGTAGTGTTAGACTTGGTCCATCTTATGTTAGACCCAGGCTTAGGCATAAGCCCAAGTCCTTTACATACCCCCAACCTTCCCCTATAAACTATCGTGAAATTGTCTTTCTAGGGGTCTAGGGTTATGTCTTTGTCCTCTACAATCTATATTAGGCTTTGTTACTATATTTTTTAGTTTTATTGTTATATCTTTATGTTCCTTCCTAATTTATAACAGGCCTATATATTAAGCGGTACGCGCGCGTAGCGTCTATGCGCTTGTTTTAGCACCTTACTATAAAAGTTCTAATATAGCTATCCTACCCTACTATAAATTTCCTAAACTTACTTTGTTATACAACAGATTTTCCCTACTAATTAGCCCCTTCTCTAATCTTTTTCTATTAATCCTACCTATCTAGTCCCTATTATATCTTTATCTGCAGCTACTAGTGCTAGTAGTAGGGATCTACTACGAGGCAGTTAGACCCTACACTAGGCCTACTAAGACAAGGTGCGTACTTCTAATATTCTCCCTATATTTCCTACACTAACTTTTTATTTAGCACACATCTCCCTAAACTTACTTACTTAGTAGCTTTATTATTTCTAGTAACTTAGATAATAAGGAATATAATAGTAGCTTTATAAAGCTACTTCCCTATAATTAGTATATTAACTAGCTTTGTCTCTTTAGTAAGTGTAACTATTAGGAGGGTAGTAGTAAGTTCCCCTTAATTTTTATTTCCTTTATAGCAAGTTCTAACTATATCTAGGGCGCTTATATAAGTCCTACTATTATAGCTATAAGACTTGTACTTAGTTAGAAGCTATCCTTACTAATAATCCTAATATTTGCTAAGCCCTCTATAACTAGCTTTAGTTTTATTATAGTTACTAGGAGGATCGCCTTTATATTACAAAGAAGGGGACCCTTAGCACCTTTATAGGGAAACCTACTAAAGGCACCTATTACTAGTTTATACTATAGTTCTACTAGCTTTACTATTATTTTAAGGATCTTATATTAAGGGCTTAAACTAATAACACTATTACTCTACTTGCCCCTACTGCTTACTTGCGCGCTTATAATTAGTATTAGCTTAGTACTATTATTCTATCTACTACTAGTGCTCTAGCGTTTCCTCTTTAGTCTACTATTACGCCTTTACGTGGTAGTTATAGCAACAATAACGTTATATAGCTTGCTACTGCTGCTAGTGTTACCTTCTAGCGTATTAACTAGCATATAAACAAGACCTAGGCCTAAACTAACCTTTGTATTAATAGGCTTAAGAGCGCTATTAAGCGCACTACCTAAGGTATTAAGACTCTTATTATTAGTATTATTTTTCCCTTGTTCCCTTTATATCTATTCTAATATTTATTTTCTTTAGGCCTAG
This sequence comes from Plenodomus lingam, assembly GCF_022343315.1. NCBI lineage: Eukaryota > Fungi > Ascomycota > Dothideomycetes > Pleosporales > Leptosphaeriaceae > Plenodomus > Plenodomus lingam. Next base: position 3,018,744 of record NW_027093974.1, read on the forward strand.
GGTGCTACGCGCTAGCAAGCTATTAAAGCACCACCCTCTTCCTAACGCTGCTACTACTACTACTTATACTTGTTAACTAAGTTATCCCCTACCTGCGACGCGCGCAAGCGCCACTACTATTACTAAGAGACGTAGAGGCGTTAGAATAATATAAACAATAGTTTAGGGGGGGCTAGGGGGGGGTTAGTTATAGATAGTAATAGTATAGATACTACTACCTAATTATTAGCTATATTATAAAACTTTAGTAGTAGGGCACTTGCTTAGAGTATTATAAGGATAATTAAAAGATTCCTCTTATACCTTTCTACTTCTTAATTATAACAAAGGTCTAAGTTATTATTCTAGTTTCCTTTTGCCCTTACTTCCTAGTTTTTATGCGTATTAGGCTATTATTATATATAGCATCCCTATACTATTCCTTAAACCTATCTAGAGCCTTAGTATCCTACACTACCTCTAGCAGGTGCTATGTTAGATTAACATACCCCTTTTATTTTACTAGGACTTAACACTTCCCTTTTCTTCTTATATTCTTTACACAAAGGATCTCTTCTACTTCCTATTTATCTAGCGTTGTATCTTTATTTTCTAGAGTAACTATTAGACCTAGTTATAAGTCCTAAAGCTTCTAGCTTAGCAGCAGGTTATTAGTAGCTCTCTCTAGTAGATCCACATGCACAGTCTTATGCAAGCTCCCTAGTAAGTCTAATACTACTATAAGTAGAGTAGGAACTTCTATTACTTTATACTTTACCTATAGCTAGTTAAACTTTTTACTTAGTTACTTTATCTTTATATTATATATTGTAAACTAAACTATATTGCTTTTTAGGAACTTTTTAGCTAGGCGTTAGGACTAGTTTATTGCTTCCTATTATTATTACTATTAGAATATAATAGTAGCTTACGCTAGCTCTACACCCCTCTATAGGTGTAACAAGAACGCTATAGCCTCTCTATAAGGATTCTTAGGCTTTACTAGTAGTAATATTAACTTTTATAGCGTGTCTATAGTATACCTATTTAAAAGCAGATTTAGGCTAACACTAGTTATACTAGAGTCCCTATTATTAAGTGCAAGTTAGCAGGCTAGTAGGTAGTTAGGCTAGTTAGTCTGCTTAAAGCATACTATTATACGCAGCACTACCTGCACTTCTTAGTTTGCCCGCTCTATCCTGCTGTCTATCTAAGGGTGGTATATAGTAGACAGTAACTAGTTTATCTTTGTTATCTAGTATAATATTATCTAGAAGGATCCTAACTAGTCTAAACCTTAGTTAGTAATAATAGAGGATAGGAAGCCCTAGAACTACTACTAGTTATCCTAGAAGATCCTTACACAATAATTAGCTACTATAGAGACTATTACTTTAAGCTAAATATATTTAGATAATCTATTAGTAATAACTAATAGGGACTAGGGTTTGCTATTATCTTTTGTAGGTAGGTTAACTATAAAATCTATAGATATTTAGGACTAGTATTATAACGCGACTAGTATAGGTTATAATAGACCCTATTAGCGCTTCTAGGAGATATAAGCACTATAACAATAGCAGTTTTAAACATACTACACAACATCTCCTAACATTCTATCCTAATAATAGTCGCGGCGCAGTATTTAAATATTTATATTCTTTCCTAGATATCCTACTAAACCTAATTTATATGCTCGCTATATAATAGTAGTTATAAGGGGTTCCTATATTAGTAACTAAATAACACCCCTCTAGAGCAAAGTGCCGTGTGCGCTAATTACATAGTCCCTAATCTGTGGCTTTATATTAGCTAAAACTAGGAAAGACCTAGCGCCTTTCTAAACTATATTAAGACGTACTTAGTATATCTTATCTTCTAGTACCGCTTTGTCCTATAGTGTCTACATGTGCAGGTTAGCAAAGAGGCTAGCGCCCTTTAGTAACTTAGACGCCTCCTCTACTTCTAACACTGCAACCTAAATTAATTTAGGGCGTATTACTAACTATAGTGTTACTTTAGAGGAGTTTAAATCTTGTAGTTATCTACTTAAGGTATTAGGTTATCGTATAAGATAGCTATGCCTATACTATAGGATATACTAATATTTTAAAAGTTCCTCTGCCTAGTAGCACTATTGCTTGCTTAAGCTTTAAAGGCTAGTAAAGTACTTTAAGTTTTTATAGTCTATAAATATTATAAACAGCTTATAAACGCTCTATAACTCTACTAACTAACTTTTAAGACACTCTATAATAGCAAGTAATTCCTTGTTATGTATAGTATAGTTTTGTTTCTCTAGCGTTAGTACTATAGAGTAGTAAGCAACTAGGCGCTAGACGCCCCTAACTTTTTGTAATAAGCAACCCCTAAGAGCATATCCTAAATAGTCTGCTTCTAATAATATTTCTCTAGCTAGGTCCTATTATATTAATACTAGTCCTAATATAAACGCCTTTTTTAGCGCATTAAATACACTTTATTCCTCCTCTCCCTATTAGAATAGGGTGTTCTTCCTAGTTAGTTAGTTTAAAGGTGCTACTACTTTAGAAAACTTTGCAATAAAATTATAGTAGAAGTTAGCAAAACCTAGAAAACTCCTTACCTCTCTTATATTCCTAGGGGATTCCTATTCCTATACTGCCCTAAGCTTTTTAGGGTTAGGTCTAAGTAATTTGCCTACCTTAATAATATAGCCTAGGTAGCGTACCTCCTTAATACTAAAAGCATATTTCTCTAAGTCTAGGTATAGTCCTACTTCTTTTAATAGTATAAGTATACGCTTTACTTTTTCTATATAGTTAAACTAGTCTCCTCCTAAATAAATTAAGATATTGTTAAGGTAGGCTATTATATATAATCCTAGTAACTCTGCAAGCGTAGTATTAATATATTATTAGAAAGTAGATAGCGCACTACTAAGACTAAATAGACATACTAACTATTTATACAACCTAAACTAGGTATAGAAAGTAGTTAAGGACTTATAACCTTCTACTATTCTAACTTTATAAAAGGCGGCGCAAATATCTACTTTTGTAAACTAATTTACGCTAGATAGTGTGCGCAAAGTTTCCTTAATAAGTAGTAGTAGGTATTAGTCTAAGGTTGTTATACTGTTAAGCATCTAGTAGTCCACACACAGACGCTAACTGCCTAATAGCTTCTTTACTAGCAATACTAGAGCTCTAGCTATAGAAGAGCTTACTTAGATCTAGCCCTTGTCTATTAATCTAGTAAGTTATATTCTTAGTTCTAGCAATTAATTACGCGATATAGGGTATAGGGGACCCTATAGGGGGTTAGGCTAGGTTCTGTCTAGGAGAGTTGTTAACTAAACATAGTAATCTATACTGCCTTAATAAGGCAGCAAACTGCTTGCTAACTCTTTATTAAACAGGTCCTTAAACTCCTACAGTTCTAGTAGCAACTTTGTCTTTCTAGTTTTATACTTAGGTTTATAGGGAACTATATTACTAGAAATATAGGAGGTGTGTATATTAATAGGACTTCCCTTGCTAATACTTCCTAGATATTTTATTAGGCGTAAGTTATATATTACCTGTGATATATCTAGTATATTTATTGCAAAAATTTGTACCTATATATCTTCCTATTAGGATCCTTAATTTAGTAACCCTGCTATAACTAAACCTAAGATAATAGAGATATAGGTAGGATGTAGGCGTCTCCTGCTCTCTTATACTACTATATTTCCCGCCTTCATAATTATTAATTTGCCTTGTAGAATGTTAATAATAACGCCCTCTCTGCACAGCTATAGTCTACCTAGTATTAGTTAATAAGAGAGACTAGGTACTATATAAGCTAAAAGCTAAGACTACTAACTATCTAAATTATAGTCTAATACTACTAACTATAAAATTCTTGTACCCTTAGCAATTCCCTAGGTATGTTGCAAGGGTTGCAGGGGAATATTAATAAAGTTCCTACTAATCTATCTTGCTAACTTTTCCTTAACCACACTAAAACACTAGCACCCTAAATTAACTATCGCTTGCACGTTCTCTACTCCGCCTAGGAGGAGGGGAATAAAGAAAGGAGGATTATTTAACCTAGCCTTAATATCTAGGGGATACTTAATAGCCTCTACTATTAATAATTCCTCTATTATAGTGTCCTCCTTATACCCCTAACTTAGCCTAAGGTTAGGGGTGGCTAGTTTCCTAAATTAGTGCCGCTTGCTAATACTATAACTATCTTAACACCTACTAGTTATAGTAATAGGGTATTAGGGCATGCACGCATAAAATAACTGCCCTATCTATACTAGGTGTAGACCTTTGCTAGTTTCTGTGTATTAAACAGGTCCTATAGGATCTAGTTAGGACGTAATATTAGTAGTTTAGTAGGTGCACTTAATAAGGCTGCCACTTCTACTATATTTATATTGCCGTCCTAATCTAAGTTAGACTTCTACTAGGGTTCCTTAGACTTACTAGCCTAAAGGAAGCCTAGTTCTAGAGAGGCTATTTTAATATCTACTATAATTATCTTGTATTCCTCTATAGCTACGTTATAGTTTATCCTAGAGACTCCCCTATTAAGGGAAACTAAGCGTATACAACTATTAAGAGATCGCTAAAGTTATAAAAGCTTCTATTTATTATCCTAGTATAAACCTCCTAACTATATAAGGAGCTATATAAAATTTATAAAGAACTCTGTAAAAGGCTAATTTTAGCCCTAATATAAGTGTTCTAACGCGACTTAGGCACGCTCCTACCTGTAATAGTTACTATAATAGAACGCTAGGTAGTTAAGAAACCTACTTATATCCTAACGCTTGCGTGCACTATCCTTAAAGTATAGTGCTATAGCGCGCTAGACTATAGGCGATAACTAGGACTAAATATATATAAACCTTGCCTCCTTATCCCTAATAAAGACCTTGTCTGCACGCAGTTTAAACTCTATAGTTATTTACTAAGAGGAGAAGTTTACCTTAGTGCTATTATATAGCAAGCTAACTAGGAAAGGTTTACAGCGTAAGGTAGGAGAGGGCAGAGGTAGCATGTTATTAAACCTAGCAGGCTTAGAGGAGGGTTAGGATAGAATCTAATTGCGTATTTCCTTATTCTATTAACGTAGTATAGCTATTATAGTAGAGTCTTAAGCCTGTTATTCTATTAATCTATAGACCTATTATATTAGCCTTTCTACTATATTAGGTTGCACCTAGCTATTCTAAACATCTAGCGCGTCTATCTCTTATTACTGTTATAGTATATTTAGAAGAAGATACTAAAATGTTATAGACTAGCCTTAAGGGGGGAATGCAATAAGCGTTAATAATAGTATTTAGTATCTTAAAGGAGAGATAAGCCCTCCACGCCTTTTTATAGGTGTCTAGTGTGTTCGCTTAGTAGTAGTGTTAGACTTAGTCCGTCTTGTGTTAGACCTAGGCTTAGGCATAAGCCCAAGTCCTTCATATTGTATAGTCCCTAATCTATTACTTTATATTAGCTAGAACTAGGAAAGACCTAGCGCCTTTCTAAACCACATTAAGACGCACTTAGTATATCTTATCTTCTAATACTACTCTGTCCTATAGTGTCTGCATATGCAGGTTAGTAAAAAGGCTAGCGCCCTTTAGTAACTTAGACGCCTCCTCTACTTCTAACACTATAACCTAAATTAATTTAGGGCGTATTACTAACTATAGTGTTACTTTAGAGGAGTTTAAATCTTGTGGTTGCCTACTTAAGGTATTAGGTTGTCCTACAAGACAGCTAGGTCTATACTATAGGATGTACTAGTATTTTAAAAGTTCCTCTGCCTAGTAGTACTATTGCTTGCTTAAGCTTTAAAGGCTAGTAAAGTACTCTAGGTTTTTATAGTCTGTAAATATTGTAAATAGTTTATAAACACTCTATAACTCTACTAACTAGCTTTTAAGGCACTTAATAATAGCTAGCAATTCCTTATTATATATAGTGTAGTTTTGTCTTTCTAGCGTTAGTGCTATAGAGTAGTAAGTAACTAGGCGCTAGATGCCCCTAACTTTTTATAATAAGTAACCCCTAAGAGCGTATCCTAAATAGTCTGCTTGTAATAACGTTTCTTTAGCTAGGTCCTATTACGTTAGTACTAGTCTAGATATAAATGCCTTTTTTAGTGTATTAAATACACTCTATTCTTCCTCTCCCTATTAGAATAGGGTGTCCTTCCTAGTTAGTTAGTTTAAAGGCGCTGCTACTTTAGAAAACTTTGCAATAAAATCGCAGTAGAAGTTAGCAAAACCTAGAAAACTCCTTACCTCTCTTATATTCCTAGGGGATTCCTATTCCTATACCGCCCTAAGCTTTTTAGGGTTAGGTCTAAGTAATTTGCCCGCCTTAATAATATAGCCTAGGTAGCGTACCTCCTTAATACTAAAAGTATATTTCTCTAAGTCTAGGTGTAGTCCTACTTCTTTTAATAGTATAAGTACACGCTTTACTTTTTCTATATAGTTAAACTAGTCTCCTCCTAAATAAATTAGGATATTATTAAGGTAGGCTATTGTATATAATCTAAGTAACTCTGCAAGCGTAGCATTAATATATTGTTAGAAAGTAGATAGCGCACTACTAAGACTAAATAGATATACTAACTATTTATATAACCTAAACTAGGTGTAGAAAGCTATTAAGGACTTATAACCTTCTACTATTCTAACTTTATAAAAGGTGGCGTGAATATCTACTTTTATAAACTAATTTACGCTAGATAGTGTATGTAAAGTTTCCTTAATAAGTAGTAGTAGGTATTAGTCTAATATTATTATGCTATTAAGTATCTAGTAATCTATACAAAGACGCTAACTGCCTAATAGCTTCTTTACTAGTAATACTAGAGCTCTAGCTATAGAAGAGCTTGCTTAGATCTAGCCCTTATCTATTAATCTAGTAAGTTGTGTTCTTAGTTCTAGTAATTAATTACGCGATATAGGGTATAGGGGACCCTATAGGGGGTTAGGCTAGGTTCTATCTAGGAGAGTTATTAACTAAATATAGTAATCTATACTGCCTTAATAAGGTAGTAACCTGCTTGCTAACTCTTTATTAAACAGGTCCTTAAACTCTTATAGTTCTAGTAGTAACTTTATCTTTCTAGTTTTATGCTTAGGTTTGTAGGGAACTATATTACTAGTAATATAGATAGTGTGTATATTATTAGGACCTCCCTTATTAACACTTCCTAGATATTTTATTAGGCGTAAGTTATATATTGCCTATAAAATATCTAGTATATTTATTATAAAAATTTGTACCTATATATCTTCCTATTAGGATCCTTAATTTAGCAACCCTGCTATAACTAAACCTAAGATAGTAGAGATACAGGTAGGATGTAGGCGTCTCCTAATCTCTTGTACTACTATATTTCCTGCCTTCCTAATTACTAATTCGCCTTATAGAATATCTATAACAACGCCCTCTCTGCATAGCTATAGTCTGCCTAGTATTAGTTAATAGGAGAGACTAGGTACTATATAAGCTAAAAGCTAAGACCACTAACTATCTAAATTATAGTCTAATGCTACTAACTGTAAAATTCTTGTACCCTTAGCAATTCCCTAGGTATATTATAAGGGTTGCGGGGGAATATTAATAAAGTTTCTACTAATCTATCTTGCTAACTTTTCCTTAACTACACTAAAATACTAGCACCCTAAATTAACTATTACTTGCATGTTCTCTACTCTACCTAGGAGGAGGGGAATAAAGAAAGGAGGATTATTTAACCTAGCCTTAATATCTAGGGGATACTTAATAGCCTCTACTATTAATAATTCCTCTATTATAGTGTCCTCCTTATACCCCTAACTTAGCCTAAGGTTAGGGGTAGCTAGTTTCCTAAATTAGTGCCGCTTGCTAATACTATAACTATCTTAACACCTACTAGTTATAGTAATAGGGTATTAGGGCATGCACGTATAAAATAACTGCCCTATCTATACTAGGTGTAGACCTTTGCTAGTTTCTGTGCATTAAATAGGTCCTATAGGATCTAGTTAGGACGTAATATTAGTAGTTTAGTAGGTACACTTAATAAGGCTGCTACTTCTACTATATTTATGTCGCCGTCCTAATCTAAGTTAGACTTCTACTAGGGTTCCTTAGACTTGCTAGCCTAAAGAAAGCCTAGTTCTAGAGAGGCTATTTTAATATCTACTATAATTATCTTGTATTCCTCTATAGCTGCGTTATAGTTTGTCCTAAAGACTCCCCTATTAAGGGAAACTAAGTACATGCAACTGTTAAGAGATTACTAAAGTTATAAAACCTTCTATTTATTATCCTAGTGTAGACCTCCTAATTATACAAGGAGCTACACAAAATTCACAAAGAACTCTATAAAAGGCTAATTTTAGCCCTAATATAAGTGTTCTAATATAACTTAGGCGCGCTCCTGCCTATAATAGTTGCTGTAATAGAACGCTAGGTAGTTAAGAAACCTACTTACGTCCTAACGCTTGCGTGCACTATCCTTAAAGTATAGTGCTATAGCGCGCTAGACTATAGGCGATAACTAGGACTAAATATATATAAACCTTGCCTCCTTATCCCTAATAAAGACCTTGTCTGCACGCAGTTTAAACTCTATAGTTATTTGCTAAGAGGAGAAGTTTACCTTAGTGCTATTATATAGCAAGCTAACTAGGAAAGGTTTACAGCGTAAGGTAGGAGAGGGCAGAGGTAGCATGTTATTAAACCCAGCAGGCTTAGAGGAGGGTTAGGATAGAATCTAATTGCGTATTTCCTTATTCTGTTAACGTAGTATAGCTATTATAGCAGAGTCTTAAGCCTATTATTCTATTAATTTATAGACCTATTGTATTAGCCTTTCTACTATATTAGGTTACACCTGGTTATTCTAAACATCTAGCGCGTCTATCTCTTATTACTGTTATAGTATATTTAGAAGAAGATACTAAAATGTTATAGACTAGCCTTAAGGGGGGAATGCAATAAGCGTTAATAATAGTATTTAGTATCTTAAAGGAGAGATAAGCCCTCCACGCCTTTTTATAGGTGTCTAGTGTGTTCGCTTAGTAGTGGTGTTAGACTTAGTCTATCTTGTGTTAGACCTAGGCTTAGGTATAAGCCTAAGCCCTTCACAATATATAATATATATAGTATAAATAGTAAGATACTATCTATAAACCCTCCTTAAGTAGGTGCTACTATACCTATCTTAATAAGAGCCTATACTCTACCTATTACTAGGATTTAAACCTACCTAGTAAAGAAATATATAGGTGGTAGGGATAACCTTAAATCTTCTATACCTAGACTTGTATTCTAATATATATAGGGGGCCCTTCCTTATAATACTAGTCTATCCTAAATACCTAGCTCCTTTCCCTATATAGGTACTTAAGATAACTAGAGAAGGTTAGAAACTAATATTATAGAGGGATTTAGCTACCCTAGATATAGAAGCTATAGTGTATATAGGTATTACACTTTATAATAGATGCTATAATAGGCTAAAAGAGCTATAGGTAGTAGATGTAGAGGGGACTAAGGAGAGGGGGGGGGGGGCGCAAGAACCTAATAATAAGGGGGGGCACTAGGATAGTTAGTATTATAGTTAATAAAGCTAATACAATATATAGTTATACTAGTAAAGGCGCCCTAAGTGTAACTTGCTCTGCTTTAGTCTAGCTACCTCCTAAAGAAGGGCGTCCTTATTATAGTAGATATTGCCGCGAAGAGTAGTAGTAGTAGGAGTAGTAGGTATAGTAGTAATAGTAGTAGTAGTAGTAGTAGTTAGGTTTAAGATTTAGAGTAGGAGTAAGTAGTAAGGATAATAGTTTAGATAACTAAGATTATCTTTCTTACCTTAGTAATAGCTAACTAACTAAATAGTAACTTACTATTACTATAATATAATAATCTATAATATATAATATATACTACTATATAACACTAACTACACTAAAAAACTCCTATAGACTCCTAGGCCTATTATAATAACTTTACTATACTCCTAAAAAATTCCTAGAGACTCCTATAGACTCCTATAGACTCCTATAGACTCCTATAGACTCCTACATACTCCTATAGACTTCTACAAACTCCTACTACTCTCCTAAACTAAAAGACTAATAATTATACGCTATCTAGGGCTATAATTACTACTCTTAGAATAAGATAAGTAGATACTAATAATAATTCTCCTTACCCTTATCTATTAATATTTATATCCTCCCCTAGGATAACTAAGGAGTGTAAGTAAGCGCCCCTTTTAACTATTTAAGTATTTATAGTATCTAATTTAGTTAGCGCTTATATAAAGGAGTCTAACTATATAGGTGTTAGCTACGTGATAGTATATAGGTAGCGTAAGATAGGGGTAGATATACTAGTAATCCCTAATCTAAGACTAAAGTTATTACGTGCTAATATAGAATAGATATAGGGGCGCGCTTAGATAGATTATAATTATATTTAGTAACTTATAAGGCTAGCGCGTTATCTATATCTATAGCTATGTTACCCTAGCCTAACATACTAGAATCCTAGGATAATTACTACTCTTTCTACTAGTCTTGCTATGCCTATATTATATTAGAATAGGATATAAATACTATAAGAGCCTCCTTAAGAATCTGCTTTAATATATCTACTAATATAACTCCTTCTATTTTATAAAAGTCCTACGCTCTTAACTCTAGTACTATATTATATGTAACAATAAGGCAGAATTGCCTGCCTATTGTTCTATGCCAAGTCAGGCCTAATAAAGGCCTGACTCACTAATGTATATAGAGAATAGCTCGCCTATAATTAGGATAGGCATGTTCTTCTTGTCCTTTTATACAAGACCTATAGGTGTAGGAATCTTATCCTTTTCTATATAGACGCGCACTCCTATATGCCTTTAAGTTATATAGGATACCTTTTGGATGCCCTACCTACCTAAGTTGTTATATTATAAGAAGAATATTATCCTAGCTAGTAACAGCATTTAAGAATATCGCATTTATTATTATTTTAAGCTACTAATTTAGTTCTAGTAGCTACCTAACCCTATAACTCTACAGTTAGAATAGCTATTAGAACTTCTAATAACTAAAGCCTATAGGCTTAGACTTCTAGACCTATAGGTGGTGCTAGATTACCTTTAGAAAAATCGCGTTAGATTGCGTTAAGGTAGAGACCTAGAGACTACTAAAAGCCTAGAGGAATTAGAGGTAAAGCTAATATCCTCCTACAACCAAACCCCCCTAAAGAAAAGATTTATTGTTCTTATTAACTATAAAATGTTAGACAAAGGTAAAGGAAGGGTATCTAGTTTAGCTACTTTTAAAAGCCTATTTACTAATAGAAAGAAATTAGATAAGGAAGACTTAATTAACAACGCCCTCCTTAAAGGACCTGCTTCCTATCTATCTCTTAAGGTACCTTGTGCTCCTAGGAAATCTTAAAGCAACACCTCCCTTAAAGATAAATACATGTTAACCCTATCTAAAAAGGAGAGGTTAGAGAAACAAGTTAAGTAACTTACTAATTAGTTGTACAACACCTCCCTCTATAAGGAGATATAGGGTACTACCTAACCTAGCTAGTCTTTAGCTTCTATATTAAACCCTATAGTATATACTATAAAAGCTAAGAGATAATCTAAAAAGACGCTAAATATCTCTACACTTAGTAATAGTGCTAACCCTACTTTTAGACAATAGTAAGCATCTATTTAGGATAGGCTAGAGATTAACGCTAATTACTACCCCTCTTCTAGAGCTTAGATAGCGTTAGTCTAGGGACACTGCTTAGGACTAGCAAGAGAATACTTAGAGCCACGTTACCTATCTAATTCCCTAAGTCTTTAATTCTAAAAAGCTAAGGAAATAATTACCCTCCTTTAAACTTACTTTATTACTAGAAATAAGATAGCTAAGAATTAGACTACATTTAACTGCCTGTATATAATTAATATAGAGACGTTGCCTGCTTTTAAGTTATAATTCTAGAGTCTTGCTATTAGAGGAGAAGTACCCTAATTAGAGTGGTATTACTACCTCTAGATAAAGATCACACCTTCCCTAAGGATGCTAAACCTCGCTTTCTAATAGAATTAGTATAATAATTTTAAGACTATAGTAGATTATCTTACTACTTTTAATATAGAACGCCGCCTATACCCTACCTTGTCTGCTTTTACCTAGACTACTCTATTATCTAGAAAAGGACTAACCCCCTTCTAACACTCTAGAAACTAGTCCTATTTAGACGCTAATTAGAAACCCTATAATAGACCTTTAATAGCTAAACCTTATATGCCCTACTTGTAATAATAAGGCACTACCCCTTAAAATAATTAACCCCTATCTGCTACTCTAGCTACTCCTAGCGCTACTATAATAGGAACCCTAGTAACTTGCTATAATTATAGAAAGCCTAGGCACTTCTCTAGTAACTGCCCTAAACCCCCTAGGATTTAGGCCATAGATATAGAACAGGTTGCTAAGAATTCTAAGGAAGAAGATACTGCTAAATTAACTAATTTAGATAGCTATTAGACAGGAAACAACAACACCTAGGAGGATTCTCCTTCCTAGGCCTAACTTAATATAACCTATTAAACCTTTCCTTAACTAAATTATTTTTTAGTTCCTATTTGCTTGCACGTACAACCCTATGCCTTAATAGATCTAGTGTTCGCCTAAACGCTTTAGTAGATACTAGGGCCTAAGGTTACTTATTTCTTAATTTAAAAATTGCTTATAATATCTCTTCTACACTTAGGGTACCTATCTAAAAGCTACTATATAAGCTTACTATTAAAGGGTTCTAGGATTAGATTACCTCCCTAGTTACCTACTACATTTAGCTTTATATAATAGTTAGTAGCTAAAAGGTTTATAACTACCCCTTTATAATAGTAGACTTAGGTTCTTAGGATTGTATTATTAGATAACACTAGCTAAAACAGTTCTAAATCCTAATTAATATAGATAAATCTTAACTAATCTAGCTAGAGAAATATCCTCTAACCTACGACCCTGCACCTCCTATTCTAGTATAACTCTACTAGCAAGTGCTATCTACTCTAGTTACCTACGACATCTTGTAAAGAGACGCCCTTTAGGATTAAGAGGAGAACTAGAACTAAAACAGTCCTAGTTTAATTAACTAGATACGTGGTATACTTAAAATTCTAGCTACTTATAGGGCTACTACTAAACCTATTACGCTACCTACCCTAGTCTAATCACTAACTATTACCCTACCTGCAAAATTCTAAATTGCTACTATTTCTACTAATACTTTCTATTTTAATATAAAAAAATCTTCTAATAAATTCTTTACTACTAGCCTGTATAAGATTAAGCGTAGGATCTAAACCCTATCTAAATAGGATACTCTTAACACCCGCTTATTAGATTAGAAGCTCCTATCTAACTATAACTCCTATTAGGACGTCTTTAATAAGGCTAAGGCTAACAAACTTCCTATCTACTAGCCTTATAACTATAAGATAGTCCTAGAGGAACCCCTTCTAAACTACTAGAGTCCCCTCTATTGTTAAAATACTAAGGAACTCTAGGCTACTAAGGAATATGTATAAGAGCACCTATAGAAAGGTTTTATTAAGACTAGTTAGAGCCTATTTGCCTCTCCTATCCTGTGCGTTAAGAAGCTAAATAGAGGCCTTAGGATCTGTGTAGATTACTATAAGCTTAATAGCTTAACGCGAAAGGACGCGTATCTAATACCCTATATAGATAATCTATTATCCTAGCTAGCTAAAGTAAAAATCTTTACTAAGCTAGATATTTGTGCTGCCTTTAATAAGATCTAAATAGACCCTAACTTAGAGGAGTACACTACTTTCCGCACTAGATATAGTGCCTACAAATATAAAGTCCTACTATTTAGGCTATATAATAGACCTGCAACCTATTAGCGTTATATAAATAATATACTAATAGATTATTTAGATAACTTCTGTATTGCCTATCTAGATAATATCCTAATCTACTCTAAAAACCTTGCTACTTACAAGGACTATATTTAAAAAGTCCTTAAGCGTCTTTGTTCTGCTAGATTATAGGCTAATATTAAGAAAAGCGAATTCTATATAACCTGTACCTATTACCTTAGATATATCCTAACTAACAAAGGCTTAGAGGTAGACCCTAATAAAGTTAAAGTACTCTAAAACTAGTCCACTCCTAAGACAATAACTAGAGTAAAGTCCTTCCTAGGATTTACTAGATTCTACTAGTAATTTGTGGAAAACTTCTCTAAGACAGCTAAGCCCTTAACTACTCTCTAGAGCCCTGCTACCCTATTTGTATAGACTTTAGAATACTAACAAGCCTTTAACTAGCTTAGAAATGCCCTGCTAGCAATCCTAAGCTTAGCTTACTTCTATCCTAAGTACCCTCTAAAACTAGAGACAGACGCCTCTAATAGAGTTATTGCAGCTATCCTCTTATAGGAGCATCCTAATAGGAAATAGTACCCTATATTCTTCTTTAGTTAGACCCTTACTAGTTCTAAACTTAACTAGGAAATCTATAACAAAGAATTATTTATAATAATCTACGCCTTTAAGAAATAGCGTGCTAACCTAATAAGTACTTAGCACCTTATTAGAGTATACATAGACTATAGAGCACTAGAGTACTTTATATCTACTAAAGTCCTTAGTGCTAGGTAAGCTAGATAGCTAGAGGTTATAAGTCCCTTTAACTTCTAAATTAAGTATACTCCTAGATCTTACAACGCCTAAGCAGATATCCTAAGTAGAAGGGAACAGGATATAGTTAACCTTAAGACTACTTAGAGGGATAATTATTCACAAGTAATAATCGCCCTAGATAGGTTACACCCCTAAATTAACTCTAACTTAGCGCAAGACTACCTAGCTAAGCGTTCCTTACTAATCCTTGCTTTAATTATAGTAGTTTAGAACCCTATAACTCTTAGATCCCTAGAACTTATTAAAACTCTTCTCTAAGAAAATAGGTCCTTATTCCTAATAGAAAGATTAGAGTTACCTAAGCACTATTAGATAGAAAATAGACTCCTTCTCTACTAGGATTAACTTTGCGTGCCTACTAGATTAGTCCTATATACTAGACTAATTCGTGAGGCTTATAATTAAGTGTCTACTACCTACCTATTAGCCACTAAAACCTATTAGATTCTAGCCTAACATTACTACTAAAAAGGTATAGAGACTACCTATAAACGCTACGTTTAGAACTATATCCTATGCAGGAGAGGGCACCTAAGATAGCACTAACTCCCTAGCATACTCTAGCCCCTTCCTATCCCTAGTCTACTAATATAACACTTGTGTATTAATTTTAAGGATTTTCCCTAGGATTAACGTAGTTATAATTAGATTATAGTTATTATTAATTACCTATTAAAGCAAGCTATTACTATCCCTTGCTATAAAACTATAGACGCCTCAGGTATAGCTACCTTATTTGTTTAGTAGGTGTACTAATTTAGACACACTCTAGATACTATTATTTCTAATTAAGGCCCTTAGTTTGTATCTAGTTTCTAGTCTAAATTCTATTAGATTATAGGCACTAAAGTTAAGCTCTTTACCGCCTACTATAAACAAACTAATAGATAAACTAAGATTATAAACAAGTATATTAATTAGAGACTAAGGCCTTTTATATCCTATTACTAAGATAACTAGAGTAACTTACTACCTATAATAGATTGTGCCTAAAGTACTCTCCTATATTTATCTATTAGCATAGCCCTATATTAGCTCCTCTTTAGTTCCTTACTAAAGCAAAGTTAGTATTAGAAACTAGAAAAGACCCTATCTACTATACTAGAGAAACTAAACTATAAGGACGCCTTATCCCTTGCTACTTAGATGCACAACGCCTAGAAGATTACTAAAGAAAATATAGAAAGAGCTTAAGACTAAATACGCTCTGCTACTAATCGCTATTACTATCTAGTTAACTAGAAGGTTAGTAACTATGTTTATCTATCTACTACTAATCTTACTATTTTACAACCTAGCTAAAAACTATCTAAATAATAGGAAGGCCCCTTTAAGGTATTAGGACAAGTAAGAAACGCGTATTACCTCTAATTACTACCTAGTTCTAAGATCTATAACGTTTTTTCTCCTAATATACTATATAAAGATCCCTAAGACCTGTTACCTAGATAAGAGGCTCTAAAACCCCCTAGTACCCCTATATAAGGTGTAGAGGAATAGGAGGTAGAAGAAATCCTAGCTAGCAAATTATATTAATCTAAGCTAAAATATAAGGTTAAGTAGGTTAGACATAATCCTAATCCTATTTAGTATCCTACCTCTAACTTTATAGGTGCTCCCTATAAATTATAGGTATTCTACTAATAGTATCTAAATTAGCTAGGTCCCCCACGCAGCTTACTAAAATAGATTTAAGCCTAGGAAAAAGGCAAAGAGGATCTAATATTACTTCACAATAATTATACCTAATATTAGAACTAATTTACATCCTATTTAGCTACATATTATCTATTAACTACTATCTATTACTATTATTCTTATTGCTATTTATTATTATATCCTATTTAGATCCTTTAAGGTTCCTAGGACACTACCCCTAGGAAACCTCTTTATTCTATATCTATCTCTCTATTAGAACCTAGTTTAGACTCTGTATTAGCTAAGATAGCACCTAGACTATCCTTCTTCGCTAGCTTCTAGACAACTAGTGCAGCAGGGATTAGAGCAGGTGTAGGAGCAGGGACAGGAGCTAGGACTAATTTAGATTCCTTCTTATAAAACACCTTTATCTTAGCCTACACTAAAAAGGTTACCTCCTAATTTAGCGCTAATTCCTCCTTAAGTTCTTTAATAGCCCTTATTAAGCCCCTAACTACTAAGACTATCTTATAGATACTATTCTAAAGCTAATATAAATTAGATATAGTAGCATAATATATAGCTATAAGGATCTTAGTAGCTTCTATACCCTTAGTCTAAGTATTAGTAATAGTAACGCACTTAGCAAGGTTTTAGGCAGTTTCTTAAATAGTAGCCTTAAACTGCTTAACATCCTTCTAATAAGTAACTACAGCCTTGTTATCCTTATCCCCTTTAGCAGGGTTTCCTATTAAGCTATAGTACTCTTCTAGGGCACCCCTAAGGGCAGAGTACTCTTAGCTAATAAAAGAAGGAATCTACTAGGATTAGTAAAGGAACCCTATTAGACTTAGATACTTACTAGATTATAATACTTATTCTAGGAGATACAGTACTAGCACTTCTTAGAATTCTTTAACTTAAAATTAAAATTATTAAACCTGCCCCTAGCTAGAGCCCTAACTACTCTTATATAGAGAGCGCGATAAGCAATAGGGAGGACTCCTAGTAGTACTAGTACTAGCATAGCTAAAGGTTCTAATTTAGATTAGTAACTGTTTAATTATATAGATTAAATACTTACTAGATTTTAGATAGATTAGGTTAAATATTTAAAAAATTAGGGATATAGGAATAAGAAAGTTAGTAGGTAGAGGGCTAGTTATATATAGGCTAGGGATAGGGGTCTGTACCCTAGGAAGAAGAAGTAAAGGTAAAGGTAGAGGTAAAGGTGGAATTATTTTGCAAAAAGCTCTTCTTTAATAAGGGATCTAAACCTAATCCTAAGGATAGGGACTATCCTTTCTCTATAGGAGGGGGTAGTGTAATAATAAGGCAGAATTACCTGCCTATTATTCTATACTAAGTTAGGCCTAATAAAGGCCTAACTTACTAATATATATAGAGAATAGCTCGCCTATAGTTAGGATAGGCATGTTCTTCTTGTCCTTTCGTACAAGACCTATAGGTGTAGGAATCTTATCCTTTTCTATACAGACGCGCACTCCCATATGCCTTTGAGTCGTATAGGATACCTTTTGGATGCCCTACCTACCTAAGTTGTTACATTATATAGATAATTAAAGTCTATAATACTAATAATATTAGTATTTATACTCTAATAATACTCTACTATATACTTATATATAAGTGTAAGTATTATAGCGTAGTCTATATATACTAAACCTATTATTAGAAATTAGGTCTTAGCTATACGAAAATAAGCCTACGCTCTATAAGCTATAAAATAATAGAATAAAGCCTTAATAAACGCTCTATATAATCCTGTCCTCGGAGAAACTAATAGCTTAGGACGCTTACGTAGGTAGGTAATATCTAGAAGTAGGTCTAGGTTGCACGCTAAATAATAATATTCCTTTAGTATAACATGCCTATTAGATACTAGTAGTTTATACTCCCTAAGCTTAAATAAGAACTCCTTCTAATAACAAGAGCTATTTACTATACTTAGGATAGAGTAGTTAGTCTAGTTATAGGATTCTATTTCTAGTTTTATCTAGAACTTTATATATTAGCTACTACTATCTACCTTAGTATCTTAGCTTAGTAGGACCTCTTATAACACGTTGTTATCTATAATAACTATATTACCTAGCGTTATTAAAGACTATAACTATAACTATAACTATAACTATATAGACTATATTAACGCCTTATTACGTAGTAATTAGTTCTAAGTAGCCTACTTTAGAATTACAAAACCCTACTAAGAACTCTTTATATCTTAACTAACGTTACTACCTATAGACTTATATTGCCCTTTAGAGTTAAATAGCTAATATAGTAGTATAATAACTAATAGACTAGTATAGCTAATAGCTCTTCCCCTTTAACTAAGTTATTACTATATATCCCTTAGACTTTTAGTTATTAGGATCTTCTATATAATAACTTGCTTAATATCTCTAAAATTAATCCTAAGGCCTAAAGTAGTTATAGCAAATATAATCCTAATATTAGAAGAGGACTTTAAAAACTCCTAGTAAGCAGTATCCTAGTTATATAAGGCTACCTAAGTAGTATATATAATAATAATATTAAGGATACTATACCTAGTAGTAGTTAGATAAGGGCTATACTAATTACTTAACTATAATAGTATATCTATAGCCTAAGCTATAGCTAAGTAGATAGACATAATCCTATTAATAAAGATAATTATCTTAGGTATCTATTATAGCGTTGCTACTCCTTTATAAATAGCGTCTACTAATAGGAAATATAGGCTATCCTAAGACGTTAACTTTCTATAGAAATTTAGATCACTAAGGTTAGGAATAATTTAGGAGATAGATTATTAGATTATATCTACTACGATCGTACTTATATATATAGAGCTTTAGCTACCCTTACTAGAAGGTAAATAATTAGTAAACCTTCCTTACTAGAGCTCCTGCTTTTTATTAGGCACTTAGCAGTAAGCTAGTAGTTAATTAGATAGTAGGTTATATAGGGGTATTAATTAGGGTTAATTAGATTAAGATACTCTATAATCTAGTTAATATCCCTCCTACAACACACCCCCTAGGTATAGGTAGATCTTTTATTATTATAGTTACGCTTATAGTTAGTAGGTAGTGTAGCTAATTAGAGCGTTATATATCTAAAGGGTTAAATTAGCTTACCCTTTAGATACTAACTAGCGCGCCTTCCTTATTTAGCCTACGCTTATACGCGTAGATATTATCTAGACTAAGCTCTATAACTCTATCTACCTAACTATAATTTTTTACTATAGCTTAAATTATAAGATTATATAACCTTAAAGATCTAAACTATACTTATATCCTTACTAACCTATATCTTAGTTAAAGTTAAAAACTACTACTTATGCTTACTCTACTTATACTACCCTTATTACCTCCTACGTAGCTAAAGCTATAGTTACTAAAACTACTACTACTAAAGAAGAGCGCACTACTACTAAGTGTAAGGCTATTATAAAGCATATAGTAGCTAAGTATATAGCTACTACTACTATAGTTAAGATTATAAAGCTAAGGAAGGTTACTCCTGCTCTAGCTCCTACTACTCTAGCTCTAACTCTAGCTCCTGCTCCTCCCTAGACCTTGCCCCCTGTCCCTACTCCTACTCCTACTCCCTCTCTAGCTCCTAAGGAGACCCTAAGATCCTCCTATTATAGAGAGCCTAGTATTTATTATACTAAAACTTATCTAAATTATCTATACTCTGCGCTCTTTAATAAGTCTAATAGCAAGTGCTATAACTCTTCTAGTAGGGGGACTTAGTGCTAGTAGTACTTCTCTAGGTATAGCTGTGAAGGGCTTAGGCTTATACCCAAGCCTAGGTCTAACACAAGACAGACCAAGTCTAACACTACTACTAAGCGAACACACTAGACACCTATAAAAAGGCGTAGAGGGCTTACCTCTCCTTTAAGATACTAAATACTATTATTAACGCTTATTGTATTCTCCCTTAAGGCTAGTCTATAATATTTTAGTATCTTCTTCTAAATATACTATAATAGTAATAAGAGATAGACGCGCTAGATGTTTAGAATAACCAGGTGTAACCTAATATAGTAGAAAGGCTAATATAATAGGTCTATAAATTAATAGAATAATAGGCTTAAGACTCTGCTATAATAGCTATACTACGTTAACAGAATAAGGAAATACGCAATTAGATTCTATCCTAACCCTCCTCTAAGCCCGCCAGGTTTAATAATATACTACCTCTACCCTCTCCTGCCTTACGCTGTAAACCTTTCCTAGTTAGCTTGCTATATAATAGCACTAAGGTAAACTTCTCCTCCTAGTAAATAACTATAGAGTTTAAACTGCGTGCAGACAAGGTCTTTATTAGGGATAAGGAGGCAAGGTTTATATATATTTAGTCCTAGTTATTACCTATAGTCTAGCGCGCTATAGCACTATACTTTAAGGATAGTATACGTAAGTGTTAGGATATAAGTAGGTTTCTTAACTACCTAGTATTCTATTACAGCGACTATTATAGGCAGGAGCGCGCCTAAGTTATATTAGAATACTTATATTAGGGCTAAAATTAGCCTTTTATAGAGTTCTTTGTAAATTTTGTACAGCTCCTTATATAGTTAGGAGGTTTACACTAGGATAATAAATAGAAGCTTTTATAACTTTAGCAATCTCTTAATAGTTGCATGTGCTTAGTTTCCCTTAATAGGGGAGTCTCTAGGATAAACTATAACATAGCTATAGAGGAATATAAGATAATTGTGGTAGATATTAAAATAGCCTCTCTAGAACTAGGCTTTCTTTAGGCTAGTAAGTCTAAGGAGCCCTAGTAGAAGTCTAACTTAGATTAGGATAGCAATATAAATATAGTAGAAGTAGTAGCCTTATTAAGTGCACCTACTAAACTGCTAATATTACGTCCTAACTAGATCCTACAGGACCTGTTTAATGCACAGAAACTAGCAAAGGTCTACACCTAGTATAGATAGGGCGGTTATTTTGTGCGTGTATGCCCTAATACCCTATTACTATAACTAGTAGGTGTTAAGATAGTTATAGCATTAGCAAGTAGCACTAATTTAGGAAACTAGCCGCCCCTAACCTTAGGCTAAGTTAGGGGTATAAGGAGGACACTATAATAGAGGAATTATTAATAGTAGAGGCTATTAAGTGTCCCCTAGATATTAAGGCTAGGTTAAATAATCCTCCTTTCTTTATTCCCCTCCTCCTAGGTAGAGTAGAGAACGTGTAAGCGATAGTTAATTTAGGGTGCTAGTGTTTTAGTATAGTTAAGGAAAAGTTAGCAAGATAGATTAGTAGGAACTTTATTAATATTCCCCCGCGACCCTTATAATATACCTAAGGAATTGCTAAGGGTACAAGAATTTTATAGTTAGTAGTATTAGACTATAATTTAGATAGTTAGCAGTCTTAGCTTTTAGCTTATATAGTACCTAGTCTCTCCTATTAACTAATACTAGGTAGACTATAGCTATGTAGAGAGGGCGTTGTTATAGACATTCTATAAGGCGAATTAATTATTAGGAAGGTAGGAAATATAGTAGTACAAGAAAGTAGGAGACACCTATATCCTACCTATATCTCTACTATCTTAGGTTTAGTTATAGCAGGGTTGCTAAATTAAGGATCCTAATAGGAAGATATATAGGTACAAATTTTTACAATAAATATACTAGATATTTTATAGGCAATATATAACTTACGCCTAATAAAATATCTAGGAAGTGTTAATAAGGGAGGTCCTAATAATATACACACTATCTATATTACTAGTAATATAGTTCCCTATAAACCTAAGCATAAAACTAGAAAGATAAAGTTACTACTAGAACTGCAAGAGTTTAAGGACCTGTTTAACAAAGAGTTAGCAAGTAGTTTGCCACCTTATTAAGGTAGTATAGATTACTATATTTAGTTAATAACTTTCCTAGATAGAACCTAGCCTAACCCCCTATAGGGTCCTCTATACCCTATATCGCGTGACTAATTACTAGAACTAAGAATACAACTTACTAGATTAATAGATAAGGGCTAGATCTAAGCAAGCTCTTCTATAGCTAGAGCTCTAGTATTACTAGTAAAGAAGCTATTAGGCGGTTAGCGCCTTTATATAGATTACTAGATACTTAATAGCATAATAATATTAGACTAATACCTACTACTACTTATTAAGGAAACTTTACGCACACTATCTAGCGCAAGTTAGTTTATAAAAGTAGATATTTACGCTGCCTTTTATAAAATTAGAATAGTAGAAGGTTATAAGTTCTTAATAGCTTTCCGCACCTAGTTTAGGTTATATAAATAGTTAGTATATCTATTTAGTCTTAGTAGTGCGCTATCTACTTTCTAATAATACATTAATGCTACGCTTATAGAGTTACTTAGATTGTATGCAATAGCCTACCTTAATAATATCCTAATTTATTTAGGAGGAGACTAGTTTAACTATATAGAAAAAGTAAAGCATATACTTATACTATTAAAAGAAGCAGGACTACACCTAGACTTAGAGAAATGTGCTTTTAGTATTAAGGAGGTACGCTACCTAGGCTATATTATTAAGGTGGGCAAATTACTTAGACCTAACCCTAAAAAGCTTAGGGCGGTATAGGAATAGGAATCCCCTAGGAATATAAGAGAGGTAAGGAGTTTTCTAGGTTTTGCTAACTTCTACTATAATTTTATTACAAGGTTTTCTAAAGTAGTAGCACCTTTAAACTAACTAACTAGAAAGAACACCCTATTCTAATAGGGAGAGGAAGAACAAAGTGCATTTAATGCGCTAAAAAAGGCGTTTATATTAGGACTAGTATTAATATAATAGGACCTAGCTAAAGAAACGTTATTAGAAGTAGACTATTTAGGATATGCTCTTAGGGGTTGCTTATTGTAAAAAGTTAGGGGCGTCTAGCGCCTAGTTGCTTACTACTCTATAGTACTAACACTAGAGAGACAAAACTACACTATACACAACAAGAAATTACTTACTATTATTAAGTGTCTTAAAAGTTAGTTAGTAGAGTTATAGAGCGTTTATAAGCTATTTATAATATTTATAGACTATAAAAACTTAGAGTACTTTACTAGCCTTTAAAGCTTAAGTAAGTAATAGTGCTACTAGGTAGAGGAACTTTTAAAATATTAGTACATCCTATAGTATAGGCCTAGCTATCTTGTAGAATAACCTAATACCTTAAGTAGACAACTATAAGATTTAAACTCCTCTAAAGTAATACTATAGTTAGTAATACGCCCTAAATTAATTTAGGTTGTAGTGTTAGAAGTAGAGGAGGCGTCTAAGTTACTAAAGGGCGCTACTCTCTTTACTAACCTATATATATAGACACTATAGGATAAAGCAGTACTAGAAGATAAGATATACTAAGTACGCCTTAATACAGTTTAGAAAGGTGCTAGGTCTTTCCTAGTCTTAGCTAATATAAAGTAATAAATTAGGGACTATATAATTAGCGCACATAGCACTTTGCTCTAGAGGGGTGTTATTTAGTTACTAATATAGGAACCCCTTATAACTACTATTATATAGCAAGCATATAAATTAGGTTTAGTAGGATATCTAGGGAAGAACACAATATTTTAAATACTACGCCGCGACTATTATTAGGATAGAATATTAGGAGATATTATATAGTATATTTAAAACTACTATTATTATAGTGCTTATATCTCCTAGAAGCGCTAATAGGGTCTATTGCAACCTATACTAGTCGCGTTATAATACTAGTCCTAAATATCTATAGATTTTATAGTTAACCTACTAGTAAAAGATAATAGCAAACCCTAGTCCCTATTAGTTATTACTAATAGATTGTCTAAATATATTTAGCTTAAAGTAATAGTCTCTATAGTAGCTAATTATTATGCAAGGATCTTCTAGGACAACTAGTAGTAGTTCTAGGGCTTCCTATCCTCTATTATTACTAACTAAGGTTTAGACTAGTTAGGATCCTTCTAGATAATATTATACTAGATAATAAAGATAAACTAGTTACTATCTACTATATACTACCCTTAGACAGATAGCAGGATAGAGCGGGCAAACTAAGAAGTGCAGGTAGTGCTGCGTATAATAGTATGCTTTAAGCAGACTAACTAGCCTAACTACCTACTAGCCTGCTAACTTACACTTAATAACAGGGACTCTAGCATAACTAGTGTTAGCCTAAATCTGCTTTTAAATAGGTATACTATAAATACGCTATAAAAGATAATATTACTACTAGTAAAGCCTAAGAATCCTTATAGAGAAGCTGTAACGTTCTTGTCACACCTATAGAGGGGTATAGAGCTAGCGCAAGCTACTATTATATTCTAATAGCAACAATAATAGGAAGCAATAAACTAGTCTTAACGCCTAGCTAAAAAGTTCCTAAAAGGTAATATAGTTTAGTTTGTAATACGTAATATAAAGATAAACTAACTAAGTAAAAGGTTTAACTAGCTATAGGTTAAGTATAAAGTAATAGAAGTCCCTACTCTACTTATAGTAGTATTAGACTTACTAGGGAACTTGTATAAGACTATGCATATAGATCTGCTAGAGAGAGCGGCTAATAACCTACTACTAAGCTAGAAGCTTTAGGACTTATAACTAGGCCTAATAGTTACTCTAGAAAATAAAGACGCAACACTAGATAAATAGGAAGTAGAAGAGATCCTTTGTGTAAAGAATACAAGAAGAAAAGGGAAGCGTTAAGTCCTAGTAAAATAGAAGGGGTATATTAATCTAATATAGCACCTGCTAGAGGTAGTATAGGATACTAAGGCTCTAGATAGGTTTAAGGAAAAGTATAGAGATATTACGTATAATAATAGCCTAATACGTATAAAAGCTAGGAAGTAAGGGTAGAAGAAAACTAGAATAATAACTTAGACCTTTTATTATAATTAAGAAGTAGAAAGGTATTAGAGATATCTTTTATTTATCCTTATAACACTCTAAGCAAGTGCCCTGCTATTAAAGTTTTATAAGGTAGCTAATAATTAGGTAGTAGTATCTATACTATTACTATCTATAACTAACCCCCCTTTAGCCCCCCCTAAACTATTATTTATATTATCCTAACGCCTCTACGTCTCTTAGCAATAGTAGTGACGCTTGCGCGTAGCGCGGGTAGGGGAGGACTTAGTTAACAAGTACGAGCGATAGTAGTAGTAGTAGTAGGAGGAGGGTAGTGCTTTAATAGTTTGCTAACGCGTAGCACCCTAGGCCTAAAGAAAGCAAATATTAGAATAGGTAAAAGGGAATAAAGGGAAATTAATACTAATAATAAGGGTCTTAATACTATAGGTAGTGCACTTAGCAGCGCTCTTAAGCCTATTAATATAAAGGTTAGTTTAGGCCTAGGTCTTGTTTATACACTAGTTAATACGCTAGAAGGTAATACTAGTAGTAGTAGTAAGCTATATAACGTTATTGTTGCTACAACTACTATATAAAGGCGTAATAGTAGACTAAAGTAGAAACGCTAGAGCACTAGTAGTAGATAGAATAATAGCACTAAGCTAATACTAATTATAGGCGCGTAAGTAGGTAGTAGGGGCAAGTAGGGTAATAGTATTATTAGTCTAAGCCCTTAATATAAGATCCTTAAAATAGTAGCAGAGCTAGTAGAACTGTAGTATAAACTAGTAATAGGTGCCTTTAGTAGGTTTCCCTACAAAAGTGCTAAGGGTCCCCTTCTTAGTAATATAAAGGTAATCCTCCTAGTAACTATAATAAAACTAAAGCTAGTTATAGAGGGCTTAGTAAACGTTAGGATTATTAGCAAGGATAGCTTCTAACTAAGTATAGGTCTTGTAGCCATAATAGTAGGACTTGCACAAGCGCCCTAGATATAGTTAGAACTTGCTATAAAGAAAATAAAATTAAGGGGAACTTACTACTACCTTCCTAATAGTTACACTTACTAAAGAGACAAAGCTAGTTAATATACTAATTATAGGGAAGTGGCTTTACAAAACTACTATTATATTCCTTATTATCTAAGTTACTAGAAATAATAAAGCTACTAAGCAACTATGTTTAGGGAGGTGTGTGCTGTGCAAAAGTTAGTGCAGGAAACATAGGGAGAATATTAAAAGTACGCACCTTATCTTAGTAGGCCTAGCGCAGGGTCTAACTACCTTATAGTAGATCCCTACTACTAGCACTAGTAGTAGTAGATAGGGATATAATAAGGGCTAGATAGGCGGGATTTAATAGAGAAAGAGTAGAGAGAAAGGCTAATTAGGGGGGAAAATCTGTTGTGTAATAAAGTAAGTTAGGAAATTTATAGTAGGGTAGGATAGCTATATTAGAACTTTTATAATAGGGTGCTAAAACAAGCATATAGACGCTACACGCGCGTACTGCTTAATATACAGGCCTGTTACAAATTAGGAAGGAACACAAAGATATAATAATAAAATTAAAAAAATATAGTAATAAAGCCTAATATAGATTAGGGAGGACAAAGATATAACCCTAGACCCCTAGAAAGACAATTTCACGATAGTTTATAGGGGAAGGTTAGGGGTATATAAAGGGCTTAGGCTTATACCCAAGCCTAGGTCTAACACAAGACAGACCAAGTCTAACACTACTACTAAGTAAACACACTAGACACCTATAAAAAGGCGTGGAGGGCTTACCTCTCCTTTAAGATACTAAATACTATTATTAACGCTTATTGCATTCTCCCTTAAGGCTAGTCTATAATAATAGCTATATCCTAATATATATAATCTATATAAGAATTTTTCCTTTATAATACTTTAGCAAGATCTTATACTAATAAACTAATAGCCCTAAGCTTGCCTAACGTTCTATACTATCCTTCCTAGCAAGGAAGTAGGTAGGTAAGAGCTAAGACCTTCTTAAGGATAAGAAGTAGAGGGTCTTAGTGCTCCTTAAGGAGAGTAAGGCTAAGTAGCAGGAGCTAGTAAAAGCTACTACTACTGCCGCTAAGCTTACGCGCAAGGCTACTACTATAGCTAAGGGTACCTAGAGCTCTTTATTAGAAGATAAGGACTCTAGCTCCTCTAAGGTTCCCCCTATAGATCTTAGGTTAGGGCAACCTAGGTAGCTCCCTATAGACTCTAAGGTATGCTTTGCGCGCGTAATAGAGCTCCTTAGGGAAGCTACCTAGTTAATAATAGAGAGGTAGGCTATAGTTAGTTATTTTTATATTATATATTAATAGATCTTATATACTACCTTACTTTAATTAATACTATATAATATATACTCTACTATTATATAACTTTAGGTGCTCCCTAAACCTTATAAATTATTATATAGTTAGGTTTTTAGTAAGCCTATTAGCTAGTATATTACTAGTAGGTAGGTAGGTAATATAGAAAGATCCCTTTTTAAACTCTTATCTAAGCTATATGTTTTAAATATCTATATAGCGCAGCTTAGTAGTAATCCTTTTATTATTACCTACTACTAACCTAATAGTTTATTAATTATTATAATTAATTATCTAGGTAGTATCTAAAGTAAGGTGTATTTTAGTTAAAAAGTGTTTTAACACTATTACTTCTTTACTTACTTACTTAAGTGTAAGGAGCTCTACCTTAGTAGTTAAAGTAGTAATAGTTGCTTATTAAGCTACCTTCTAAATAATAGGTCCTCTAAAGAGCGTGATTAGGTATCTATATAATAATTGCTAAGTATTAATATTATTAGTAAATAACGCATTACTATATATTATAAGCTTATTAGGATCCCTATTCCTATATTAGATTAATTAGTATTAAGTTTAGTATAGATAGACAATTACTTAATTAACTGTATTAAAGTGTTATTTAGATAGGTTAGTAAGGTATTAGAAGAGCTAGGAGGCTACATAGGTAATATTAGGGCGCACTATAATTAAGGTGTAAAGGATTAATCTAACGCGCTCCTAATAGACCTTAATCTCTATTTTAGTAGCTTCTCCTGTGCTCTTTTTAATATCTTTACTTAATAGTAGTATAGTAGGGAATTTTCCTATCTCTACTAGATTAAATTTCTTTATAATCTTGTTAATATATTTATTATAAACAAGCGTTATTGTCTGTCTCTTTCTATCCTAGATTACTCTTACCCCTAGAAACTAGCTTACAGGTCCCTTTTCTTCTATAGTATATCTTTGCTTTAGAGCTTAGATAACTTTGTAAGCTTAGCTTGCGTAGTTTTAGTAATAGAGCAATAGGATATTGTCCACATAGAATATTAACAAGATACTGCAATCTCTATTAAAGAATAGGTATAGCTCCTCTTTAGAAGTAATAAGCTTATTTTCTTAGAGTGTAGTTAAGAGCTTATTATACTATAATAATAGTAAGTCTTTTAGTCTATATAGAGCTTGTTTAAGCTTAACACACTTCCTAGGTATTTAATATCCTTTAGGTAGCTTATAGATAACTATAGGGTGTTAATCCCTTAAGGCGTTAAGGAAAGCTCTAATAACATTATATTAATATATCTTAAGGTTAAACTTAGCTCTAATAGCTATTATAGTCCTAAAGGTTTAAGCTGCTAGGGTAGCTGCGTAGGTTAAATGAATTAAGTTAGTAAGCTATAGATCTCCTCTTACTACTATCCTTACTTTACACTTAATTAGGTAACTATCCTAATTAAGCTTGTATATAAACACCTATTTAAGTAGGAGTAGATACTCTCCTTTAGTTAGCCTATTAATCTCCTCCTAGGTACTAGCTTTTAGCAGAGTATTAATTTCTTTATATACTACGTCTCTAAATTGCTATCCTATTTAGTAGTTATAGAGATCCTTCTATTATTTTAGCTCCTTTTGTAGAGCGTCCTAGTGCGTATTTCTTTTAGGGTTTTTAGGGGATTTACTCCCTATTGCTGCTATAATTATAGCGTAGATTATAGTATTTAGTTTAGGATATACTAAAAGATTATATAAGGGATTTCTAATTAGATCTATATCTAATAGATCTATTACTATATATATCCCCGCACTTATAGAGCCTCCTAGTAGTTTATTAGGGTCCTGTCCCTAAGCTTGCTTACTAACACGCGTTAGTGGCAGTCCTTTAACTTGCAGTTTTCTGCTTCTTCTAGGAGCTCTAGGTGCCGCTTATAAGGGATCTATAGGAGATACAGAATCTAGTCCTAAAGCAGGTAGGTAGGAGCTCTACTTACCACCCCTATAAGAGCTAGATAGGGTGCCCTTACCTATCTCTGTGCTCTTATAGAGTAACCTACTAATAGCACTCTCCCCTTTAGGTCTTTCCTAGGAGCTACCTATTGTGGTATTAAAGTAAGTTAGATTACTACTGTTGCAGGAGGGATATCAACCGGATCACGGAGCATCTTGATCCGATCAATCCTGATTAATACCCCTGTATAACCTACTATCTAATCGACTGCCAGCTTACTGCTAAGTGCCTAATAAAAAGCAGGAGCTCTAGTAAGGAACGTTTACTAATTATTTACCTTCTAGTAAGGGTAGCTGAAGCTCTATATATATAAGTCTGATCGTAGTAGATATAATCTAATAATCTATCTCCTAAATTATTCCTAACCTTAGTGATCTAAAATTTAACAGTTATAAGCCTGGTTCGCGCTTTACCTTATTAAAGATTGTCCTATCTATTTAAGCGTATTGTTTAACTTAGACACTAAGCTAGTAAAAGCTTTACTCTTTTATTATACTATTTCTTAAGCAAAAGCTTACTTATTACTCTTCTACTATAAGCGACTAAATCCTAAAGGAGGATATCCTACTTACTAGATTAACTAACTGGCCCACCTGGTATATTCAATTTAGATACTATGCCCTAACTAAAGGGATCTAGGCAGAGGTAGACCCTAAGGCTCTAGATGCTAAAAACCACTTTAAGAATAAACCTATTAAGCCTAACATGCTAACAGATATCGTGCTATCTAATATAATAAGTGAGTAGTACAAACTCTAAATAGCTTAGTACTAAGCCTGCTTATTAGATTAGGTATTAAAGTTATTAGCAATCTAAAACCTTTTTATATAGGTTAACAATATAGTAGATTAAGGGATCCTTACCCTAGCCTATATAGAGCTTGTTAATTAAGGAAGAGTAACCCTCTAAGCACTTATCTAAGTGCTCTGCAATAACCTAGCGCTAACTAACTTAAGCGCTGTAACACTAGCAAGATTGTAGTACAAAGCTTATCTTGCTAAGGTAAAGATAAGTAGCTAAGACGCTAATTACTAGTAGAAAGAGTGGACAATCCTGTATGCGCAAGCTAAGGTATACAACGTACCTAATATTAAAGGATAGCTTGTAGTACAGGATTATCTTAAAGCTCTATCTACTAGGATCTTACTAGATTAGGGTTAAAACATATTTTAAAGGATTATTAAAAAGTTAGTAATAGGAGAGCTAACTTACAACCTCCTGCAGGTTGCTAAGATCTATTTATTACTTCTCTAAGAAAACAATATAAGATTAAGCTCTAAAGGTTCTAGAGTGTTTGCAATAATAGGAGCTCTACCTTCTAATTAACTAAAGAAGGAGTCTTTATACCTATATAGTAGATCTTACCTATAGAAACCTCCTAAATATAAAAATATTATTAAAGCTTAGACTAATATAGGTAATAAGCTTACTACTACTTAATAATTAGAGATTAAGAAAAAGATTAATAGGAATTAAAAATTTAAAGAGTTAAGAAAAGCTCTAATTAAGTCCTATCCTATTAATTAAGATTATAGTAGTAAGGCAAGCGCGATCACCTATCTAGGTAGTATCTAGGCGGCACTAATTAACCCTATGTTAATAGCGGAGAAAACGAACAGGATCTATTTAACTATAGACTTTAAAGCTTACGCTCTATTAAAGAGCACTATCTTTAACAATAGGGGTGCAGTGCACCTAGTTAATAATATAAGCTACCTAGAAGAAAGCTTGTTTAGATTAGTTAAATATAAGACAGTTAAAGCAGGAACTTAAGCTTTTCTAATCTTAGGCAGAGGGACTAGAGTAATCCCTAATACTCTTAATAGACTAAGAGGTCTAAAAACAGAAGATTTAGTGCTTACTAACGTGGTGTTAGTAGAAGGTTTTTATATAAATATTATATTAGAAGCTTAATTGCTTAAAGTAGGAGTTTAGTTCCTTAGGCTAGATGCTACCTTATAGTTTGGATTATTAGGAAAGAGCGTTGTATTAGCCAAGTTACTACGCAAGTTTAACTTAACTTTCCTAGAATACAAGCCCTCTACTCCTTATCTAATAATCTAAAGTATAGTGCCTAAAGAACCCTAGCGATCCTAGATAACTTACCTAAGACACGATAGTAAGGAGCTTTAGCACTAATAATTAGGCTATTTAGGACCTAAGGCGCTTAAAGCTCTAGTTAAGTTAGCTATAAACGTTAGGATTAAAGGAACTCCTAGGAGCAAATACAAGCACTGCGCTATTACACATGCCTAATAGGTTATATTAAGATAACTAAGGGAAAGATTACTACGTCTATACTACTAGGTATTATAGGATCTATTTAATATGCTAACAGGTATAGCTTACAAGCAATAGATCTTAGTATTAAAGTGCAACTACTTAGGAAAGCTTTATACCTATCTACTATAAGCTAAAAACCTTAATAAGATTATGCGGGTGTTTAAAAATTTTAAGAGCTTAATACTTAACTAATATAAGCTTAGCATAGTTAAGATTATGCAAGATAACAACGTTGCAACGCTCCCTTAGCGCGGCAAATCTCGCTTTTAGATCTAGGTAGCAGATAATAGTATTAAGATTAAGAGCTTACCTATATATACCTATAAACCTAATAGAGGAGTAGAAAGAGTAGGGCAGGAGATTATAATAAAATTAATTAAAATAAGGATTAGTGCTAACCTACTAATAAAGCTCTAGCCTAAAATTATTAAAGCAGTAACTTAGCTCTATAATATAAGCCTGTCCTATGCTTATAATATAATATTACCTAACAAAGTGCTAGATTGTTAGTTTACTAGATACTTTAGGTAGTAGCAACTAGAGCAGATAAGGGAGGTAACTACTAATCTCTGCCCTAATTAGAGCGGAATATACGCCTATGGCTATTAAGCTTACCCCCTTAACTAAGATTAAGTAGCCAGGCGTTATAAGAGGGTTTTTAAGGTGAACCCTTAGGGTTATATTAGATATCTAGTAGGATATAGAGCATCTAATATATACAGGATATAAATCCCCTTGCTTAATTAAATTATTATAACGCAGAATATTACCTTTAATAAGGATCTTTTCTACAAAGAGAAAGATCTAGAGCAGCTTTAATAGTTAGAAGCTTAAAAGATAGTTAATATTATTAGTAAAGATAAGATCTATAATATAGGAGAAGCATATAAAGAGCTTAATATCTTTAATTAGCTTTGTATTACAGTAGAGCAATATAAGGAGTCTAGTAAGCAAGGAGGACTAAACCTAGCGCAGGAGCTAGGGGGTAGGGTAGAGCTAGAGGAGGTAGATAATTAGGCTAGCTAGCCTAGTAATTCACAACCCCCTAAGCAGACACCTCTAGCGTGGGTACTAAGCACAGCTAGCTTAGCACAAAGGATCTATACAAAGTCCCCTAAGCTAACAGGGCTCTAAACTCCTAAACTAACACTAGAACTAAACTTTAGTATAGGAAACAAAGGATCTATATAGGTTATAAATTAGGGTCTTACTACCTAAGATAGTAGTAATCTAACTTACTTTAACGCCATAATAGGAAGCTCCTAGGAAAGACCTAGAGGGGAGAGTGCTATTAGTGGGTTACTCTATAAGAGCACAGAGATAGGTAAGGGCACCCTATCTAGCTCTTATAGGGGTAGTAAGCAGAGCTCCTACCTACCTGCTTTAGGACTAGATTCTATATCTCCTACAGATCCCTTACAAGTGGCACCTAGAGCTCCTAGAAGAAGTAGAAAACTGCAAGTTAAAGGACTGCCACTAATGCGTGTTAGTAAGCAAGCTTAGGGACAGGACCCTAATAAACCACTAGGAGGCTCCACAAGTGCTAGGATATACATAGTAATAGATCTATTAGATATAGATCTAATTAGAAATCCCTTGCACAATCTTTTAGTATATCCTAAACTAAATGCTACAATCTACGCTGTAATCGCAGTAGCAATAGGGAGCAAATCTCCTAAAAACCCTAAAAGGAATACGCACCAGGACGCTCTATAAAAAGAGCTAAAATAATAGAAGGATCTCTATAACTACTAAATAGGACAGTAATTTAGAGACGCAGTATATAAAGAAATTAATACTCTACTAAAAGCTAGTACCTAGGAGGAGATTAATAGGCTAACTAAAGGAGAGCATCTACTCCTACTTAAATAGGTGTTTACATACAAGCTTAATTAGGATAGTTACCTAATTAAGTGCAAAGCAAGGATAGTAGTACGAGGAGATCTATAGCTTACTAACTTAATTTATTTAACCTACGCAGCTACCCTAGTAGCTTAAACCTTTAGGACTACAATAGCTATTAGAGCTAAGTTTAACCTTAAGATATATTAATATAACGTTGTTAGAGCTTTCCTTAACGCCTTAAGGGATTAACACCCTATAGTTATCTATAAGCTACCTAAAGGATATTAAATACCTAGGAAGTGCGTTAAGCTTAAACGAGCTCTATATAGATTAAAAGACTTACTATTATTATAGTATAATAAGCTCTTAACTACACTCTAAGAAAATAAGCTTATTGCTTCTAAAGAGGAGCTATGCCTATTCTTTAATAGAGATCGTAGTATCTTGTTAATATTCTATATAGATAATATCCTATCACTCTATTACTAAAACTACGCAAGCTAAGCTTATAAAGTTATCTAAGCTCTAAAGCAAAGATATACTATAGAAGAGAAGGGACCTATAAGCTGGTTTCTAGGGGTAAGAGTAATCTAGGATAGAAAGAGATAGATAATAACGCTTATTTATAATAAATACATTAACAAGATTGCAAAGAAATTCAATCTAGCAGAGATAGGAAAATTCCCTGCTACACTACTATTAAGCGAAGATATTAAAAAGAGCATAGGAGAAGCCACTAAAAAAGAGATTAAGGACTA
Organism: Plenodomus lingam; assembly: GCF_022343315.1. Classification (NCBI taxonomy): domain Eukaryota; kingdom Fungi; phylum Ascomycota; class Dothideomycetes; order Pleosporales; family Leptosphaeriaceae; genus Plenodomus; species Plenodomus lingam. The sequence goes on from NW_027093974.1 coordinate 3,053,158, forward strand.
TTAGGAGCGCGTTAGATTAATCCTTTACACCTTAATTATAGTGCGCCCTAATATTGCCTATGCAGCCTCCTAGCTCTCCTAATACCTTACTAACCTATCTAAATAACACTTTAATACAGTTAATTAAGTAATTATCTATCTATACTAAACTTAATACTAATTAATCTAATATAGGAATAGGGATCCTAATAAGCTTATAATATATAGTAATGCGTTATTTGCTAATAATATTAATACTTAGTAATTATTATATAGATACCTAATCACGCTCTTTAGAGGACCTATTATTTAGAAGGCAGCTTAATAATTAACTATTACTACTTTAACTACTAAGGTAGAGCTCCTTACGCTTAAGCAAGTAAGTAAAGAAGTAATAGCGTTAAAACGTTTTTTAACTAAAATACACCTTACTTTAGATACTACCTAGATAATTAATTATAATAATTAACAAACTATTAGGTTAGTAGTAGGTAATAACAAAAGGATCACTACTAAGCTACGCTATGTGGATATTTAAAACATGTGGCTTAGACTAGAGTATATAAAGGGATCTTTCTATATTACCTACCTACCTACTAGTAATATACTAGCTAATAGGCTTACTAAAAACCTAATAGTATAATAATTTATAAGGTTTAGGGAGCACCTAAAGTTATATAATAGTAGAGTATATATTATATAGTATTAATTAAAGTAAGGTAGTATATAAGATCTATTAATATATAATATAAAAATAACTAACTATAGCCTACCTCTCTATTATTAACTAGGTAGCTTTGCTAAGGAGCTCTATTACGCGCGCAAAGCGTGCCTTAGAGTCTATAGGGAGCCGCCTAGGTTGCCCTACCCTAGGATCTATAGGGGGAACCTTAGAGGAGCTAGAGTCCTTATCTTCTAATAAGGAGCTCTAGGCGCCCTTAGCTATAGAAGTAGCCTTGCGCGTAAGCTTAGTAGCAGTAGCAGTAGCTTTTACTAGCTCCTGCTATTTAGCCTTACTCTCCTTAAGCAGCACTAAGACCCTTTGCTTCTTATCCTTAAGAAGGTCTTAGCTCTTACCTACCTACTTCCTTACTAGGAAGGATAGCGTAGAGCGTTAGGCAAGCTTAGGGCTATTAATTAGTTTATTAGTATAAGATCTTACTAAAAGTATTATAAAGGAAAAATTCTTATATAGATTATATATATTAGGATATAGCTATACCTAGAGGAGTACTACTAGTACTAAGTCCCCCTACTAGAAGAGTTATAGCACTTGCTATTAGACTTATTAAAGAGCGCTAAGCGTAGATAATTTAGACAAGTTTTAGCATAATAAATACTAGGCTCTCTATAGTAGAAGGATCTTAGGGTCTTCTTAGGAGCTAAAGAGGGAGTAGGCGTAGGAGTAGGGGCCTTAGGCAGGGTCTAGGGGGGAGCAGGAGCTAGAGTTAGAGCTAGAGTAGTAGGAGCTAGAGCAGGAGCGCCTTACCTTAGCTTTATAATCTTAGCTATAGTAGTAGTAGCTATACGCTTAGCTGCTATACACTCTATAATAGCCTTACGCTTAGTAGTAGCACGCTCTTCTTTAGTAGTAGTAGCTTTAGTAACTATAGCTTTAGCTATATAGGAGGTAATAAGGGTAGCGTAGGTAGAGTAAGCGTAAGTAGTAGGTTTTAACTTTAACTAAGATATAGGTTAGTAGGGATATAGGTATAGTTTAGATCTTTAGGGTTATATAATCTTATAACTTAAGCTATAGTAAAGATTATAGTTAGGTAGATAGAGTTATAGAGCTCTATCTAGATAATATCTACGCGTGCAAGTATAGGCTAAATAAGGAAGGCGGGCTAGTTAGTATCTAAAGGGTAAGCTAATTTAACCCTTTAGATATATAACACTCTAATTAGCTACACTACCTACTAACTATAAGTGTAACTACAAGAATAAAAGATCTACCTATACCTAGGGGGTGTGTTACAGGAGGGATATTAACTAGATTATAGAGCATCTTAATCTAATTAATCCTAATTAATACCCCTGTATAACCTACTATCTAATTAACTACTAGCTTACTGCTAAGTGCCTAATAAAAAGCAGGAGCTCTAGTAAGGAAGGTTTACTAATTATTTACCTTCTAGTAAGGGTAGCTAAAGCTCTATATATATAAGTCTGATTGTAGTAGATACAATCTAATAATCTATCTCCTAAATTATTCCTAACCTTAGTGATCCAAAATTCAATAACTACTATCTTAGGTAGTAAGACCCTAATCTATAACCTATATAGATCCTTTGTCTCCTATACTAAAGTTTAGTTCTAGTGTTAGTTTAGGAGTTTAGAGCCCTATTAGCTTAGGGGACTTTATATAGATCCTTTATACTAAGCTAGCTATGCTTAGTACCTACGCTAGAGGTGTCTGCTTAGGGGGTTGTGAATTACTAGGCTAGCTAGCCTAATTATCTACCTCCTCTAGCTCTACCCTACCCCCTAGCTCCTACGCTAGGTTTAGTCCTCCTTACTTACTAGACTCCTTATATTACTCTGCTATAATATAAAGCTAATTAAAGATATTAAGCTCTTTATATACTTCTCCTATATTACAGATCTTATCTTTGCTAATAACGTTAACTATCTTTTAAGCCTCTAACTATTAAAGCTGCTCTAGATCTTTCTCTTTATAGAAAAGATCCTTATTAAAGGTAATATTCTATATTATAATAATCTAATTAAGCAAGGGGATCTATATCCTATATATATTAGATGCTCTGTATCCTACTAGATATCTAATATAACCCTAAGGGTTCACCTTAAAAACCCTCTTGTAACGCCTAGCTACTTAATCTCTATTAAGGGGGTAAGCTTAATAGCTATAGGCGTATATTCTACTCTAATTAGGGCGGAGATTAGTAGTTACCTCCCTTATCTACTCTAGTTACTACTACCTAAAGTATCTAGTAAACTAATAATCTAGCACTTTATTAGGTAATATTATATTATAAGTATAAGACAGGCTTATATTATAGAGCTAAGTTGCTGCTTTAACAATTTTAGGCTAGAGCTTTGTTAGTAGGTTAGCACTAATCCTTATTTTAATTAATTTTGTTATAATCTCCTACCCTACTCTTTCTACTCCTCTATTAGGTTTATAGGTATATATAGGTAAGCTCTTAATTTTAATACTATTATTAGCTACCTAGATCTAAAAACAAGATTTGCTATACTAAGAGAGCGTTATAATATTATTATCTTGTATAATCTTAACTATACTAAGCTTATATTAGTTAAGTATTAAGCCCTTAAAATTTTTAAACACCTGTATAATCTTATTAAGGTTTTTAGCTTATAGTAGATAGGTATAAAGCTTTCCTAAGTAGTCGCACTTTAATACCAAGATCTATTACTTATAAGCTATACCTATTAGCATGTTAAATAGATCCTATAATACCTAGTAGTATAGACGTAGTAATCTTTCCCTTAGTTATCTTAATATAACCTATTAGGCATATATAATAGCGTAGTGCTTGCATTTGCTCCTAGGAGTTCCTTTAATCCTAATATTTATTACTAACTTAACTAGAGCTTTAAGCGCCTTAGGTCCTAAATAGCCTAATTATTAGTGCTAAAGCTCCTTACTATCGTGTCTTAGGTAAGTTATCTAGGATTATTAGGGTTATTTAGGCACTATACTTTAGATTATTTAATAAGAGGTAGAGGGCTTATATTCTAGGAAAGTTAAGTTAAACTTATATAGTAACTTAGCTAATACAACGCTCTTTCCTAATAATCTAAACTATAAGATAGTATCTAGCCTAAGGAACTAAACTCCTGCTTTAAGTAATTAAGCTTCTAATATAATATTTATATAAAAACTTTCTACTAACACTACGTTAGTAAGCACTAAATCTTCTATTTTTAGACCTCTTAGTCTATTAAGAGCATTAGGGATTACTCTAGTCCCTCTGCCTAAGATTAGAAAAGCTTAAGTTCCTGCTTTAACTATCTTATATTTAACTAATCTAAACAAGCTTTCTTCTAGGTAGCTTATATTATTAACTAGGTGCACTGCACCCCTATTATTAAAGATAGTGCTCTTTAATAGAGCATAAGCTTTAAAGTCTATAGTTAAATAGATCCTGTTTATTTTCTCCGCTATTAACATAGGGTTAATTAGTGCTGCCTAGATACTACCTAGATAGGTAATTGCGCTTGCCTTACTACTATAATCTTAATTAATAAGATAGGACTTAATTAGAGCTTTTCTTAACTCTTTAAATTTTTAATTCCTATTAATCTTTTTCTTAATCTCTAATTATTAAGTAGTAGTAAGCTTATTACCTATATTAGTCTAAGCTTTAATAATATTTTTATATTTAGGAGGTTTCTATAGGTAAGATCTACTATATAGGTATAAAGACTCCTTCTTTAGTTAATTAGAAGGTAGAGCTCCTATTATTGCAAACACTCTAGGACCTTTAGAGCTTAATCTTATATTATTCTCTTAGAGAAGTAATAAATAGATCTTAGTAACCTACAGGAGGTTATAAGTTAGCTCTCCTATTACTAACTTTTTAATAATCCTTTAAAACATAGTTTAACCCTAATCTAGTAAGATCCTAGTAGATAGAGCTTTAAGATAATCCTATACTATAAGCTATCCTTTAATATTAGGAACGTTATATACCTTAGCTTACGTATATAGGATTATCCACTCCTTCTACTAGTAATTAGCGTCTTATCTACTTATCTTTACCTTAGTAAGATAAGCTTTATACTATAATCTTACTAGTGTTACAGCGCTTAAATTAGTTAGCGCTAGGTTATTATAGAGTACTTAGATAAGTGCTTAGAGGGTTACTCTTCCTTAATTAACAAGCTCTATATAGGCTAGGGTAAGGATCCCTTAATCTACTATATTATTAACCTATATAAAAAGGTTCTAGATTACTAATAATTTTAATACCTAATCTAATAAGTAGGCTTAGTACTAAGCTATTTTAAGTTTATACTACTCGCTTGTTTTATTAGATAGCGCAATATCTATTAGCATATTAGGCTTAATAGGTCTATTCTTAAAGTAGTTTTTAGTATCCTAAGCCTTAGGGTCTACCTCTACCTAGATCCGTTTAGTTAGGGCATAGTATCTAAATTAAATGTACTAGGTAGGCTAGTTAGTTAATCTAGTAAGTAGGATATCCCCCTTTAGGATTTAGTTACTTATAGTAGAAGAGTAATAAGTAAGCTTCTACTTAAGAAATAGTATAAAGAAAAAGTAAAGCTTGCTAGCTTAGTGTCTAAGTTGAACAATACGCTTAAATAGATAGGACAATCTTTAATAAGGTAAAGCGCAAACTAGGCTTATAACTATAGAAATTTAGATTACTAAGGTTAGGAATAATTTAGGAGATAGATTATTAGATTATATCTACTATAATTGTACTTATATATATAGAGCTTTAGCTACCCTTACTAGAAGGTAAATAATTAGTAAACCTTCCTTACTAGAGCTCCTACTTTTTATTAGGCACTTAGTAGTAAGCTAGTAGTTGATTAGATAGTGGGTTATACAGGGGTATTAATTAGGGTTAATCAGATTAAGATGCTCCGTGATCTGGTTGATATCCCTCCTGCAACACTTTCCTTAAGGGATAGGTACTACTACTAGTAATATATCTAGTTAGTCTACTAATATCTAAATAATAGTAGTTTAATATATAGCGTTACTAACAGATTAGAAACCTATAGTTAGTAATACCTTCTACTCCTCTTTATTATTAAGGGTAGTAGAGCACCTAAACTATATAATATCTAGATATAATATAGTCTATAGCTAGCTAAATAATATAAACACTAGGTAAAAGGTCTCCTATTATAATACTAGATAGCACTTATTAATAGTAATAAGACTAACCTGCTCCTAGAATAAAGGATCCCTTAATACCTAATAGAAAGCTTAACTAGAAGCCTATTCTAGTCCTATTAAAACGTGTATAAAGTTACTATACTAGACCTTTAATAAAATATAATACTCTATAGAATAAGTCCTTATATTAACTAGGTAAGGTATAGCTCTAGGAAACACGCTAATATTAATAAGTTGCTTATCTCTAAGCTTTAATAAAGGTATTAGCTATAGGGTAACCTTACGCGTTAAGATTAAATAGGCGTAGAAGATTAAGCTCTTACTAAAACTAGTATAGGTAATTAATAATATATTGCCCCTGCTATATATTAACCTCTATAATATCTAGACTTATTAATCCTAAGGAAAGTGTAGGCAAGATCTATTATATAATAGTATTACCTATAGAGATATATAGATAACCTCTTCTTATATACTAATATTTATAGGTTAATAAGTAAAGTTAATAATATATAGTAGGTTAACTAGAGGTATACTAGGAATATTATTAATAAATTAATATAGTAAGTTATTATTATCCTAGCAAGTTTCTATCTAAGCTATAGCTACGCGGTTTATAGTAGTAATAGCAATCTTACTCTACTTTATCCTTAGGTCTCCCTTCCTCCTACTTACTACTTTCCCCTTCTTCTAGCCTATAGTAGTAAGCAACTTAAACCCTAGTTAGCTTAGGAGTTTATAAGAGTTTATAAGAATTTATAGGAGTTTATAGGAGTTCCTAGGAGTTTATAGGAGTTTATAGGAGTTTATAAGAATTTATAGGAGTTTATAGGAGTTCCTAGGAGTTTATAAGAGTTTATAGGAGTTCCTAGGAGTTCCTAGGAGTTCCTAGGAGTTCCTAGGAGTTCCTAGGAGTTTATAGGAGTTTCTAGGAGTTTATAGGAGTTTATAGAAGTTCCTAAGAGTTTATAGGAGTTCCTAGGAGTTTATAAGAGTTTATAGGAGTTCCTAGAAGTTTATAGGAGTTTATAGGAGTTCCTAGGAGTTTACAGGAGTTTCTAGAAGTTTATAGGAGTTCCTAGGAGTTCCTAGGAGTTTATAAGAGTTTAATAATAGCCTAGTAATAGTAATATATTTAACTATAATAAGCTATAGTTAGATAAGGAGTTTATAAGTAACCCTAAAGTTCTTATATCTTTAGTAGGGCTAACTATTATAATACTAATTATAGCAGGTCTAGCTAGTATAATTATATCTAGCGCTAACTAATAATAACTGTGGAAAATTTGGATCACTAAGGTTAGGAATGATTTAGGAGATGGATCATTAGATTGTATCTACTACGATCGGACTCATATATATAGAGCTTTAGCTACCCTTACTAGAAGGTGAATAATTGGTAAACCTTCCTTACTAGAGCTCCTGCTTTTTATTAGGCACTTAGCAGTAAGCTAGCAGTTAATTAGATAGTAGGTTATACAGGGGTATTAACTAGGATTAATTAGGATTAATTAGGATTAAGATGCTCTGTAATCTAGTTAATATCCCTCCTGCAACACACCCCCTAGGTGTAGGTAGATCTTTTGTTATTATAGTTGCGCTTGTAGTTAGTAGGTAGTATAGCTAATTAGAGTGTTGTATATCTAAAGGGTTAAATTAGCTTACCCTTTAGATACTAACTAGCGCGCCTTCCTTGTTTGGCCTGCGCTTGCGTACGTAGATATTATCTAGATAGAGCTCTATAACTCTATCTACCTAACTATAATCTTTTACTATAGCTTAAGTTATAAGATTATATAACCCTAAAGATCTAAACTATACTTATATCCCTACTAACCTATATCTTAGTTAAAGTTAAAACCTGCTACTTGCGCTTACTCTACCTGCGCTACCCTTATTACCTCCTGCGTAGCTAAAGCTATAGTTACTAAAGCTACTACTACTAAAGAAGAGCGCGCTACTTATAAGCATAAGGCTATTATAGAGTATATAGTAGCTAAGCGTATAGCTACTACTACTATAGCTAAGATTATAAAGCTAAGGCAAGGCGCTCCTGCTCTAGCTCTTACTACTCTAGCTCTAACTCTAGCTCCCGCTCCCCCCTAGACCCTACCTAAGGCCCCTGCTCCTGCGCCTACTCCCTCTCTAGCTCCTAAGGAGACCCTAAGATCCTCTTACTATAGAGAGCCTAGTATTTATTGTGCTAAAACTTATCTAAATTGTCTACGCTTAGCGCTCTTTAATAAGTCTAATAGCAAGTGCTATAACTCTTCTAGTAGAGGGACTTAGTACTAGTAATACTCCTCTAGGTATAGCTATATCCTAATATATATAATCTATATAAGAATTTTTCCTTTATAATACTTTTAGCAAGATCTTATACTAATAAACTAATTAATAGCCCTAAGCTTGCCTAACGCTCTATGCTGTCCTTCCTAGCAAGGAAGTAGGTAGGTAAGAGCTAAGACCTTCTTAAGGATAAGAAGCAAAGAGTCTTAGTGCTCCTTAAGGAGAGCGAGGCTAAATAGTAGGAGCTAGTAAAAGCTGCTGCTGCTACTGCTAAGCTTGCGCGCAAGGCTACTTCTATAGCTAAGGGCGCCTAGAGCTCCTTATTAGAAGATAAGGACTCTAGCTCCTCTAAGGTTCCCCCTATAGATCCTAGGGTAGGGTAACCTAGGTAGCTCCCTATAGACTCTAAGGCACGCTTTGCGCGCGTAATAGAGCTCCTTAGGGAAGCTACCTAGTTAATAATAGAGAGGTAGTCTATAGTTAGTTATTTTTATATTATATATTAATAGATCTTATATACTACCTTACTTTAATTAATACTATATAATATATGCTCTACTATTATATAACTTTAGGTACTCCCTAAACCTTATAAATTATTATATAGTTAGGTTTTTAGTAAGCCTATTAGCTAGTATATTACTAGTAGGTAGGTAGGTAATATAGAAAGATCCCTTTGTATGCTCTTGCCTAAGCTACATGTTTTAAATATCCACATAGCGTAGCTTAGTAGTGATCCTTTTATTATTGCCTACTACTAACCTAATAGTTTATTAATTATTATAATTAATTATCTAGGTAGTATCTAAAGTAAGGTGTATTTTAGTTAAAAAGTGTTTTAACGCTATTGCTTCTTTACTTACTTGCTTAAGCGCAAGGAGCTCTACCTTAGTAGTTAAAGTAGTAATAGTTAATTATTAAGCTACCTTCTAAATAATAGGTCCTCTAAAGAGCGTGATTAGGTATCTATATAATAATTACTAAGTATTAATATTATTAGCAAATAACGCATTACTATATATTATAAGCTTATTAGGATCCCTATTCCTATATTAGATTAATTAGTATTAAGTTTAGTATAGATAGATAATTACTTAATTAACTGTATTAAAGTGTTATTTAGATAGGTTAGTAAGGTATTAGGAGAGCTAGGAGGCTGCATAGGCAATATTAGGGCGCACTATAATTAAGGTGTAAAGGATTAATCTAACGCGCTCCTAATAGACCTTAATCTCTATTTTAGTAGCTTCTCCTGTGCTCTTTTTAATATCTTTACTTAATAGTAGTATAGTAGGGAATTTTCCTATCTCTACTAGATTAAATTTCTTTATAATCTTGTTAATGTATTTATTATAAACAAGCGTTATTATCTATCTCTTTCTATCCTAGATTACTCTTACCCCTAGAAACTAGCTCACAGGTCCCTTCTCTTCTATAGTATATCTTTGCTTTAGAGCTTGGATAACTTTGTAAGCTTAGCTTGCATAGTTTTAGTAATAGAGCGATAGGATATCGTCCATATAGAATATTAACAAGATACTGCAATCTCTATTAAAGAATAGGCATAGCTCCTCTTTAGAAGTAATAAGCTTATTTTCTTAGAGTGTAGTTAAGAGCTTATTATACTATAATAATAGTAAGTCTTTTAATCTATATAGAGCTTGTTTAAGCTTAACGCACTTCCTAGGTATTTAATATCCTTTAGGTAGCTCGCAGATAACTATAGGGTGTTAATCCCTTAAGGCGTTAAGGAAAGCTCTAACAATGTTATATTAATATATCTTAAGGTTAAACTTGGCTCTAATAGCTATTGTAGTCCTAAAGGTTCAAGCTACTAGGGTAGCTGCGTAGGTTAAATAAATTAAGTTAGTAAGCTATAGATCTCCTCTTACTACTATCCTTGCTTTGCACTTAATTAGGTAACTATCCTAATTAAGCTTGTATATAAACACCTATTTAAGTAGAAGTAGACGCTCTCCTTTAGTTAGCCTATTAATCTCCTCCTAGGTACTAGCTTTTAGTAGAGTATTAATTTCTTTATATACTGCGTCTCTAAATTGCTGTCCTATTTAGTAGTTATAGAGATCCTTCTATTATTTTAGCTCTTTTTATAGAGCGTCCTAGTGCGTATTTCTTTTAGGGTTTTTAGGGGATTTGCTCCCTATTACTACTACAATTATAGCGTAGATTATAGCGTTTAGTTTAGGATATACTAAAAGATTATACAAGGGATTTCTAATTAGATCTATATCTAATAGATCTATTACTATATATATCCCCGCACTTATAGAGCCTCCTAGTAGTTTATTAGGGTCCTATCCCTAAGCTTGCTTACTAACACGCGTTAGTGGTAGTCCTTTAACTTGCGGTTTTCTACTTTTTCTAGGAGCTCTAGGTGCCGCTTATAAGGGATCTACAGGAGATACAGAATCTAGTCCTAAAGTAGGTAGGTGGGAGCTCTGCTTACCACCCCTATAAGGGCTAGATAGGGTGCCCTTACCTATCTCTGTGCTCTTATAGAGTAACCTACTAATAGCACTCTCCCCTCTAGGTCTTTCCTAGGAGCTACCTATTATAGCGTTAAAGTAAGTTAGATTACTACTATCTTAGGTAGTAAGACCCTAATCTATAACCTGTATAGATCCTTTGTCTCCTATACTAAAGTTTAGTTCTAGTATTAGTTTAGGAGTTTAAAGCCCTATTAGCTTAGGGGACTTTATATAGATCCTTTGTGCTAAGCTAGCTATGCTTAGTACCTACGCTAGAGGTGTCTGCTTAGGGGGTTGTGAATCACTAGGCTAGCTAGCCTAATTATCTACCTCCTCTAGCTCTACCCTACCCCCTAGCTCCTGCGCTAGGTTTAGTCCTTCTTGCTTACTAGACTCCTTATATTACTCTGCCACAATACAAAGCTAATTAAAGATATTAAGCTCTTTATATACTTCTCCTGCATCACAGATCTTATCTTTACTAATAACGTTAACTATCTTTTAAGCCTCTAACTATTAAAGCTGCCCTAGATCTTTCTCTTTATAGAAAAGATCCTTATTAAAGGTAACGTTCTGCGTTATAATAATCTAATTAAGCAAGGGGATCTATATCCTATATATATTAGATACTCTATATCCTACTAGATATCTAATATAGCCCTAAGGGTTCACCTTAAAAACCCTCTTGTAACGCCTAGCTGCTTAATCTCTATTAAGGGGGTAAGCTTAATAGCTATAGGCGTATATTCCGCTCTAATTAGGGCAGAGATTAGTAGTTACCTCCCTTATCTGCTCTAGTTGCCACTACCTAAAGTATCTAGTAAACTAACAATCTAGCACTTTATTAGGTAATATTATATTATAAGTATAGGACAGGCTTATATTATAGAGCTAAGTTACTGCTTTAATAATTTTAGGCTAGAGCTTTATTAGTAGGTTAGCACTAATCCTTATTTTAATTAATTTTATTATAATCTCCTGCCCTACTCTTTCTACTCCTCTATTAGGTTTATAGGTATATATAGGTAAGCTCTTAATCTTAATACTATTATCTGCTACCTAGATCTAAAAGCGAGATTTGCCGCGCTAAGGGAGTGTTGTAACGTTGTTATCTTGCATAATCTTAACTATGCTAAGCTTATATTAGTTAAGTATTAAGCTCTTAAAATTTTTAAACACCCGTATAATCTTATTAAGGTTTTTAGCTTATAGTAGATAGGTATAAAGCTTTCCTAAGTAGTTACACTTTAATACTAAGATCTATTGCTTATAAGCTATACCTATTAGCATATTAAATAGATCCTATAATACCTAGTAGTATAGACGTAGTAATCTTTCCCTTAGTTATCTTAATATAACCTATTAGGCATGTGTAATAGCGCAGTGCTTGTATTTACTCCTAGGAGTTCCTTTAATCCTAACGTTTATAGCTAACTTAACTAGAGCTTTAAGCGCCTTAGGTCCTAAATAGCCTAATTATTAGTGCTAAAGCTCCTTACTATCGTGTCTTAGGTAAGTTATCTAGGATTGCTAGGGTTGTTTAGGCACTATACTTTAGATTATTAGATAAGGAGTAGAGGGCTTGTATTCTAGGAAAGTTAAGTTAAACTTGCGTAGTAACTTGGCTAATACAACGCTCTTTTCTAATAATCTAAACTGTAAGGTAGTATCTAGCCTAAGGAACTAAACTCCTGCTTTAAGCAATTAAGCTTCTAATATAATATTCACATAAAAACCTTCTACTAACACTATATTAGTAAGCACTAAATCTTCTGTTTTTAGACCTCTTAGTCTATTAAGAGTATTAGGGATTACTCTAGTCCCCCTACCTAAGATTAGAAAAGCTTAAGTTCCTGCTTTAACTATCTTATATTTAACTAATCTAAACAAGCTTTCTTCTAGGTAGCTTATATTATTAACTAGGTGTACTGCACCCCTATTATTAAAGATAGTGCTCTTTAATAGAGCGTAAGCTTTAAAGTCTATAGTTAAATAGATCCTGTTTGTTTTCTCTGCTATTAACATAGGGTTAATTAGTGCTGCCTAGATACTGCCTAGATAGGTGATTATGCTTGCCTTACTACTATAATCTTGATTAATAGGATAGGACTTGATTAGAGCTTTTCTTAACTCTTTGAATTTTAGATTCCTATTAATCTTTTTCTTAATCTCTAATTATTAAGTAGTAGTAAGCTTATTACCTATATTAGTCTAAGCTTTAATAACGTTTTTGTATTTAGGAGGTTTCTATAGGTAAGATCTACTATATAGGTATAAAGACTCCTTCTTTAGTTAATTAGAAGGTAGAGCTCCTATTATTACAAACACTCTAGGACCTTTAGAGCTTAATCTTATATTATTTTCTTAGAGAAGTAATAAATAGATTTTAGTAACCTATAGGAGGTTATAAGTTAGCTCTCCTATTACTAACTTTTTAATAATCCTTTAAAACATGTTTTAACCCTAATCTAGTAAGATCCTAGTAGATAGAGCTTTAAGATAATCCTGTACTATAAGCTATCCTTTAATATTAGGTATGTTGTATACCTTAGCTTGCGTATATAGGATTATCCACTCTTTCTACTAGTAATTAGCGTCTTAGCTACTTATCTTTACCTTAGCAAGATAAGCTTTATACTATAATCTTGCTAGTGTTGCAGCGCTTAAGTTAGTTAGCGCTAGGTTATTGCAGAGCACTTAGATTAGTGCTTAGAGGGTTACTCTTCCTTAATTAATAAGCTCTATATAGGCTAGGGTAAGGATCCCTTAATCTACTATATTATTAACCTATATAAAGAGATTCTAGATTACTAATAACTTTAATACCTAATCTAATAAGCAAGCTTAGTACTATGCTATTTAGAGTTTGTACTGCTTGCTTATTATATTAGATAGCGCGATATCTGTTAGTATATTAGGCTTAATAGGTTTATTCTTAAAGTAGTTTTTAGTATCTAGAGCCTTAGGGTCTACCTCTACCTAGATCCCTTTAGTTAGGGCATAGTATCTAAATTAAATATACTAGGTAGGCTAGTTAGTTAATCTAGTAAGTAGGATATCCCCCTTTAGGATTTAGTTACTTATAGTAGAAGAGTAATAAGTAAGCTTTTACTTAAGAAATAGTATAATAAAAGAGTAAAGCTTTTGCTAGCTTAGTGTCTAAGTTAAACAATACGCTTAAATAGATAGGACAATCTTTAATAAGGTAAAGCGCAAACCAGGCTTATAACTATAGAAAATTTAGATTACTAAGGTTAGGAATAATTTAGGAGATAGATTATTAGATTATATCTACTACGATCAGACTTATATATATAGAGCTTTAGCTACCCTTACTAGAAGGTAAATAATTAGTAAACCTTCCTTACTAGAGCTCCTGCTTTTTATTAGGCACTTAGCAGTAAGCTAGCAGTTGATTAGATAGTGGGTTATACAGGGGTATTGACTAGGATTAATTAGGATTGATTAGGATCAAGATGCTCCGTGATCTAGTTAATATCCCTCCTGCAACAATAACTAAATATCTACTACTATAACACGCTATTAGGCTTAAACTTCTAGAGGTGTATCTTAAAGCGTGTAGGAAATAGCTCTAATAGTTACTAGGCTTATAAAGGATATAGTAGTAGTGTAGTAGGTAGATTATTAATAGCTATAAAACTTTTAGACTTAGGACTTTAAATTATATATATAGGTGCTATAGTTTACTACACCTACTTTATATATATTAGATAAAATTTATACTATTAGATTTAGAATCTTACCTACTTTAAAATAAAAACTTTTAGTAATAATAGTAGTACTATAGTTAATAATATTAATAAAAATATATAAAGAGTAAGGTTTATAAAATTAGAGTACTACTAAAATATATTCTATTTTTCCTTAGACGCTCTGCTAACACTTTATATATAATTATATAAGCAGGATCTTATTAGCTTAGGAGTTCTTAGTTTAACGCTAGCCTTTAGTGCGAAGCTAAGCGGAGCGTTGGATTTTGAGATAACCAAGCGCAAGGGGTAGAGACTAGCCAACTGACTCTCTCTCTGACTCTCTCTCTGACTCTCTCTCTGACTCTCTCTCTCTCTCTCTCTCTCTCTACCTATTGTCTACCATTGTCACGGTAGCACCTTGCACGACGAGTACGGGTGCACAGTTAGCCCTAAGACGCCAAGTCGGATGTTGAGAAGTCGATGAAGAGGACCCAAAACGAGCCCAACAAGGTCGAAGGCTCGATGGACTGATGAACAAGTTCTGCCACACGCTTCCTCCTCGAATCCTCCGACTCTTTTCGCGCCCTCTTGGTCAAGTGCAATGCTAGGTAGCTACAACACTATACCGGGCACAGTGCCAGTCCGTCTCTCGTCGTCTCTCTCTGCTCTCACTCTGCCTAGCCGATCATCTGACTCCTGGACCCTGGAACCCTGAACCCTTGGACAACGGCCCATTCCACTCCGGGGGCCTTGGCGTCCATCCCCCATCATCATCACCACCATCCATGGCCAACCACCTCCCCAACACTTTCTTTTCCCCTGCCTAACAGCAACAGCACACTCTCGATGATCAACTTTCGCCCCTACACCTGCCGTCGAGACAATTGTCTGAGAAGCCGCCATCTGTCATCTAGTCGTCCATCAATCGTAGGCCTACCACCGCTACCTAACCCACCCACCTACCTACTTACCTTACACCACCGGAACACCTTCCGTCTTATCCTCCCCCTCCCGTCTCATCCACGACTGCATCTCCCAGCCGACAATTCCGCCCACTACACCCAGATATTCCAAGAACATCCTATACCCACCCAGCTCCAACAAGCAGAAACACATGGTTGAACCTACATAAAACAACTCATTACACATGTACAACTTCCTCTATCAAACCTAGCCAATCCCCCTACATCCGTAAAACAAACATGGGCAGTCTTAGCATAGTCGCAACTGGACCTTGGACTACTACAGAATTACTCCCCGCATCCTTACTCACATCTACATCTACACACACCCATCCTTTTGCCTTGCCTTTTCCTATTTCCCTTTCCGTTTACATGATTCTTGCACTCTGCACACCACACCCCGAATACGCAAAACCAACACGACCCCACCCAAACCAAAAAAAACCCCTCAGGTAACAGAACTGAGAGAGAAAAAAAATAAGAGTCCCGTGGAACCAGTATTGAAATGAAAATGAAAATGAAATGAAACGGAATAATGAACAAAAAAAACCCCCTGTAAACAGAACAAAAGTCTTTCATACCCCCTACTCTTACAAGTCTCCATTCGTAGAATCCATAGAATCCATAGAATCCACAGAATCCCCACAATCCATTCAGTAATCCATACAATCCCATCCCATTCAATCCGTCCCATCCATCCCATCCATCCCATACACTTCCCCCACAACAAGCCGCAAATCCCACTCCCAAAGCAAACAAGAAGAGAAAACAACAACAACAAGCCCATCATTCACACCTCGCCATCCGCAACCGCAAGCCGCTGCTTCGCCGTCTTCGCCTTCTTACTCATCCCCTTCTTCTTCTTGCCGCTGCCTGCCGCCGCGTCCGGGGCGGGAATCGGTGTCGCGGCCCCGCTTGGCTTGGCGCTTTCGTCGAAATGGCCTTCGCCTGATTTGGGAATTGTGTTAGCGACAAGAGGTTGTTTTTGTGGGTTCATGAGAAGGGTGGGAGGGATGGTGTGGGGTAAAGGTGGCAAATGGGTAGATAAACAACAAAAAAAAACTCACCTTCATGATACATGTCATCCAGATTCGCCTCGACCCGCTTACGCGCATTCTTGCGCTTCTTGCCCTGCGGTGCATTCTTCTCCTGCTCCGCAAGCTCCGCCTCCTTCTTCTCAATCTCCGCCGCCTGATCATCGTCCACGAGCCACATGGCCATGTCCTTTGTCCGATTCTCGCGCGAGCGCGTGTTAAAGTCCACGCCGGCCCCGCCGCCACCAGAGATGACGACGCGTTGGACTTCTTCCTTTTGGAGGGCGCGCTTGCGGATGCGCTCCTCGATGGTGCCGCGCGTGATGAGTCGGTAGACGGTGACTTGGCGGGTTTGGCCGAGACGATGGGCGCGGTCCATGGCTTGCGAGTCGATGGTGGGGTTCCAGTCGGAGTCGTAGAAGATGACCGTGTCGGCCGAGGTCAGGTTGATACCTAGACCACCGGCGCGCGTGGACAGCAAAAAGACAAAGATGGAGCGGTCGCTTTGGAAGTCGGCGACCGTGTCGCGACGGTCTTCGAGCTTGGTGGAGCCGTCGAGACGGCAGTACTTGTAGTTTCTGTACGTCAGGTATTCTTCCATCAGGTCGATCATTCGCGTCATCTGGAAGTAGAGCAGGACACGATGATCGCCGGCTTTGAGCTCCTTGAGCAGTGCGTCCAGCTGGGCCAACTTGCCAGAGTCTGTGACGAATCGTGACATGGATGGCGCCTCGATGTGTGTGTATCGTGTTCGCTCGTTGGTAGGCGGTGGAAGCTTGTCGCGCACTGTCAGAGCGGTGCTGTCCGTCTTCGACTCGAGCAAGTTGAGCTCCGCCTTTTCTGGCACCCCAAACAAAGTATTACGGATGGACATGTTGAACAGCGTCGTCTGCTGCTCGGCAATAACACCCTGGCTTGCGCAGTACAACTCAATCGGAGGCGCAGACGCCCGCGGCTTAGCACATGGCTCAATGACGTTCAGGCCTGTCCTCTCAAACGCAGGTTTCGCCACGTTCATGAGGTTGTGCATGTAGCCTTCCCTGGTGATGTCGCTTAGAGGTACCCGGTCTTGGCGATCGACAATGTTGAAGATGGATCGTTGAGGTTCCCACTCGCCGTTGTCACCATCATACAGAACCCTGAAGCGGCCAGCTTTGTTTGGCTTGTCAATCACATCGGCCGCTCGCTGGAATAAATCACGCTTGGCAATCTTCGAGGCTTCACCAGCTGACAGATCGGAGAAGCGTAGCCATGAGAATGCGCCAGCTTGTCGAGCGGAAAGGTGGATGTTGTCCGGGCTCCAGATGTTCATCATGTTGTCCAGATAGTGGCCCTTGAATCCGGCCTTGGGGTTCTCTGGACCGGCAATGTCCAGTCGACCACCGTTCCTACAGACGAGACGTGGTAGGGAGTACTGGATCAGGTTGCGTGTCGAGTAGCCTACTCGGACGTTCTGGCCCTCACGAAGGAAGGATGCAGTCTCGGCAAAGTAGGAGAAAGAAAAGGGAGACCAGGTATCGGCGCGCTCGAACAAATCAGGATGATTGCACACCTTTCTGAACTGCATGACGAGATTCATCAGGGTGGCGCTATCTTGGTCGTCCCCGACAGCCTTTTCGATTAGATCCATGATGCTAATCTTGTTGCGAAGGTTGGCGTAGTATGCGCGTTGGCGATAAGTGAGGTCGCAGTACACGTCCAATTCTATCTTGTCGCCTAGTTCCTTTTGCACATGCTTCTTGACACGGCGCAACATGAACGGCTTCAGAATCATGTGTAGACGCCTCAGCTGGTCCTCGTTGAGTTTGGTGTTACTCTGTGCGTGGCTCTCAATGTCCTTGGAGAACCACTCGCTGAACTCGTCGTGGGAATCGAACAAACTTGGCATGATGAAATGAAGAAGAGCCCAGAGTTCCTGCATGTTGTTCTGGATAGGGGTACCCGTCAACAACAGCCGATTGCGGGAGTGAAAGCCCAACAGACTCTTCCACCTGGAACTCTGTGACGACTTGATAGCCTGGGCCTCGTCAAGAATCATGTACTGCCAGCGCATCTTCTGGAAGTATTGTGCATCCTGAACCACAAGCTGATACGAGGACACCACGACATGGAATGGCGAATCGCGCGTGTAGGTAACGTGTTTCCGGTCCCACAGCTTACGCAGAATCTTTCGATCTTTCGCTGTACCCCAGTAAGGGATAACGTTGAGATCGGGGACGAATCGAGTAATCTCCTGCTGCCAGTTGTGCAGCGTCGAAGCCGGAGCGATGACGAGAAAAGGACCCCAGATGTTGTATCTTTCGGCCAGGTAAGCCATGACCGATATCGACTGGACCGTCTTTCCGAGACCCATCTCGTCGGCAAGAATACCATTGATACCCTGCTCGTACAAGTTGACCAGCCAATTGAGACCCTTGAGTTGATACTCTTTGAGGGTGCAGTTCAGCAACTTTGGCTGTGGGATCCAGTCTTCCTGATTCTGCAGACCAGAAGGATTCTGGAAGTTCATCTCACCGTCATCCTCCTCTTCACCGTTGCCGTTGTTGAATGCGCGAGCGCGGTCCTGCGCTTCTTGGATAGCGTGTTGGGCGTTGGCCATGGCGGCTGCCTTGAGATCCGTCTCGTCCTCATTGTCAAAGTCGAGATCTTCAAAGTTGGTGACCTTGCCGCCAGCTGCAGTCGGCAGAGAAGAATCGTCGATACCAGGTCCGCCTGCCTCGGTGGGAGCAGCTGCGGCCGCATCAGCATCATCAGTCGATCTCTCAATCTCGGCGGTCCTGGCCTTTTTGCCAATAAAATGGGAGTAGAGTTCGGTCTGGGAGATCAAGAAGTTGAGTTTCCGCTTCTGTCTGTTGGCTTCACGGTCAGCCTCGGCCTTCTTTGCATTCTCCAGTTCCTGCCGCTCCGCATTCTTGCGTGACTCGCGCTCGTCACGTTCGTTACGCTTCCAAAACGCGAGCATTTCACGCATACCGCGCTTGGCTCTAGCTTGGGTGTCCTTTTGGTTCTTGTTGGTACGCATCTGCCATCGTCGAGCTTCTTTGGCAGCAAGCTGTGCCGTCTTTCGCAGATTCGATTGTTTTGTAGAAGACGAGTTCTCTTTGATACGGACGACTTTGGGAACATCCTTTCTCGCAAGATCCTTGACAATCTGCTGGTAGAGGTTGCGATAGGCCGTCGAGTCATAGGTTGTCAGAACGACCGGGGCGGGGTCTTCAGTGTGACTACGGCCTCGCAGCGAATCGAGACGTGCTTCTTCGCGTGGCGCAATGAGTGGAAGATCATCGCCGCGGTCAATGGCCGCTTGACCGGCAGCAGCGGCATCCTTTTCTGCTTGTTTCTGTTCTTTGCTCTTCTTGAGACGTCCAGTTCCTCGGTTGCCCTTGCGCTTGCCTCCTCCTGCTGCTACCTCGTCGGAAGCCTGGAAAGAGCTCATAGTGCCACCCTCGAGATTGGGTCCATGCGGGGTCACTTCTCGTATGTCCTTGCTGGGGGCATTGCCCTGCAAAAGCTGGGTGGTCGTCTTTGCCTTGCGCTCTGCCTTTTGTGCAGCCAAGAGGTGTCGCTCCTTTTCTTCCTCGTTGTTAGCCTGGCCAGCCTTTGCCAGTGCCTCGGCGCGCTTAGCCTCTTCGTTCTGGATCGTCTTTTCCCGTCGGCGCTTGCGCTGCATGTCCTTCTTGCGCTCTTTTTCCTCGGCAATCTCCTGACTCTGGACTTGTTGCCATGCATCACCTTCGTGTTCCAGATTGTACGACTGCTTGGCATAGTCGCGATGTGCAGCTAGGACGTCCTGGAATCTGATTGCGGTAGCGGTGCGTCGTCGCTTGCGTTTGCTGTTTTCCGAGTTTGCGACCTCTAGTGCACGCTTTTGCCGGCGTAGGTTGTACGCTTGATGCTCATGCGGCGTGCCCGAATCATCTGGATCGTTCATCTGCTTTGTCTCGATGTGGGCCAGCGCAGCCTCGACCGCAGCTTCATCTGGGATGGGTAGCTCCCGGACGGCAGAGGACAGGGGCGCCTGAAAACTGCCGACGGGTGGCATGGCCTCGTATCCGCCTTGCGCGTGATAGCCGTTCGCGTGCGGCGCCAGGTCAGTGGGCGCTGGGGA
This sequence comes from Plenodomus lingam, assembly GCF_022343315.1. NCBI lineage: Eukaryota > Fungi > Ascomycota > Dothideomycetes > Pleosporales > Leptosphaeriaceae > Plenodomus > Plenodomus lingam. The sequence goes on from NW_027093974.1 coordinate 3,073,592, forward strand.
TGGTATGGCCTCTTGCTTGACGAAGTGAGGGTTGGGTGGTGGTTTGGAGAGACGGTAGGTGTCGGCGGCGATGGATGGGAGTGGCTGGGGCTTGGGTGTCGGCTCATTGTCTGCGCCCGAAGACATTATGCTCGACAGCGACATGGGGTCGGCGCGTGTCGGCGGCGGTGGCGGGGGTGCCTGCTTGTTTGTGAGCACGGCCGGTGCAGGGCGAGCATCAGCATGGGGGCCACTGACATCCTCTTTGAACGATGTTCTCCTTGCATAGTTGGAAGGCGGCTGAACCGCGCCACGGCCCATCGACGGGTATACTGAGGGGGAGACGGGTGAGTGAGACATGGCCTCCATGCCGCCTGTGTGATGGTGTTGCGAAAGGGGACGCTGCAATGGCGAGTGCTGCGCGTACGAGCTGGCGGCAGGCGACTGATAGGCCTTCTCGTACGGACTCACGGCCTGGCGAGTGTCTGGATAGTCTGGGTAGGCGTGTGATGGATCTCGAGTCTGGCAAGGTAGAAAAAGGTTGGTCAGTGTTGCAGGTCAGGGTTGGGTGCGTGCATGTCAATGGGTCGGTTGTATGGGCGTCATGGAAATGCGAGGATGAAGGGGGGTGGGGGGTGGATGGGAAAGGGGAGTTGGAGGTGGAGGATGAGAAGGTGGAAAAGAAAAAAGAACAATGTGCGCACCTGGGTCGGATAGTGGGTGTCGTAACGCGCCGGGTCCCGTGCTATGCTACGGTCGCCATTGTCAGAAGTCGGGTCGTAGTATCGGGACGTGTCGCGCGAATACAGAGCCGAGTGGATGGGCGGCAGGGCTGTGGTGCGCGGCGAGGAGGGAGCGCGGCGGTGGTGTGGATGGTGGTGTGGGTGTGGGTGTGGGTGTGGGTGTTGGTGTTGGTGAGGGTGGTGATGGTGCTGCTGTGGTTGCTGATGGTGGTGGTGGTGGGCGTGCAGGTTGGGGTGGTGGAGCGGCAAGGGCGCGGGCGTGGTGGGCGAGTGGTGCTGATAGGGTTGGCCTGCCTGTGTTGGCGATCTGTGGTAAGCTGCTGGCGGAGGTTCCCCTTGGTGCCCTGGCGGCATTCCACCTTCTCCTCGCGAATGGTCCTCCCCGTCGTCGACCGAGCGCGGCAGGACAGCATCGCGGAACATGACGTTGGCTGCTGCTGCTGCTGCTGCTGCTGCTGCTGCTGCTGCTGCTGCTGCTACGGCTGCGCGTACCAGAAGTGAAATTGAGCGCAGATAGCTAGGCCATGAGGCGAGCGGAGAGACAATCAAGTAGTGATTCGTGGCAGAGAGGGCTGGACGTGTCGAGGCGGGCGGTCGACGTGGTTGCGCCGTTGCGCGATGGGGTCGTTCCTTTGCGACTGGGGACTGCGCAGCGGGAGATGGGACGACGACGACGACGACGACGACGACAACAACAACAACAACAACAGCAGCAGCAGCACGAGGAGCGCGGGGATGAAGGGCTGATGTGGAGACGCAACTCTTGTCTGGATCGCACACCCCCAAGGTTCTTTACACACACACACGCACACGCACACACGCACACCATACACACACGAAAGTCCCCAGGTTGGCCCGTCAGCTCCAGCTTAGTGCGGCCGTGGTGGGTAGGCTTCCTAGAGCAGCCGCGATGAGGTTGGGAGGACGCAGGCGCGGATTGGCGACGATGTGTGCACAGAGTCTGTCCACGGCAATTGCGATTCTATTTCTATAGGTATGGCAGGATGGCTAGGTGATCATGCTGGCCATGAGGGGGGGGGGGAGAGGGGGGAGGAGGGAGGGGGCCGATGGATCAGGCGCGAAGAAGCAGACTTGACTTTGTTGGGCCCTTTGCCATTGCGATGATATGCCGGCCACTCCAGCCTGGCCCTCTGGTAACAAAGCACCTCCTCACCTGCAAACCCCATCCATCCTCTTCTCTCGTCGAAGCCTATGCCATCAACACAGACCCGCGCGCCCAGGATGGCGGTGCAGCAGCCAATCAGCCCGCTTACCCACCCGGGGATGTGCTGTGCAGCCTGCCAGCCCTCCCCCATGTTGATTGATTTGCTTCCATCTACGTACTACCAGCGACTACCTACTTACTACAACTACTATACAGTCTACAGTGCCTACGCAGTGTACAACAACAACAACAACAACAACAACAACAACAAGCACTTTGCTTGCTACGAATGAGTAGCTACATGCATCCCAAGGCTTGCTCTCCCATGGCTTGATCCTACAGATGGCCGGCCACTTTTGCCAGATTTTCCATTCTCGTTTCCCTCTCACGGTTTGCAGCCATCTTTGGAAGTTGGAACTCTGGACTCGCGCCGCCTGCCGGGTTGAGGCGTTGGCAATCTTCGGCTAAGCTAAACCACATGCGTCTTAGCAGTCTACAATCGTACAAGCCTAGTGTGTGCCGCCTATTAGTAGCACCTAGCACCCTTACTTATGAGCCTTTGTACTACCATCGCTGACCAACTCCGGCCAGGAACATGGCATGTAGGACCAGTGAATGTACTCATACTGACCCTCCAAGGACCTTCCCATGACTGTCCACAGATAGATGCAGTACAAGCAGGCGACTCGAACCTACCATGTCACTGCCACGGGACCAAGGCCTGGGCTGCAGAGCACTCACGTGACACGGTGACGGTGGCCGGCAGGCGGACCCCATGTCCGGTGGATCCTGCACCATCGATCCACGCTAAACCTCTTGGCATCAATTCTCCAACTTTTTCACCGAGGCCATCTGCTGCAATGGCTGTCCCGTCGCAACAGCAACAAGACACATATCCACGCCATGGCTTCTGTATACAAGACCCTGTCCGCCACAGACAACCATGACAAGGAGACGGGAGAGAAGAGGAACAAGCAGCGTGTCCTCATTCTGGTTGGTCTTTCTTCTCCTTGTCCTTCTTCTTCCCTGTCTGGCAAAACACAAAAAAAATTGCCCCATGCTAACACAACATAGAGCTCACGAGGTGTCACATTCCGCCACAGACATCTGCTACAAGACTTGTACTCCCTCATGTCAGTACATCTAATTCATAATCCAAGCGCATCCACTAATCTAGCAATCAAAGGCCCCACAGCCGGAAAGAAGCAAAGTTTGACACCAAAACAAAGCTGTATGAGCTCAACGAACTCGCAGGTAAGCAATGTCGCCCAACCAACGTCTCAACGCGCGCCATGCACAACCAAGCCTGAAGCCCCCCAGCCACATCCCATTGACTCCATCTAGAACTCTACAATTGCAACAACATCATGTTCTTCGAAGCCCGCAAAGGCCAGGATCTCTACTGCTGGATGTCCAAGCCCCCCAATGGCCCGACTGTCAAGATGCACCTGCAAAACTTGCACACCATGGAGGAGCTCAACTTCATCGGCAACTGCCTCAAAGGGTCCCGTCCTATTCTCTCCTTTGATGCCGCCTTCGAGAAGCAGGCACATCTCCGTGTCATCAAGGAACTACTGACCCAGACTTTTGGCGTACCAAAGACCAGCAGAAAGGTCAAGCCTTTTGTAGATCACGTCATGGGTTTCACAGTCGCAGCTGGTAAGATCTGGGTGAGGGTCTATCAAATCAACGAAAGCGAGCCTGGCAAAAAGAAGAATGCAGAGGGAGAGGACATGGACATCGATCCAGCGCCCAAGAAGAAGAACGGCAAGACCGAGTTGGATGTCAGCCTGGTCGAAATTGGTCCTCGCTTCGTTCTCACCCCCATTGTCATCCAAGAGTCCAGTTTTGGTGGGCCCATCATTTATGAGAACAAGGAGTTCGTCTCGCCCAACCAGGTCCGTTCCGATCTCAGGAAATCCAAGGCTGGGAGATTCAACACGCGAACAGAGGCACAGCGGGATCGCAAGATCAAACATGCCGACCTCGGTCTTACCTCCCATGGAGGCCGCAAACCGGAGAAGGATCCGCTCAGCGACAAGGTGTTGTTTGCATAATGTATTCATATCAAAAGTTTGCAAGCATAGGCGTTATAGGACTGCATCATCTCCCAAGGTTTCGGCGCAAGGTAGGCTCGCGTCACGAGCGAGAGTGTAGTGTAGCTAGAGATCGGTATACCCATATAATCAACAGGCACGCGTTACTCCACCCGCGAACTCATCGTCTCCTCCAGCGTCTTTGCATACTGGGAATTCACGCCGCTCACATCGACTCTCCTGACACCTCGCAGCCTCTTGAACGGTTCGAGCACCGCCTGCGCCTGCTCATAATTGCTCTCGTCCTGCACACGATGTACCCTCCCGCCTGGAAACATCTGCCTACTAATCGCTCCATCAATCAAATGTATCTGCAACTTGTAAATCTCCTTGGCATCCCCCAGCAGCCTCACCAACTCTGCGACCTTGCCCTTCAGCCCCGCAGTCAACCCCCTCCCGCCACAGTTGTACTTGATCATGCTCGTATAATCATCCACATGCTCAACATTAACCACATACCGCCTCACCCGCAGCAGATTTCTCTGCGAAAAATGCTCCAAGAAGGCATACGTGCGACTCGGCATCAACCCATTGCTCGTCCGCCAGCGATACCGGAAATTGATGCTGTCAAAGGCAATGTCCACCACAAACGTGTTGTCACCATAGAGCATCGACGCCGTCTCCTCATGCACCTGCCGATTCACGGCGAGCAGGCTGGTGCAGCCGCGGCGCCACACAATGTCGTGGCCCGTCTCGCGATCGCTCTTGGGCGGTGCAGACACCATGTGCCAGGTGCCCTCGGAGGAGCCGGGTATGCTGCGTACGTAGGTGAGGTGGTAGGAGGAGGGTGGGGCGGCGGTGGTGGTGGAGGCGTGGTAGCGTTGTTGTCGCACAGGTATCGAGGTCATGTGAGGGAGGAGTTGGGCATAGATTAGCCTGCGAATTTCGATGGGGAGGGTGAGGAGGGTAGGGCAGTCATGGGGTGTTTTGCCGGATCGCTCCATTATATCTCGTGTCACTGCTGTTGCGATTGATACTCGCTGAACATACCCAACGTATACTGAGTGAGTGTCGACATATCTCTTTCCTACGACTGTCTCTACGACAATCGCCTGTCGGATGACCGATTGGCTGTCTTCCCGTAATCTGGGGTTAGCGCCTCTTGGCGCCTTACAAGACCCCAGACGTCAGGACAGCGTCTCCTTTCCTTTCTTCAACCACCAAAACATGATGCTCACTACAATGGACAGCCCACTGGGCAGCGCAGTCAATTGTTATGAGTCTTTCCAGAGTGTCAAAATTCATGCGTATAGCCCCAACGGAGGGGTCCGATTTGTCTGAATCCAGAGTTCGTTGTCGGCGTCGAAGCACACAGCTAACACGCCGGGCGATCGTGAGATCACATCATCTCGCACGAGATAGTTTCAGGTTTAGAGAGGAGATTGAAGAAGCGGTATATCGAATACACTGGCTGAGTGTAAAGGATACAGCACATATTCTGGTGACCTGATCTACGCGACCAGAAAAGGAAATTGAAGTGAGCAACTGGCATGTTGTCTATGAGGTATGCATAATGCTAATTGTCAAACTCACAGATATAACATCATCCCACTACAGCGAGCAAATCCAAGATGCTATTCGAAGACCTCGCAACCGAGCTGCTTCTGCAGATTTATCTGTGCTGCAACTCTCTGACAGATTTGACGGCGCTGTCATCCACCTGTCGTCGTTTCCGCAACGTCTACTCTTCGTCTCAAAAGATGCCGCTCCTCGAAACAGTCGCCGAAACCCAATACGGCCCTCTACAAGACCTTACCCAACTCCTTACCCATAATGCCAGTCAGCCCGCTCACATCCTCCGTTCGGTCCCTTTTTCGGCCGCGTTACTCAAGCAGATTGTACACCACGGGCGTGTTGCAGAGAAATGGTGCGACATATACCCGTTTAAAAAATGGAAGCACAACTACGAGGATCGCAGACTGTTGACCAACGATGAGCGCTATCATGTTCGTCGAGCAATCTACCGCTACTGGCTCTACTCACGCGCTTTCCATAACAGCAACCACCCACGCGAACTCCGCGCCACCCGCCTGGTCCTTCTCCAACGCGCCGCGCTGCTTCACAACTGGAGCACATGGGAGCTGGCTGAGATAGCAGACGTTCACGCCATCATTCGCGAAGTCGTGCACACCAACATCTGCCCCTCCAATGGCACCATTGCCCGCAAGTTTAAGCGCCGCCACCCCAACAACGAGCATGGCTTGCTCTTCAATATCCACCTCAATTACCCCCCAGCACCCTCACCATTCCTTCCCTTTGCCACAACCTCACTTTCGGCGCAATTCAACAACACACCAACCTATACATCCCGTTACTCGTCCTCGTCCTCGAAATACTGTCTCCACCCCAGCCACGAAGTCGGTGCAGAGGGCTGGGGCGACGATATCCCGCACTACTACGTCATCGAGGACTATCTCAAGCTGGATCCGGAGCAGATTCTCTGGCTCAAGGAGAATGCGCCACTCAAGGGCATGGTGGAGGCGTATGTGCGCACGTTGGGCGAGAATAGCGATGGCAGTAACTGGTTCAATAATAACGGTGAGACGTGGGTGCAGACGCTCGAGTTAGTGCTGGGCGAGCGTGGGGAAGATGTTGCCGAGTTTTTGGGTGCTGTTGCCGAGGGGCAGCTGGGTGTTGCTTTGGCGGAGGAGTAGGTGGTACTGGTGGAACGGAGCAGTTTGGTTCAAGTAGATTGAATGAGATGATATACTCCACCTACCATAATATTTACACACATAGGTAAATGTCGTGACTTGCCGTAACCAGACCAGACTAGATCAAAATCCCGCCCAATTTCAAACACGCCCTGCCACAAACACCGTCATCTTCCCTCCACGCTCTACCAACTCTACAAATACCTTTACCCAGCCTGGTACCTACCAAACCCAACCCTATACCACACACCACACTCTCCAGCGCCGGCCGAAAGTATTAACAACTCACTACCAGAAGGCCAACCAAACTTGAGCCATACCAACACCCCTATACATTTTTTAAACACAAATCAAAGTATCTCTGACAGAATATAAACCGCAATACACAGCTCAAGGCTCTAGAATAAGCAATTTAGAGCCTTGCGTTGATCAAGGCGGCAGGCGGCGTGGGCAAGGGCATTGTATTGCTGTTTTGTGAGTAGTTTGTTGGTATCTTGTGTCATTCTTTTTTTTTGTTTTTTTTGGGCAGACGGCACCATGTCACCTCTAACGTGATCCACCACCGAGCGCCCACCCCCACCGAGCGCCCACCAACACCAAAATCACTAAATTTTCAACACTAAATTTCTTAACAACCATGGCACCTATTAACAACGCGCTTGCAGCAATCAAATCCTTAACTCTTAGAGAAGATTTTACATACTTAGAAATAGCAGAAAAGTATAGTTGCTTGTGGTTAACCTTATCTAGACACTACTAGAAAATTTAGCAGGCGCGCACTACTACTCTACTAAATAGTTAAATACTTAACACCACGCAAGAAAGCAAGCTTATAGAGTATATTAAAGAGCTTTATAGGTAAGGATTACCCCCTATATAGACTATTATTTAAAATTTTGTAACTAAAATAATAGGGAATCTAGTAGGTAAAAATTAGGTGCAGCGCTTTATTAACTGCTATAATATTAATCTTATCTCTTATTAGGCTACTAGGCTTAATTATAACTGCTTTAAAGCTAATTCTACCTTTAAGTATAGCTTATACTTTAAGCTTTTACACTAAAAAATAGAGTAATATAATATTAAGAGTTAGTATATCTATAATATAGATAAGAAGGGTTTTCTTATTAGAGTACTATTAAAAACTAAATATATATTTAATAAGAGCGCCTATAAGCAGAGAAAGATTAGAGCTATACTCTAGGATAGTAATAGGGAGTGGATTACTACTATAGCTTGCATATACGCTAATAGTACTACTCTTACCCCTACCCTTATTTATTAGTCCTAATCTAGAGCTCTATAGGATACCTAGTTACAAGATTTTAACCTATTATAATACTAAGCTTTCTTTGCAGGATTACTAAGTAGGTAGACGAGCCACACCCTAGGGGTATCCTAGCTTAAGGAGGTGTTTAATCGCAAGACAAAAGCTAAAGCTTGTACTTTATACTATGAAGGACTTAGGCTTATGCCTAAGCCTAGGTCTAACACAAGACAGACTAAGTCTAACACTACTACTAAGCGAACACACTAGACACCTATAAAAAGGTGTAGAGGGCTTATCTCTCCTTTAAGATACTAAATACTATTATTAACGCTTATTATATTCTCCCTTAAGGCTAGTCTATAATATTTTAGTATCTTCTTCTAAATATACTATAATAGTAATAAGAGATAGACGCGCTAGATATTTAGAATAACTAGGTGTAACCTAATATAGTAGAAAGGCTAATATAATAGGTTTATAGTTTAATAGAATAATAGGCTTAAGACTCTACTATAATAGCTATACTATATTAATAGAATAAGGAAATACGCAATTAGATTCTATCCTAACCCTCCTCTAAGCCCGCTAGGTTTAATAATATACTACCTCTACCCTCTCCTACCTTATATTATAAACCTTTCCTAGTTAGCTTGCTATATAATAGCACTAAGGCAAACTTCTCCTCCTAGTAAATAACTATAGAGTTTAAACTGCGTGTAGATAAGGTCTTTATTAGGGATAAGAAGGCAAGGTTTATATATATTTAGTCCTAGTTATTACCTATAGTCTAGCGCGCTATAGCACTATACTTTAAGGATAGTGCATATAAGTATTAGGATATAAGCAGGTTTCTTAACTACCTAGTATTCTATTATAGCAACTATTATAGGTAGGAGCGCGCCTAAGTTATATTAGAATACTTATATTAGGGCTAAAATTAGCCTTTTATAGAGTTCTTTATAAATTTTATATAGCTTCTTATATAGTTAGGAGGTTTATACTAGGATAATAAATAGAAGCTTTTATAACTTTAGTAATCTCTTAATAGCTATATACGCTTAGTTTCCCTTAATAGGGGAGTCTCTAGGATAAACTATAATATAGCTATAGAGGAATATAAGATAATTATAGTAGATATTAAAATAGCCTCTCTAGAACTAGGTTTTCTTTAGGCTAGCAAGTCTAAGGAACCCTAGTAGAAGTCTACCTTAGATTAGGATAGTAATATAAATATAGTAGAAGTGGCAGCCTTATTAAGTGCACCTACTAAACTACTAATATTACGTCCTAACTAGATCCTATAGGACCTATTTAATATATAGAAACTAGCAAAGGTCTATACCTAGTATAGATAGGGTAGTTATTTTATGTGTGTATATCCTAATACCCTATTACTATAACTAGTAGGTGTTAAGATAGTTATAGTATTAGTAAGCAGCCCTAATTTAGGAAACTAGCTACCCCTAACCCTAGGCTAAGTTAGGGGTATAAGGAGGACACTATAATAGAGGAATTATTAATAGTAGAGGCTATTAAGTGTCCCCTAGATATTAAGGCGGGGTTAAACAATCCTCCCTTCTTTATTCCCCTCCTTCTAGGTAGAGTAGAGAATGTGTAAGCAATAGTTAATTTAGGGTACTAGTGTTTTAGTGTAGTTAAGGAAAAGTTAGTAAGATAGATTAGTAGGACCTTTATTAATATTCCCCCGCGACTCTTGCAATATACCTAGGGAATTGCTAAGGGTATAAGAATTGCATAGTTAGTAGTATTAGACTATAATTTAGATAGTTAGTAGTCTTAGCTTTTAGCTTATATAGTACCTTGTCTTTCCTATTAACTAATACTAGGTAGACTATAGCTTTGCAGAGAGGGCGTTATTATAGACATTCTATAAGGTAAGTTAATAATTAGAAAGGTAGGAAATATAGTAGTATAAGAGAGCGGGAGACGCCTATATCCTACCTATATCTCTATTATCTTAGGTTTAGTTATAGCAGGGTTACTAAATTAAGAACCCTAATAGGAAGATATATAGGTATAAATTTTTATAATAAATATACTAGATATATTATAAGTAATATATAACTTACGCCTAATAAAATATCTAGGAAGTGTTAATAAGGGAAGTCCTATTAATATACACACTATCTATATTACTAGTAACATAGTTTCCTATAAACCTAAGCATAAAACTAGAAAGACAAAGTTGCTACTAGAACTTTAAGAGTTTAAGGACCTGTTTAATAAAGAGTTAGCAAGCAGTTTGCTACCTTATTAAGGTAGTATAGATTACTATATTTAGTTAATAACTCTCCTAGATAGAACCTAGCCTAACCCCCTATAGGGTCCCCTATACCCTATATCGCGTAATTAATTGCTAGAACTAAGAATATAACTTACTAGATTAATAGATAAGGGCTAGATCTAAGCAAGCTCTTCTATAGCTAGAGCTCTAGTATTATTAATAAAGAAGCTGTTAGGCAGTTAGCGTCTATATATAGACTACTAGATACTTAATAGCATAATAACCTTAGACTAATACCTACTACTACTTATTAAGGAAACTTTATATATACTATCTAGTGTAAATTAGTTTATAAAAGTGGATATTTGCGCTACCTTTTATAAAGTTAGAATAGTAGAAGGTTATAAGTCCTTAACTACTTTCTACACCTAGTTTAGGTTGTATAAATAGTTAGTATATCTATTTAGTCTTAGTAGGGCGCTATCTACTTTCTAATAATACATTAATACTACGCTTATAGAGTTACTTAGATTATATATAATAGCCTACCTTAATAATATCCTAATTTATTTAGGAGGAAACTAGTTTAACTATATAGAAAAAGTAAAGTGTATACTTATACTATTAAAAGAAGCAGGACTACACCTAGACTTAGAGAAATGTGCTTTTAGTATTAAGGAGGTACGCTACCTAGGCTATATTATTAAGGCAGGCAAATCACTTAGACCTAACCCTAAAAAGCTTAGGGCAGTATAGGAATAGGAATCCCCTAGGAATATAAGAGAGGTAAGGAGTTTTCTAGGTTTTACTAACTTCTACCGCGATTTTATCGCGAAGTTTTCTAAAGTAGTAGCACCTTTAAACTAACTAACTAGAAAGAACACCCTATTCTAATAGGGAGAGGAAGAATAAAGTATATTTAATGCGCTAAAAAAGGCGTTTATATTAGGACTAGTATTAATATAATAGAACCTAGCTAAAGAAATATTATTAGAAGCAGACTACTTAGAATACGCTCTTAGGGGTTGCTTGTTGCAAAAAGTTAGGGGCGTCTAGCGCCTAGTTGCTTACTACTCTGCAGCACTAACGCTAGAGAGATAAAACTATACTATATATAATAAGGAATTACTTGCTATTATTAAGTATTTTAAAAGTTAGTTAGTAGAGTTATAGAGTGTTTATAAGCTATTTACAATATTTACAGACTATAAAAACTTAGAGTACTTTACTAGCCTTTAAAGCTTAAGCAAATAATAGTGCTACTAGGTAGAGGAACTTTTAAAATATTAGTATATCCTATAGTATAGACCTAGCTATCTTATAGGATAACCTAATACCTTAAGTAGATAACTATAAGATTTAAACTCCTCTAAAGTAATACTATAGTTAGTAATACGCCCTAAATTAATTTAGGTTATAGTATTAGAAGTAGAGGAGGTATCTAAGTTACTAAAGGGCGCTAGCCTCTTTGCTAACCTGTATATACAGACACTATAGGATAAAGCAGTACTAGAAGATAAGACATACTAAGTACGTCTTAATACAGTTTAGAAAGGCGCTAGGTCTTTCCTAGTTTTAGCTAATATAAAGCAATAGATTAGGGACTATATAATTAGCGCATACAGCACTTTACTCTAGAGGGGTGTTATTTAGTTACTAATATAGGAACCCCTTATAACTACTATTATATAGCAAGCATATAAATTAGGTTTAGTAGGATACCTAGGAAAGAATATAATATTTTAAATACTACGCTATAACTATTATTAGGATAGAATGTTAGGAGACGTTGCGTAGTATATTTAAAACTACTATTATTATAGTACTTATATCTCCTAGAAGCGCTAATAGGGCCTATTGTAACCTATACTAGTTGCGTTACAATACTAGTCCTAAATATCTATAGATTTTATAGTTAACCTACCTACAAAAGATAAGAGCAAACCCTAGTACCTATTAGTTATTACTAATAGATTATCTAAATATATTTAGCTTAAAGCAACAGTCTCTATAATAGCTAATTATTGTGCAAGGATCTTCTAGGACAACTAGTAGTAGTTCTAGGGCTTTCTATCCTCTATTATTACTAACTAAGGCTTAGACTAGTTAGGATCCTTCTAGATAACGTTATGCTAGATAATAAAGATAAACTAGTTACTATCTACTACATACTACCCCTAGATAGACAGCAGGATAGAGCGGGCAAACTAAGAAGTGCAGGTGGTGCTGCGTATAATAGTATGCTTTAAGCAGACTAACTAGCCTAACTACCTTCTAGCCTACTAACTTGCACTTAATAATAGGGACTCTAGTATAACTAGTGTTAGCCTAAATCTACTTTTAAATAGGTATACTATAGACACGCTATAAAAGATAATATTACTACTAGTAAAGCCTAAGAATCCTTATAGAGAGGCTATAGCGTTCTTATTATACCTATAGAGGGGTGTAGAGCTAGCGCAAGCTACTATTATATTCTAATAGTAATAATAATAGGAAGCAATAAACTACTCCTAACGCCTAGCTAAAAAGTTCCTAAAAGGTAATATAGTTTAGTTTGCAATATATAATATAAAGATAAACTAACTAAGTAAAAAGTTTAACTAGCTATAGGTAAAGTATAAAGTAATATAAGTTCCTACTCTACTTATAGTAGTATTAGACTTACTAGGGAGCTTATATAAGACTATATATATAGATCTACTAGAGAGAGCTACTAATAACCTACTACTAAGCTAGAAGCTTTAGGACTTATAACTAGGTCTAATAGTTACTCTAGAAAATAAAGATACAACACTAGATAAATAGGAAGTAGAAGAGATCCTTTATATAAAGAATACAAGAGGAAAAGGAAAGTGTTAAGTCCTAGTAAAATAGAAGGGGTATATTAATCTAATATAGCACCTGCTAGAGGTAGTATAGGATACTAAGGCTCTAGATAGGTTTAAGGAATAGTATAGGGATACTACGTATAATAATAGCCTAATATATATAAAAACTAGGAAGTAAGGGCAAAAGGAAACTAGAATAATAACTTAGACCTTAGTTATAATTAAGAAGTAGAAAGATATTAGAGAAATCTTTTAATTATCCTTATAACACTCTAAGCAAGTGCCCTGCTACTAAAGTTTTATAATATAGCTAATAATTAGGTAGTAGTATCTATACTATTACTATCTATAACTAACCCTCTCTTAGCCCCCCCTAAACTATTATTTATATTATTCTAACGCCTCTATATCTCTTAGTAATAGTAGTAACGCTTATGCGCGTTATAGGTAGGGGACGACTTAGTTAACAAGTATAAGTAGTAGTAGTAGTAGTAGTAGGAGGAGGGTAGTGCTTTAATAGCTTACTAACGTGTAGCACCCTAGGCCTAAAGAAAATAAACGTTAGAATAGATACAAAGGAAATAAGGGAAATTTAATACTAATAATAAGAGTCTTAATACCTTAGGTAGTGCGCTTAGTAGCGCTCTTAAGCCTATTAATATAAAGGTTAGTTTAGGCCTAGGTCTTGTTTATACGCTAGTTAATACGCTAGAAGGTAATACTAGTAGTAGTAGCAAGCTATATTACGTTGTTGTTGCTACAACTACTACGTAAGGGCGTAATAGTAGACTAAAGTAGAAATACTAGAGCACTAGTAGTAGATAGAATAATAGCACTAAGCTAATACTAATTATAGGCGCGCGAGTGTGTAGTAGGGGTAAGTAGAGCAATAGTATTATTAGTTTAAGCCCTTAATATAAGATCCTTAAAATAATAGTAGAGCTAGTAGAACTATAGTATAAACTAGTAATAGGTGCCTTTAGTAGGTTTCCCTATAAAAGTGCCTAGGGTCCCCTTCTTTGTAATATAAAGGCAATCCTCCTAGTAACTATAATAAAACTAAAGCTAGTTATAGAGGGCTTGGCGAATATTAGGGTTATTAGTAAGAATAGCTTTTAACTAAGTGTAAGTCTTATAGCTATAATAATAGGACTTGCACAAGCGCCCTAGATATAGTTAGAACTTACTATAAAGAAAATAAAAATTAAGGGGAACTTACTACTACCCTCTTAATAGTTACACTTGCTAAAAAGATAAAGCTAGTTAATATACTAATTATAGGGAAGTAGCTTTACAAAGCTACTATTATACTCCTTATTATCTAAGTTACTAGAAATAATAAAGCTGCTAAGCAGCCGTGTTTAGGGAGACGTGTGCTAAGCAAAGTTAGTATAGGAAATATAGGGAGAATATTAGAAGTACGCACCTTATCTTAGTAGGCCTAGCATAGGGTCTAACTGCCCTATAGTAGATCCCTACTACTAGCACTAGTAGTAGTAGATAGAGATATAATAGAGGCTATATAGGGTAGATTAATAGAAAAAGAGTAGAGATAAGACTAATTAGTTAGGAAAATCTGCTATATAATAAAGTAAGTTTAGGAAATTTATAGTAGGGTAGGATAGCTATATTAGAACTTTTATAGTAGGGTGCTAAAATAAGCGTATAGATACTATACGCGCGTACTACTTAATATATAGGCCTATTATAAATTAGAAAGGAATATAAAGATATAATAACAAAACTAAAAAATATAGTAATAAAGCCTAATATAGACTATAGAGGATAAAGACATAACCCTAGACCCCTAGAAAGATAATTTTACGATAGTTTGTAGGGGAAGGTTAGGGGTATATAAAGGACTTAGGCTTATGCCTAAGCCTAGGTCTAATACAAGATAGACCAAGTCTAACACTACTACTAAGCAAACATACTAGACACCTATAAAAAGGCGTAGAGGGCTTATCTCTCCTTTAAGATACTAAATACTATTATTAACGCTTATTGCATTCTCCCTTAAGGCCAGTCTATAACATATACTAGCTCCTTATCCTTAATAGCTATAGATCTCACGTAATAATAGAGTTTATTAAGTACTATAATAAATATAAGATCCTACTTATAATATATCCCCCTTATAGTACTTATACCCTTTAGCTACTTAATATTATAGTATTTGCTCCCTTTATAGCTTTATACAAAGCTTAACTATCTAGTTTTCTAGATAGCTCCTAAGGGCTCACGAGCATCACTAAGAGGGATTTCTACTAGTTATTTAATGCTGCATAGAGCAATACCTTTAAGGAAAAGCTAATATTAATAGCTTTTAAAGCAACAGGCATCTTACTACTTAACCCTAATATTATCCTTTTAAGGTTTAAAGCACCTATAAATAATAGTAACTAGCCTTCTTTAAGCAATAGTATAACCTTAATATTAAGTGCAAGCAATTAGAGAAAGATAGAGTAGTTACTCTACAATACTATAATTAATATCTATAATAAATAGTTAAAGAAGCTTAGCTAGACAATCTATACTATATTAGTAAGAAATACTCTACTTAACTACAAAAATAAACACCTAAGGGCTGCCCTAGCTAATAAGAAGAAGCGTAGGAAGCGTGGTAAACCTCTATTATTACCCCCTAATAATAATTATAGTAGTAGTGCCTAATTTATTTTACTATTAAAGGTAGAGTAAGTGTTTAAGCTCTAGGAGTAAAAGAACCTTAAAGAATAGGAGCTATAACACTAAAAAAGCAAGGTAATTAAGCTTTATAAGTAATAGAAGCTTGCTAAAGCTTAACTTATAGAGGAGCGTTGCTTAAATTAAGTAATTACTAAGAAGGAGCAGGAGGAGAAAGCTACCTAAAAAGCCGCTACACGTAATAAGTAGAAAACTACTAAGCAACTAGAAAAGCAACTCTAAAATAATATTAAAACGTCCTAAATAGGTAAGAGGTAAATCCTTAAGCCTCCTACTATTATACTAGCTAAGGTGGTTAATAAGGAGCTAGTAGAAGAGGATATAGTAGTGGAGGCAACTTTATAGCGTGGGCGCCTAATTAGACCCCCTAAAAAGCTGCTTATATAATCTAAAATATTTAATCTACTCTAATAGATCTAATAATCGCGACTCTAAGAAATCTCGTGATAATAGCTATTGTGGGTGGCGCAATATCCTTATTTAGTGGGTGGTGGATTTTGGTGTTAGTGGGCGCTCGGTGGGGGTGGGCGCTCGGTGGTGGATCACGTTATCCCTCAAGGCCACACATATTCCGAGTACGGGATCATTCTACCTGTGCATCAAATACCTACGCAGCCACACTCGCTGCCTCACCCTCAGCCCCAAGACGCTGGCTAAAGCCCCAGCCACGCGCGCTGTGTTTTCCTAATTGGGTATAGTGTGAGATGCCTTTTTAGCGTGGTGTGGGTTGGGGATTACTTGGCGCGGTTTACTGCAGTGCAGGAGTACGTGGGTGATGCGCGATGTGCGCGGTTTTGGGTGGGGTGCGCGGTATGGGAGCTTGATTTGGATGGGCTGGGGTGGGAGGGGATGGGGAGGGGATGGGTATATAGATGGGGATGGGGCTGGAGGATTTGGAGGATTTACCTACCTACCGCACGGTATTGAGGTTTTTGTGTCGTGTTGGCTACGGTACCGGTACCTATTGGCAATTGTTTATTTTTTTTACATGTTGTACAGTTATACTACGCACCACGTACATTACAATTGGAGGGTATCCACGTTGCTGTTTCGAGGAGACGGCAGGCTTGGTCGTTGGGCGATCAGTATCAGACTCGGATTGAGAAAAATTGACGGTCGAGGATTGGTTGCGAGTGGATATACCTATTGAAGAGCTGGGGCTGGTAGAGTGAGGATAGGGACTAGGATTTCTATCGACTGCCCAGGTACCTACTGCATAGATCGACTGCGTACGGTACGGTAGACCGACTCCCACCATCAACGACACACGACACACGGCAAAGATCACATCGCCCAAATCCAATCCAAGCCCACAACACACAACAGCACGACCACCAAACCATCTCACCCCTGACCACCGGAGAGTACGGTACCATACCCATCACGCAACCCCAGGTCCCTCGAACCCACAACCACCACCCCCTCCAAAAAAAACCCACACACAGAACAATGGGCTGCACATCCAGCAAACCCCGACCCCAAAAACCCCTCTACACCACCTACCCCCCCTACCCATACCCACAACCATACCCCCCCTACCCCCCCACAAAATCCCAACTCAAACACCAAGCCCGCACGCACAAAAAACTCCAACGCAGCAGCTACAAACAAGCCCGCAAGCAAGCCCACAAGCAAGAGAAACAGCAGCGCCGCTGGGAAAAGAAGAAGAAGGTGCGGGCGGAGTGTTATGCGGCGGGGGTGGAGCAGGGGGTTGGTGGGTTGGCGGGGTGGGTTGTTGGTGGGGGGGATGGAGGGGGGGGAGGGGGTGGGGGGGCGTGTTAGTGGGGAGGAGGGAGAAGTCATGGTGGTTTTGGTTGAGAGTAGGGTAGGGAGGACGGAGGGTTCAATTTCTGCAGGTGCTTTGGATGGCGTTGGAGGGATGTATTATAGACTTGATGGAGCGGTTAGATGGGGTTGTTGCGTGAAGAGATGGACGTGGATGCTTATCATTATTGGGTTACTTGGGATGAAACTTTGCTATAAATCGTTGCTAGAAACGATTGCTAGAGACCATGCCCACAAATTAAAAGATTCCGCTCATATCCCTCTCTCTAATCCCACACAAATCATCATACCATTCCAAAAAAAAACTTATTACTACACTCACTGCAAAAACAAACGTCTCATTCCTCAAACAAATCCCGCATCTCATCTTCTTCTCCATCTTCTTCTCCATCTTCTTCTCCATCTTCTTCTCCATCTTCTTCTCCATCTTCTTCTCCATCTTCTTCTCCATCTTCTTCTCCGTCCTCCCAGCCACTAACATAAAGCAGCGACACGACTTCGGGTGCAAATCTGACGGTTTTGCTCTTTGCTTTTTTGGCGTGTGGGGGGGATGTAGAGTCTGAGTCTGAGGCGGTGGATGAGCGCTTGCGCTTCTGGGTTTGTGGGGGAGAGGGAGGAGAGGGTGGAGAAGGGGAGGAAGGAGAAGTAGGAGAGGAAGGAGAGGAGAGAGAAGTAGGAGAACTCAACCCCTTACTCCTACTTCCCACCCCACAATCCTCGACAACAGCGGCCTTCTCACCACAATCATCCATTCCACCCTCCACCGTCTTCACCATCTCCAACCCCCCCTCTCGCCCAACATCCTGCCCATCCTGCCCCCCACCCCCCTCAAGACCCTGCACAACCTGCTCAACAATCAACTCCGTCTCGACCTCAAACTCGCCCCGGACCCGGTCTACCGGTACCTTTGTTGCCACGCGTGGGATCGCATAATTCGTTTCCTCATCACTGTCTTGGACCACCGGGGCGGATTTGTGCGGAGCGGGGGGAGTGTCTGGGTTTTTAGTGTTTGTTGCATTTGTTTCTGTTCGATTAGTTTTTGTTTCGTTGAGGGGTGGACTGGGGGGAGTGAGGCGTGATTGTTGGTTGTTTGGAAATGTGTGATTTTTGGGTGAGAGGGGTGGGGGAGGAAGGATGGGCGTTTGCGATTTGTTTTGGAGTTTGCTCATTGTGGCGGTGGTCGAGCTGTTGTCGCTGCTGGTATGGTTAACCGCAGACTTCTGTTCCGCTTGTGTAGGGGCAGAGCTGGTCTGCTCGATGGTGTTTGTCTCTTGGGGGAGAGTGGCCTTGGATGTACCTGTTTTGCTAGTTGCAGGTGCAAGCAATATGTCTTTTTTTGCTTGATCGGTGAGTTGAGATAGAATATGTGCTTCTTCGTCGAGTTTGTCCTCGGGTTGTTGCTTAGGTTCCACGATGTTATTGCTTGTGTATGCATTGGCCTCTTCTGCTTCAGCCCGCTGCATTCTTTTGAGAATCTTTCGTTCTTCAGGAGTCAGCTCCTTCTTCTTTGGTCCTTGTGGCTTGGGTATTTGTGGTGCGGAAACCTTGGTTGGTGCGTGTTTGTCTTCATTCGAGCCTGGATCTACTGGAACAAGCTTTGAAGACACGGCTTTCTTCTTCTCCCTGATATTAGCAATTCTCAGAGTATGCTGAGCCTGAATGGATTTCTTCATCTGAATAACACGCTTTTCACGCTCTTCCTTGGTGGTAGGCTTGAAGCGGTCTTCAGGTACTGAGATCTTCTGCTTCTTCTTGGGCGCCTCCTTGGGATACCGAGCTGTGTCACCATCATCCATTCGAGTACGCTTATTGGAAGGCTCCTTGACTGAATCTTCAATAGCCAAACCCTTGGCAAGTTCCTTGCGCTGACGCTCAGCATGAGCTTGTCGCTGCGTTTTCTCGGCCAATATCTCACGTTGAGAGAATAGATCATGCTTCTTGCGTGCAGCCTCCTCCTTCTTCTCAATAACATCTTCGGCATTGCCGCGGAAAAGATGCGAGTACATGATTCGCACTTCTCGGTGAACTCTCTCAAATGAAGGCCGGGTCACTGCGCCATTCCGCTTATCCCTGCCCAAAGACTTTCTGTCTTCTTTCTCCATGGACTTTGCAATGATACGCTCAGCTAGGACATTGCATCGTGATTGAATGTTGGGCGGCTGGCACTTTTTGTGATCGTCTCGAGACGAGGGGTAGTCCCAGTAATGTCGGAAGTGGGCTATCCAGGAACCCTTCCTATTGTCAGAATCGGACGACTCCCAGTCTATGGCGTAGTACTCGTGCTCACAAAGCGAGACTTGACAGTTGACTCGAGTGCTCCTATCAGAAGCAAAGAGATTGGCGAGGTAGGCGGCGGGTGTATGCCGAGGCGGTGTCTCTGTGTAAGAGGACTTTTGACGCTGTGTCTTCTGGGCATGATGTGGATCATCAGGAGTTTTACGGTAATCCGGACGGTAGGAATCGCCCTTGGACGCAACGCTATCCCGCAGCGTGTTTCGCATACGCTGCAAGGTCTGCAAACTGGGCAGTGAAGGGGGGACTCGCGGTCGTTTATGGGATCGCTCGTATTCCTCGTTCTTGCGACGATTATCCTCCATCAGCTCAGGCGAGATGAAGTCATCGTGGCCCCTCTTTGCATGAGCGATCAGATGCCCTAGTATAGAAGCCGAAGACTTTGGGGGAGCCCGCCGACGTGGCTCTGGTCGGAGATGCTCAACTTTTTTCTGTGGTTCCATGGTGAGTAATTGGCCACTCGACTGGTGCCTGACGTTGTTCAAGGAAGGGGATTTGGAGTTGTGGATAATGGAGAGCGTGTTTTGGTGGTCGCCAACGCCATGGAGCGGCTTCAACACTAATGGTAGTCTTAGTTTAGAGGTTCAGTGACATATAATACCTGTTTGGTGGTTCATTGATACTCCTAGGAAAAAGATTGGTAGATTCTGTAAGAGTGTGCACTCTCTGATGGAGAGATATTGAGACTAGTGCGACATGAAGAGGAAAAGGGAAAAGCAGTCACAAACAAACAGGCCGATGTGCAACCATATAGAGTGAGGCGGTGAATTCAACACAATGTTGTTGTTCAAAGATCTAGGGGAAATGGGCGACAACAGCGATGTGAAGGTGCGCGAACAATGGGATAAAACCAGTCAACTGTGAGTGAAAGGCGAGAGGTTAGTAACAATGTACATTGCGCAAGTCATTGTTTCCTTGTTTGGAACGATGATATCTTTGATGCGAATCGCGATAGATAAAAGCAAATGCTGTGAAAATCGTTAGCATAGCAAACGTACATGGCAGATTACGGGGCTTGTCGGCCCTGAACAAGCTCAAGAGGGCGACTGAAACGTTCATTCTACTCAGCGAAGGCCAAAATATGTCAACTGTAGCATTTCATTCGATCATCTCCCGGATTACTGAGCTGCAATACCTTGCATAGCCTTCAGATACTCCTTCCTGTATGGGTTCTCATCTGTCTCATTGCCTCTGTTCAGCGGCGTCCACTTGGGCTCATCCTTGAACAGCCGCATGGCCTTGGTGTACTATCACATATCGTCAGTAAAAGCCCCAATAGGTATTTCAAAATCAGAAAAACCCACGTTCTGCTCATCGGTGGTAAAGCGATGATAGATGCCACTCGGTAGAATAATCAAGTCGCCCTTCTCGAGCCAGATCCTTACCCAATCGTCGCCCTCGCTTCTGACATCAAAGTAGCCTGCGCCATCCAGGATATACCGAATCTCTTCATCCTCATGGAGATGCTCGTGGAAAAAGGTCTTCACTTTCTCTTCGTAGATGTCGCCCATCTTTTCGGGCGAGACGGTGATTTCATCCCGGTTCTTGTAGTTGCGCGATGTGGCAATGGCATCGACGCCTGCAACTTCAGGAACATGATGGTAGATGACACCCAGCTTTGCCAGATAGTCTGGGTCAACGTTGCGACCAGAGTCATGGGGTTCGCGTTGGTCGCCCTAGGGTGGGGATAAGTAGAGTATTTTAGATCGCAGGTGGGGTACTAAGAACGCTTACGGGCAGGTTGTCGAACCAGTAGGCTTTCATGTTGTGATTTTCTTTTTGATAGAGAAGATGGATATGTATGGTATGTATTGCTGGGCAGGACTTCAGAAAGCTGTGTTGGGCATCGGCGAGATTCGAGAAAGTGACAAACCCGAGGGCCGATGACGCAATTGGTCAGAACGAAAATAGAGGCGCGCATTGGCCAGAGCACCATCATCACTCCGGGTTCAACCTCAAGAACCAATATTCGCGCCAGCAGTGCTTTTGATGGTATTTCAGAGCACATGCTAATACCGTACTCATACATTTTTCACCAACATTCTACATTGTTTTGATGTGTTGACTGGTCTTTTGCCAAGCATACAGTTGGATTGATACATGGTTGATGTCCTGGTGACTCTGCCTCTGTTCTCATTGCATGGCTATGATGAGATTATTCCTTGATCCCAGGATCAGAAGAAAAGGTGCCATCAACCAAGTTCTGCAGCTGTCCACTGTACAAACCGCTCCACGCCTACACCAGAGACTTAGGCCGTTCGGATAGCTGTTGTGCATCTATAGTTAGAGAGCGATCAATCCCAATCTTCGTCCTCTTCCTCTTGCTTTGCGTTTTTCTTTTGCAGCCGCCGCCTCTCATCCTCTTCGGTGACTTTGTTCCTCGCAAGAACATTGGCTCGTATCAGCCTGGCCTCAAGATCGCGGGTTGTGAAGTTCTCAGGCGTTCGACCCAGGCCTTCAAATCCAATGATGCGGTCAGCTCCTATACCATCGATGAATGCAATGACACAGGGCAGGACTTGAACACCCAATCGAGTGACCAGAAACGGACAGTTGTCCACGTTGATTTTCATTATTCTGGCCTCATAATGTGACAGCGCGAGAGACTATATATCATCAGATGGATGGGCACGGGAGACACGTGAGGCAACTAACCTCTAGGTGCGTGTCCATGATTCTACAGCGATTGAAGTCAGGCTTGAAGAAATGAACGACACAAAGCTTCGTACTCGTCGTAATGTCCAACAGCGCCTTCTCGTCCTTGATCTCCGTGTATCTGCCATGTTCGCTGGCCTTGAATTCCTGGGCTCTTCCATACTCTTCGTGCAACTGCTGGATCCGCCGTTCTCGAAACGCATCCAGCTCGGAATCGTCCTCTAGCTCGGCAATCAGAGCATCTTCGTCCGAGTCATCTTCTCTGGCGGCACGATCGACGATTGAGGCGACCTTGGGGTCCAGAGCAGCCATGGTCGAATGTTAATCGCCTTCAGTGGCTAGCTGATATGAGTATGAGCGAAAGGGGGTTTGAGTGGGTGGGTGTATGTATGTGTGCTGGGGACCCTGCATGTAGATAAGATCATGTCACGTGGTGATAATGTGTACTCCCAACATTGAAGTCAGGGGGGGGGGGGGCGTGGGGGCCTCTCCCTACCTATAAGCTATTTTCTTCTTCTTTCCCTTTTCTTGGAGAGAAATTTAGTTTGCGCCAGAGCGAGATATGGACTGATGTGAAATAGTTATGGAGGGTGTACATGCCGCAGTCACACGTGGTGCATTCGGTAGCGAGACGTTCGAGTCCGTACTATAACATATAACAGAACCCAAACGGTACCCAGGAAACTGGGGCTGGCTGACGAAGGGGTCACCAACATTAACACTGCTGACTGTGTGTGTGGTGTGTTGTGCGAGTTACTTCTACTGTGTACTACTACTCGATGTTGATGTTGGTTCCAACGAGGCTTCTTAGCATTGGATGTGGCGGGTTAAAATTACCAACAGCCAAAAGTGCTTAGAGCAGCGACTAAGGACCAATCCGTCCTAGCAGTAACCAGAGCTGAATCGCAAGCCAGGGGACCAGTCTGCAATCGAGACCCACCCCCAATTCCAATTCGCGTCCTTGCGCATCTCACTTCCGCCGCTCCTGTCTTCCCTTACCACCACACCACCCATACTAACCTACTTCTTCCTTCTTCGGTCTCTTGTTCCCTTTCCCCCTTCCCCTCCCCTTTTGACTTCGGCTACACTTTGGAGTCAGGACACCTGGCCTCTTTTGTTGCCATTGCCATTCTCCCTGTCACTTTCGCTGTCACTGTCGCTGTCGCTGCCGCTGCTGCATACCACTCTCACACTTTCCTTCTCCCTGCGCGTCCACACGCCTCATATCCGCCATGTCAGACGACAAGAAGAATGACGATTATGCCATGGAGACGCCCTCGGGCGGCAACGAATATCGCGCGGCATCCCCACCATCGCGCCCCGCCCCCATTCTCAAACCCACATCGATCACAGAGAACCCCGTAGCGGCCATTCTGGGTTACTGCGGATCCTCGATTCTGATGACCGTAACGAACAAATATGTCCTCTCTGGCGTCGACTTCAACCTAAACTTTTTCCTTCTCTGCGTCCAGGTACGGCTTGCACAGTGCCCCCACAGCATCACAACATCACAGCGTCAGCGTACGAACACACACTGACTCCAACAACAGTCGATAGTATGCGTGGCTGCCATCGCGATATGCAAGGCAGCCGGCCTCATCACCTACCGCGACTTCAACACCGACGAGGCCAAGAAATGTACATGGATCTGAAGAATCAAGAGTAGCTATACCAAGGCTAACGTCTGCAGGGTTCCCCATCTCTCTCCTCCTCATCGGCATGATCTACACCAGCACATGGGCACTAAAGTACCTCTCCATCCCCGTCTACACCATCTTCAAGAACTTGACCATCATCCTGATTGCCTATGGAGAGGTCCTCTGGTTCGGCGGTGCGGTCACACCCATGGCACTCTTCTCCTTCGGTCTCATGGTTCTGAGCTCCATCATCGCCGCTTGGGCCGACATCCAGCACGCTCTGTCCAGCATGGGACAGTCTGGTGGCGGCAACACCGACGCCATCACAACCCTGCATGCTGGATACCTGTGGATGATGTTCAACTGCCTGTGCACGGCCACCTACGTTCTCGGCATGAAGAAGCGCATCAAGCTCACCAACTTCAAGGACTTTGACAGTACGTATATCGAGTACCCATGGAAACACCATGTCCTTACTGACCGTCATTAGCCATGTATTACAACAACCTTCTCACCATCCCCGTCCTCTTTGTCGCTTCCATCCTCATGGAAGACTGGTCGCCTGCCAACATTGAGAAGAATTTCCCCACCGACAGACGCAACACCGTCATCTCTGTCATGATCATCTCGGGTCTTTCCACCGTCTTCATCTCTTACAGCTCTGCCTGGGCTGTCCGTGTCACTTCTTCCACGACATACTCAATGGTCGGCGCCCTGAACAAGCTTCCTATCGCCCTCAGTGGACTCATCTTCTTCGACGCACCTGTCACTTTCGGCAGTGTATCTGCCATCTTTGTTGGCTTCGTTAGTGGTCTCGTGTACGCTCTGGCCAAGGTCCGACAAAATGCCAAGCCAAAACATGTCCTACCAGTCAGCAACGTTCCCCTCAGCGCAAGCAGCCAAAGCATGCGTGATAGCTTAAAGGCCTAAGCGTACTTGCTTGTACCGAAATGTCCCGGCATGAAGGCAAATGACCATTTCATGTACCCGTTTCTTTCTTGCCCCCATTTGCCTCGAGCATAATTATCTACATCATTTAAAAACATCCTAGACTGGTTTGGCGTTTTCATGACTTAATTGACGTGTGCCCAGGGTTTGGAACTCGGGAGCATTTGCGGCATCTTTGCGCGTCGCACTGCAGGAGCATGTCATGTCCCAGGAGTGTTTGAATACGTTCAACTACTCTTTTTTTCAAGCACTTGATAGCTCATCACCACAGCGTTTAATGGTGCTTTCTTGAAATTTTTGAGATGTAATGCGAACGATCAACAGAGGGCGCCGTGTCTGCTGGCTTTTGGCCCATGTATCCGATACTTACAGTCATCAGCTCAGAGGTAGAACGCTTGGGTACAGCCATGGCAGGTGGCCACGCAAAGAACGCACAACCAAGTTTGCAAACTCCCACAGCGCTTGCGCGACAATCACGAGTTCTTTTTCCGATATCTGTTGCACAAGATGTATCCTCCCGTCGAGACAACGCACACGTGATGGCTGCCACATACAATACAAAATCCATCTCACGCCCCTTGGGTTTCTATCATCCGTTTCGTTTCCACTCTAGTTCAGTTCCATACACTAGATCCATCATGTTCAACCCTCGATTCCTGCCCCCTGATCCTTTCCACCGCCTCTTCCCGGCCTCATACCCAATGTTTCCACACAACTACACCTCTACAGCTACTATCCACGATTACTCCTCCTCTGCCCACCACCACCCTCGCCTTCATCGCACACAACACTCCCACCCTCCCAGACCCTACTTCCCTATCCCCAGCCATTCAGACATCGACGTCGCCATCGCACACACACCACATCCTTACCACCGCATCACCCACCCAAACACAGATACAGATACGGATACGGATACAGACACTTCCACCACCACCGAATTCAACACACCCCGCCACCACCATGACCACATCCCACACTCCCCCTATCCCCCTCCTCCTCGCCACTACCACGACAACACACCCCCTACCCAAACCCACACCCCACACTCCTCCTTCCGCACCACCACCGTCGCCCTACCTCGCCGCGTAGCACAATATCTAGACCACGCACGCACGCCCTGCGACGCCCTTGTCGTTTCTGAAATGTTGACCCGAGTTGCAGTGCATATGCGGGTTTTGGGCCTGGATGGGGGTGGGGGTGGGCATGGCGACGAAGATGTCCAGCGTAATCGGTATAATACGCTTCAACATTGTAATCGGAATCATGTTCGGAATCGAAATCGAAACCGCAGTCGCAATGGTAATCGTGATGGTAATCACCGCAGTCTCCACCACAGTCTCCACCGCAACCGCAACCATACCCGTACCAACAACAATACCAACACCAACACCACCGCCCAAACCCTCCACATCCTCGTAGCAGGAAACTTGCATCTCCACGACATAGCAGCACAAATGCTTTCCCGGCACCCATCTGGCGGCACGGAGGATATGCAGATGCAGATGCGGATGCGGGTGTGGGTGCGTGGGGCGGGGGGCGTGTGGAGTGAGGTTGGGGGTGGGGTGAGGGTTGGGGATGTTTGTGGGGGGAGGGAAGTTGAGATTCAGATTGAGATTGTGGTGGGATTTGGTGGGGGTGGTGGGGGGAGTGGGAGGGGGAGAGGAGGAGGAAGGGAAGGGGAAGGGGGGAGAGGGGGTGTTGTGGCGAGGGAGTGCGAGGAGAGTGCGAGGGCGTGGGAGTATAGAGGATAGAGGGTGAATTTGAAGTGGAACTAAGACGGAAGTTGTCCAGATCAGAATACCTACAGTCTATCCAACCGTCTAAAAACAATCTCGGAATTTCAACGTCATCACATCAATCAGAACAGTGCATTGTGCAAAGGCCAAAGAAACTTGCGTCTCGGAACTGCATCGAGTCTTGTTACTACACAACCAGAAGAAGGGGGCACAGAAAAACCAAAAAAAGCCGTGTATCCCAAAAAAATAATGAAAAAGAAATCCCCGGTCCTCCCGCGCCTTGACTCGTTAAAAAAGAGAACAACCGTATCCTAGCAACCCACTGGCCCGAACCAAGGCTAGTCCTAGCTGATCAGAATCGGTAAAACAAAAGAAGCCTTTCATCCTGTCCAGCCATAATGATGCTTCCTTGGCCTTCTGTAGCTAGATTATAACCCCGTGCGAGCGCCTGCGTGCAGCCGCACGCTTATGCCTCTACAGGTTTGGCACCCTTCTTCTTCTGTTCGACCTTGAGCAGCAACGCGCGGTTGATGTGTGGCAGTACACCTCCAAAGGCAATCGTCGCCTTGATCAACGTGTCTAGTTCCTCGTCACCGCGAATAGCCAACTGGAGATGGCGCGGAGTGATACGTTTGACCTTGAGATCCTTTGCCGCGTTGCCTGCAAGCTCGAGCACCTCGGCCGTCAGGTACTCGAGAACGGCGGTCAGGTAAATGCTGGCTTTGGCGCCGATGCGCGTCTTTTGGCGCGTAATGGTACGAAGATGACGCTTTATGCGACCGCAGGGGAACTAGAGAGAAGACGCCAAGTCAGCGCGTCGTTGCTTTGTATTGACTGCGAAGACAGATGCGCGGGGTGGTGGTTGGGCGATGACGCGTTCTGTTGGGCAGCCACTCACTTGGAGACCAGCTTTGGCGGAGTGCGACTTGGTTGTCTTGACGTGCGAGTCACCCTTTCCTCCCGTCTTGCCTCCCGTTTTTCCTGTCGGCCCAGTCAGCTTTTCCAGGCTCCAAAGGCGCGCCTCGAGCTGAGCGCGTACCTTTTCCACCGCCAGCCATTTCGGGTCAGTTTTATGGGTTGCAGTCGGTGTCGATGAAATCAATAGTGTTGCGCGACCGAGATGCCCAAATGTGGAGGCGCGTTCGATGTGGTGTGGTTGGCGGGAGGTGGGGTGTTGGTGGTAAAGTCTTGCTGGGAAGATTCCAATGTTGTTGCAAGGTCAAGCCTTCCTCACGCGTTTAGACCGATTGGGATCGCTCGACTTGGCAGTGCATGCCCATCCATTGCCAGTCATCCGACCGCACACCGTGCACGAACTGCTCTGTGCGTCTGTGGGATGGAATCGGAGCTTTTTTGGACATCTTGCGGGGACTTGCTCGGTGTTTTCGCAGTCTGTACCTGCAGCTGGGGTTGCGCGGCTGTTGATAGACCTGTACTGTCTGTACTGTACTGTACTGTCCTGGGTCGTCTCTTGAGTACCCTTGGAGGGGAAGCAGGGAAGAGAGGATATGAAACAAACAAGGGAGGAATGCAGAAAGATGGGCAAGAGGGAAAGGTGTCAGATAGACACAGGCACTTGTATAGGTAGTACCGCTGTTGCAATGGTGATGAACCATAGCTACAGCTTCTTTGCCCAGCTGTGGTTTAGCCGTCTCAACGTAGAAGTTTCAGGCGAGCGCTCGCTTTACCATGTAGGGCCGAGGATAGCTTTGCAACACCATCAAAGGCTTAGGTACTTGTAGTCACCACGACATGGTAGGCGTGATTAGGTCCTAGTCTGTGGTCAGAGATGTGCCCTGGGTAGTTTTGAGAGGAAAGGGCCGATATGGCACGACAGACGTTGTGCAGCGTAGGGTAGGTAACATAGCATACCAGCCGGTAGCTAGTTGGAATGCAAAGACAGGAAATAGAGATAACAGTCACTTACAAGGAGAAATCATGAGCCCTGCATCAGCTATTATTGTAAGACTCGACGGATGTCCACTTGAGCTTGTGCGCGTATTGTTGCCTGCTGGGCCAGTGACGGTCTATCCACCATGGGATACCATTAGCTGCGAAGAACAGGTGAAAGAGAACAAGGCGAAGAAGAGCGTCGGTATGCATGGATGGAGCCCTTGATATACTGCCACCCAGCAGAACAAGGCATCTGGCCACAGTCCATTGATGAGGTGATGGCAGTGGGATGAGTTGCGTATAGACACAGTATAGAGAGAGACGAGTCGGGTTGCTCCAACCGTCCCAACGTCCAAAACTCTTGGCCCCCGTCTTGTTTGGAGGAGAGCCGTCGACCTTTCGCACGGGCCGCTTGCTCGATGCAGGGACGACGCAGGCCGGCTTGGCAGCCAACTCGTGGAGCGAACTGACAGCTCCTTATTGCGACGACACAAGGACTGGCCAAAAAAGAATCCAAAGACATGGCCGTCGCCTGAACCCCCACGTCGCCCATGTAACCCTCCCCCCCCCCCTCCGATCCTGCGCATAACCTGCCATCACCATCAGCATCACCATCTCGAAGCCATCGTCGCCACAGCCCGCACCGCCGCCCCCCCGCCGCTCCCTTGCCCGCTACCGTACCGTCGTCCCCCATCAATCACTGTGCCCTCCAGTGGAGGCTTGGAGCAGCTCCGTGGCCAGCACACCTCCACCTCCACCTCCACCTCCACCTGCACCTGCACCTGCACTGTACCCGCACCCGCTCTCGCACCCGTACCCGTACCCGCACACACCCACGGTGAACGCCGCATGTTAACCGCCGCCCACACGACTCGCCGCGAGAAAACCATCAACGCAGGTCCGCCATGGCCTGGCAGTCGCCTTCGGCCATGAATGCCGGCGGAGCGAATGGCGGAGGGGATGGCAATGCGCCAGCAGGGACCGAGTACACATTGCAGGGTACGCTACACCTTTACCTGCATCCTTCTACATAACGGACATGGGACGAGAGCTAACGGCCAGACACACAGGCGTCATGCGCTTCTTGCAGCTCGAATGGCACAATCACGAACGGGCCAGAAACGCCTGGGACATTGAACGCGCCGAGATGAAGGCCAAAATCGCCAAACAGGAGGGCGAGGTCAGGAGTGCAAAGAAGCTGAACGATCAACTCAACAAACACATCCGTATGCTGGAGCAGGCCTTGACCAACGAGCGCAAGAAGAAGGCCGAAGCAGTCGGCGGTGACACTTCGGCCGCGACCAACGAAAAGGACGGCAAGGGCAAGAAAGCTGGCACAAGGCGTACGTTCGTCCCCTATACTACCCGTCTTGATCTTGGTTTCATTCTTCCAAGTATACTGACAAGTACATTCTTTAGCCCAGAACAAGAAACACAACTCCTTCCTCGACGTAGACTCCGAGTATCTCGACCGAGCAGAAGCTGACCGTGAACGCGAAATGCTGCGAGAAAAGTCGAAACAATATCTAACCAAATGTGTCGAGGAAATCACCTATCTCTTGACACCTCCACCGCAGCCTCCGTCACAACAACAGGGCCTCCACACTCTTGCAAATGGCACCAACTACATGAACCACGGTGATGCGTCCATGGACGAGCTTTACATTCAGCAACACCGCCAGAAGTTGCAGTCACAACTACCCACCATGCCAGGCACATCCATGCCAAACCACCAACCTCCCGCTATGCCTACGGCTGTCGATCTCCATAACCTTGCCAGTCAGCATCAGATACATCATGCCCCTCAAATGACACGGGAGCCGTCTGGCCAACAGCCCCTTCCCCACAACACCAGCCTCTCTCAAGACCTTCTACGACAGCAAACCCCACTACCCAATCAACAGCATTATTCTGCAGTGCCCGAAGAGCAGGTCGAGAAAGTCACGCATGCATTTGATGAACAGGGTCGTCAACTGCCAACACCCGAGGAAGACAACCAGCCTACTACGAACCACGTCGCACCTGAAGATACTAACGAATGGACATTTGAAGAGCCCATTTCCGAGCTGACGCAGGATGGGCCACCGAGACGACCAGACACGGAAGAATTTCCGTCCGCGAATAGCATACCAGCCAAGTCCCCACCACGTCCCAGCAAGGGCCGCAACAAGGATACTACAAGAAGACTGAGCAGTGATCTGAAAGCTCAACAGGTAGCCGCTCAATCCGCACCCAAGACAGATCCCCAGAGCTTCAAAGTCCGTTTTGCACTCCGAGGACACCTAGATGTTGTCCGTTCTGTCGTCTTCACAGGAGGTGGAAGTCCTAGCGAGCCAGAAATATGTACAGCAGGAGACGATGGAATGATCAAGAGATGGATGATACCCGCGAGCTACGCAAGCCAGCACAGCATGAACAATGATCTAGACATTGCGCCATTTTGGTCACACAGAGGGCACGAAGGTGCCGTCACATCTTTGGCTGCATGTCCCTCGTCTGCTCACTTTGCGACCGGTGGCCGCGTATCAGGCGATGGCTGGATATTTTCTGGAGGACAGGACGCCACGATTCGTGTTTGGGAACGTGGTCGTGTCGATCCCAAAGCCACTCTCGATGGCCACACTGACGCCGTCTGGACTGTATGCGTACTTCCTGCGACCTGTGCTACTGTATTTGGCGCCGACAGCAATAACTACGGAGGCCCAGATCGAATATTGCTCGCCTCGGGCTCTGCGGATGGAACGATTAAAATATGGGCAGTCAGCGCTCCCCCTCAGTTAGCGTCACCTCAAGCTGGCACTCGACGCGGTGGCAGTCGTAGGCATTCTGTGACCTCTGGTTCGAACCATCCCTCTTCTCCGCAGCCCAGTATCGCAACGTCGACGCCTTTCCACTACATGCTCATTCATACCATTGAGCGCGCCACACACCCTTCGCCTACATGCATTAGCCCGCTTTCGCCGAATGGGGAGAACCTTGTTGTTTCATTCAACGACGCATCCATACTGGTTTACGATGTCCGAACGGGCGAAGAGTTGATTGGCATGGCCAGCAATGAGTCTTATGACGGCACACCGGCTACTGGCATCACTTCGGTTGTGACAAGCACGCAGCTGCTAGAGGGCTCGTCACAAGAGGGTGGGCGTAGCGGATCTGAAGAGGAGGCGATTCATGGACCTACGGGATCCAACAGTAGCGGAGGACTTGAAGGTGTCATTATAAGTGGACATGAAGACCATCTCATACGGTTCTTCGATGCCAATTCAGGTTTGTGCAGCTCTATTGCCGTATTGAAAAACATGACTAATGAGCGCTCCCAGGTCAATGCACATACAGTATGCTTGCCCATCCTGCTGCCATCTCCTCCCTCTCCCTCAGCAAAGATGGTCGCGAAGCTGTTTCTGCTGGCCACGACGCTTCCATTCGCTTCTGGTCACTGGACAAGCGCATTTGCACACAAGAAATCACAGCGCATCGTATCATGCGCGGCGAGGGTGTGTGCAGCGTTGTCTGGAGTCAGGACGGCCGTCTGGTAGTCTCAGCAGGCGGCGATGGCATCGTAAAAGTCTTCGCAAGATAGCGTCTTTGCGAAGGCCATAGTTACGACTTCCCTTAGTCGTCCTGACAACCCAACCAAGCGAAAGCCCTTTCTACGTACGATGCATTTTTATAGCGGGACATACCCTTACGGCGATGTTTTGAGAGGTGGAAACGGTGGGAGGTGGGAGGCAGGGGATCTGTTGTGGGTATTTATTTGGACTTTGGAATGATTGATGGGACACATGGCTGGGGCTTTATATAGTATATGTTTTGGGAAGAGGGAGGGAGAAGCAGAGAAGGACGAACAACAAGCTTTGGTAATTACTTTTGGGAAGAAACACCACTCTTTTCCCCCTTGGACGCCATATGTATCATGTTACCACGGCTTTTTCTTTTTATACCTGCATCGGCCTCTCTTTGTACACCAATCTTCCAGATTTTTATCTCCTTCTCTGTGCATCATGATGGGGTCTAGATCCGTCTTCTCTCTCTCCCCAGTTGCCCTATTGTATTGTAATATCTTCGGTAACTTGGGTAGGTATATATGCATGCGCGTGGAGAATGCTCCAGTGTACAATGCCAACGCAATGTTAGGAATCTTGTGTGGTGTGCTTCATATGTCTCTTAGCCCTAGCATGTAAATTGACGTCGGGCGGTACCTGAAGAAGCGGGCCCAGCTAAGAGACGGGACCGCGGCTGGATTCTGGCCGGACTAGGGAACCGTGCGCCCAAACTCCGTCATGATCAACCAACGCGCTAGGTAACTTTATCTCCAAGCTTTCCCGACACGAGCGCCAAAACTTCGGCGACGTTATTCCCATGTCCTTCTCAACACCATGACCTGAAATCGCGGCCTCGACAATCGGCGCATAGAGGAAGAAAGAGAAACCCCGAAACAAGACATGGCCGACAATGGCAGCCCAGAGCGGCGCCGGACTCGACGGACGAGCGCCATGTACCGCCGTGGCTCACACTTGAGCGAGTACGTGACACGACGGCAAGGCTCGGTGGTGGCAGCGCAGTAGATCGGAGGCAGGATAAGACAATGGCAACTGACGTGTGGCGCAGGGCAAGCTTCATGGAAGACGTCGAGATGGCCCAAGATGAGGTATTCGAACTCGGTCCCATGATGCCCTTGTCCCACACCACATACGCGCGCCAGCACCACCATCACCGCACCCGCCGAAGAAAGAGGCCTGGTCAGCAGCTGACAAAAACAACACAGGTCTTCTCCGGCCCTATGAGTGAGAGCGTACCCACGAGTGTCTCCGCCTTTTCCCACCGCCGGAGGAACAGAGCCGACTCAACAGCCAGCTTGACGAGCTTTGCCTACTACGACGAGGAGCAAGACTCTGAGCAGGGCACCGAAGACGAAGACAGTGCCATCCTGGAAGATGGGGACAGTGACTATAATGCCTACACGGCCGAAGAGCTCGAGGATATGGAGGCCGGTCTGTCGTCGCAGTCGTCATCCTCGCCGTCGCGGCGCAAGTCGAGTGGCAGTAGGAAATCAGTAGACAGGCCGCTTTTGCGGAGACACTCGTCCGCAGGAAGCACAGGGTCTGGTGTAGACTGGAGAGGAAGAAGGTCGAACCAGAAGATCTACATCATGACCGAGGACCTGACCATTGTCGTCGCCGGCTTCAAGACGTCGCCCATTGGGTTCGCCGTATACACTACCATCTGCATTGCTACTTTGGGACTTGGCTGGCTTTTCCTTAGATGGTTACCTAGATGGAGGGTAGCTATTATAGGAAAGTCCACACCTCTGAAAGAGTGCGACTGGGTCGTCATTGAGAACCAGTGGGGAGAGTTTGCCTTGCAACATGTCAGCCGACAGACTTATGGCCGATCGCTGTCCACGGTTTTTGGAGAATCTGAAAAGGGCCGTCTTGGACACTGGGATGAAGAGGAAGACCCCCTCATCAAAGAATTGTGCTGTCTCGACTACCGCTATATTCGCTTCGTATACCACCCGCTCAAGGACAAATTTGTCCTGGCCAATACCTGGAAAGATCCCACCTGGACAGAAGTCTCCGCCCTTCGTGAAGGTCTCGACAACGATGAACGCGACTATCGTGAGCTAGTGTTTGGGAAGAACATGATCGATATTGCCGAGAAGACTGTTGGTCAGCTATTGGTCGATGAGGTCTTCCATCCCTTCTACATCTTCCAGATTGCTAGTTTGGTGCTCTGGTCGATTGACGAATACTACTACTATGCCTGCGCCATCTTCATCATCTCAGCCGTCAGTATCGTCACCACACTGATGGAAACAAAAGCTTCGATGAGGAGATTACGGGAGGTTTCCAGGTTCGAATGCGAAGTCCGTGTGTTGCGGAGTGGATTCTGGACCCATGTGGATTCCACTGTGCTAGTCCCTGGAGATGTCTACGAAGTCACTGACCCTGCGCTCGCCGTCCTGCCCTGTGACAGTCTTCTCCTTTCTGGCGACTGCATTGTCAACGAGAGCATGTTGACTGGCGAGTCTATTCCAGTCTCAAAGGTTCCAGTTTCCAATCAGTCGCTCGACCTGCTCGATCTCAGCGCTTCTGCAGTACATCCCGAGGTAGCACGGCACATGCTCTTTAGCGGAACGAAGATCATCCGCGCTCGCAGGCCACATGAAGACCATGAAGATGATGAAGCCGCTGCACTCGCCATGGTTGTTCGCACCGGCTTCAATACCACCAAGGGCGCACTTGTACGCTCTATGCTCTTTCCAAAGCCATCGGGGTTCAAATTTTACCGCGATTCTTTCCGCTACATTTCCGTCATGGCTTTCATTGCAATGATCGGGTTTGTTGCATCCTTTATCAACTTTGTCCATCTCGGCCTTGCGTGGCACTTGATCGTGGTGCGCGCTCTCGACTTGATTACTATCGTTGTGCCTCCTGCATTGCCAGCAACCCTGACCATTGGAACGAGCTTCGCCCTATCTCGCCTTAAGAAAAAGCAGATTTTCTGCATCAGTCCTCAACGAGTCAATGTTGGTGGCAAGCTAGATGTTGTCTGCTTTGACAAGACGGGCACCCTGACAGAAGAGGGCTTGGATGTGCTGGGCGTCCGTGTAGTCGAACGACCAAGGAACCGGTTCAGTGAACTCCTTGCCGACCCTTACGACATTTTACCTTCTTCGCTCCATGATCGTGACCCCACTGTGGAATACTTGGCCCACAAGACTATACTATACACCATGGCAACTTGTCACTCTTTGCGCAAGATTGACGACGAACTTCTCGGAGACCCACTCGATGTCAAGATGTTCGATTTCACTGGCTGGAACTATGAGGAAGGAGAACAAAAGTCTGGAAATTCACATGAAGAGGACCCTGAACAGAAGCTTACCCCGTCGGTTGCGCGCCCACCCGCCGGCCGCGAATATGATGTGGATGACAGTGAGGACGACCCCGATAGAAAGCCTATTGAACTTGGCGTGCTCAAATCCTTCGAGTTTGTATCGCAGCTTAGGCGTGCAAGTGTCATTGTCCGGCAGTTTGGCTCAAAGAGTGGCCAAATCTATGTCAAGGGAGCACCAGAAGTGATGAAGGAGATCTGTCGACCAGAGACCTTTCCATCCGACTACGAAGAACTCCTTGCTTTCTATACACACCGCGGTTTCCGTGTCATCGCATGTGCTAGCAAGTCGATTGCCAAGCTCAACTGGCTCAAGGTTCAGAAGATGAAGAGAGAGGAGGCTGAGAGCGAACTTGACTTTGTTGGCTTCATCATTTTCGAGAACAAGCTCAAGGACAGTACTGCTCCTGTGATTGAAGAGCTTGAGCGTGCCAACATTCGAAAGACCATGTGCACTGGCGACAATATCCTAACTGCAATCAGTGTTGCTCGCGAGTGTGGGCTCATCAACAAGACGGCCCATTGCTTTGTGCCGCATTTTGTGGAAGGTGATTCGCGGACTGCATTGTCAAGATTGGCGTGGCAGTCTGTCGACGACCCCATGTTCAAGCTCGATGAGAACACGCTCAAGCCGCTGCCACCGCCACCAGAGGCAGACGTCTCTCTGCCTTACGACATCTCCAACCTTCGCAACTACAGTCTGGCTGTCAGCGGCGATGTCTTCCGCTGGATCATCGATTTCGCTTCCGAGAATGTCCTCCGTGAGATGCTCGTCTGCGGTCAAGTCTTTGCTCGCATGTCCCCCGATGAGAAGCACGAGCTCGTAGAGAAACTCCAGTCCATCGACTACTGCGTCGGCTTCTGTGGCGACGGTGCCAACGACTGCGGTGCCCTCAAAGCCGCCGACGTAGGCATCTCGCTCTCTGAGGCAGAAGCCTCTGTCGCTGCACCTTTTACGTCTCGCCAATTTGACATCAGCTGCGTTCCTCAAGTCATCAAGGAAGGTCGCGCCGCGCTCGTCACCAGCTTCAGTTGCTTCAAATACATGAGCTTGTACAGCGCGATCCAATTCTGCACCGTGTCCTTTTTGTATGCCAGCGCCTCCAACCTGGGCGACTTCCAATTCCTCTTCATCGACTTGCTGCTCATCCTCCCCATTGCCATCTTCATGGGCTGGTCCGGTGCATACCCGATCCTCTCGCGCAAGCGCCCCACGGCCAACCTGGTCAGCAGAAAGGTGCTCACTCCACTGCTAGGACAAATGGTCCTCTGCATCCTCGTGCAATTCATCGCCTTCCACTACGTCCAGTTGCAGAAATGGTACCAACCCCCAATCATCGACCCCAACCACAGCAATTCCCTCAACAGCCAAAACACAGCCCTATTCTTGCTATCCTGCTTCCAATACATTCTCTCCGCCGTCGTCCTCAGCATCGGAAAACCGTACCGCGAACCCATGTCGCGCAACCTGCCCTTTATCACCACCATCTTCGTCACCCTCGCCATCACCGCCTACATGCTCTTCGACCCCGCCGACTGGGTCATGAAGTGGATGGAGCTGACGTACATGGACAATGGATTCAAGATCTTCCTCCTCGTACTCGGGCTTGCCAATTTCGCGGCCGCCTACCTGAGCGAGCATTATTTCTTTCCGGGGCTGGCCAAGTGGATTGGCGTGCTGAAGGTTCGGGTGGGTGGGGAGCACTGGCGCAAGCAGAGGAAGGCATATAAGGTTATTGCGGAGAGGGCGAGGATGTAGGGGTGGTTTTCGAAGAAGAGGGGAGGGCAGGAGGCGTATGGAGCGGGTAGTTTTCTTTGTAGATGGTATTGATTTGCTTCCTGGGGATTGAGACGGAGATGTATATACACATGTAAATACAAGGGAGGAATGGATGGAGAAAATATGCTAGCAACGAGTGCCATTACTTTTATGATTTCTCCTCTTACACTTTCCTCGCCGCTTCAAACAAACCATCCCTCCCCACCTCATCACGCGCACGCCAAAACACAGCCTCCCCTTGCGAGACCCCAGCCCACGCTCCTGCATCTATCCTCCATACTCTAAGCATAAGAAATATACAAATCTCTTCCTGGTCTCGCGGCGTTTAGGCACGTAATATGGGAAGCCGTGTGCGTGTGCGTGTGTGCGTCTTTACGTGTATACGCGTGGTTGTGGTTGTGATTGTGAGGATCGGTAAGGACTGCAGTTTTGTTGTAGGAGGTGGGGGTGAGAAGGTGGAAGTGGGGGGTTAAAGGGGTGCGGGTTTTAGTGTAGTGAGTGAAGGGGTGTAGAGTTTGTTGGAGGGGGTAAGAGGGGTGTAGGTCGATGAATCTGGGATAAAGGAAGATGGTAGGGCAAGAGGATTCCAGCTAGTTGTACTACTACAAGACACTATAGCAGATTTCTCTCTCTCTCTCGTTGATGCAGCATGAATTTACAAGTGTTTACATATTTAAGTCATTTAAATCTCCTACCTTGCCAGACCGCCGGCTGTTCAAACAACGCGCCACACCACTCCACCATCACCGCCACCAAACCCCACCTAAAAAGAATCCTCAGACTCGGGATTACAAACACCCAGTGCAATGCAGCACTCTCCATCTCCGCGTCAGACATGCTGACTTTATCCTTCAAGAGCAGGATGATAGAAACCACAGTGTCTAGGCGCTTGTCAGGGGGTAAATTACGCACATGACATTTGTCTACAAACCTCAGTGTTAATGTTAACGTGAACGTGAAAGTTAATGTTAACTTCACCATACCGCCCCAAAAGACCTTCTCACGCTGCCCACTCACCCCAACTTCTCACTCTCACACTCACTCATCTGCTCTCGAGCTCCGTGACAAACTACGAGATCTGCTTTTCTCTTTTCTCTCTCTCTCTCTCTCTCTCTCTCTCTCTCTCTCTCTTGCTACCTCGCTATCTCTCTCTCTTTCTCTAGCTATTCAACCGATCAAAAAAGCTGCAGCTCGCTCAATCACACTCAACTCTCCACCCACTTCACAACACTCCGGTCCAACACTCCCATCACAAACAGGCCTGCGATAATGGGGCCTAAGAAAGCTGGAACGCTGGGTGTGAATGGTAATGGGATCGCAAACGGCAATGGGGGTATTGGTGTTGATGGGTCTGTGGATGGTAATGCGGTATGTCTCCCTTTTGTTGTCTGTGCCTGTCTTTTTCTGAAGCGTTGACTGAGATGTTCGTCTCTGTCTCCATCCATGAACAACTCGAAACTCCAAACAAGTGCTAACGGCACCAAACCAACAGTCCCAAAAATTCACGTGGGAGGGCCTCAACGACCTCAAACTGCTCCTGCTCACCCAAGGCCGCTGGGTCAAACCGGAAGAGTACGAACAGCTCTCCCGGGCTTTCGGTGGTGAGTTTGATGTCTTGTCTTGACTCCTCTCCTTCCCCTCTGGCAGTCCAGCCCAGCAGAGCATAGCATAACACACCACTAACAACCCCAGACGACCTATCCACCGGCAGCATCCGCAACCGCGTATCCAAGCTACGCGTCCAGCAACGCACACTCTACGAAGAGCTAGGCTGGGAGCTACCCGAAGGCGGAGCAACCAAGCGAACTGCAAATGCCAGTGGAAGTAGCGGCACGCCGACTGCGACGCCCAAGAAGCGGGTTGCTGGTGTTGGTGCTGGTGCTGGTCCGGCAGACGGCCTAGAGGCAGAGCAGGGTACGCCGACGAAGAAAGCGAGGGGTCAGGTGAAAGTTGCTGGGAAGCCGAAGGCTGGGGGTAAGAAGAGTGTTCAGCAGGATTTGGGGCGTGGGGATGAGGGTGCTGAGGGCGGGGGTTTCAAGGTCAAGGAGGAAGTTCTTGATGATGAGAATGAGGATGGGCAAGAAGTCTAGATGTGTGATTCCTCAGGTGCGCAAACCTTGTATTGGGATTCGGATATGGGATTTGAGGAGACGGCAGGACAGCCATTTTCAACTGTCTTGCTTTCGTCGAAGGGCTAGTTGGATGACTACGGTTATGCATGGTTATGCGAATGATGCTTCATGCAGACATCGTCTCTGCCTCATAGGTTAGCTGGAATACACATTGGAAGAGATGATCATTTCACAAGGTTGCATGCAATCAATATTCGCTGCCAAAGGGAATGACCCGGTTCGGTTGTGCTGTGCTAGTGATCATGATTTCCCATTCATGGCAATAGTTAGTAGGTATCTGTTGTCAACGCCATAACGCCGTGTTCTCCCATGCATCTCTTTCCTCAGCGCCAGCCTATGCTCGGAAAAGAGT
The DNA here is from genome assembly GCF_022343315.1 of Plenodomus lingam. NCBI lineage: Eukaryota > Fungi > Ascomycota > Dothideomycetes > Pleosporales > Leptosphaeriaceae > Plenodomus > Plenodomus lingam. The sequence goes on from NW_027093974.1 coordinate 3,113,391, forward strand.
TTCAATCCTCTTCTGCCCATTGCCCTGGATCTATTTATCGCCCTTCTTCTTGCGCAGTGTCTGACCAGCGCCCTCAAAATGTTTCGACTCCTTTTGCTCGCTGTCCTCTTCTTTGCCCTTGACAGGCTTGATCTCGTATCCAAAGAACAGCTTACCCTCTGGCAATCTGAGCGGCTGCGGACCATTGGTGCGCCGAATTGTTGGTGGAGGATTTGTAGAATGTCCTGCAACAGGTGTCGAGGCTTGTGGAGTAGGTGTCTTGCTGCCCTTTTTGCTGAGCTTGTGTCCTGTGGTGAGGAAGTGTGATGATGCAGCCTTGGCCCCAGCAGCGGCCGTGGTTGATGAGGGTGCTATCGCAGCATAGTTGATAGCCTCAGCCATGGTTCCATGTGAGTGTAGTGTGCCGCCTTTTCCTGCCATGACGCCCTTGCCACTCCGCGGTGTACTTGTCCCGCTGGTCTTCTGTGGTTCTTGATATCCTACTGGCGGTGCGAAATCGACCGACAAGTCTGTTTCAAGTGTGCAGATGGCTTTGCTGGGATGGTCGGGCCGTGTCTCTAGGACTGCTATACTGTAGACATTGTCATTATATGAGAATGTGAAGATGTCGCCGGTGGTGAGGCAGGAGAAGTTGCGGAAGGCATTCTCGAGAACCGCCTTGGGGTCTGAGATGTCGAGGAAAGAGGGATCTTGTGGCTGTAGCTTGATGAAGGTGCCTAGTGGCAGGTCCGTTGACTTGACCTGCAGGAGATCTCCAGGCTCGAGAAGAAGAGTCTGCATGAGCTATGGATACATGGATGAGCACGGGACTTGAACAAGCAGCGAATGTAACATACCCAGTACGGCAGGTAGATCTTGCCCTCCTCAGCGATAAACTCCAGCACACCTGCATGTGTCTTCCTGCCATCTTGCTTGCCATTTATGAGCTCGAACAGCATCGGGTATGTGATGTGCATCCGTGTGAGTTTGTCGAGAGCGCTGGGAGGAAGGAACACTTTGCCGCCATGGTTTGCCTCTTCACGCTCTGGGCCGGGTAGCATGGCGATGGGATAGCAGCGGAAGTATTCATCGAAGCGTCTGGGTGCGCCCCCACGCCTGAGTTGCTGGTACATGGCCATGGGGTCGTCTTGTTCGTAGAAGTTGGGGTTGAACTGGGTGGTTGTGGTGAGTGGTGAGTGGTGAGTGGTGAGTGGTGAGTGGTGAGTGGTGAATGGGCATGGATGTGGAAAGTGGTGGGGGTCGCTCTTACCATGTTTAATGATTGCAGCGTCCCTTGTTGCCCAGGAAGACGTGGACGAGGCAAAGAGACAAAGGGGAGTCACAAGGGGGTGGGAGAATGGTGAGCAGGTGAAGGGTGGTTATGGAATGATTGATTCTTAGGTATTACCTTGCGCGGATGACGACGTTTGCTTAGAGTAGTAGAAGATGATGCTAGGTTACTACTCAGGTGTAACAGTAGCGAGAATAGGTTGCGGCGACCCCGTTGGACCAGTCGCGTATCGACTTGGCTGCTGTGGAGCGCGGTATTGGTAAGTTACCGCAGCGGGCCCAAGCTCCCCGTTTAATAAATTCTAGGTAAGCAGACGTCACCGGCGCCCACAGCTCACCCATCCGCACAACACTCATTCACAGTCGCGCCACTTTAACGCGACGAACCTGACCAGCAATGGCAAGCTCTAGTGGCACATACAATCCTGCGCGGCCAAAGCGCGCTGGCGAGCAGTTCACGCGAACCCACCATCTGGGCGGGGAGACTCCGTCCACCAAGAAACCACGATTTGACCCACGCAACCCCTCGACGCTCGCTCCCGATGCCGAGGACGAAGAGGACCCTGCACTCGAAGCCGACGTGATTGGAAAGGGTGCTGGCATCAAACGAAACGCCGTCAACATTGATGGCTACGATTCGGATAGTTCCACGGAGAACTTCGATGCACGCGCAGAGGCACGAGTCAAGAAAGACAAGGCTGATCAAGCAAAGGGCAAGGATGACAATGAAGACGACGACGACGACGACGACATGTTTGCGGCGGATGACAAAGACGATGAGCAGGACGAAGAGTCTCGGAGAGACCAGACGAAGAAGAAACAGCTACGATTCCTCGACGCTGATGAAATTGAGGGGCAAGAGGCGGATAGCAAAGCAGGAGGCCACGTGGCAGTAGACTTTACAAAGGGCCCAAAGGATGCCACCGACGATGTGGAAAGCAGCAGCGACAGTGGAGACGACCAAGAGCGCGATCGAGCAGACTCAGACATGGATGAGGAGCTTGGAGCTGGCAGCAAGAAACGCCACGCACCGAAACTAGACGCTTTCAACATGAGTGCCGAGCAAGAAGAAGGCCGATTTGACGAGGCCGGCAACTTTGTGCGCAAGGCGTATGACCCAGATGCTGCCCAGGATTCATGGCTCGAAGGCATATCGAAGAAAGACATGAGGAAGGCAAAGGAAGCCCAAGACATGAGGGAAGAGGAACGCAGAGCACGTGAACGAGCAGAAGACGCCATCGTCACCAGCGACGTCATGTCACAGCTCATCACATACCTTGATGTTGGTGAGACAGCCTTGGAAGCGCTTGTACGTTATGGCAAAGCGGCACCAAAGAAGCCAGTCCAAAGCTGGGGCAAGAAGAAGGCTCAGGAAATGAGAGTTGATACGGACCCAGCCAAGGAGGCAGCCGCGGCCAAGGCCAAAGCAGCCATCGAAACCATCACCGAATGCGCCAGCCGGCTGTCCAATCGCGGAAATGAGGATATCTACGAATTGACGCGCGAAGCCATCATGCGCCAATACAAGCGGGAGACGGGCGAGGATTGGAAGAACCCGAACCCAGAACCAGTCATGTGGGAGTTTCGTTGGCTCGCGGCGGCAGAGGACGACATCAATGGCCCTTATGATCAAGCCACGATGCAGACGTGGGAGGCAGCCGGGCAGTTCGCAGCAGGTGCTGAATTCCGTCGCGTTGGGGAGACTGAGTGGTCACCAGTACTCCAATTTGAAGACTGAGTAAGAGTAGGTACCTATATCGCAGATGATGCATCCACGACGACCCATGCATGCACACGACCCATGCACGATGAGCAAATCACGACTACTTCATGACTGCTCACGGCCGCATGCATAGAGTAGACTGCATTGTTGTACCACCTATGGGGTGTACTACTACTGTACGAGACGCACAGGCAGCTTACGCTCACCCATCTAGTACTCTACCTACCTACAGTAGAGTAGACCACCTATACAAGACAGGTCATGGACGATAGGCCGAGTCACATGACGGCCCATGCAATGCGGCTAAGCGATGCTACAACGACTGACGGCGACGGTCAGCCAACCGGAAAGGGCAGACGAGCGGGAAGCCATGGCGATTCCTGGCAGCGGCTGTGATGACAGGCCGGGCAAGGCTAAATGCCGAATGAAATGTGGCCTTGAATTGCGAGTAGGTTGTGCAACCATGTCGTGGTTCCTCCGTGTCTTCTTCTGGCCGCTCGTGCAGCTGTTGAGAGACGTGTGGATTCGATCGGACGTGCAGCCACCCGCGTGGGATAGATGCGATCAAACAGTTTTTTTTTTTGATAGAATGAGAAGGAGGCTGGTTCCAATCCATGTACAATAGCAGTTGCGTTTGCCTTGCCTTGCCTTGCCTTGCAGCAGCACAGAAGAGTGTGGTTAGTCTGGCAGGAAGAGGAGGATGATGAGGTGGTGGTGGTGGTGGCGATGTTGGTTGGGCAGCTGATGGCACCTGCAGGCCAGTCTGAACACCAGGACATGTCTCGTGCTGACACCTTCTCCCCCCTCCCCCCCCCCCCCTTCGCCTCACCACAGTCGTGCACAAGACAGAGTACTGTTACTTGTACCTACCTAGTCGTACATAGTCGTATGTACTCGTCTCTACACGGCACACACATACACGACACGGTACGCACATGCTGCCCGCCCCCGTATGCTGTACAACAAAAGTGACAAAAAAAGTCGACCGAAGATGCACCACCTAGCAGCCAGCCAGCCGTGACGCTCTCATCACCAAGAGAGAGAAAAAAATCAAGTCAAGGCGGTGCGATTGGCCGTGGACGGTAATTACATGGGAGAGCTACATGGTAGCGTTTGCGCTGAGTTGCTGCGCTGCGCTCCGGCCCGTCCACAACATGTGGTGGTGCGCCTGAGAGAGTCGGGCCTTCTTTTGCCCCCTCCCCCCTTGCTTCTTCGTTCGAAGGCTTTGCGAAGGCTTCCGCGAGCCAATGCGGCGGGTACGTGTGCTGTTCTATAGACGAGGGGGGAGGGGGTATGCTCCTATAGCGACCGGGAGCCGGGTTGGTCGTGGTGGTTGCGTCTGCCGTGTTGTCGTGTTGGGGGAAGTGCCAGGAGTGGAGTGGAGTGGAGGAGGAGTGGAGGAGGAAGGGGGTGGGTGGGTGGATCAGAATCGTACAATATTGTACTTGTGCTGGAGATATGGTTCATCCATCGGTGGGCGAGAGGGTACGGTATATGCCTTGAAGGACTGGGGACTGGCAGGGCTACAATCTAGGTAATCCAGGTCATCTACTATTCTACATCCAAGACAACAAAAGAACAGAGTGGCAGTGACGCCGACTGCAAAAGTCTTTCTCTCATGATGAATCCCAAGTTTTATTGGAAAAGCAGACCAGGATCTCGACTGCGACCACCAAACACCTACCGTACCCAAGCCCCAAGCAGAGGAAGCCAAAAAGACAAAAGGCTCCTATATCTCATCATTCATCTCATCCTTGACTCGCCCGCTTCCGCGTGTGGTCCCCTCCCCCCCCCCCCCCCCTCTCTCCCTCTGGGCCCTCTTCTGCGCTGAGAGCTGGTCGCTCCGGTCCAGTCTCAGGGCGGCACAGGGGCCTTTTCCACTTTGTAGGCTTGTGTGCACTGTGTCTGACTTCTGACTTGTTGCCGTGTGGCTGCCGTCGCCCCTGCGGTCCACCGTCTGTTCTTTAGCTTGCTTGCAGCCCGTCTCCCCGCCCTTGACCGAGACACACAGACAAGAAAGACAGAGACACAGACAGCCAGTGTGCCCTCCCCCCCCCCCCCGATGTCTCTGTGACCAGTAAGGTAGGGTTAGGGTACTGTGTACATAGGGACCCTAGTGCCAGTCAAGTGAAGCCAAGTGCCAGTAGTGTCAGTGTCAGTGCCAGTGCCAGTGCCAGTACCAGTACCAGGCTTCCGTTCAGTATTGTACCCTAGGTAGTCTGTCCGTCCGTCCGCCTGTCACTTTTTCCTATTGATTGCTTGAGTGCTTGAGTGCTTGATTGATTGACATTGACACTACTACACTGGCAAGAAGACAACGCTACTGGAACACAGTTAGGTTACGTATTGTACCTACTTTTGTTCGCCGCCCCCTGGGTCTTCGAGTTCCCCGAGTCCCGACCCTGACTACGTACCTGGACAAGTAGGTACTGGTGCCGTTCCATAGTTCCCGTACACAGATTAGGGCACCAACAAGTACCAGAACCAGAGTAGGTACATACATACACTGTACTGTCACTGTGAGTAAAGTACCTAGATGCATGCCTACATAGGTGGTGGTCACACACCTCTTGTACATGCAGACACATCCATCCTTTCATCCCTCCATCATCCATCATCCATCATCCATCATCCATCCATATCCACCCACCCATCCATCCACTCAATGATCCACCATCACCCTTCTCCCCTCCCCATCTGAACATCATCAGTTCACGCCCACCTAGTCAAGTCGGCGCACGCGTGCTCATCAGCCAGACCAGGTACCCGCCAGGTATCCCGACCGTATACCCTTACCCAGCACCCAGGCGATAGGAGTAAACGAGCGCTGGACGCTGGACCCGCAGAGCCCTAGTGCAAAACATAATTGTACCTAGCACATACGCCAGCCAAACTCGGACCCTCCTGGCACGGCCATCCACGCCTGCTCAGTGCTTCTTCTCGCTGCCCATCTGCCCATCTGTCCATCATCTACCCCCTTTTTTTTTGCCCTTCTTTTTCTCTCCTCTATCTCTCTCTCGCTCTCTCTTGTCGCCTCCTGGACGCCGCGGCCTCTATCGCCGTAACCCGGACCTCTAGTGTATTGACAGTGGCTGTGCGTCTGTCTCCTCTCGGCTCATGTTCGCTGCGCTTGTGCCTGCAATTTAACGGCGCGAGCTTGGGTACTTCCGCTGTAGGCTAACGCTTGGCGCCGCTCCCCCCTCCGACACCTCAAGTGCTTTTTCCTCAGTCATCGCCCGCTGTGCCCTCCCAGCCAGCAGACCTCACCCACCTCCTGTCGCCATGTATCAAGGCTACGACCAGTCGACGTCGCGGTCGCCCGGCTCCCACCGCAATCCTCAGCAGCAACAACAGCAACAGCAACAGCAACAGCAACAGCAACAGCAGCAACAGCAACAGCAGCAACAACAACCGCAGCAACAGCAGACGGGGGGTTCGCTGCACCGTATGCCCTCGCGCCAGTTCGATACGGCCTATGGTCAGCCGGCCAACATGTACATCCGTCCCTACGACGACCAGCAGGAGCCGCGCACCTTTGAGCGCCTCAACCAGACCATGCATGCCGGTGCTGGTGCGGGCTATGGCTACGACATGAGCGGTCAGCCTGTCTGGAACACCAGTGCCTTTTCGCAAAACGGCCTGGGCTCGCTCGGAGGTGCCGCCGCTGCCCGCATCAAGTCGCAACAGCAGCGCGGAGGAGGACGCAGCGCACTCCCGTCGGTAAGAAACACTGGCCCACATTGATACACATTACACACACAAACACACAAACACGCACATGCCAACACGCACATGCCTCCCCCCCCCCCTCCTGTCCAAATCACACATCAGACGGCTGACAGAGATGATGTCGTATAGGCATGGATGGACCAGCCGCAGCAAGGCCTGCCCAGTTTTGCTCTCCCCGGTTTGAGCAACAATAATAACAACGGTCACAACAACCTTGGTGCCATGCAGAACCCCAGCTACGGCCACGAGGTCGACGAGGAGCTCATCCCTACCGCCATCGTCATCAAAAACATCCCCTTTGCCGTCAAGAAGGAGCAGCTGGTGCAGCTCATGACAGACCTCCGCCTGCCGCTACCCTACGCCTTCAACTACCACTTTGACAACGGCGTCTTCAGGGGCCTTGCGTTTGCCAACTTCACTACGGCTGACGAGACGGCTGCTGTCATCGAGTCGATGAACCACTTCGAGCTGAATGGGAGGAAACTGCGCGTCGAATACAAGAAGATGCTGCCACTGGCTGAACGCGAGCGCATCGAGCGAGAAAAGCGTGAGCGCAGAGGCCAGCTCGAGGAGCAACATCGACCCCTAGGCGGAGGACTCCAGTCCCAGCCCTCGTTTGGTTCTCTCGCCTCGCACATCCCTGCCACATCGCCGTCTCCAGTCTCGGCTATGCGAGGCGGCAGTAAAGCTGTCGGTACGTTGGAGCGGTATACCATTACAGGCTGCCTACTAACAGTGTACCAGACGTTGACCTTAATGATCCTCAGGTCCTTCAGTTTTACTCGCAATTGCTGCTCTTCAAGGAAACCCCTGAGCGCGACAATATGACTTTTCCTTCTACACTAGCGCCGCTTCAGCGCCGCATGATACACACTCTGGCTCATCAACTGGGCCTAGCCCACGTTTCCAAAGGCACTGGCGAATCGCGTCAAGTGCACATCTTCAAGGTCAATGACAATCAGGGACTCAGTCCACCAATGCCCCAAATGCCCTCGAACCACATGGAGCAGCCTCGCCGCAATCTGAACCGCGCTGCGACAACAGACTTTAGCGATGTGCGTGCAGAGGGCGGCTTCTATGGCGGATTCAACAGACAACCGTCCGGCCTGCTTGGGTTCCCCGACTCTCCTGGCGGTCTCAATGCGGTACCCAACCTTCGTGGTGCCAAGTCTTATGCGGACCTCCGCTCCTACACCCCATCGCCAGCCCCTTCGACTGCAAGTCACCCCGTTGGCCGACCGGGTGGATTGCAGCAGACGCTGGACGGACTGGGCTACAGCGGACCGTCCACCAACCCAACCAGCACACCAACGGCTGGTTCCATGTCGCAACGCGACGAAAGTCTCCTTGAGCGAGAAATGAGCCGCATGCAGCTCAGCAATAGCTTTGGCCAGAGCCAGAACCACAGCCCACGATCGCTTCGCCAGATGACATCCTGGGATGCACCCGGCCCCATTGGTGGTCATCGCGCGTTTGGTAACAACTACGACGATCGCCCATCGAGACAGCCTCGTGGACCCCTTCCAGAAAGAGGGCAAGGCTTCGGCCGCCAACGACAGAACGGACACCAGAACCGCGGCAGTGACGAACTATCGTCCCAATCCAACGTCGAGATCCTCGTAGGCCAATAGATTGCACCCCAAACGAAAACGAATCCGTTGTCACGCATCCAATGCTCTCCGCCCTCACGACAACGTGCAATGTGCCCAGCCCCCCTGAACGCAAGATGAACGACGATTACGGCCTTGAACTCTTAGTTTGGCCCCCATACCGAATATTCTCTGGATTGAAGTTTACGATGCATACGAAGAATGATGCTACGAACGGTAGAGAAGCCACAGAATTACATCCAGAAAGGGGGCCCACGCTCCCGCTTACTTTTAACTCTCCTCGCATAAAGTCTTGAAATTTGTTTGGTTTCGTTGCTGTTGTTGGGGTTGGTGTTGGTCGTTACCTGCGCGCATGCTCTGAAGCAAGAAGAAAAAGCATTTCATGGACATATTTACAGACCGACATGTTGTTTCAACTCGTCCCACGTTGGCATGCTTGGCCAGAATGATGCTGTTTGACAGGCGGGTGAATGTTTTGTTTCTGCCTCGAAGATGGAGCGAAGTCGAGTTGGATTGCCGTTTTTCTTTCTCTTTCTTTTCTCCTGGGGACGTTGTATTTTGCATCCTGTTTTAGTCTACTTTTACTTCCACTTGCTCCTTCTGTTTGGTGTTGTGTACGTACGCCAGGGGCCTGGTGCTTTCGGTACGGGGATGGGGAGGGTGTGTGAGAATAATCAAGTGCGTGGTGGTGTGGGAGGAGGAGAGAAGGCCGGCCAAGGGAGTCGGCCCTAATACTATGGATAGTGTTGCAGCTATAGTCGAAGTCGAAGTCTTGCCAAGCGTCTTCACACTTCGACTTGGCCACGTCCTGTGTACCGTGTGCTGCTCGTGGTGTATTCATGTACCGGTAGCCAGCCAGTCGTCGACGTTTGTTGGCATCCAATCTTCACATGTGTTTACCATTTGCCGGAGTAGACTGGGATGGATGGGTTCGGAGTCTGGCATCATGGCACCACCCTGTCCACTTTGCTTTGCCGTGTACTGTGTATACTTTGCTTATCGTCATAGCCTCGAATCTAGTACACAGCATGTGGTACCATCGTCCATGAGCCATTTTATGCATGAGGAGGCCATCGGACAGGAGGCATTGAGTGATGTGGAAGCTTCTAGAGGGAGAGCGCTCTGAATGGATAAGAAGGGCGAGGGGATCACGATGCAAACCGCATGTTGTCGATGATGGTCTTTTTTCCGATCTTGAGATCGGGTTTTGGAGCAAATTGCATGTCCAGTCTGCGATTTACGTAGCAGAAGGTGATGTGGATCCGCAGTGTGAGCGGACAAGTCTGGCCGGGAGCGAGTCAGACGCGACGTCGTTGACATGTCAGCGTGTAACCTCTTACGCGAACCTCGGGGAAACAGTGGAGGGACAAGGTGAAGATGGGAAGATGATAGATTCTCACGGGCGCAGGAGGAGGAGGAGGATGATGATGCATTTCGATCGCCATGGACCGTGAAATTTGAAATCCGCATGTCCCCCCAGCACGCCTTTTGCCTTTTTTTGCGAGACCACCACCATCACAATCCCATGTCCCCATGCCCGAAAAACCCTGGCCAGCTCAGACAATTGGCCATCACCGATCGCCCAGCCTGATACAGATTTCCAAGTTCAGTCAAACGTCGTAACAACAACTCGCCTTTGACTGGGCTTGGACTGGCTTTGGCTCGCGCCATCCTACCCGTACGGTACGGTAACCTTACTCACCACCAACCCTCAACCCTCCCGGTCCGACTCAGGTCCCTCCTCTACTCTCTGCCCGCCAACTCGCTCCGCAACGTCACCGGCCGCCGCCTAAACCTCACACCACCGCCTGATCTACCACAACCAGGAACCCAGAAACAGGCTCTGAAACCCACCTCTGCTGCCCGTATTTGCTGTCGCGCGCACGCTTTTCTTGAAGCGCCCGAGCCTGGCTTTTTCTCCCTTTGTGCCCGTGTATGTGTGTGTAGGCAGGTGGGGGAGAAAACGGTCGTTTGCTTTGCAAAGGCAATCAATCGCTCCTCTCTCTTCTTTTGCCCCCCCAACGCGTTGATTTTGCGCCCTTTTCCTTTTTCTTTTTTTTTTGCGACAAGAGAAGAAGAACAAAACAGTTTGGAAAAGAAGACAACAAGTTTGCGGCCAGGTTCGTGCATACTTAGGCGCGAGCTTGTTCGCCCGTCGTCTGCACCTTCTTTGCCTTGAGGAGCGGAAAGCCAGTCAAAAGGGCAGAAGGGCGAGTCGAGCAAGAGGGACAGACTGACTGACCGACGGACTGACTGACTGACTGACTGACTGACTGACTGACTGGCTGGCTGGCTGGCTTGCGCTTGCTGAGATTGGTGCGAGTAGGCTGCAACACCACGACCACTGCCACCACCATTACCCGCACAAGACTGACCGCTCTACTTCTTTTGCTGTTGAAGCTGCAACCGAATTGGTGTGCAGACGCTGTGTTGCAGGTACGAACGGATCTCTTGCACGACGCTCTCCACCTCACGACGCTCCATCCACGACTTTCCACCTAATCGAACACACACCACACATACGCACACATACACACAAATTACGACATGACGACTCGTAAGCGCCGCGCTCCCGGCGCATCACCCCAGGCTGCCACGCAGACGTTCCAGCAAGATATCCCCATGCAAAATGACGGTTACATGACGTGGCACGATGCCGGGCTCAACGCCGACATGAATGGGTTCAGCGACCCCTCACTCTACGACACATATGGCGCCAGCATGGGCGGCGGAGGACACAACAGAGTCGTTTCGCTCGACGGCCTCAACGATGCCACCGATGCGAACGCCGGCCAATTGGTGCGCAGGAACCCGAATCAGCAGCTCGCGCCGGCCCCGAGGCGGAATGGCTGGGACGGCTATGGCAATGGCGATGGGCAGGGGTGGGAGGCGGCCGACGATTCGATTGAGGATTTGGAGGCCAAGGCTGCCATTGCGAAGAAGGATGCACAGGCAAAACGGAAGCAGATTCCCCCGTTTGTGCAGAAGTTGAGCAGGTAGGTTTTCCATGCCACCATGGGCCGTGTAGGAGAGGGAGATGGCTAATCGCTCGACAGTTTTCTCGACAACAACAAGAATGAAAACCTCATCCGATGGTCGGACGACGGCAACTCGTTCATCGTGCTGGACGAGGACGAGTTCGCGCGCACGCTCATCCCGGAGCTGTTCAAGCATAACAACTACGCCTCCTTTGTGCGCCAGCTGAATATGTACGGCTTCCACAAAAAGGTCGGCCTGTCGGACAACTCGATGAAGGCCAGCGAGACCAAGGCGAAGGCACCGAGTGAGTACTACAACAAGTACTTCAAGCGTGGTCGGCCGGAACTACTCTGGCTCATTCAGAAGCCCAAGAACCCGCCGGCTGGCCCAAAGCGGAAACGGGACGACAACGGCAAAGACGACAGCGATGAAGAGCGCAAGTACGTGCAAGACGCGGGTGGCGGAGGCTATGTCGAGGAGCTGGCCGTGCGGAATAACGAGCACATGGCTATGATTCCACGGTCAGAGTACAACAGCCTGCGGGTCGAAGTCCGGGAGCTCCAGCAACAGCAAAAGCTCATCTCGAACGTGCTGACACAGATTAAGCGGCAGAACGAGGAGCTGTATTCACGCGCTACCTCTTTCCAGGCACTGCACGACCGACATGAGAATTCCATCAACGCCATCTTGACCTTCCTGGCCACCTTCTACAATCGGAGCCTCGAAGGCAATGCCAACGGCATGAACCTTGCAGACATGTTTCCGGCCCCCCGACAACAGCCTCACGGTAACGTTGTGGATGTGGACGACTACCCACAGCAGGAAATGCACAAATCACCCCAGCTCCAGCGCAACAAGCGCCCTCTTGCCATTCTCCCCGCACCACCACCACAAGAGCTCCTCAGCCCCATGGCATCAGGCCGTGCAACCACCATGAGCCCAACCACACGACCCATGCCAAGCCCCCTCGCACGCTCTGGCAGCCGATCCTCACTCTTCAAATCACCACAGCAACAGCAGCAGCAACCCTCGCGGCAGCCATCGGCCACGGCCTCGCAAGGTCGCGACAGCATGTCTGCTGCGCCCATCAAATCCGAATCCCCCTCCCTCCTCGAAAACTCTGAAATCATGTCCGCCATACGATCTGCGAACGCCTCTGCAGGCCATCCCCCTCCCAACTCCTCATCCGCCTCTGCGAACCCAAACGCAGCACCACATCAACCACATTTTGACTATGCGGCCGCACTCTCAAACTACCAGACTGCCGACGGTCACGTCCCGCTCACATCACAGCAACGCGCCGACGTGCTCAGCCAAATTGCAGCACACTCGACGACCAATGGAAACAACGCGCTCACGCAGCCCACGCCACCTTCACCCGACATGTCGAATCTGCTGAGCGACCTCGCACAGTATCAGGCGACGCAGCACCAGCTGGAGATGCTGCAGAAGCTGAGCGAGGAGCAGAACAGTCGGATTCGCGGAATCCAGGAGCGTGTGTTGCCTCTGAGTCCTAGCGGGCAGATTGAGGGCCTCAGCGACGCGCATGCGCACGTCAATGGTGGGGGTGTCAATGGCGGGTCGGGATCGTACTTTGGCCAGGGTGGCGGCTCGGCGGGCTTGGGCGAGCCCGGTGTGTATGATTTGGATTTTGACAACCTGGTCCAGGGCGAGGACTTTTATCCCAATGGCAACGACGAGGATGACAGCGGGGTTGGCGTCGGCGCACCGGGCTTATCTGCACCGGGACCGGGGAACCCAGGCGTACATGCTGTGAGCAGCGGTCTTCCAGACTTTAATTTCGAGCCTGGGACCCCGTTTGATGCCGCGGCCGGCGATGGCTTCGACTTTTCTGCCGCCATGGATGGCGTCGGTGGCGTTGGCGCCGGTGCTGGTGCTGGTGCTGGTGCTGGTGCTGGTTGTGTCGGCGTTGGAGGCACGGCCATGCCGCCCACACACACACCCGTCGATGACGCGGTCATGCCTTCGCTCACGGCCCCTGCTCTGGACGGCACGGGTAGTGGGACGGGTAGCAGTACGACGACTAGTCCAGCGCCGACGGTTGAGGAGGTCGAGGATGAGACGCGTAGACGGAGTCCCAAGAGGAGGAAGAAGTAGGAAGGGTTTTTGTTTGTTTTCCTTCTTTTTTGGGGAGATTCTTTTTATTTTTTATCTTGGGGGGTTTTTTGGATTTGGAGGGGAGGGGAGGGGAGGGGAGATGGGAGGTGGGAATTATAGACGATGGAGATGGGAGACGGGATACACGCGGGGATACTGTGTGGGGTTTTGTATGCCTGTCTGGCTTCCTACCTACCTACCTACCTACCTATTTACCACGATTTTCATACCTACATACCTTTGATCCATCTACCGTTTTCTAGACTTTTACTTGTTTGCTCTTTTTTTCACTCTTTGTGCCAATATCTCGTTTTGGGTGGGTGGGTATGTGTATGTATATGTGATATTCAATTTTTTTTTTTTTTTTTTTAGGTTTTTGGGTATAGGGAGGGGGTGGGGATGGGTTGGTGGAGTTTGAGATGATATATGACCTGCGTATATGGGGTATATGGATTTGGATTTGGGTGTGGGTCTGGATACGGGTATGAATACACGACCATGTTTCTTCTCACCGTTGACGTCTTCTCACCCGTACCATTACTATTCCTGAATCTTAAACTGGCCCCAGCCTAGTGGAGTCTTTTCTTACGCATAGTTGGGGTTTGAGCGGGATTTTGAATTTTATCCTCGAGTGAGTGGAGATTTCCCTTGCATTTCTTCTTCTTGGTCAGGGTGATGACTGTGCTTTGACGTGCCAAGGGGACGTTGTACTGCTTCTCCCATGACGAACAAGGAAGAAGATGCTCGCCGTTGTCTCGGATCGGATGATTCGAATACACAATCCATTTATCAAGTCTCGCTTTTCTCGCTTTTCCTGTTTTTTTTTTCGAATCATGCAAGTACAATGTACATTTCACCAGACAATACAATACCGAGATACCCGTCTATCGTCTCAAACACCCACCACCAAACCCCCCAGTCCATACCCACTCCCCCACCCCCCTTCCATAAACCACACCCAACACCCGCACCGAAATCCCCGCGCACCCTCGGAATCTGGCTCCCAGTAGAGTAGCGTGGAATCTGTGTCTCGGGTGGGTGCCGGTGCTCCGGTGGGCTGGGCTGGGTTGGGTTACGGGTGTCTGGCTGGCTGGTAGGTACCGTGCTACGGAGTCGGTGGTGGTGGGAGGTTAAAATAGTGTGAGTGGGGGTGGGGATGGTGCGCGCTTTGCTGGTTTGGGAATGGGGGGAGGATTGATCTCTCTTGTACGACTGTTAGCATTTCATCTCAAGATAAGATCCAACAATGGCAAAAATACAGTCGTGTACAAGACCTACCGGTACACCTCCAGAACAAACCATCCGTCTTAAGAATACTAACATCAACCCCCACCCCTCCTTACCAAACCCACTCCTTCAGCCCAACCCGCGACATCCCCTTCCCCCCACGATTCGCCTTGAAATAATACGGCACAAACCTCAACCTCTCAAGCGGCTCCGCCTTACGCGCCATGTGCAGACAGTGGCATGCGGCTAAGGCGACTAGCATCAATCAGGTAAAGGCGTCTTCTAGTAAAGTTAGTGTACACTCTCCCCGAAACTCCTTAGATGCATGTTAGTAAACTAGTACCTGAGCCGCCCAACCCACAACCGATGTCTCCCTGAATTCCCCCTTCCTCAGCACCGCCGACAAGATCTCTCCACGCGAGCATAATACAAAGTGCCATCATTCCCTGTTTCCTTGTGATCCACGTGGGGTCGGAACTCCCTCCTGCTCTACGGTAGTGGGAATTAGCCGAACGAGGAATGAGGGGTGGAGGGCTACCTAGTGTTTGCGGGGATTACAGTATAGCTTGTGATTGGACTTTTTCCGACGGCATTGAAACTGGAGACTAGATAGTTGGTACAAGTCTATAGGATTAGAGAAAAATTCAAAGACTCATCCGAACAGGAATTGCTGTTACCACAATGTCGTGCATTGGATGATCAGCGAGCGTTAACTGTCTACTGTATTAGGCGTGTGTTGGGCATGCAAAGATGAAGATCTTACATGGAACTTTATCATGAGCATGTATAGCACAGGCCATGTGGTATAACGGGCATCATTTCATAGGATACTACATATATTGTAGTCGCTTCTGTCCTGTTGAAATTCAACGCCTAGACTCATTGCATCCCAATCATCAAGCCCTATTTATCAGACTCCCACCGGAGTAACAATCCTTGCTTATGCACGGGGCATATGCTCCCAAGGGAAAGCCTGAACGGTTTCCTTCATATCTTGGCCAGTTTCCTAGATAATATCAAGGTCCTTGTTCCTAAACTCTTCACTGACAGCTTCCTTCATCCACGGCCCACCAATTGATTCCTCATTGCACCCTCATAACCCACCAATATTCTCTTCAATAAACACCTCCATATCATCTAACGCCTCTCCGACCGCCCGAATCGTCCCCCTCGCAAACCCAATGAATCCATGCGGCGCCCCCGTATAAATCTTCACCACAGTCGCCCCACCCCACATCCCCCACTTCGCCCCCATCATCACACTGTCATCTAGCAACGGATCCTCGCTGCCACACGTAAACAGTGCAGGCGGCAGCCTCCCTGAATATTGTCTGAGATCGGTCCAAAAGGGGCTTATGGAGGGGTGACGCCGCTCGGACTCCGTGGTGTAGGGTAGTAGCGCGTTGACATAGGACGTCATTACGTCGCGGTCTACTACGAGGGAGAGGGTGTGGTTATGTGCGTGGGGTAGAAAGGCGGAGAGGTCGTAGCAGCCGAAGTGGAGGAGGAGGGCGCGGAAGGAGAAGGTTGGGGTGGTGGTTAAGAGGTGGAGGGCTGTCAATAGAGCGAGGTGGGCGCCCGCGGACTGGGGATGACGGTTAGATATTAAGCCAAAAAAACAAATCTGGATAAGTGGTGATATGCATGTAAAGTCTTCGTACCTCGCCGCCGGTAAATAGTAGTTCTCCTCCAAATTCTTGTTTGCTGTTCTTGACAAGCCACTCTGCTGCGTCGTAGCAGTCTTCTATACCCTTTGGCCATGGATCTTCAGGAGCAAGACGGTATCCAATCGAAACAACGGTGATGTTGTAATGATCTGCCATGTATTTCAAATAAGGGTCTTGACTACGACACGCCCGTTAGCAAAGTTTCATAAGGTGATGTCCTTCAAAATTCCTTTGTTCCCCCCACAATCCCGTCACCAACCCCAGAACAATAAATCCAAAACTCACTAAGTTTGGGAAGAGGCGTTTTGCCTTCCCAGCGGAGCGTGCGGTAGGTTGAAGCGCTGACCTGGGACGAGAGTTGTCAGGCATGTGTACGGACATTTTCGTAGCACTGGGAATCAGGGGTGTGGAATATCTTGTTCGTGTAGATATACGAGCATAGGTAACCTCAAAACCCAGAGAGGCAGAGTATCAAGAACAGATGTTGCGCAAAATCTCTCAATGTACAAAACCCCAGACTTCACAGAGAGAAAAAAAAAATAGCAAACTGACCTCATACCACCTCGGCCCATCCTTCCAAATCTTGATTAATCCCTCATTAAACTTCTTGGTCTCCTCATCAATCTCTCTGCTATCGAACTTGGTCCTTGAAATAGTAAGATCGGATGGCAGCGGCATTTCAGCTCTAATATCGATATTTCCCCTGTTGTAAGAAGGGAAGGTTACAAGGAGGACTGAGATGCGGAAATGGCACGATGGACTGGGCAAGTGTCGCGATGGAGCGAAGTGGAGGGTGTAGGTGAGGTTCTATGGATAGTCTATATCCAGAGTCTGGACTATGTTGGTCTTCTGGGCTGTTCGAAGTGGTGGGGAAGCGGGGTAGTTTCGCGGAGATGTTGGGGGTGAAGTTGTGTTATCTCCGGGAAGAATGGCATGTGTGTTTGCAATGCAGAGGGGAAGCGGGATACCGTTTTCGGTGCTGTTTGGCGGTCGTTGAATCCATGGGCCATGTTGATGGGTTATCGCCATTGAATACATAAGAGTGGGTATTTTGAACGAATCGTCTCCGCAGTGCAAGTTGTAGATGGGGTTGCGGTAAGCTACACAGAACATGGACTTGTCAACGCAGTGAAATGAGACGAAGGGTGATAGCACTATGTATATTGGCTATTGATATCAGGCTACTGTTTACTGTTTACTCCTTGAACGTATGCGCGACGATGACATGGGCGAGTATGCTTTCCCGTTGACACTAGTGCGCTTGCGCGACTGCGGCTTGTCCTCGAGGAAGATGGACTCGATGTATGCGACCGAGGACGCTAAAGCCGTGAAAGGATATAATGCAATGCTGCACATTGTTCCCATGGCATCTTTTATGGTTCCCATGACCCAACGAATAGTCATGACAATGAGACCAGGCTGCTGTCCAGTCCTCGCAGCGGCAGCAGCCAGAGACAAGGCATCGCGAAGACGAACATCCAGCTCGCGGAAGCGCGCTTCTGTTTGTATGGCCTCTGCCATTTGACGTTTCTCGTAGCGCCGTACTGCCCGTGTAAGACCGTCGAGCTGGAGTTGCGTGCTCTGTGTGACTTTGGCGCTGATCTCTGTAATGTCAATGTTGGTGGCGAGTGGTCCATCCAATCGAGATTCGAGTTCAGCCACTCGATGTGCCAGATATTCAACTGTCAACTGGTCTTGGGGATCGGTTTTGACTATACGCTGTAGATGCCATATCTTCTCATCGCGGAGCTTGATGAGCTGTTTGAAGGGCCGGTACTCGGAGAAGAGGATGAAGATGACCAGGTTGAAATCCGACACGATGCCCTCCGTACGCGTAAGGTAGCCCCTGAGTGTGTGTAGCAAAGTCGCCCCCAGTAGAGGTCCCAGAAAGCATGCAAACAGAGCTTTCAGCTCTTCTCGCCTCAATGCTTTACGGGCGTTTTCCTTTGCGTTCCAAGCCAAGGCTGTGGTACTGCCGTCATCAAGGTCTTCTGGGCGTGAGCCCTTGTTCTTTCCATCTTCAGAAGCCTGTGGACGCTCTTCGCCACTTTCATTGGCCGCTTCGTCTTCCTCTATGATGCTGTCGTCAAGACGCGTGGAGCTCATGTCATCGTAGTCGTAATGTCGCTCTTGGGCCGCATGGTACCAATGCCTTTGCCATATGAGCAACGGTCACTTGATTGCTACACTGCTACGTTGCCACTCACCAAGGAACCGACACACACCAATGCAGGAACCAGGCTGCCATGGCGAGTATCAAGAGATCGGATGCAATGGCCGCTCCATTATCATACGTCAGCCCTACTAGGGCTGGCACGATGGCAGCCACAACAGGAATCGAGATCCAGTCCGCTGGCTCATCTGTTGCTTTGGACTTGGGCATCTCATATTTTCCACTCGTTCGCGGCAGGTCGTCCATTGACGACTGATGAGAGAAGCGCGTATCCGAGTAATTGGAGAGGAGAGAGCTGCGACGCCGTGCCAATCGAGGCGGAGAAGATGTGCCTGCACCGTCTGCACAAGTGGCTGCGCGTTTCAGCATTCTCTGGCGGAGCTGCAATTGGGGATTCATCTGAGGAGAGCCCGAAGCGTGGCCCTCGTGGGTGAAGGCGAGGCCGCGATGAATCGAGGAGATGGTGGGAGGTGCCCTACAGGTATGTGGCCTGTTGGGCTGAACAAACTATGATGGCAACCTAGACCGTAGCAACCGCGCCCATGTGCATCTTGCGTCGTGGTTCTACGACAAAGTCATCCATCTGCGTGGGCTGCAGCATGCCCACGACGAATACTCTCCAACACGCACACGCGTGGAGTCGTATGCCCGCCACTGGGGGAGACCGAATGACGCTAATCTTGATTACGTCATGGGAGACTTGCAACGACGTCGCACCCACACACGCCCTCCGAACTTGCTCGTGTCTCTCTCCATCCTTTCCTACCAACTTCTCAACCCAACTTCACCCCAATCACCCCGAATTGCATGTTGGAATCCAGTGCTAATGTCAGATCTGACCTCTATTGCTGTCCTGGATTACCATGTTTTTCTTTGACCTTTGCAGGAGGGAAAGGATGCAGCCACTACCAAACTTGCGGCGCAGGACTCCAGATGGAAGATTTCAAATACTGCAACTTTAAAGAGATCACAAAGTCAATGTTTGCTAACTTGTCTCTTGCTTTTCAGGAAAGTTGCTGCTTATTTCCTATTGCTCCCGTGGTTTCCTCTATTCAGACCCCAATCGGGCAAGGCGAGGTCTCATCGACATCACGACCAGCTGGACGTCCGCAAACATTCACCAAAGCGTTCACCCAGTGCGATGGTTTCAATAGGCCAATTTGATTCACACTGTCACTGATAATCTCTGGTTCCTGCGCGCGCTAGGTCACATTTGCGTTGCTGGACCTGCTTTCACCGCACTGTTCCATGCATGTCAGTCAGGAGCTGCTATTGAGAGGTATTACCTCCAGAGAAGCATGTGAGACCTCTTGAAGATGAGGGCTCCATTGAAAATCAATGTATTATTGAGGATAGGATACCGAGGAGGTTGTGCCCACTCTCTTGGTCTATCCTTTCTACATCTGCCAGTCTGAGTTGACTTCTCATTTATCATTGCCGCTTTGGGACCACCACCATCCAGACGCCCAGAGACAAAGCCATTTTACGCCCAGATTACAGATCTTCAACCCACGGCTACATCCGTGGGACCCATCCAGACCAGCCTAGCTGACTCTTCCGGAAGAGGGCCGACGTCTTCTCTTGCCCATACTTAGCCTGCTATGGTCGTCCCTGATCTCACAGCGTCAACGGAGTACGACTTTTCAGGCATGTCCTATTACAATTTCACCACCAACGTCACGGGCACTCCGATCGCTCCCCTCTACCCACAAGCCATCCTCCTCCCCTTATTCGCTTTCCCAGCATGGATATTATGCATTCCCTCGCTAATATGGCACTTCAGTCAGGGGAACATTGCAGCTGGCTCGGTCGTGACCTGGGTCGTTCTCAACAACTTCTACAATGCCATTAATCCACTCATCTGGCCTCGAGACAACATCCTTGAGTGGTTTGATGGCAAGATTTGGTGTGACATTGGCGTGCGGATCCAAGTTGGTACCGTCGTCGGTATTGCTGCCTCCACAACCATGATCATCCGGAAGCTAGCTAGGGTAATGGACACAAGCAACATTGTCGTGTCATCGAGCAGAAATAGCAAGTTGAAAGAGAAGATTTGGGAGGTTGTGTGGTGCTGGGGCTATCCATTGGTAATGATCCTCCTGTACTATATCGTTCAGCCTATTCGCTACTTCATCTTTGGGATTGTCGGTTGCGTCTCTGGCTACGATACCAGCTGGCCCAGCATCGTTATCAGCTTCATGTGGGGACCCATAACCATGTTGGCCGCTACATATTATGCAGGTAGGCTGTCATTCCTTATACGAAAACACACAGCTGCATCACTGACCAAGATTAGTCCTCCTCATCTACCGCCTCTATAGATATCGTCGTGAATTCTCGCGACTCATATCCGCTCGCAACACCACCAAATCGCGCTTCGTTCGCCTCTTCATACTCTGCATGATCACCGTCGTCGCCTACACCCCCTATACATTCTGGCTCCTCATCACACTATGCGGAGCCATCAAAGACCCCTACGACTGGGACAGCATACACGGTCCTCAGTTCAACACCATTATGATGATTCCTGCTCTCGGCCAAGTCAGTATTGAGAGATGGATTCAAGTTGCTACCGGCTACGTCATCTTCTTCGTCTACGGCACCGGTGCAGATGCGCATAATCTGTACAAGAAGATGCTGCTCCTCGTTGGCCTGGGCAAATGGTTCCCAAGCTTATACAACTTGAACAGTGCGCCATCAACCTTCATCGCAGCAAGGTCCTGGAGCTCGAGTGTATCGTCCAAGGCCAAGAGCATGTTTTGGTCCAAGAGTGACTCCGAGACTGAGACTATGGATGGTACCACGGCCAATGGCTCCGTACGCCACAACTCCGTCACCCCGACGCAGGTAGTGCCTACCAGATGCAACACCTTGACCCTGACCTCTCGCTTGATCTCTTTCTTCACCTCCATCTTGGCTCGCCAACCCCGCCGCACTGACGTCTTACCGCTTTACTCGCCTGACTACACTGGACGCAGCTTGGTGAGCATCAGCCAGGCTCAAGTTCAGCCGTCGGTCCACCATGCTTCCATCGGTATCGAGACGCATGCTTGGGCGACTGATGAGCCAGCAGTCCCTGGAGCGAGTGGAGCAAATGGCGTACAAGTTAGCCGCGAACTACGCCAGTGCTGCTGCAATAAGAGCGAGGTTGAGAATGAGGGCAAGGGGGAAAAAGATTGGGCTTGAATGAGATCTCTTTCTGAGGCGGTTTGCTCATGGCATGATGGTGGCCTGCCCATCGTATGATGAGCACTTTTCAAACTACTCGGTGAATGTGGGGGAATCTTTTTTGCCATCTATGAGTTTGCCATTTACGAGCGATGTTGAATTCAGAGTCCACATGAGAAGTAGAGTACGATTTCTCATGCCATCTACGATATTTACCTATTACAATTTACTGTACTAGTTAATAAAGTTCTCTTATCTTACATTGCCCGTTGATATTGCCGTCGCATAGTATAGCTGTGTGCTCCCAAGCCATCATTGAGCATGTTTGGAATTTCAATTCATGATGTAGGCAACAACATACAATGGTAAAACGACATAGTAAAACGAGGGTTGACGTCTCATGAAGCCTGTTGGTTGGGCAAATTCCTGAACTGATCACATGGAAAAAAGTCCACCCTTCGAACACGCAACGATTGAGTCAAATGAGTGCAACAGACATCACCAAATATTTCGCACATAATCAGAAGGCACACCATTGTCGTGAAGCATTGTTGATTCCGTTATCATCATGTCCACACGGCGATGTATCAGTCAAAGACAAGCCTCCACAAAAGAGAACGAGTCGGTGTTAGAATGACCATCGAAGCAGTGTTCAAGTAAACTCTCGAAGCTCTCAATAGAGGCATTGACCAGCGTCCATCATTTTCCCCAATCCAGCACAATCGAAACCTTCCGAGGTGATGGTTGAAAGCTCGCGTGTCGCGTGTCTGCCGTATGACGTAATGCAGTCGGCAGATGATGTCGCAAGCTGGGCGGAAAGCAGTGCGTAGAAAACGTGTCGTTTACGAGTCGTCATCGTTCAGAATTGAGGTCGTGGTTGCTGAGATTGAGGGGGCGAGGCGTTTATTTGCTGTGAGTTTATTAGACTTGAGTTCGGCTTGAAAGGTGACCGGTATATACGTACGAACGAGCCCTCGTCTTTCTTCTCTTACGCTTGAGACGTCGAACGCGCTTCTTCCTCCATTTGGCTCTCATCTTGTCGGCTGGCTAGGGTGAGGTTAGCGATGCGCTCCAGCTGAATGCATCCGCGGACGTGATGAAGCTGCTCAGGATGCAGCTCGGTGGGCTTGATTGGGAACCTGGAGGGGAAATTTGGAGGCGCAATGGCACACTTACATTGCTTGGAGATGAGTGTCGTGGGTTGCAGAAGAGAAGGTGGGCTGCAGCTGTTCTGAGCTCTTTGTTGTGCGTGCCCCGCTCGCTTAAGCGATTGCGCTAACGTCACGTAATGGGCAAGGCGCACCTTGGCAAACCTTTCACGCGTCGCGCTCACCACCTATAGTAGGCTTCACGCTTCATGCATACCTATCTGAAGATCCATCAATAGGTGTGGGTAAGGCACTGAAAGATGGCAGATGAAGTTGTCGCATGGTTATCCATACAGGTGGCTGGCGTCGAGGCTTTTGGTATATCACGAGCCGCACCCGGGATGCTATTGACTGACGCAACTAGACACCCATGGCGGTTATATCGAGGTCTGTGGAAATGAGCAGTTCTACCTTGGGAGGGACCCAGAGCTTTGGTGAGAGCGCTCTCGTTCCACTCATGGTATGAACTCGCTCTAACCACTACCAGTCGCTACTCCTGGAGCGACGACCTCACCATATCAAGGAAGCATCTTCGTATTCATTGTATCTTGTATGAACAAGACCCCGTCGCTCAAATTGCTCCTCTCGTCTATGCCACAGACTTATCAGCAAATGGTACTTACTTGAAGAAAAGAAACACGGCGTGTGTTGGGTCACAGGGCCGGGAGATCCTGATGGGCAACAGCAATTGTTTTCTTCTAGAACACGGCGATGAACTTCGCATCTCGGATACTGTGACGTTAGTATATACTTCCAAGACACATGGTAAAGAGGCTGTACTGTCGCCCGTCCAGCAACGCGAGAAGCAATCATTCGCCTCGCGTTATCTTGTTACTGGCCGGATGCTGGGTGAAGGTGGATATGGCCGAGTCTTGGTGGGTATAAACCAAGACACGCAACGACAGCTTGCATGCAAGGTTGTACGAATAGATCATCTCCACGATGCTCTCGTTACTTCGAATCTGGAGTTTGCCACAGGAGAGCGAGGAGAACATAAGTTAGTCACCAAACAGCGATGGCCGACCAAGGTTGCCAATTGCTTTCGTGAATTCGACATTCTAAAGGACTTGAGCCATCCCAACGTGGTCGCCCTGGAGAAGGTGTTCTGGAGTCCCAACACTATATATCTCTTTCAGGAACTGGTCACTGGTGGAGATCTCTTCTCTTTTCTTGAATTCAAAGGTGGTCGTTTGAGCAGCATTCATTCGGCCGTCATCATACGCCAAGTATTGAAAGGCGTCGAGTATTTACACAACCACGACATTGTGCATCGCGATCTTAAACCAGACAATATTCTAATGACATCTCTCGATGACGGCGCCCGTGTTGTAATCACCGACTTTGGCAACGCAAGACTCCTGCCAAATGCCGAACCTACTAGCCATATTGCAAACAACCAAAAACAGCGCATGTTCTCCTATGTCGGAACCCTGGAGTTTGCTGCGCCAGAGATACACAAAGCCAACAAGACGATCCCAACAGACAAAGGCTACTCAAAGAGTGTGGACATGTGGTCTATTGGGTCAGTCACAGCTACTGTACTTACTGGCGACGTCATCTTCACCGATCGTACGCATCCAAAGTATGAGAAGGATCCCCGATCTGTCATCATGACCCTTGCCGGGAAATGCGACCTGTGTGTTCTTGATGATAAACACCATCCGGTCTGGGCGACAATTGGTAATCGTCCGAAGGATTTCATCAGAAGGCTTCTGGTTCTTGACGAAGAAGCTCGAATGACGGCTACTGAAGCACTTTATCATCCCTGGTTCTCGGCCTACGCCGAAGAGTTTCAGAAGCTGTATACCCGCTCTATCAAAGAATGGAAGCCACGCGAGCGAAATTTAAAATTGGTCGAACGTATCTCCACTTTTGTGCCCGGACCCGTCAAATGCGCCTTCTTCAAACAGGGCCCAGGTGAAGGATCAATTTCGCCTTTCTCTCAGTCTATACCGCAGGGCGTAACCCAAGCAACCCAAGAAAGCTTGGCCCAGGACACTTCCAGCACTAACATCTGGCGCACTGATACTCCTTTGCCTTCTATCTGGCAAGATCACAAGACTGGCCAGTTTGCGAGTCGGGGGCAGTCTCAATTGCGCGACGTAGATGATTTTCTACGGGAAAGCCTAGATCGTCACATAGCTGTATCTGGCAGCAACCAACACTCTGCGGGCGACAACCATTCTGAACAGTCTTCGGAGAGTCTAAAAAATGTTCACAAAAGTTTCTTCCAGCAAATAGCTGGTAAAAAATTACCACAAACACGATCATATGGAGAGACACATGAATCGGTTCTGGTGGCTGAGGAGGTGACGCCGCTTGCTGAACAATCTCAGCTTGTAGTGAGTGACTGTGACGGTAGAAAAGACGAAGAGTGGTATCAGCAGATGCAGTGCCCCGTGGAGTCCCGCCGCCAAGATTCCAGTGGAGTTGACCAGCAGAGCTCAGTCCTGGTCTACGAGACCCCTCCAGAGGTTGGCCGTAAGCACCAACGTTCCATCTACTCGACATACTCTCAGGATCTCCAACAACATTCGAGCTACGAGCAACAGAAGCGCAGAAGACGATCTCGACCTTACGGTTGATTATCATATCTACGAATCATCTAACGCTAATCTCGCACGCTTAAAAACAAAAGACTATTTGACGAAAGTGCCCAGAAAGGGATTTCTTCATATATTGTTGAAATGTCTATAGCCGATCAAGAGGTAGCATGTTGCCACCCCGTCACGTCTTTCCTCTACCTCACCATGCCATGCTTGCCATGACTTGTCTCTATGAATCTAAATAATATACATATAGAATCATGATATGCATTTTCCCCTTTGATCAGAAAAAATCCATAAATCGCGTCAAAATCCCGTACAGCGCGGGTCTTATCGTGTGACCCCGTTTGAGCATGTGGCCATCGGTCGTTTCTTCTTCATCACTGCCAATTTCAAATTTGCGCCCTCTTCCCTCGCCTTTTACGACCAGGAACGCATTATTGACTTCATAGGTTACCATTCTCTCCTCTCTCGCCCATAGATGAGCTCGCCTATTTACTCCAAAGTCGCCCATAGCCTGCCTCCTAATCTGACAGCCCACACAATCAGTATATCACTACAATCTTGGTACTCTATGAGTCTTGAGCATCTTAAAGTCGGAGGGTTTGCTACAAACACTTTCGTTCTGGGGCATCCTACGGCCCATGTTGCTAACAGCAGCACAGTATAGCTGATACCGTTGACCTTGTTATTTCGTACACAAGGCTTTGCTACGCGAGCAGGCTTAATTACAACTTGTATAGGTCGAATGATTCTTGTGGGACAGGCCACAAAATTTGCGCCATATCATAGAAGAACAAGAGAAGACCCGACGCCAACATTACGAGAGCTGAAATCGACGGAAGTTGTATATGCCCAAGTGTTTCGCGATCCTCATGTGGTACGGTATTAGGAGCTGCCAGTGGACTGCTGGGTGCTGGATATAACATGGCCAATAATACTTTAGTTGATAGCAAAAAAAAACTTTCAAAATCAGTCTTTTGACATCGGCGCTTCGATTTCTCTACTCAGCTTCCGTCAGGCAATCTTGCACGTTTTCAAGCAGCCGAGCCACAAGCCAGCTTGTGAGTCTGGACTCGATGGCATGATGCAGGGCCAGGTGACCGCGAAGATATTACACTCAATACACGTATGTAATAATCACCTTTAGAGCATGGAAAATATCAAAACTCTGAACAACAAAGATTCTTCAGAGTTTCTCGTGCTGAGAGAGGCTATGTATTGCGCTAGGCAGAGCTTGTAGAAGGGCTTTATCAATCTGTTCCCCAATCAATGCATGTCCGTGGCAATTTCGAGAATATGGTGTGTTGTAGAAATGTTTGACAACGAGATCTCCCATCAACAGCACATTCGATGAAAAGACGGACAGGAACTTAGCTTGATTGCGTTCGAATTCGCGACATCTAGGATGGAGCAATTTGCACTTCATGGGAAAAAGATGCGCAGCAGCTAGCAGCTTTCATTGCACGAGGATCTCAAAAATGAAACGGAGGATCTGAAATATGCTTATATGTTCATCCAGAGCTGAATCATGTGGTAGCAGTGACTTGAAATCTGGATCGGAGTACATTTAACTGTAGTCCAATATGGTACAAGCTGTATATGCATGAATTACCTTGGTTTTACTGTGGATCAGTGTGTTTGGGGAACAGAGCCTTACCATTCAGCTGAGTAAGCTCTCTTCAGCATGTGCCAGAATCTGTACCCTTGGTGACAGCGACGATCACTTACTTTCAAGTCAGTCCGCAGTTGGAGAAGGAACGTTCGAAACAATAGTAGCTTAGGGGATGCGAAATATATCATACATCAAGACACTGAGGTAAGTTATAACAATAGTAAATCTCCGCATATACAGCACCACACTGCCTGTTAGTAAAGTAATATTTGGGGAAGTGATTTCAGCAGCGAAGAAATTCAGTAGAAATTCAGCGCGTGCCCCATAGTTAATGTAATGTAACGGAATTGAGTCTCTTTCATTATACCTGATGCAGATATATAAGCAGATATGTGAGACCGTAGCTAAAACTTGGCCAAGACAGCGAAAAATTCGGTATAGGTGAGCGTCCGCCGAGCCCTAGGTATCTAGGAGATGCTGTTAGCGTCTTGTGCGTATCAATTATAGGCCTTATGGTCTCCAGTGTCCAGTCTGCTGCCATGCTACAACTTACAACACTACGGTACAAAATTGTTTACAGTAGAATAGTGACCTAGGGGTTTACTATATAGGTGTAAACTGCCCTTATGTATACCTATAAATAGGTTTAAAGTAGTAGTTTACTTTTATTAAAGTGGTAGTTTACTTTTATAGTAGGGGTTTAAATTAAGTATAAAAAGTGGCTTTATTTCTATTATACACTATAATACCTAACTAAGACTAAAAGGGGTAGAGAAGATTAGCTTTACGCTATATGCATATATAACATAATAATAAGTCATAATATTTCTACTAATAGGAGGTGGTGATAGAGGTGGTAGTGTAGGTAGTAGAGGTGGTGATAATAGAGGTGGTGATAGAGGTGGTGATAGAGGTGGTGATAGAGGTGGTGATAGAGGTGGAGGTGGGGGTGGTGGAGGTGGTAGAGATGGTGGAGGTGGTGATAATAGAGGTGGTGGAGGTGGTGGAGGTGGTGGAGGTGGTGATAATAGAGGTGGTGGAGGTGGAGGTAGTAAAGAAGATTAAAGAAAGGAGGGGTAAAATATTTAGATAGTTAGTAGGAAACTAGTTATTACTACGTAATACTAGTAGATTAATAGAAGTAGAAGTAAAAGTAGAATATATAGTATAGTAAACCCTATTTAGGTTTACTTCTTCTACCTAAACTACTTCTTAGTCTACTTTAGATAAATATGGCTACTGTAAACTGGTTTTGTACCGTACTGAGTGTTGTTATGATACGAATTTTTCTAGTGGTGGGAATTGCGGCGAGTTCAACACAACTAGCCTGGCAACTTAATCCGTGCAAAACAACCTACATCAAGAGACTGTGTGAGGCGCGATTAATAACGAAAACCTTCCTTTTGCAACAGTGCTATGTAACAAGCGAGTGATGCCTCCCGCGACCGTTCGTGGAAAGCAGCTACCAGTAGCCCTTTCACCTTAGCCGCCTCTAGGCTTGCCTTAAACTGCCCTAACAACTAGGAACTAAATTTGTTTGCTTTCTGGCCATTCCTAGACACTTCCAATCTCACTTCTTTGGCAAGGTGCCGTCTTTTGTTCGAACGGAAGGTCGATGTCATGGTATATTGAAACGTCCACCAAGAGTATTAGCATGTCATCAAATGTCTCTCATTCAAATGGCCATTTTCGAAAATAGGATTTACAAGGCATGATAATAGTGTGCTTATTCCTTCTCGTCAATGTCTACAAATACAGCAATATGCCCAGATCCAAGCACCATCTTCATCGTCATCATCGCCACCACCACCATCATCATCATCAAAACCATTCAGCGGCGCGTGCCCTTAGTCTTCAAGCTCGCAAGCGGCTTGATTTGCCTCTTGGCCAAGTTTCCAAGGCCGGGCAGAGCGACAATTGGGGCAGAGGCGCTCGCGCTCTCGACCGGAGGAGGGACATACTCATCGTCCGTTTCCCCTTCAGCGTCAACGTCAGAGTCCAGCTCTGACGCCGAACCAGCACCGTCCGACTCATATCCGGCTAGCGCAGCCAGCTCGTCATCAAACTCCTCGTCCATGACAGGGGGTTCAATCTGAGTCTGCGCTGGCTGACCGGGGTCTGAGCCATGGATGCTGTCACTGTCGGAGTCGTGACGATGAGGGCTGGGGGGAAGAGGGCTGGGGTCCCGAGAGGAGAGAGGAGAGTAGGAGAGGGAGGAGGGAGGGGATGAGGAGGGAGTGGGGGTCTTGGGGGCGAGGAGGTCGTCGTCGTCGTTTCTGGGGCTCGAGCTGCCCTCCACCCTGGGTGCCTGGAGGCCGCTGAGTGACTTCCTGAGCTTGGAATGAGGACCAGCCTCATGTTGTTGCCGCCCGGATATGTCACGCCTCAGCGCCTCCAGCTCTTTTTCCAGGGCTTGCACGACCGCCTCGTGCAGCAAGTGGGTCTCGATGACCTGGCCCACCCTGTCTTCCAAAGACCCGACCACCATCCCGACTGCCGCGCCGATGCCTTTTTGGAGTTGTGCATTCAAGTGGCGGTGGATGGGGTGCCTCTTGTCGGCGAGCGCGGCAATCAGGTGGTGGGTGGTGACAGGGTAGGGCAAACGGAGGAGGAGCGAGAAGACCAAGGCGGATCCAGCCGCCGTGAGGGCACCAAGGAGGAGGAAGAAGAAGGCGATGAGGAGGAGGGAGAGAGGATCGGCGGGCTGGTAGTAGGTGGCTGGGCCATAGCCCTCGATTGGGTTGCTGATGGTATTCATCTTGGATGCGGGGACTGGTCCAAAGTTTGGAGGTTTTGCAGAAAAGGATGCTTGTGTGCTTTGGAAAGTTCTTTTTTGTCAAAGGAAGAGGATTGTGGAGCTAGAGTTCAAGTTAAGAGAGGATGCCCATGGCCTTATATGTTCACAAGTGAGAGGACTCTCCCTGGCAGCGCGGTCACCAACGCATTCAACTTGTTTCCACCTCCGCTGAGTACAATACAATCTATGGGGATTTGGAACTCTGCTCTATTGTTCGTCATTCGGGAATCAATGCACAATAGTTTGTATCAAAAACTATTGGCCGTGCACTTAAGAAGCATTGTACCGCGCTTGACAGCCTGTGTAATAGCGTATTCAACTCACTTTCACCTCATCTTTGTGCAGTAGGACCTACAGGGCGCATGAGATCCACTTTATTGTTTGCAAGGACAATATTATTGAAAATAGCTTCTATTGATGAACTCCCGCCCGTGATTCAAAGTAAGCATTGCACATTTGTATTCACCCCGAAGCTCAACGGAAGATTACAACGCCACGCAGGAGACATGTTACGCCCAAAAAACTGTCTACAAGCACGTCACCAGAGTTCCTAATCTGTCATTCAAGTGAACATGGATTATTTTTGATGTTTCAATCAGTCTATTCGCCATAAAAATCTACTCGCCGCGCATCAAGAAACGCTGGCATATGTCTACCGAAAGAATGTCCAACCCATCATCTCCAGCGACCTTGTATGCGAGCTCGAATAACCTAGCCCGCCTGCGGTTATCATTTTCCATGTATTCATGGCATCCAATATTACGTACACCATGTTGATCGATAAGCAGCGCGCTTCGATCTGCGCTACTCTGAGAATTCCCATGGTACGGCAAACAAGGAGGGGTCCCATTTGCCGTGAAGTCCAGAATAATATCCCGCCAACGTGATATAACTGGCATATACTCCTTCGGTAGCCTGTCTTCATGAATGCCGCCCAAAATAGTCACAATATCAAACGCGTGTGTTGCGAAGACACCTGGCTCTGGTAATGATCCGGGAAATGGGTCAGGGAGATCAAAGATCTGAAAGTAGGTGTTTTCCACCAGCCCGCTTTCTGCATCGCACAAGGCAGCGGCAAAGTAGTCAATATCGCTCTCGAAGAGACAGATGCGCTGCAGTGCGTCCGGGTCCTCACTGTTGGACGTGATGCCGTAGATCTCACAAAGCTCCTCGCCATTAACCGCACCTAAAACATTGGATGAAATGCATTTGAAGCTCTTCGCATGGTCTTTACGACTCTTATCTTTGCTAATCATGTGGAAAAACACACCACCATCATATGTAGTCGTGCCAATAACTTGAGCTTCGACGGGCTGAGCCCAGTCTCTCCAATCAGGTGGTGCTAGTTTTCCCTGCTTTATCAGCTTCATGGACGGTCTCTCGACAGGGAAAAGTTCGCTCTTGGTGCATGGTGATCCAACCCATCTAAGGTCCCGAATCTTCGCTACATCAATGTTGATTACTTCCTTGGCGATTTCCCTGGCGTCTCTTTCTTTCCCGTCTTGGCCCTTCGTACGAATGCCCAGCTTGTCGGCA
This sequence comes from Plenodomus lingam, assembly GCF_022343315.1. NCBI lineage: Eukaryota > Fungi > Ascomycota > Dothideomycetes > Pleosporales > Leptosphaeriaceae > Plenodomus > Plenodomus lingam. Next base: position 3,144,696 of record NW_027093974.1, read on the forward strand.
TGCGCGACGAAGGTCTGATGATGTTCCTCTGGTGTCATCGGGGGCATCGTTACTGCAGTACCTGAAAGCAGAATTGCGCGCTTGAACAACGGTCTGCGCATCGACTGTACGGATATGCTCTGTCCTCCCGCACTCTGGCCAATGATTGTGACATTGCTTATGTCACCACCGAATCCTGTCATATTATCTCGCAACCACTCGAACGCAATTTCCTGATCATAAAGTCCATTGTTTTCGGGCAGAAGGTCCGCGACTCGATTGCTATGCCAGAAACCCAAGGCTCCAAGTCGATAGTTGATCGCCACAAAGATAATGGGAGTACCGCGATTGTGCGCATGTTGTACGAGATTGGCTGGATTGTAGTAAGGTCTGTTTCCAGACCCCACGATAAACGCGCCCCCATGGATGAATACGAGAATTGGGACATGTGCGTCTTTTCGTAAATTGTTGTCTTCATCCAGACATGCTAGTGGAAGATGAATCGAGAGGTTGAGGCAGTCTTCTGACTGTCCTTCGTTGTCTTTTAGGTTATCAGTTGGTAGAGGTATGCTCTCCGCATCGGACTGCACGCTTCCCCACGGCTGGATGCTGGATGCACCTGGCTTAGAGGCGTCGAAGACGCCGTTCACATGACGCGCATTCTCGGTGTCGTTGAAATGCCGCACTACCTTGGATCGGGCGAAGCGCTGCGGGATTGTGCCATACGGTAAACCTTGGATTTTCAGCAGCGATGCAGCAGGATTATGGAGACATTTGATCGCGCCCAGCTTGTCATGGGTGATGATGATGTCGTTCATGATGAAGGTTATTGGCTTGGTTGAGCTGGACATGTTTCAGTGTTGAAGTCAAACGAGCGGATGATGATTTTGGAAAATTGTGACGTCATACGCGAAATTTGCGCCACCAGGCGCCCATTCATCATGTATTCATCGGCATTACCATACGCGGACTTGGGGGAACGCTGGGTCTCTTGGTGAACATTCAATATGACTACCGCCAGATCGTGTTGCAACTCAACACACAGTCGCAATCTGTCCAATGGACCAATGGAGACATCAAGGAGGAAAGAATGGTCTAGCCTTGCATCTCAATGCCGCCTGAGCCATGAAGACACTCTCCAGTGCAGTAGGAACCCATTGGTGAAGCAAGATAGACATAGGCTGTTGCCATCTCAACCGGCATCCCAGGCCTATTCAGCGGACAAGCACCAACACCGAGGGACTCCATTGCATCGGCCGGTACATTTTTCGTTGCCGGCTGTAAGGGCGTCCAGCTATACTTGACTTAGTGCACATCATGGTATGTAATCAAGTAGTTGCAAGCTATACTCACATGATACCTGGTGCGACGGCGTTCACTCTAATCCCGTTCTTGGCCTGTTGTTGAGCAAGACCACGCGTGAAGGTTGTAATTGCACCCTTGGTTGAGGCGTAGTCGAGAAGAGATGGATTGCTCATGTATGCTGCGACAGAGGAGCTGTTTACGATACTGTCGCCACGCCTCATGTGCTTGAGAGCGTACTTTGACATCGCAAACATGGAAACAATATTAGTCTGGAAGGTCTTCTCGGTCACATCAAGGTCAATATCTTTGATGTCTTCACATGCTTCTTGCATGGCGGCTGTAGCGGTACATCAACATTGTATCCAGACCACGCTTCCGCTAGCACTTACCGTTGTTCACAAGGACATTAAGCTTTCCAAATTCCTTCATGTGTCTTTCAACAGCCTTCTCGCAATTGCTTCGGACCTTCAAGTCCAAAGACATGAGATTTGCCTTGCGTCCAGCCTCCTCAACCTTCTTCTTGACATACTGCGCATCCTCCTCTTCTTCTGGTAGATACACGATACTAACATCTGCACCTTCTCTCGCAAAAAGAATGGCAACAGCACGTCCAATACCTAACAGTGGCTCAGCCTTTTCATCATTTCTGTGTTATTGAGGCAAATACCTGAATCGCCACCAGTAATCAACGCAGCCTTGTTATTGAGCAAACCACGGCCTTCGTATTCCTTGAGATACGGCTTCTGGTTCTCGTCCCAGAACTCAAGACGCGACCATTCTGCTTTTTCTTTCGTCTTAGCATCTAGTCCTGGGCCACCAGACTGAGACTGCGCAGATATTGAGGTTGCCGGATAGGCTGTAACGGGTTCGTCTGTGTTGCTCATGTTGCAAAATGTGCCTGTGCAGTCCTAATCGGGATTGGTAGTGCGGATGAAGATCAGCAGTGATTGAAAAATGAAATTTGAAGATTTAAGATGAACTGCTGGAAAGGTGGGTGATGTTTGGGTGCTAATCTATACAACTGGTGGGGTCTACAATAACGCACATCGTCATCAATCGTCATTTATTCACAACTTGTCATTATCATCGCAAAACGTCACGCTATGCAAATAGACCCTATTGAAGATGTGGGGAGTGATCTTGATTTAGGGCTGTCGCCGCTAGAAAGCCGGTTTTACAACACGCGTCACATCAATTCGTACCATGTACAATGATTACCAACAGTAGGTAGTAGGTACAGAAATTATGGTTATGAGCGCCTTCATATTTGAAAATCGGGGTTCATCCACACGTGGAAGCAATGTGAAATTTACCACAACCAGGACCGATACCCTCATGTGTTGTTGGGAAACTTGCTGGGGGGAGACATCAGTTTCTAGCACTTGGATGTACAACTTTCGAGGGTATGACTAGTCCTGAGTAGGAACAGATAGTGTTATATATGAATGGTCAATAAAATATCATTTCCTAGTAGGTTGTTCGATGGATTTCAAGGGTTCGAAGAGTCGATGGCCGTGGACATTAGCTTAGGGAGGCCGTGATTATGCATGTGAGATGTGGAATAGTGATATTCTTTCAAATGATATCATCTCTATGGAGGGAAATAATGGTGTCATTACTACATACCATTCATTTCCATATCCATGAACCACCATCGTAATCTCAGTCTGCGTGAGACGCGCGCTCTTGGGTTGCAGTAGTCGCAGGGAACTCTCGCGAATCTCTGCCTTCATCAGGGAGCTTGCTATCATCCACGTGCGATCTTGCAGCCAATTGCTCGGCCGCACCCGGAGCAAAGTCACGATACTCAGAGCTCGTGCCCAGTCGGAAGCCCAAATAAATGGTCATGAGGAAAGTTGCGCAAAGCATACCGAATACGGTCCACTGTGACAACGATTAGCTTCATGGTATGCGATTGGGAGAAAGATTTGACAGAACTTACATTGCCCATGGGATAGTTGGGACCGTCGGTACTTGGAAATAAGAAGGGTGCGCTAATACCGCCGCAGTTCGAGATGGCAATCGTGACACCAGTAGCAAGTGCTGTTGCAGTAGATCCAGAAACAGTCGCGGTACGGTGAGCCAGAAAGGGCATAACGGCAGAGTTGGTACATGCAATCAGGAAAACAGCAACGTAACGGCCAATCCAGTTGGTCAGCACAGCGAGCAGCAGATAACCTGTGCCAACGAGGACGAGAGCCGCCAATGCATGACGAATGCGCTCCTTTGAGTAGTCAGAATGCAAGCAGTTACTCAAAATGATCAGTAGACCAAAAGCATTTGGAGGAACTGTCAGAAGCTGCCCAATGTATCCCTTGAAGCCAAGGTTGGCAACAATGGTCGGTGAGAAGTAACTGAAAGCGTTCAAGCTGTTGACCATGAAGAAATAGCTAACTGCGTATACCCAGAACAGCGGGTCAAGAAGAGTCGCTTTTGCAGCCTTGATATCGAAGGTTTTATCCTCCTTGTTCGGCGCAAAAGGTCCCATGCGAGCGATTGCAAACGCACGCTCTTCCTCGGTGAAGAACTTGGCATCCTGCGGATAGTCTGGCATCCAGATCCATACAACTATACCGAACAAGACTGCAGGAATTCCGGTGAGGATGAAGAGCCATTGCCAGCCTGCGATGCCAGCTTTGCCGTTAAGGAAGGAGATACCAGTAGCGAGGAGACCACTAAAGGCTCCAGCGACCGCGACAGAGCCTGCGAAGATGGCCAGACGGGTCGCACGCTCAGATGGTTTGTACCAATAGCAGAGATACATGACAACGCCGGGGAAGAAGCCAGCTTCAGCGACACCCAAGAAGAAGCGGACAGCCAAAAGGCCCCCAAAGGTCGAGACGGCGGATGTACAGATGGTAATGATGCCCCAGCTGATCATGATGCGGCCAATCCAGATTGATGGCGAGAAGTATTTCATCGCGAAGTTGCTTGGCGCCTCGAAGACGACATAAGGAACGAAGAAGACTGCAACAGCGATGTTGTAACGGTTGCCTGTAAGATCCAGTTGTTTGACAATGTTGCTGCCAGGAAGGTCATTGTTTAGCGTGCGCGCGTTACCAAGGTTGACCTTGTACGCATTAGCAAAACCATTATTGCACTTGCTTCCATAAGATACTCACGCGATCAAGGAAATTTATCAAATAACTGATGCAGATGAATGGCAGAATCCGTGTGTCGATCTTCCGCACGATGCGCCGTTCCAGAGCCTTGTCGTTCAAGTCTGGTACATATGTCGAGCCCACGCCAAAGTCACGTTCCACGTTGGACGACTCTTCGTGCTTGATGTCTTTCGCCGCCATCTTAGTTGCGATATCTCGGGTTATGTCAGGCCGATGGGAAGGACGACGGTCCGTAATCGCGAATATGCGGTGACGACCGTTCTGGAGAGCGGACGACGTCCTTTTCAATGCAACCTACTTTCGGTCTCATGGTTGCCTTTGGGGAGATCTGTTATAGCAAGCGACAGCGTTAACCTGGGGAGGGGAAAGATAACAAAAGATAAGATTCAAAGGTGTTCAAGATAGCATGCCCGTATCATGTATCCATGGAAATGCTCTGCTAATTTCGACACCTGATAGCGTCCTTTTCCGTGTGGGGTGTTGTAACGGCGACAGTACAGCCAATCACTAACGTTAACGCCTGGCTTTGCCGGGAAAGTAACGTTAGCCGATGCGACGTCGCGCAGTTCAACCGAAGTGTTCCCGTAGCCGACCACGAGATACTTGTACTACTCATGGCCCTTCCAGCTTCTATAACGGATTCTGATTGGCCATGGACTACTTGCATGCGATTGTACACATGGAGCTTTTTATTCATACACGTTTGTTTAGTGGTATGACCACGTGACAGTCGAACCATCGGATACCATCTTCTTACTATACTACCATACACATGGGGGCCGGCATTCAGGAGCCAGGAAGCGCATACCCTACCATGGTGTGCAACCACAGATATCTCGAGATGAACCAGATTAGAGTTTCCAAAAGGTCAAAGTAAAAACCCAAATGTTGATCTAATCTATCCTCGGTTATTGTCACAAATCACTTGACGACGAGGGACACACAGTCAGACGCAACAACTTTTCGCGGCTCGTAAGCCAACACCTTACTGGTAACTCATCCACCATAGAGCATTTCCTCTTCTTAACGTGATAGTCTAGACTTTGTATTGTTTCCTGGATACGAAGGCAGAATGGTACAATAGTCTACAATCATTTAGACAAACGAACAGTCACGAAAGAGCAGTCACAACCGGAAGAAAGATCTTCACAAGACACATGAAAAGATGAGGGACAACTGCGTCGCATGTTGCGACGTTGAATGGTATAATGGTATATATCAAGAAGAGAATAGTGATGGTCGTTCCGAAGCCCAATCGAAACTATGTGCGACCAATGTATAGAAACAAAATGCCCATCCCAACAAATCATGAAGTTCCTAGCCAAGATGATGCCTTTTTCCTAAAGCGCCTGGCCAAAGAAATACCCCGAATCCCGAAAACGCAGTCGTTAAAATCGCATAGTACGAAGACGTCCTAAGAAGCAAAATCCCTGGCGTGGCTCCTGCGAGTCTTGGAGACAAGAGCACTGGCGACAGCGGCAAGTTGAGGGCCGGGCGCGTCTTCGATGATCTTGCCGGCCTCGTGCCAGTAGAGATCCCACTGGAGTAGCGCATCGTCTTCGTGGTAAATCTCAGTACCGAGTTTGCCTTCCGGTACGCTGGCGGAGTCGTCACCACCGGTTACCTTGATGTTGAAGGCCTGAGGCCAGAATTGCCTCTGGGAGACGTCGCCATTGTTGTGGATCGAGGCGACCTCGGTACGAAGAACGTAGTTGCCGCTGGGGATTTCGCGGGGAATGGTGACTGTCTGAGCGTTGCCATTGTCATAGAAGATGGCGTCAGTGGCCCAGTAGCCAGTCTGGCCCTGAGCAGCACCGTCAGAGTAGCGCCCCTTGCGGTAGTCTAGCAGAGCGCTCTGATGAATCTTGAAGAACTTGAGCTTGGTCTTGTCGACCTTGGCGCAGTCACCGTTGCATGGGGCGAGGTAGGTGGCTGTCCAGCCGTGATGGCTGCAGTCCCAGCCATCCTCGCTTCCGCCACAGGTGCCCTCGTGGTGCCAGTGGAAGGTGACGTCCTCTCCAGCTGGAGCCTCGACGGTGTATGGGGAAGGTGAAGCGTCCATGTGGGCAATGATGTCCGGGTGGTGCAACTTGTCGCCCAAAACGGGTTGGTAGCCCCAGGACTGGTTGGTCCACCACGCGGGTGACTTGTTGCCAGGATCCTGCTTGGATGCTTGACGGTATCCTTCGTAGCTCTTTCCGCCAGCTTCGAATTCCTCGACGCACGTGTGGCCAGACACGGTGGCGAGAAGGGCTGCAAGGAGGGCAGTGGTTTGGAAAATCTTAGACATGATGAAGTGCAGAAATGAGGATATCTTTGTCAAAAAGATGGGGGTATGTGGTGAGTAGTTGGAAATGAAGGTTGGCGAGTGTTGATAGCTCCAGAGCTATTGGAAAGAGTGACTAGTCAAAAGTGACTGAGATAAAGAGTGGCGGTGCAAGATGCGTAGTCAAGAGAGAGAGAGTCGTGAACAAGAGGAAATAGGTCTCCTTTTGAGCTGTCCCAAAAAAGCCAAGGTACCATTTTGGAGGCGGATGCTTTGTTCCTGGATCCAGCGCTACAAGGTCAACTTAGTTGGCACTAAACGTAGGTACGAACGGGCTAGAATTTAGACACAGACTCACAGCTGCCTCATCCGACGACTGTCCAGTACAAGTAGATGCATACATGCATCCACTGGGCTATACTCTGGGTTGTGTTGGACATTATGCCCAAGCGTCTGCATCTGTGGAGCGGTCCACGATGTCTTTCACAACATGTGGACACCACTGCCAGCGAATCCCAATCCCTTGGAGTGGACCACGACTCTACCGAAATACGCAATTAGTCGAGTTTTGGCGAACCACAGCGCCTAGCATTGTTGGTGTTTACGTTTCGAATGACTTGTTTCTGTGGTCGGATCATCAACAGGGCCCGCTGTACGAGGACAAGGGCTATGACGGATCATCCGCTGCCGCTCGACGCCGCCGTTTCAGCCACCAGGCATCAGGCACAAGGAGCGTACATTTATCGATAGAGCACATGTTCATGGGCCGCAATTTCTCAACACATCTTGAGTGGATGCGGAGGATTTTGCAGCTGAACACAGGGGCCAAGACCGCGGAGCAAACTCTTTTCAAGCGCTTTTAGCACAGCCCGACTCGCATGGCTGGGCCCAGCTGAGTTGGCCGTGAATTGCGCTTCGTTTGTTGTGAGCCTGAGGTTTTGTGCACGGCAGCCATTGGATAATTGGAAATCACTCCTTTCAGTCTTTGTTCAGCTGTCTAGGAACTCTTTGTTGTCGCACAGATAGCTTTCACTCATGATAACCACCTTTGGACCTTGCCTACGTACCGTACACACAAGCGACGACGACGACGACGACGACGACGGAAAGCCGTGAGCGAATCACGCTGCCCCAACACCTATACACAACATGCGCCCAAATCAAATGCACGTTATAGTTGGTGCGGGCCTTCGATGCAGTCATCCTCTTTGCACAGCGATACCCCGCCACCCGCCCTTGGCCTTAAACCTTGAAACCTTCCTGTTGTGCGATCGAGGATGTGTTACCGCCTCCGCGATAGACTAAGCTGTTGGCCCTACACGGCATCTCCAAGACACTCGACCTCTCGTCAGTGTGCTCTCTAGTACATAGCCACACATTACGACACCCCCCCTTCGGAAGACTGGTAGCATGGTTGTCGTGAAGCAGCAAATGAGGAAGCAAAGATGATACATTAGTATGACTATGCAGTTAGTCGCTGCGACAAGGATAGACTTTGCTACAAGCGAGGTTCTCCGTTGATGACGGCATTGCGATTGCCAGATGCGCTTTGCTGGCGCGTTATCTAGTTGCATCTTAGCAGGCACATGGCGTCTGAAGATGATCAGTCATATCTTGTTTCGGTGCCGAAAACCTCCCATTTGTCGTTCACGATGATGGCTCTGGTAAGGAGCCACTCATAACCCGTGCTTGGCTCTGCGGCGCTTGCGTACGGTACGCCTGGTGTAAGTTCTCGCCAGGTAATAGACGAGTTGTGAGAGAGGGGTAGGTAGGTACTTCGTCTCTCGTGCTCGAGGTTAAGTTCCGCATCCTTATAACAGCATCATGCATCAGTGAGCGATTATTCCCTGCGCGTCTCAAATCAGCTGCTAGACATTGTTTCCCACAGTATGCAACGACGAAATGAACGCATCTGAATCCACCCAAGCAAAGGTACTCTCGTGTATCGGCTGCAAACTGCGGCCACTGTCTTTCTCTTCCTCCAGAGCTTCATCCATGGCCCGACCAAGGCAATATTCCAGTTCAGCCTGAAAGATTACATGCGTATAAACAAGAGCCCAAAGCATCATCCCACACCATCTACTCACCTATCCAAACAAAGTAGACTATGTTCCGGGTGAATATCCACCATTGACTAATCATGACCTGTGTGACAACACTCCACGGAGAATTTCCCCGGGCATCGGCGGTCCAGTTGCCAACCGTGGGTGCCATGCATTGCTGAAACTTGAGACATTCGCTTGACCTTCTCGTAGTTTGCTTGGTATACGGATAGGTCGATGTCTTGCCTTCATGCAGCTAGATAAATGACAACACAGACATGCAACTCCCTACAGACATGTATCGAAGCTCCGAACAGATAATCACCGAAACCACGAGGCACACATGCATCCCATGTTTGTTTTCACTCTTTTGATTACGAAATATCTCGACTACCACATCACTTGCCAACCTACACCTGTTTTTTTATTAAATCGGTAGAAAGGACTCAGCTCTCGACGTCTAAGCAATATTCCTAAATCGAACTCATATTTTCATCGCTTATAATTGATATATAGGGCATGAAGATCAGTTCTGAGGCCATCTACACCACACGCCTGGATCCGCAATATGCACATTTTGCTTTTTCTTGGTTAAGCAAAATGAGAACACACAGCATGTGCAACCAACACGACGGCTTTTGGAGATGCCAGTACACTGCTTGGCCACGATCAATATCTCCTCATGAAGATATATCAAGACACAACTTTATACATGTTTACAAGGCAACCACTTCTCTCCAGTTCTCCAGCATCACAAGAAGTCACAAAGGGACACAAAGGGGTCGATCATCATTGCGTTTCACATTTCATAACATACATTTTAAACATTACCACATCGGCCAACTACTTCCTCCAGTACTTGCCCTTGCCCTTGCCCCACTTGGGCTTAACGACAAAGACACCACGGTCAATAGTATTGATGACAATGTAACCAGAGTCAAAAGTATAGGCCGACCAGGTCCCGGCATCCCACAGTGCATCGCCACCACCGGGTTGCGCGTCATCAGGAGGGTACACGTCAAAGAAGGCAATTTCCTCGACCTTGGACGCATCTGGGAAGCGCGGAATGGAGCTGACGTCCAGAATGCGGAGGCCGGCCTGGTAGTTGGATTGGTAAGATAGACCGTCGTAGACATACTGGTTGTGGTCGACGGAGCGGACGCCAGTCTTGTACAGGCCCGTCATCTTGGGGGCTTCAAGGTTCTGGATGTCCCATACGTAGGTTACGGCGAAGCCGTCTTTGGCTGGGGATCCGACGGCCGTGCGATTGGGATCGATTTGGCCCTCGTCGAGTTCATCGTCCATGACGAGATGGGTTTGCCAGTTTGGATCGAGGACCCAGCCCTGGTGGGTGTAGGAGGCGCCAACGTAGGCTGTGCGCGAGATGATGGCAGCGGCCCCGACACCTTTTTTGTTGGTGACGTCGTAAATGGTCAGCGTGTCCTCGTTGTAGCCGTAGCAAATGTCACGGCCGTAGTACTTTCTGTGCGGGCCACGGTAGACGATGCATTGCATGTCGTGGCAGTAGCCGTCTTGGGGCGCGCAGCCCTCGACATAAGGGGCTGTGGGGTCGTCCATGTTGATGAACATGGGGCCACCGGCGCAAGTGTCGTTGCGGCCGGCGCGACCACCCGAGCCACAGGCGACTGCATAGCCGAGCTCTTCGTTGGCGATGACAGTGTGCGTACGTCCCTTGATGCCCTGGTTGATGTCCACGAGAGCAACATCCTTGTGGATATCAAAAGTGTAAGGCTTCTTGGGCGAAAGCTTGAGCAGCTTCTTCATGTCGAAAACCTGAACATGGTGGCCGGCACCCTCGGATCCGACGATGAGGTGATCTCCGACCTTTTTGATCTCGCGCCAGATGACAGAGTCGTTGTTGGCGGGAAGGCGGCCAAGGTATTCGAGCTGACCATCCTTGGTAATCTCGGAGAAGGAAGCACCATAAGTCTGGCCAATGGCAATAAAGTCACGGCCTTTGTGGCTCCATCCCCACGAACCAGAGCCCTCGCCAATGGCGTCACCGAGCTCTTCGTGTGTCTTGAAGTCGTACAAGTCCTGTCGATGGATGAATACAGCAGGTTGCACAACATGGAGGGATAGCACTCACAATGTTGCGGCATTTGTACGTCTGATCTGCGTCGCCTTTCACGGCCTCCACGCGACCATTTTTACACTCAATCTTGTGTTTATTGGCACGCTTCTTGTGGAAGCCGTTCCATTTCTTGTTGTCGTACTTGCCAGCAGCCCGTGCCTTGGCCCATGCGGACTGCAAGATATCAGTATTCGAACAGGATGGAGATTTCCTCTTGGACTGACCTCTTTTCCCTGCATCATGAGCTCCATGACTTCTCCCGACGCATACTCGGCGCGTGTGAAGCCAGAGGCCGCAGCCAAAGGCAACGCCGCCGTTACAATAGCAGCCCACTTCATCTTGGTGCACAACGGGTGGCAGTTGATGAACCAAGAACAATGGGTGCACACGCATGGTATCTTATAGCTACTGTCCACGATTTAGAGTTACCGTGCATATGCATTGTGTTGCTTGAATCGGTCGCGTGCGATACGCCCTCCGGTACTATCGCCAGGATACCTTCCTATCGCAGGCATTCCGAAATGTCACCAAGACCGTATCAAAGCTTGAGCATGGGAACGACTCGAAATAAGGTGGGCCGCGATGCTTGGAAAGTGCATTGTCAGTTGGCGAGTGGACGTTCATTCGTCCTAGCTCCAGGCGTCGACTTGGCAGGTATTCAGTCTGCGGTTCGAGAAGGGTTGGCTCCTATCTCGAAGATCTCGTGTAGGAGTTTTGCGGGGCCATTCCGTATGTTGTGCAAGCCACTCTAAGGCTATATTCAAGCAATGAAGTTGATAGGCAGGCTGCCTGGCTGAGGTTTGCCCGCTTTAGGAAGGTAACGTTTGATGCCAAGCGGGCAAGAATTGCACTTGCGCCACGTTCATGGTTTCCATGAGTGCCTGAACTGCCAGGCAGGACTCTGGTGGGGATAGTAGTAGTCCAGGACAGGATGGACGGCAATGGCATGTGTTTCCTTGTACAGTGCCGTAGATACTATTGCTGCTTACTCTTATCGCGAAGGGTGTTATTGTGGCGGTATGGTACCGTAGGCTGGCGGCTTGTGTCGTTTGATGGCGGGGCACGGCGTGTAGGCATGCCGTCGATGGATGGAATCGAGAGGCGCGGGTGTAGGCAGGCGACCAGGTTCGCGGGAAGAGAATAGAGGTATAGTATGGCAGCAAGGAGAGGAGGAATCTCTGCAATCACAGCTGGGGGCGGTGGCCAGGTACATGTAGAGTAGTATGTACGGAGTAACGGACAAAAGGGCCGGGCTTGGCTCCTCGGCTAAACTTGCAGGCCTCACTGACGTCCCGGAGGCCGGAGGGAGAACGGAGGGACGAGTAGGGACGAGCACGGGGACCGGCCATGTCATGTGAGCAGCACATGCACTGCTCCCCATCTTGCGACCTGGCGACCGTCGACATCATGATCATCACCGAAGACTCGCTGTACCGCAGCTCAACCCAATTCAAGCACTGGTCCTTTACCCAAGCCCAACTCGATGCCCAGCGGCGGACCACCAACCTTCTAGCAACAGAGCGCGTCAAAGCCAATGTCGCGCGTCTTCGTGCCCAACGCGCCGAACACGACGGTGCAACGTCTGGGGTGGACAATGGCAGTGGGACGAGCACGCCGCTGGATCCTGGCGCAGAAACAACGAGCGATCTGGTCTGTCTGACGGCCGAGGACGAGTTGAAGATAGTCGACGACTTTTGCGAGAGGGCCGTCAAGCTGGGCACGCATTGCGGATACAACTACAACGTCATGGTAAGCTTCTTTTTCGCTCTCTCTCTCTCTCTCTTACTCACCCAATCCATCTTGCCCTTGCCAGTCAGACACGCATGTATTGACATGTCAGCCAGGCGACATGCATACAATACCTCCGCCGCTTCTACCTCTACAACTCGCCCATGACCTACCACGTCCAGAACATACTGCGCACCTCCCTCTTCCTCGCCACAAAGTCTGAATTCCTGCGCGAAAACGTCCAAAACTTTGCCGCAAACTCTGGCCGGAACGTGACAGCCGAGTCCATTCTCGCGCCCGAACACCTCGTCATGCAGGGTCTCCGCTACAATCTCGACGTGCGCCACCCCTTCCGTGGCCTCAAGGGCGTCCACCTCGAACTCGTCCAGATCGCCCACGGCAAATACGATGGCCCAGGCGACAATGGCACAAGCGCCGACATCCAAACCCGCATGCAATCCCTCCCTTCGACCCCCGGCGGCCCTGCCACAAAATCCACCGTCGCAGCCCTCGAGGCGCGCATCACAGCCGCCTACACACATGCCAGCCGGACTCTCAAGACAGCTGCCCTCTACACAGACGCCTACTTCCTCTACACACCCTCGCAAATCATGCTCGCCGCCCACCTCCTCGCAGACGAACCCCTCACCCTCTTCTACTTCTCCCTCAAACTCCCTGCCGACTCCCCTATCCACGACAAACTCATGCACACCCTCCGCGCCTGCGCACAACTCCTCTCCTCGCATCGCCTGTACGTGTACACAACACTCCCAAAGTCCGAGCAAGAGACCCGGGAAGCGGCGCACCAGGCTGAGATCAAGGCACTCATTGCAAAACTCAAAATGTGCAGGGATCCAGACAAGGTCGATTTGGTTAAGCTGAATCAGGCACACAAGAGGGATGCAGTGGGAGAGGCGGGCCTCGACGAGCACAAGGCTAAGAAGAGAAAGTTGGCCCGTGAGGGCTATGAGAAGGAGAGTGATGCCTTTTGGGGACCCGAGCTGGCCAAGCCAAATTAATGTCTTTTCTTACGGAGAATAAGGAAGCTGCATGGAAAAGGCGTCTTGATAACCCGGTTTTGTTTTCATGGCCAAAAGGTACGGCGTATATATGTATTTGTAATGATCTTCATCTCACCAAGTCCTCTCCAGGGTAGAGCTGTCAAGGGAGATGCTGGCTTTCAGCTTTTTGCAATCGAGGATACCAAAACGAGAGAATTTCGATGGGCAGCTGCACGTGTTTTGTGATCGTGCAGCCCATCATTTAGCTCCATTCAACTGCTCACTGCCTTGTTCCTGCTGTTACTCTCCATATATGTGCAAACCATAAACATCCAAATATTCTGCATGAATAAACACCAAGACACAAGTCCAATGTCTGAATCTGGCACTCCCAATCAAATAATCCTCGTCTAATATCCAGTTTGCTTCCTTTTCTTGCCCGACCACCCTACTATCCTCTCCTATCCCTTCGGCCACTCTCAGCAAAATCAACATCATTGCCACTACCACTGCTGCCGTTCCCTGCTGCACCTCCAGTACCACTTCCACTCCTACCACCACCATTATTCTTGCTACCTTCCGTACCAAACATTGGCGCAACAGGCGCAATCCCAATACTCTTCTTAGCCCCCAACATCGACTTGCCCAAATACGCGCCAAACATGCCCGTGACCACCGGCCTGGCTTCTGCCGGGCTACCCTCAGAGTGACGAGAAACCACTTCTGTACTGCGCTTGGCAGGACGCTCAGAGGTCCGGCAAGGAGTGCCGCGTTCTCGCTCTCGCTCCCGGTTACGCTCTTCGATGCGTTTTTGGAGTTCGGCGGGTGCACGCTCGGTGCTGCGACCCGCTGCAATACGATCCGCGGTGTGCTCTTGGTCCTCCTGGTCGCGCGTACGAACCCTACCATGGGCTTGCTGGGCATTTGAACTCGATCCTATCCGAGAACTCGACGCGCTAGCTTCACCATGGCCGCGCCTCTCCAACTCCGCCTGTAGGCTGTGGTGCAGGCCGAGAAACGGGCGGGGCACGACATCGGGATCAAAACACTTCCATTTGCGGAGAATCTCCGTTCTCGTAGTGCGGGCCTTCTCCTGGACTTGTGCCGTGCTTAGGTCGGAAATGAGTTTCTTCTTCGACGTGCCAGGGGTAGGCGAGCCGGAGGCTTTGCGCTTGTTTATGGTGGGCGAGGCAATTGGGGCAGCGGACGGGGAGGCGATGGCACTGAGAGTTGAAGGTGCTGCAGCTGGGGTGAGAGCTGGTACATTTGCACCTTGAGCAGGAGAGGTCTTTGTGACCAACGGCAAGGACTCAACACCAGTGATGGCGCGTGGCGTGGCCGCAATTGCGTTGATAGGAGCTGGATGTCCTTCTTCAATCGGCGCAGGCGAGTTATTCCTCAAAACTTGAGACTTCTTATCGCCAATTCTAATGATCTTGCTCTGGCTAGACGTAGGATGAGCTGGCGGAGGCGCAGATGGAGGAGTGCGCAATGGAAGGGGCTCGGAAGAAGTATGGACATGCTTGAGAAACTCAGGTTCGACATTGGTTGGCTTTCGACGCTCATATCGCTGGCGAACATGTGGATCTGAAGGCCGAAGCGCTGGAGCATCGTCTTCACCAATTTCAGACTCGGAAGGCGAGTCTTCGTCTTGATGTGAAAGGGCCGGGGCCGGTAGATCTTGCTCAGTATCGCTCAATTGTTCTCCTTCCCTATCCATCATCTCACTGTCTTGATCTTGACTTGGCAATTCTTGTACAGCTTTTTCACTGCTCTCAACAGCCCCCGTCGGTGATTTATCAATGTTGGCTTCAGTCCGCAATGGCCGAGCTACACCACCCCCCATCCGACCTTCTCCAGCCCAGTCACTGCGATACTGGACTGGTGTTCTACTCACTGTCGCCCCAAAAGCTGAGTCGAAGTCCTGAAGAACGTCTTTCAACTCGACAACCGCCTTGTGCATCTCCGGAAAGTCGCTTCCACAAGCCGAATACACCGAGACGACGTTCCAGCTTGCTACCATGAGATTGTCAAAGTTGGGAAAGGCAGCCGAAGCTATGTTGTTGAACAGATCAATCTTCGTTTGCTCAGGCACAGCAGCAAAGGTGGCAGCTTTGAGAGAAGCTGGAATCGAACATAGGCCGGCGACGGGACGGGTGTTGGTGATGTGGGGAGTAACTGGAGTATTGGGCTCACGCCTCCAGTGTTTCAGCGCTTCAACATGTTAGTACACGATGGAATGGAACGACTATGAATGTTACCCGGGGCTGAGAAGCCATCCTTTGACTTTTTTTTGGGAGCTTGGAGCCTTGAAAGTGTCTAGGACGGTCAGTACGGTATGCGATCCCTAATTCACATGGCTACAACAGTCGGCAGACCTGCTTTGATTGCCTGAAAATGAATTGACGTACCTCTCCACTAGCAATGCATACGGGACTATTGGGCGGAGAACTGTACGCCGATCTCCTGGCCTCATTGAGTATGCTAATGCGTGCCATGATCATGCCGATCTTCTTCTTGAACATTTCCACCATAGTTCGCGCAATGAAGCCATGAATAGCGACGTGGTCGAGGCTCTGCTCACTTTCTGCCAGGGCTTCTTCGGTGTGCATCTCAATCTTGCCGTGTTCAAAAATTAGATAGGCATGCAGGACGCCATGATTTTCCTCGGGAAAGATGACATTGCCCAGCTCAAAGCGAGACGCACTGGCCTTGAGCTTGACGAAGACCAGGTCAGGAGTGGTGACGCCGTTGATATTCTTGTAATCAGGCGGCTCAGGGTTGGCAAGACCATCAATGAAGCTGTCTAGATGCTGTGGGTCAAACCACCGCAGTTGGTCGCGCAAGATGAGCGCTCGCTTCTGCGCCGTGTTGAGAGAATTGAAAGTGGGCGCTTCGAGATCCATGGTGAGTGACGCTGAACTGCGAGGGTGACAATGATGTGCCCTGTACGGGCCTGCGCCACTTGTTCTGAGCCCTTTGCGTACCCAATATTTCTTCAGCGGTTACCTACTATCTGTAATGGCCGACAGAACGAGAAGACAAGGGGTCAGATGTGACCGAGAGTTATCAATGGAGGCTGCTCAGTGTGAAGAACAGGCGGCAAAAAAAATAAAAAATAGAAAGAGCGTGATATGTAAACATGCCCAGGATCCAACCAACGCGCACTCTCACTTGAATGTCGCTATACGCACGCTTCATCACGCAGGTGAAGGCGGCGCAAACGGAAACTCCCCTCTTACCCGTTTTGTCCGGCAACAATGTCGACTGGTGCTAGCTACGCTGCTCATGTACGGACCGGTAGAGTACAGGATACGTCATGTAGATGTATAAAATTGGCCAAACCCTACGTTCTATAGGCAGTTCGAATCTACGTGAAGATGACAAGCATTGGATGCAAACATGCAAGACCAGAAAGCCATTTGAAATTCAGACGATACGACGCCGAGTCATTTAGATAAATGAAAGCCCATGACACCGTGTTTATACGTGGAGAAGAAGAAATCTGCATTTTGGAGAGAAGAAGTAAGAGAAAGGTTTTAGCACGTTGAGTCAAGTAGATAGGGATGAAGGAGCATGAAATGGACTACGATGTGACAGGCAATCAAGGGTGGAAGTGTATTGCCACCGTGTCTATGAGTAAATCCTACTTGTAGAGGGGCTCTAAGCACGCATCCGATGACTCGGCTGTTCTGTTAGCAGGTTTACAAGTATAGACCCTCTGGCTCGCCCTCAGTCTTGGTCTTCAGTACCCTCTCCCTGGCAGTGCGGAAGTCTTCCATGTTGACACGCATCCTTCGCTCGCGCAGCGCCATGAGACCGGCTTCGGAGCAGATGGCCTTGATGTCAGCACCAGAAAGATCGTCTTTCTGGTTGATAAACTCGTCAAGATCAACGTCCTCGTTGAGCGACATCTTGGATGTATGGAGAGTGAAGATCTTCTTCTTGGTCGTTTCTGTTCATGTATTAGTGGGTGTAAAATTCAAAGTGCCTCGCAGAACGTACGATCCGGATTTTCAAAGAGAATCTTCCTGTCAATACGTCCAGGACGAATCAGGGCGGGATCCAGCGTCTCAATCTTGTTGGTAGCCATGATGACCTTGACATCCCCACGATCATCAAACCCATCAAGCTGGTTGAGAAGCTCCAACATGGTTCGCTGAATTTCACGCTCTCCTCCAGATGTTGACTCGTATCTTTTCGTACCAATGGCGTCAATCTCGTCGATGAAGACAATGGAAGGCGCATTCTCTGCAGCAGTCTGGAACAGCTGTCGCACTAACCTCGGACCGTCTCCTAGGTACTTTTGAATCAGCTCACTTCCTACGATACGCAGAAAAGTAGCGCTGGTCTGGTTTGCCACCGCCTTCGCCAAGAGTGTCTTTCCGGTACCAGGAGCACCGTAGAGAATGACACCTTTCGGAGGCTTGATGCCCATCTCCTCGTACAGCTCTGGGTGCAGAAGGGGAAGTTCAACAGCTTCTCGCACTTCCTGAATCTGTTGCTCCAAACCACCAATATCTGCGTATGATTCTGTGGGCGCCTTGTCCAGCTTCATGACCGATACCAGCGGATCTGCGTCGTCTGTGAGCACACCAACCACCGACACCGACTTGTGATGCAGCAAGATGCTGGCACCTGGTTCCAGAAGGTCCTTGTCAACGAACGACATGATGGAGACGTAGTATTCGGGGCCGGTAGCGCTGGACACGATGGCGTGATCGTCGTCGATGAGTTCCTCCAGGTTGCCGACACCCATGGGGCTACCACGCATGTCGTCTACCCGCGACCGCTCGTCTGCATTCCTGTCTTCGGCACCCTCGGCGCTAGAAGGAGCAGGCGCATTGCCTTCCTTGACAGCCTTGGCTTTCCTCAGCCGCTCCTGGTTCTCGACATATTCTTCCTCGAGCAGTAAGTGATCGTGGATGCGCTGCATTCGTAGGTAACGCAGCTTGCATCGTGCGGTCGGGTAGACAGTGGGGAGCTTCGCGGCAGCGCTGGGGCCGGCCTGCTTCTTCTTCTTCCTGCCAATGCGCGTGGTAGGTTGTGGCGGTGGCTCGTACTTTGGTTTATCCTTCTGTCGTGTCGTCAGCGCCGTTCCGTAAATGCGAGGCTGGCGGCCATGCCAAAGCCATCAACAGAGCCTGGGTGATGTGACATACCTTGTCCCCAGCCTTCTTGTTCTTATCATCACCGGGCGCTCCTCCTCCGGTGCTTGACTGCTGGTTGCCCTAGATTTGTGTTGTGAGCACTTGCTATCAATCTAGGATCGAGGGGAGGCAAGCTCACCATGACGCGTGGTCAGGTACTTGTTGTGTCTGCGTTCCAAACTATGTGTGGATGCCGTGCGCCAGAAGAGTGGATGTGAGTAACAGAGGAGCGATGGCCGATGGCGAGGTGCGTCGTCGTCGTTGTCGCTGTCGTCTTCGTCTATCGTCCGTGTTTGCAATGTCGTCGTCGATGGGTGGCCGCGGTGACAAGCTGCAATTCGGCGCGAGGGCAAAAACAGCCTAGTGCAGAGACTGCAACACTGTGGCG
Organism: Plenodomus lingam; assembly: GCF_022343315.1. Lineage (NCBI taxonomy): Eukaryota > Fungi > Ascomycota > Dothideomycetes > Pleosporales > Leptosphaeriaceae > Plenodomus > Plenodomus lingam. Next base: position 3,163,772 of record NW_027093974.1, read on the forward strand.
TCCCGTCATCAGCCACAGCAGCACTGCCACACTTGCCGCTGTTCCCAGCCGGGCTGTCCTGCTCCCATACAACGACAGACACGTCAGGCTCGCCCCGATCAGCCATAAAACACCATAGTATCACCACATTGCATGTCAAAAGGGCAAAGAGAGTCCTTCTGCTTCTCCCACCCAGCCTTGCATCCATCCCAACACTTACCTCCCATTTCTGCCCACCGTCTTCAGCTCTCACACACGTGACAACTCACCACCATCCAGTCCAGTCCATCCATCCAAGTCCACACTTTCTCCCACACGTCCTCCACTACACACCCGCCCCGCCCCAGTGAACCGCTCTTCTTCCCAACCGCAGCTTTCCCATCCGCATTCCCGAGGTCAGGTACTCTTGACGGTGCCGTATCATCCACACACCCGCCCACCCCAACGTTCCACCGCCATTCAGATCGAGGTATAACAGTCTCCCGTGACGTTTCCCCTCCCCTCCCCACGCCTGCCAGACGCCCCCATTGCGCCATCCCCCAACTTCCAGACTTCTTGCCTGGTTGGACGTCAACAGCCCACCCAAACACAGCCCTCCACGCCTCTGTCGGCTACGCTACACTCGTGCCTCAGGCTGACCAGACAATAGGGCTAGCTCCTACTTGCTGCCTACTTGAATCCCCCACTCCGCCCGCGCCTCTTGTCTAACTTGCGTCCCTTCTTACCGCTCCACGGCCCACCCATACGCACACACACAGACACACTCACACAGACATACATACACACGCACACGCGCACACGCACGGACGATGGCATCAAATCGGGCGAGGCGAATTGCAAAAGAGCTTGCCGACATCAACAACGACCAGCTCTCCCAAATCATAGTCGAGCCGGCTGGCAATGGCGATGACCTTACACATTTGCGGGGCCAGTTCTTCGGCCCTCCAGACACACCGTACGAGGGTGCCACATACTTTGTGGACATCAAGATCCCCACAGACTACCCGTTTCGACCTCCAAACATGAAGTTCGAGACCAAAATCTGGCACCCCAACGTCAGCTCGCAGACGGTTCGTAGCTGGCTTTCGAGGATGACGCGTGACTTATTTACTGACACACCCAGGGCGCCATCTGCCTAGACACCCTCTCCTCGCAATGGTCCCCCGTCCTCACAATCAAGAGTGCCCTTATCTCGCTACAGTCCCTTCTCAGCACTCCAGAACCCAAAGACCCACAAGACGCAGAAGTGGCCGGCATGCTGATCCGCAACCCTGCAGAGTTTGAACACAAGGCACGCGACTGGGCGGTCAAGTATGCCGGTGCGCCCAAGAAGGAGATTGCAGAGGGCAGTGGAGGCGCGACTGCAGAGTCCATCCGAAAGAAGGCGCAGGTTTCAAAGCAGAACGAAGAGAAAGTCAAGATGGCAGCGTAGGTGAAACATGATAGTCCAACCATGGACCCTGCTAACGATGCATAGATACAAAGGCTACAATAAAGACCTGGTCGACCGCTTCGTTGCTATGGGCTTCGATGTAGAGGCTGTGGTCGAAAGCTTCGAATACGTTGGCATAGACAAGATGGGAGGCGAGGACTACGAGCTTGAGGAAGCCTACATGGGAGATATCACCGCTCGTCTGTTTGGCGAAGCCTAGCGGTTTGTGTCTTTTTCCAATGACCATTCACAGGATCCTTATATCCATTTGTACTTTTTTCCAAAGTGTTTACGTTGGCCATTATTCCATGTTGCATACAATTCATAACAGGCAAAGGCGTCACGGGTCAATGGTTCATTTCATGGCGCAGGCGCAGGCACGATGAGTCTTGTTCAGAGATGTACTTGATTCTGGTGATTAAACAATACATTACATCCCCAGACTCCCTGGACAAGGGGCAGAAGGGTTGTGATTGCTCATCCCATGTACTTGTCCGCGCGCTTAAGCAACAGCCTCAGTGGCTTTGATGATACCGCGTCCTTCAGCAGATTTGCCAACAGGGTCAGTCTTGATCTCAATGTCCGCCTGACCGTAATAGGTGACCTTGTTGGGCAAAGTGTGCTCAACGCTGATGGCTGTAATGCTAGTTAGCAAACCTGTCCCCAATGCCTCCTGAAGTCTTCTCCTTCTGAATGGGGAGTAGAGAATTAGGGTGTTGTAAAAACTTACTGGATCCATTCCTGGTGGCCTTGAAACCTTCAGAGCAGGTGACTGAGCTGTCCTGGGGATTGTTGTAGATATCCTCGCAGTGGCCGACTTGGCCGTTCATGCCTTGGTACTCAGACGAGGTGAAGTTTGCAATGAATGTCTGGCTCTTATAGCCCGAGGAAGCCCAGGCCTGACGGTAGATCATGTCCCAGTTGCCCATCTCGTTGACGGGCTGAGCGGCGGCGAGCCCAGAGGCAGCGGCGGCGAGGAAGAGAGGGGTGAGCTGCATTTCGGCGGTTGATTTGGTGGTTGGTTGAAGTGATAGTGTTGATTGAGCGAGTGTCTGAATGTTCGGTGGTGAGAAAAGTGGATTGTAGGAACGATGGTAGACTTTATATAGGTAACAATTCTGCTGTTCACCTCCTGGTGGTTACTAACAAGCCTTGGAGTTAGAAGAAAATAAGTTGGGATAGTATGCCTTGCCACCTTGGTACAAGCAATATTGTCGACAACTGCGCACAGGCAAAGGCACGCCCCTTCCTTCAAAGTTCCCATGGAACGTCCCGTTGTTTCTCGTATTTCTGGAACTTTGGGCAAATCGCCCGCAGCCGCAGGTAGCCAAGTTCGATGATTCGAGCATCACCCGTCCACTTGTTCCCCACTGCGTTTATAACGTACTGTTACGTACTAACTCCTAGTGGCCAATGTCAGCGAACAGCCTCGCATGACGACGTCGTGTGTGCCATAATTTTGAAGACTGAGTACCTCGTATACGCGGCGATCGGAGCAGGATTCGGCTACAACACTCCTCAGGGGCGATAGGAAATTTCCCTGATGGGCCCGAGTGGGGTAGAGCGCGGAGCTTAATGGCTCCTATGATGTTAATTTTAGTAACACTGACATGTTTTCCTGCCACAGTAGGTGTCGGGGAAAAGGAAACAATGAAGCCAAGCTGCGGTAGTACATTGTAGAGTCGCATGAAAAGTATGGAGCTTTGCGGAAATATCGTAGAGGCAATTGGCGATGGCGATGGCGTCTCGGTGCCTATGACCGCATTTCAACCTCATCGCCCATCTTCCATGCTTTGGCCCTCGTATCCCGTCCCGTCTGGTCTTCTTCAATCATGCCATCATTCTCGACAATACCACTCTCTCCACATCTTCAATCCTCTATTGCAACCATCTCATTCGTATCCGACTTTGCCTTCCACCTCGGGGAACAAGTGACTCCCCACACGCTTTCGGCGGTGAGGGTAACCGAAGTGGATACAATACAACGTTGCAGGCTTGGGCCCTGAATTCAATTCACAAACTGTCCAAATCACAGAATGGGTAGACCACCTGCAAGAGCACCATGGCGCTGGCGAAACCGTTGGTTGGCTCCTGAACGAGAAGGGGTACGGGCAATGCCGCCAGGGGCTGTCCGACAGAAGGTCACGTGAACAAAACCCTCTGGAATGCCCAGTCATTTACCCGTAGCGCATGTTACTCTAGTCCAAGTATACACCACGATAGTAGATGGAACCCGCCGTTACGCATTACAGTCTATTGTCCATGGTACTTGAATGCGTCAGTTTACGTAGATGACTGCTCTATTATTGGAACATAAACTGACTCATCCTGTATAGCACGGTGTCAATGGTGGTCAGAGATGATCGAAATATTGCGCAATTTTGTATCTAGTAGAATGGGAGGAGATTTTTTTAACTCTAACGTTATCTAAAAAGTGGGTCGTGTTCCCGTACCACCGTACAGTAGGCAAGTGTTATTCGTCCGGGTCGCAATAAGAAAAGTGTCCTGGTTATAAGCCTTACCTTACCCGAATCAGTTAACATCCTGCAGCTAGTAAATTAGTACTATAGGGGATGCCACTAGATAGCCTGCGACCAGTATTAATAGTATTAATATATAGTATTAGTAGTATTACTATAGTAAAGGAAAAGGATTAACTTGCTATAACTTAGTATATTTATAATACTACTAGTATAGGGCTCTATAATAACCTTATACTCTATAAAGCCTTAGAGGACACCTAAGAGTTATCTAAGTTAGTTAGTAATATAGATTAAGTAAGCAATATTTCTATAAGATAAAAAGTATAATAATTAGGTGTGTTTTAATAGATTTTAGTTAATACAGGATATTAGGTTATAGCTATTGCCTAGTTGCCGCAGGTAAAAACTCTGCAATAACACGTAACTAGGTATAGATAACCTAATATCTACTAATACTATACACTAATACTATTAATACTAGTCGCAGGCTATCCAGCAGCATCCCCTGCAGTACTAATTTACTAGCTGCAGGATGTTAACCAATTCGGGTAAGGTAAGGCTTATGACCAGGACACTTTTCTTATTGCGACCCGGACGAATAACGTTTCCCCCGTACAGTATGTAAGCGGAGGTTTCGAGGCAAGTATTCACGACCTCTGCCGAGCAGTTAGCAACAACGGTTCCTTGCGGCCGGGAGAAAGAGCAACAGAGGTCGCGTCCTGGAGCTTCCAGCCGCATGGGTAACGAAGTCTGCTACTCTGTGATTGTGATGCATGTAGATTCCCTTAGTTGAATCCTTTCCTAACGAAATGTATTTCATAGTAGTAGTCCTTTAGTTCTCTGCTTTGTCCTACGTTAAAGATCACAAGGATGATAATGTGCGCTAGGTCATACTATGGTACTATGCAAAAGTGCTCACCGTGGGTCTACTTGCAGGGGTAAAGTGAGATTAGAAACACTGTATTCTAATACTTTTCATACAAATCCATAGTAATTTGTATAGTAATCAATGCACCCCTAAGTTTCTCGATGTTTCTATCTCTCAGTCCTCAACCCCTATTACTACCCCTACCGCCACCTCTACCACCACCTCTACCACCACCTCTACCACCACCTCTATCACCACTATCTATCACCACTATCTATCACCACTATCTATCACTACTATCTACTATCCAGACCTACCTACAGGGCAACAGCCCTCATACGAACGACTACGAGAGATTGTGCGCGCAGCCTAGGACTTAATCACACCTGATTAGCTCTAATTACTAGTAAATAGTATAAGGGCTTGCTGCCAGGCAGTGATTAAAGCCTAAGGTGGGCACACTAAGTATTAAGAAACTTCGAGAAATGAATATATTACTGTATCACCCCAATCTAGTATAGTTAGATACAGGGGTGGCTCAGGCGCCCCACAGGGGAGCACTTATGCCTGATACCATAGTAAATCGTTTGGCCTAGCAGAGAGGGTCTAGACCATAAACGAGACTCTTTAGTATGTGCCAACTAGCATGTCAACTCAAAATAAAGGGCGGACTTAATGCTCCATCGCGGAACATCTTTAGGATCATGTTCCTCTTGCAGAACGGATAATCAGCGAGCCATATTCATCGTACAGCTAAGCCATTACGCTTTCCTTCCTTCCGACCTTCGTCCTCCCCAAATTTGTCTAGGAGCTCTGCATGACTTGATAACAGTCTAATAGCATCTGAAGCTCGAGTATTAGCCTTGCTATCGTTATAACAGTTGAAACTGCAAGACCAGATATGTCCCTCCAACCTGGCCCAATAAGAATGACAAGTAGACGACGATAGTCCTAGACCCATTTCGCACGGATTTTGCGCAGCAAATAGCCAAAAGCTGATGCGAGGAGCTTAATAGTACTAGACGCTAAAGTGATGTACTCATATCTGGTTTTGCAAGAGTTGGGCACTGTTTACGAAGTAGTGGAGCTTGCAACTGCTCACAAATTTTGCGTTTTATGCGCTGCGGGAATAGCCGTCTTAGTTGTCAACCGCCCTTTGCAAGCGTCTCTAGAACTGGGCTGAGAAAAGCATCCCATAGCCCTGCCTCCTGCATGTTTGTAGTCGCCTCTTCGTTAACACCCCATGCTAACATCCGCCCGTAGAATCGAACAAGCTTGAATATACCCTGCACTGAGCGCGTTGAAAGGTGAGCGAATTTCTCATCAGGCCCAAGCACTGTTACATCGCCTTTCAAGCTAGAAGGGTATGCGTAGTAAATCTTATGCTCGTTGCCGATAATAGTGATGGCGGGCTCAAGGAGGTGTGCGGATCGGGAAGTGGTCAATCCCTTCTCGGTGGAAATAGTGGCATTGTCTGCTGTATCTTCCGGTGTCAACAGTAGATCGGAAGTAGGGAACGCCAGGCGCGCCAGTTCCATCTTCTTCCGCAGGCTTGCAGCCATCCATATACCTATCTGCAGCTCTGCCTCTTTCGCATCGCCGTTCTCGGGCTTGACCTCAATTCCCGAGAAAAGTGCCAGGCGCTGAGTGCAGACGTCCGACGTATGCGATACAACGGGCATTTTCGCTGCCAATTGTGTGTATAGTTCCGCGGTTTTAGGGTCAAAACACGAATACGAAAAGCAGAAGTCAGTCTTGCGCGTGAGTGCTACTCTTCTGTTGGGTGAGGCTGATGTGGGGTCGGAGACAGTGGAGAGATATGACGGTTGAATACTTTGCGATTGCCTGCAAACACCAATCAGTAAATCGCACAGATAAGGTAGGGCTGGCTTCGGAAGATACCATACACACTCTCTAACTTGAATTTGGTGTTGCAGTCTAGCTTCATAGCGAGCTCTATCAACGGCCAGACGACGCGATAGCACCAGGCGTTCTCATCGCGCCCAAACTCGGTGCAGTGGCAGGCGTCTTGGAAGATATTCTTGAGACGATCGAGCGCATTTACCAGCGCGGGGTGACTAGCTGGCCGTGTATCATTGTGGTCGTATGCTTCTGAGTCGATGGGGTCCATGGCGAGAGAAGGGGCAAATAGTGTGTCCGACTCTATCGCTTTGCGCAGGCCAGCTGGTATGTAGCTGATCTCTAGACCTTCGCGACGGCCCAGGCGACCGCGAAGGCTGTTGATGCGTGCAGAAACACTGGCGGACGGCGGCTGTTTCACTTGGTTGAAAGGGCTGAGAGATATGGAAGGCGTTGCAGTACGCAGTTCAGTGAGATTGCGCGTGGGGCTCGAGCTCCTCTTCGATCCTTGTGGCGCCGTCAAGGTTGTGCAGTCTGACAGATCTACTATGCTGATACTGCCCGCCTGCGATGCGCTTTGGGTTGGCAGCAGGCCGTCGGTATCGATGCGTTGTCGCTTAGGGCTCGAGTCATGCAGCATATCGGAATCGCGTTGTCGTTTTTGCGAATGCAGTGTTGGAGAAGCGGGAGATAGTGCAGTAGTATTTTGCAGCCAGGCTTGTATACGATCAAGTGTGGACGGTGAGCTGGACGAAGGCGAACAGAACTGCATGGCCGCATCGACTGTAACGTGCAAGCGGTGGCACTGGGCAGCTTTGCAGTTGGCCGACACGAAGACGATTGCGCCAGCAAAGGAAACGGCGGCCACTAATAAACATTGGTGCTTTCTTGTTGCAGAGTGTAAAGGGCTTGGGCTTATACCCAAGTGTTGCAGGAGGGATATCAACCGGATCACGGAGCATCTTGATCCGATCAATCCTGATTAATACCCCTGTATGACCCACTATCTGATTAACTGCCAGCTTACTGCTAAGTGCCTAACAAAAAGTAGGAGCTCTAGTAAGGAAGGTTTACTAATTATTCACCTTCTAGTAAGGGTAGCTAAAGCTCTATATATATAAGTATAATTATAGTAGATATAATCTAATAATCTATCTCCTAAATTATTCCTAACCTTAGTAATCTAAATTTCTATAGTTATAAGCCTAGTTTACGCTTTACCTTATTAAAGATTATCCTATCTATTTAAGCGTATTATTTAACTTAGACACTAAGCTAGCAAGCTTTACTCTTTCTTTATACTATTTCTTAAGTAGAAGCTTACTTATTACTCTTCTATGTAAAGGACTTAGGCTTATGCCTAAGCCTAGGTCTAACACAAGATAGACTAAGTCTAACACTACTACTAAGCGAACACACTAGACACCTATAAAAAGGCGTAGAGGGCTTATCTCTCCTTTAAGATACTAAATACTATTATTAATACTTATTATATTCTCCCTTAAGGCTAGTCTATAATATTTTAGTATCTTCTTCTAAATATACTATAATAGTAATAAGAGATAGACGCGCTAGATATTTAGAATAACTAGGTGTAACCTAATATAGTAGAAAGGTTAATATAATAGGTCTATAAATTAATAGAATAATAGGCTTAAGACTCTACTATAATAGCTATACTATATTAATAGAATAAGGAAATACGCAATTAGATTCTATCCTAACCCTCCTCTAAGCCTGCTAGGTTTAATAACATGCTACCTCTATCCTCCCCTACCTTATATTATAAACCCTTCCTAGTTAGCTTGCTATATAATAGCACTAAGGTAAACTTCTCCTCCTAGTAAATAACTATAGAGTTTAAACTACGTGTAGATAAGGTCTTTATTAGGGATAAGGAGGCAAGATTTATATATATTTAGTCCTAGTTATTACCTATAGTCTAGCGTGCTATAGCACTATACTTTAAGGATAGTGCACGCAAGTGTTAGGATATAAGTAGGTTTCTAGACTACCTAGCATTCTATTATAGCAACTATTATAGGTAGGAGCGCGCCTAAGTTATATTAGAACACTTATATTAGGGCTAAAATTAGCCTTTTATAGAGTTCTTTATAAATTTTATATAGCTCCTTATATAGTTAGGAGGTTTATACTAGGATAATAAATAGAAGCTTTTATAACTTTAGTAATCTTTTAATAGTTGTATACGCTTAGTTTCCCTTAATAAGGGAGTCTCTAGGATAAACTATAATATAGCTATAGAGGAATATAAGATAATTATAGTAGATATTAAAATAGCCTCTCTAGAACTAGGTTTTCTTTAGGCTAGTAAGTCTAAGGAACCCTAGTAGAAGTCTAACTTAGATTAGGATAGTAATATAAATATAGTAGAAGTAGTAGCCTTATTAAGTGCACCTACTAAACTACTAATATTATATCCTAACTAGATCCTATAGGACCTATTTAATATATAGAAACTAGCTAAGGTCTACACCTAGTGTAGATAGGGCAGTTATTTTATGCGTGTATGCCCTAATACCCTATTACTATAACTAGTAGGTGTTAAGATAGTTGTAGTATTAGCAAGCGGCCCTAATTTAGGAAACTAGCTGCTCCTAACTTTAAGCTAAGTTAGGGGTATAAGGAGGACACTATAATAGAGGAATTATTAATAGTAAAGGCTATTAAGTATCCCCTAGATATTAAGGCTAGGTTAAATAATCCTCCTTTCTTTATTCCCCTCCTCCTAGGTAGAGTAGAGAACGTGTAAGTAATAGTTAATTTAGGGTGCTAGTATTTTAGTGCAGTTAAGGAAAAGTTAGCAAGATAGATTAGTAGGAACTTTATAGATATTCCCCCGCAACCCTTATAACATGCCTAGGGAATTACTAAGGGTATAAGAATTTTATAGTTAGTAGTATTAGACTATAATTTAGATAGTTAGTAGTCTTAGCTTTTAGCCTATATAGTACCTAGTCTCTCCTATTAACTAATACTAGGTAGACTATAGCTATACAGAGAGGGCGTTATTATAGATATTCTATAAGGCAAATTAATAATTAGGAAGGTAGGAAATATAGTAGTATAAGAGAGCAGGAGACGCCTATATCCTACCTATATCTCTATTATCTTAGGTTTAGTTATAGCAGGGTTGCTAAATTAAGGACCCTAATAGGAAGATATATAGGTATAAATTTTTACAACAAATATACTAGATATTTTATAGGTAATATATAACTTACGCCTAATAAAATATCTAGAAAGTATTAATAAGGGAAGTCCTATTAATATACACACTATCTATATTACTAATAGTATAGTTCCCTATAAGCCTAAGTATAAAACTAGAAAGACAAAGTTACTACTAGAACTATAAGAGTTTAAGGACCTGTTTAACAAAGAGTTAGCAAGCAGTTTGCCACCCTATTAGGGCAGTATAGATTACTATATTTAGTTAATAACTCTCCTAGATAGAACCTAGCCTAACCCCCTATAGGGTCCCCTATACCCTATATCTTATAATTAATTACTAGAACTAAGAATATAACTTACTAGATTAATAGATAAGGGCTAGATCTAAGCAAGCTCTTCTATAGCTAGAGCTCTAGTGTTGCTAGTAAAGAAGCTATTAGGTAGTTAGCGCCTTTATATAGATTACTAGATGCTTAACAGTATAATAATATTAGACTAATACCTACTACTACTTATTAAGGAAACTTTGCGCACACTATCTAGCGTAAATTAGTTTACAAAAGTAGATATTTACGCTACCTTTTATAAAGTTAGAATAGTAGAAGGTTATAAGTCCTTAATAGCTTTCTATACCTAGTTTAGGTTATATAAATAGTTAGTATATCTATTTAGTCTTAGTAGTGCGCTATCTACTTTCTAATAATATATTAATGCTACGCTTATAGAGTTACTTAGATTATATATAATAGCCTACCTTAATAATATCCTAATTTATTTAGGAGGAGACTAGTTTAACTATATAGAAAAAGTAAAGTGTATACTTATACTATTAAAAGAAGTAGGACTATACCTAGACTTAGAGAAGTGTGCGTTCTATATTAAGGAGGTACGCTACCTAGGCTATATTATTAAGGCAGGCAAATTACTTAGACCTAACCCTAAAAAGCTTAGGGTAGTATAGGAATAGGAATCCCCTAGGAATATAAGAGAGGTAAGGAGTTTTCTAGGTTTTGCTAACTTCTACTATAATTTTATTACAAAGTTTTCTAAAGTAGTAGCGCCTTTAAACTAACTAACTAGGAAGAACACCCTATTCTAATAGGGAGAGAAAGAATAGAGTATATTTAATATACTAAAAAAGGCATTTATATCTAGACTAGTACTAGCGTAATAGGACCTAGCTAAAGAAACGTTATTAGAAGCAGACTATTTAGGATACGCTCTTAGGGGTTGCTTATTATAAAAAGTTAGGGGCGTCTAGCGCCTAGTTACTTACTACTCTATAGCACTAACGCTAGAGAGACAAAACTACACTATATATAATAAGGAATTGCTAGCTATTATTAAGTATCTTAAAAGTTAGTTAGCAGAGCTATAGAGCGTTTATAAGCTATTTATAATATTTATAGACTATAAAAACCTAGAGTACTTTACTAGCCTCTAAAGCTTAAGCAAGTAATAGTGCTACTAGGCAGAGGAACTTTTAAAATACTAGTATATCCTATAGTATAGACCTAGCTATCTTATAGGATAACCTAATACCTTAAGCAGGTAACCACAAGATTTAAACTCCTCTAAAGTAACACTATAGTTAGTAATACGCCCTAAATTAATCTAGGTTATAGTATTAGAAGTAGAGGAGGCGTCTAAGTTACTAAAGGGCGCTAGCCTCTTTGCTAACCTATATATATAGACACTATAGGATAAAGTAGTATTAGAAGATAAGACATACTAAGTGCGTCTTAATGCGGTTTAGAAAGGCGCTAGGTCTTTCCTAGTTCTAGCTAATATAAAGTAATAGATTAGGGACTATACAATTAGCGCACACAGCACTTTGCTTTAGAGGGGCGTTATTTAGTTACTAATATAGGAACCCCTTATAACTACTATTATATAGTAAGCATATAAATTAGGTTTAGTAGGATATCTAGGAAAGAACATAATATATTAAATACTGCGCCGCAACTATTATTAGGATAGAATATTAGGAGATATTACATAGTATATCTAGAACTGCTATTATTATAGTGCTTATATCTCCTAGAAACGCTAATAGGGTCTGTTATAACCTATACTAGTTATATTATAATACTAGTCCTAAATATCTATAGACTTTATAGTTAACCTACCTATAAAAGATAATAGTAAACCTTAGTTTCTATTAGTTATTACTAACAGATTATCTAAATACGTTTAGCTTAAAGCAACAGTCTCTATAGTAACTAATTATTATATAAGGATCTTCTAGGATAACTAGTAGTAGTTCTAGGGCTTCCTATCCTCTATTATTACTAACTAAGGCTCTAACTAGTTAGGATCTTTCTAGATAACGTTATGCTAGATAACAAAGATAAACTAGTTACTGTCTACTGCATACTACCCTTAGATAGACGGCAGGACAGAGCAGGCAAACTAAGAAGTGTAGGCAGTGCTACGCATAATAGTATGCTTTAAGCAGACTAACTAGCCTAACTACCTACTAGCCTGCTAACTTACACTTAATAATAGGGACTCTAGTATAACTAGTATTAGCCTAAATCTTCTTTTAAATAAGTATACTATAGATACTCTATAAAAGCAAATATTACTACTAGTAAAGCCTAAGAATCCTTATAAAGAGGCTGTAGCGTTCTTATCGCACCTATAGAGGGGTGCAGAGCTAGCGCAAGCTACTATTGCGTTCTAATAGTAATAATAATAGGAAGCAATAAACTAGTCCTAATAGCTAGCTAAAAAGTTCCTAAAAGGTAATATAGTTTAGTTTGCAATATATAATATAAAGATAAACTAACTAAGTAAAAAGTTTAACTAGCTATAGGTAAAGTACAAAGTAATAGAAGTCCCTACTCTACTTATAGTAGTATTAGACTTACTAGGGAACTTGCATAAGACTATGCATATAGATCTACTAGAGAGAGCTACTAATAATCTGCTACTAAGCTAGAAGCTTTAGGACTTATAACTAGGCCCTATAGTTACTCTAGAAAATAAAGACGCAACACTAGATAAATAGGAAGTAGAAGAGATCCTTTATGCAAAGAATGCAAGAGGAAAAGGGAAGTGTTAAGTCCTAGTAAAGTAGAAGGGGTATATTAATCTAATATAGCACCCGCTAGAGGTAGTATAGGATACTAAGGCTCTAGATAGGTTTAAGGAATAGTATAAGGATATTGCGCACAATAATAGCCTAATACGTATAAAAGCTAGGAAGCAAGTATAGAAGAAAACTAGAATAATAACTTAGACCTTTATTATAATTAAGAAGTAGAAAGGTATTAGAGATATCTTTTATTTATCCTAACAACACTCTAAGTAAGTGCCCTGCTATTAAAGTTCTATAAGGCAGCTAATAATTAGGCAGTAGTATCTATACTATTACTATCTGCAACTAACCCCCCCCTAGCTCCCCCTAAACTATTATTTATATTATTCTAACGCCTCTACATCTCTTAGTAATAGTAGTAACGCTTACGCGTGGCATAGGTAGGGGACGACTTAGTTAATAAGTATAAGCGGCAGTAGTAGCGGCAGCAGGAGGAGGGTAGTGCTTTAATAGTTTACTAACGCGTAGCACCCTAGGCCTAAAGAAAGCTAATATTAGAATATATATAAAGGGAACAAAGGAAAATTAATACTAATAATAAGAGTCTTAATACTACAGGTGGTACGCTTAGTAGCGCTCTTAAGCTTGTTAATTTAAAGGTTAGTTTAGGCCTAGGTCTTGTTTATACGCTAGTTAATGCGCTAGAAGGTAACACTAGTAGTAGCAGTAAGCTATATAATGTTGTCGTTGCTATAACTACTATATAAAGGCGTAATAGTAGACTAAAGGGGAAACACTAAAGTACTAGTAGTAGATAGAATAATAGCACTAAGCTAATACTAATTATAGGCGCGCAAGTAGGTAGTAGGGGCAAGCAGAGTAATAGCATTATTAGTTTAAGCCCTTAATATAAGATCCTTAAAATAATAGCAGAGCTAGTAGAACTATAGCATAAACTAGTAGTAAGTGCCTTTAGTAGGTTTTCCTGTAAAGGTTCTAAGGGTCCCTTTCTTTATAATATAGAGGCGATCCTCCTAGTAACTATAATAAAACTAAAGCTAGTTATAGAGGGCTTAGTAGACGTTAGGATTATTAGTAAGTATAGCCTCTAACCTAGTATAGGTCTTATAACTACAATAACAAGACTTGCATAAACGCCCTAGATATAGTTAGAACTTGCTACAAAGAAAATAAAAATTAAGGGGAACTTACTACTACCCTCCTAATAGTCACACTCGCTAAAAAGATAAAGCTAGTTAATACATTAATTATAGGGAAGCGGCTTTACAAAGCTACTATTATACTCCTTATTATCTAAGTTACTAGAAATAATAAAGCTGCTAAGTAGCTATGTTTAGAGAGACGCGTACTAAGCAAAAGTTAGTGTAGGAAATATAGGGAGAATATTAGAAGTACGCACCTTATCTTAGTAGGCCTAGCGCGGGGTCTAACCACCTTATAGTAGATCCCTACTACTAGCACTAGTAGTAGTAGATAAGGATATAATAGAGGCTAAATAGGCAGGATTAATATAGAGAGGGTAGAAAGAGGGCTAATTAGTAGAGAAAATCTATTATGTAATAAAGTAAGTTTAGGAAATTTATAGTAGGGTAGGACAGCTATATTAGAACTTTTATAGTAGGGTGCTAAAATAAGCGCATAGACGCTACGCGCGCGTACTACTTAATATATAGGCCTGTTATAAATTAGGAAGGAATATAAAGATATAACAACAAAACTAAAAAATATAGCAATAAAGCCTAATATAGATTATAGAGGATAGAGATATAACCCTAGACCCCTAGAAAGACAATTTCACGATAGTTTATAGGGAAGGTTAGGGGTATGTAAAGGGCTTAGGCTTATACCTAAGCCTAGGTCTAACACAAGATGGACTAAGTCTAACACTACTACTAAGCGAACACACTAGACACCTATAAAAAGGCGTAGAGGGCTTATCTCTCCTTTAAGATACTAAATACTATTATTAACGCTTATTACATTCTCCCTTAAGGCTAGTCCATAACAAGGTCTAACATAAGATAGACTAAGTCTAACACTACTACTAAGCGAACACACTAGACACCTATAAAAAGGCGTAGAGGGCTTATCTCTCCTTTAAGATACTAAATACTATTATTAATACTTATTATATTCTCCCTTAAGGCTAGTCTATAATATTTTAGTATCTTCTTCTAAATATACTATAATAGTAATAAGAGATAGACGCGCTAGATATTTAGAATAACTAGGTGCAACCTAATATAGTAGAAAGGCTAATATAATAGGTCTATAAATTAATAGAATAATAGGCTTAAGACTCTACTATAATAGCTATACTATATTAATAGAATAAGGAAATACGTAATTAGATTCTATCCTAACCCTCCTCTAAGCCTACTAGGTTTAATAATATACTACCTCTACCCTCTCCTACCTTACGCTATAAACCTTTCCTAGTTAGCTTACTATATAATAGCACTAAGGTAAACTTCTCCTCCTAGTAAATAACTATAGAGTTTAAACTGCGTGTAGACAAGGTCTTTATTAGGGATAAGGAGGTAAGGTTTATGTGGAAGTTTGGATTACTAAGGTTAGGAATAATTTAGGAGATAGATTATTAGATTATATCTACTACGATTAGACTTATATATATAGAGCTTTAGCTACCCTTACTAGAAGGTGAATAATTAGTAAACCTTCCTTACTAGAGCTCCTGCTTTTTATTAAGCACTTAGTAGTAAGCTAGCAGTTAATTAGATAGTAGGTTATATAGGGGTATTAACTAGGATTAATTAGGATTAATTAGGATTAAGATGCTCTATAATCTAGTTAATATCCCTCCTATAATATACCCCCTAGGTGTAGGTAGATCTTTTATTATTATAGTTGCGCTTATAGTTAGTAGGTAGTGTAGCTAATTAGAGCGTTATATATCTAAAGGGTTAAATTAGCTTACCCTTTAGATACTAACTAGCGCGCCTTTCTTATTTAGCGTGCGCTTGCGCGCGTAGATATTATCTAGATAGAGCTCTATAACTCTATCTACCTAACTATAATCTTTTACTATAGCTTAAGTTATAAGATTATATAACCCTAAAGATCTAAACTATACCTATATCCCTACTAACCTATATCTTAGTTAAAGTTAAAACCTACTACTTACGCTTACTCTACCTACGCTGCCCTTATTACCTCCTACGTAGCTAAAGCTATAGTTGCTAAAGCTACTACTACTAAAGAAGAGCGCGCTACTACTAAGCGTAAGGCTATTATAGAGTGTGCAGTAGCTAAGCACATAGCTACTACTACTATAGCTAAGATTACAAAGCTAAGGTAAGGCGCTCCTGCTCTAGCTCCTACTACTCTAGCTCTAACTCTAGCTCCTGCTCCCCCCTAGACCCTGCCTAAGGCCCCTACTCCTACGCCTACTCCCTCTTTAGCTCCTAAGAAGACCCTAAGATCCTTCTACTATAGAGAGCCTAGTATTTATTATGCTAAAACTTGTCTAAATTATCTACGCTTAGCGCTCTTTAATAAGTCTAATAGCAAGTGCTATAACTCTTCTAGTAGGGGGACTTAGTGCTAGTAGTACTCCTCTAGGTATAGCTATATCCTAATATATATAATCTATATAAGAATTTTTCCTTTATAACGCTTTTAGCAAGATCTTATACTAATAAACTAATTAATAGCCCTAAGCTCGCCTAACGCTCTACGCTGTCCTTCCTAGTAAGGAAGTAGGTAAGTAAGAGCTAAGACCTTCTTAAGGATAAGAAGCAAAGGGTCTTAGTGCTCCTTAAGGAGAGCGAGGCTAAACAGCAGGAGCTAGTAAAAGCTGCTGCTGCTGCTGCTAAGCTTGCGCGTAAGGCTACTTCTATAGCTAAGGGCGCCTAGAGCTCCTTATTAGAAGATAAGGACTCTAGCTCCTCTAAGGTTCCCCCTATAGATCCTAGGGTAGGGTAACCTAGGCAGCTCCCTATAGACTCTAAGGCACGCTTTGCGCGCGTAATAGAGCTCCTTAGGGAAGCTACCTAGTTAATAATAGAGAGGTAGGCTATAGTTAGTTATTTTTATATTATATATTAATAGATCTTATATACTACCTTACTTTAATTAATACTATATAATATATGCTCTACTATTATATAACTTTAGGTGCTCCCTAAACCTTATAAATTATTATACTATTAGGTTTTTAGTAAGCCTATTAGCTAGTATATTACTAGTAGGTAGGTAGGTAATATAGAAAGATCCCTTTATATACTCTTACCTAAGCTATATGTTTTAAATATCTACATAGCGCAGCTTAGTAGTAATCCTTTTATTATTACCTACTACTAACCTAATAGTTTGTTAATTATTATAATTAATCATCTAGGTAGTATCTAAAGTAAGGTGTATTTTAGTTAAAAAGTGTTTTAACGCTATTGCTTCTTTGCTTACTTGCTTAAGCGCAAGGAGCTCTACCTTAGTAGTTAAAGTAGTAATAGTTAATTATTAAGCTGCCTTCCAAATAATAGGTCCTCTAAAGAGCGTGATTAGGTATCTATATAACAATTGCTAAGTATTAATATTATTAGTAAATAACGCATTACTATATATTATAAGCTTATTAGGATCCCTATTCCTATATTAGATTAATTAGTATCAAGTTTAGTATAGATAGATAATTACTTAATTAACCGCATGAAAGTATTGTTTAGATAGGTTAGTAAGGTATTAGGAGAGCTAGGAGGCTACATAGGCAATATTAGGGCGCACTATAATTAAGGTGTAAAGGATTAATCTAACGCGCTCCTAATAGTCCTTAATCTCCTTTTTAGTAGCTTCTCTAGTGCTCTTTTTAATATCTTTACTTAATAGTGGTGTAGCAGGGAATTTTCCTATCTCTGCTAGATTAAATTTCTTTACAATCTTGTTAATGTATTTATTATAAACAAGCGTTATTATCTATCTCTTTCTATCCTAGATTACTCTTACCCCTAGAAACTAGCTTACAGGTCCCTTCTCTTCTATAGTATATCTTTGCTTTAGAGCTTAGATAACTTTGTAAGCTTAGCTTGCGTAGTTTTGGTAATAGAGCAATAGGATATTGTCTACATAGAATATTAACAAGATACTGCGATCTCTGTTAAAGAATAGGCATGGCTCCTCTTTAGAAGTAATAAGCTTATTTTCTTAGAGTGTAGTTAAGAGCTTATTATACTATAATAATAGTAAGTCTTTTAATCTATATAGAGCTTGTTTAAGCTTAACGCACTTCCTAGGTATTTAATATCCTTTAGGTAGCTCGCAGATAACTATAGGGTGTTAATCCCTTAAGGCGTTAAGGAAAGCTCTAACAATGTTATATTAATATATCTTAAGGTTAAACTTGGCTCTAATAGCTATTGTAGTCCTAAAGGTTCAAGCTACTAGGGTAGCTGCGTAGGTTAAATAAATTAAGTTAGTAAGCTATAGATCTCCTCTTACTACTATCCTTGCTTTGCACTTAATTAGGTAACTATCCTAATTAAGCTTGTATATAAACACCTATTTAAGTAGAAGTAGACGCTCTCCTTTAGTTAGCCTATTAATCTCCTCCTAGGTACTAGCTTTTAGCAGAGTATTAATTTCTTTATATACTACGTCTCTAAATTGCTATCCTATTTAGTGGTTATAGAGATCCTTCTATTATTTTAGCTCTTTTTATAGAGCGTCCTAGTGCGTATTCCTTTTAGGGTTTTTAGGAGATTTACTCCCTATTACTACTACAATTATAGCGTGGATTATAGTATTTAGTTTAGGATATACTAAAAGATTGTGCAAGGGATTTCTAATTAGATCTATATCTAATAGATCTATCACTATATATATCCCCGCACTTGTAGAGCCTCCTAGTAGTTTATTAGGGTCCTGTCCCTAAGCTTGCTTACTAACACGCGTTAGTAGTAGTCCTTTAACTTGTAGTTTTCTGCTTTTTCTAGGAGCTCTAGGTGCCGCTTGTAAGGGATCTGCAGGAGATACAGAATCTAGTCCTAAAGCGGGTAGGTAGGAGCTCTGCTTACTACCCCTATAAGAGCTAGATAGGGTGCCCTTACCTATCTCCGTGCTCTTATAGAGTAACCTACTAATAGCACTCTCCCCTCTAGGTCTTTCCTAGGAGCTACCTATTGTGGCGTTAAAGTAAGTTAGATTACTACTATCTTAGGTAGTAAGACCCTAATCTATAACCTATATAGATCCTTTGTTTCCTATACTAAAGTTTAGTTCTAGTGTTAGTTTAGGAGTTTAGAGCCCTATTAGCTTAGGGGACTTTATATAGATCCTTTGTGCTAAGCTAGCTATACTTAGTACCTACGCTAGAGGTGTCTGCTTAGGGGGTTGTGAATTACTAGGCTAGCTAGCCTAATTATCTACCTCCTCTAGCTCTACCCTACCCCCTAGCTCCTGCGCTAGGTTTAGTCCTCCTTGCTTACTAGACTCCTTATATTACTCTGCCGTAATACAAAGCTAATTAAAGATATTAAGCTCTTTATATGCTTCTCCTGCATTGCGGATCTTATCTTTACTAATAACGTTAACTATCTTTTAAGCTTCTAACTATTAAAGCTACTCTAGATCTTTCTCTTTATAGAAAAGATCCTTATTAAAGGTAATATTCCGCGTTATAATAATTTAATTAAGTAAGGGGATCTATATCCTGTATATATTAGATACTCTATATCCTACTAGATATCTAATATAACCCTAAGGGTTCACCTTAAAAACCCTCTTATAACGCCTAGCTGCTTAATCTTAGTTAAGGGGGTAAGCTTGACAGCTATAGGCGTATATTCCGCTCTAATTAGGGCAGAGATTAGTAGTTGCCTCCCTAATCTACTCTAGTTACCACTACCTAAAGTATCTAGTAAACTAACAATCTAGCACTTTGTTAGGTAATATTATATTGTAAGCATAGGATAGGCTTATATTATAGAGCTAAGTCGCTGCTTTAATAATTTTAGGCTAGAGCTTTGTTAGTAGGTTAGCACTAATCCTTATTTTAATTAATTTCGTTATAATCTCCTGCCCTACTCTTTCTACTCCTCTATTAGGTTTATAGGTATATACAGGTAAGCTCTTAATTTTAATACTATTATTAGCTACCTAGATCTAAAAGCAAGATTTGCTACGCTAAGGGAGCGTTACAACGTCGTTGTCTTGCATAATCTTAACTATGCTAAGCTTATATTAGTTAAGTATTAAGCTCTTAAAATTTTTAAACACCCGCATAATCTTATTAAGGTTTTTAGCTTATAGTAGATAGGTATAAAGCTTTCCTAAGTAGTTACACTTCAATACTAAGATCTATTGCTTATAAGCTATACCTATTAGCATGTTAAATAGATCCTATAATACCTAGTAGTATAGACGTGGTAATCTTTCCCTTAGTTATCTTAATATAACCTGTTAGGCATGTGTAATAGCGCAGTGCTCGCATTTGCTCCTAGGAGTTCCTTTAATCCTAACATTTATAGCTAACTTAACTAGAGCTTTAAGCGCCTTAGGTCCTAAATAGCCTAATTATTAGTGCTAAAGCTCCTCACTGTCGTGTCTTAGGTAAGTCGTCTAGGATCATTAGGGTTGTTTAGGCACCATGCTTTAGATTATTTAATAAGGGGTAGAGGGCTTATATTCTAGGAAAGTTAAGTTAAACTTGCGTAGTAATTTAGCTAATATAACGCTCTTCTCTAATAATCCAAACTGCAAGGTAGCATCTAGCCTAAGGAACTAAACTCCTGCTTTAAGCAATTAAGCTTCTAATACGATATTCACATAAAATCCTTCTACTAACACCACGTTAGTAAGCACCAAATCTTCTATTTTTAGACCTCTTGGTCCATTAAGAGTATTAGGGATTACTCTAGTCCCTCTGCCTAAGATTAGAAAAGCTTAAGTTCCTGCTTTAACCGTCTTATATTTAACCAATCTAAACAAGCTTTCTTCTAGGTAGCTTATATTATTAACTAGGTGTACTACACCCCTGTTATTAAAGATAGTGCTCTTTAATAGAGCGTAAGCTTTAAAGTCTATAGTTAAATAGATCCTGTTCGTTTTCTCCGCTATTAACATAGGGTTAATTAGTGCCGCCTAGATACTACCTAGATAGGTGATCGCGTTTTCTTTTGCCTTACTACTATAATCTTAATTATTAGGATAGGACTTAATTAGAGCTTTTCTTAACTCTTTAAATTTTAGATTCCTATTAATCTTTTTCTTAATCTCTAATTATTAAGTAGTAGTAAGCTTGTTACCTGTATTAGTCTAAGCTTTAATAACGTTTTTGTATTTAGGAGGTTTCTATAGGTAAGATCTACTGTATAGGCATAAAGACTCCTTCTTAGGTTAATTAGAAGGTGGAGCTCCTAATGTTGCAAACACTCTAGGACCCTTAGAGCTTAATCTTATGTCGTTTTCTTAGAGTAGTAATAAATAGATCTTAGCAACCTATAGGAGGTTATAAGTTAGCTCTCCTATTACTAACTTTTTAATAATCCTTTAAAACATAGTTTAACCTTAATCTAGTAAGATCCTAGTAGATAGAGCTTTAAGATAATCCTGTACTATAAGCTATCCTTTAATATTAGGAACGTTATATACCTTAGCTTGCGCATACAGGATTGTCCACTCCTTCTACTAGCGATTAGCGTCTTAGCCACTTATCTTTGCCTTAGCAAGATAAGCTTTATACTGCAATCTCGCCAGTATTGCAGCGCTTAAGTTAGTTAGCGCTAGGTTATTGCAGAGCACTTAGATTAGTGCTTAGAGGGTTACTCTTCCTTGATTAACAAGCTCTATATAGGCTAGGGTAAGGATCCCTTAATCTACTATGTTATTAACCTATATAAAGAGGTTCTAGATTGCTAATAACTTTAATACCTAGTCTAATAAGCAAGCTTAGTACTGTGCTATTTAGAGTTTGTACTGCTTGCTTGTTATGTTAGATAGCGTGATATCTGTTAGCATGTTAGGCTTAATAGGTTTATTCTTAAAGTAGTTTTTAGCATCTAGAGCCTTAGGGTCTACCTCTACCTAGATCCCTTTAGTTAGGGTATAGTATCTGAATTAAATGTACCAGGTAGGCCAATTAGTTAATCTAGTAAGTAGGATATCCCCCTTTAGAATTTAGTCGCTTATAGTAGAAGAGTAATAAGTAAGCTTCTGCTTAAGAAATAGTATAAAGAGTAAAGCTTGCTAGCTTAGTGTCTAAGTTAAACAATACGCTTAAATAGATAGGATGATCTTTAATAAGGTAAAGCGCGAACTAGGCTTATAACTATAGAAGTTTAGATTACTAAGGTTAGGAATAATTTAGGAGATAGATTATTAGATTGTATCTACTACGATCGGACTTATATATATAGAGCTTCAGCTACCCTTACTAGAAGGTGAATAATTAGTAAACCTTCCTTACTAGAGCTCCTGCTTTTTGTTAGGCACTTGGCAGTAAGCTGGCAGTTGATCAGATAGTGGGTTATACAGGGGTATTGACCAGGATTGATTGGGATTGATCGGGATCAAGATGCTCCGTGATCCAGTTAATATCCCTCCTGCAACAGTTTATATATATTTAGTCCTAGTTATTACCTATAGTCTAGCGCGCTATAGCACTATACTTTAAGGATAGTGTATATAAATATTAGGATATAAATAGGTTTCTTAACTACCTAGTATTCTATTATAGCAACTATTATAGGCAGGAGCGCGCCTAAGTTATATTAGAACACTTATATTAGGGCTAAAATTAGCCTTTTATAGAGTTCTTTGTAAATTTTATATAGCTCCTTATATAGTTAGGAGGTTTATACTAGGATAATAAATAGAAGCTTTTATAACTTTAGTAATCTCTTAATAGTTATATATACTTAGTTTCCTTTAATAGGGGAGTCTTTAGGATAAATTATAATATAGCTATAGAGGAATATAAGATAATTATAGTAGATATTAAAATAGCCTCTCTAGAACTAGGCTTTCTTTAGGCTAGTAAGTCTAAGGAACCCTAGTAGAAGTCTAACTTAGATTAGGATAGTAATATAAATATAGTAGAAGTAGTAGCCTTATTAAGTGCACCTACTAAACTACTAGTATTACGTCCTAACTAGATCCTATAGGACCTATTTAATACATAGAAACTAGCAAAGGTCTACACCTAGTATAGATAGGGCAGTTATTTTGTGCGTGCATGCCCTAATACCCTATTACTATAACTAGTAGGTGTTAAGACAGTTATAGTATTAGCAAGCAGCCCTAATTTAGGAAACTAGCTGCCCCTAACTTTAGGCTAAGTTAGGGGTATAAGGAGGATACTATAATAGAGGAATTATTAATAATAGAGGCTATTAAGTGTCCCCTAGATATTAAGGCTAGGCTAAATAATCCTCCTTTCTTTATTCCCTTCCTCCTAGGTAGAGTAGAGAATATATAAGTAATAGTTAATTTAGGGTGCTAGTATTTTAGTATAGTTAAGGAAAAGTTAGCAAGATAGATTAGTAGGAACTTTATTAATATTCCCCCGCAACCCTTATAATATACCTAGGGAATTACTAAGGGTATAAGAATTATATAGTTAGTAGTATTAGACTATAATTTAGATAGTTAGTAGTCTTAGCTTTTAGCTTATATAGTACCTAGTCTCTCCTATTAACTAATACTAGGTAGACTATAGCTATATAGAGAGGGCGTTATTATAGATATTCTATAAGGCAAATTAATAATTAGGAAGGTAGGAAATATAGTAGTATAAGAGAGCGGGAGACACCTATATCCTACCTATATCTCTACTATCTTAGGTTTAGTTATAGCAGGGTTGCTAAATTAAGGATCCTAATAGGAAGATATACAGGTATAAATTTTTATAACAAATATACTAGATATTTTATAGGTAATATATAACTTACGCCTAATAAAATATCTAGGAAGTGTTAATAAGGGAGGTCCTAATAATATACACACTATCTATATTGCTAGTAATATAGTTCCCTATAAACCTAAGCATAAAACTAGAAAGATAAAGTTGCTACGAGAACTATAAGAGTTTAAGGACCTATTTAATAAAGAGTTAGTAAGTAGTTTACTACCTTATTAAGGTAGTATAGATTGCTATATTTAGTTAACAACTCTTCTAGATAGAACCTAGCCTAACCCCCTATAGGGTCCCCTATACCCTATATTGCGTAATTAATTACTAGAATTAAGAATATAACTTACTAGATTAATAGATAAGGGCTAGATCTAAGCAAGCTCTTCTATAGCTAGAGCTCTAGTATTACTAGTAAAGAAGCTATTAGGTAGTTAGCGCCTTTGTGTAGATTACGAGATACTTAATAGTATAATAATATTAGACTAATACCTACTACTACTTATTAAGGAAACCTTACGCATATCTAGCGTAAGTTAGTTTATAAAAGTAGATATTTACGCTACCTTTTATAAAGTTAGAATAGCAGAAGGTTATAAGTCCTTAATAGCTTTCTACACCTAGTTTAGGTTGTATAAATAGTTAGTATATCTATTTAGTCTTAGTAGTGCACTATCTACTTTCTAATAATATATTAATACTATGCTTATAGAGTTACTTAGACTATATATAATAGCCTACCTTAATAATATCCTAATTTATTTAGGAGGAGACTAGTTTAACTATATAGAAAAAGTAAAGCGTGTACTTACACTATTAAAAGAAGTAGGACTACACCTAGACTTAGAGAAATATACTTTTAGTGTTAAGGAGGTACACTACCTAGGCTATATTATTAAGGTAGGCAAATTACTTAGACCTAACCCTAAAAAGCTTAGGGTAGTATAGGAATAGGAATCCCCTAGGAATATAAGAGAGGTAAGCAGTTTTCTAGGTTTTGCTAACTTCTACTATAATTTTATTATAAAGTTTTCTAAAGTAGTAGCACCTTTAAACTAACTAACTAGGAGGAATACCCTATTCTAATAGGGAGAGGAAGAATAAAGTATATTTAATATGCTAAAAAAGGCGTTTATATTAGGACTAGTATTAATATAATAGGACCTAGCTAAAGAAATATTATTAGAAGTAGACTATTTAGGATATGCTCTTAGGGGTTGCTTGTTATAAAAAGTTAGGGGTGTCTAGCGCCTAGTTACTTACTACTCTATAGCACTAACGCTAGAGAGACAAAACTATACTATATATAATAAGGAATTGCTTACTATTATTAAGTATCTTAAAAGTTAGTTAGTAGAGTTATAGAGCGTTTATAAGCTATTTATAATATTTATAGACTATAAAAACTTAGAGTACTTTACTAGCCTTTAAAGCTTAAGCAAGTAATAGTACTACTAGGCAGAGAAACTTTTAAAATATTAGTATATCCTATAGTATAGGCCTAGCTATCTTATAGGACAACCTAATACCTTAAGTAGATAACTATAAGATTTAAACTCCTCTAAAGCAATACTATAGTTAGTAATGCGCCCTAAATTAATTTAGGTTATAGTGTTAGAAGCAGAGGAGGCGTCTAAGTTACTAAAGGGCGCTAGCCTCTTTACTAACCTGTATATATAGATACTATAGGACAAAGTAGTACTAGAAGATAAGATATACTAAGTACGTCTTAATATAGTTTAGAAAGGCGCTAGGTCTTTCCTAGTTTTAGCTAATATAAAGTAATAAATTAGGGACTATATAATTAGCGCATATAGTACTTTGCTCTAGAGGGGTGTTATTTAGTTACTAATATAGGAACCCCTTATAACTACTATTATATAGCAAGCATATA
This sequence comes from Plenodomus lingam, assembly GCF_022343315.1. NCBI lineage: Eukaryota > Fungi > Ascomycota > Dothideomycetes > Pleosporales > Leptosphaeriaceae > Plenodomus > Plenodomus lingam. The sequence goes on from NW_027093974.1 coordinate 3,189,408, forward strand.
AATTCAGTTTAGTAGGATATCTAAGGAAGAATATAATATTTTAAATACTACGCTGTAACTATTATTAGGATAGAATATTAGGAGATATTACGTAGTATATTTAAAACTACTATTATTATAGTGCTTATATCTCCTAGAAGCGCTAATAGGGTCTATTACAACCTATACTAGTCGTGTTATAATACTAGTCCTAAATATCTATAGATTTTATAGTTAACCTACCTATAAAAGATAATAGCAAACCCTAGTCCCTATTAGTTATTACTAACAGATTGTCTAAATATATTTAGCTTAAAGTAACAGTCTCTATAGTAGCTAATTATTATGCAAGGATCTTCTAGGACAACTAGTAGTAGTTCTAGGGCTTCCTATCCTCTATTATTACTAACTAAGGTTTAGACTAGTTAGGATCCTTCTAGATAATATTATACTAGATAATAAAGATAAACTAGTTACTATCTACTATATACTACCCCTAGATAGACAGTAGGATAGAGCAGGCGAACTAAGAAGTGTAGGCAGTGCTACGCATAATAGTATGCTTTAAGCAGACTAACTAGCCTAATTGCCTACTAGCCTGCTAACTTATACTTAATAATAGGGACTCTAGTATAACTAGTATTAGCCTAAATCTACTTTTAAATAGGTATACTATAGACACGCTATAAAAGATAATATTACTACTAGTAAAGCCTAAGAATCCTTATAGAGAAGCTATAATATTCTTATTACACCTATAGAGGGGTGTAGAGCTAGCGTAAGCTACTATTATATTCTAATAGTAATAATAATAGGAAGCAATAAACTAGTCCTAACGCCTAGCTAAAAAGTTCCTAAAAGGTAATATAGTTTAGTTTATAATACGTAATATAAAGATAAACTAACTAAATAAAAGGTTTAACTAGCTATAGGTTAAGTATAAAGTAATAGAAGTCCCTACTCTACTTATAGTAGTGTTAGACTTACTAGGGAACTTGTATAAGAACGTGTATATAGATCTACTAGAGAGAGCTACTAATAACCTGCTACTAAGCTAGAAGCTTTAGGACTTATAACTAGGCCTAATAGTTACTCTAGAAAATAAAGATATAATACTAGATAAATAGGAAGTAGAAGAGATCCTTTATATAAAGAATATAAGAGGAAAAGGGAAGTGTTAAGTCCTAGTAAAATAGAAGGGGTATATTAATCTAACATAGCACCTGCTAGAGGTAGTGTAGGATACTAAGGCTCTAGATAGGTTTAAGGAAAAGTATAGGGATACTGCGTATAATAATAGCCTAATACGTATAAAAACTAGGAAGCAAGGGTAAAAGGAAACTAGAATAATAACTTAGACCTTTATTATAATTAAGAAGTAGAAAGGTATTAGAGAAATCTTTTAATTATCCTTATAATACTCTAAGCAAGTGCCCTACTACTAAAATTTTATAATATAGCTAATAATTAGGTAGCAGTATCTATACTATTACTATCTATAACTAACCCCCCCCTAGCCCCCCCTAAACTATTATTTATATTATTCTAACGCCTCTACGTCTCTTAGTAATAGTAGTAACGCTTACGCGTAGTGTAGGTAGGGGACAACTTAGTTAATAAGTACAAGCAGTAGCAGTAGTGGTATTAGGAGGAGGGTAGTGCTTTAATAGCTTGCTAACGCGCAGCACCCTAGGCCTAAAGAAAACAAACGTTAGAATAGATATAAAGGGAATAAGGGAAAACTAATACTAATAATAAGAGTCTTAATACCTTAGGTAGTGCGCTTAGTAGCGCTCTTAAGCCTGTTAATACAAAGGTTAGTTTAGGCCTAGGTCTTATTTATACGCTAGTTAATGCGCTAAAAGGTAACACTAGTAGTGTGCCGTGGTATAGGATGTATGGGAGAAAAACAAGGCTTAGCCTGAAAAGTTGGGCGAATTAAATGGTATAAAGGCATGAAGGATCAGAGGATAGGAGAGGCACAACTCCTGCAGACTTCACTTTAACTCTAGAATATTATCTTTTTACTTATGTTTCTGCATTAAACCTATATCCTCTGCTATAGGATTAATACTATTAAATCTTGCCCCTCCTACTTCTCCTCGTTTAAATAGGTTACTCTCCCTGTTAGTTTAAATAGCGAAGCCTAAGGGGAACTTATTTTATCTTAGTAAAGGGGAGGGCCTAGTAGCATGTAACCAAGAGGACGTTTCTCTAAGTCTAAGAAGGGCAGAGAAAAATAAAAAAATAGGTGTTGTTAATAATTAACATTGTTAAGGCAAAAATAGTAGGCCTATATTAGGATGTGGCTAACACGCGTTAGTAGGAATAGAGTAATAATACTAAGAGGCTAACTAGAAAACATTAGAAACACTAGAACAACTAGAACAACTAGAACTAGAACAACTAGAACTAGAATAACTAGAACTAGAACAACTAGAATAACTAGAACTAGAATAACTAGAATAACCAGAACTAGAATAACTAGAACTAGAACGACTAGAACTAGAATAACTAGAACTATTAGAATAATTAGAACTACAAGAAGTATTAGCAATACTAGAAGTGCTAGAACACCTAGAATATTGCTACTAATAGAAAAGCTATAGTAAAGGCTATAGGATAGTATGCGCTATTAGCAGGAAAATAGGGCTAGGCTAAAGTTACTAACGTAATAAGAATCTACTAAAAACAAAATATAGTTTATAAAAGTAAGAGATAGAAAAGGGGGGAAGTAATATAAGCAAGTAGATACTAACTTATCTAATAATTTTAATTAATATTACTAGTTTATACACCTCCTTTAACGTTTATAGAAGCCTACTACCTTAACTAAGCCTATCCTTTTTACTAGGAACAATACCTAGAGAAAGTAATATTACCCTAGGGTTAACTAAAATAGAAACCTCTAGACCCCTAAGAAGAGTCCTTGTCCCTATAAGGCCTAGGAAAACTAACTTTTAGTTCTAGGAAAGGGAGGTTATAGAGTTCCTAGATAACTATAACTACTAGGTAGAAAATAGGGGGCTAAATAAAGTAGATTAGCTAAAAATTCTACTAGATTTCTATAATGCTGTATACAGAACTTTTGTAAAGAAGCTTAGACCCTACTAGAAGCAAGACTAGGAGGAGCTACAGGAAGCTATAAAGGAGCACTAGAGGGACTAGGATATAGCCTAAAGGATAGGTACCTAAACTTTCCTAGATGCGTATATATAAGAAGCCTCTAGAAACTTCCTAGGACTCTTAGACTACTATACTAATTTTATAGTATATAGTAATGCCTACCTAGTATCTAAATAGCTATATAAAAGCAAAGTTAGATTTTTCTTCTTTAGAGGGTTACCCTAGGTAGATAAAGAGCTAGTCTTGCTTAGTATACTAGGAGGGCCTAATAGTAATAAGGTAGCAAGCTATAAGCTAGAGAAGATCTATACCTACGTTAAAAGAATCTATTAGCAAAGAGAAGGGATAAAATATATATTAGCTAGCTAAATAGAGGAAGATACTTAGCAGGCATATTAGATATTAGAATTAGTAAAAGCTACGCCTATAAAGGAGGAAATTATAGAGGCAGCAAAGGGCGTTAGAAAGGAGCAAGCTACTACCTAACTACTACTAAATATTAACCTAGAAATAGACTAGTTAATTAGGGCACTAGGAAAAATAAAGATAAGTTTAGCTAAAGCTAATAGGCTATAGGAATACTATATAATAGGCCTGCTACTAAAAAGCCTAGTAAACTAGCTCTACTTTATTTTATATATAACTAACGCTAGGATAGAGCAAGGAATATATTAGAATACTATAGTAATTAGAGGGTTACTAATAAACTAGCTAAGAACCTAGGGCCCTATATAAACGTTAACTACTTAGCTAGGGCTATAGAGTTATAGGGGCTATAAGAAGAAACTACCTACCTATAATATGTGTGGATTAGAAACCTACCTAGCAAGGGACTACCCCCCCTAGCTAGAACTTATAGCGCTAGGGTAGGTAAGCACTTCCTAGAATCTAGAAACAAGGACTAGGATATTTTACTATAGACTATTATATAAAAGACTAGGGCAGGTTACTAAGCTAGTACTATAGAACTATACTCTTTACTAGATAAAGAAAAAGTTGCGTAAATACTATAAAGTTACTAAGGATATCCTTAGCTAGCTAGCGTTATAGGTTAAGCTAGAACTATTTAATAGAATAGATTTAAGAGGCTAGTAGTAGAGGTAGACTTAAGGACTAGACTACCTAGTAGCAAAAAGAGCAGGAGCTAACGCAATATCTTCCTAGAATTAAGGATTAGAACTAGTAGATGCTTAAAAAGAATATAAGCAGTTCTTAAACTATTAAATACTATAAACTAATAAGGAAGACCTAGTAGTAATAACACTAGATTATATAGACTTAAGATATATTATCCTAGGATTAGTAGACAAGAATATACCTAGGGTCTACGCCTCTATAAGGGAGAAAGAAAAGTAAAGGGACTAAGTCTTAGAAGAAGTAAGGATAGGATTAATCTAGAAGTGCGGGCAAGGAAGACTAGCACAAAACCTAGTAAACTAAGAAGAGGGAGCAAGTAAGGAGATAGAACTTAAAGAGACCCTAGAGATTCTATACCTAGCTTAGGCCTATATAGACCCCTTTATAATAATCTAGCTACTAGATAATATAGGTAAAGGCTATACAAATTTAGGGCTAGATTAGGACCTACTAATAATAAGAAGAAAAGTATAGTTTAAAGAAGTAAAGAATAAAGAGCTTAAGGGAATAATACGCCTAAGCCTAAACTAAATAGTAGCTACTTTTCTTAGGCAGGAAGTCTAGGGAATTATAGTAGCTAACCTACTAGGGCAAGATTATCTACAGGAATAAATTAAGACGTTATTATAGGAACCCTAGACTTAAATCCTGTAGGATAATAACTACTTTAGAGGGGTAAATATAGTAGAGTTAGGGGGCCTAGAAGGTGCGCTAGTCCTAAATAGGTATCTAAAGGGTGCGCTAATTTCACCCTTTAGATGTGTTAACTAATTAGAGGAGCTAGAGGTAAAGAACCCTACGCTAGGTTAGAGCAATATATGCGTAATGCTAGAAGTACTTAACGCCTAAGTAAGGCTCTAATTTAGACAAAACTTAGATAAATATAGAAAAGATTTAGTTATATAAGAAGAAAAAGATAAGTCTTATACTAACTAGGAATTAAATTAGATAACTCTCTATATAGAACTACTAACCTACTAGACTAGTATAAGGGGGAATATAGTAAACTACCTAATTAATGTAGAGGTATAAATAAATCTCTTAAGATTAAGTGCTGCGCAGGCGTTATAGGTACCTATTAAGACACTAACCTAGACCTTAGGGTATACGCAGGGGGTAGTTATAGCTAATAGCAGGATAGACCTATTTATTAGAACCGCGTGGAATATGCTAGTATGCATAGGGGAGGTAGAGACCCTAACTTATTTTAGGGTAATTATAAACCTAACCTACTTAGCTATATTAGGAGGGCTATAGTGTACCTTTGCTAGGCTAGCTATTTAGTATAATATCTATAGGAGGGTTAACTGCTAGGTGCTATCCTTAGATAGGGAAAGGAATATAGTCTTTATAGCCTTAGATCTAAAGCAGGAAGATAGAGATAAAATAGAAGAGGAAGATAAGTTAGAAAACTAATAGCAGGACCCTTGCTTAGGAAAGAGATCCTGCAAAATTAATACCTAGGAGATAAATGCTGCATAGTAGAATATGTAGTATATTTAAAATTTCTACAAGAGGTAGACTATATAGAGCTATAAGTAGGATTTAGTAAATATAGATAACTATTTACCTTAGAAGATAAAAAGATGCTAGAAAAATAGGCAGCATAAACTATAGGATATAGTGTAGGGGCAAGCAAAGACCTGCAGGCTATCTAAGAACTAAACCTAATATTAGTAATATATAAGCTAAATTAAGGTGCATAATAAAAAGCTACGTAAATAGTTACTAAGGTAAGCACTAAGTATAAAAAAGTTAGTAAGAAAATCTAACTAGTAGACAACCTAAAAGAGAAGGATAAGGATATAGAGTTTAGAAGGGAGGACTAGAAAATAGTAGCTAAGGAAAACTAACTACTAAAGCTTAGTATTCGCGAAAGAGTTAACCTTAGCCCTTTTAACTATCTTTTTAAGAAAAGATATGCATTATTTCTAAGAGGGTCTAGGCTAACTACTAAGAGGATGCAAGAATAGAAATTTAGTCTAGACTTATTAGTAGTAGAAAGGACTCTATTTTAAGAAATAATTCTTAATAGAGAAGTAGCTATTGCCTTTAACTTTAGAGAAAGTAGACGCATTACTTAAGACGTTAGCCTACCTTACTAAATAAAGATAATCCTATATAAAGTATAGCAAATACGCAGTTTCCTAGTAGCTAAGGTAGTAGAAGAAGAATTTATTTAGATATTAAAAGAGTGTCTAGATTAAGGAATACTTAAGAGGTGCAATAGTCTATACTAGAACCTATATTTCTTAGTAGCAAAGAAAGATAGGAAGCACTAACTAGTCTAAAATACTATCTATATAAACAAGGTTAGCTAGAGGGACGTAAACCTACTACTAACTATAGATAAATTCTCTAAGAAATTTACTAGGTGCAAGATATTATCCCTAATAGATATGTTTTTAGGGTACAACTAGATTACCCTTTACCTAGATAGTAGAGATATAACTGCTATACACACCCCTATTAGCCTGCTAAGATCCTACACTATAGTATAAGGAGCAACAAACTTAGTAGTAGCCTTTTAGAGAATTATAATAAAAATACTATATAATTATTCCTCTTATATAATGCTATTTATAGATAATATAATAGCAGGGGGGCCTAAGACTAACTATAGGGGCAAAGAGGCGCTTCCTAGGGTCTAGAGATTTATGCTTAAGCATGTGCAGTAGCTTAACTAAGTCCTAGCAGATATTAAGTAAGCAGAGGGTATAGTTTTAGGAAAGAAATATTATTAGGGTATAGCTTATCTTAGCGTTATAGGCTATAAGATTAGCTTTAAAGGAAGATACCCTAACTATATAAAGGTAGAAAAGATTATAAAATAGCTAGAATACAGAAATATAAAGGAAGTCTAGATATTTATTAGGATCTGTGTCTACTACTAGATATAGGTTCCTAGCTTTGCTATCTAAGCAAAGCTATTATTTATACTCCTGCAAGGCAACACTAGGCAGATATAGGAAGAACCATAGAGGGTAGCAATAAAAGAGCTTAAGTATTTTATTACTACAGCACTAGCCCTAATAACTATTAATTACAAGACTAGAGGGACTATCTACCTTATAGTAGACGCTAGTAGGGAAGGCGTAGGAGCTTCCCTAGAACAAATAGGGCTAGATAGAAGGCGATATCTATGCTAGTTTAAAAGTACTGTGTAGTTAAAGTCTAAAGCAAAGTAGCACTCTACTAAGCTAGAGTATAGAGCAGTGCTATAGGCCCTAAAAAAGTTTAGAGTTTAGCTCTATAGAACACTATTTATTATTAAGATAGACGCTTAAACCTTAATTACTTAGCTTAATTAGTCCTTAAGCAAAATACTAGGAAGGGTAATAAATAGGTGGCTTGCTACTATTTTAGCATAGGACTTTAAAATTTAACATATTCTAGGCAAGAGGAATATAGTTATAGATACTCTATCCTAATATCTAAAAGAGGATAGATAGGAACCCCTAGATAAAACTAAAGACAATATTAAAGACTTTATTAAGCATATAATTACTAACGTTAAGTTATATAATCTAACAAAGGATAAAGTACTATATCCTAAATATAGCGCTAAGTTAGAAGGAATTACCTAGTTTCTAGTTAGGTTTAAAATCCTAGATATTCTATAGAAGGAGTTAAGGGCATAGAAGAAATAAGCATTAAACTTCTTTATAAGAGATAGGTTCCTCTTCCGCAAGATATCTTAAAATATAGCAGTAAGACAAGTAGTTAATAATAAACATATTAGGATTGCTGCTATATAGGAAGTATATTACCTTATTAGTTATTATAGGGTAAATACTATCTACTTAATAATAGCTTAGCAATATTAGTAGGAAAAGATATATAAGATAGTAAGGCTTACTCTACGCACGTGTTATAAGTGTTAGAAAAGAAGTAGTAAGAAGAAGGTTAATATACTTACTAACACCTACTCCTATGCGCTATAGGAGATAGTAGCTATTAACGTAGTCTATATGCCTTATAATTCTAGGAAATAATTCCTAGTAATAGCTTAGGACTATTTAAGCAGGTAGCCTAAAGCATAAGTATTGCTAAATAATAGATTAAAAACTATTACTAAATTTATATACAAAGACATCCTATATAGATAGAGTATAGCGTAAAGGATTATAGTTAATAGGGGGCCTAACTTCTAAAAAGTTATTTATAATTTAGCCACTATCTATAGTATATATAGGGTTTAGATCTCTACCTATAACCCTTAGGCTAATAGAAAAATTAAAGGAGGGTATAAACTAATTATTAACGCACTTGCGAAGCTCTAGGGGAGCTAGGTCTCTAATCTACTAATAGTACTCCTAGCTAACTAAATATCTATTTAAGAAAATACTAGATACTCTGCATACTAGCTAGTTACTAGTTAGAACCTAGTGCTCCTAATTAAACTAGCTCTTCTAATATAGTAGACGCTTCCCTTTAGGTAGATAATAGATAGGGCCTAGCTACTAGCAGTAAGGGCTACCTAGGTTAACCTAAGAGATTAGTTTCTTAAAGATACAGTATTAAGAATTAAGAGGCTGCGCTTATAGAAGAAAGAATATTAGGATAACTATAAGGAAATTTAAAGAGAGGAAATTAGCCCTAGCTTATTAGTACTACTGTAGGATTTAGTCCGCTAGATAGATATATCTAGAGATAGGAAACTTAGTAATAAATAGCTAGGTCTATACCTAGTAGCGTAGAGCTTTCTAGAGTTAGGGATATATTAGCTAAAAGATTTAGATAGAACTAAGTTTATATATATAACGCTAGGCTAAAGGATAAAGATCTTCTACTAGAGAAGCTAGGATAAGGTAAACTAGGAAGACTAAGGACTTATAAAGTTGTAGGATAGGGCACTATAGGAAAATAGGCATATCTTCTAAGCGCTACCTGCGTAGTTTAATAAGTTAGGTATAGAGGGAAGAGAAGAAAATAAGGAAGTTAAATTAGAGAATTAGGACTAGGAAATCCTGTAACTAGATATAGGCGGTCCTACTCTTAAGATTAGACCTAGGACACTCTTAGATAAAGAATAAGCAGAATACTAATATTTTAACATCTTAGATTCTAGTAAAAGTAATTAAGAGGAGGATAATTAATAATTAAGAGTTAATAGTATTAATACTTTAGTATTAAAACTTAGGAAAAGATGCGCTAGGGGACGGGCGCAAGATAGGTAGGGGGAAGGTAGGAAGCGCGCTAGTCCCGAATAGGTATCTAAAGGGTGCGCTAATTTGACCCTTTAGATATACAACGCTCTAATTAGCTACACTAACTACCTACCTGCGCGTGGACAAGCAATTATAATAAGGATAATAAGAAAGTAAAGGTAGAAGGGTAATAAACAAGTAAAGGTAGAACAAAGTAAAGGTAGGAGAATAATAGGAAGGCGCAAGTATAATAGAAAGGCACGCGTGTTCCTATATATATTCTACCTACGCTACTACTACTATAATAAACTACACTAAAAACTTTAGATATCTAACAAAACTATAAGTATCTAATAAAGCTACTACTAGAAGATCCTAAACAAAATAACGAGCCCTAAATAGTTATTAGAAGTCTAGAAAGGAAAGCAGCTAGTAGTTAAGCTAGGCTTACTAGGATGCCTAATATTAATAGGTTCCCTACAGTCCCTAAGGTTAAGCCTATAACCTAGAGGGTTGTAGCTATAGCCTATAACACCTAGAAGTTTTGCACTAGACTATTAGTATACGTTATAATAGAGGAGTCTTTTAGCTATTAAAAAGTTAGACTTAGTTTAGCCTAAAGAGTTTAACGCGTAGACCTAGGCACTTTATAAAGGTATCCCTCTTCTATAGAAAGGAGGTGTAACTATAGGTAGCTAGATTAATAAGATGCGTGTAAGCACTATTACGTAACAGAGGAATATTATAGATAACTTTATAGGAGTACTAGGGGAGCACTTTAATAAAACTTTAGGATTAATACTAGTAGTAGGGAGCTTTATAGAGTCTAGCCTAGCACTTATATAGTTATATAGTAGTGTAGCTAATTTTAGGGTATAGTACCTATTTATAAAGGAAGCGCGTAATATATATAAGAAGCGACTTAATAAAATATACTTAGTAATATAGTATATCTACGCTAATTACGCTAAATTTAGTTAGAAATACCTAAGCTAATTTACCCTATAAGTTAGATAGACACACTAAGGATATATAGACGTAAGGTACCTCCTATATTATATAGGTCTAGACTAGCTTGCTAGCTTCCTAAACTTAGAGGTATACTATAGAATATAGGGGTAAAACTAGTTAAAAGATAATTTTATTAATATTACTAACTAGCATAGGGTCTAGGTTATAATTGCTAAGCTAATAGGAAAGGTAGATGCTATCTTAAAGGCTAAGGAGGAACTAGAGGACTATTTCTTGCAATGTGTTAGGGTAATTATTTATTACTACGTAATAGGCCTGTATACCCTACCTAGACTAACGCTTAAAGGTATAAGTAACCCTTATAACTTTAATATGCGCTATAGGGAAGAGGATAGTACTTACGCTAAGATTTAGCACCTAGTGCTATAATAGTACAGGAAGTTAGAGAACTAGGTAGGGGTGCTACTTAGTATAATCCCCCTAAGCAAATAGATATAGAAAGAGGGTATAAGGTTATTAATAAACTATAGGATACTAGTGCTAAAAGAAATTAAAGATGTTCTAGCTAGCTCTCTATAAGGAAGCAGAGAAGTAGCTAAAAAGAAAGTAGAGGAGGAGAGGGTAATACAAGAGATTAAGAATCTAGGTTATAACTAGCTACCTAGGACTATATCCTACGCTAGACGCGCCTAGACTATACTACTAGATAGGAGAGTAGTCTAGAATAGAGGGCTATTAAGGTTAGGAAGTATAGTAAGGGAGTTATAGAGTTATAAGAAGAGGATAGAGGATATGCTAGATACTGCCCTAGGAGAAATTAAATTAGCTACCTATATCTTAGAGGAAGAATCTCTAGTAGAATCGCCTATGCAAAGAATAATAAGAGCTTAAGGAAGACACGCTACCTAGCTCTTAAAAAGGATAGGAGAGAACGTTTACTAGGAGTTTAGAATTATTAGTGTTGAATTTTGGATTACTAAGGTTAGGAATGATTTGGGAGATAGATTATTAGATTGTATCTACTACGATCGGACTTATATATATAGAGCTTTAGCTACCCTTACTAGAAGGTGAATAATTAGTAAACCTTCCTTACTAGAGCTCCTGCTTTTTATTAGGCACTTAGCAGTAAGCTAGCAGTTGATTAGATAGTGGGTTATATAGGGGTATTAACTAGGATTAATTAGGATTATTTAGGATTAAGATGCTCTATAATCTAGTTAATATCCCTCCTGCAATATACCCTCTAGGTGTAGGTAGATCTTTTGTTATTATTGTTGCGCTTATAGTTAGTAGGTAGTGTAGCTAATTAGAGCGTTATATATCTAAAGGGTTAAATTAGGTTACCCTTTAAATACTAACTAGCGCGCCTTCCTTGTTTAGCCTGCGCTTGCGCGTGTAGATATTATCTAGACAGAGCTCTATAACTCTATCTACCTAACTATAATCTTTTACTATAGCTTAAGTTATAAGATTATATAACCCTAAAGATCTAAACTATACTTATATCCTTACTAACCTATATCTTAGTTAAAGTTAAAACCTACTACTTACACTTACTCTACCTACGCTACCCTTATTACCTCCTGTGTAGCTAAAGCTATAGTTACTAAAGCTAATACTACTAAAGAAGAGCGTGCTGCTACTAAGCGTAAGACTATTATAGAGTGTGTAGTAGCTAAGCGCGTAGCTACTACTACTATAGCTAAGATTGCGAAGCTAAGGCAAGGCGCTCCTACTCTAGCTCCTACTACTCTAGCTCTAACTCTAGCTCCTGCTCCCCCCTAGACCCTGCCTAAGGCCCCTACTCCTACGCCTACTCCCTCTCTAGCTCCTAAGAAGACCCTAAGATCCTCCTACTATAGAGAGCCTAGTATTTATTGTGCTAAAACTTGTCTAAATTATCTACGCTTAGCGCTCTTTAATAAGTCTAATAGCAAGTGCTATAACTCTTCTAGTAGGGGGACTTAGTGCTAGTAGTACTCCTCTAGGTATAGCTATATCCTAATATATATAATCTATATAAGAATTTTTCCTTTATAACGCTTTTAGCAAGATCTTATACTAATAAACTAATTAATAGCCCTAAGCTCGCCTAACGCTCTACGCTGTCCTTCCTAGTAAGGAAGTAGGTAGGTAAGAGCTAAGACCTTCTTAAGGATAAGAAGCAAAGGGTCTTAGTGCTCCTTAAGGAGAGCGAGGCTAAACAGCAGGAGCTAGTAAAAGCCGCTGCTGCTGCTGCTAAGCTTGCGCGTAAGGCTACTTCTATAGCTAAGGGCGCCTAGAGCTCCTTATTAGAAGATAAGGACTCTAGCTCCTCTAAGGTTCCCCCTATAGATCCTAGGGTAGGGTAACCTAGGCAGCTCCCTATAGACTCTAAGGCACGCTTTGCGCGCGTAATAGAGCTCCTTAGGGAAGCTACCTAGTTAATAATAGAGAGGTAGGCTATAGTTAGTTATTTTTATATTATATATTAATAGATCTTATATACTACCTTACTTTAATTAATACTATATAATATATGCTCTACTATTATATAACTTTAGGTGCTCCCTAAACCTTATAAATTATTATGCTATTAGGTTTTTAGTAAGCCTATTAGCTAGTATATTACTAGTAGGTAGGTAGGCAATATAGAAAGATCCCTTTATATACTCTTACCTAAGCTATATGTTTTAAATATCTACATAGCGCAGCTTAGTAGTAATCCTTTTATTATTGCCTACTACTAACCTAATAGTTTGTTAATTATTATAATTAATCGTCTAGGTAGTATCTAAAGTAAGGTGTATTTTAGTTAAAAAGTGTTTTAACGCTATTGCTTCTTTGCTTACTTGCTTAAGCGCAAGGAGCTCTACCTTAGTAGTTAAAGTAGTGATAGTTAATTATTAAGCTGCCTTCCAAATAATAGGTCCTCTAAAGAGCGTGATTAGGTATCTATATAATAATTGCTAAGTATTAATATTATTAGTAAATAACGCATTACTATATATTATAAGCTTATTAGGATCCCTATTCCTATATTAGATTAATTAGTATCAAGTTTAGTATAGATAGATAATTACTTAATTAACCGCATAAAAGTATTGTTTAGATAGGTTAGTAAGGTATTAGGAGAGCTAGGAGGCTACATAGGCAATATTAGGGCGCACTATAATTAAGGTGTAAAGGATTAATCTAACGCGCTCCTAATAGTCCTTAATCTCCTTTTTAGTAGCTTCTCTAGTGCTCTTCTTAATATCTTTACTTAATAGTAGTGTAGTAGGGAATTTTCCTATCTCTGCTAGATTAAATTTCTTTGCAATCTTGTTAATGTATTTATTATAAACAAGCGTTATTATCTATCTCTTTCTATCCTAGATTACTCTTACCCCTAGAAACTAGCTTACAGGTCCCTTCTCTTCTATAGTATATCTTTGCTTTAGAGCTTAGATAACTTTGTAAGCTTAGCTTGCGTAGTTTTAGTAATAGAGCGATAGGATATTGTCTATATAGAATATTAACAAGATACTACAATCTCTATTAAAGAATAGGTATAGCTCCTCTTTAGAAGTAATAAGCTTATTTTCTTAGAGTATAGTTAAGAGCTTATTATACTATAATAATAGTAAGTCTTTTAATCTATATAGAGCTTGTTTAAGCTTAACGCACTTCCTAGGTATTTAATATCCTTTAGGTAGCTCGCAGATAACTATAGGGTGTTAATCCCTTAAGGCGTTAAGGAAAGCTCTAACAATGTTATATTAATATATCTTAAGGTTAAACTTGGCTCTAATAGCTATTGTAGTCCTAAAGGTTCAAGCTACTAGGGTAGCTGCGTAGGTTAAATAAATTAAGTTAGTAAGCTATAGATCTCCTCTTACTACTATCCTTGCTTTGCACTTAATTAGGTAACTATCCTAATTAAGCTTGTATATAAACACCTATTTAAGTAGAAGTAGACGCTCTCCTTTAGTTAGCCTATTAATCTCCTCCTAGGTACTAGCTTTTAGTAGAGTATTAATTTCTTTATATACTACGTCTCTAAATTGCTGTCCTATTTAGTGGTTATAGAGATCCTTCTATTATTTTAGCTCTTTTTGTAGAGCGTCCTAGTGCGTATTTCTTTTAGGGTTTTTAGGAGATTTGCTCCCTATTACTACTGCGATTATAGCGTGGATTATAGCGTTTAGTTTAGGATATACTAAAAGATTATACAAGGGATTTCTAATTAGATCTATATCTAATAGATCTATTACTATATATATCCCTACACTTATAGATCCTCCTAGTAGTTTATTAGGGTCCTGTCCCTAAGCTTGCTTACTAACACGCGTTAGTGGCAGTCCTTTAACTTGTGGTTTTCTACTTTTTCTAGGAGCTCTAGGTGCCACTTGTAAGGGATCTATAGGAGATATAGAATCTAGTCCTAAAGTAGGTAGGTAGGAGCTCTACTTACCACCCCTATAAGAGCTAGATAGGGTGCCCTTACCTATCTCTGTGCTCTTATAGAGTAACCCACCAATAGCACTCTCCCCTCTAGGTCTTTCCTAGGAGCTACCTATTATAGCGTTAAAGTAAGTTAGATTACTACTATCTTAGGTAGTAAGACCTTAATCTATAACCTATATAGATCCTTCTTCTCCTATACTAAAGTTTAGTTCTAGTATTAGTTTAGGAGTTTAGAGCCCTATTAGCTTAGGGGACTTTATATAGATCCTTTGTGCTAAGCTAGCTATACTTAGTACCTATGCTAGAGGTGTCTGCTTAGGGGGTTGTGAATTACTAGGCTAGCTAGCCTAATTATCTACCTCCTCTAGCTCTACCCTACCCCCTAGCTCCTGTGCTAGGTTTAGTCCTCCTTGCTTACTAGACTCCTTATATTACTCTACTATAATACAAAGCTAATTAAAGATATTAAGCTCTTTATATACTTCTCCTATATTATAGATCTTATCTTTACTAATAATATTAACTATCTTTTAAGCCTCTAACTATTAAAGCTACTCTAGATCTTTATCTTTATAGAAAAGATCCTTATTAAAGGTAACGTTCTATATTATAATAATCTAATTAAGCAAGGGGATCTATATCCTGTATATATTAGATACTCTGTATCCTACTAGATATCTAATATAACCCTAAGGGTTCACCTTAAAAACCCTCTTATAACGCCTAGCTACTTAATCTCTGTTAAGGGGGTAAGCTTAACAGCCATAGGCGTATATTCTGCTCTAATTAGGGCAGAGATTAGCAGTTACCTCCCTTATCTGCTCTGGTTGCTACTACCTAAAGTATCTAGTAAACTAATAATCTAGCACTTTGTTAGGTAATATTATATTGTAAGTATAGGACAGGCTTATATTATAGAGCTAAGTTACTACTTTAATAATTTTAGGCTAGAGCTTTATTAGTAGGTTAGCACTAATCCTTATTTTAATTAATTTTGTTATAATCTCCTGCCCTGCTCTTTCTACTCCTCTATTAGGTTTATAGGTATATATAGGTAAGCTCTTAATCTTAATACTATTATTAGCTGCCTAGATCTAAAAGCAAGATTTGCCGCGCTAAGGGAGCGTTGCAACGTCGTTGTCTTGCATAATCTTAACTATGCTAAGCTTATATTAGTTAAGTATTAAGCTCTTAAAATTTTTAAACACCTGTATAATCTTATTAAGGTTTTTAGCTTATAGTAGATAGGTATAAAGCTTTCCTAAGTAGTCGCACTTTAATACTAAGATCTATTGCTTGTAAGCTATACCTATTAGTATATTAAATAGATCCTATAATACCTAGTAGTATAGACGTAGTAATCTTTCCCTTAGTTGTCTTAATATAACCTGTTAGGCATATGTAATAGCGCAGTGCTCGCATTTGCTCCTAGGAGTTCCTTTAATCCTAACGTTTATAGCTAACTTAACTAGAGCTTTAAGCGCCTTAGGTCCTAAATAGCCTAATTATTAGTGCTAAAGCTCCTTACTATCGTGTCTTAGGTAAGTTGTCTAGGATCGCTGAGGTTATTTAGGCACTATGCTTTAGATTATTTAATAAGGGGTAGAGGGCTTGTATTCTAGGAAAGTTAAGTTAAACTTGCGCAGTAACTTGGCTAATACAACGCTCTTTTCTAATAATCTAAACTATAAGGTAGCATCTAGCCTAAGGAACTAAACTCCTGCTTTAAGTAATTAAGCTTCTAATATAATATTCACATAAAAACCTTCTACTAATACCACGTTAGTAAGCACTAAATCTTCTGTTTTTGGACCTCTTGGTCCATTAAGAGTATTAGGGATTACTCTAGTCCCTCTGCCTAAGATTAGAAAAGCTTAAGTTCCTGCTTTAACTGTCTTATATTTAACTAATCTAAACAAGCTTTCTTCTAGGTAGCTTATATTATTAACTAGGTGCACTACACCCCTATTGTTAAAGATAGTGCTCTTTAATAGAGCGTAAGCTTTAAAGTCTATGGTTAAATAGATCCTGTTCGTTTTCTCCGCTATTAACATAGGGTTAATTAGTGCCGCCTAGATACTGCCTAGATAGGTGATCGCGTTTTCTTTTACCTTACTACTATAATCTTAATTAATAGGATAGGACTTAATTAGAGCTTTTCTTAACTCTTTAAATTTTGGATTCCTATTAATCTTTTTCTTAATCTCTAATTATTAAGTAGTAGTGAGCTTGTTACCTGTATTAGTCTAAGCTTTAATAACGTTTTTGTATTTAGGAGGTTTCTATAGGTAAGATCTACTATATAGGCATAAAGACTCCTTCTTTGGTTAATTAGAAGGTGGAGCTCCTATTGTTGTAAACACTCTAGGACCTTTAGAGCTTAATCTTATATTGTTCTCTTAGAGAAGTGGTAAATAGATCTTAGTAACCTGTAGGAGGTTGTAAGTTAGCTCTCCTATTACTAACTTTTTAATAATCCTTTAAAACATATTTTAACCCTAATCTAGTAAGATCCTAGCAGATAGAGCTTTAAGATAATCCTGTACTGCGAGCTGTCCTTTAACATTAGGTACGTTGTATACCTTAGCTTGCGTATACAGGATTGTCTACTCCTTCTGCTAGCAATTAGCGTCTTAGCTACTTATCTTTACCTTAGCAAGATAAGCTTTGTACTGTAATCTTGCTAGTGTTACAGCGCTTAAGTTAGTTAGCGCTAGGTTATTATAGAGTACTTAGATAAGTGCTTAGAGGGTTACTCTTCCTTAATTAACAAGCTCTATATAGGCTAGGGTAAGGATCCCTTAATCTACTATATTATTAACCTATGTAAAGAGGTTCTAGATTGCTAATAACTTTAATACCTAATCTAATAAGCGGGCTTAGTACTAAGCTATTTAGAGCTTGTACTGCTTACTTATTATATTAGATAGCGCGATATCTATTAGCATATTAGGCTTAATAGGTTTATTCTTAAAGTAGTTTTTAGCATCTAGAGCCTTAGGGTCTACCTCTACCTAGATCCCTTTAGTTAGGGCATGGTATCTTAATTAAATATACTAGGTAGGCCAGTTAGTTAATCTAGTAAGTAGGATATCCCCCTTTAGGATTTAGTCGCTTATAGTAGAAGAGTAATAAGTAAGCTTTTGCTTAAGAAATAGTATAAAGAGTAAAGGTTGCTAGCTTAGTATCTAAGTCAAACAATACGCTTAAATAGATAGGACAATCTTTAATAAGGTAAAGCGCAAACTAGGCTTATAACTGTTGAATTTTAGATTACTAAGGTTAGGAATAATTTAGGAGATGGATTATTAGATTGTATCTACTACGATTAGACTCATATATATAGAGCTTTAGCTACCCTTACTAGAAGGTAAATAATTAGTAAACCTTCCTTACTAGAGCTCCTGCTTTTTATTAGGCACTTGGCAGTAAGCTAGTAGTTGATTAGATAGTGGGTTATACAGGGGTATTAACCAGGATTAATTGGGATTGATTGGGATCAAGATGCTCCGTGATCTAGTTAATATCCCTCCTGCAACAATTAGCTAATATATAGTAGCAGGCCTATAACTATAGGATACTAATATAGAGGTAATAAATAAATTACGTAACTCTTTACCTAGACTACTTAAGGAACTTAACAAGACTCTAGACACTAAGATAATAATACTAGAAGAAGAGGGTGTTACTAAAGATAAGTATACTATAGTTAAGAATAAAGCGCCCTATTAGTGTAAAAACTAACGCTCTGCACTATAATTAATTGCCGCTAGGATTAGGAGTAGCGCACTTAACAATACTAAGTAAAGGAAGCTAGTTAAAGCATAGTACTACAAAGTTACTAATTGCAGCACTATCTAGGACACTAAGGGGAGGATAGTGCAGGATTTAAATTAGGTATACTTTAGCTACTTAAAGTTTATTACTAGCAAGATAGGGCTCTACACTTAGACTCTAAACGCAGAGGCAAGTAATAGATAGCTAAACGTGCTATACTATAAGCCTAGAGAATAGGGAAATTTGCAAGCTAACCTAGTTACTGCAGTAGCTTTTACTAAGCTATTTAACTAAGATTACACCTCTAAGGATTTATAAGCTTATTACTACTAGCTAAAGAAGATAGTACTAATAATTAACTAGGCCTAACTATAATAGGTAATAAGATTTAAGTAGAGTTACTAAGGCTTCTTATAGAAAGCAAGTATAACCCTAGACACCTTTACCTAGATCTATAAAGACCTAGAACTAGTAAGGATAGTAGATAAGTGCTTTAAGATATATAAATAGTACTTAAGGGAGATAAAGTAGGTAACTAATTTAGGGTAGTGTAGGACTATATACTACTCTATTGTTTAATAGCTAGTGCAAGGGGATATAGGATACTAGCTCTAATATACTATAATTAGGGAAACTACAAACCTAATCTTATACCTATACTACACTAAGTACGCCTAGGCGGGAGACTAGACATTCTTTTGTCACGTGGACGTAAACCTTTCTAAGGTAGCATAGTTAGGATAAGGGCTTAAGATAATCTAAGGCTTAGTTTCTTTTAATAATAAGGACTAAGATAACTATACTAAGCTCCTAATTAGATTTAAAGAAGTATAGAAGAATTAGGTAAATTAGATAGATAGGGGGTTAAGGAGGAACAAGAGGGCCTATATCTAGGCATAGGAAGATAGGGTGCACTAGCCTAAAGAGCTAAGGGAGAAGTGCCCTATAGTAAGATAGGAGAAGAAAATCTATTAAAAAGGATAGGTAAGGATTATAAGCTTAGTAATGCTATATAGATCTACTAGACCTACTACTTAAATATAGCGTATAGTTCTACTATAGTATATAAAAGTATAGGATAATATAATAATAATAGAGGTACTAGAGATAGGGATATATATAGAGATCGCACTAGCCTACCTATAGATAAGTATAGCCCTAAAGACTCTATTAGGGCACCTAGTTAAATATAGTAGAGTCTAATAGTAATTTCCTAGAGATATCTAGGCTACCTATCTAACTTAAGTCTTAAAGGCAATTATATATTAGGTTTAATAGGATAACCCTTTAGTAAAGGTAGAGATCTAGAAGTACCTAATAGGAGATTTAAATAGAGAAAGGATAGGAGTATAGATTAGGAAGAGTTAGGTTAAGATAGTAAAGGAGTTAAAGAAGAATTAGGCTATCTACGTTAAGAATAAGAAGCTTGTATTTAGTAAGGATAAGGAGGCTAGGGTACTAGACTAATCCTATTTTAGTATAAAGGGGGTACAGCCTACTAAGGCAGGAGAGTAGTAGAGGTATAATAGATAGATTAAGTAATTAGAGACTCTAGATACAGTTAAAAAGCATCTAGGAGCTATTAAAGAGGAATAAAAGGCAGAGGGATCTAGGCGCCTAGGGCTAGGCTATCTAGGAAGCCTAGTAATGGCGTAGAGGAGAACTATCTTATTAAGTTTAGGTTTAAGATTAGAGACCCTAGATACTCCTACCCCCTCACCTAAAGCTTAACAAGCTAGGAACTAGGGTCGCTAACCTAGAGAAGGAGAGTAAGGGCTAAGCTTAATAGGGCTAAGCTTAAAGGAGGGGGAGGTTTGTGCCGTAGTATAGGATATATAGGAGAAAAATAAGGCTTAGCCTAAAAAGTTAGGCGAATTAAATAGTATAAAGGTATAAAGGATTAGAGGATAGGAGAGGTATAACTCCTATAGACTTTACTTTAACTCTAGAATATTATCTTTTTACTTATGTTTCTGCATTAAACCTATATCCTCTGCTATAGGATTAATACTATTAAATCTTGCCCCTCCTACTTCTCCTCGTTTAAATAGGTTACTCTCCCTGTTAGTTTAGTAGTAGTAGTAAGCTACATAACGTTGTTGTTGCTATAACTACTACGTAAAGGCGTAATAGCAGACTAAAGAGGAAACACTAGAGTACTAGTAGTAGATAGAATAATAGCACTAAGCTAATACTAATTATAGGCGCGCGAGTAAGTAGTAGGGGTAAGTAGAGTAATAGTGTTATTAGTTTAAGCCCTTAATATAAGATCCTTAAAATAATAGTAGAGCTAGTAGAACTATAGTATAAACTAGTAATAGGTGCCTTTAGTAGGTTTCCCTATAAAAGTGCTAAGGGTCCCCTTCTTTGCAATATAAAGGCGATCCTCCTAGTAACTATAATAAAACTAAAGCTAGTTATAGAGGGCTTAGCAAACGTTAGGATTGTTAGTAAGGATAGCTTCTAACTAAGTATAAGTCTTATGGCCACAATAGCAGGACTTATATAAGCGCCCTAGATATAGTTAGAACTTGCTATAAAGGAAACAAAAATTAAGGGGAACTTACTACTACCCTCCTAATAGTCACACTTGCTAAAGAGACGAAGCTAGTTAATACACTAATTATAGGGAAGCAGCTTTATAAAGCTACTATTGTATTCCTTATTATCTAAGTTACTAGAAATAATAAAGCTACTAAGTAACTAGGTTTAGGGAGATATGTGCTAAATAAAAAGTTAGTGTAGGAAATATAGGGAGAATATTAGAAGTACGCACCTTATCTTGGTAGGCCTAGCGCGGGGTCTAACTGCCTTATAGTAGATCCCTACTACTAGCACTAGTAGCTGTAGATAAAGATATAATAGGGACTAGATAGGCAGGATTAATAGAAAAAGATTAGAGAAAGGGCTAATTAGTAGGGAAAATCTGTTGTATAACAAAGTAAGTTTAGAAAATTTATAGTAGGGTAGGATAGCTATGTTAGAACTTTTATAGTAGGGTGCTAAAACAAGCGTATAGATGCTACGCGCGTGTACCGCTTAATATATAGGCCTGTTACAAATTAGGAAGGAATATAAAGATATAATAACAAAACTAAAAAATATAGTGTGGAAATTTGGATTACTAAGGTTAGGAATGATTTAGGAGATAGATTATTAGATTATATCTACTACGATCGTACTTATATATATAGAGCTTTAGCTACCCTTACTAGAAGGTAAATAATTAGTAAACCTTCCTTACTAGAGCTCCTACTTTTTATTAGGCACTTAGTAGTAAGCTAGTAGTTAATTAGATAGTGGGTTATACAGGGGTATTAATTAGGATTAATTAGATTAAGATGCTCTATAATCTAGTTAATATCCCTCCTGCAACACACCCCCTAGGTATAGGTAGATCTTTTATTATTATAGTTACGCTTATAGTTAGTAGGTAGTGTAGCTAATTAGAGTGTTGTATATCTAAAGGGTTAAATTAGCTTACCCTTTAGATACTAACTAGCGCGCCTTCCTTATTTAGCCTGCGCTTACGCGCGTAGATATTATCTAGATAGAGCTCTATAACTCTATCTACCTAACTATAATCTTTACTATAGCTTAAGTTATAAGATTATATAACCCTAAAGATCTAAACTATACCTATATCCCTACTAACCTATATCTTAGTTAAAGTTAAAACCTGCTACTTGCGCTTACTCTACCTGCGCTACCCTTATTACCTCCTACACAGCTAAAGCTATAGTTACTAAAGCTACTACTACTAAAGAAGAGCGCGCTGCTACTAAGCATAAGGCTATTATAGAGTGTGTGGTAGCTAAGCGCGTGGCTACTACTACTATAGCTAAGATTACAAAGCTAAGGAAAGGTGATCCCGCTCTAGCTTCTACTACTCTAGCTCTAACTCTAGCTCCCGCTCCTCCCTAGACCTTGCCCCCTGTCCCCGCTCCTACGCCTACTCCCTCTCTAGCTCCTAAGAAGACCCTAAGATCCTCCTATTATAGATAGCCTAGCATTTATTATACTAAAACTTATCTAAATTATCTGCGCTTAGCGCTCTTTAATAAGTCTAATAGTAAGTACTATAACTCTTCTAGTAGGGGGACTTAGTGCTAGTAGTGCTCCTTTAGGTATAGCTATGTCCCTATATATATAATCTATATAAGAATTTTTCCTTTATAACACTTAGCAAGATCTATACTAATAAACTAATAGCCCTAAGCTTGCCTAACGTTCTACGCTATCCTTCCTAGCAAGGAAGTAGGTAAGTAAGAGCTAAGACCTTCTTAAGGATAAGAAGCAGAGGGTCTTAGTGCTCCTTAAGGAGAGCGAGGCTAAATAGCAGGAGCTAGTAAAAGCTGCTGCTGCTGCTGCTAAGCTTGCGCGTAAGGCTACTTCTATAGCTAAGGGCGCCTAGAGCTCCTTATTAGAAGATAAGGACTCTAGCTCCTCTAAGGTTCCCCCTATAGATCCTAGGGTAGGGTAACCTAGGCAGCTCCCTATAGACTCTAAGGCACGCTTTGCGCGCGTAATAGAGCTCCTTAGGGAAGCTACCTAGTTAATAATAGAGAGGTAGGCTATAGTTAGTTATTTTTATATTATATATTAATAGATCTTATATACTACCTTACTTTAATTAATATTATATAATCTATGCTCTACTATTATATAACTTTAGGTGCTCCCTAAACCTTATAAATTATTATGTAGTTAGGTTTTTAGTAAGCCTATTAGCTAGTATATTGCTAGTAGGTAGGTAGGTAATATAGAAAGATCCATTTTTATACTCTTATCTAAGCTACATATTTTAAATATCTATATAGCGTAGCTTAGTAGTGATCCTTTTATTATTGCCTACTACTAACCTAATAGTTTATTAATTATTACAATTAATTGTCTAGGTAGTATCTAAAGTAAGGTGTATTTTAGTTAAAAAGTGTTTTAACACTATTGCTTCTTTACTTACTTGCTTAAGCGCAAGGAGCTCTGCCTTAGTAGTTAAAGTGGTAATAGTTGCTTGTTAAGCTGCCTTCTAAATAATAGGTCCTCTAAAGAGCGTGATTAGGTATCTATATAATAATTACTAAGTATTAATATTATTAGCAAATAACGTATTACTATATATTATAAGCTTATTAGGATCCCTATTCCTATATTAGATTAATTAGTATTAAGTTTAGTATAGATAAATAATTACTTAATTAACCGTATTAAAGTATTGTTTAGATAGGTTAGTAAGGCATTAGGAGAGCTAGGAGGCTATATAGGCAATATTAGGGCGCACTATAATTAAGGTGTAAAGGATTAATCTAACGCGCTCCTAATAGTCCTTAATCTCTTTTTTAGTGGCTTCTCCTGTGCTCTTTTTAATATCTTTACTTAATAGTAGTGTAGCAGGGAATTTTCCTATCTCTACTAGATTAAATTTCTTTATAATCTTGTTAATGTATTTATTATAAACAAGCGTTATTATCTGTCTCTTTCTATCCTAGATTACTCTTACCCCTAGAAACTAGCTTACAGGTCCCTTCTCTTCTATAGTATATCTTTGCTTTAGAGCTTGGATAACTTTGTAAGCTTGGCTTGCGTAGTTTTAGTGATACAGTGATAGGATATTGTCTATATAGAATATTAACAAGATACTGCAATCTCTATTAAAGAATAGGCATGGCTCCTCTTTAGAAGTAATAAGCTTATTTTCTTAGAGTGTAGTTAAGAGCTTGTTATACTATAATAATAGTAAGTCTTTTAATCTATATAGAGCTTGTTTAAGCTTAACGTACTTCCTAGGTATTTAATATCCTTTAGGTAGCTCGCAGATAACTATAGGGTGTTAATCCCTTAAGGCGTTAAGGAAAGCTCTAACAACGTTATATTAATATATCTTAAGGTTAAACTTAGCTCTAATAGCTATTATAGTCCTGAAGGTTTAAGCTGCTAGGGTAGCTGCGTAGGTTAAATAAATTAAGTTAGTAAGCTATAGATCTCCTCTTACTACTATCCTTGCTTTGCACTTAATTAGGTAACTATCCTAATTAAGCTTGTATATAAATACCTATTTAAGTAGGAGTAGATGCTCTCCCTTAGTTAGCCTATTAATCTCCTCCTAGGTACTAGCTTTTAGTAGAGTATTAATTTCTTTATATACTGCGTCTCTAAATTGCTGTCCTATTTAGTGGTTATAGAGATCCTTCTATTATTTTAGCTCTTTTTATAGAGCGTCCTAGTGCGTATTTCTTTTAGGGTTTTTAGGGGGTTTGCTCCCTATTACTGCTGCAATTACAGCGTGGATTATAGCATTTAGTTTAGGATATACTAAAAGATTATGCAAGGGATTTCTAATTAGATCTATATCTAATAGATCTATCACTATATATATCCCCGCACTTGTAGAGCCTCCTAGTGGTTTATCAGGGTCCTGTCCCTAAGCTTGCTTACTAACACGCGTTAGTGGCAGTCCTTTAACTTGTGGTTTTCTACTTTTTCTAGGAGCTCTAGGTGCCACTTGTAAGGGATCTATAGGAGATATAGAATCTAGTCCTAAAGTAGGTAGGTAGGAGCTCTACTTACCACCCCTATAAGAGCTAGTTAGGGTGCCCTTACCTATCTCTATGCTCTTATAGAGTGACCTACTAATAGCACTCTCCCCTCTAGGTCTTTCCTAGGAGCTACCTATTATAGCGTTAAAGTAAGTTAGATTACTACTATCTTAGGTAGTAAGACCTTAATCTATAACCTATATAGATCCTTCTTCTCCTATACTAAAGTTTAGTTCTAGTATTAGTTTAGGAGTTTAGAGCCCTATTAGCTTAGGGGACTTTATATAGATCCTTTGTGCTAAGCTAGCTATACTTAGTACCTACGCTAGAGGTGTCTGCTTAGGGGGTTATAAATTACTAGGCTAGCTAGCCTGATTATCTACCTCCTCTAGCTCTACCCTACCCCCTAGCTCCTATACTAGGTTTAGTCCTCCTTACTTACTAGACTCCTTATATTGCTCTACTGCAATACAAAGCTAATTAAAGATATTAAGCTCTTTATATACTTCTCCTATATTATAGATCTTATCTTTACTAATAATATTAACTATCTTTTAAGCCTCTAACTATTAAAGCTACTCTAGATCTTTCTCTTTATAGAAAAGATCCTTATTAAAGGTAATATTCTACGTTATAATAATCTAATTAAGCAAGGGGATCTATATCCTATATATGTTAGATGCTCTATATCCTACTAGATATCTAATATAACCCTAAGGGTTTACCTTAAAAACCCTCTTATAACGCCTAGCTACTTAATCTTAGTTAAGGGGGTAAGCTTAACACCTATAGGCGTATATTCCGCTCTAATTAGGGTAGAGATTAGCAGTTGCCTCCCTTATCTACTCTAGTTGCCACTACCTAAAGTATCTAGTAAACTAACAATCTAGCACTTTGTTAGGTAATATTATATTGTAAGTATAGGATAGGCTTATATTATAGAGCTAAGTCACTGCTTTAACAATTTTAGGCTAGAGCTTTGTTAGTAGGTTAGCACTAATCCTTATTTTAATTAATTTTGTTATAATCTCCTGCCCTGCTCTTTCTGCTCCTCTATTAGGTTTATAGGTATATATAGGTAAGCTCTTAATCTTAATACTATTGTTAGCTACCTAGATCTAAAAGCAAGATTTGCCGCGTTAAGGGAGCGTTGCAACGTTGTTATCTTGCATAATCTTAACTATACTAAGCTTATATTAGTTAAGTATTAAGCTCTTAAAATTTTTAAACACCTATATAATCTTATTAAGGTTTTTAGCTTATAGTAGATAGGTATAAAGCTTTCCTAAGTAGTCGCACTTTAATACTAAGATCTATTACTTATAAGCTATACCTGTTAGTATGTTAAATAGATCCTATAATACCTAGTAGTATAGACGTGGTAATCTTTCCCTTAGTTGTCTTAATATAACCTATTAGGCATGTGTAATAGCGTAGTGCTCGCATTTGCTCCTAGGAGTTCCTTTAATCCTAATATTTATTACTAACTTAACTAGAGCTTTAAGCGCCTTAGGTCCTAAATAGCCTAATTATTAGTGCTAAAGCTCCTTACTATTATATCTTAGGTAAGTTATCTAGGATTATTAGGGTTATTTAGGCACTATGCTTTAGATTATTTAATAAGGGGTAGAGGGCTTGTATTCTAGGAAAGTTAAGTTAAACTTGCGTAGTAACTTGGCTAATATAACGCTCTTTCCTAATAATCTAAACTATAAGGTGGCATCTAGCCTAAGGAACTAAACTCCTACTTTAAGCAATTAAGCTTCTAATATAATATTTATATAAAAACCTTCTACTAACACTATGTCTATAAGCACCAAATCTTCTGTTTTTAGACCTCTTGGTCTATTAAGAGTATTAGGGATTACTCTAGTCCCTCTGCCTAAGATTAGAAAAGCTTAAGTTCCTGCTTTAACTATCTTATATTTAACTAATCTAAACAAGCTTTCTTCTAGGTAGCTTATATTGTTAACTAGGTGCACTGCACCCCTATTGTTAAAGATAGTGCTCTTTAATAGAGCGTAAGCTTTAAAGTCTATAGTTAAATAGATCCTGTTTGTTTTCTCTGCTATTAATATAGGGTTAATTAGTGCCGCCTAGATACTACCTAGATAGGTAATCACGCTTGCCTTACTACTATAATCTTAATTAATAGGATAGGACTTAATTAGAGCTTTTCTTAACTCTTTGAATTTTTAATTCCTATTAATCTTTTTCTTAATCTCTAATTGTTAAGTAGTAGTGAGCTTGTTACCTGTATTAGTCTAAGCTTTAATAATGTTTTTATATTTAGGAGGTTTCTATAGGTAAGATCTACTATATAGGTATAAAGACTCCTTCTTTAGTTAATTAGAAGGTGGAGCTCCTATTATTGTAAATACTCTAGGACCTTTAGAGCTTAATCTTATGTTGTTCTCTTAGAGAAGTAATAAATAGATCTTAGCAACCTGTAGGAGGTTATAAGTTAGCTCTCCTATTACTAACTTTTTAATAATCCTTTAAAACATAGTTTAACCCTAATCTAGTAAGATCCTAGTAGATAGAGCTTTAAGATAATCCTGTACTATAAGCTATCCTTTAATATTAGGAATGTTATATACCTTAGCTTGCGTATACAGGATTGTCTACTCCTTCTACTAGCAATTAGCGTCTTAGCTACTTATCTTTGCCTTAGCAAGATAAGCTTTGTACTGCGATCTCGCTAGTGTTGCAGCGCTTAAGTCTGTTAGCGCTAGGTTGTTGTAGAGCACTTAGATTAGTGCTTAGAGGGTTACTCTTCCTTAATTAACAAGCTCTATATAGGCTAGGGTAAGGATCCCTTAATCTACTGTGTTATTAACCTATGTAAAGAGGTTCTAGATTGCTAATAACTTTAATGCCTAATCTAATAAGCAAGCTTAGTACTATACTATTTAGAGTTTGTACTACTTACTTGTTATGTTAGATAGCGCGATATCTATTAGCATGCTAGGCTTAATAGGTTTATTCTTAAAGTGGTTTTTAGCATCTAGAGCCTTAGGGTCTACCTCTGCCTAGATCCCTTTAGTTAGGGCATAGTATCTAAATTAAATGTACTAGGTGGGCTAGTTAGTTAATCTAGTAAGTAGGATATCCCCTTTTAGGATTTAGTCGCTTATGGTAGAAGAGTAATAAGTAAGCTTCTGCTTAAGAAATGGTATAAAGAAAGAGTGAAGCTTGCTAGCTTAGTGTCCAAGTCGAACAATACGCTTAAATAGATAGGACGATCTTTAATAAGGTAAAGCGCGAACTAGGCTTATAACTATAGAAATTTAGATTACTAAGGTTAGGAATGATTTAGGAGATAGATTATTAGATTATATCTACTACGATCGTACTTATATATATAGAGCTTTAGCTACCCTTACTAGAAGGTGAATGATTGGTAAACCTTCCTTACTAGAGCTCCTGCTTTTTGTTAGGCACTTAGTAGTAAGCTAGCAGTTAATTAGATAGTGGGTCATACAGAGGTATTGATTAGGATTGATTGGATCAAGATGCTCCGTGATCCGGTCGATATCCCTCCTGCAACATATAGTAATAAAGCCTAATATAGATTATAGAGGACAAAGAGATAACCCTAGACCCCTAGAAAGACGATTTCACGATAGTTTATAGGGGAAGGTTAGGGGTATATAAAGGACTTGGGCTTATGCCTAATCCTAGGTCTAACACAAGATGGACTAAGTCTAACACTACTACTAAGCGAACACACTAGACACCTATAAAAAGGCGTGGAGGGCTTATCTCTCCTTTAAGATACTAAATACTATTATCAACGCTTATTGTATTCTCCCTTAAGGCTAGTCCATAACATTCTACTATAAGTAACTAAATTCTAAAGGGGGATACCCTACTTACTAGATTAACTAACTAGCCTACCTAGTATATTTAATTTAGATACTATACCCTAACTAAAGGGATCTAGGTAGAGGTAGACCCTAATACTTAGGATATTAAAAACTACTTTAAGAATAAACCTATTAAGCCTAATATGCTAATAGGTACTATACTATCTAATATAATAAGCGAGTAGTATAAACTCTAAATAGCTTAGTACTAAGCCTGCTTATTAGATTAGGTATTAAAGTTATTAGTAATCTAGAACCTTTTTATATAGGTTAATAATATAGTAGATTAAGGGATCCTTACCCTAGCCTATATAGAGCTTATTAATTAAGGAAGAGTAACCCTCTAAGTACTTATCTAAGTACTCTGTAATAACCTAGCGCTAACTAATTTAAGCGCTATAACACTAGCAAGATTATAGTATAAAGCTTATCTTGCTAAGGTAAAGATAAGTAGTTAAGACGCTAATTACTAGTAGAAGGAGTAGATAATCCTATATACGCAAGCTAAGGTATATAACGTTCCTAATATTAAAGGATAGCTTATAGTATAGGATTATCTTAAAGCTCTATCTACTAGGATCTTACTAGATTAGGGTTAAACTATATTTTAAAGGATTATTAAAAAGTTAGTAATAGGAGAGCTAACTTATAACCTCCTATAGGTTACTAAGACCTATTTATTACTTCTCTAAGAGAATAATATAAGATTAAGCTCTAAGGGTCCTAGAGTATTTATAATAATAGGAGGTCTACCTTTATATTAACCTAAGAAGGAGTCTTTATACCTATATAGTAGATCTTACCTATAGAAACCTCCTAAATACAAAAACGTTATTAAAGCTTAGACTAATATAAGTAACAAGCTTACTACTACTTAATAATTAGAGATTAAGAAAAAGATTAATAGGAATTAAAAATTTAAAGAGTTAAGAAAAGCTCTAATTAAGTCCTATCCTATTAATTAAGATTATAGTAGTAAGGCAAGCGCGATTACCTATCTAGGTAGTATCTAGGTAGCACTAATTAACCCTATGTTAATAGCAGAGAAAACAAACAGGATCTATTTAACTATAGACTTTAAAGCTTACGCTCTATTAAAGAGCACTATCTTTAATAATAGGGGTGTAGTACACCTAGTTAATAATATAAGCTACCTAGAAGAAAGCTTATTTAGATTAGTTAGATATAAGATAGTTAAAGTAGGAACTTAAGCTTTTCTAATCTTAGGTAGAGGGACTAGAGTAATCCCTAATACTCTTAATAGACTAAGAGGTCTAAAAATAGAAGATTTAGTGCTTACTAATATAGTGTTAGTAGAAGGTTTTTATGTAAATATTATATTAGAAGCTTAATTACTTAAAGTAGGAGTTTAGGTCCTTAGGCTAGATACTACCTTGTAGTTTAGATTATTAGAAAAGAGTGTTATATTAGCTAAGTTACTACGTAAGTTTAACTTAACTTTCCTAGAATATAAGCCCTCTACCCCTTATTAAATAATCTAAAGCATAGTGCCTAAATAACCCTAATAATCCTAGATAACTTACCTAAGATATAATAGTAAGGAGCTTTAGCACTAATAATTAGGCTATTTAGGACCTAAGGCGCTTAAAGCTCTAGTTAAGTTAGTAATAAATATTAGGATTAAAGGAACTCCTAGGAGCAAATGCGAG
Organism: Plenodomus lingam; assembly: GCF_022343315.1. Classification (NCBI taxonomy): domain Eukaryota; kingdom Fungi; phylum Ascomycota; class Dothideomycetes; order Pleosporales; family Leptosphaeriaceae; genus Plenodomus; species Plenodomus lingam. The sequence continues at coordinate 3,220,055 of NW_027093974.1, forward strand.
CACTACGCTATTACACATGCCTAATAGGTTATATTAAGACAACTAAGGGAAAGATTACCACGTCTATACTACTAGGTATTATAGGATCTATTTAATATACTAATAGGTATAGCTTATAAGTAATAGATCTTAGTATTAAAATACGACTACTTAGGAAAGCTTTATACCTATCTACTATAAGCTAAAAACCTTAATAAGATTATATAGGTGTTTAAAAATTTTAAGAGCTTAATACTTAACTAATATAAGCTTAGCATAGTTAAGATTATACAAGATAACAACGTTGTAACACTCCCTTAGCGTAGCAAATCTTGCTTTTAGATCTAGGCAGCTAATAATAGTATTAAGATTAAGAGCTTACCTATATATACCTATAAACCTAATAGAGGAGTAGAAAGAGCAGGGCAGGAGATTATAACAAAATTAATTAAAATAAGGATTAGTGCTAACCTACTAACAAAGCTCTAGCCTAAAATTATTAAAGTAGCAACTTAGCTCTATAATATAAGCCTGTCCTATGCTTACAATATAATATTACCTAACAAAGTGCTAGATTGTTAGTTTACTAGATACTTTAGGTAGTAGCAACTAGAGCAGATAAGGGAGGCAACTACTAATCTCCGCCCTAATTAGAGCGGAATATACGCCTATGGCTGTTAAGCCTACCCCCTTAATAGAGATTAAGTAGCTAGGCGTTACAAGAGGGTTTTTAAGGTAAACCCTTAGGGTTATATTAGATATCTAGTAGGATATAGAGCATCTAATATATATAGGATATAGATCCCCTTGCTTAATTAGATTATTATAACGTAGAATATTACCTTTAATAAGGATCTTTTCTATAAAGAGAAAGATCTAGAGTAGCTTTAATAGTTAGAGGCTTAAAAGATAGTTAACGTTATTAGCAAAGATAAGATCTATAATATAGGAGAAGTATATAAAGAGCTTAATATCTTTAATTAGCTTTATATTGCAGTAGAGCAATATAAGGAGTCTAGTAAGTAAGGAGGACTAAACCTAGTATAGGAGCTAGGGGGTAGGGTAGAGCTAGAGGAGGTAGATAATCAGGCTAGCTAGCCTAGTAATTTATAACCCCCTAAGCAGACACCTCTAGCGTAGGTACTAAGTATAGCTAGCTTAGCACAAAGGATCTATATAAAGTCCCCTAAGCTAATAGGGCTCTAAACTCCTAAACTAATACTAGAACTAAACTTTAGTATAGGAGAAGAAGGATCTATATAGGTTATAGATTAAGGTCTTACTACCTAAGATAGTAGTAATCTAACTTACTTTAACGCTATAATAGGTAGCTCCTAGGAAAGACCTAGAGGGGAGAGTGCTATTAGTAGGTCACTCTATAAGAGCATAGAGATAGGTAAGGGCACCCTAACTAGCTCTTATAGGGGTGGTAAGTAGAGCTCCTACCTACCTGCTTTAGGACTAGATTCTATATCTCCTGCAGATCCCTTACAAGTAGCACCTAGAGCTCCTAGAAGAAGTAGAAAACTATAAGTTAAAGGACTACTACTAACACGTATTAGTAAGTAAGCTTAGGGACAGGACCCTAATAAACTACTAGGAGGCTCTATAAGTATAGGGATATATATAGTAATAGATCTATTAGATATAGATCTAATTAGAAATCCCTTATATAATCTTTTAGTATATCCTAAACTAAACGCTATAATCCACGCTATAATTATAGTAGTAATAGGGAGCAAATCTCCTAAAAACCCTAAAAGAAATACGCACTAGGACGCTCTATAAAAAGAGCTAAAATAATAGAAGGATCTCTATAACTACTAAATAGGACAGCAATTTAGAGATATAGTATATAAAGAAATAAATACTCTACTAAAAGCTAGTACCTAGGAGGAGATTAATAGGCTAACTAAGGGAGAGCATCTACTCCTACTTAAATAGGTATTTACATATAAGCTTAATTAGGATAGTTACCTAATTAAGTGTAAAGTAAGGATAGTAGTAAGAGGAGATCTATAGCTTACTAACTTAATTTATTTAACCTACGCAGCTACCCTAGTAGCTTGAACCTTTAGGACTATAATAGCTATTAGAGCTAAGTTTAACCTTAAGATATGTTAATATAACATTGTTAGAGCTTTCCTTAACACCTTAAGGGATTAACACTCTATAGTTATCTACAAGCTACCTAAAGGATATTAAATACCTAGAAAGTACGTTAAGCTTAAACGAGCTCTATATAGACTAAAAGACTTACTATTATTATAGTATAATAAGCTCTTAACTATACTCTAAGAAAATAAGCTTATTGCTTCTAAAGAGGAGCTATACCTATTCTTTAATAGAGATCGCAGTATCTTGTTAATATTCTATGTAGACAATATCCTATCGCTCTATTACTAAAACTACGCAAGCTAAGCTTATAAGGTTATCTAAGCTCTAAAGCAAAGATATACTATAGAAGAAAAAGGACCTGTGAGCTAGTTTCTAGGGGTAAGAGTAATCTAGGATAGAAAGAGACAGACAATAACGCTTATTTATAATAAATATATTAATAAGATTATAAAGAAATTTAATCTAGTAGAGATAGGAAAATTCCCTGCTACACTACTATTAAGTAAAGATATTAAAAAGAGTATAGGAGAAGCTACTAAAAAAGAGATTAAGGACTATTAGGAGCGCGTTAGATTAATCCTTTACACCTTAATTATAGTGCGCCCTAATATTACCTATGTAGCCTCCTAGCTCTCCTAATACCTTACTAACCTATCTAAATAACACTTTAATACAGTTAATTAAGTAATTATCTATCTATACTAAACTTAATACTAATTAATCTAATATAGGAATAGGGATCCTAATAAGCTTATAATATATAGTAATGCGTTATTTGCTAATAATATTAATACTTAGCAATTATTATATAGATACCTAATCACGCTCTTTAGAGGACCTATTATTTAGAAGGCAGCTTAATAAGCAACTATTACTACTTTAACTACTAAGGCAGAGCTCCTTGCGCTTAAGCAAGTAAGCAAAGAAGCAATAGCGTTAAAACGCTTTTTAACTAAAATACACCTTACTTTAGATACTACCTAGATAATTAATTATAATAATTAACAAACTATTAGGTTAGTAGTAGGTAATAACAAAAGGATTACTACTAAGCTACGCTATGTAGATATTTAAAACATGTAGCTTAGATAAGAGTATAAAAAGGGATCTTTCTATATTACCTACCTACCTACTAGTAATATACTAGCTAATAGGCTTACTAAAAACCTAACTACACAATAATTTATATAGTTTAGGGAGCACCTAAAGTTATATAATAGTAGAGTATATATTATATAGTGTTAATTAAAGTAAGGTAGTATATAAGATCTATTAATATATAATATAAGAATAACTAACTATAGCTTACCTCTTTATTATTAACTAGGTAGCTTCCCTAAGGAGCTCTATTACGCGCAAGAAGCGTGCCTTAGAGTCTATAGGGAGCCGCCTAGGTTACCCTAACCTAGGATCTACAGGGGGAACCTTAAAGCAGCTAAAGTCCTTATCTTCTAATAAGGAGCTCTAGGCGCCCTTAGCTATAGTATTAGCCTTGCGCGCAAGCTTAGTACTAGTAGTAGTAGCTTTTACTAGCTCCTGCTGTTTAGTGTGAAGGGCTTAGGCTTATGCCTAAGCCTGGGTCTAACACAAGATAGACTAAGTCTAACACCACTACTAAGCGAACACACTAGACACCTATAAAAAGGCGTAGAGGGCTTATCTCCCCTTTTTAGATACTAAATACTATTATTAACTCTTATTATATTCTCCCTTAAGGCTAGTCTATAATATTTTAGTATCTTCTTCTAAATATACTATAATAGTAATAAGAGATAGACGCGCTAGATATTTAGAATAACTAGGTGCAACCTAATATAGTAGAAAGGCTAATATAACAGGTCTATAGATTAATAGAATAATAGGCTTAAGACTCTACTATAATAGCTATACTACGTTAATAGAACAAGGAAATACGTAATTAGATTCTATCCTAACCCTCCTCTAAGCCCGCTAGGTTTAATAATATGCTGCCTCCGCCCTCTCCCGCCTTATATTGCAAACCCTTCCTAGTTAGCTTAGTATATAATAGCACTAAGGCAAACTTCTCCTCCTAGTAAATAACTATAGAGTTTAAACTGCGTGCAGATAAGGTCTTTATTAGGGATAAGGAGGCAAGGTTTATATATATTTAGTCCTAGTTATTACCTATAGTCTAGCGCGCTATAGCACTATACTTTAAGGATAGTACATACAAGCGTTAGGATATAAGCAGGTTTCTTAACTACCTAGCGTTCTATTATAGTAACTATTATAGGCAGGAGCGCGCCTAAGTCGCGTTAGAATACTTGTATTAGGGCTAAAATTAGCCTTTTATAGAGTTCTTTATAAATTTTATACAGCTCCTTATATAGTTAGGAGGTTTATACTAGGATAATAAATAGAAGCTTTTATAATTTTAGTAATCTTTTAATAGTTATATACGCTTAGTTTCCCTTAATAGGGAAGTCTCTAGGATAAACTATAATATAGCTATAGAGGAATATAAGATAATTATAGTAGATATTAAAATAGCCTCTCTAGAACTAGGTTTTCTTTAGGCTAGTAAGTCTAAGGAACCCTAGTAGAAGTCTAACTTAGATTAGGACAGCGACACAAATATAGTAGAAGTAGTAGCCTTATTAAGTGCACCTACTAAACTACTAATATTACGCCCTAACTAGATCCTATAGGACCTGTTTAATATATAGAAACTAGTAAGGGTCTACACCTAGTGTAGATAGGGTAGTTATTTTATACGTGCATACCCTAATACCTTATTACTATAACTAGTAGGTGTTAAGATAGTTGTAGCATTAGCAAGCGGCCCTAATTTAGGAAACTAGCTACCCCTAACTTTAGGCTAAGTTAGGGGTATAAGGAGGACACTATAATAGAGGAATTATTAATAGTAGAGGCTATTAAGTATCCCCTAGATATTAAGGCTAGGTTAAATAATCCTCCTTTCTTTATTCCTCTCCTCCTAGGTAGAGTAGAGAACGTGCAAGCAATAGTTAATTTAGGGTGCTAGTGTTTTAGTGCAGTTAAGTAAAAGTTAGCAAGATAGATTAGTAGGAACTTTATTAATATTCCCCTACAACCCTTACAATATGCCTAGGGAATTGCTAAGGGTACAAGAATTTTATAGTTAGTAGTATTAGACTATAATTTAGATAGTTAGTAGTCTTAGCTTTTAGCTTATATAGTACCTAGTCTCTCCTATTAACTAATACTAGGTAGACTATAGCTATGCAGAGAGGGCGTTGTTATAGACATTCTACAAGGCGAATTAATAATTAGGAAGGCAGGAAATATAGTAGTATAAGAGAGCAGGAGATGCCTATATTCTACCTATATCTCTACTATCTTAGGTTTAGTTATAGCAGAGTTGCTAAATTAAGGATCCTAATAGGAAGATATATAGGTACAAATTTTTACAACAAATATACTAGATATTTTATAGGTAATATATAACTTACGCCTAATAAAATTTCTAGGAAGTGTTAATAAGGGAGGTCCTATTAATATACACACTATCTATATTGCTAGTAATATAGTTCCCTATAAACCTAAGCATAAAACTAGAAAGATAAAGTTGCTACGAGAACTATAAGAGTTTAAGGACCTATTTAATAAAGAGTTAGTAAGTAGTTTACTACCTTATTAAGGTAGTATAGATTACTATATTTTGTTAACAACTCTCCTAGATAGAACCTAGCCTAACCCCCTATAGGGTCCCCTGTACCCTATATTGCGTGACTAATTACTAGAACTAAGAACACAACTTACTAGATTAATAGACAAGGGCTAGATCTAAGCAAGCTCTTCTATAGCTAGAGCTCTAGTATTACTAGTAAAGAAGCTATTAGGTAGTTAGCGCCTTTATATAGATTACTAGATACTTAATAGTATAATAATATTAGACTAATACCTACTACTACTTATTAAGAAAACTTTACGCATACTATCTAGTGTATATTAGTTTACAAAAGTAGATATTTACGCTACCTTTTATAAAGTTAGAATAGTAGAAGGTTATAAGTCCTTAATAGCTTTCTGCACCTAGTTTAGGTTATATAAATAGTTAGTATATCTATTTAGTCTTAGTAGTACGCTATCTACTTTCTAACAATATATTAATGCTACGCTTATAGAGTTACTTAGATTATATGCAATAGCCTACCTTAATAATATCCTAATTTATTTAGGAGGAAACTAGTTTAACTACATAGAAAAAGTAAAGCGTGTACTTACGCTATTAAAAGAAGCAGGACTACACCTAGACTTAGAGAAATGTGCTTTTAGTATTAAGGAGGTACGCTACCTAGGCTATATTATTAAGGCGGGCAAATTACTTAGACCTAACCCTAAAAAGCTTAGGGCAGTATAGGAATAGGAATCCCCTAGGAATATAAGAGAGGTAAGGAGTTTTCTAGGTTTTACTAACTTCTACTACAATTTTATTATAAAGTTTTCTAAAGTAGCAGCACCTTTAAACTAACTAACTAGGAAGGACACCCTATTTTAATAGGGAGAGGAAGTATAGAGTGCATTTAATACACTAAAAAAGGCATTTATATCTAGACTAGTACTAACGTAATAGGACCTAGCTAAAGAAATATTATTAGAAGCAGACTATTTAGGATACGCTCTTAGGGGTTACTTGTTGCAAAAAGTTAGGGGCGTCTAGCGCCTAGTTACTTACTACTCTATAGCACTAACGCTAGAGAGATAAAACTACACTATATATAATAAGGAATTGCTAGCTATTATTAAGTATCTTAAAAGCTAGTTAGTAGAGTTATAGAGCGTTTACAAACTATTTATAATATTTATAGACTATAAAAACCTAGAGTACTTTACTAGCCTTTAAAGCTTAAGTAAGTAATAGTGCTGCTAGGCAGAGGAACTTTTTAAATATTAGTATATCCTATAGTATAGACCTAGCTATCTTATAGGATAACCTAATACCTTAAGTAGGCAACTATAAGATTTAAACTTCTCTAAAGCAATACTATAGTTAGTAATACGCCCTAAATTAATTTAGGTTATAGTATTAGAAGTAGAGGAGGTGTCTAAGTTATTAAAGGGCGCTAGCCTTTTTACTAACCTGTATATATAGACACTATAGGATAAAGCAGTATTAGAAGATAAGACATACTAAGTGCGTCTTAATACAGTTTAGAAAGGCGCTAGGTCTTTCCTAGTTCTAGCTAATACAAAGTAACAGATTAGGAACTATATAATTAGTGCACACAGCACTTTGCTTTAGAGGGGCGTTATTTAGTTACTAATATAGGAACCCCTTATAACTACTATTATATAGTAAGTATATAAATTAGGTTTAGTAGGATATCTAGGAAAGAACACAATATTTTAAATACTACGCTATAACTATTATTAGGATAGAATATTAGGAGATATTATATAGTATATTTAGAACTACTATTATTATAGTGCTTATATCTCCTAGAAGCGCTAATAGGGTCTATTATAACCTATACTAGTTACGTTATAATACTAGTCCTAAATATCTATAGATTTTATAGTTAACCTACCTGCAAAAGATAATAGTAAACCCTAGTCCTTATTAGTTATTACTAATAGATTATCTAAATATATTTAGCTTAAAGTAATAGTCTCTATAGTAGCTAATTATTGTGCAAGGATGTTCTAGGATAACTAGTAGCAGTTCTAGGGCTTCCTATCCTCTATTATTACTAACTAAGGCTCTAACTAGTTAGGATCTTTCTAGATAATATTATACTAGATAATAAAGATAAACTAGTTACTGTCTACTATATACTACCCTTAGATAGATAGCAGGATAGAGTAGGTAAACTAAGAAGTGCAGGTAGTACTGCGTATAATAGTATGCTTTAAGCAGACTAACTAGCCTAACTACCTGCTAGCCTACTAACTTGCACTTAATAATAGGGACTCTAGTATAACTAATATTAGCCTAAATCTACTTTTAAATAGGTATACTATAGACACACTATAAAAGTTAATATTACTACTAGTAAAGCCTAAGAATCCTTATAGAGAGGCTATAGCGTTCTTATTGCACCTATAGAGGGGTGTAGAGCTAGCGCAAGCTACTATTATATTCTAATAGCAATAATAATAGGAAGTAATAAACTAATCCTAACGCCTAGCTAAAAAGTTCCTAAAAGGTAATATAGTTTAGTTTATAATACGTAATATAAAGATAAACTAACTAAATAAAAGGTTTAACTAGCTATAGGTTAAGTATAAAGTAATAGAAGTCCCTACTCTACTTATAGTAGTGTTAGACTTACTAGGGAACTTGTATAAGAACGTGTATATAGATCTACTAGAGAGAGCTACTAATAACCTGCTACTAAGCTAGAAGCTTTAGGACTTATAACTAGGCCTAATAGTTACTCTAGAAAATAAAGATATAATGCTAGATAAATAGGAAGTAGAAGAGATCCTTTATGTAAAGAATACAAGAGGAAAAGGGAAGCGTTAAGTCCTAGTAAAATAGAAGGGGTATATTAATCTAATATAGCACCTACTAGAGGTAGTGCAGGATACTAAGGCTCTAGATAGGTTTAAGGAATAGTATAGGGATACTACGCATAATAATAGCCTAATATATATAAAAACTAGGAAGTAAGGGCAAAAGGAAACTAGAATAATAACTTAGACCTTTATTATAATTAAGAAGTAGAAAGGTATTAGAGAAATCTTTTAATTATCCTTATAATACTCTAAGTAAGTGCCCTGCTACTAAAGTTTTATAATATAGCTAATAATTAGGTAGTAGTATCTATACTATTACTATCTATAACTAACCCCTCCCTAGCCCCCCCTAAACTATTATTTATATTATTCTAACGCCTCTATATCTCTTAGTAATAGTAGTGACGCTTGCGCGCAGCGCAGGTAGGGGATAACTTAGTTAACAAGTATAAGTAGTAGTAGTAGCAGCGTTAGGAGGAGGGTAGTGCTTTAATAGCTTGCTAACGCGTAGCACCCTAGGCCTAAAGAAAATAAATATTAGAATAGATATAAAGGGAATAAGGGAAAACTAATACTAATAATAAGAGTCTTAATACCTTAGGTAGTGCGCTTAGCAGCGCTCTTAAGCTTATTAATACAAAGGTTAGTTTAGTCCTAGGTCTTGTTTATACGCTAGTTAATATACTAGAAGGCAATACTAGTAGTAGTAGTAAGCTATATAATATTATTATTACTACAACTACTATATAAAGGCGTAATAGTAGACTAAAGTAGAAACACTAGAGCACTAGTAGTAGATAGAATAACAGTACTAAGCTAATACTAATTATAGGCGTGCAAGTAGGTAGTAGGGGCAAGTAGAGTAATAGTATTATTAGTTTAAGCCCTTAATATAAGACCCTTAAAATAATAGTAGAGCTAGTAGAACTGTAGTATAAACTAGTAATAGGTACCTTTAGTAGGTTTCCCTATAAAGGTACTAAGGGTCCCCTTCTTTGCAATATAAAGGCGATCCTCCTAGTAACTATAATAAAACTAAAGCTAGTTGCAAAGGGCTTAGCAAATATTAGGATTATTAGCAAGGATAGCTTCTAATTAAGTACAGGTCTTATAGCTATAATAGCAGGACTTGCACAAACGCCCTAGATATAGTTAGAACTTACTACAAAGAAAATAAAAAATTAAGGGGGACTTACTACTACCTTCCTAATAGTTACACTTACTAAAGAGATAAAGCTAGTTAATACACTAATTATAGGGAAGTAGCTTTACAAAACTACTATTATATTCCTTATTATCTAAGTTACTAGAAATAATAAAGGTACTAAGAAACTATATTTAGGGAGATATATACTAAGTAAAAAGTTAGTGCAGGAAATATAGGGAGAATATTAGAAGTACGCACCTTATCTTAGTAGGCCTAGCGTAGGGTCTAACTACCTTATAGTAGATCCCTACTACTAGCACTAGTAGCAGTAGATAAGGATATAATAGGGGCTAGATAGGTAGGATTTAATAGGAAAAGAGTAGAGAGAGGGCTAATTAGTAGGGAAAATCTATTGTGTAACAAAGTAAGTTTAGGAAATTTATAGTAGGGTAGGATAGCTATATTAGAACTTTTATAGTAGGGTGCTAAAATAAGCGCATAGACGCTACGCGCGCGTACTGCTTAATATATAGGCCTATTATAAATTAGGAAGGAATATAAAGATATAATAATAAAACTAAAAAATATAGCAATAAAGCCTAATACAGATTATAGAGGATAAAGACATAACTATAGACCCCTAGAAAGACGATTTTACAATAGTTTATAGGGGAAGGTTAGGGGTATGTAAAGGGCTTAGGCTTATACCTAAGCCTAGGTCTAATACAAGACAGACTAAGTCTAACCCTACTACTAAGCGAACACACTAGACACCTATAAAAAGGCGTAGAGGGCTTATCTCTCCTTTAAGATACTAAATACTATTATCAACGCTTATTGCATTCTCCCTTGAGGCCAGTCTATAACACTTAGCCTTACTCTCCTTAAGGAGCACTAAGACCCTCTACTTCTTATCCTTAAGAAGGTCTTAGCTCTTACCTACCTGCTTCCTTGCTAGGAAGGATAGCGCAGAATATTAGGCAAGCTTAGGGCTATTAGTTTATTAGTATAGATCTTACTAAGTGTTATAAAGGAAAAATTCTTATATAGATTATATATATTAGGATATAGCTATACCTAGAGGAGTACTACTAGTACTAAGTCCCCCTACTAGAAGAGTTATAGCACTTACTATTAGACTTATTAAAGAGTGTAGAGCGTAGATAATTTAGATAAGTTTTAGTATAATAAATACTAGACTCTCTATAGTAGGAGGATCTTAGGGTCTCCTTAGGAGCTAGAGAGGGAGCAGGAGCAGGAGTAGGGACATAGGGTGGGGTTTAGGGAGGAGTAGGAGCTAGAGTTAGAGCTAGAGTAGTAAGAGCTAGAGTAGAAGCGCCCTTCCTTAGCTTTATAATCTTAACTATAATAGTAGTAGCTATGTACTTAGCTACTACACGCTCTATAATAGCCTTACGCTTAGTAGTAGCGCGCTCTTCTTTAGTAGTAGTAGCTTTAGTAATAGTAGCTTTAGTAGCGCAGGAGGTAATAAGGGTAGCGTAGGTAGAGTAAGCGTAAGTAGTAGTTTTTAACTTTAACTAAGATATAGGTTAGTAGGGATATAAGTATAGTTTAGATCTTTAGGGTTATATAATCTTATAATTTAAGCTATAGTAAAGATTATAGTTAGGTAGATAGAGTTATAGAGCTTAGTCTAGATAATATCTAAGTATGTAAGCGTAGGCTAAATAAGGAAGGCGCGCTAGTTAGTATCTAAAGGGTAAGCTAATTTAACCCTTTAGATATATAACGCTCTAATTAGCTACACTACCTACTAACTATAAGCGTAACTATAATAATAAAAGATCTACCTATACCTAGGGGGTGTGTTATAGGAGGGATATTAACTAGATTATAGAGTATCTTAATCTAATTAATCCTAATTAATACCCCTATATAACCTACTATCTAATTAACTACTAGCTTACTACTAAGTGCCTAATAAAAAGTAGGAGCTCTAGTAAGGAAGGTTTACTAATTATTTACTATCTAGTAAGGGTAGCTAAAGCTCTATATATATAAGTCTAATTATAGTAGATATAATCTAATAATCCATCTCCTAAATTATTCCTAACCTTAGTAATCTAGATTTCGACATATAGTATAGCTATTATAGTAGAGTCTAAACCCTATTATTCTATTAATCCTTAGACCTACTATATTACCCTTTCTACTATATTAGGTTATACTTAACTATTCTAAATATCTAGCGTGTCTATCTTTATTACTATTATAGTATATTTAAAAGAAGATACTAAAATAGTATATACTAGCCTTAAGGGAGAATAAAATAAGTATTAATAATAGTATTTAGTATCTTAAAGGAGAGGTAAGCCCTCTAGGCCTTTTTATAGGTGTGTAGCATGTTCGCTTAGTAGTAGTGTTAGTCTCTGCCTATCTTTTGTTAGGTCTAGGCTTAGTGTGGAAATTTGGATCACTAAGGTTAGGAATAATTTAGGAGATGGATTATTAGATTGTATCTACTATAATTGTACTTATATATATAGAGCTTTAGCTACCCTTACTAGAAGGTAAATAATTAGTAAACCTTCCTTACTAGAGCTCCTACTTTTTATGAGGCACTTAGCAGTAAGCTAGCAGTTAATTAGATAGTAGGTTATGCAGGGGTATTGATTAGGATTAATTAGATTAAGATGCTCCGTGATCTGGTTAATATCCCTCCTGTAACAGAAGCTATATAAAATTTATAAAGAACTCTATAAAAGGCTAATTTTAGCCCTAATATAAGTATTCTAACGCAACTTAGGCGCGCTCCTACCTATAATAGTTACTATAATAGAATGCTAGGTAGTTAAGAAACCTGCTTATATCCTAACGCTTGCGTACACTATCCTTAAAGTATAGTGCTATAGCGCGCTAGACTATAGGTAATAACTAGGACTAAATATATATAAACCTTGCCTCCTTATCCCTAATAAAGACCTTGTCTGCACGCAGTTTAAACTCTATATTTATTTACTAGGAGGAAAAGTTTGCCTTAGTGCTATTATATAGCAAGCTAACTAGGAAGGGTTTGCAACCTAAGGTAGAAGGGGGTAGAGGTAGTAGATTATTAAACCTAGCAGGCTTAGAGGAGGGTTAGGATAGAATCTAATTGCGTATTTCCTTGTTCTATTAACTTAGTATAGCTATTATAGTAGATTCTTAAGCCTATTATTCTATTAATCTATAGACCTACTATATTAGCCTTTCTACTATATTAGGTTGCACCTAATTATTCTAAATATCTAGCGTAAGTATCTCTATTACTATTATAGTATATTTAGAAGAAGATACTAAAATATTATAGACTAGCCTTAAGGGAGAATACAATACGCGTTAATAATAGTATTTAGTATCTTAAAGGAGAGGTAAGCCCTCTACGCCTTTTTATAGGTGTGTAGTGTGTTCGCTTAGTAGTAGTGTTAGACTTAGTCTGTCTTATGTTAGACCTAGGCTTAGGCATAAGCCTAAGCCCTTTATACTATTATTAACTAAGTAGCTTCCCTAAGGAGCTCTATTACACGCGCGTAGCGTGCATTAGAGTCTATAGGGAGCTGCCTAGGTTATCCTTGCCTAGAATCTATAGAGGGAACCTTAGAGGAGCTAGAGTCCTTATCCTTAGATAAGGAGCTCTAGGCGCCCTTAGCTACAAGAGTAGCCTTGCGCGCAAGCTTAGCAGCAGCAGCAGTAGCTTTTACTAGCTCCTACTATTTAGCCTTACTCTCCTTAAGGAGCACTAAGATCTTCCTCTTCTTATCCTTACAAAGATCTTATCTCTTACCTGCCTACTTCCTTACTAAGAAGGACAGCGCAGTATATTAGGCAAGCTTAGGGCTAAAATAGTTTATTAGTATTAATCTTAATCTTACTAAGTGTTATAAAGGAAAATTCTTGCATAGATTATATATATTAGGATATAGCTATACCTAGAGAAGTAGTACTAGTACTAAGTCCCCTTACTAGAAGAATGTTATGGACTAGCCTTAAGGGGGAATGCAATAAGCGTTAATAATAGTATTTAGTATCTTAAAGGAGAGATAAGCCCTCTACGCCTTTTTATAGGTGTCTAGTGTGTTTGCTTAGTAGTAGTGTTAGACTTGGTCTATCTTGTGTTAGACCTAGGCTTAGGCATAAGCCTAAGTCCTTTACATACCCCTAACCTTCCCCCACAAACTATCGTGAAATTGTCTTTCTAGGGGTTTAGGGTTATGTCTTTGTCCTCTATAATCTGTATTAGGCTTTATTACTATATTTTTTAGTTTTATTATTATATCTTTGTATTCCTTCCTAATTTGTAACAGGCCTATATATTAAGTAGTACGCGCGCGTGGCGTCTATACGCTTATTTTAGCACCCTACTATAAAAGTTCTAATATAGCTATCCTACCCTACTATAAATTTCCTAAACTTACTTTGTTATATAGCAGATTTTCCTAACTAATTAGTCTTATCTCTACTCTTTTTCTGTTAATCTAGCCTATATAGCCTCTATTATATCTCTATCTACTACTACTAGTGCTAGTAGTAGGGATCTACTATAAGGTAGTTAGACCCCACGCTAGGCCTACTAAGATAAGGTGCGTACTTCTAATATTCTCCCTATATTTCCTACACTAACTTTTTCTTAGCATACGTCTCCCTAAATATAGCTACTTAGTAGCTTTATTATTTCTAGTAACTTAGATAATAAGGAGTATAATAGTAGCTTTGTAAAGCTACTTCCCTATAATTAGTATATTAACTAGCTTTGTCTTTTTAGCAAGTGTAACTATTAGGAGGGTAGTAGTAAGTTCCCCTTAATTTTTGTTTTCTTTGTAGCAAGTTCTAACTATATCTAGGGCGTTTATGCAAGTCCTGCTATTATAGCTATAAGACCTGTACTTAATTAGAAGCTATCCTTACTAATAATCCTAACGTTCGCTAAGCCCTCTATAACTAGCTTTAGTTTTATTATAGTTACTAGGAGGATCGCCTCTATATTATAAAGAAGGGGACCCTTAGTACCTTTATAGGGAAACCTACTAAAGGTACCTATTACTAGTTTATACTATAGTTCTACTAGCTCTACTATTATTTTAAGGGTCTTATATTAAGGGCTTAAACTAATAATACTATTGCTCTACTTGCCCCTACTACCTACTTGCGCGCCTATAATTAGTATTAGCTTAGTGCTATTATTCTATCTACTACTAGTACTCTAGCGTTTCTACTTTAGTCTGCTATTACACCTTTACATAGTGGTTGTGGTAACAACAACGTTATATAGCTTGCTACTACTACTAGTATTACTTTCTAGCGTATTAACTAGCGTATAAACAAGACCTAGGCCTAAACTAACCTTTATATTAATAAGCTTAAGAGCGCTACTAAGCGCACTGCCTATAGTATTAAGACTCTTATTATTAGTATTAATTTTCCTTTATTCCCTTTGTATATATTCTAATATTTACTTTCTTTAGGCCTAGGGTACTACGCGTTAGTAGACTATTAAAGTACTACCCTCCTCCTGCTACTACTACTACTATCGCTTATACTCCTTAACTAAGTCCTTCCCTACTTGCGCTACGCGTAAGCGTTACTACTATTACTAAGAGATATAGAGGCGTTAAAATAATATAAATAATAGTTTAGGGGGAGCTAGGGGGGGGTTAGTTATAGATAGTAATAGTATAGATATTACTACCTAATTATTAGCTACCTTATATAACTTTAATAGTAGGGCACTTACTTAGAGTGTTGTTAGGATAAATAAAAGATATCTCTAATACCTTTCTACTTCTTAATTATAATAAAGGTCTAAGTTATTATTCTAGTTTTCTTCTATACTTACTTCCTAGCTTTTATACGTATTAGGCTGTTATTATGCGTAATATCCCTATACTATTCCTTAAACCTATCTAGAGCCTTAGCATCCTGCACTACCTCTAGTAGGTGCTATATTAGATTAATATACCCCTTCTATTTTACTAGGACTTAACGCTTCCCTTTTCCTCTTATATTCTTTGCACAAAGGATCTCTTCTACTTCCTATTTATCTAGTATTGCGTCTTTATTTTCTAGAGTAACTATAGGGCCTAGTTATAAGTCCTAAAGCTTCTAGCTTAGTAGCAGATTATTAGCAGCTCTCTCTAGTAGATCTATATGCATAGTCTTATACAAGTTCCCTAGTAAGTCTAATACTACTATAAGTAGAGTAGGGACTTCTATTACTTTATACTTTACCTATAGCTAGTTAAACCTCTTGCTTAGTTAGTTTATCTTTATATTGCGTATTATAAACTAAACTATATTACCTTTTAGGAACTTTTTAGCTAGGCGTTAGGACTAGTTTATTACTTCCTATTATTATTGCTATTAGAATATAATAGTAGCTTACGCTAGCTCTACACCCCTCTATAGGTGTGATAAGAACGCTATAGCCTCTCTATAAGGATTCTTAGGCTTTACTAGTAGTAATATTATCTTTTATAGCGTGTCTATAGTATACCTATTTAAAAGTAGATTTAGGCTAATACTAGTTATGCTAGAGTCCCTATTATTAAGTGCAAGTTAGTAGGCTAGAAGGTAGTTAGGCTAGTTAGTCTACTTAAAGCATACTATTATGCGCAGCACTGCCTGCACTTCTTAGTTTACCTGCTCTATCCTGCTGTCTATCTAGGGGTGGTATATAGTAGACAGTAACTAGTTTATCTTTATTATCTAGTATAATATTATCTAAAAGGATCCTAACTAGTCTAAGCCTTAGTTAGTAATAATAGAGGATAGGAAGCCCTAGAACTACTACTAGTTATCCTAGAAGATCCTTGCACAATAATTAGCTATTATAGAGACTATTGCTTTAAGCTAAATATATTTAGATAATCTATTAGTAATAACTAATAGGTACTAGGGTTTGCTATTATCTTTTGCAGGTAGGTTAACTATAAAATCTATAGATATTTAGGACTAGTATTGTAACGCAACTAGTATAGGTTGCAATAGACCCTATTAGCGCTTCTAGGAGATGTAAGCACTATAATAATAGTAGTTTTAAATATACTGCGCAACATCTCCTAACATTCTATCCTAATAATAGTCACAGCGTAGTATTTAAAATATTATATTCTTTCCTAGGTATTCTACTAAACCTAATTTATATGCTTGCTATATAATAGTAGTTATAAGGGGTTCCTATATTAGTAACTAAATAACACCCCTCTAGAGCAAAGTGCTGTGTGCGCTAATTGCATAGTCCCTAATCTATTACTTTGTGTTAGCTAAAACTAGGAAAGACCTAGCGCCTTTCTAAACTATATTAAGATATACTTAGTATATCTTATCTTCTAGTACTGCTTTGTCCTATAGTATCTATATGTGTAGGTTAGCAAAGAGGCTAGCGCCCTTTAGTAACTTAGACGCCTCCTCTGCTTCTAATACTGCAACCTAAATTAATTTAGGGCGTATTACTAACTATAGTGTTGCTTTAGAGGAGTTTAAATCTTATAGTTATCTACTTAAGGTATTAGGTTATCCTATAAGACAGCTAGGCCTATACTATAGGATGTACTAATATTTTAAAAGTTCCTCTGCCTAGTAGCACTATTACTTGCTTAAGCTTTAAAGGCTAGTAAAGTACTCTAAGTTTTTATAGTCTGTGAATATTGTAAATAGCTTATAAACGCTCTATAACTCTACTAACTAACTTTTAAGATACTCTATAATAGTAAGCAATTCCTTGTTATATATAGTGTAGTTTTATCTCTCTAGCGTTAGTACTATAGAGTAGTAAGTAACTAGGCGCTAGACGCCCCTAACTTTTTATAACAAGCAACCCCTAAGAGTATATCTTAAATAGTCTACTTCTAATAATATTTCTTTAGCTAGGTCCTATTACGTTAGTACTAGTCTAGATATAAATGCCTTTTTTAGTGTATTAAATGCACTCTATTCTTCCTCTCCCTATTAGAATAGGGTGTCCTTCCTAGTTAGTTAGTTTAAAGGCGCTACTACTTTAGAAAACTTTGCAATAAAATTATAGTAGAAGTTAGTAAAACCTAGAAAACTCCTTACCTCTCTTATATTCCTAGGGGATTCCTATTCCTATACTGCCCTAAGCTTTTTAGGGTTAGGTCTAAGTAATTTGCCTGCCTTAATAATATAGCCTAGGTAGCGTACCTCCTTAACACTAAAAGTATATTTCTCTAAGTCTAGGTGTAGTCCTACTTCTTTTAATAGTGTAAGTATACGCTTTACTTTTTCTATATAGTTAAACTAGTTTCCTCCTAAATAAATTAGGATATTATTAAGGTAGGCTATTATATATAATCTAAGTAACTTTACAAGCGTAGTATTAATATATTATTAGAAAGTAGATGGCGTACTACTAAGACTAAATAGATATACTAACTATTTATATAACCTAAACTAGGTGCAGAAAGTAGTTAAGGACTTATAACCTTCTACTATTCTAACTTTATAAAAGGTAGCGTAAATATCTACTTTTATAAACTAATTTACGCTAGATAGTATATGCAAAGTTTCCTTAATAAGTAGTAGTAGGTATTAGTCTAAGGTTATTATGCTGTTAAGCATCTAGTAGTCTACACACAGACGCTAACTACCTAATAGCTTCTTTACTAGCAATACTAGAGCTCTAGCTATAGAAGAGCTTACTTAGATCTAGCCCTTATCTATTAATCTAGTAAGTTGTGTTCTTAGTTCTAGTAATTAATTACGTAACATAGGGTATAGGGGACCCTATAGGGGGTTAGGCTAGGTTCTATCTAGGAGAGTTGTTAACTAAATATAGTAATCTATACTACCTTAATAAGGTAGTAAACTACTTGCTAACTCTTTGTTAAACAGGTCCTTAAACTCTTAAAGTTCTAGTGGCAACTTTGTCTTTCTAGTTTTATGCTTAGGTTTGTAAGAAACTATATTACTAGCAATATAGATAGTGTGTATATTAATAGGACTTCCCTTATTAATACTTCCTAGATATTTTGTTAGGCGTAAGTTATATATTGCCTATAATATATCTAGTATATTTATTGCAAAAATTTGTACCTATATATCTTCCTATTAGGGTTCTTAATTTAGCAACCCTACTATAACTAAACCTAAGATAATAGAGATATAGGTAGGATACAGGCGTCTCCCGCTCTCTTATACTACTATATTCCCTGCCTTCCTAATTATTAATTCGCCCTGTAGAATGTCTATAATAACGCCCTCTCTACAAAGCTATAGTCTGCCTAGTATTAGTTAATAGGAAAGATAAGGTACTATATAAGCTAAAAGCTAAGACTACTAACTATCTAAATTATAGTCTAATACTACTAACTATATAATTCTTATACCCTTAGTAATTCCCTAGGTATATTATAAGGGTTGCGGGGGAATATTAATAAAGGTCCTACTAATCTATCTTACTAACTTTTCCTTAACTACACTAAAACACTAGCACCCTAAATTAACTATTACTTGCATATTCTCTACTCTACCTAGGAGGAGGGGAATAAAGAAGGGAGGATTATTTAACCCTACCTTAATATCTAGGGGATACTTAATAGCCTCTACTTTTAATAATTCCTCTATTATAGTGTCCTTCTTATACCCCTAACTTAGCCTAGGGTTAGGGGTAGCTAGTTTCCTAAATTAAGGCCGCTTGCTAATGCTATAACTATCTTAACACCTACTAGTTATAGTAATAGGGTATTAGGATATGCACGTATAAAATAACTGCCCTATCTATACTAGGTGTAGACCTTTGCTAGCTTCTGTGTATTAAACAGGTCCTATAGGATCTAGTTAGGATATAATATTAGTAGTTTAGTAGGTGCACTTAATAAGGCTGCCACTTCTACTATATTTGTGTCGCTATCCTAATCTAAGGTAGACTTCTACTAGGGTTCCTTAGACTTACTAGCCTAAAGAAAACCTAGTTCTAGAGAGGCTATTTTAATATCTACTATAATTATCTTATATTCCTCTATAGCTATATTATAATTTGTCCTAGAGACTCCCCTATTAAGGGAAACTAAGCGCATGTAGCTATTAAGAGATTGCTAAAGTTATAAAAGCTTCTATTTATTATCCTAGTATAAACCTCCTAACTATATAAGAAGCTATATAAAATTTACAAAGAACTCTATAAAAGGCTAATTTTAGCCCTAATATAAGTATTCTAATATAACTTAGGCGCGCTCCTGCCTATAATAGTTACTGTAATAGAACGCTAGGTAGTTAAGAAACCTGCTTATATCCTAACGCTTGCGTGCACTATCCTTAAAGTATAGTGCTATAGCGCACTAGACTATAGGTAATAACTAGGACTAAATATATATAAACCTTACCTCCTTATCCCTAATAAAGACCTCGTCTACACGCAGTTTAAACTCTATAGTTATTTACTAGGAGGAGAAGTTTGCCTTAGTGCTATTATATAGCAAGCTAACTAGGAAGGGTTTGCAACATAAGGTAGGAGAGGGCAGAGGCAGCATGTTATTAAACCTAGCGGGCTTAGAGGAGGGTTAGGATAGAATCTAATTACGTATTTCCTTATTCTATTAATATAGTATAGCTATTATAGCAGAGTCTTAAGCCTATTATTCTATTAAACTATAGACCTATTGTATTAGCCTTTCTACTATATTAGGTTGCACCTAGTTATTCTAAACATCTAGCGCGTCTATCTCTTATACTATTATAGTATGTTTAGAAGAAGATACTAAAATATTATAGACTAGCCTTAAGGGGGAATATAATAAGCGTTAATAATAGTATTTAGTATCTTAAAGGAGAGATAAGCCCTCTACGCCTTTTTATAGGTGTCTAGTGTGTTCGCTTAGTAGTAGTGTTAGACTTAGTCTATCTTGTATTAGACCTAGGCTTAGGTATAAGCCTAAGTCCTTTACAATCTTAATATACACATACCTATTAAGTATTAGTAGTAGTCGCTCCCCTAGATACTAATTAACCTGCTCTAAGAAGAGAAACTCTTGTAGTAGTGGACGCTCCTTAATAAATACTATAAAAAGTGGCTTAATACGTTGCGCTAGGGATATTGCATCCTTATTACACTCTACTACTATCTCTAACTACTACGTGACTTGTGTCTAGGTTACCTGTTTAAACTAGACGTTTGCTCTAATACTCTTTAGAAGAAGCCTAAAGACCCTAACTATACTAAAGCGTTTCTTTATAGTATTCTACTTCTTACCTTAATCTAGTAAACCCCTAAATAGCTTATATAGTTCTAGGTTATCTCTCTTATTAGGTATATAACTATTATTAGACACGCATATAACCTTAAAGAGGTAGTCCTTTGCTATAGATCTATATCCTACACCCCTTACACCTATACTGTAGGCTATGCTGCGAATTGTCTTCTTAAGAGAAAGATATTCCTTATAGAGGATGTCTAGCTTCTATCTTTGCCGCATCTCCTCTGCAAAGCTCTTAATCCTGCTCTTTTATGCGTCTATAAGATAGTACTAGAATATCTCCTACTATAGTATAGTAAGCCCTATTTTATCTACTATATTACGTCCCTCCTACTAAGAGTAGATAAGTTGTAAGTTTATTAGATTAGGACCTAAATTATCTATCTAGAATACGTACGCTACTAGGGTTATATAGGCTATTATTACTTATTTAAACTGCTTCTTTGCCTTATAATACTACCTCTTCTACCTAATAATAATTGCCTGCTAATCTAGAAAGGCCTCTCTAAACCTAACTACCTCTATATTTAATATTATCTAGGCTATAATATTAACCCCTACACCTAGGAGGCTCCTTGCAAAATTCTAATAACGTTGCTACTTATTTATAAGGGTTACCTCTACCTTTGCAGACTCCTAATCCTGTTCGCTAGCAATAGTTTAGACTAATATAAGGTTTATCTTTTTAACTAGGGCCTTATTTACTTACTTTATACTTTTTTCTTTTATGCCACGTTTCCTTTTGCGCCTACCTATATTTGCTACCTTACTCTCCTTAGGTACTATTACTAGAATAACTAACTAGCTACAACCCTATGTGCCTTAACTATTACTATCTCTTTCTTTAGCTTTAGTTACTAGGTTGTTGTAGATATTATTAATTGCCTTAATTAACTTCTAGCGGTTTATATTGCGATATATCTAAACTAAGGCGCAGTATAGATCTCTAGTAATTAAAGCCTTAGTAGAATTAAAATTATTAGCAACCTAGCTATATATAACTAGACTAGCACATAATAGTACACTATCTACGCCTAAGATTACGTTTACCTGCTTAATATTATTTAATAGGTTAACTAGTATAAATAGTAGTTTACTTATTATAAAGAGAGTATAGTATTATGTGCTAAGTAGAAGGTTGTAGTGTGTAAGGAAGGAGAAAGGTTCAAAGTTGCGAGGTGTAAGTGTTCTGCCACTACCCTAACGCTAAAATAGTTAGATTAGCTAAGTTAGATGTTTTATAGCAATTTAGGGTCTAATTCTTAGTTAAAATAAGTAGTGTCCTATCTTTACCCTCCTTTTTAAAATCTTTTCACCTTACTTGCATACTACTACCTATTAGCTTCTATCTCTTCCTCTATTATAAGTATTGCTAATTATATCACTATTTATCCTAAACTAGGATTTAGGATTATAGTATGCAAATATTATTATTATTGCCTTATCCTATCTTGTATCTTTTAGTACTTTTCTAGCAAGCATACTAATTATATAGATCGCCTTAAGCGCAAAATGCTTTAGGAATTTGTTAATAGCTAGATAGATAATCTTTATAAAGATATTACTAATATCCTGCTACCTCCTTAGCTATGTGCTATTATTAAGTCCCTCTAACTTTATTATAATTCCCTTAAATGCAATAATTACGGCTATATTATAATAGAGTAGAGTGTAGAGGGAAATATAAAAACCTATCTACGCTCCTATAGTGTCTTTGTATCTAATATTAGGACTCTAGCTAGGAAAATGTAGGCTACCTACTAGACTATTATTACTACCTAATAAATATTCTAGAGACACAGCCTGCCTACCTAAGCCACTAAGCATTTTAAGGTGTACAACCTAGTTACCCTAACCCTAGAGCCTACGCTCTATACGCTAATTAACCTAGCTCTGCTTGCTATAGACTCTAGACCTACAACCCTGCCTACTAAACTAATATAATATAATAGAATTAACAACTTAAAGGCATAGCTAGAGGCTACATAAACTTAGGCAGATATAGAAGAGGCAATAGCTGCTGCTATTATCCTACTAGCTCTACTACGCTAGACTAACCTATACCTTAAGCACATAAAATTTTAGCTCTACCTAGGGGGGCTAGACTAGGCAGAAATTTAGGAATATATTATCCTTACTACTACCCTAGCCCTTAATTACCTTAAAAAGTCTATTTAGAGTACTACGCTTATGTACTAGTATATAATAGTATCTACACCACGTTAGGTACGTATCTAGGTTATGCAAGAGCATCTCTAATATATTCCTATAGCACCCCTTATCCTATACTTAGCTTTTAATAATAAGTATAGCAATACACTTATCTATATATTTATATTCTTTTACTAGGTTCTCTCTTAATAGCTTCCCTCCCTAATAACCTTTTCCCTTACTAAAAGATAAGTAGTAGCTTAGACTACTATTTAGACACACTTAGATAGCCTAAATAATAAATACCCTACTATTAATACCTACTATAAGTAATAAGCATTTACACTATTTAAAAAGCTCTGTTATAACTTCTAGATATCTCTTACTAAGCAAACTAGCGTATATAGTGACTTTAACCTTGCCCTTGTTATACCCTTAGCTTTTATAGCTATGGATGTCTAGCAAGACTAATTTTAAGAGGCATATAACTTTGCTACAGACTGCTTAGCTATTAAGAAATATGCACGCATAGTAGGGTGCTATAAATTCTATAGAGTAGATAATAATAAGGATACTTCTACCTATATAAAGGTAGATAGCCTACTTGGTAGCAAGGAGCCCCCTACAAGTTAAGTAGAAGCTACCTTTCTTATCTAACAACAAGATACCATAAAGCTAGAATATACCTAGGATAAGGAGAACGCCTAGGTAAAAAACACTAACTTTAAAGCTTAGGTTCACTAATACCTTACTAGTGAATTTTTAACCTCTATTAGCTAGGTTATTACTACTATATATTATATTACTAAATTTAGATATAGATAAATAGTAGACTCCTTTACTTAATAGAATAGCTTAACTATAACTATTTAATATATTACTACCTTATTTAAGTAATACTGTAGTATAGTATAGGCTATATATAACTAGGCTATAGATACTCTACTAGATATTACCTTTATAGTAGAGGAATCCTTACTACTAGTAATTCTATAGGAGGACCTATCTTGCAATCCCTCTAATAATTAACCTAGCTATACCCTATTTTTAGTGAAAAGTTTAGCTCTTACTCGCCACTCTAGTTTTACTAGCTAATAAATGCTCTAAGTAATGTAGGCTATCTATCCCTCTAAGGTTCTTATTATAGACCTGCAAGATTTTAACTAAGTAAAGCGATATTACGCCTAGGTATAAGAGTTCCTAGATCTTCTTTTCCTGCTTGTGCATTTTACTAGTAGACAGCCTAGACGTTTAACTAAGGTTCTTAGCATTTAAACCTAGAATACTGTTAGTAATAGGAGCTAAAACCTATTTATATTTAATAGATTAGTAGCTCTAGTTCCTTAATACTATAAGGGATATAACAGGGATAAGTCTTTAAAGGTGGTGTATTGCTTCCTCCCTTAGAAGATTAGATTATTGCTTATATAGTATCTTTAGCTTAGAAAGCTATTTTGTATTACTATTACTATAAACTAGGCTAAAGGAGATAAGACACCTACATAGTACTAGGCAAGAAGCGCCTTTCTTTAGCCTAATAAGAAAGGTAAACACTACTAGTCCTCTACTAGGTTTAGATCTAGAATAAAAGACGCTACCTTATCGCACCTTAGACAAGAGATTAGCCCTAGTATTATGCAGCATCTGCTTATTGTATTTAGGCGCAATTAAGACTAGACTAAGTAAGGAAAGCTAGTTGCGCTCTTACTAGAAGAAGTTAGGGAGGCCTTAGATAGCTAAGAAGATAAGGTTATAGAGCGTTAAGCAGCGTATAAACCTAATACTAGCCTCTAAATTTATAGCTAAATAATAGCCCTATAGTTTTAATTAGTAGATAGGGATGCCTAGGTATTCTTCTCTATATTAGCTAAATAGCATAGTGCGCTTGCCTTTAAGCTGCTAAGAGTAAGTAAGTAGTATATAGAGGATAATTAAGTGTAGTAGTTTATAAAAAGGATAGATATTAACCTTAAGCAAGTCCTAAGAGCTAATATATCTTAGTTAGTAACCTTCTATAGTTAGTAAAGGGTTGTGCTTAAAAGTATTATAGCAGGTAAGCTAGCAGTATCCTATGTTACTAGCACAGGCAGCGGGAAGAGTCTTGTATTCCTACTGCCCGCACTTTGTAAGGGTTATAGCTAAGCTATTATTATTATACTATTAGTAGCCCTGCGCTCTAATTAAATGCAACAATGCTATACATTAGGGGTTACTACTTTAGTCTTTAGTAGCAAGAGCTTTACTAACACTACTTAAATTATCTTTGCTATACTAGAACACCTTAGTAATAAGAAGTTTATAGACTTAGTTAACTAATTACGTGACACTAGTAGCCTAGATAGGATAGTAATTAATAAATATTACTATATCCTGCTACTAGACTATAAATATTAGCCTAGTTTACTAGACATGCACGACATTGCTGTCTATAGTATTAGAATTACTCTACTATTAGTAATAATACTAAAACGGCGAGAAAAGGAAGCATTTTAACTGCTAGGAATTAAGCGTAGTGTCTAGTCCTTCTAGGAACCTACTAGCTAGTCTAATATCTAGTATAAGGTAGAAAGGTTTCTATATAAGGAACTAGTTATAATAGAATATATAGTAAAGTATATAGAATAATTAGAGCTAGAGGCTAATAAGGTGATTGTCTATGTTGCTATAGCCCGCGATACCTAAGACCTTAGTAAGGTATTAGGATATGCATATTACTATAGAAAACTAGATAAGGCTAAATATAACAAGATTTAATAAACCTTTTTAATATAAACTAATAGAGTCTTAATTATAATAATAGTATTTAACGTAGGAGTTAATATAGCTAATGTTAATATTATAATTTAATTTAGGATGCCTAACTATCCTATTACCTACTATTAAGAAGTAGGGCAAGCAGGACGTAATAGGAGAAAATATATTATAAGAATTATTCTTAGGAAGAATATCCTATCTTTTGCGTATAAGCTGTAAGGTATAGAAAAAATTATAATAGAAGAGTATATTTGCTAAGGAGAAAAGGACACAAGATATATAAGGATTCTACTTAATAATTACTTTAATAGACTGCAAAGCTAAACATGTTACTAGGAGAATAAGGCTTAGTGTAGTGCCTGCTAGAGGCTATATAGATATTAGATAGAAAGTTAAAATACTATAGCGCAAAAACATTTAGCTATTATAGCTACACTAACAAGCGAAGTAAGCTGCAACACACAACAATTAAAGCAACACTCCTAGGCTATAGCTATAGTATTAGACTCTAATCTTTTGTTATCCCTACTAGGCTTATAATTTATAACTACTATCTTAACCTAATAATAAGTAGAAAGTTCTAATATAGTAGGAGGCTATCGCGTTCCTGTTACGCTATTTACAGCGCTTAATATAGTAGAACCTAGCAGCGTTAAGTGCAGGTCTCTAGCGTTACAGCCTGCTCTACTATAATTATTACCTTTAGGTTTAAGAGGATATAAGAGAACTATAAGCAAGTAGGCCTAGTTATCTCCTGCTACCCTAGAGACTACAGACTTAACAACAATAGTAATAATTAAGAAGGCAAGAGTTAATTAGATATTAAAGTAGAACTAGCAAAGTGTTATAGCATAGAATAAAGAAGGCGCTAGGATTAAACAAGAGGAGCTTAAGGAAACTAGATAGTAGTAGATAGATAATTGCGTAAAGTGCTTTATAGATAGAGAAGATTTTATCTATAAAGCGAGTGCACACTATATCTTAGCAACCTAGTAGGAGAATACTAAAGGTAGTAGATAAAGGGTAAGCTTCCTATAGGGTCCTACTTTTATTACGCTTTACTATTTGCTATATGTACAAAGTAGTTAAATTAAGAGATAGGGAAGACGCTTACTTAGCCTAAGCGCGACAAACCCTATACGTATCTATAAGCGTTCCTTAACACATAGGCCTATCTATAGGAGTTCTCTAGTAAGATAAAATTATAATAATTAGACTAGATTAGGGATTAGAGTAATAGACTTCTTAATAGGGAAGAGGAAGCTAACTTTATAGCGTACTTTTAATAATCTATAAGCGTAGGCTTTATATAACCTATCTTATATATTATTATAGATGTAAATTAGATTATATAGATATACCTATTAACTATAAAGGTAGGTAGGGAAGTAACTACGTTAGAACGTGGGTAAAAGGTATAGGGGGGGCTATTTCTATAAGGGCAACTAGTTACCCTTATGCAATTGCCCCCTTAGCTAAGGATAGTGTCTTTGCAAGTGATATCCTTAGGCGTTAATATCTAAAATCTATAACCTATATTTTTTGCAACCTAAAGTTTTAATTTAAGTATTAAAGGTTATTTGTGTTATTAAGGTCTAACTGTCGCGTGAAAGCTAATTAGTGTCTAGATTACTACTAGGCACTTAATTTATTAAGTCTATATCCTTTACCCTAGAGTATAGGAGCGTTAGTTAATAGAAATTAAAGAGGGGAGGAAGGGGGGGAGGCGGTGTTTTCGCGTAGGCAATAACGTTACCTAACGCTAGCGCTAGTAAATAGCGCTAGTCGCGATGTTAGCAAAAATATTTAATCTAAATCTTTTTTAAAAACCTTTTCCTCTACTATAATAATAACCTAACCACGCTAACAACCTACTACTACCTACCTACCTACCTACTACCACCCACCTACTACTACCTACCTAGTACTACCTACCTACTATAAACACAATATTAGCAATTAGTACAAGCAATAGGTAAGTCTATTTACGCGTTAATTGCGCGCGCAAAGCTAATAGTTTAGTGTAAAGGGCTTAGGCTTATGCCTAAGCCTAGGTCTAACACAAGATAGACCAAGTCTAACACTACTACTAAGCGAACACACTAGACACCTATAAAAAGGCATAGAGGGCTTATCTCTCCTTTAAGATACTAAATACTATTATTAACGCTTATTACATTCTCCCTTAAGGCTAGTCTATAATATTTTAGTATCTTCTTCTAAACATACTATAATAGTAATAAGAGATAGACACGCTAGATATTTAGAATAACTAGGTGTAACCTAATATAGTAGAAAGGCTAATATAACAGGTCTATAGATTAATAGAATAATAGGCTTAAGACTCTGCTATAATAGCTATACTACGTTAATAGAATAAGGAAATACGCAATTAGATTCTATCCTAACCCTCCTCTAAGCCCGCTAGGTTTAATAACATGCTACCTCTACCCTCCCCTACCTTATATTGCAAACCCTTCCTAGTTAGCTTGCTATATAATAGCACTAAGGTAAACTTCTCCTCCTAGTAAATAACTATAGAGTTTAAACTGCGTGCAGATAAGGTCTTTATTAGGGATAAGGAGGCAAGATTTATATATATTTAGTCCTAGTTATTACCTATAGTCTAGCGCGCTATAGCACTATACTTTAAGGATAGTGCACGCAAGCGTTAGGATATAAGCAGGTTTCTAGACTACCTAGCGTTCTATTATAGCAACTATTATAGGCAGGAGCGCGCCTAAGTTACGTTAGAATACTTATATTAGGGCTAAAATTAGCCTTTTATAAAGTTCTTTATAAACTTTATATAGCTCCTTATATAGTTAGGAGGTTTATACTAGGATAATAAATAGAAGCTTTTATAACTTTAGCAATCTCTTAATAGTTATATACGCTTAGTTTCCCTTAATAGGGGAGTCTCTAGGACAAACTATAACATAGCTATAGAGGAATACAAGATAATTGTGGTAGATATTAAAATAGCCTCTCTAGAACTAGGTTTTCTTTAGGCTAGTAAGTCTAAGGAACCCTAGTAGAAGTCTAACTTAGATTAGGACGGCGATATAAATATAGTAGAAGTAGCAGCTTTATTAAGTGCACCTACTAAACTGCTAATATTACGTCCTAACTAGATCCTATAGGACCTGTTTAATACATAGAAACTAGCTAAGGTCTACACCTAGTGTAGATAGGGCGGTTATTTTGTGCGTGTATGCCCTAATACCCTATTACTACAACTAGTAGGTGTTAAGATAGTTGTAGTATTAGTAAGTGGCCCTAAATTAGGAAACTAGCCACCCCTAACTTTAGGCTAAGTTAGGGGTATAAGGAGGACACTATAATAGAGGAATTATTAATAGTAGAGGCTATTAAGTGTCCCCTAGATATTAAGGCTAGGTTAAATAATCCTCCTTTCTTTATTCCCCTCCTCCTAGGTAGAGTAGAGAATGTGCAAGCAATAGTTAATTTAGGGTGCTAGTGTTTTAGTATAGTTAAGGAAAAGTTAGCAAGATATATTAGTAGGAACTTTATAGATATTCCCCTATAACCCTTATAATATACCTAGGGAATTACTAAGGGTACAAGAATTTTATAGTTAGTAGTATTAGACTATAATTTAGATAGTTAGCGGTCTTAGCTTTTAGCCTATATAGTACCTAGTCTCTCCTATTAACTAATACTAGGCAGACTATAGCTATGTAGAGAGGGCGTTGTTATAGATATTCTATAAGGCAAATTAATAATTAGGAAGGCAGGAAATATAGTAGTATAAGAGAGTAGGAGACGCCTGTATCCTACCTATATCTCTATTATCTTAGGTTTAGTTATAGCAGGGTTGCTAAATTAAGGACCCTAATAGGAAGATATATAGGTATAAATTTTTGCAATAAATATACTAGATATTTTATAGGTAATATATAACTTACGCCTAATAAAATATCTAGGAAGTATTAATAAGGGAAGTCCTATTAATATACACACTATCTATATTGCTAATAGCATAGTTCCCTATAAGCCTAAGTATAAAACTAGAAAGATAAAGTTGCTACTAGAACTATAAGAGTTTAAGGACCTATTTAACAAAGAGTTAGCAAGTAGTTTACTACCCTATTAGGGTAGTATAGATTACTATGTTTAGTTAATAACTCTCCTAGATAGAACCTAGCCTAACCCCCTATAGGGTCCCCTGTACCCTATATCTTATAATTAATTGCTAGAACTAAGAATATAACTTACTAGATTAATAGATAAGGGCTAGATCTAAGCAAGCTCTTCTATAGCTAGAGCTCTAGTATTACTAGTAAAGAAGCTATTAGGCAGTTAGCGCCTTTGTGTAGATTACTAGATACTTAATAGCATAATAATATTAGACTAATACCTACTACTACTTATTAAGGAAACTTTGCGCACACTATCTAGTATAAATTAGTTTATAAAAGTGGATATTTGCGCTACCTTTTATAAAGTTAGAATAGTAGAAGGTTATAAGTCCTTAATAGCTTTCTATACCTAGTTTAGGTTGTATAAATAGTTAGTATATCTATTTAGTCTTAGTAGTGCGCTATCTACTTTCTAACAATATATTAATACTACGCTTATAGAGTTACTTAGATTATATGTAATAGCCTACCTTAATAATATCCTAATTTATTTAGGAGGAGACTAGTTTAACTATATAGAAAAAGTAAAGCGTGTACTTACGCTATTAAAAGAAGTAGGACTATACCTAGACTTAGAGAAGTGTGCGTTTAGTATTAAGGAGGTACGCTACCTAGGCTATATTATTAAGGTAGGCAAATTACTTAGACCTAACCCTAAAAAGCTTAGGGTAGTATAGGAATAGGAATCCCCTAGGAATATAAGAGAGGTAAGGAGTTTTCTAGGTTTTACTAACTTCTACTATAATTTTATTACAAAGTTTTCTAAAGTAGTAGCGCCTTTAAACTAACTAACTAGGAAGGACACCCTATTCTAATAGGGAGAGGAAGAATAGAGTGCATTTAATACACTAAAAAAGGCATTTATATCTAGACTAGTACTAACGTAATAGGACCTAGCTAAAGAAATATTATTAGAAGCAGACTATTTAGGATACGCTCTTAGGGGTTACTTATTGCAAAAAGTTAGGGGCGTCTAGCGCCTAGTTACTTACTACTCTATAGCACTAACGCTAGAGAGATAAAACTACACTATATATAATAAGGAATTGCTAGCTATTATTAAGTATCTTAAAAGCTAGTTAGTAGAGTTATAGAGCGTTTACAAACTATTTATAATATTTATAGACTATAAAAACCTAGAGTACTTTACTAGCCTTTAAAGCTTAAGTAAGTAATAGTGCTGCTAGGCAGAGGAACTTTTTAAATATTAGTATATCCTATAGTATAGACCTAGCTATCTTATAGGATAACCTAATACCTTAAGTAGGCAACTATAAGATTTAAACTTCTCTAAAGCAATACTATAGTTAGTAATACGCCCTAAATTAATTTAGGTTATAGTATTAGAAGTAGAGGAGGTGTCTAAGTTATTAAAGGGCGCTAGCCTTTTTACTAACCTGTATATATAGACACTATAGGATAAAGCAGTATTAGAAGATAAGACATACTAAGTGCGTCTTAATACAGTTTAGAAAGGCGCTAGGTCTTTCCTAGTTCTAGCTAATACAAAGTAACAGATTAGGAACTATATAATTAGTGCACACAGCACTTTGCTTTAGAGGGGCGTTATTTAGTTACTAATATAGGAACCCCTTATAACTACTATTATATAGTAAGTATATAAATTAGGTTTAGTAGGATATCTAGGAAAGAACACAATATTTTAAATACTACGCTATAACTATTATTAGGATAGAATATTAGGAGATGTTGCGTAGTATGTCTAGAACTACTATTGTTATAGTGCTTACATCTCCTAGAAACACTAATAGGGTCTATTATAACCTATACTAGTTACGTTATAATACTAGTCCTAAATATCTATAGACTTTATAGTTAACCTACCTGCAAAAGATAATAGCAAACCTTAGTTCCTATTAGTTATTACTAATAGATTATCTAAATACGTTTAGCTTAAAGCAATAGTCTCTATAGTAGCTAATTATTGTGCAAGGATCTTCTAGGATAACTAGTAGCAGTTCTAGGGCTTCCTATCCTCTATTATTACTAACTAAGGCTCTAACTAGTTAGGATCTTTCTAGACAACGTTATGCTAGATAATAAAGATAAACTAGTTACTATTTACTACATACTACCCTTAGACAGATAGCGGGATAGAGTGGGCAAACTAAGAAGTATAGGTGGTGCTGCGTATAATAGTATGCTTTAAGCAGACTAACTAGCCTAACTACCTACTAGCCTACTAACTTGCACTTAATAATAGGGACTTTAGTATAACTAGTATTAGCCTAAATCTTCTTTTAAATAGGTATACTATAGACACTCTATAAAAGTAAATATTACTACTAGTAAAGCCTAAGAATCCTTATAGAGAGGCTGTAGCGTTCTTGTCGCACCTGTAGAGGGGTATAGAGCTAGCGCAAGCTACTATTATATTCTAATAGTAATAATAATAGGAAGTAATAAACTAGTCCTAATAGCTAGCTAAAAAGTTCCTAAAAGGTAATATAGTTTAGTTTACAATACGTAATATAAAGATAAACTAACTAAGTAAAAAGTTTAACTAGCTATAGGTAAAGTATAAAGTAATAAAAGTCCCTACTCTACTTATAGTAGTATTAGACTTACTAGGGAACTTGTATAAGACCGTGTATGTAGATCTGCTAGAGAGAGCTGCTAATAATCTACTACTAAGCTAGAAGCTTTAGGACTTATAACTAGGCCCTATAGTTACTCTAGAAAATAAAGACGTAATACTAGATAAATAGGAAGTAGAAGAGATCCTTTGTGTAAAGAATATAAGAGGAAAAGGGAAGCGTTAAGTCCTAGTAAAGTAGAAGGGGTATATTAATCTAATATAGCACCCGCTAGAGGTAGTGTAGGATACTAAGGCTCTAGATAGGTTTAAGGAATAGTATAGGGATATCACGCATAATAATAGCCTAATATATATAAAAGCTAGGAAGCAAGTATAGAAGAAAACTAGAATAATAACTTAGACCTTTGTTATAATTAAGAAGTAGAAAGGTATTAGAGATATCTTTTATTTATCCTAATAACACTCTAAGCAAGTACCCTGCTATTAAAGTTCTATAAGGTAGCTAACAATTAGGCGGTAGTATCTATACTATTACTATCTATAACTAACCCCCCCCTAGCTCCCCCTAAACTATTATTTATGTTATTCTAACGCCTCTACATCTCTTAGTAATAGTAGTAACGCTTACGCGCGGTATAGGTAGGGGACAACTTAGTTAATAAGTATAAGTAGCAGTAGTAGTAGTAGTAGGAGGAGGGTAGTACTTTAATAGTTTACTAATGCGTAGCACCCTAGGCCTAAAGAAAGCTAATATTAGAAAATATATAAAGGGAATAAAGGAAAATTAATACTAATAATAAGAGTCTTAATACCGCAGGTGGTGCGCTTAGCAGCACTCTTAAGCTTATTAATTTAAAGGTTAGTTTAGGCCTAGGTCTTGTTTATACGCTAGTTAATGCGCTAGAAGGTAACACTAGTAGTAGTAGCAAGCTATATAATATTATTATTACTATAACTACTACGTAAAGGCGTAATAGTAGACTAAAGGGGAAACGCTAAAGTACTAGTAGTAGATAGAATAATAGCACTAAGCTAATACTAATTATAGGCGCGCGAGTAGGTAGTAGGGGCAAGCAGAGCGATAGTATTATTAGTTTAAGCCCTTAATATAAGATCCTTAAAATAATAGTAGAGCTAGTAGAACTATAGTATAAACTAGTAGTAAGTGCCTTTAGTAGGTTTTCCTATAAAGGTTCTAAGGGTCCCTTTCTTTGTAATATAGAGGCGATCCTCCTAGTAACTATAATAAAACTAAAGCTAGTTGCGGAGGGCTTAGTAGACGTTAGGATTATTAGCAAGTATAGCCTCTAACCTAGTACAGGTCTTGTAACCACAATAATAAGACTTGTATAAACGCCCTAGATATAGTTAGAACTTGCTACAAAGAAAACAAAAATTAAGGGGAACTTACTACTACCCTCCTAATAGTTACACTTGCTAAAAAGATAAAGCTAGTTAATATATTAATTATAGGGAAGCGGCTTTACAAAGCTACTATTATACTCCTTATTATCTAAGTTACTAGAAATAATAAAGCTACTAAGCAGCTGTGTTTAGGGAGACGCGTACTAAGCAAAAGTTAGTGTAGGAAATATAGGGAGAATATTAGAAGTACACACCTTATCTTAGTAGGCCTAGCGTGGGGTCTAACTGCCTTGTAGTAGATCCCTACTACTAGCACTAGTAGTAGTAGATAAGGACATAATAGAGGCTAAATAGGCAGGATTAACATAGAGAGGGTAGAAAGAGGGCTAATTAGTAGAGAAAATCTATTGTGTAACAAAGTAAGTTTAGGAAATTTATAGTAGGGTAGGATAGCTGTGTTAGAACTTTTATAGTAGGGTGCTAAAACAAGCGTATAGACGCTACGCGCGCGTACTACTTAATATATAGGCCTGTTATAAATTAGGAAGGAATATAAAGATATAATAATAAAACCAAAAAATATAGTAATAAAGCCTAATATAGATTATAGAGGATAGAGACATAACCCTAGACCCCTAGAAAGACAATTTCACGATAGTTTATAGGGAAGGTTAGGGGTATGTAAAGGGCTTAGGCTTATGCCTAAGCCTAGGTCTAACACAAGACAGACCAAGTCTAACACCACTACTAAGCGAACACACTAGACACCCATAAAAAGGCGTGGAGGGCTTATCTCTCCTTTAAGATACTAAATACTATTATTAACGCTTATTGCATTCTCCCTCAAGGCTAGTCTATAACATTTGGTAGTATTTATAGCTAGTAGCAAACTTAGCTAAGCTACTACTTATACCCTATTGCCGCCCTACCTGTTGCTACCAATCCTTGATACTAGCAGTTAGATACTAATACTAGTAATAGGCAAGTCTATTAGCGCGTTGATTACGCGCGCAAAGCTAATTAGTTAGTAGTCCTTTAAGCTAGTAGTAGACTTAACCTAGCTACTACCTACTACCTACCTACTACCCTAATATTAGATATTTGTTGCCCTTAGTAAAAGCCTCCTCCCTAGCAATTCCCTTATATAGGACCTATTGGATGTAAGTAACCTACTTACCTACTACTACTACCCTTAAGCAGGAATTAGGAAGAACGCTTTAGTTTTAGGGTAATAACTAAAACTTAAACTAGCTAGCACGAATTAATTAATAATAACGCTTTTTATAAGGGTAGCAAAAACACTTATAAGGATAGGTCTTTTCCTAAGGGTAATACTATAGGGTCTAGTAAGGGCCTTTCTATAAGGGTAATAGTTGCCCTTATAAAAATAACCCCCTTGCCTATAGGGACCTAGTTACCCTTATAAAAATAACCCTCTTCCCTGTACCTAGTTACCCTTATAAAAATAGCCCTATGCTATTATACTATACACGTTACTAACAATACTTATAAATTAGCTTAACTATAACTACTATACTACCTAACAATATTAACATTAAAATAGACCCGCTAAGCAATATAGAAGATAAGGCCTTTAAAGATAATACTACCTTAGCTACTTAGGTAAAAGAGTATAAGGATGCCCTTATTACGTAAGCATTATCCTATAAAGATTAATATAAGGAAATTCTATATATTAATAGTGTCTTCTCTAAACTAAAGACTCTATGCGTATCTTACGTGCGCTTAGCTAATAATATTTGTTAAAGCTTTAGCTATTCTAATCCTACTAACCTTATCTACTTCCTTAAACGCACGCGTATTATAATAGATATTACTAAGTTTAACAAGACCTATCTAGAGTTCTATAAGAAGTAGGAACTTAATAAACTACTACGCCCTAAGCTACTATATATACTTACTACTATTACTTATCTTAATACTACTAGTAAAGACTCCTTTAACATGTCCGCGCAAGACATGCGTAGCAATCTACTATCTAACCTTAATAATATTTACGCTATTATATATAATTACTTCGCTAGTAACTAGTTCTAGGCTAGCAACGCTCCCCTATATAGCTATCTAATCCCACTAGCCTTATATATAGACCGCGTTAATGCATTGTTAAAGTTCTATAATAGAAAGAAGGGTAGGATATATGCTATTAACGCAAAATGCTAGTTAAAGCATATTACTAGGAGGAGTAGGACTATTAAAGCTATATAACAGTCTACTAAAGATATAGAAGTAACGCCCTTATTACCCTTGTAAAAATAAGCTAGCTATAACAAGGCTTACGTTGTAGCTATAGCAAAGTGCTATTGCAAAACTTAACGTCTTTAACGTAAGTATACTAAACTTAAGAAAGCCTAACTTAAGACTATATTAGAAATAGAGGTATTAGATATAGAGGGTAAGCACGCTTATATTAAGGAACGAGACAATATTAATATAGAGAAGAAGAAGAGGCTCTTAATAGCGCTTAAATAACAATATAATACCACTACTAGCACCCTTGCTAATATTAAGTAATTAAGTTCTTATAGCAATTTAGATCTAGGCATAATTAAGCTAGTACACCCTCCTAACGTTAGCCTTAGTAATATAATAGCTAAGTCTAAAGCTACAGCTCTAGTAGATTATACAGCCTCTTAGTATACTAAGGATAAAAGTAACCCACGTGTGTTATAGTTCTTCTAAGAATTGCTAATTAGAATTACTAAGTCCTATATAGACAAACTTCTAGACTTTAACTTAACTTGTTTTAAGTATAAGACTTATAAGCTTGCGCACCTTAGTAATCCTACATTTATAGTTAGTAGTTATAATACCTAGAGTAAAGATCCTATTATTGCTAGTAGACAAAGCGCTACTAAAATTACTAAAACCCTTAGCGCCACTTTACTTAAACAAGACACTAATAATAGAGACGCGGATATAGAGAAGCTATTAGTAGAAACTACTAAGGCTAACCTAGTAGCTATAGAACTTAGTAAATCTACTATAGCCTAGCGTATGTCTTGTCTAACTAATATACGTAAAGTAACTAGCTAGGAAAAGGTAAAGACTTAGGTAATAATTAAAGTAGTAGAGGAACTATCTTTTTTAACGTAGATCCTAATAGACAAGGCTTATAAGGGAATTAAGCTAAGTGCTAATAGTAAGGAGTAGTTAGATAAAGCTAGAGATGCTACTAACGCGCTATCTTCTAATATTAACAACCCTAGCCTACGCCTTAACGTTAAAACTGCCGTCTACTTAATAGATAACGCTACCTACTAGCCTAAGGACTATAAGAAGGCCTTAAACATTTGTTAAATTACGCACTACAAAAACCTAAGGATCCCTAGATAGAACCTAAATAGCTATTCTATGCTATAGTAGTAAACTACTAGCGCTGCTAAGGGTGTAAGGAGAAGGGAAGTAGTAGATGCCTTACGTGCTTTGCAACTAATAAAGCTAATTAAAGCTAATAACCTAAATGCGCTTGCAAAGTCTAAGAAAGGTGTGCCTTAAGGTATTATCTACACTAATAAAGTTAGTATTAGGAAGACTAATATATATGCCGCCTAGTGCCTTATTATAAGTATTTTAGTTGCCTATAGGGAAACTATATTACCTTCCCTATTTCCTATTACTAACACTAATAGCAAATTAACTAACGCAAACTAGACCTCTTAACTATAATATAGGCTAGCAATATTAAGGCCTTAGAGAGTTATCTAGCTCCTAAGCCGCACTTAATGCTTACGTAGCCACATCTTGTTACCTAGATAGTAAGTGCCTTAGCTAACTTCTCTAGCATATTTAAGGTTTTTATCTATAGTGCGTAGTCTAACTTAGATCTAGCAGGGATTATATATATTATTAAGCGCCTTATAAGGGATAGTCCCTTCTTTAATCTAAAAAATAAGTTAAATAGCTAAGTGTTTATTATATGCGTGTACCTAACCTTCTACGTTTACTATAGTCTAGCTACTATTACCTAGTATTTGCGTAGCTCTAGCTCTATAAAGTAGAAGGCCTATATAAATTAGTTTAAGCTAGTAAGGCGTAAAGGAGACTTAGAGTAGCAGCCTAATTTTAAACTTAACAAGCTATTTTCTAAGATTTATCTAGATAAGGCTTAAAACACAAAAGGTATATTTCTCTATTACGTTAGTAGATAAGCGCATACAGCAAGGTTGTTGCATAGGAGTTAAGGGGGGGGGGGTGTTTTTATAAGGGTAATAGTTGCCCTTATAAAAAGGCCCCCCCTAGACCCTATAAAGTTGCCCTTATAAAAAGCCCCCTTTATACTTAGCTATTACCTTTATAAAAAACCCTCCTTTACCTACCTATTAGCTATATTATTAACACTTAAATAGGTATCTAGTCTTGTTTCTTATATACTATACGTAGTTTACGTGCGCTATAGCATGTTATACTTATAGCTACCCTACTACCCTAGTATTATTGCGACTTTACTAGCCTTCTAGCTTTTCTCTAGTCTCTATAGGACGCCGCAGTTACTAGGCATTATATCTATAGTAATAGAGCTTAGTTTAACAAGTCCTACGCTGCTATTCTTAAGGATCCCTATAAAATAAACTCCTAGAACTGCCTAAAGCGCCCTAAGGACTATAACTATTGCTTTACTGCCGCCGCATTTAAGAAGTTTATTGTTAAGTGTTATCTTAACACTATTACTACTAGTCCTATCCTTATAAAACTATTCTAGCGCTATATAATTTAGTATAATTACTCCTCCTCCTATATTATAGATAGCTTTAGAACGCGTTACACTATTAGCTAGTTAATATACAAAGTAAACTGTGTTAACCTAACCTTAATAAATAATAACTACTACTAGTACTTGTATAATAGCCTTATTAGTAAATAGATAGGTAAGTATATATTAGATAGCACCTTAGACGCAATATACTAAAACTAGTCTACTACAAGGATTATAGGTCTTAGTGCTATTAGTCTGCTCCTACTACTCGCCCGCAACACCCACATAGTTAAGGTTAATATCTAGGGTAACTTAGTGCAGAACCCTATACTCTCTAAAGTTCGCTACTACTAAGATCTTAAGGAGTCTAGTACTGTCTAGGATAAAACTAAGTTAGTAGTAGAGGATAACCTAGAGATTCTTAACACTTATAGATCTAATAACAAAGCACCTCTACTAGGCGTTCTTCTAGATAACAGCCCTAAAGTTAAGAAGATAGAGAGCCTACACCTTATATAGTACTGCAAACTATATATAGCTAAGGATTACTTATTATAGCTTTGCAAGCTTATAGAGGATATTGCCCTAAATACGCGCCTTTTGTATAAGAAGGTGTATAAGGATATCTTTAGTAACTGTAAAGTTAAGGAAATTTCTAACAAGTAGCTAGTTTAAATCCTAGTCTAATTATCTCCGCGTTTAGGTACCCTATTTGCTAACATTTCTAACTAAGTTAATAATACTAATAAAAAGGCAATTATCTTCTACCTTAATTCTTTTAAGCAAATATTCTATAGCGTGCTATTAAACGTTATAGGATATAAGAGTTAGGCATATCTATCTACTATAAAGGGTAATGTAAAGGAGGAGATGATTTTATTGTTCTAGAAACCGCTTTCCTGCTAGTCTAACACTAGCTTTAATAGTGTAAAGGACTAAGATTTAGAAGTCCTAGTATTATTTTACTACATAAATAGTAGTCTAAACTTGCAGGTAACCTATTATAACCTCTATGCTCCCTCCCCTGCCCCTTTATACTTAATTTAGATCTAAACTATTAGCTATATTACACATTTTAGCTAGCTATATAACTATATAGTCTTTACCTATATAATACTAAAAACTTATAATATCTAGTAGTTCTTTACTATACTAAAGAACGCCCTCTTTATAATTACTGCCCTAACATACATAGTATATGCTAATAGTAAAGACCTTACTTTAGTTCCTAGTGTGTCCTTCTTAGAGCTTAAGCACTTTTATAGATTTAAGGATACTCTAGTAGATAACTAAGTGCTAGGGTTTTAGGGGCTGCTAGCCTCTAGCAAGGTAGACACTAATCTAGACCCTAATAAAAAGTTCTTACGCATCTTAAATATTATATTAGGTAAGACTATAGCTATAAACTTATTAAATACTACTAGATATTGTATTAAGCCTACACCTGCCCTTTTCTCTAACTACTAGCCCCTTATAGCTTCCTCTGCTAGTACTCCTAAGAAAAGGTCCTAGCAAGCTAGCAGCCTAAAGTCTTCCCTAGTTTTAACTCTTTAAGGTAAAGGCAAGGTTAATCTGCTAATACTAGATAAGGCCTTAGCTAGCGTCTAGGAAGAAAATAAGGACTTAATAGAGTTAGATAGGGGCAAGTAGCATAGAATTCCCTAGGATCTAATAAAGATATTTTTAGCTACTACTAAGAAGAAATATAATAAGAAGTAGAAGGTAAAGGCACTAAAGCGTTGTTGTGTGGATAAGGAGGAGAATAAGGATAAGGCTAAGGCTAAGGATAGGGGTAAGGCTAAGGACAAACCTTCGCCAAAACAAACAAGGAAGGGGGCAGGAGGTAGCAAGGGTTCTTGTAGTGGCAAGAGCACTTAGGCTTTAAAGCGTGCTATAGCTAAGAAATAGCTCTTTATTGTTAAGTACAAGATTTAGATATATAGGTAGTTTAATTAGTTATAGATAGTTTATAAGTAATAATATAGCAACTTGCAACTTATATTATATTCCCCTCTAAGTGTCTTCCTTGCCTTTAACGTAATATATAATAGAATTAACCCTTCTTATTAGAACTTTAATAGTCTAGATATAAGGTAGCCTATATAGAGCTTTTCTAGAGGGCAACTAGTTATGTAAGGATACTACCACCTAGGTTCTAGTAGGGTAAAGGGGTCTTTTCACAAGGGTAACAAAAGCAAATCTTAAAGTATAAGATATATATATCTATATATATATTTACCTACCTACCTATCTATCTATCTATCTATCTATATATCCCTATATATTAAATATATATATATACTTAAGAATATTTCCTAGTATATATAGTATTTAAAATAAGGATATACTATATTAATATATTACTAGTTATTCTAAAAATTATTTAACTTAATATTATAAGTATATAATATAAAATTAGGGTAACTTATAAGTAAGCTTATATAGTAAGCTAAGAATTAGTATTTTTAGTAAAATAAAGCCTATTATATATAAATAACTATATAAAATAGCTATAGTAGGTTAATATTTTTAATTATAAATAGAGTATACTTTATATACTACTATATTAAGAAATTATAGTTATAAAGAGTTTAAGTATATACTTATATTTAGATTTATTAAAATTAATATTAAAACTAATAGTCCTTTTAACTAATAATATATATTATATTATAAAGTATCTATCTTTATTAAAAGCTATAAGCTAATCTAGTTACTATAATAGGTTTAAAGGTTAACTCTACTAGCCTAGGAAAAAAGGTTTAATAAGTAACCTAACCTAACCCTAATAAATATTAAGTTTTAATTAATATTTAAAAGTTTTTATATAAAAAACTATACCCTTAGATATATATACTAAGCTAGAAGCTTTAGGACTTAGGAATTATAAGTATATTTAATAGTTACTTTAGTTAAAAAAAAAATATAGTATAAGATAAATAAAAAGTAAATAAAATACTTTATATTAAAAACCTATATAAAAATAATATAATATTAAGCTTTAGTTAAATAAAAGGGTTATATTAATATAATATAGTATTTTCTAGAGATAGTTTAGTATATAAGTGCTAGAAATAAGTTTAATAAATAATAAAGAATAGTAGAAATAATAATAATAATAATATATATATATATATAGTTATAAAATAATAGTAATAGTTAAAGGGTTATTAAGGTATATATCTAAATAGCTATATATTTTTATTTAAATTTATAAGCACTAATTATTTATATAGTTTATATAACTATATAAATATAACTTTAGTATTCTAATACTATAGTTAAGTAAAAGATAATATATACTAGTACTATATATATACTACTTAGCTATTTTATATATATAGTAATACTATTAGTATTTTATTTAATAATTAGTTAGCTTTAACTATATATTATCTTAGGCCTATTAGGAATAGTAAACATAGTTCCTATTATACACCC
This sequence comes from Plenodomus lingam, assembly GCF_022343315.1. Classification (NCBI taxonomy): domain Eukaryota; kingdom Fungi; phylum Ascomycota; class Dothideomycetes; order Pleosporales; family Leptosphaeriaceae; genus Plenodomus; species Plenodomus lingam. Next base: position 3,262,122 of record NW_027093974.1, read on the forward strand.
TAATATTACTAAGATATCCTATATATTATAGGAAAGTCGTTTCCTGCTAGGAAACAACTCTAAAGAGGACTGTGCGCTACTAGCGTCTTGCAGGAAATAACCATGCGAGGAAAATCAAAACCTAAAACCTATTTCCTGCGACCCCTACCACCTAAAACCTATTTCCTGCGACCCCTACCTAAAACCTGTTTCCTGCAAACCTAGACCTAAAACCTGTTTCCTGCAAACCTAGACCTAAAACCTGTTTCCTGCAAACCTAGACCTAAAACCCGTTTCCTGCAAACCTAGACCTAAAACCTGTTTCCTGCAAACCTAGACCTAAAACCCGTTTCCTGCGACCCCTGCCTAAAACCTATTTCCTGCGACCCCTACCACCTAAAACCCGTTTCCTGCGACCCCTGCCTAAAACCCGTTTCCTGCAAACCTAGACCCAAAACCTATTTCCTGTAAACCTAGACCTAAAACCTATCTTCTGCGACCTCTACCACCTATTTCCTTATAAAAGTCCTGCCTTTAGTAAAGAATTCTTCTTGCACGGACTATTATTTAAGGGTGTAGCATTTATTAAAATTATTTCTATTACTAATAGAGCAATGTAGAGGTCTTAATATAGATAGAGGGTTTGCTTAAGAGTAATAGGGTTAGTAGCTGCGTTATAAATACACCCTATTACCCTCGCTAAAATATCCCCCTCCTATACCTTACTACACCTATACTTACACAACTAATTATATATGTTAATAATAACTACTATCTATATACTTAACTATAGGATAGTAATGCCACTATACGTAGTGCCTATCTCTAAGGCAGTCTTAGCCCTAAACGCCCCCTTAATAGTTAATTTAAGGGCCTTGTCTTTGTTAACTTACACCTCCTCTACTCTCCTTATTATAGGGGGGGTGCCCTAGCAACTATATAACTATTAGCTTTAGAGTAAATTATCTTAATATATATATACCTATTAAGCATTAGTAGTAGTTGCTCCCCTAGATACTAATTAACCTACTCTAAGAAGAGAAACTCTTATAGTAGTAGACGCTCCTTAATAAATGCTATAAAAAGTGGCTTAATACGTTGCGCTAGGGATATTATATCCTTATTATACTCTACTACTATCTCTAACTACTACGTGACTTATATCTAGGTTACCTATTTAAACTAGATATTTGCTCTAATACTCTTTAGAAGAAGCCTAAAGATCCTAACTATACTAAAGCGTTTCTTTATAGTATTCTACTTCTTACCCTAATCTAGTAAACCCCTAAATAGCTTATATAGTTCTAGGTTATCTCTCTTATTAGGTATATAACTATTATTAGACGCGTATATAACCTTAAAGAGGTAGTCCTTTACTATAGATCTATATCCTATACCCCTTATACCTATACTATAGGCTATGCTACAAATTATCTTCTTAAGAGAAAGATATTCCTTATAGAGGATGTCTAGCTTCTATCTTTACCGCATCTCCTCTGCAAAGCTCTTAATCCTGCTCTTTTATGCGTCTACAAGATAGTACTAGAACGTCTCCTGCTATAGTATAGTAAGCCTTATTTTGTCTACTATATTACGTCCCTCCTACTAAGAGCAGATAAGTTATAAGTTTATTAGATTAGGACCTAAATTATCTATCTAGAATACATGCGCTACTAGGGTTATATAGGCTATTATTACTTATTTAAACTGCTTCTTTGCCTTATAATACTGCCTCTTCTACCTAATAATAATTGCCTGCTAATCTAGAAAGGCCTCTCTAGACCTAACTACCTCTGCATTTAATATTATCTAGGCTATAATATTAACCTCTATACCTAGGAGGCTCCTTGTAAAATTCTAATAATGTTGCTACTTATTTATAAGGGTTACCTCCGCCTTTACAGACTCCTAATCCTGTTTGCTAGCAATAGTTTAGACTAATACAAGGTTTATCTTTTTAACTAGGGCCTTATTTACTTACTTTGTACTTTTTTCTTTTGTGCTACATTTCCTTTTACACCTACCTGTATTTGCTACCTTGCTCTCCTTAGGTACTATTACTAGAATAACTAACTAGCTACAACCCTATGTGCCTTAACTATTACTATCTCTTTCTTTAGCTTTAGTTACTAGGTTGTTATAGATGTTATTAATTGCCTTAATTAACTTCTAGCGGTTCGTGTTATAATATATCTAAACTAAGGCGTAGTATAGATCTCTAGTAATTAAAGCCTTAGTAGGATTAAAATTATTAGCAACCTAGCTATATATAACTAGACTAGCACGTAATAGCATACTATCTACGCCTAAGATTGTGTTTACCTACTGTTGCAGGAGGGATATTAACTAGATCAAGGAGCATCTTAATCCCGATTAATCCTAATTAATCCTGGTTAATACCCCTGTATAACCTACTATCTGATTAACTGCTAGCTTACTGCCAAGTGCCTAATAAAAAGCAGGAGCTCTGGTAAGGAAGGTTTACTAATTATTTACCTTCTAGTAAGGGTAGCTAAAGCTCTATATATATAAGTCCAATCGTAGTAGATACAATCTAATAATCTATCTCCTAAATTATTCCTAACCTTAGTAATCTAAATTTCCACAGTTATAAGCCTGGTTCGCGCTTTACCTTATTAAAGATCGTCCTATCTATTTGAGCGTATTGTTTAACTTAGACACTAAGCTAGCAAGCTTTACTCTTTATACTATTTCTTAAGCAAAAGCTTACTTATTACTCTTCTACTATAAGTAACTAAATCCTAAAGGGGGATATCCTACTTACTAGATTAACTAACTAGCCCACCTAGTACATTCAATTTAGATACCATGCCCTAACTAAAGGGATCTAGGTAGAGGTAGACCCTAAGGCTCTAGATGCTAAAAACCACTTTAAGAATAAACCTATTAAGCCTAACATGCTAACAGATATTGCGCTATCTAACACAATAAGCAAGCAGTACAAGCTCTAAATAGCTTAGTACTAAGCCTGCTTATTAGATTAGGCATTAAAGTTATTAGTAATCTAGAACCTCTTTACATAGGTTAATAATATAGTAGATTAAGGGATCCTTACCCTAGCCTATATAGAGCTTGTTAATTAAGGAAGAGTAACCCTTTAAGCACTTATCTAAGTGCTCTATAATAACCTAGCGCTAACTAACTTAAGCGCTGTAACACTAGCGAGATTGCAGTATAAAGCTTATCTTGCTAAGGTAAAGATAAGTAGCCAAGACGCTAATTGCTAGTAGAAGGAGTAGACAATCCTATATGCGCAAGCTAAGGTATACAACGTTCCTAATGTTAAAGGATAGCTTATAGTACAGGATTATCTTAAAGCTCTATCTACTAGGATCTTACTAGATTAGGGTTAAAACATGTTTTAAAGGATTATTAAAAAGTTAGTAATAGGAGAGCTAACTTATAACCTCCCGCAGGTTACTAAGATCTATTTATTACTTCTCTAAGAAAACAACATAAGATTAAGCTCTAAAGGTCCTAGAGTGTTTGCAATAATAGGAGCTCTACCTTCTAGTTAACTAAAGAAGGAGTCTTTATACCTATACAGTAGATCTTACCTATAGAAACCTCCTAAATACAAAAACGTTATTAAAGCTTAGACTAATATAGGTAATAAGCTTACTACTACTTAATAATTAGAGATTAAGAAAAAGATTAATAGGAATCTAAAATTTAAAGAGTTAAGAAAAGCTCTAATTAAGTCCTATCCTATTAATTAAGATTATGGTGGTAAGGCAAAAGAAAACGCGATCACCTATCTAGGCAGTATCTAGGCGGCACTAATTAACCCTAAGTTAATAGTAGAGAAAATAAATAGGATCTATTTAACTATAGACTTTAAAGCTTACGCTCTATTAAAGAGCACTATCTTTAATAACAGGGGTGTAGTGCACCTAGTTAATAATATAAGCTACCTAGAAGAAAGCTTGTTTAGATTAGTTAAATATAAGATAGTTAAAGCAGGAACTTAAGCTTTTCTAATCTTAGGTAGAGGGACTAGAGTAATCCCTAATACTCTTAATAGACCAAGAGGTCTAAAAACAGAAGATTTAGTGCTTATAGACATAGTGTTAGTAGAAGGTTTTTATATAAATATTATATTAGAAGCTTAATTGCTTAAAGTAGGAGTTTAGTTCCTTAGGCTAGATGCTACCTTGCAGTTTAGATTATTAGGAAAGAGCGTTGTATTAGCTAAGTTACTGCGCAAGTTTAACTTAACTTTCCTAGAATACAAGCCCTCTACTCCTTATCTAATAATCTAAAGCATAGTGCCTAAACAACCCTAGCGATCCTGGATAACTTACCTAAGACACGACAGTAAGGAGCTTTAGCACTAATAATTAGGCTATTTAGGACCTAAGGCGCTTAAAGCTCTAGTTAAGTTAGTAATAAACGTTAGGATTAAAGGAACTCCTAGGAGCAAATACAAGTACTGCGCTATTACACATGCCTAACAGGTTATATTAAGACAACTAAGGGAAAGATTACCACGTCTATACTACTAGGTATTATAGGATCTATTTAATATGCTAATAGTTATAGCTTATAAGCAATAGATCTTAGTATTAAAGTGCGACTACTTAGGAAAGCTTTATACCTATCTACTGCAAGCTAAAAATATTAATAAGATTATACAGGTGTTTAAAAATTTTAAGAGCTTAATACTTAACTAATATAAGCTTAGCATAGTTAAGATTATGCAAGATAACAACGTTGCAACGCTCCCTTAGCGTGGTAAATCTTGCTTTTAGATCTAGGTAGCTAACAATAGTATTAAAATTAAGAGCTTACCTGTATATACCTATAAACCTAATAGAGGAGCAGAAAGAGCAGGGCAGGAGATTATAACAAAATTAATTAAAATAAGGATTAGTGCTAACCTACTAACAAAGCTCTAGCCTAAAATTATTAAAGCAGTGACTTAGCTCTATAATATAAGCCTATCCTATACTTACAATATAATATTACCTAACAAAGTGCTAGATTGTTAGTTTACTAGATACTTTAGGTAGTGGCAACTAGAGTAGATAAGGGAGGCAACTGCTAATCTCTACCCTAATTAGAGCGGAATATACGCCTATAGGTGTTAAGCTTACCCCCTTAACTAAGATTAAGTAGCTAGGCGTTATAAGAGGGTTTTTGGGTTAGGGTTAGGGTTAGGGTTAGGGTTAGGGTTAGGGTTAGGGTTAGGGTTAGGGTTAGGGTTAGGTTATAATAGGTTAACAAAGTTAAAGCCAGTTGAAGAAGAAACCTTCGAATCTGAATCATT